>NC_141767.1:48069787-49319787 GCF_051362555.1 Lingula anatina
GAGATAGGTCCATAGTTACTATTGAACTTGAATAGGAAGTCATATACTGGCAATCTAAATGTGACCTTGAAATTGACCTTTGACCTACTTTTCACCATGAATTGAACTTTGCAAATTTTGCTTTTCTTTTATCTCCATAACTGGCAGAGACAGGTCCGTAGTTACTATTGAACTTGAATAGGAAGTCATATACTGGCAATCAAAATGTGATCTTAAAATTGACCTTTGACCTACTTTTCACCATGAACTGAACTTTGCAAATTTTGCTTTTCTTTTATCTCCATAACTGGCAGAGACAGGTCCGTAGTTACTATTGAACTTGAATAGGAAGTCATATACTGGCAATCTATATGTGACCTTAAAATTGACCTTTGACGTACTTTTCACCATGAACTGAACTTTGCAAATTTTTCTTCCCTTTTATCTCCAAAACTGGCAGAGATAGGTCCATAGTTACTATTGAACTTGAATAGGAAGTCATATACTGGCAATCTAAATGTGATCTTAAAATTGACCTTTGACCTACTTTTCACCATGAACTGAACTTTGCAAATTTTGCTTCCCTTTTATCTCCAAAACTGGCAGAGATAGGTCCATAGTTACTCTTGAACTTGAATAGGAAGTCATATACTGGCAATTTACTGTGACCTTGAAATTGACCCTTGACCTATCTTACGAAGAACTTAAATTTGATTGTACCATATATATTTTTTGCAAAAGTTTAAAAATTCTTGTTGATTGCATTTTTACAGCTTGTCAAGCACAAAACTGGTGGCTGTGTCCCTTATTTTGTGTATGTGGGGGTCTATATGAATGCGCTTGCTCCAGCTGGTGGTACAATATTCGGAGGCGGTATCGCCTCTCTGATCCTCTAGTTTATTTATTTATTTTATTATTATTATTATTATTATTTTTTTTTTTTTTTGTAATTTGTGTTGTCAAAATAGTCTTCATGCCTTGCAAAAACTAAGATTAATTCCATTGCTCTCTCAGATGGATTACATGGCCCTAGAGTTGAAGGAAGGCAAACCAGTGTTCAAGTTTGACCTGGGAGATGGGCCTGCAGAGATAACAAGTGACAAGAATGTGGCAGACAACAAGTGGCATGAAATTATTGCAGAGAGGTATAAATGACCACTTCTTAATATAGATACATCATATGTAGTCTCTATAGTAATAGTAAAGTTACATAAGCAAAGGGGATTGCAAACTATATGTAATGTTTTGTATGGAAGCATGGTTTATAGTTATAGGTTTGATGCCAGTATTGAGGTATTCTAGAGCTGGGGAGTAGAGAGGTTTTTTTTACTCATCTTAGTGTATTTGTGCAAAACTTAAATAATGCAATTGTGTTGCTTTTTCAAACAGGATATTAATATTGCTTTTCCCTTTAAGGTACTCTCCATTGGTTTGAAAATCCTCTCTTTGCTTATTTTAGCTATCCACAGCTTCTTATAAAACCTAACATGCAGCTCAAAAATGATTAAACTCCATAAATATTTTTTCTCGAGAGTATCTGATGTTGATATTTCCATTGGAGCTTATAGAAAAATGGTCGTTGTAATAATGTCTGGCCAGTCATTTTAAGCTTAAAAATCAACCTTAATGAATTTTAACAAAGGTTGAATCCAAGTGCAGAGAGATAGATAAATGATTTGTGAGAATGAGAAAATTGCTCATTTTCTGGGGAAAATCCATTTTAGTGGGTAAATCCCATGGAGTGTACCTTATAAATTCTGAAATCATTCATTACACCACTTTCTCACCTATGTCTTCCTGTCCAGGACTGGGCGTAGTGGGGTGCTGACAGTGAAGACAGAGATGGAGGAGGATGTGTTTAACGAGGGCTCCACCAAAGGTCAGAACAATGTCCTGAACCTTGAGGACCCTGAGACCACCAAGATCTATGCTGCAGGAATCCCTGAGGATGCTCAGGTAAAAGCTAGTTACAGCTAAGTTTATGCACATAACGTGTTAAGGTGTGAAAGTTTTCAGGTCACAGTAAAAGAAATTGGATCTGTTTAGTGACAGTTTCTACCATCACGGACACCTTGCTTCAGATCAGTTGTTGATATCTGGCAAGACATGAAGACCTTTTTGGTAATAAACTGAGTGATAATTACTTAAACTGTCAGTGGAGAATAATTATTTCACAGATATTGGACATTTGTCCACATGAGCTTCATTTTGACCATTAGGTTTCATACTCAGATTAGAATATATTATGCACTTACATGATTTTAAGCACTGTTCATCTTTTTTTTTGCCAGGTTGATTTTGCAAGGTTGATAAAATCTAATTTGAAATTTTATAAGAGAAGTATAATTTGTGTGACCTTTGCCTTCAGGTGCCAGACGTAGTGTCAAGAGAAAAGTTTGAGGGTTCTTTGGAGGGAGTCACATTCAATAATATTCCCATAGGCCTCTGGAACTTTGAGTCAGCCTCAAATAATTATGTTGGTGCCATTGAAAGGTAATATTTTTGCATTAAAGTCATTTGTGGGTTGTTGTATTTTGAGTGAGTGAAAACTTCTGATTCTGTGATTATGAGGAATATACAGAAAATTAAATTGTGAAGATTCTAAAATGACTCTAAAATGTTAGATTTTGTGTTTATGCCACCTTTTTTATTGGAAAAGTTAAATGCATGTTGTTTTTTTTTGACTGATTTGATGCTCTGTTGCAAAAAAGAGGTTTTTTATTGGTAAAGTATCAAGCATACACATCACAGAAATGGCTGTCAGTTTATTTATTTTTCACCTGTTTTTAGACCAACCGTACCATCTACTTCCACATTCCACAAGTTCAAAGGAGATGGCTATGTTCTTCTGGACAAGAAGCGCTTTAACCCATCTGAGGAAAGCACAGTGAAGTTTGACTTCAAGACTTACTCTGAGAACGCTTTGTTGTTCCTGATAGGAGACAGTGACTTTATGTCCGTAGAGTTAGTTGGTGGGAAAGTGGTCTTCCGTTATAATCTAGGTGGTGGCACCGTGAGCCTGGAATCCCCTGAAAAATACAATGACAACAAAGTTCATTCCGTGGAAGCTGGGAGGTTCCAGAAAGATGGGCTGATAAATGTTGATGGGAAGAAAGGTAGGTTGGAAGCTTGTTGTATATGATGTTTTGTTTGAAAAGCTGATGTCACGAGGCATCTAATTTAATATTAATGGGCCGATTTCACTTCCATAGTTTTTGTTATTGTTTGCATTTCACTTGGTTTCATGTGCAGGTAAAGAATTTATAGCAAGAAATGGTTTTGACTTTGTAAGGGGCCTGATGTTGATACTTCCATGGAAGCTAGGAAGATGGTTCCTGGTTATAATGACTGGCCTGTAATTTTAAACCAAATCAGCCTTTATAAATTTGATTAAATGTCAAATCCAAATGCAGAGAGGGAAAGATCAATGATTCGAGAGTAGGAGAAAATTGCTTGATTCCCAGAGAAAATTTTGGTGGGTAAATTGCATGGAGTTGCCCTTTAATGTTTGTTTTGTATTCTAGTGATTGAGGGTACAGCACCAGGCAATGCCAATGAACTGGGCACTGACAAGAACATTTGGATTGGTGGATATAATGGAGTCCCTCAAGTCAAATACCGGTAATTGGGATACAATATTCATACCAGAATTGTTCATCTTGTGATAAAATATTATCTATGATTTAACTGCGCTTGTGTATTCTGTTCTCTGAATTTTGGTTTACTTAAAAAAATAATTATAGTAAAATAAAGAAATTTAATAAAGAATAAAATAAATACAACAAAATGAAAATCATTTCTCCCAGCATTTGTGTCATATCCAGATATTGGTAAGAAACGACTTAAAACTAAATTTATAATATTTTTTTTCATATTCTTATTTCCAGTGACATTGCCCAGACCAGTACATCTTTCAGAGGTTGTCTTGGTAACATGGAGTTGAACCAACAGACCGTCAACCTGCGTGACAATGTAGCACAGAAAGGGTTCCAGGATGACTGCAGAGAAGATGTGAGAAATATTCACATTTTGTATTTCTTAACAGTGTTTGTCACTTCTGTAAAATAGTTGCAGGCTCTGAAGCCTTGCAAGTTATATGAAAATGTGCTCATTCAAACAAAGATAAGTTTGTTCTCTTAAATATGTCTCCTCAGATAGTTTTCTGCTGTAGATGATAAAACCAGCCATCCACTTTGACAACTGGCTGTATATACTGTTGTTGAAAAATCCACAGAAAACAGAAACAACATTTTTCTTTTCTTTTGCTTACAAATATATATCTCCAGGCATTTGTTTGGGGTCCTGCCATCTGAAAAATTGCTGTAACACCAAGATAATTAACTTTGAAACCTTGCAGTTTGTCAAAAAAAAGTTGTCCAACTCTGACTGGCAGGTGTTTGTTTATTTCAACAGTTTTTTAATATAAAGCATCATAACTGTTTGCATTTAATTTAGGTTCTGAAAGTGGTTTCATTTGAAGCCAAGAGCCCAGGCTATGTAGCATATGATGGAGAGGCACAACCGATCAATGTCAACTCTAAGTTTGAGACTACATTTAAGATTAAAACCAATGCTGAGGATGGCATGATCCTCTATGCAGCCAATGATAGAAAGGTAAGTCTTCCATGCTGCTGCTGCTGCTGCTGCTGCTTTGGCTTTGCTGGGTTACTTTTAGAGGCTTGTACCTCTTGTGTATGCATATTTTTCTCCTCTGTGTAATCGTGCCCAGAAGAAAAAGATACATGTATTGCTATCAGTGTTATGGAAATTGTAACTCTGTAACTCGCCCCAAGTGTCACACTTGCATCATTTATTTTTGTGTTAATGCCAAACAATTGACCAGTATAAATCTTCTCATTTTTGAAAGAGCTGAATATATTTGAACTTTCTTGTGGGCATTATCACTCATAAATGCTTTGTAGATTTTACCTTTGTTTGAAATAGAATAGAGTGTAGAAGTTTTTTCTGTCTCATATTGTATTTAATTAAATGTTAATCCATTGCTTTACCCTTACTGTCTGCTTTAATTTTGTTACATGTGAAAACCTGAAAAATGTATTCAGTTCCTATTATTTGTTTTATGCTATTGTTGTACATGTAAGCTTGTCCTGTAAAGCTTGGTTGCTTCCACCTGGTGTCAGTATTTACCCTGGTAGCAGCTCTCAACTTGCCTCCCTGCCCCCTGTGTTATGGTTAATCTTTGTTTCAACTCTGTTTTTGTGAAACTTTTGGCTGACTGTCCCTCTCCTCATAGCATTTGTATGTGTTATCCTTGGCTGTCTGCAATACTGCAAACACTAGCTGTAGTGCGAGTCAAAAAGCTACTGGGGCATTGCTAACATACCAGCTAGGGGCACAGCGTGGCTTTGTTTGTGTGGCACTATATTAATGGAACCACCACCTGTCTAGGTGACGGATGATACCACGTCTTTCCAGACCAACTATTTTGCGGTGTACATGGATGAAGGTAAATTGACTGTTGAGAGTGAGCCAGGCAACCAGCTGACCAAGTTGCAGACAGAGGGCAAATACAACGATGGAAGATGGCACTACGTTACTGTGATCAAGGACAAGACAAAGTGAGTGTTGGTCTTAAGAAATTTAAATGTGATAAAAGATGCTTCTGACTAGGGGCCTAACTAGTCCAAGGGTCAAATTTGGCCGACCCACTTGAGTACTTCCCCACAGGATATCTATTCAGTGTCTATTAACAGATTAGACAGCAAGCTTTGTTGTGGCTCGCCATATTAGGCCCCTATTCTGAATGGGGCCTTAAACTGTGTTAAATGACCCGAGTTTTTAAAGTGTGTGGTGATATGGTCTATTTTGTTGACGAGGCCACTGTCCCTGGCTTCAGTATCTTAAGCAGTGATGATTTACATTAGAACTGTAGTCATCTGGTTATTTATATTCCTTCCAGGCTGACAGTTGTTGTGGACGATAACATAAGACGCGAGGAAAGGGCAACGGGAACTAAGCGCCGTGTGAAGACCACCACTCCACTGTATTTTGGTGGTGTACCCGAGGGTGCAGCCACCATAAAAGTGGCACCATTTGATGGATGTATAGGAGATATTACTGTGAATACCCTGTATGTTATTTATCCGTTTTACTTGGATAATGGACCAGATAGAAGTGGAGAATTTTTTTTTTAATGGTCATGATTTAAACAAATTGAAGTAAGAATGATAAGCATTGTGCAGTGTATATTACTTAAAGTGACTAAACCAAGGTTAAAGGAGAGACATTTAATAAACAAGAACTAAGTCTCCTCTCATAAGACACAAAGTACATGTGTAGACCTTATAGAATTGACAGAAATTTTGGCCCTGTGTATTCTCTTTAGTTAGCTATTATCCTGACTCCTCTATGTCCTTGTTGTTCCAGTATAGTCAATTTTGGCTCTGTCCCACCAGCAAGCATGAAGAATGTGTCCTTGGCCGGCTGCCAGGTCGCAGATCCAGAGACACCTAGTGGCATTTTGATTCCCACTGCACCAACTGGTAAATATGTTTAAGTGCTAGTGGGTGAAATAAAAATCACTAGGATTGCACTGATATGCTGGTGTTTCATTTGCAAGTGATCCATTAAAAAACTAATTCTACTGATACTTTGAAGGAGAAAATAATGTTCAAAATTTTGATAAAGCTACAACAAACACTTGATTATCCATTTGCAAGGCTAATTCTGTGGACCCTGAACAGATTAGATGATAACTTTATTTGACAGAACAGTTTGGGACAAGTACAAGGACTGAAATTTTGTAAGAAAATGTAAGAAAAGGATAAATTGATATTTTTCAATACCCCAATATATGTCTGCACTTTCTTTGAGTAAAATTTGTTTCTGTCAAATTGCCCTTCTCTCATACTTTTTACATTTTTATCAGGCAATGAAACCACTACTGAATTGGCAGACAAATGTGTCTTGCCATTACGTCCTACACAGGCTCCACCTTCTGGTGATGGGGACACTGGGGTCAGGTTTGGTACACAACCATACAGCAGGCAAGAATACAACAAATTACCTATTGCCAATGTCAAGATCACTAAAAAGTAAGTATTTATGTGACAATTGTTCATTTTTAATTTTCAAGGGTTAAGGCTTGGATTTCTGGTTCTTTTTCTTAGTCATTCTAGTTGAGTTCAAATGAGATAATGGAAAAAAACAATTGTCAGTGTTATTAATATCAACAAAAAGCATAAGTAGACAACTATGTAATCAATAATTTTCAAAGCACACATTCACCTTTATATGTCAAGACAAGTCCTGTTTCTAAAGTATAAAAATATACCGCCATCTTGTTTCAGGTTTGACATCAGTTTTGAGATCATGACTACATCATCTGGTGGACTGCTGCTGTATGCTGCAGACAGCAAGCACACTGATTTCCTGGCAGCCTATATGAAAGAGGGCAGAGTGGTGTTTGGCTTCAACTGTGGCTCAGGCACTGCATGGCTCCGTACCTCACAGACATACAACGATGGCCTGTGGCATGAGGTAGGTGTACTTTTTTCTTGAAGTACAAGGGTAGACAAGTGTGTTTTGCATCAAAAAGATTCATGCACAGATTATTGTCATCTTATGTGGGTGACAACCCATTATAACTCACCTGAGGGCTTTGTGATAAGGCTGAAACGTAGTGGCCTAAGGCGATGTATTTGCCTTAAAATGCTTTCGTTCATTATTTGATTTCATTTCCATTACACATGTTCTTCTTGAAAACAGGTACGTCTGAAGAGAAATCGTAAGCAAGGCACCCTGATTATAGATGGTAAAGAGGAGGCCCAGGGCCAGTCCACTGGGAAAGCGGCCTCCATCAATGTGAAGCCTCCTTACTTTATGGGTGGTATCAGTGAGGAGAGAGCAAAGAAGGCTGCCAGCAATGTGGAGGTATATCATTTGGCGTGCTATCATCCATCCTCTTATAAAAAGACCTTGTGGCTTTAAATATTGAATGTGTCATTGCAAGGAGGTTCAATGGGTCTAAAAAGAACAGCACTTTTAATGTAGGTCAAGTTTATTGCATTGTATCTCACAACATTATTTTAGTTGGATAATTACAGGTAGATTGCATTGTTATATTTTACTGCTAATAATGCTGATTTCTTGTTAAAATTTTTGTAATTTCCCATTTCAGGATGTAACCCAGAGCTTCATGGGCTGTGTGAGGAGCTTTGCACTGAATGACACTCCATTTGGAGACCCAGACAACGAGACTGCAGTCAGCTCTTGTTCTGATGACTATGAAGTAGGAGCCTATGTGGGCGCTGATGGTGGATATCTCACTCTTGGTAAGAAGTACTGAGAAATGTTGAAGAAATTTTTTTTTTTTTTTTTTTTTTTTTTTTTTTTTTTTTTTTTTTTTTTTTTGGCAGGGGGGGACGTGAACACTGGAATGGAAATGTGTGTCTTTCTTTACAGTTTATGTAGGAAAACAAGTCTCGGAGAGAGTTTTTTTGTTTTATTTTAAGAGGATTAGATTGAATAGATGAGCCTCTGGTGTATTTATTGACTCTGTGTTTTTGTCCTTGTTTCTATACTTTTTATTTTGCTCCTTTTAACTTCTGAAAGATATGTTTTTGAGTCTGGACTTTTCTTCACCACCAAACATTTAGAAGCTAATATCTTTTTATCATTTAAAACAAAATGTATTACTCTTAGCATTTTTACTTTGTGTTCCTATATTGTATACGTTAATATTGTGCCATAGAATTGATATTGATTTCTTTTTTGTTGTAATTTATTTTTAGATAACAATTTCAAAGTGGGCATAGATCTGGACATAGAGTTTGAGTTCCGTCCACGCACACTGTCAGGTGTGATCATGTCCGTGACGTCACAGAGAGGGGACTATCTGGCTGTGCAGATGATAAATGGATCGGTAGGAATGGAGATAATTATTTTTTTGTTTTAGGCCAAAATCTCTTTTTAATTTTTTTTTCTACTATATTAAAAATTTTATAAGGTTCAGTATAGTTTAAAAATATTTGAAGTTGTGAAATAAATTTCTTTTATTAGGCAATTTTAAATTACACAATATTTTTTGATATGTCTTTTTAGTCATTGTGAATTTATTTCAAGTACAAAAAGGTGTTTTAGTGAAAAGTGACAACATTGAACTTTATTTATGTAAAAAACACATTACACTGCAAATTATTTTTTTGTTTAGTCCAGTGCATCTTTTATTTTTGTCCAAACCTGTTCATAAAAAAACTCCATGATAATGTAAATTTATGTTCTTAAGATTGATATTGCTTTTTCGTATTGTAGCTTATTGTGAATGTGAATAATGGTGGAGGTGAAATAACAGCCAAGTACACACCACCTGATAATGCCCGCAATACCATGTGTAATGGAGAGTGGCATGAAGTAAAAAGTAGGTTATGGGAAATGTTACAGAACTATTTAATTATAAAGCCTGTCATGTTTTGGTTAAATGGAAAACTAAAGTATACTGTTTAACAGTTGCTACAAGATTCACACAGTGTTTCCTATTTAATTTTGACTTCTTTAAATGATTATTTTTTTTATTCAAAATAAATATTTGCCTTTTAGAAACTTAAACTTCATTGAGCCATTTTACTTTTCTCCTGAATATTGTTACTAAGAAAAATATGCAGACAATATCACTTGTAAAATTCTCTTTTATTTTTTCAGTACAAAAAGCCAAGAATGTGGTTGCACTGACGGTGGATGGTTTGTTTGTGGCGCCAGCCTTTGGCAAGCAGGGCCAGTCCTCCACAGATACCAATGATCCACTGTACTTTGGTGGGGTGCCAGGTAAGAGTTTCCTCTTCGTCATAACCAGCTGCAACTGGTCATTCATCAGAGTAACACTAACCCAAGGTCCATTTTGAATTTGGATAACAAAGTAGCTGATAATAGGAATGAGGCCCTGTCTGTGATTGTATCTATTTGCTATTTGATGTGATTGATTTGATGGCAAATATATGATGTTAAGAATGATTTAGTGTTGTTAGCAAAGGTAAAAAAACCAGGACAGCAGGAAATATTTCATTACAGAATACAGATACGCTTATAGCAAGGAATTTTGTTACCACCTCTCTTCTGTTGTCAACATTGTTTTTAAGATGTATTTTTCCCAATTTTAGATGTAACAAAGGCCAAAGGTATCCAAACAGGTCAGCAGTTTGTGGGTTGTATCAGAGCAGTCAAGTTCAACAAAGAGCTGAAGAACTTTGCCATGGCAGAGACATTTGGAGATGTCAACCTCAACACCTGTCCCAAATATTAAACTGATACAGCTATGGCAATGAAGAATGGCCCACAGTGAAGACTTCTAATAAGTGAAGTCTTTGAACCACAGTTGTCTCTGACCAGTCTAGAATATCTGGATCAAAAACTGAATATTTTATCAGGAACTGAAAATGAAACAGGGGTGATGTTATTTGTGACGAGCTATTGCTCTCAGTTCCAGTTTTTATTTCACCATACACAAAGATATCAGCAGTACAGTCCCATGTGAAATTATGATTGTTGAAGAAACGACTCTTGTTTTATTGTCAAGTGCAGTTTTACCAGTGTTTGTATTATTAGTGATACGTGTTTTTGTCCTGTTCCGTGATAAGTTTTACTTCAGATATGATGATATTAAGAAATACAAAGATCATGTTGTCAAACTGTGCAAATAATATTCAGTGCTGTTAAGGGTAATGAGAGAGAATGTTATTCAGCAGTGTTACTCATGAGATTAATAAGCTTGATATTCTAAATGTTTTCTTTTTATACTGTCTTGTATTTAGTGTTGTGTAAATGTAGTGTTGTGTTGAGTCGCATATGGGACAGGCTGGGTAGAGACAACTGAGACTAGTTTTGCTCAATTTTGGAGATTTTAACTTCTAAGACATTTTAGAGGAATATCGATACATATGGTTTTAATTCCCCCCAAGTAAACAAAGCAATGAGAGGAAGAACTGTGAATCATTCGGTTAACAAATTGCTTGGACACTAAGACATGTAAACATGAAGACCCAAAAAGTTCTTTACTTTGCAAGATCTTAAGCAAAATTTTAATCTTAAAAAAAAAAAGACTTAGGACCGACTTTGAGCATCACTATGACAGAAAAATAACAAAATCTCTGCTTTGTTTTATTTCTTAAGGATACTTGTTTTAAATAAGATCAAAAAGTCGATACAGCAGTATTATTGAGGATTTTAATCACAAGTTTACGATATTTCTTTGGGTGTGAATCCTTCCAAAAGTATTGTGATAAGTGATGTCAAGTTCCATCCAACTTATCCGCAAAATAAAACGAAAACTTAGCAGAACAACGTGTTTGTTTATTAAAACTTGTTAATTTGGCCCTAATCACAATATTTACCATTTATCTGCGATCATTAGACCGTTTTTGTATATCAATATGTTGCACTATTGATCCCATGGTTTATTGATAAAACTTGGCGAACGACACCAGCGACTTATCTACTGTTCAACGCCGTGGTAATACACAAAGCTCCGGCACACTATCGTAAATGCTGGGATCATCTCACAAAAACATTGATGGATGAGAGGAAAGAGAGAAGTTATGTTAGTGGGGCAGTTTAAGGTGAACTTTTATACGACAGATACAGTCCACTGTACGAGAGAGATATACTCGTTCCATGCCCTTACACCTGTTAAACAATACACGGTTATACAATCAGATAACCCAATTTTCAGAGCCGCTCTATCTTCATAAGTCCTGGGTTTATCGCGTCAACATTTTAGACCCATTCAAGAGAGGTATATATCTCCAGAAAACGGGAAAATGGGCGTCGTCCACTTCGTCTTTTTGGTCAGCACTTTGTCCAGTGTATTTACCGTTAATGTCACTGTTCTAGAGCCAAGGTATACGGATGGTCCAGAGTTCGGATTGGTGATCATTCCTGGAGCAGAGATTAAGGGTTACACGTATCGCCCTCTAGGTGAGGTTATTTTATTGATTGAATTTAACATGAACCATGAACATATTACCATGCATTGCCACAATTAAGGAGGTTGGTTAGGGCAGATTGCATAAAGGAGTGAGTACGTTGCATTGATATATGACGACAAATAAAAGGGGACTGTTAAAGAAATGTGAAAAAAAAGGAACTTCAGGTATGTACAGATATTACAAGAAAAAATGAGACAGATCTTTACTATCGGTCTCGTCCTTTAGACCGAAGAAGTCACTCGTCATTCACTCGAGGTTGGTTTGGAATATCTATACTTCTATTTCTTTAACTCTATCGTATTTTCAGCTGAGAAACTACAAGTGCAAGCCCCGTTCAAACTTTGGGTAGGGTTAGTTGGAGGATTTTTTTCCAACACCCCTAATCCTCTAGAGCTCCCAGGGGGTATCGAGAGTGCGTTGGGTGCCATGCACAAAGCAGGAATGACCTCGGCATCTAAAATTTACCTAGCGGCCCATAGTTTGGGTGGTAAGAAAAATCGCTAAACTTATTTCATCTAAACTACATTTAAATGAAATGCCTAGGGAACTTCACTGACGACGATGTGTCTTTGCAGTAACAATTTGTAATTTAATCCCTGTCATTGTGGTGGCGTCTATTTATTTCTCCCAAAGAAAAGGTGTCATTATTATTATTGTGTTATTGTCACTATTTGTTACGTTTTTTTTTTCTTCTTTTTTTGTCTGTTTGAAAAACTAGACATATGAACTACAACGCTTATATTCAGTCGTGCTGTTGCACTTCTACGTCGATTTTCTTGAATATAATAAACATAACGTGTCTTCAAATAACTTCAAATTCAATAAATCACATCTTTATTCAGGCACTTTTCTCAGCGCCTACGCAAACACCAATCATAAAAACATATCTGGTATTCTACTGTACGGCTCCTACCTCACGCGGTCCTACAATATGTCTGCTTACCCTGTGCCTGTTCTTACTTTGTCTGGTGACATGGACGGGTTGAACAGAATTACCAGGATTCAGGAAACATTTCAGTAAGTATGGTCAAAGGATATGTGGTTTGAACGTTTTGGAAGCCCATTGAATTCAATATCTTCAGGAATCAATTTTTGGATGTTTTAGGAATCTTCAGGATTTACATGCCAAAGACCAAGCTGTGATATACAGAAGTCCTGTCATCACCTTGCCTGGTGTAAATCACGGACAGTTTGCCTCTGGTGTCATGCCAAAAATGGTCCTGCAAAATGATATCCCCGCTGAAGTGTCCAACGATTACGCATACGAAATGATAGCAAATGCGTCCAAGTATTTTATGATTGCAACAGCGAAGACGCCATCGGATTTGGTTGTGGTAGCGGAAAACCAACTAAAGCAATATTTTCAAGATAATCAACAACGTATGCAGGTAGTCCCATTACACACAGTTTTATGATTTTCCTTTTGTTGGTCTTCAAATTTCATGTGGTTGAGTTTCTTAGACTCACAATAATTTGCATTGGTATTTACTGCAACAGATGCCTTTGGCACAAATGAGAAGCATTACACCAAATGAGACAATTTTAGTGTCAGTTCTCTATTTTAACCGACTATTTTAATATCTAGTCTTATATCAGAAAAGCGTTTTTGGATTCATAGCTAGGTTTTAGAAGATAATATTTTATCAAAAAAATCTGCAAACGGTCCCTTAGGATTTGAAATTGAAGAATGAAACTAAAAATGCCAACTTGTTTTCTCATTTTTAACAAAAAGGGTCTTTCTGCCTTTCAGCCTATCTATGCCGTGCGATCAATGGACTCTTTAGGTCAGACATCGCCGTGGTCAGTGGTCGGACAACAGATTATCTCTAGACTTATTGATACACAGAAACTGCACGTATGGAACTCTAACACAATCAATTCTAGTTCTTTCCGTGAGGTTTTTAAAAACATTTTAACGACAATTAAATTTGTTTTGCCGTTTTCCAAAGTGTAAATTAATATGAACAATATGACTTTTGTCCACATCATTTCAAAAGTGTATATACATGTATGCAATATTAAAAAAAAAAACTTTTATGACAATGCCATATCCGTTAATGATACAGTACAATGCACACCAATAGGCCTAAATACACGGAAATACTAAATCATTAACATAGACTGGAGATATTTATTATTGTCAGTTTATTGAGCTTTTCTCAATAGTTAACTAGGTTTGTATCACCCTGCAAGATGTACTTTTCGTTACATACGTCAATGCTCACTTATGGTCTCCATCATACCTTGATTTCTGGGTTGAACCCTCGCTCTCAATCTGGACGTGATTTTCTCTTCTCCGCCAATACTGATTTTGTGCTCAGACCCCATTTCTAATACAAACGGATTAATCGATTGCGTAAATTTCATTATCTGCCATGTAATTAACTAGACTTAGGCTTCGTTCACATGCAATGTCTATTTTCTAAATTCTATTTTCTATTTGCGGCATGTCTTATGATCACGGTCTGTGCACTGAATATCCCGCCGCGTAATTACTGTTAGAATTTAGAAAATAGACATTGCATGTGAACGAAGCCTTAGGCTATGGTTTCCAATCTGCAGCAGTTACTTTTGTTTGCGCTGTGTTGACTTTAGACTTGAAGTTCATAAGAATGCATCACGTTTCATTGGAACGTCTTCCCTTCTAATTTGCGTGATACATAATGCCTTTATTGGATTCTTTTTTACTTTTTATTAGTTGTCCCTGCTGCTGATCCAGGGAATTACATACTAATTTGCCAGTCGACAAGATAATGAAAGAATTACGACAGGAAGAATAATCTCCATACTTTTTAATGTAATACATGGATATGGAAATGTATCAAAAGAGAGTATTTTGGGAAACACAGAATTCGTATCACCAGATAGTACCTTCTCTGGTTCCAGATATGGTTATTCTTATGTTCCCATTCTAAAAATCACCAACTACGGGTATCTCGAATAGGCCAATATTTAATTTCACACATGTTCATTTTTCAGGTATACAACCAATTAGTTAATGAGATATCCCTGCAAGTAGACGAACCCAACATTGTTGCCAAAGACGGCGAACTTTCCATAACAACGTACACGGAGATAACGTACCCATTCAACCCTCTGGACGTCTCCTTTTACCAACAGTCTCCTTCTCAAATCCAGGCCAAAATGTCCAGTAGCGAGGCCGTTCAAAGATATCTTCCGAACGGGAACTTTTCAGAACCTTTATCGTGTAAGGAAGTCAACCAGGTAAAGTTCATATATCAACTGATCCACTTTTGATCGTATGGGATATTGATTTAATTATTCAATTGTTTGCAGTATTGCAGTTGAATTTCTTATGGAAATTTCTTTTGCAAATATATTTTAAAAACAGTGCGATACAAATGTGGTAGTACTATCATTAAAGTAAGTTTACAATTTTAAAGGTATAAATCGTGGTTTGATAAGACTTCTTTGAAAAAAATGTAGTGATTCCTGCACTTATACAGTGATCCCAATAAAAACGATATTTGGTATCTTTTTCGGTTATTGCAGGCGGCTATCTACCATGCTCTCTCCCTTGCAGCTGCTATCCCAAGGACTCGGTTTATGAAGAGCGGACGCAATATCACGATAACGTTCGATGATATAGTTAGTAATGAAGAAGTCTGGCTTGCTGAGCCGCTCCGTATCACACAAACCCACCACGGCTTGCAGGTGACTTCTATAGGCTACCATCCTGCTACTGAATCTAATGGGTTTTATCATTGTAAACTTTTGTCTCCATTCCGAGTACTGGAGTACATATATGTGGACAGTTTAAAGCCACACCCATCAATATAGACCTCTTGTCTTTTAAAGCGAGCAGTGGGTATGACCGACGGAGTTTTTCTTCCATTTTTCGTAAATGCATAGTATATATTCTAAATATCTATACCATGTGGGAACAGTGTTAAAATTTGGGCAACCATTTCACACCACTCACCGATTATTTCATTGTTTCATCTTGGATACCTTTCGATGTCTTCATTCTCATTATCTTGCTATGAAACTTTAAAGGCAAAACTTACAGTAAGAAGTTTGTTTATTATGACAAGAACCATACGAACCAATGATAATTTAAAACGACTGGATTTGTGTGCATTGCCATTACCCTTCACTAATAATCAATATATAGCGACCTGATAGCTGTTTTAGTAGTGGTTTTACCACAGATTTAACATCTGGAATGCAGTATACCGCCGAGCATCCATACCATCAATCGATGGATTTCCAGTATTTGCAAATAGGTGTGCACATATCTTGTAATGTTTGTCTTTTAAAGCAAACTCTTTATTGATTTTATTTCCCCTTGACTAGCATCGTTTCAGAACATTGGCAACAATGTAAATGTGCTTCTATCTATCTTTGTTTCTAAAATTCTTTACAGGTGTTTGTTTGATATTTCATATCTAAAATCACATTATTTCGTGGGAATTATCGCTGCTGAATATAATCTCTATGAAACTAAACCCAGTAATGACCATTTCGGCCGAATGAGTGTTTTTTCAACACCATTTGAAAATAATCAATACAATGCAGACATTGGTTGTAAATGGCTTTTTTATGTTAACAACATTCTGAAAACATCGCCTTTCCCAAGCTATTAGTGGAATGAATCGATCAACAATAATACACATACTGTCATTAAAATATAAATAATTTTCGACGATTTTAACCCATTTTGCTCCCTGGTGTTATTCTTAGTACTACCTGATTCTTTTGATAATTTAATAAACTAAGCTTTAACTCAGCATCATACGTTAATTTCAGTTTTGGTTACGACCTATTTCTTTTTTAAAAAGTGACCTACAATTTCGTTTAGGAACAAACAAACGAAAGAAATTACAATAAATGGTATATAGAATTCCGTGACTTCTGTGTCCAATACTTATGCTGCGTGCAACAGACTCTACCTAAGATCAAGATGTAGCCCTGACGTAGAAAACCAAAATAACTCTCGATTTTGGTCTGTTATATCCTGAGTTGTTTTATCATCAATGTGATCCAAATGCATGTTTGATTCTGCCCAAATACCACTTTGCGTGAGAAGGCGGTAACGCTTATTCCATGCATACCGTCACAGATAAAATGTCATTGGTAGTGCTTAGGTTTCGTTCTAATGGTTATCCGATTTACGGCTGGATTTTACCTTGTGAGCGATTTAAGCCACATTAATATATGCGATTTTGCTCCTTAAACAGAGCAATGCATTCATTTAAAAGTTGCTTGCAAACACAATACTAAAAGTATTTGCCAAAGAAACAAAGAAGGCAATATATGAGCTGCAGCACCCTTTCCCGTATCAAGAACGGGGTTGGTATCAGCTATGTTATATAAAACCTCCTCGGGAGAAGATTTCAAAGTTAAGCCGCCTACTTTGTACTTCCAATTATGTCCAGCCAAATGGGTTCCAAGCTCGAACATTGAGGCAGTGATTCTAACAACCATCGGTGATTCCCAAGTCAAGTACAAAACGCCTTGCTCTGGAGGTCTGGTGATAGCAACGCAGGCACCTGCCTCGCCATTGCAGTGGACCGATTCCACGGAGGCCCACGTTGGTTCGTGGAGAGCTAGTTCCTGCTTGTAAATGTATGCACCGCACAGCCAGGACTGAGCACCATCCGTGGTCCAACATAACCCACCAGGGCGGTGGACGAAGCTGTTGCTCCCATGGTTGGAGGTGTATGTTTTTGCTGTTACTACACACTGCTTACCGTTAAGACAGGAGACACTGGTCCAATACGGAAAGGAAAACCAACACAAATCATCATCCTTTTTGCACTGAATTAAATCGGACTCAACGGCAGATTTAAAATTGGTGCTACGTTTCCAAGAACTCCCAGCGTCCTGCGAGAAATATATTGTTTTATTAGTTATTACAATACACAACTTTCCATTACAAACGATTTGCTTCAAATTTTCAGTTGCGTTCAGGATTCTCTCTGATCGGATCACCGGATTCGAGGTCACTCCCCATTTTTCCACATGGTATAAAACACCCTCTTTACCAACAGCAAGAATCCTGCCGTCGTAGGTGACTGCTATGTCGTTTAAAGCAACCGTTTCATTCAGTGGTGCATGCTGTGACAAATTAACGGATTCTATCGAGTTCCACTGTGATTGGAAACGATGCACAAAATATGGCGGTTCCAGTATTGCACAGAACGTAGCATTGACCTTACAATCTATTCGACGTCCTGGGCTTTGAAGGGTTGGATTTAGGAGTCGGGTCTCCTGGAGCACCTTAAAGGTCTTAAACGAGTCTTTAGTATGAATGACAGAGGCATTGATGCAGCATTTCTTGCTTGTTCCAATACGGGTCAACTCAGTAGAGTTGGTGCCTCGGCTGATTGCGTAGCATTCCTCGGAGTTTCTCGTTGGGCAGACAATATCTTCGAACGCCAAGCAGATGTCAGGACCACGCTCCGAATCAAAACTGCCTGACGAGTTATATACAGCAGAATACTGTATGCCATCGTATACTATGAAGAATCCGCCAGAACTGGCAGGGAAACAGAACAGTAACCCAAGTAAAATTGGCAGATTCATATTAAACGCTGCGTTTCTCCAAGAGACGGAATCTCAGATTCTGTGAATTCTGTTGCACGACCGTTTATCCACCACTGACACGGAAAACAAATCGATATACTATGGTGTGCTAGTGCATTTAGCCAGGGGTCTATCTGCCCTAGATGCTGCTGAGAACCAGTAGAGTTTTATCGATCGATAGGTTTACATCACCCATATATATATGGAAACTGGCAATACTATGCTCTTTGCACCATTCCTTGTTCCGATATTTTATCATTTGCGGGTGGTCTTATGTGGGGTTTTTTCCACTGTAACAAGTAACCAACCTATGAATATGAATAGAATGGTGATGGTATTATACTATTAACGGTAATGCTACAGATAGTGTCCCGCTGACTGTAGTCATCCTTCTAAATAGAGCACAGTATTCCAATGTGAAAAATAAAATTTATCAGATGAGTGTATTTGTAAAAGAAAACATTTGTAAAGTTTTCAACTCAAACATCATTTGCGCACTTGTGTTTCTAGAAGGGGCGTTCCCTTGAAACTGGTCATTCATCATAAACTGATCTTTTCTATCATATCATAAGATACAGTTTGTACTTGACGGGGGATACAAAAATAAGACTGGAATACAACATG
The DNA here is from genome assembly GCF_051362555.1 of Lingula anatina. NCBI lineage: Eukaryota > Metazoa > Brachiopoda > Lingulata > Lingulida > Lingulidae > Lingula > Lingula anatina. The sequence goes on from NC_141767.1 coordinate 48,088,879, forward strand.
CATCATTTCGATGTGAACAAATCAGTTGCTTCCTTATTTGTAAGTGGTGATAAGCATGGGTTTGAAAGAAAGCTCATTTCAAAATGCATTTTATAGAATAATAACTTTCAATTTCAACCCAGTAGATCAGCGATGAAACTGGACACGATCTGCCCATGGAGTCGTGTTGCTAGAACAGGGAGCGTAGACTATGGAAAGCACACGTTTTTCTGGAAGGGAATGTTCTTTCCTGTGCCAAAGAGAATGCGTTTGATTAATAAATGCAGTAATACTTACATTTAAGAGCATATTCCTATCCACTGGCAAAACTGACGTTAAGATGCTTTTACAATTTAGTTTTAAAAATCATAATTTTTTGCTAAGATGACAAAACAATTTTCTGGCCCTTGAGTTCAATTTTTGCACATGGTTTTAATTATCTCACCATTGTCACAGACTAGTTCGGAAATCATATGGAAGACATCCAAATTTGTTCTTTAGAGTTAAATCAAGTTGCTATGGTAAGCCAGAGACCCGAGTAGTTTTTTAAGGCTATTCAACTAAATGCACCAAGGTGAGGGTTACTACATTTGACAAAGAAATTGCAACTGACAGGATGAAAGATGAAAATATCTTCATTACTTGGCTTTTATAAACGTACAAATGGCCTCCTCAGATCACAGCACACTTGAATCACAAAATCAAAACATCAACAACGTTATAGGTAAAAGCTGTTTACTATCTATAGTAGAGATTCTTCTAACCAATTGAGATACTGTAAAATGTCTACAAATGTCACAGATGGTGAAGTAAACTAATATTTAAGATAAGACATTAAAACGATGTTAAAAACATGTTAGTGTCTGACAGAAGTATTTAAATGTTTACACACTAGGTACTTTCTTTCCTTTAATAAGATGTATTCATTTAAGTCCAGTTTATCAGAGTTACAACAAAAGTTTCTTCAATGTCCAGATCTTTTATATTTGATAGTCAAATGGCGTTTCCAAGTGAATCTTCCAAAGTTTCTTTAACTAAAAGCCCTGTCCATACACATTTACTATATTATGTGCAAGGGCAGGCTGAACTTGCACAAGCCTGTATTTATAGAGAAAAGAATATGTATAGTTTATACAAGTTTCTCTTATCTATGAGGATCATCTGCATGGAATCCACTGGCAGCTTGAGCTTGTTGTAAGGAAGCACTGGAATGGCCAGTTATAAGTGGTATGTGGAGGGTGCAGCCAATTGTCAGATACAATACATAACCCACACTGTTCACAGTTTTGTCACTGAAACGAGAATTAAAAATAGTGTCACTCAAGTATTTTTAACCACTAGAGATAAGAACTGGACAAAACATATGATGTAGAACCATAAATAAGACAGGTTAAAAACATTTCTATTATATATATATATATATATATATATATATATATATATATATCTTTTTGCAAAGGTTTACATGTTTTAAAATTTCACAATTTCACAACCTTATGTTTGAATAAGAAAACGAGGCAAATCAAGTTGTAAGAAATTTTCAATTCAAACATCAGAAACATCATCCATGAAATCATCTCTGTGGGCAATATTTCAATAATTTCCACACCTGACACAGGCACAAAAATACACATGCAAAGCATAAAATTACAACAGTATGTCATTAATAAAACCCTGAAATAGAGCAAAAACTGGTGATATGTAAATTAGGTGCTTAAACTATCACTGTTCAAACCCACACATAGCTGTGAAAAAATGTCATAATACCTAGTCAAAAAAGTCTATCTAGTAACATTTACTGGAAACTCTGTTCTATTAGATGCTGTTAATATCACACTGTGTTCAAATGGGACATTTTGATCAATTCATCAAAAGACATTGAAAAAACATGTATATAAATGCACACATTAAACCAATGCAATCTAGGCACGCATTTGAAAAGTGACTGATTCATTCAACACATCAAATCAATGCCATCTATAGAACAAAGCTCTCCATGCATCTTCTCTTTGTAGCCCACGCACTGAAAATAATACAAAACAGTGTCAACCGCCACTGAAAAAATAATCATTCATTATAGAATGGAAAAAAAAAACATGAACTGGGTTAATAACAGATAAACTGCTAGGTCAAACTCCATGCAGAACAACATGAGGTGGAAGATATCAATTTAAAAAAATCACGCTGGCTGTGGAAGAGGTCATGCTGCTTGCCATGCTGTCACTCCTGTCACCTTATTCTTCCTCCTCCTCCTCCTCCTCTTCCTCCTCTTCTTCTTCTTCATGCTGTTCCGGTTCTGGTTCCGGCTCTGGTTCTGGCTCAGGTTCTGGCTCTTTTGGAGGAGACTTGGCCTTCGGTCTGGGCCGCGACCTAATGTCACTTGGATCTTGTGCCTTCTTCTTTGGATGTTTTTTAGCTAATTTTTCATTAATTTTTTTCACTTCACCTTCAGAAGGGAAAAATGTAAATTTATCTGTAGAATTAAAGGCCTTTTTGCGATCTGTGTAAGATCTGCCATCTGTATGTCGCTCATATTTACTGCAAAGTTGGATCTTGGGCTAAAAATAAAAGATAAGTGAATATCATTAATAGTTTTCACACCATACCTTTGAAAACATCTTCAATTTATCTGCAAAACTTCTTCGGTCCAAATTTTTCTCATACTTGCTTGCCAAAGGAACTTTGGGCTGCAAAATATTTCAGGGAGAAAACATTGCATGCATTAAAGTTCACAATTCTATCAAATTTGAACTCGACTTTATAACTTTAATAAGTTTTACCAGAGTTTCAAATCCTTTGTTTAAAAACTGTAATCATTTATGCCCAATTTCTAATCTGGGGATATTCAATAGATTCACATACTTACCGGGATGCCAGAGTACTTGTCAGCTAATTTATCATGCCTAGAATAAAGTTATTATATTCAAATTATTTTATCTTACATAACCACATTTCATAAACAATGGAACATATGTTATATATTTTCAAAAATTCAAAGCAAATTAAATCTTGCTGACTATTTGATATGTAACTGAAGGCTTTTTATATTACACATACATTGTGCTATCAGTCATAGTGAGATTCATAATGGTGTACTTTATATTTAAAAGACAAAATTGACTACAGATGTTGTCTCTTCTGTCCCACCACAGTGTGTGTGTGTGTGTGTGTGTGTGTGTGTTCATAAATCATATACAACAACAAATGATCCCTGACACTAATGCTACTTCTGCAACATGCAATGTTATATATAAACTACACAAAGGGCGACTGCAAAGACTGGGCTGTACTGCTGTGCATTCCATGCATTAACAAGTCACACAGACTTCTGAGGCCTGGGGTGCAAAATGGGAAAACAAATGCTGACAGTGGTACAGAAAATGCAGTCCACTCTAGTTAAAAACACTAGCAGATCTAAGATTTTACAGGGTGTGGGTATGTGTATGTGTGTGCATGTGGGGGTGGGAGGGGGGTGGGGGTTGGAGTGGGGGACAGATAGCAAGCATGGTCTCACATTTACATTTCTAAATACTATAATACTAGTGGTGAACCAAAATATAAATGACACAAATTCATATTACAATGTCATGCAAACTGAACAGATTTCAATATAGGTTTATCAAGGTATGAACTAAGGTTGCTGATGTCAAACACAAGAATGCAAATGTTGCAAGTTTTGGTGGTGAAACTGATGAGCAGAGACATATAGTACAGAAATAATTTTTAGATGGTGCAGTGTATTTACTCAAAGTGTTTTAGAGTGGTGTATGTGAAAACACAGGAGAAGTAATGAGGAGGGGAGGGGCTGTGATGAGATTGAGGATGAAAAACCAGTGGAACACTTTGTTGCAGCAGTGGGGACAGTGCATGCTGAAGGTGGGGTACAAACTAGTTCACAATCCAACTATCTACATTTTTGAGAGGGTCTTTAAAGGAACAGTTCCCCAAAACACAATATGAGGGCATAGTCAGACAGGTTTTCAACTTATACCATATCAGAATTTAAAACACAACACCAAATTACCATGGGTTCTATCATTGGGCACTCTCAATACATACTTCTGGTGGTGTGTTTCATACTTTAAAATGGTTTAAATTCAAAACATGTCTTAATGGTGACTTTGGTGCAGTTAGGTCAACTTGGCCTAGTCTCACAACATGGAGGAGGGAGAGGTGGTCATGCATGCCTACTTACTCAGTCTGGACAGCACCCTTCTTTTTCCTATAAAATATAGTTTAGTTAATAAATTAGTAAATGTACATTAATTGTTCTAGTAGATTAGATTAGATAATGACAGTCCTGACTAGGATCATCTCAATCCATAAGTGCCAGAACAGTCTGCTCTTTACAAAGCCTGACAGCCTCAAGTAACATAAGCCCAATCTGACGCCCAGTAAGTGATATATCTTCACAGGCAATCTCAGTTGCCACTCAATGTTGAACCTCTTCTGAGATTCAACATGCAAGCCAAGGTGTCAGACAATGTAAATACTGCCAGGAAAATGTCTATCAGCCCTAAGAGCTGGGTTCTTGTCAGGGACTCACACTATTCCCCTGGGAATCACCCTGACACTCACGGGTTGGTGGGGGCTCTTCTGGTCTTCTCCACTAACATGCAAACAAGGACACAATAAAAGACTTGTATATGTGAAGTGCAAGAAACAAGGTACTGGACTAGTTTTAGCACTTTTTTCTGATGTATTCAAGTGATAACATCAGTCACCTAATTCTCTGAGCCAAATCAATGAATTCTTGTCATTATCCCAACAAAATTATTTTCACCATGTAAATGGAAGAAAATGATATATTACTGTGCCTATAGATGCACATGTAGGAACTTTTGTAAGCAACAGAATATAAAAAATGTTTAGCCATAAACTATGAAAAATATTGTTCTGTGTCACAAAATTTGTGGAATTATCTTATGAAAATTTACTTTACATGTTGATTCAGCTGGCTGTTATAGTATTAAAGAAAATGAATCTAGGATATCTTAAACAAACAATATAATGACTTAAATGCTCTCTTCAAGAAAAGTTGACTTATTCCTCTCTATTCTGGTTGTTTATGGGCAACAGCTTGTCAAACTGAATGCTTTCATCTAGTTTCAAAACAATCTTCAAAGAAATCTAGCTGTTCATCACATCAATGAGAGGAAAATACTAGAAGCACCATATGAAGTCAATGGTGACAGTGATTTATGACCTTAATTGATATACATGTTTTTAACAAACAAAATGCAATAAATTCATTCATCTTCAAATTATTGCTTATCTTCTTCCTTTTTAAATATTTAAAACAAAAAAAAATTGCTGTAAATTCCTTATCAAGATAGCCATTATAAGGAATCAGCTGTCTCACTTAACACAAATAAAACATTATCTATATATTCGTAATGTTCCCTAAGGAATCTTTCAGCAGGCATAATGTAATGAAACAAGTGATCTCACCCCTTGTTCATCTGTCTGGCTCTTTCTGCAAGCTCCATCATCTGGAATTAATAACAAAAATCTTAGTAATGAATACCACAATGAAATATGCATAGAATTCTGCAGGTAAACACCTTGCAAGCTCCATCTTACTGCATATACAGAACACCTACTGGTTTCCTTATTTCAAGCCCCTTTTCATTAGATGATGTTGCCTGGCGTTAAAAAGATCATGTCAAAAATTTAACTCTTCACGTTTCAAAAAACTCTTTTCCAAAGAGATTCAGCTCTTATCTATTAAACTGCATTAAAAAGGGTGATGAGATGATTCAGAATTTAATGCTTGATCAAGGTTCTTCAATTTTTTATAATTTCTCATAGACCACCATCAAATAGTATGCCCAAAAGACAAGATAAAAAAAAAAAACTTTAAAAAACATAGAGATTAATGCTTGATGTATCATAATTGATCTTCATATGATATCATCAACACAAACAATCTCCAGTTCGACCCTGTCTCTACTCACATCATACTGTTGCCTCTTGAAGCGCTCTTCCAGATCATATTTTTCACTTTCCAAGTTGTAAATCTTCTGGTGGATTTCCTTGGCTTTGGCAATCAACTGCTCAATATTCAAGGATTCAATGGACAGAGGCTCAATTCTCTGTTTGAGAATAGCTCTCTTTTCCTCCTCCAACTGTTCCTTGGACTTGGACATGTCCTCTTTCGCCCGGACCACATTTCCCATCTGAAATAACACAAACATTGTGAGGTTCATATGTATCTTCTATTGACTATTTCTTTTTTCTTACAAGCACAAGACAATTAGCCGAATTTTTTTTCAATCATTTAAGTGCAAATAAATTATTTACCCATGTGTTTAAAAATAAAAATACAAACAAAATCTTAGAGAACCTTGCAAGATTGTATGACTACACAAAAACTTGAACATTTTTTATTACTCATGGCAAAATTTATAAATGCAAGTGATCAAAGCTTGAGTGCTGAAATTTAAATGCAGTATCATGTAATTGTTTAATTTTTTTATGATCATCTAATATCTGAACCAATTTAGGACTTAAATATATCAAAATATATGCTACTGTTGTATTTATCCATATAAATGTCACTGTCAAAGATATGTTTCCAGATTTGTAAAGACTCTTTAAATAATTTCTTCAAAACAGTTTTCAAAATCAACCTCTTCTTTATACATTTAACCCTATCGAAACGTAGAGTACAAACATTCTAGGAGCAAAATTTATGAACATTTCTTTAAACTTTTGAATATTTTTTCACTTTCCCCTTTTTTCATGTATTTAGTAAGTAACAGGTTCTTTAAAAAATACCAGAGCTGACATGCTACAAGAAAGTTAAAAAAAATTCACCATCCTTGAACAAGGATATGTCAATCATGCACATCCAGGTAGCTTCATTAAGCAGCCAATAATAGGCCCTCTGATTGGCAAAACATTCATGTTCTAAGCCTGGCTGGGAATATATTGGGGCAGATCCAGGGCAAGGTAACATAACACTTCACCCCATCTACCATTATAAACAATCTGGATCTTTAGTTTAACAACATTAAGTTGCTGGAGTTAAAATATACTGTGTAGAAATTTCTCTATATTTTCTTCTATTAAAACAAAATCTGACCATCAAAAGGGGTGAATAGGCCAATAACTACTTTATCTACAGCTAGCTATCTTGAGGAGAAGCAATATTACTACACCTGTCTGACGACCTCCATATTTGGTGGCGGCTGGAAATAGCCAAGTTTCCTACAGGCACAGGTACCCAACACACAACTGATGCCCAGCAGAGTACACACAAATTTATAATGCTGTTTTACTCTAAAATTCCTTAATACTTATATCAAAACCACATTTGAAGAAAAAAGTAAAAGTCAAGGAAAGAATCTGACCTTTGGGTACCCCCCATCTTCCCCACTTAACTTGTGTGCCAAAAATGGTAATCAGTATGAAGCTGGCAAGTGCAATTCTGCTTTTCAGGGGAGGAAGGTCTTGGGTTGTTTCTTAACCTGGTAACTGCCTGCTAGATGTGTTTTCACATATATTTTTGAGGATATAATTCCATTAACAATGTTTAAATGATTCTTAAATATAACCATTTATGTTACCATTATTTCAACCTAAGTCTCTAAAATGTGTTAATTAATCATAAAAGAGTTAAGGAAAAACACCCCTACTGTTCTTTCTGGCATTCTGGTTTTGATAAAAACTATACGTATGACCTAAATAAGCCCTGACAAAACACACTCATATTTGAACGATTAAATATTCAAAAGAGCAATCAAATATCATAACAAGCGTGTCACTGGGTGCATAATTACTACCAGAAAACTACTACAGCTATATTAAACACATACCTTAGCTTCCAGAGACATCTTGCTGGAAGTGTGTGTAACTCAAAACTAGAACTGCCTGTATACTTAAAGTAATGACTTAAAATCCTGATGATAGTGAATTGGAAGCCCAAGTCCTCGAAATGAACAGTGTGATCTTTATGTATACACAGTCAGGCTGCACCCCAGGTTAGGATATCTAAGATCCCAAATGCACAGCAGAAATTTAATGTTTTTTTAGGTATAGTCAGGAGGCGTAAACTATGATGTCAGATTAAGTTTTATGGCCTAAATATATAAGGTAAAGGCTGATAAGGAGAATACCACAGTAAGGTTGTATGTGATTCCTGTATATGTGTCATGGGGGGTGGAGGGGGTGGGGGGGGGGGGGGAGAGTTGTAGGTGTTCAACTAATCTTATCTCATTTCAAAAAATTCCAACAAGATATTTTCAGTTTAAATAGGCAATGAAACATTGTGACCAACCAATATATCTTATAGTCAAATTTGATATTTACTATAACTATTTCCTAATCTAATTCATAGAGAGTTAACAGCATCCAAAGGACCCTAGTTAGCATGCCTCTACATTTCACAAAACATAAGAGCATAAAAATCATTTTCACAGAGTAAATGGATCAATTAATATATCACGCACTAATGGTTGCAGTATCTGAAAAGTAAAGTATGATATCAGTGCAGAACTTCTCCTGCTGTAGGCATTCCTGGAGGATCACATGGTTCTGGACTACCTGGATTAGCACAGGAAACTTGATCAGGTGGAGGGTTGCCTCACAGATGTGAGGAGCCATCAGTTTCTGACAACCTGTAAGCTGTACACAGCCCCTTTCATCATTTTATCATTTACTTCTGCCCTTGTCAATGCATCACAAAGAAATAAATTCTGAATAATCCAATACTGCACTAGGAGGAGCTTGTTTAATAAGTGATAGTGGCTGAAATATTTTCGCTGCAGAAAATAATAAAAGACATCAGTCAATTTCCTGTTAATTATAGTAACTTGTGTTCAGAAATTAGACACTTCTGTTCAACAATTTGTTTATATCTCTTCCATCCACAAATTCCATGCTGCACAGTTCTTTTCTGTTGTGATAGCTGATGATGATCTTTCCTCACTTTTTAAGGAAAATTTAAGGTGAAAGGTTAGCTGCTCCAAAATCTTCATGAATCCTCAAAAACCATATGGCATATTACTTCTGATTAAACCAAAGGCTAATTTCTGTTGCATCATTCTTGTTTCTGAATAACTAATATATACAAGATAATGAAAGGAAAAAAATGACACTTTCTTGTGTATTTCTAGCAAGACAAAGCTGCAAGTGATTCTATATGGAGAAAAAGAACAATACAGAAAAAAATCATTCAGATGAAAAAGAGCACCAATATGATTCCTTCAGCAATTACTTCAAAATTGGTAAATCCATATCAACTTTGTCTCAACAAAAAAGTTTTCAGAAACACACCACAAAAACATTCAAAAGGTTTTTTAGTCTTTGAATGAAACCCTTAAACAAGGATTTTAAAAAATGAAAATACAAAAAGAACTTACGAGTTCCGCCATGATTCTGCCTGCCTACAGAACTGATTCCAGACAAACTCACAATCCAGAGGCAACTTGCAAAATGGCTCAGCCCTCAGCTGATGTTTCTGTTTGTTTCGACTAATTTGTCATCCAATCATAAATTACAACTTGTTTGATGTTAATGTTATCATTGTAACCAGAACAGGGACTTACTACCTGTTAATTCTAGCCAAAGACATGTATAAGAAAAATAATTAAAGAAATACAGAGTCTGGGCTAATTTATTTAACTTAATAACCACTCTGGGGCATATGCAAGTTTAGTTTTCAAGAGATATAAGATGCCAGCAGACCTTTCAGACAACTACAAGGATATACCCCTCCTTCCTATATTAAATTCCCTGCCATTAATCTTTGTGCTCTCTTCTGTTTGGGGCTCCATAAGATGCCATGTGTAAGGACCCCCTTTCTTTTCACCAAACTGATCAATTTTATATCAGGTTCAAACTGAAGCCTTGTAAGGGTTAATTCAATTATCGCTACTAACATATTTATTCCTTCGCAATATTTTTTCTTTCTCAATTTTTTTCCACACAAAAAAAAAGAAACATTTTGTTTTTTGGTAAAACAAAAACATTGCAGACTAAAATCATCTTCTGCCCCCTCTTGATAGTCTCTTCCCCTTAATCTGTATTCAGTCTGTTTATCCACACCCTGGCGGTAAAAGGTTCTTAATTCTCTGCCAAATGGGCATTACTGGGAACTCCTTGGAATATAAACTATGCTAACTTAAAGAAAATAAGAGCCAACACAGTGAAAATGTTTTACAAATAGAAGATCCAAAATTGTGAATGTGCAATAATTTATAACTGATGGAGGACAAAAATAATAATAATTATTATTATTATAATGCAGAGATATATGCTAAACCTTTTATATCTTGAATATTCCTTCAGAAAAGTTTAAGACATAGTTTACTCTCACAACAAAAAAAAAAGAGAACAGATAACCCTTTAGTTTCTATCCCTAAAAACTACTGACAGAAGCATAAAGTCTTCACATTGTGTACAAGTTAACAACCTCCAGCAGGTGTCTAATCATAAATATAACCAGTACCTGTAAGCTTACGCAACTGTTCCCACTAAGCACAGAAAGATATAATAAATAATGAATTGGAATTTATCATTTATGTAAATACTGTTGATTTTGTAGTACTCAAAGGTGGCAGTCTAAATCACTGAAAGAAACTATAAATGTATTCTAGTTCTGACATTTTACATTTTTTCAAGTACAAAAAAGCATGGGAGGCAATGTGAAACAGCATCTTTTATTAATTTTCTTGAGGGAGCCAAAATCACAAGACTAACGGTATAGCAGCTTACCAAAATTCTCTCTCAAAATTCCCACAAGTGTTTGCAAAAATGATTAATTGTGCTAGAGAAGATAAGTTGATTGGTTCAGACAACTGGTGGAGAAACATGCTTCACACTGTGGTTGATGAGACAAAGTGATTGTAGAAACACAATTGAATATGAATTAAATATGAGATCTGGCATGGGAATAATTAAGACTCGACCTGTCCAATACAGCCAGTCAATTTGCAATTAACTCCCTTCTGGTAAAAAGCAATATGACTTGCAACCATAAATCAAAATTCACAGATTAACCCTCACATACAGTCTGTATAAATAAAATTTTTGCAGTGAATCTCTCTCCTAAAAAGATATATTTTGTCCATCTTTTACATCGCTTATATGCCTTACAATGTGTTATTTCTCCTGGAGTGACGGTTCTCCTCATAGCTGTGGATTTTGGCAATTTCCAAGGGTGTCTAGGGATTGTGGACACTTTTGGAATAATATGCAGCATTTTGAATTGGAAAAAATACTTATGTTATCCCACAGTAAATCTATTCCTTCCACGTAAACTTAGGGAAGAATTGGGGGGGGGGAATACATATTCAAATAATACCATTTACTCACATCATCACTTTCATCATGATTCTCACTAGTAGATCGTCTATTGATGATAAAGTTTGGTTTGTTGACCATTTCTTCAGCTTCCATTTTCCTTTTTTCTTCTGCCTGGCGTCGTCTCTCCATTTCTTCCCTTTTGATTCTTCTTCTTTCCTCCTTAAAATAAAAGGTATATTGCTGAAGAGGTGGAAAGATTGGCCAACATTTATTTAAATATAGTCAAGATGTGGTCATACTTATTATATAATGTTATGCTGTATAAGAACAGCTTACACCAATGCACTGAACCCAATGTTAACATGTTAACCCAATTCTAGCACAATATTTATTTTGAGGTCACTTTTGTAAATATTTTTCAAGCAGAAGCATCAGAAAAACAGCCCTAACTGTAACATGTCTGGCTAATTTACAAATACATCTATAAATGTAAAAGGCCTATAGGTAAAGAATTTGTCTCTGTCTGAAATATTTCTGTTGGCTCAAAATGACATGAGACGAGTCTGGTGAATGACATACAGTCTAAAAAACACACACATTTTATGAAAGCTTGTACATGAATGACATACAGTCTAAAGAACACACACATTTCATGAAAGCTTGTTTTTTCTTACATGGTTGCCTAGACTAGATTAAATATGTTTTTCAAATGATGCATTTGGAAAAAAAGATGAATCATATGATAACCTCAACACACCTCCTCTTCCCTCCTCTTTCTTTCTTCTGCCTTTTTTTTCTCTGCCAGTCTTTTTTCTTCTTCTGCTCGTTCTTGTTTGCGACGTTCCTTAAAAGGAAAAGAAATCAAAGCTCAATAAAGTAGCCAAATGTTCAACCAGATTTATTCAATGAAAATAAGTATTTACAAAAAAATCTTTATCCATGCAATTTATATTCACCCTTTTTTATCTCTACATCCAAAGATTTTCCACTAAGAGAAAGGCCTCCATTGGGCATGTCAATATTTGGAAGTACAGTAAAATGTATCTTTAAATTTAAAACAACAGTTTCTCCAAAAAAAAAAAAAAAAAAATAGATAAATAAATAAATAAAAATAAAAAATAAATAAATAAAATAAAATAAAACTCTTGTGTTCAGAAAGATCTAAGCCACCACTCAACTCACCTGTCTTTCCCTTAATTCTCTCAGGTCTGCCTCACATTTCTGCATCTCCAATCTGTTGAGTTCCTCTGTTTCAGCCAAACATCTTAGATCTTCCTCCTCTCTCTTGCGTCTTGTTTCCTATGTAACAATTCAAATGAATAAAAATTACTTTATTATAAACTCATGAAAAAAAAATGTAAAATTAATGTTTGATAATCATCATTTTTTCACATCTTCAATTTAGAAAGTTTTCACTAGCTTCACAAGCAGTGTTTAAAAAGTTCTTACCACTGATACCTACCTCTATCAACTTTTCTGCCTCCCATTTCTGCTCTTCTTCATTGGGCTCAGAAGATCTGAATAATTCAATTTTGTTCATATTAATTTTGGGTATTTGTTAAAACTATCCTGGCACATGCAAATTTTGACCATTGCTAAAGATGATTTTGCTTTAACTGAAAAAAAGTGATAATAACATCTGATTTGATTTTCAAATGTATCGATGATTCGATGAAATATAAATAAGTGGACAAGAATGAAATCATTTATAAATCCAAATATCTTATAAAAGATGTATATGCTTTCTGAATACAAAACCTGGAACAAATCTTTTATTTGTTGCATAACAAGCTATGGTTTGAATAAATATTACAAAACAGAAGACCCTAAAAAATTCAAAATATATCATAAATGCTTGCATGAAATAGATGTAGCATCATTATATGATATCATGGAATGTATTCTTAGTAAAAATATTTTGAGATGTATATTTTCACAAAACACACACACATGCACGTACACACAAGTAAGTGATATTTTCCAAAACCAAATATCATTCATCTTGCTTGCTTTCATTTCTTATATACAAGTACTGATATCTGGAGAGGGGAAAACAAACAACAAGATGTGTAATTATTATTGACAAAACTGAATAAAAAAGATCAACTAAAAGGGTGCAGATAATAGCAAACTTAATTCATTGAAGTGACTGGAATGTGCTTCCTTGAAGTTGTTTATCATCACTAGCCCAGATCCGTGTGGTTTCCAGTGTTAACATGAGTGAACAAAGGGGCTTGTGGTATTTTGTTACAAGCATGCAAGGCTATTTTGCATTTCATTTAAACACTTGTCTTTTCAAACAAAAATACATAATATGGTTCTGACCATAAATGAAATACAACAATTAACAACACATACATGCAAATGTCCTTTGGTTAAAACGCAATGTTATGTTGTATCATAAGATCCTTGCAGGCACTACTACTCTGAAAGAGGGGGAAAAAAATGCACAAACACAGTGCAACAAACATGCCTTCAAACTAACAAACCTGTATCTGCTTCATCTGCTGTCCTTAATAACATCTGTACAAATGTTCAAGGCAGAAAAGAAAAGTTTGAGACAAAAGGAAACTTTGGGATGGGTGAGAAATAAACGTGAATGAGCATTTTTAATAAACTTTTCGAAATTATTAGTGAAATATTACATTTCTGTCAAAGTATCTTTTGAAAAAAGTTTCCCTTATAGAAGTATAATGAAAGTATTTTTTCTTGTCTTATTAGCAATGATAAAAACTCAAAAACTCAAAATTGTTCCTTACATAATCTTTACATATTCTGGGAAAACAAGATGCAATGTAATTCTCAACTACTATATCAAAGACAAAAAGTGTCCACAAACAGTAATAGGATAAAAAATTTTCCCTCTTTATGAAAAAACAAAACAAACACTAAAAAATTTAGACAAAAACCCTCACTAACCTGCTTCGGACACTCCTTCTTGGTGAGTGATCTCTGAAAAAAACAGTCAGGTAGAGAGAGGAGAATTAATTAGTTTAGGAAAACGGTTAATCTGAGCTCTGAACTCACAAACAAAGCTCTTTTATCAAGCAGGAAAATGACATGCAGAATGACATTTGAAAATTTGAATATTAAAAGATGAGAAGAAATATTCTCAATTTAGTGATTGTATCAAAGTTTACAGTGAGTTATCATTTGTCAATGTCCAAAGTCTTAATAGTGCTTTAATCACAAGAGTCCTTTAAAAACAACATATAATATTAGCAAGAGATGACATACAGAACAGAGAGTGGGATCAGTACAAAAATGTTTTATTATCATAGAACTAATTTTAATAACGAAATGCACTAACAGATATTCACAATGCAATACAATACAATACAATACAATACAATACAATACAGTACAGTACAATACACTAGTAGTGGGACACAACAACACCAAATAATCACATTTGCAAAAACATTGGTAGGTGGTAAAAAATATTTTAAAAGACATCACAAGAAGCATACACAGGTGTCAATTTATTAGTGAAAATAGGATTGAAGATAAATATGCAAACCATGGCATCAACACAATCTAGGTTCTTTTTAGCTTCGTTTTCAAACTCCACTTACTCCTCATGTCCAGGGGAAGACACATGGCGAAGATTTTTCTTCCATTCATCTGCCATGGCTTGACTTCAGTCTCTCGGGTTTACAACAGAGGACTTCCTGGAAGAGAAGAAACTGAATAAATCATAACCATTCAAAGCTTTAACTTAAAATTTAAAACTCTTGCCTGCAATTGCTTCCCTACAATGCCAAAGCTTCCATACCTACTCTTCCTAATGGCAGCAGATAAGGTATGTACCTTAAAAAAAAATTATTTTAAAAATACAATGATGTACTAGGGTTATCAAAAAGTTAAAATCTAAATATTTCAGGTACTTGCACAGGTGCATGCAAATTGAACATTCATTGGATAAGCGCTCCTTGTCTGAGCAAAACCACAGTAATAATAATCAAGCAGTATAGTCAAGCCTTCATGTCAGCTAGATCATGTATAGAGATCATGGAGTCGTGAAGAATACGTGTTACACTTGGAATATCAAACACCTGAGTTAAGTAATATTCATACTATTCTGTAAACAAGTATGTGGCCTTTTAAAAATTTTAATTGGTAGTAGGAGCCTTTAAATGTCAAATTTATAGTGGCAGCATAGAGTGCCACTCCCTTGTAGGCATGATTTTAAAAAATGAGAGTGCAAGGCAGGCCACTGAGTATCCCCCCCTCCCCACACACACACACACACAATCTTCCATCTGTCTTGACATCCTCCATGATCCTTCTACACAGCTTGAAGCAATCTCCAGATCTCTTTCAAATAATGCATGTTTTTCTTTTCATTACTACTAGGTTTCAAATACTTTTCATTCCTTTGAATTCAAGTTTTTATGTAAAAAACCCCTCAAAATGCAGATGTTTTTTGTGCACATTTTTAACAGTAAACGTAAACCAGTGTTCAGTAGACTAAATATAGAACGAGGTTTGTTCTTGCTCATACTCTCTCTCATACACGTCCTCGGAACTAAAAAACAGGATTTGGCATGTAGTAGAAGTTCATTCAGCATCAAACACCTACAGTCCCAATGGTTATATTTGTCAGCAAACAAGTCCCAGTTTGTCGATGTGATTAAAAATGGCGTCAAATCACCATACACCTGAAGATATCTCTCCAATTACCTTTCATTCAAGGCTTTAGGGACATACTTCACCCTTGCTGGGAGATTGGTGGGAGGCATGAATTATTTCTTGATTTTATTTGACATTTCATAACCCCAGCATAAACTTAACATTCCCTCTCTCAAATTTTGTTTGCATTTAATGGGGAGGTCTGAAGACACCTGACACTTAAGAGGGGTCATATGCCTTTCATTAACACTACTTTTATGGTAGGGTCTGTGTAGAGAGAGACCAAACAGAAGAAATCTTAACCTGTGTATCTAATGTTACATTTCATTAGCAGTGTTGCCAACTCCATAG
Source organism: Lingula anatina (assembly GCF_051362555.1). Taxonomy (NCBI): domain Eukaryota; kingdom Metazoa; phylum Brachiopoda; class Lingulata; order Lingulida; family Lingulidae; genus Lingula; species Lingula anatina. The sequence continues at coordinate 48,105,091 of NC_141767.1, forward strand.
GTCTTGAGCTATGTTCAGATACAATTAGGGCTTTCTAAGTCAGAAAACAGATGAAAACTGCATCCTCAGACAACAATATCACAAAATCTTTCTAAGCTAATGGTTCTTATAAGAGTCTTTTGTTAAATCTGTCGGTGTATTTCAAATGAAGATTTAGAAAAATGTTACAAGAAGTCTTTAACATAATTTCTTTGCGAGTCCTATAGACAGTTTCGACACAATAGGCCCAGTACATATTTCTAATCCATACCATATGTTTCACATATGGTGAATTATATTTTCGATATTTGCTCACGGTTAGGTATATATGTATTTTAAAAACAAATAAATTTGCACAATAAATTTGCTCTGGCAACTTGAATGTCTTTTTTTTCTGTGTGTTAGGGTAATGCCTTATACCTAGATTGTATATCTTGTACATTAGTTATACCAACACAGTGATAAGTAACTTTAAACCCACATAAGATCCATTAGTATAATAAATTTTGACATTTTATTAGTTTGCTAATTTGAATTTATATTAAGTCAATCTGTCCAATATAGAAACTATTCAAACTGACAACCAATTGCTTTAAAGAAAGCTTAAAGCTTCTCTACTTGTGTTTTTACGCATGTACCCAAACAATCATTGAATGGATGAAAAATATTAATAACTATTATTCTAAAGTAAAGTATGGACATTATTTTGGTTGCTTTTGCAAAGCTAATTAAGGAAAAATTAACATCAGCTTTGCAGGATACTCATGGGCACAAAAAATGTGACTGGGGCGTTTTTGAATGCATATAACACACCTTTAAATCAGAGCAGAGATATAAACAATCCATGAGGTTTCTTTTAACTGGTCTTTTATCTCTGTTTACACAAATTACAGAGCCTTTGTCAAACTAAACTTACATACTTATAACGGATGGGATATTAATTTAATTTTCTAGACACTTTCCTGCCATGGTATAGAAACAGGATCTCACTTGATTATATGTGTTTAACTTGTAAGTAATTCCTAAATTACACGGTTACATCACTACCTCTACATCAGTAAGGGAAGTCCATTCAAATAAAGGTTCAAGTTCAATGATTCGTAATTCAATTAATGTCACCAATTACATCACGATTTCAGTGAAACGTAACGTAGCTATGCAGCATTGAAACAAATTACTGTCAGTTGATTCATTTACAACAATAACTGCAACAGCTGGAACCCAACGTCAAGCAGATATATCGTATAATTTCTGTCCCCTCCCATTCAACGAGATTGTTTTGACAAGCGGCCATGATGAAAATCCAGGGATAAGGCCTGGTGGCTTCATAAGTTGACACTTGTCAAAAGGCCATCATCTTTATCGCCAAAACAAAAAAAGTATATTCTGTGCCATGTCTTTCAACAATACATGCTCTACAAATAGCACAATTTATAAAAACTATGTTAAAAGAACCGTTCAAGGTCCTGCGAATACCAGTTTAATTGTCACCCACCTGGACCAGCTCCACGCCACACTGCGACCGTGTAACCCTTGACCCACTTTTCATTGTATTGATTGGTTGAAAGTTTTGATAGGTCAGGTGCATAACCTCAGCGTTCTTTCCCTGGGCGGCGAAAATTTGTAAAAGGGGCGCGTTGCATTTATTTATTTATTTAATTTTTTTTAGTAAATACGTCATCTACAGCTACCTTAATTTCAATTTCAACATTTTCACATTAAAAAGACTTAAATACAAAAATGAAAAAGAAGCGCATGTTTTTGGTCATGCGGACAACCAAGTTTCACTTTCAGCTGATATTTTGAGGAATACTGTTATGGGTAAAGGGAAGAATATTTTTAATGAAATGTTTCATTTAAACAGATTTTAATCAGGATTTTTTAAAATACTTTTCCATTAATATAATGTTCCAAGCCAATTTAAAACTCTCTAAAATATTTTCTAAACAAAGGGCATATTAAATTCATACAATAAAAATAAACACAAAGCTGGCTTTATTTTGATGGAAATAATTATCTTAGATTGTATATGTGCCCAACTATATTACCAAAATTTTATGAAGTTTTGAAATTGATCCCCGAAGATAAAAAAATGTATCCTAAACATTCTGATTTAGTCGGCTAAACAGGAAAACGAGAACTAATATCTACAATGTAATATGCGATACTGTCCTTTCATGTCCACTCTTGTGAAATTAATACAATTTAACAAATAAAGGTCACAACAAAGTGTGCATTACAGGAAGTCACAGCTAAAATGACAAATTGTTATTTTAATGACACTGCTAGTATGTGAGAATCACATTACTATGTAAACAGCCAGTTTTGTGTTCATTTTTGTGCAGGTATTGTCAGGTTGCTGTAGGACACAAGGGGATTGGTAGAATGTCCTCTGAACTAATTTACAGGGGAAGATCAAATGTTGTGGAGAGGAACTTTCTGACCTCTTGAAGTGCATAGCTGCATTTTGTGGAATTTCTGCAGCTCATCCCATACTTACACATTCCCAATGTTTCTATTCTTTTTTTTTTTTTTTTCTTATTTTGGAAAGTAATTCTTACATGCCATTGATAATGATATAAATGAAAGTTAAGAAGTGTTTTGGTCAGAAATATGCTTTGAATGAATCCATTATATTCAAATATCGAAATAAACAGATGTACCAGTAAATATCAGCAAGAAAATAAATAACACTGTTTTGAAAATGACTGGATTTATTGTTTACAAACATGAAAGTTCATACATACGTCAATCATTTTCTACAAAATGGGACTTTCTTTGCCTGTTTTGCTCTACCCACTCATCTGTCATTTTAATGTATACCACCATGACTGTCAAAGGTTCATATTATGTACCTTTTACATCAGATAAATCGTTTATGTTCCAGCAGTAAATACTGCTTTTCTTGCATGGTGTTCATTGGATTTCACACACACTTCATCGAACCCGTTAAGTTTTTAAAATTATCCAGTTGTTACTGTTGTTAGGGCTAACAGTTCCAAGAAGAGGCAGAACAGTCAACAGTGTTGCTAGTGAGGAACCGTCCCCATCCAGTATGGTGAGAATTGTTTTTATCTGATAAATTGATATACAGAGAGGACGTCTTCTTTAGTTATTGAAAAATTGTTGGAGGAAAGTCAATGAAATATGGACTCCATATATATCATTAACAAACCGCTTCCACTAATGATGACATAGCTAGGTTAATTTTTTCTACAGAAGGCTTTACATACTGATATATAAATATGTTAAGGAGCAAAAGCCCCAGATCACACTTTACACACAAGGAATAAACTACAAAATCTAATGCCACATGGATAGTTTGCTTAAAAGCGTATATGAATGCAATGTGACCAAGAAGAACTTTTAAAGCTAAGTATGAAACCTTAATAAAAAGCAAAAGCAAGATTGGCATTGGATTTTAATTTCAATGCAATTTTATGTTAGATTTCTCTTGGCAGAGCCCTGAACTAACCAAGCTGACTTTCTAATAGTATATGTATAAAATAGTGCTATATGGTTAAAATATCTTATAAGATTGAGTTTAAAATGTCCATTTAAAAACTGTACACGTTTTAAGCATTTTAAACAAGTGGAAATAATTCCTGAATGTTAAGCATTTCAAACGAGTGGAAATAATTCCTGATTGTTCATCAATAAACAAAACATGTACGAATCCACAATTTCACAAACAAAGGGATGTCCCATTAAAAAGTGAAACTGAAACTGCACAAAAAGAAGCCTTCCTTTTTTACTACTGTAACTGCCATTAGGGCCCAGGTCATTCTTTTTTTTAAGATGCATCTTAAAAAATTACTTGAAAGGAGCTAAGAATCTTCAATGGATGCTCAGATCTAGGACCAGTTCTGTTCATTAACTATCACACACTATTGCACTTAAGTAATAAATGCTGACAAGTTGAGAGAGTTGGCTCTACATGGCTACCTGTATCAAGACTGTATATATAAATAAATGTGGGATAATCCTCCCTAATCCATTGATTTGCCAGCACTCAATCTACAATCCTGAAGTAGCAGAATCCAAGTCAACTGAGTAGAAGAATATATCTGGCGGTGGTTTGAGTTACAGATTCCATTGAGTGAACAAATGAATGGAAATTAGAGATTAAAAAAGCAACCCAAGATGGTACTCTTGGCTTAGTCTGTGGAAAGTAGTTCTTGTCTTTTCTTTTGTTCAGCACACATTGGGTTTTGATTTTAGTTTCTCAGTCCTTGCATCTAACTCTCAGCTTCCTGGTGTTTCTGCAGACCCTCTCGCCAATCTGGATTTTTTGCAGCCTGGAAAATGATTCAGGTTGAGATAATAATTGCAGTCTAGTCAAGGATAAAAATACAGATAAGAAAACTCAAGCTGGATAAAACCCAACAAAATGACATACATTTTGAGCTTACCCAAACTACTTATTGTATTAAATGTTTTGAACTGCACAGGTTTTACATCTATCAAAGTTATAAATAAATTTAGTAATACTGTGCAAAGAGCCACAGTGAATATATAATGGAAAAAAATCAAATCTACTATTTTGACAGTTCTATTCAACTTTTGAAAATTATCCTAAAAGATACATAAAGAAAGAGGACAAATAGGCTTTTTCAAATGAATTAAACTATCCTTCAGTATACCTCTTCTTCCTCCTTTAATGCATATTTACTCTGGCCTGTTGATTTGAGTTGGTTGCGGAAGGATTCTTTTCCACCCTTGTTTCTGTCAAACCTGGCCAATCTTGAAATACAAACATTTTTTTGTCAAAATACTGTCAGCACTTCTCTTTAAACACAAAACATCATACAATTAAATGCACGAGTTCATTAATACCGACAATTAAGTTCATTAATATATTTGATTAAAAAATTTCAAAAAGTAAGAAAATTATATTATAATAAAATATTTCCATGAGCACTTTTGAGAGCAGAGTATGCAAGCTTATAGAACCAATCAATGAAAACTTACTTGGCATCTGTCTTGGAGACCTTCTTCAGCACAGGTTTGATGCTAAAATGAAAAATGTTGAACTAAAAAGTTACCAATTTTTTTACATAGGCAAAAAGTATTTTTAAAAAAGTCGGGCAATTTAAGTTTTAATCTCATTTAAATCATTAAAGTAGTCTTTATGAAATTAAAGGTACAGCCCCATTTAGTGTATTTACAGCATCTCGCAGAATATTCAACTTGGAAAATCCAGAAACAATTTATTTTAAGAGGTTAAGGCTATTATTGAATGTGATGTATGCACACTCCTCAACCATTTTCCACAAAAATCTGGCTAACACTAATTCACAAAACTTTAAATGTTCTACACTAACTGAAAGCTCTCGGAGGAGATGGCTGAACAAATGTACACCCACATAAAGATGGAAGATGGACAGACAGACAACCACATTTCTAACTAAATTCACTGTAGGAAGAGCCAGGTATAGAAACAATTTCTAAAACTGTCGAAGTATTTTACTTTTGTTCTTTTGTAATCTGCTTCAGAGAAAAAACAACTGTTAACAAAAGAAAAACGTATATAATTTTAATAAAAATAAAAGCAAAAAAAAAGAGCAGTACTTACAATTTACCCTTGATGTCATTTACTTTTATCGTAAGCTCATTGATCTAGATATAAGATAAAGTTTATGTTAAAACATATTTATGCTTCCTGTGCACAATAAAAGATTCCGCAGTTATTTTAAGTTACTAAAGAAAACTTCAAAGCATGAGTAAGCCTTCAAAATTATTCTATATTACTATATGCGAGGATATGCAGAAATGTGAGAACTAAAGAAAAATAAGTATAGCAATTTTAACAACAAGCTTTTAAAAATCCTATTCTCAGTGCATAATACTGTTATTATACTGAATGTGCAACAATACTAAGTTGATTCAACTCTATACAAAATACTTAAAAAAAGAAACTGAATCATTAATGTCATATTTAGTTGTAAAGCATACAGCATTTGTCAAAGCAAATCATGCAAGTACATGAAACAGTTAAATCTGTAGATAAAAAGTCAAAAATGAGAGAAAAAGGGTGACAATATAAGACAATACAGAAAGGATGGTTACCAACATATTACAGGACAACAGGATAGAGAACAAGGCAGCAAAGCTGTCAAATGTACAGACAAAAAACAGGAAATAACTATGCACAAAATAGGCTACTGTCAATTCTGATGCAAAAATACATTATATTAAACTGCAAATTCAACATCAAATTTTAATTATGCTCAACAGGTAATACCAATGTAAGTGAAATGTGTATAAAGTTCACACTTTGAAAATGTATAACTTCCAGAAAAAGAAGCCAATTAGACTGCTTTTCCAACTCAGGCTGCATTTTAGTCCTATATTTCTATTTTGAGAGTTTGGCAATCATAAGTAACATGGTTTTCCCATAATGGTCATCATGGCAGCAGCACCCAAAATTGTGTTTTCTTCTATTCTGATGCCAAATTACATAATGGTTGACAGCATAATGACCGTCAATTTTTAATAATAAAATATACGTATCATGGATTTTCAAAAAATGTGACTAGCCTGGGTCTTCAAGCCTGTGGAACTTCAAAGTCACACCTTGAAAATGCCAATAAGTGAAAAATTAAATTTTCACAAAAAAACTGTTTAACTGGCAGTAAGAATTACCAAACAGATTGCATTGCCTACTGAAGCTGTATTTTAGTCCCATGTTTCTTTCCTGTAAGTTTGAGAACAGTAAGTGACATGGTTTTTCTTAAATGGTCATCATGGGACCAGTGCCCAAAATAGTTTTTTTTTCAAATTTTGATGCAATATTACATAATGTTTAACAGCATAATGACCAATTTTAATAATAAAATATTAGTATTATGGATATTCAGAAAATGTGACTGGCAAAGGTCTTCAGGCCCATGGAACTTCAAAGTCACAACTTGAAAATGCCAAAATGTAAACAAGACAGCACTGTTCTGAAATGTTTTTTTTCCCCCATTTTTAACAATTTTTAACATAAAACAAAATTAACAGTTTACTTCTGTTTTTATATGATCAACTAAGAAAATTGATGAGATGGGAAAAATATCAATAGAGCAGTGTTAAATGTCCAATTTCTTCCATTCTGAGATTCTGAACATAGTGAATGATTGAATCTGACAAACTGCAATGATAACTAATTATGTTGTAAAGATGCAGGTAATGCCAAACAAACACTTTTACGTATCTTATTAATTAAATAATGAGACTGTTAACATGCCTAAGAATTGAATCTGAGGAAATGTGAAAAAACAGCATTTCTTCAAAATAATGGCCCCGATTATGCTGATTTTTGAACTCAACCTGCGTTTTAGCAGGAATGACCACTCTTGTGAGTTTAATGACAATTGGCCTATCTGTTTTTCTTATTTTGTGTTTACAGTGTTGCATATATGCTGAAAAGTGAAAAAAAAGCATAATTACTAAAATAAGGGCCCGATCATGCCGATTTTCGAACTTGACCTGCGTTATAGTAAGATCAATTACTCCTGTGAGTTTCATAACAACAGGCCTATCGGTTTTCCTTGAAATGTGTTTACAGTGTTGCATATATGCTGAAAAGTGAAAAAACAGCATAACTTCTACAATAATGGCCCCATCATGCTGATTTTTAAACTTGACCTGCGTTTTATGAATATTCATCAACTCTGTAAATATACAGCCAAAAAGTAAAACTGCCTTCCACTTATCGTGTTTACAATGAAAGTGAACGGCACCGGCAACAGCGACAGTGACGGCAATGCCGGCGACGACAGATGCAGGTGATGGCAATATGTACAGACACATCTGTACATATTTACTGTACTGTTTGAGAACAGTAAGTGACATGGTTTTTCTTAAATGGTCATCATGGGACCAGTGCCCAAAATAGTTTTTTTTCAAATTTTGATGCAATATTACATAATGTTTAATTTTAATAATAAAATATTAGTATCATGGATATTCAGAAAATGTGACTAGCAAAGGTCTTCAGGCCCATATGGAACTTCAAAGTCACAACTTGAAAATGCCAAAATGTAAACAAGACAGCACTGTTCTGAAATGTTTTTTTTCCATTTTTAACAATTTTTTTAACATAAAACAAAATTAACAGGTTATTGCCATCTTTATATGATCAACTAAGAAAATTGATGAGATGGGAAAAATATAAATACAACAGTGTTAAATGTCCAATTTCCTCCATTCTGAGATTCTAAACATAGTGAATGATTGCATCTGACAAACTGCAATGATATGAGTTTATTTCCATTTTTGAAACTTTATTACACAATACATGATAACAAGTTTACCATCAGTTTTACATAATCAACTAATAATGTTGTAAAGATACAGGAAATGTCAACCAAACACTTTAACATGTCTTATTAGTTAAATAATGAGACTGTTAACATGCCTAAGAATTGAATCTGAGGAAATGTGAAACAAGACAGCACTGTTCTGACATGGGTTTATTTCCATTTTTAACACTTTTTTTAACATAAAACAAAATAAACAGTTTACTGCAATTTTTATATGATCAACTAAGAAAATTGATGAGATGGGGAAAATATCAATAGAATAGTGTTAAATGTCTAATTTCCTCCATTCTGAGATTCTGAACATAGTGAATGATTAAATCTGACAAACTGCAATGATATGAGTTTATTTCCATTTTTGACACTTTATTACACAATACACGATAACAAGTTTACCATCATTTTTACATAATCAACTAACAATGTTGTAAAGATGCAGGAAATGTCAAACAAACACTTTTACGTATCTTATTAGTTCAATAATGAGACTGTTAACATGCCTAAGAGTTGAATCTGAGGAAATGTGAAAAAACAGCATAACTTCTAATATAATGGCCTGATTATGCTGATTTTCGAACTCAACCTGCATTTTAGTAAGATTGACCACTACTGTGAGTTTAATGACAATTGGCCAATCTGTTTTTCTTATATTGTGTTTACAGTGTTGCATACATGCTGAAAAATGAAAAAACAGCATGACTACTAAAATAGTGGCCCGATCATGCTGATTTTCGAACTTGACCTGCGTTTTCATAAGACTGATTACTCCTGTGAGTTTCATGACAACAGGCCTAACGGTTTTCCTTAAAATGTGTTTACAGGGTTGCATATATGCTGAAAAAAGTGAAAAAACAGCATAACTTCCCTTAAAATGGCCCGCTCATGCTGATTTTCGAACTTGACCTGCGTTTTATGAATATTCATCAGCTCTGTAAATATTAAGCCAAAAAGTAAAACTGCCCTCCACTTATCGTGTTTACAAGGAAAGTGCACGGCGACGGCATCGGCGACGACAGACGCAGGTGATGACAATGTGTACAGACACATCTGTGTCTGTACATAAAAATGTGACTAGCAAAGGTCTTCAGGCCCATGGAACTTCAAAGTCACATCTTGAAAATGCCAAAATGTAAACAAGACAGCACTCTTCTGAAATGGGTTTATTTCCGTTTTTAACACTTTTTTAACATAAAACAAAATAAACAGTTTACTGCCATTTTTTTATGACCAACTAAGAAAATTGATGAAATGAGAAAAGTATCAATAGAACAGTGTTAAATGTCCAATTTCCTCCATTCTGAGATTCCGAACATAGTGGATGATTGAATCTGACAAACTGCAATGATATGAGTTTATTTCCGTTTTTGACACTTGATTACACAATACATGATAACAAGTTTACCATCATTTTTATATAATCAACTAACAATGTTGTAAAGATGCAGGAAATGTCAAACAAACACTTTTACGTATCTTATTACTTAAATAATAAGGCTTTTAACATGCCTAAGAATTAAATCTGAGGAAATCTGAGGAAATGTGAAAAAACAGCATAACTTCTAAAATAATGCCCCGATTATGCTGATTTTCGAACTCAACCTGCGTTTTAGTAAGACTGACCATTCCTGTGAGTTTAATGACAATTGGGCTTTCTGTTTTTCTTATATTGTGTTTACAGTGTTGCATATATGCTGAACAATGAAATAACCGCATAACTACTAAAATAGTGGCCCGATCATGCTGATTTTCGAACTTGACCTGCGTTTTAGTAAGATTGATTACTCCTGTGAGTTTTGTGACAACAAGCCTAACGGTTTTCCTTGAAATGTGTTTACAAGGTTGCATATATGCTGAAAAGTGAAAAAACAGCATAACCTCTACAATAATGGCCCGATCATGCTGATTTTCGAACTTGACCTGCGTTTTATGAATATTCATCAGCTCTGTAAATATAAAGCCAAAAAGTGAAACTGCCTTCCACTTATCGTGTTTACAAGGAAAGTGCACGGCGCCGGCGACGGCATCGGCATCGGCATCGGCATCGGCGACGGCAACGACAGACGCAGGTGATGGCAATATGTACAGACACATCTGTGTCTGTACATAAAAAGGGTTTCACACAAATTCTTAATACCTTCCAAATCTACTCTGTTAAAATATGCTCAGTTGAAAAAGTTTGAATATTTGCAATAAAGAAATTTCATTAGGGTTTAATACAAAGAGTAATCCTCAGATGTCAAATAAAATAACAAACAGATAGTTCAAACTGTATAAGACCATAGCACTGTACGATACATATAGCTTAAGCAATTGCTTCATGCAGACAATGTTTACGATACTATGAGTAAGCAAGCTATGCTATTAATGGTTTAGTGCCTCTAAATAGTTATTCCTTGTTGGTACTACAAGATAATAGGTTGTAAGAGCTAGACACTGTAAATAATTGAAAGATAGCTGGCATGTTTGTATATAACTCTGAACAAATAGAGATAGTCTAGAAACTAATACACATTGTGTGCATACTAAGTGTCCTCTAGATAAATGTGATTATCTTTGAAGTTGATGATAAGTTGTTGACTCGTTGACTTGAGTACATATTCAATAAAATGTCAATGAGTAATAGAAACATACTAGAGATAAAGCTCTTACTTTATTAATGTTATGTTTACACTTCGGGTTTTCTTCATTTCTGAAATTTCTGTGATACTGATACCTACTACTTAACTGAACCCTAGCTATACAATACCTACCTCGAAATCTTGTTTGCGTATTTTAACTTCCCACTCATATTTATCTTCTTCCAACTGAGCGTATTTCTCGTATAACTTCCTACAGAGTCTTTCAACCTCCTCTGTTAGTAGAAAAAGTTATTACTGTGTTGGGTTGCCTTTATATATAGTAGAGGGCACACCAAAATCAGACACAAATTGCTGGGTCAATGCCATCAATTCATTTTTTGTTTTTTTAAAAAGGGACTTAAGCTATTAAAATTTTTTAGTTACTAAATTTCTGATGACAATTCTAAGATGAATATATTAAATATCAAATATCAGTAAAATTCAGTTATACATATTGTCATTTTAACAGGTCTAGTCCCTTTTAGAATACTCTTAATCACAACAAAGAATATTCCATTAAAAACTTCAAATAAATTAGTGACAATGTATCCAACTTGTTCTAAAATAAACCATGCTTATCACTGATTAGCCCTCCTTTATGCCCTGCAATTAAGAGAACACACCATAAGGTCAGCCCACAATGGCAACAATACCAACACTGCAGTTACAATACAATGTCAATAGCAACAGCAGTAGCAGCATCCAGCAAGCACAATGACAATGTTACACCAGCCAGTCAGCCAACCCTTCAGCCTGCAATAGAAGTCATATCTGATACTCCAAGGGTTACCTCGAAATCTTGTTTGCGAATTTTCAGCTCCACGTCGTATTTCTCTTCGTGTAAGCGGGCATACTGCTGGTAGAGTTTTCTGACAATCCTTTCAAGATCCTCTATAAATTGACAATGGGAAGATAGATAGATAGGATGATGGGATCTAGTGTAAAAACCCACACATACAACATCAACACAAATGTGTTCATTGTGCAGAAGACAGGACTATAAAACATGATCACAGATCACAAGGAGTAGTCCCTACTTCATGGGAGAGGAGAAGACCAACACCAAGCAAGAGTTCCTCCAGTCTAAGCTCTGGTAGGGAAAAAAAGACCAACAAAGTTCCACTATTTTCAAAATGAATTCTGTAATGCTGAGAACATTTGTAATAGAGTCTTCACTTTGAAATTATTTTGTAAATTTTGCAAAAATATAACAAACGAAAGGAAAGAAATGATTATATTATTGAACTATGACCAAAAAAAAAAAGTTGAAGTAGTATTTGGAAAAAAAAATTAAATTAAAATTTTAGCCTTCAAAATGTATAAAATATTGTATGGAGTTGGTCCTCCTATGACACCAGAATGGAAGACAGATCATTCCAGATGCTATGATAGTTGCAAATCCCATTCCGAGGTTCCAGACAGAGGGGATCTCCTCTACTTTACCTCCCAGTCTTGTTTGCGGATTTTCATTTCTATATCAAATTTCTCTTCCTCCTGAGTGCAATACTGAGCATACAATTTCTTAATTATGTCCTCTAGCTCCTCTGAAATTGTAAGTTGTTGAAAAAATGTGCTCTTTTAATAATACTAGAAGTATTGGTCATGGTTGGTAGAAATCCATTGAGGTCTCAAGTGAATCATGCATGGCCATTAAACTTTGACGATCTGCATAACACAATGAACATTTGACTCTCACTATAGCAAGATGTTTTATAACCAGTGTGAACAAACTTACTAGTTGAAATTTAATAGGCAAAAAGATATAACAGAAAAAAATGTTTTTTTTTTAGTAGATTTAACAAAAGAAAAGCCTTTGCATAACCATTACATACTTAACATATGTGAGACAACAAGCAGTTAGACGAGTTGCACAGGAAAACACTTATTTTCTGCCTGACAATTACGTTTGTACTTGTGTTCAAAACTAAGATGTGTAAACGATTACACCAAGTACACAGAAAGAATACAAATATAACAATGTAGTGATATGTCAAACAGAGAGACAACATTTTTTACTTGCCTCCTCAATCATCATGCTGCAAAAAAAGACATTTAATTGCAGAAATTATCTTTAAAAATACATATTTAACAAAGTATCCAGAACACACTATCAATTATGTGTACAAAACAAAACACACTTGTGAGAAAGTGTAGTTTTACACTAAAGCAGGCAAGCTAAAAATCTGTTACAAACACAAGTCTGGTCTACCACCATTAAATATCTTTACTAAGAGCTGTGCATGCAACAAAATGATAACTTGGAGGCATTAGATAATCCCTGTTTGGCCAAAGTGGACAATATCACTAAGAAACTCTGATACCTGAAAAATGATGAACACGCAATCATTGTGAAAATGATAAATTTCTGTGAAAATAAAACAAACATCAGTCTCACAGTGAAATAGCAGTCAGTGTCATGCAACAAATACAGACACGCGCCATGCTGCTGCTTACGTTTGTTGTTGACACCGTCTACGTGCAATGGTTCCACCTTATTCTTGATGAAATTTTCTTTCTCCTCCTTCTTTCTCATGGCTTCTTGTCGGAGCTCCTCAGCAGCTCTTTGCATAATAAGTTTCTAAAACACAAACACTTTTCTACTCAGCAAATCTTGCACTAAACATAATTATCTTTTTCTGTCAAACAGAAATTAAAAGTGGCATATCAGTATTAGCAAGAGAAATATTTGCCCATTTTCGCCCATTTTCATGACCATAGAAAGTCTCTGTATATGCCAATTAGTTTAATTTCTGTTTCAGACTCATACAAAAGAATGTGCACAATAGTTTCCCCAAGGCTGAAAACAGTAAGAGAACAACCAGCCACAAACATTTATCACTGGAAACATTCTTCATGTATTGAATGGTTTAAAAATTCAATGCAGGCTTTATCAAAACAGGTTGGTGGGATGGGAACTTTCAGAGAAATGGCATAATTTGATTGAAAAGACCCAGCATATCAGATTTTACCTATTTTACAGTTATCAGCTTTTGAGGAAACTGCAAGCACAACATTTCTTCTTTATTTAATATCTTATGATGTCCCTACCTCTATCATTCATGCCATCAATATTTAGAGGTGGCACTCTTTCCTTAAGTATCCTTTTCTTTTCTGCAAATTTCTCCTCCTCTTCTGCCTTAAGCTCTTGCAAGGCTCGATCCATGATTAGTTGCTGGGTAAGAAACACAACATGCAGTCAAACGTGAGGCTCAGGCATTGAAAAAACTATGTCACAGAATCACTAAGAAACATGCTTGGATCAAGACTGAAACCTTGCTTTATTTTGCATTATATCTATGTAGTATCATCTTTCATCTGGAAATCAACACATTTGTGAAACTGCAATAATCCAAATACAAACATTTATAATTATTTCAGTTTTGGGAAAAGGTGCACTGAAACAGTTGAGGTATCTATAATTCATATATGAATTGGCATTAACCCCCCCCCCAACCAAAAAAAAAAAAAAAAAAAAAAAAAAAAAAAAAAAAAAAAAAAAAAAACTTGATCCAAGCAATTCCAAAGAAGCTCATATCCCTTCAAAGTTACAAAACTTGCAATTCTAACTATCTCCTGCTGGTCTGGCCATTATCATGCACACTTTTTTCCAGAAAAAAACCCTGTAAAATACAAAAGGCATAGAATAGCTGAAACAGACAGTAAACTATGCAATGATCTGGGTAGCAACAAACAGCTGAAACAGATGGTAAAATGCAGTTGGGTTGTTGTAGGAAGGCGGGGGAAGGGATGGGTGGTTTATGGCAGAAAAGTAAGGAAGGGATGGGTGGTTGATGGGTGCCTGTAGTCTAGCAGTAACTAGTGATAAGGGGTTAGAATGTTAAGATGTTAGTGTGGTGGTGGTTAGTAATTTGTTATATTTTATTATCAGTTTCTATAAAAACATTTTTGCAGAGAACGGTTGCCTTTGCACCACAATTTATCTAAAGGTTTTTATGATGCAAAAACATGAATAGAAGATGCATCTATGCATCTAAAAATTCACAAAAGCATGCAGTATTAGCACACAGATATCCAAATAGACAGCCTCACAGCAACACAGATATTTCATAGAGAAGTATCCATTCAATTATCACACAGATATTTCTTTGACGTGAATTTTTTTTTTCAAAAATGCTCAAAATTATGCAAGCAGTGAGTTCATATGTGAATCCAGTGAGTTTTCACTTTAAAAAAATTCAAATCTCATGCAAACAATGCAAGTCAAAATTTTCCTGGTGAGCCTTGCAAGACTGGCAACTTTTCTTCAAGCAATATTTATACTTTCTTACAAATATCAACACTGATTCTTTGTAATATTAATCTGACACAGAACTATTTAGAAAGATATCAGTAAGTTCCAATACATTGTCAAACCATAAAAGAATAATTGACTTGAAATACATGATAGTTTAATATCAGAATAAAGTGAATGGTATTAGAGAATTGGCGTATATTATGTTATTTAACAGTTGCAGTAAAACTTGGTCCAATTTGATAGGTTTTATAGGTTCCATAAACTGCTGTATTTGTTTATCTAGTTGTTGTGAGTGGGGTTAGTAATACCTTTAGTTTTTGCTTTTTCTCTGGGGAAAGACCACCCAAGCCTTTCCTTCTGTTCTTCCTTCTTTCCTCCTCCTCTCTCTTAATTCTCTCTTCTTCCTCCTTTTTCCTTCTCTATTGATTTGTAAACAAACACATAGTTACTGAATAAAATATTACAATTTATTCTGGAATACCACTGCTACCTGAAATATTAAACTTCAAATTATTGGCATAAACAGAGAAATATATCCATAGCTATACACCACTTTCATTCATTCATTCATTTTTCTCAAAATGTGACAAGCACACACACAAGAAATCTCAAAATGATAGGCACACGAAAAACACTATTTGTGTGATTAAAACTCAACTTAATACAATCGCAGAAAATCTGAAAATGGTCATCAATTTTAATGCTTGTATATTCTTTTCAATATTGAGTAAAAATAGAGAAGTTATGACCTGACAAGGATTACTTCACTAGCATACCAAAACTGATAAACATACGCTCAGCAACTGCATAAAAGGGGAGTGGGTAGAAAACCTATTTCAATTTCAGTCCAACTACTAAGTAAATTACCACAAATATGTAAATCTTATCCATTTGTCCTACATTTCTCCATTATTGCCCATAGACTACATTATACATCTATGGGACCATTCCCACAGATATTTGGATTGATCTATCTCCCTGGGGAGTCTCACTAAATTGCTATCGATGTAACTGGCTTAAATGTCTGTCACGCCTAGTAACGCTGTTCGGGGGGGGGGGGGGGGGGGGGGGGGGGGGGGGGGGGGGGGGGGGTAATTACCTTTATCCCCTAGCTGATTCGGTAGGCATGACAGACTTTTAAGACTCTTGAGCTGACAGCAATTTAGCGTGAACCCCCAGGGAGTTAGGTCGATCCAGATGGATCGATCTAAGTATGGGAACCCAGTCTATGGGTAACTCCAACAAATTACAAAAAGAAGGCAAAAAAAAAAAACAAACTTTCCCGTATATTGCTAAAACAAGATTGAAATACATGCTGAATAGAAAAAAGAAAAAAATTACTTATTAACAAAAAATGTCCGATCAAGCCCTATTTGTGATCGACTCAAATTAAAATCCCACAAAGGACCAAAGATTTCAAGCAAAACAGTCTCTTTTTTGTCTCTTCTGTGACTGAACATAAGGAAAGGGAAATTTAAATGATGCTTATAGTGTTTTCTTAAAAAAACTAACCTCTTCTTCCTCTCTAGCTTTCTTCTCAGCAGCAGCCCTTTCCCTGCGTTCTATCTCTTCACGCTCACGTTCTTCTTCTTCCTACAATTGGCAACAACAAAGTCACACATCTTTTATTTTAGTTTCTAATAAGAGTATTTTTGCTACCTTAACAAGAGTGAAGTTTTGCAGTATAAATATGCAATATGCCCTTTAAATTTAAAATGTCAGAAGAAATGTATTTAAAATTATTTTTAAAAACAAAGTACTTGTCACAAGCAATTTATTCATTTTCACTTCCAAATGCTGATGATGAAATATTTTGTCAAATGCTAACAAAGCTGAAAGAGAATCTTTATTATTGCTTTATTTTCTGAAACTTATCAAAAATGAAATGTAAATGGATAAATGGATACTACATCTTTTGACAAACAAACTCTTCCAACAAAAAAACTTCCACTGCACAATATATCACATCTTACTCTTTGCCTCCTCTTGCGTTCCTCTTCTTTTTTCTGCCTCAGTTCTTCTAATCTGGCTTCCTCCTCCTCCTCTTCCTACATACCCCAGAAATTAACTCACACATAAGCAAAACTCAAATAGAATATGCTGCTCATGCAAGACAATCAATACATTTTGAATAAAATAAATGACAGGAAAAATATTTCTTTTATTTAAAAACAAAACTATATCAAAAAAAAAAAACCCTCAGACATAGCAAAGAACTGAGTTCATATAAGCTTTCAAAAGTAATCAAAAAGAAAAAATATGACAAGAATAAATACAAATAAAGAATAAACAGTTGTGAAAAAAAAAAGAAATTAAAGTTCGGTAAAATTTCTGCACTACAAAACACAGCCCTTTAAGAAAAATAAAACAAAACAACCATATTGAAGCAAAATAAAATGCAGATACCTCTGCAACCATGATGAGAAAATGGCAAAGAAATAAGTTGTTGGGCAAGTATCACTTCCAGATCTTTCTTACCCTTCTCATGCGTTCCTTGGCCTCCCTGGCAGCTGCCTCTCTTTCTTCGCGGAGACGCATAGCTTCCATTTCTGCTTCATCATCATCAGCTGCTGCTGGAGCCTTCAAACACAAATATTATTTTGATTGTTAAAATCAGAATCATCCATCAAATCATTAGTGAACAAAACAGTGTTTAGATTGTCAACAGCTACATAATTACAATCAACCATATTAAGTTTATAACATTTAGAACATTACCATAGAGAAAATTAACCTTTCAATTGCATAAAGTTTTAATGATAAATGAAAACTTCATCATTTTTCAACATTAAAATTATCTTCTATTTTCAAAGAACAATGAAGGGCCTTTTGAATGATTATAAGTTTTTATCATCACAAAAGATTTGTGCCTCTGAAATGAACAAAGTCAAGTAAATAATGTATTGTGTACAGTAGTGCATATCCCTTAGACTTTTATTCTTACAACCTGTCTGAAGAGCAGGTCTATAGCGATCAAGACTGATGTTGTATTACTTTTTAAAAAAAAGGTACATAAGTCATTTTCATTACTTAACCGGTTGATGGATAGAATGGTAAATTGGCAACTCTTCCTATATAACAGTACAACTGTGCAATACATGCTATTTACCTTGTTCTTCACAAAAATAACAATACTTGAAACATTACAATAATACAAAAATAGCTACAAATAAATAATTCAATGAAACAAAAAACATATATGAAAAAAGTTCACACACAGGAAATTGTTTTTTTTTCACAGAAAAACAAATAAGAATGCTGCCTAACTAGACACAAATTCCAGAACTTTTGTCTTCTTGCCATATCCATATAATAACAAACTCAACTCATGTAAATGGTGTGCAACACTTTTTTCTCATCCAATCTAGTTAACTTTCAACAACTCAACTTTAATACTTCAACCTTTGCAACATGTTTGCAGAACTGGAACTGCAGTTAAGGTGAGCAGTCAAAATAAATCATCTTTGAAATAATCTATGCTCATTTAAGGTTTCTTGATAGATCTGAGCAAAAACAAGGTAAAATAGAAGCCATATTTTGCCAGGTTGGAAGTATTTTCCATCTCATGCAAATTTTCACATACATGTACATGGAATTAATTTCTTTTCACAACCTGAAAAGACCTTCCAAAAGTGTGCGCAACATACGTACAACAAAAAGCACAGATGTAAAGAAATAAGACACTAAGCACTCTAAAAATACATATATAAAATAAAAGCAAAAGAATTACTCAAGAACGTAATATCTGAAATTCACTTCTCTTATACTGAAACTGAAACACATAACTAAAACATTTAAATGAAGAAAGCTAAGTTGACATCAGCTACTAGCAACACTAACACTAACAAAAATAAAAACACAACCAATAATATTAAAACTGCAATAAGCATATCTGTATAACTAAAACTAGAGAGAGTTGCCAGCCATTCTATCCCAACCTACCTCCTCTTCTGGTTCTTCCTCCTGTGTGGGTTCTTCCTAAGAGGGAAAAGGTAGACAAGGGAGGTAAATAAAGGGAAGAGACATGCTGACAGGGTTCTCTTGGCTTATATAACCGAATTCAATGGGTGATAGGCCTTTTTTTTTTTTTTTTTTTGCTTTAGTCCTCTTGGACAGGGTCATGGCTTGGGTAGGTCACAGAGTTGGTATAAGAATCTAAAGGTACGGTTCTGACCTCCAAAATGAGGTCATTGATCTCTGGGTTAAGGCCACACTTTTTTGGATAGGGATAAGGGGACCATTATAAATACCATGATGACAAAACTAATTTATGATTTTTCAAAATTGCAGATCAAAACTAAGATTTATCATAACAGGGAGTGACAAGGTGCCCTGAGCTTCAGGTCTGAGGTGAGCCAGTCTTCATTTTCAAACCTTCATACATATGAGACTAAGGTTATTACAGGAAAGTTTTGGTGTGTACCATGACAAGCACTGGCACGCATCCATCAGCGATTGGCGCAGTAAACTTCATTGAATTTTCAGATGCAACAAACAAACATGTATCAAAATTTGAAAATAAAGCAACTGGCCAACATGGACTCTGAAACTCAGGCTAATATTAGGAAGATTTATCAAAAGTATTACCATTTACAGCCAGCACTAACTTAATAATGTTATATATTACTTGTGCTAATATCACATGAAAGCAAATGCATAAATATTCTATTTCAATCTCAAGTAATCTTAGTATTTGTCACAGTATATTACACTGTAGATTAATCTGCAAATCCATAAAAAAGTGAAAACCTTAATAGATGAACTTTCATTCCATTACCAATTCCCCATTGTAAAATGATACTCTAAACTTAAATAACAGACCTGCTTAATAATGAACTCTTAAAGCTTGATGTTTGTAACATGACTATTTAATACTGCATGAAACATTAAAAAAAACATCAAAACAAGCATGTCATCATAACAAATATCATGAGCTTAATGGAACATGTTTTAAATGCACCATTAAACCAATAGGGTCATATTGCAATTAGTTCCACAGCTTTTACAGGACAGAAAAGTTACTTTGGAGAAAGATTCCCACAAAGAAATACACATTACATAGAAACTGACAGTCTACACTACACAGTAGTACTACATTGTACACATAGCCTCTAGAACAGAGTAAAATTGACAGATGAAAAACTACATAGAAGTAAACACATGCCCACTCACAGATAATCACCACTAACCTAAATTGTATCAGGAAAATATGTACAAGTCATCTTTCATTCTCTTGCTCTATGTATGTATGTCCTGGTTACTATAGTCAAGACATTTTTGCAATAACTATGAAAATTCAGAAATGCTCATTTCAAATTCTTGGATGATAATTTTCATTTACAGTTGACTGTATCAAATAAATGACAATGAATAATATGTGTTTCTCGATAAATAACAGTTTGAATTTTCATTCAATTTGGTACACCTTTATCCTTTTTATTACAAAGGAAAAATGACAAGCAAGATAACCTGGGATAACCTTCAGGGGAGAAACAGTGAATTTTGAAAGAAGTTGAGAAGGTTTAACTTGGCATCTAAGGTAAATTATTAATCCTTGTAATTATCAATTGTGACTATCAAATCCAGTCTGTACCTGCACATTGTTGACCTCTGGGGCTGGAGATGCTTCTGCCTCCTCCTCCTCTCTTTGACGTCTTCGCCTGGCGCGTGCTGATGAGACATCCTATACACAACACACAAATAACAACACAACATATTATCACAGAGGAAAGAACTGCCAGAAGCTCAAAACAATACCGGTTCTGAATTTGCCACCAGGCATTTTTTTTTCAAAGTGCTGTGCAAAGCATGGGTGTGAATTAACGTTAACACATACAGACAGTGATAACTTTAAACATAACTCTTTTGATCTCATTCTACAAAGAATGTGAACACACCAAACTGAAGCTGATTAAAAAGCAATGATTAAAAGAAAATGAGATGTTTACACATTTAACTAAAGGGCAAAAAATAAAACTCTTTGCTCACACAGGGTAAGGAATTTAAAACATAAAAATAAAAAAGTGGTGAACTTATAAGATAAATATCAACAAGTTACTGCAAGGTAAATCAAAACTAAAACATTTAAATCATTTGACAAAAATTGCACCCAGGATGAACTTTATATGACTTAATTTTAAAGGGATAAAATCGGCAAGAAGAAAGGGAAACAGAAAAAGCAAAACAAAACAAAAAAAAAAAAGGATTACAGTAAAACTGTTTTTAACCCAAGTAAAATTTGGACACATCAGCAAAAATCCACTCCACAAATAAATGGAAGACTGGGATAAGTGTTATCAAATGGACAAAAACAAGAACAGGATAACATCTCTGACCAAACTAGGTCACATCTAGTGACCTTGAAGAGAATTTGACCTAAACCTTGACCTTACCTCTGAATCTTCACCGCCACCTCCTCTGAAAAAACATAAGTAGAAAAAATTAACTTCCCTGACAACAGAGCTGACAAGTATGCTCTACATCTAGTGAAGCTATCCCTTGCTTGCCCCAGGCTTTCTACTTCCTCTATGATCTAGGCTCTAAGTCTAGCCTAATAGCAATTACATTTAGTACCTTATCCTTGCAATTTCACCATAAGCCTACAGAAAATGCCAACATTAAAGCAACATGCTGAAAATAAAAATGCATTATTCTAGTGACAGTGAACTACTAGTATTTCTGAAACATAAAGAAAGTGAAATTAACTATATTTGGTTAAATTCAAACGTGAGTAAGGTCAGAAAGAAAAAGATTAGCAAGAAGCAATTAATCAACCTCTATATCTACAGTGGAAAAATCTATATCTAAAAATGTTTTAAATAGTTTTTTTAGAACAGATAATGAGAAAGCTACTGATATGTAATTGAATGCCTCCATAAGGTACCAATTAAAATAACTGAAAGGTTAACAATAATATTATGGTACACCATGCCAATCTATTTTCTGCTCCATGCCTCTCGTCTGTCTGCTTTAATTCGGTTTAGGTGAAAACACTTCCATGGAATGTCTTGAAAGTGTAAATCACTTGTGCAAATTATTTCCACCATGGAAGAATGGTACTATTTTAAAAGATCTTCAGTATGGTGGATGTTTCACTTGAAAACCATCCTCTGGATCTTGATATCACAGAATTTAAATGACAAACTCAAGAAAATTTGATCTGACATTCAATCCCAAAAAATCTGAATTAATAGCATTTCATTCACTTGAAAGTTTCAAATTCCCCAAACTATGTCTTTCAAACTGTTTACACAACAGGTTTTGGCAATCAAAAGTGTGTTAAATGATATATGTCTGAGGTCCTGGAGCAGAGAGTACGTAATTCTATATATAACAAGAAAGAAAATGCCCAGTAAACTATGATAGCCCACAAAAAGCCGCCTTGACTCAGTGTTTTAAACAATAACAAAAGTTACATAAAAAAGGTTGCCAGAAAAACCAATTACTTAACAAGTGTTTTAAATGTATGAGGCCAGGGTGACAACCATGAATTCCCCCCCCCCCCCCTCCCCTGCACAGCTACCCTCTACTCCACTTTCAACTGTTTTGTGCAGAGCACAGAAAACAGAAAGATCACACTGTGCCTCAGACAATTCAATGTTAAGCAGCACTAACATAGAAGCATAGAGGAATGATAGTTCTAGTCATACCAGAAGCCCACAGCTACAACTATTCTATATAAACCCTAGCCTTCATTTTAAAAGCAACCCTACGAAAAGCAGTCTATAATGTGCCCTTACTTTCAGTAAGCAAATCAAAAAAACAAAGAAAAAAAGTCAAAAATCACATTTATAAAGACTGGACAAAACATTAAATCACTAACAATATGGAAATTAAAACTCAGAAACAGACTTATATTAATTTTTTATAACAATGGAAAACAGTTCTTAATAGACAACAAACATATAAGAGGGAAAATATCAAGCTCCTATATTAATTCTACACATATCAATATTGATTTTAAAGTGTAAGTCGCTACATAGGTTCCCAACCTATTGAGACGTTCTCGTCTTTCACGTCTTCTTCTCTCAAAGTCATCCTCCACATCGTTACTTTCAGGTGAGCTGAGGGTAGAGAGCAAGCATTTACAGGTTAAAACACAGGCTACAAGTACAGCATTAAACAAAGGTAATAATCACAAAAACAGGGAGATAAAGCTCCACATTTTCACTTCAGAATAACCTTATATCGCCCATTTTTTTTTACCCGAACAATTATGGTAGGCACTTAATGAAAATTTGGTAAAAAGAAAAATTATTTTGATTCAACCAAAAAGATTATCAGGAGCTGGCAAAACCAAATCTGCCAGTGAGAACCCAAATTCTGAAATGAGAAACAATGAAGCAACTATTTGGCTACTAACATATATAGCAACACAGTAGTGTTTTTTTAATTAGCCATCACAAAACAGGTACTGGAGAAAACATACAAATAGCAGCTGGAAGTTTTTTTACTGTAAAGTTTTTGAATGATAAATTTAAGAAAAAACAATAATGCACAAACTTCCTTAATCATGAAATTACGAGGCATGTTGACATCCATATAGTATCTACACCAGTATATGAGCTGATTGTCATTCCAAGATTTTCATTTTTTGTTTCATTAAATTTGTACTTAAAGAAATCTGTTTCCATGTTCCATTCACTGTGAGACACAAGAAAAAAATTTTTTTTCAAATTCTCTCTAGCGGTATACCTAAAAGAAAAAGTCCAAACATTTGCAAACTGTCTCAGTTTTCTTTGAACTGATCTTATGAACCCTTCATATGACAGGCACCCATTTTATGGGTCCATTTGTGAAGTGTTATCTTTTCTGCACATAAAAGTTTAAGGCAGTCTCAATGGACTATTGCTAAACCTCATTTTCTGTTTATCATAAGATAAAGCACCGAGTGCAAATGGAATGTCAGGGATGCTGAAAGAGCACAGGGTTAATTTTACAATTTTTATTTGTTTTATGTTGTTAAATTAGCTGTCCATATTGATGCCGGAACTGCAAAAGGAAACCATCTTATTATATGACAAAGATGCAGTGACACATAAAAACACAATATCTATGACTTGCAAACATACACATAACCTCTGTGTTTATGTATCTCAGATGTTAGCAAATACAATGACACTTTGAACAAAGGCAAACATTAAACCTCTTAAACCAAAGAACAAATTTACATTCTCAAGATCTCAAAGGTGGTCGGTCAATAAATTTCTAAGAGATCGGAAGACCAAATGCAATAAATCAAACATACATTAACTCCCCGCTTCATATTAGTCAGGTAAACAGTGATGGGTCACAGGGTCAAAAACTTTCCACACACCTGAGCATAGCAAGGTATTTTAATGGCTCAACAGTTGCAATAAAAAAATAAAAAGATAAATTTATGCTAAACAAGGCCAGTACTTTCAAATGTTTATAACATACAACTTTCTTGAAAGCCTGAATTTTCAATACTGCTTCATGATAACATCTGATGCATTGAAGAATTGAATAAAAGTGTATGCAACAAACATTTGAGAACTATCCTGTGTCAAAACCTTTATGCATGTGTAATAAATAAAACTTGCAGAAATGTTTAACCATACAAAAGACAAGGCAAATAAGTCACAAAACACACGGTGAAACACTTCAATTTCAGAATATACCTACATTTTGGCATTTCTTGCCTCCCTTTCTCTTCTCCTTCTTGCTAATCGTTCAGAGAAATCTTCCTCCATAGCGCCGTTCGTTGTGGGTGCCTCTTGAGCACTGACATGCAAGAAATAACAGCAACCTCACAGCAATCACATGCATATAACCACACCATGCAGAGGGAACATTTTCAGGCCAATACAGTGAAAGTGAATGTTTTTAGTCTTTTATCCTTGTTTGATTATTATGGATGTCAAGGAATTATAAGATATACCAATCACAACTAAGGAATGATACTTTATATGAATTCCTTGCAATGATTCTAAAACTCAAACTTTTTGTAACTGCATTAATATTGTGAAGATGACACCAAATAAAATGCTTGAATGATAATTGATTTTCCAAAAGAATTCTCTATTATACAATATCTTAATTAGTTTGTGTGTTAAATGATATCAAACATTAACTGATTATCTCTGATAACCAGAGGCTATTCCTTGATTTGCAGATCAGAAACAATTTTCCACTGCTCAGCCTATCTGCTCCTGACAACAGAATCTGACAACTGATGTAAAACAGGTCTATTTTCTTTGAACAACACAAATACAGCCATGCCTTTCTTTTCTATTGGTAATGTTACTCCATCAATTAAACCAATTAACTAAAACAAGGTGAAAAGATCTGTTCAGATGACTTGTTGAACTTATAATTAAAAGAATCTTTTGTTCATGACAGATGAGCCAAAAGGCTGTTTAAGTACATTTTAAATTTCAAGTAATTTAATGGTAGGGTGAGGCAGGACGGCGTATTTGCATATGCTTTCTTGATAAATAATTGTGTGTTATATCCAATACCAATATATGCCAGGACTAAACAAATATTAAAGTAGTGTTTATAATAAAAGCACAAGTCACCACAACATGACGCAATTTGGCTGGTTTGCAGTGACGAAAGAATGCAAAACTTTTTGTTGTTTTTCAAAATATACCAAGAATGATGTCATACTTTTTGCTTGCTTAGGGGTTATGTAGAATTTAGTGCTATATTTTCATGATGACAATTAAAAAACATACATTTACACCAAAACATTATACCCCAAAAAACTGAAATTTTTCGGTTAAAATGTTGCATAAATTTAACAAAAACATTTATGGAGTGGTCTCCAGAAAAACAAATAAACTATACTTAGGCCCAATCAAGAATTAATACAGTAAAAGATGACAATAATTTATATTAGTAGAATTTCAACATATGTACTGGACCTGTAACTCGAAAGCATCGCACATTGCGACCAAGCGCAAGCGCCTCGATTCCATAACTCGCCCATACTTGTCCCATATAATACATTGTAGCCTCTATGTGATATCGCTATTCACAATACGTGATGCTTTCGAGTTACGGAGCCCTGATCAAATTGTAATCAAATGTGACCATGCACCAAACAAAAAAGTGATAAAACAAACTTGTGGTAAGACAAAATTCCTCACATGTGACATAAAAAAACATGCATCAAGAAGTATGCACCAAAGGGCTCTCCAAGTATTACCAGTACTTACTCTCTTTCGGCCCTTGCCCTCCTGCGGGCTTCACGACGCGCTTCTAAATCACTCATGTTGGTACTGTGTGTGCTATGGGTGCCCTAAACTAGACGAAAGCTGCAAAGATAAAATGAATAAATGATAACTCAAATCAATCCTAAGCACATAAGCAGAAATAATAACCTCATGATGCCATATGTTGCTTTCCCAGTCAAGCCAAGTATCTCAGCAGAATGTGATTGCAATTTCTAGCCATAAAAGACAATCTAGTCTTTATGTTATCCCACAAACTGTTTCAGTTAGATTGACTTCTTATTATCCCCCCACCTTTTGGTATAAAAGGCAGGGATTATTTTATCCCTTGAGTCAGTCTGTGTGTTTAGTAATTTCCTCCAAGACCATTAGCATTGCCATTAGGAAGTTGAAACTTGGGGTATTGATAGACCTATCATCAGGGATGTGCATGGGCACTTTGGAATTTTACAGTACCCGGGGATTGGCTTAAGAAGGCGAAACTTAGAAGATTAATAGACCTATCATCAGGGATGTGCATGGACACTTTGGAACTTTATTGCACCGGGGGATGGGCTATCCCTGGGGGGTGGTTAATTCTAAATTTTTTTCATCTTTACAAAGTGGAAAAGTGTGGGGATATGCAATTGCTACCAACTGACACCATCTAGTTGTTCTATATTACAATCAATCATTCTGCAGAGATACTTATTGCTATCTTGGTACATCAAGCACAATTTAACAGGGAGCCTCCAGTGCCCCTCAGATGACCAGGAGTAGCATCCTATCCCGATGCCACAAAAAATGTGCTCCTGCAAAAGTAAAACGATTCAGTAAAGCTTACAGGTAAATTTCCATTACAGAAAAATGACCTTGTAATTAAAATCCACAGGTTTATTCTTTACTAAGAGACTTGCCTATCCACCTATGCTACTAAAAACTAAAGACATTAAAGCTTAACATTTATCAAAATACTCTTTTACTGGTTTAAAAATGGCAATGTATTTTATACATATGTATTCATCAATTTTCTAAAATTTCATTACAAACATTTTTTTTCTTTTAATGGCAAGCCATATCTTAATCTAAATGGCCATATCTTCATAGAATACAAGTGCTATCAGCACCTCTCCACTTTGTTAATTTAAGTGCTTCATTCTGTGGCATTCTCAGACAGAACCCATCTGCAAACTCAAAATATAAACCGAGTTACAAAATGTCAACATATACAGAGGTATTCTACCTGGATTTTTTGCACCTATGGTATTCTAATCTTATTCAACTTTCTCAGTAGAATCATCAGATCACCAAGGATCCAACATGGAGACCCCATTGTGGTTTAGAATTTCAAACCCTGTGTTCAACATAGATAATCCAGTGACAACAGTAAGACTATTTAAGGTATATATTTATTTTTTAAGTACAACTCTGAATGCACATTAAGCCAAAGTGTACAGACCTTTAAATGGATAGGTATCTGCTTTGAAAATGCATGCCATGATGGGACCACATTTTTGTATTTTGTATACACAGCCTACACATCAGAGTCCCAGTCTACAGGTATTAACAAGAGCACATCTCAATGTGAATTTAATAAATTGAGTTCTATGGACATGACCTCCTTCACCTTTTACCTGCAGGAGACGAAGTAAAAGTTCAAAATCACCAAGCTTATAAATCACAGCATACAGGGGATCTCTTCTGCTTTTGGTTCATTTTACAAAAAACAGAACCCTTACACAGTTATTATGGCTGACACCTGCAGGCATGAGAGAGAACTCCTTCAGATTTGCATTATCTTTATTCAGATGTCTTAACTTTTTCTTCTTTGACTGTCAACTGGAGTAGAACAGACATAAACTCTAAAAGACAACAATTGGTGCTTTTCCTTTTAAAATTGGAGGTTAGACTAAGAAGTTCATGACTTCATGCTTTAAGATTTTTTCAGTGTTAACATATGTTCATAAAGGTTTGGGGATATGTTCATAGACTGAGTAGAAAAAGAACAAAAAGCATTGTTGGATCCTTAATTATTAAAAAAAATGAATTTTATTTTTCACTGTATTATATTTCTTTTCGTAAGACAGGCAACATATACTTCTAGTAAACAGAATGATAACATACCAAAATCATAACAACTGAATGACACATGAAATGGGCATAAAACCACACTTTTAAGGTTCACTTTTTCAAATATAACATTGCAAGAAAACTTACTAAATCCCTTTCAGCTTTCAAACTTACTTTGATTGTAACTTGGCTCACCCAATAAAGGGGCACTTTTGTCACACATACTACAGCAAATCTTATTAAAGCACCACCAGGACTGTACAGACAGACATTACACTTAACTGTTATGCAACCTGTGGGCTTATGATTATTATTAGGTGGTTGGTTTAAGGTGGGCACAATTGTTGTTATACATAACAGCCCAACAAGGTCCTCCATTTACAGATTGATTTGAAATAAGAGGACTTAAAGTGAGTAATCCTAAACCAATGTGTCTGGGATGATGAATCCTGTGGATCTCTACTTCCACCCCATACACATGTAGACTTTGATGCTAATCTGTTGCCAACATTTAGAAGCAGGCAAACATTCCTACTCCTGGTAGCTGCTGCTTCTGATACAGGAGAAAACTGGAATAATGTATTTTGTGGATGTCTTCCAGCTTTTGACTTTTAAGCCTGCACTTTGCAATCATTAACCCTTGTTTTAAGCAAACAAACATCCTGAAGTTGTTTCTTCAAGAAGAAAACATGGAATGATGTATCTTTATGCAATTCTTCCACATTTGTGACCTTCCCTTTGCAACCATTAAATCCTGTTTGTAAAAAATAAACATCCCAGAGTTACTCTTTAAAGACCAGTGGAGGGGGGGGGGGCAAAAGAAGGCGATAACTTACATCTTTTGACAATCAACATAACATCAGCAATCAACTCCACTTCTCAGCTACTTCACTTAGCAAAATATGTTTGAAAGCTTTTAGATACTACCTGGATGAAGAGGGAGCAGCTTGTAAATGAAACTGATAGAAGGTACAGAAGGTATATTTCCAAGCATTCAAACTGATAGCTTGCAATTGTACAAAGGAAACAAATTTGGGGATGATTACTTACAACTTAATAGAAACACCAGGACTCCAATTCAGTCTATAAACTTAAATCACACCCTATGTGATGACCTTGTATTTAAAACTCCATATAAGGTTATATAAACAAAGTGATAGGTCTACAAAAACTACAAAACAAACAGATGGCAATAAGTGGGCATGGGATTATAATAATACTCCTCACCTCGAAAAAATTCAAGCAAGCAATGACCCCACAAACTTGAGGCTATGGCAAAGTAATCTGTTCCCAGGCTGTTTGCATCAATGCAGAAGGTGCACCTATCCTATGCACAGGGCTGTAACTCAATCCTTTCACCAAAGTAAAGAGCTAGCACCTTAGATTAATCCACAGTGCCAAAATTAGATCAAGCTTCTGCCTGACCAAGGTGAGCAGATACACATCATGTTACTCCCAGGTTCAGTTCACATATATACTCAGATAAGAGGCAATCTTATTGTGTTCCTTTTAAACCTTGGTCCTCATTGCAATCAAACAGTAACTAGCTCAGCAATAATACAACCGATCTTATTTTGTCTGCACCTAAAAACTGAATATTCCCTGAATCCTACCATGTAGAACTGATATAACCACAATCAGAAGAAAATGTTGTAAAATCAGATTCAGCACATCAGAATGCATCCGAATATACCTGCAAGATTTGGTAATTGCATACTGCCCTCATTTTTTAGTCTGACATTCGCTTGCCTGACTTGATTTTCATACCTAATTGATAGCTGAGGATGATAGTTATATGAGCAAAATAGATCAGTTTAAAACATACCATGAACAGTATTTACTTAAAGAACATGGTATCACATGTATATAGCTTCCCCAAAAATGCAAAATCATTTTTCCTTATCTTAAGTCATCGTTTATTGATTAAAATGAGATTGGCCTCTTCTTGCTCTATTTTGTTTAAAGAACAGGTCAAATTCCTGTGTATTTTCCTTTTATCAAATTTCAAGGGTTATCACTAACTATGCAGCATATTTATTTGTCGAGGCCAAGTCAGAAATCAAATGCTATTGTATGTTTTAGGACTGCAGGTTCCAAAGCAAATATTACAGGGTGCATTGAGAGTGCAGTGTGCCCATTTGACCAGAAAACAAGGCTTGGTGTACCGAGTCTCACTTTTAGATATATTAGTTTCACATGAAGCTTTTTGATTTTTTTCAATAAAATTATTTCACCTCAACCTGAAAGCCTTATTAACCAATTGCTAATTTTCATCTTCGGAAATCAGAAAATAATTCAACAATATGCAATTACCAAAATGATTACAAACATGAATAGCAAACAACTACAAATAATTCCACTAAATGGGGGTTTGGTTACCTGTAACAAAACTCCAATGGAGTTGGCATGTTGTAAACTTAAGTCAACTAATTTCATTTACACTGGAATCCAGTTGAACAATGACTAATAGACAAGCTATTCCAACTGAACATTACGTTTCACAGGTGCACTTAATGGGAAACGGCCTGTGGGTGCCCATACCTTGGACATAGGGAGAGGAACAATCATACTGGACTTACTACAGATCAAACTATGAAATGAAGTACAGATGACTTAACTTACTATTCCAGAAATCCTATGAGAGAAATCAGGGATGGATTACACAATCTTGCTGAGCTGATAAGTGATATGCTTGAATTTTTGTTGGAATTGGAACAAATAAAAAGATGAAATTTATAAATTTATCTTATTTTAACAGCATTTATAAGATAACCTAAAAATAAACTGACATTAAATCCTATGGAGTCCAATTCTTTTTCAAGTGCCTTTGGTTTGACGAACCTATTGCTAAAGGGGCTGGGCTCTATTGTCACAACTGCTTAGGTAACTTTGCATGAGTGAATGGTGAGGGATAAGTCTACAGATATGATGTTGTATACGAACTTGAAGATTTCACTTGAAATATAGTGCAAGAGCTTTCACCCTTTCCTAGTCTGGATTTATCATTTTCAAAAGGTGCCTATGTGTCACTTGTGAATGCATATTACACATGTGGGATGCGAGGGAGGGGAAGAGTTGGAAATTAACATTGGGCAATATTCTTAAATACCAATCAACGTATAGAATCAAATAAAAGGCATCTTTTTCTTCATCAAAACATCCTTATTTTTCTCTGGATGATTTTAAAATACATTTCAGCTTATTTTGCAGATTATCTTATGGAAGTATATTTATAACCTAAGAAGCATGTCAACCCAGGAAGTGGCATCTCTAGGTATAAGCTGCTATTACCTGCACATTTCCTGACAGGTATCTTTGTGTGTGTGTGTGGGGGGGGGGGGGGTACCTAAGGCAAGGAGGACACACCTGTAGAACACGTAAGTGAAAGCATAGGGGTGTACCATGCAATCCTAGGTATGGATGTTTCTCATGCATAGAAGCACCCATGTCTAAATCATATAGGTGTTTCCCATTTCATCCATCATTAACTTGCAATAATTTGAAGTGCTCAATCACAACATATTCAATTTAAAATGTCAATTTAAAGAAGTGCCCCTCATCATCTTGTTCTAGATGACTTACATCTGCCACTCTTTGCCTTACTGCCTTACTGAGAATACTATTTCATGTTGCCCAGATTGAACTCAAAATATGTTGTTGATGCCAAGAAATATTAAGGGTCAACTTAACAGACTTTCAGTTCACATTTTTCAACTACTTCAAAGTTTCTTTTAGTATTTGTGATGTTTTTTTTTCTTTCAAAATGTCTGTACTATAAAACCCAACTCCTCTTTAGTTGCAACTGCATAGCTGTTCTCCAGTAAAGATGTCAAACAGACAGAGCACGATCTTTTTCAAAGATTTAACTCACCTTAGAAACTGTAAATGCTAGATAACATTTCAACAGGTCATTTTTGCTTTGGCTATAAAATTAATCATTTTGGAGACATTTAAATCTGCTTTAAATCAATGACAAATTGTAAGAAACACTGTATGAATATTCATATATTCTTTACCAAAAATAAGCTATCTTTGGCCACTGGCATATTTTCTTAAATCAAACAGCATTGTTCCCCCTCCTACATCCCAACCAAAAATTTCCATCTAAATGAAATTGTCAAGCTGTGTAGTACAGATCACGGCCAAACTACTCAGGTGACATTTGTGATAAATAATTGGGTTGTCACTGCACTTCTTTGTCCAAAGATTCTCCTGACATCATATACCACTACTCATTATACTTTATAAACTTTGAAACTATTTGAAACTTCAGTGCTCTGACTGATGGAAGTACTGAAATTTAAACTGTCTTCATTTTTTATCTGAGTATCATAACCTGGTTAAGGAGATTTTTTGCAAAATAGTCTAAATAGTTTTAACATATACTGATCTCAGATCTGATCTGTTCTCTCCCTTCCTGTAACATCCCCCTCACCACCACCACACATCTTCATTCCCTTTTTCAACCATCTGGAATGTATTTTTCAGGCTTTTGTATACCCACTTTCAACAAATCTGATCTCATTTTCATCATCAAGTTGAATATGTTTAGTCTCCCCCTCAAAACATAATAAGATAACACTTTATAAGAGACTGTGCTGTTTGAGTTTTACAAACTAGATCCACATCTTAGGCTTGAAGTCATGCATTTTTAAAACAATATGGGATATCTTATCATAAAAAGTAAAATTCATTAATAAGGTAAGAAGATCATGATTGATAGTGGTTTATTTTTTTTTTTTTTCAATTTAGAAAATATCTGGAAGAGATAGTACAGCCAACAAGCCAAACTAGGTTGAATGTTTAACCTTAGAGATTATGTAGGTGATATCAGTGGATTTCCTGAAAGCCTGTGACAGGAAGAGGAACCACCAGTGGCTACATAATACTGTACTCAACATTTGGTCATCTCGCAAACTGGCCATACTGACAACCCCCTCCCCTTCTTACACATCTGCAAAATGGCAAAACCAAGGAGTCCTATACAACTCCTTGGGCAAACTAATTCTAAGACTAGACTTCCTGATACCAATTTTATTTATATCCAAAGGATTAACTACATATCTCACAACTGGCCTTCTCAATCAAAAACTTCTTAATACACTCTATAATACCTCAGAATACACAACTGACACAAACATGAGTGAACATCACACCTGCTAGTCTATCTTAACGAGAGCCCAACAACTTACCTGGATTTTGTAGAGATATATTTTCTACCTTAGTCTACTCCAAATAAAAGGAAACCTAGACGTGCCTGGAATATTTTTGGTTTGTAACACTATAACACATCTAAGGGAATCCAAAAACAGTCCATCTGGATTTCTTGGGATCTATATATGCAATATGAATCAATATGAACCAAACAGGTTCAAGAAAGTCCACATATAACCCCTGAAAATTGGCAGAATGAGGAAGTGAACAGTGTCAAAGGCTACTGGGCCACTTACTGTATTTTGTCCCAAAATAATAGAGGCATGCAAATTTCCAATTTCTCTTTTGCTCTATCAGTCCACTTACTGCATTATATGCAGAGGGCTAAATTACAAGACGAAGACGTGCAGTGTCTGTGTAAATCTTTAAAAAAAACTCAATGTAAACCCAATCTTCCTCTTTAACAGACTTTTACACCAATGCCACTCTTAACTCAAGTGCATGCATGATTGAAAGCATCATCTGAAGCCATACAGATATCTAACAATATTTGATCCATTTTTCCTGAAAACTTACTGATACTGGAGTCAACTTCACAAGAAGCCAGATACTTCCTGTTCCTCTTCCACAGACAGTTTATCACCATTAAATAGCAATGATGGCATACCTACTGAACTTTTTCAGTAGACTTAATGAACTTCTGCATGCTAGGAGCCCATGTAACTAGTCTGATGACTACAATTTGTTTTTTTTTTTATTCTGAAGGAATAACAAATGCCAAACTGAACAGTTTTTGTTTATTTTAAAGGTGAATATCAAATCTATACTACTTGGGTATCTTTTTTCCTTTCAGTTAATACTCCCTTGGTAGATTATCTCTTGAGCACATGCCATGACAAAATCATACAAATTCACAATCATTCTGCAGCTAACGGCAATATGCAAGTCAAATACCCATGCTAAAATTTCACTTATGCATAGATATATAGAGAACACCAAACCAATTTCACTGATAGTGTTTAAAATAATGATATACTAAGACAAGGATAAGTCAATTACTGTAAAGGTACAGGGGGGAGGGAAGGGTAAGCCAGTTTACATTTCAGGTATATTCAACCATGCTCACTTCAATTGTACATAGACTGACAGGCAGCTATGCCACCCAAACATGCCCAAGAGACCCCAACCCCTCCTCTCTAAATCCTACCTCAAATGTTAGACAAGCTGTTCATCTGTTGACATCGGAGTTAGAGTTAGTGCTACTGTACTACACTTTATAGAATGAACATACCTTTATAGACCCACATATAAACTGCTTAAGTAACATGTCCTAAGTGCAAGCTATATATATATATATATATATATATACTTTTTGACTAATATGAACTAGCAAGGCACAGCTAGGACCTAGGTAAATGGAATGACCAAATTGCATATATTTTGTCATGTTATATGACATGTAGTATCAATATTAAATGCAAAGACAGTACAGTGCATAACGCTCAAGTCATATCTGAGGTATATAATCATGTATACTGGCACATATAGTTACATATTACACAAAAGAAACATATGTACTGGTCAAGCAAAAAAAAGTTATAGGTGGCATACAGTAAACTAAATATTAATCATTTCTCGACACTTTATGAAACACAACATCAGTGGTGCATAATACAAAAACAAGCTGCATATTTTTATCAGATGAAATTTCTTGCCGCCTCATGTACAAGATTAATTTACTCAGATGTTCAGACAAGTGCATCTGCATGAAGACAAGCACTTGTTTAACTCACTATTTCAAGAATAACTAGACTATGACCTCATCTGAAATATGCCAAGACATGTCTTTCTTTGTGCCCTCAATTTAGTCGTATGAATTTGGAGTCGATTCGGATCCTATACACATAATATTACGGCAAACACAGGTAAAGAAACGGACACACATTTTCTGGGCGGGGCTATTGTTGGGCCTCATACCATTCATTCGAAATGTAAACATTGACCGCATAGTAGGAATGTAAAACAACGAAGCATAGCCAGATTTTAAAACATAGATTGGTCGTTGTAAAGAACGTCTAAGAGCTACTTTATGCACAAGTTTAAGGTATCTAATGCTTTCTTACATAGCAAGCCCCAAGTTATTAAAAGCCCACGAACCGGCTATGAAGGCAGCCATATTGGGTAAGCCTTGAAGATCTCACTGCGCTTCTAACTTACGATAAGTTACCAACTTAAAATCAAAATGCGATTTTCTCGAAATTGCACAGGACAATGCATTTACCCCTTATATTTGTACTTGTATTATACAGACACTATACTTACTTCCAATGTGTAGAAATAGGCTCGATTTTCCCTTCCCAACAGAGTCAGAGGCGAAGTATCAAGCTCGGACGAGAGGTGGACCTTATTCTTAGTGACGTAACGCGCTCCATCTGATTGGTCGAAAGTGTAAGTGATTGGCAATGCGCTTCAGAATGCCCAGACAAGTGCTGTAGTTTTAAGTTCACAAATATACATTTAAATGGCAAATAAATGCAAGGGTTTTTAATTTTATATTCATTCCATAGACAATAGTAATTTTCAATGTTATAATTTTTTTCTTTGTGCGTCACTATGCGTATTGCGGGTAAAGCTTTCTTCTTCACTGCAGTAGCCCAAGCATGTGCTTATATGGTAATATCATGTTACTTGATAGGATTCCTACAGGAAAGCATTACTACCAGCATATTTAGAACTCATAGCTGGGTTATCAAATACTGCTCAGGCCTACTTTCTACAAAGATTGCCACAACCACTTCAGTGTGCAATTTCTTGCTAAAAGATGCATCAAAATCAACTTTTATCTGTTCAAATTTATTTCAAACTGCTCAAAATATTCAAACATGTATAATGCATTTTAGATTCATCTGGTGCTAATAAGCAATCTGACGTTTATAAAAGGTTAAGGGGTATATCTGTAGGAAAGTACATGTTTTACTGTGACAGCCACTACATTAAAACAGAAAACTGGTCTGGCACTTGTGTAAAAGACCAAGGAAAGACTTGAGCACTATTTTTAGGCCACTTAATGAATTTTAATTCTTTAAAAATATCAGCATTTGCTAACAAAACAAACAAAAAAAACAAACAAACAAACAAACAAACAAAAAAAAGAAGTATGTCAAGCAAATATAATGCTCATTCCTCTAAGAGAAAATAATAATTATGGTATGACTTCTCCTAATGCACTGTTCTGCTACAAATATAACATCCAGGTATTAGCATCAGTGAGTGATGTAATCTGGTCTAAGTTACATGGGAAAAAAACTATGCTCAAGCTCAGGACAAGTGAAATATATAATCTGTTTTCCATCCAACCCAGTTTATTTGGGGTCAGTAGGTTATAGCATATAAACCAGATGAGAAGAGAAAATACTTCATTAACAACACGCAGATATAAAGATTCCTTTGCTGCTACTATAAAATAACCATAAGAAATATGAATCATTCATGAATCATTAAGTCACAAATTTCTTTTGACGGAATATGGAATTCATTGCCATTCAAGCAAAATTATATTTGGTAAAAGATCAAATGAAGTTTCTTAAAATGGTATCATTGCCTCAAAACAAACGTGCAATTTGCATCAAAATAATTTTTTTATGACAAAACAGATATAAACATATGTTTTTACATTTCGTTTGTCTATCATTTACACTACTTGTTATACAACCAATACATCCAGTCAAAACAGAGCCAACCTTGCACTGTTTCTTCACCTAATTTGCTCCACACATCATCAGATAAACCTATCTTTATAATAAAAAGCTATATACAAAAATATAAACAAAACCACACTGCTACTCTATGTCTCATAATACAACATTATGATAATAATCTCTGCAAATGCTTTCTGTGTGGAATGCCAGTGTTCATTCCCTTCCTCTATACAGTGTTAACATATTAGCAGTGAAGGTGGCAATGTGGGATGGTGGTGTATAAAGCTGTTGTAATTTTGTGGTAACTAGGATCCACTGCCAAGAATACATTCTGATGCACCTTGCTGCTGTCTGTCTGTCAGAAGTTCTCCTTCTTTGGCCAAGCATCTTGTGAAAGAGCACACCTGAGCTAATTAATCACCTGGAATATTGGCTGATATGTGTGGGAGGTTTCATTAACTAGTCTCCATCTGCTCAGTGTCGACACCTATTGGGAAGAGCCAGAAAAGTTATCATGGTTAGTGAGACACCTATTGGTAGAAAACAAAACTAACACAGGCAATTAAAACTGCTAACATGTAGTACAATTTAAATATTTGCAGATGGCTGTAAATGGTCATTACATATTGCACTAAAGACTGTGGCTTGTATCTTTATAGTTTTGATAATATTGTGCAATTCTTAATTTCTTCATTTATTTATATCGTTTAAAAATTATACAAGTTCTCTCATAATGTTATGCATTTTCTATTTCAATAAAAAATATTATACAAGGTTTAAATACTAGCCTAATTCATTGAACATGAATTCTTGCTGGTATTCCTTAAGGAACTGTGTAGAGCGAGACTCATCCATAAATAAGGAATATACTCGTTTGATGTCATCCACACTGACTTCAGTGCCCTAGTTAAAAAAATGAAGATGACACTTTAAGTATAATTGCTGTATTTGATGTGAGGTTAAACAATTATTCTCCTTTTTTTGATTCAAAAACAGTCTCCTGACATCACAGAAAATTGAAGTCTACAAATACTTTTTGATTTTATTTATTTAGGTGACCTGTGATAAATTAACATTTGTTCTCATAAACTTAACAAAGACAGCAGAAAGAGTATTTATTCTGGCACAAAAAGTAATACCTTCCTTTTCCTACTGACAAGAGCGGCAGCAGTAATGATCTGTATGGAATATCTCAGAGAAGTCTCCATCCCAATTCTTGTTAGAACTGTTAATGCATCTTCAGTCATCTCAACATCTTCTTCTTCACACCTGCATCATAACAAAATAATTATCATGACAAATTGTTAGAAATGTGAACTGTTCTAATTTTACATCAAAGATATCTGTTTCAACTTCCAAGACAGGCCTATAAGATGTTTCTGTTTAAAATCTAATGATTTGTTCACAATATTGTGAAGAGTAACTAAAGCCATTTTGAAGCTTCTTGCCATTCAACTTGACAGCACTTACCGGATTTTTAAAATTTGTTTGATTTCTTTTTCTTCATAAGGTGATGTTGAAATGATAAGCAGACGGTCCAGCAAGTCAATAGGAATGCCATGAGGGCTCATGTAGTTTGTACCCCGAATTCTAAAAGATGAAGATATATATATATATATATATATATATATATATATATATATATATATATATATATATATATATATATTACAGAGGCAGAAAATATAATGCTTCCAGGTTTAAAATCAATCAGAAAGATGCTGCATAGATGTAGTATTATGCGAGAAAATACAGACATGAACTAAGATGCACAGTTTTTTTTCAAATGCATAAAATAGAGATAAAAATTCTGTAAAAAAATCAAATACACCAACCATCTAATACAGCCTATGTAACAACACAATATTTTCAATAATAGTTGTGACTTTTTGATATTTGACAGTAAACAGTTTATCAAGCTTATCATACTCAAAATACTACTAGCAATAATTCTCACCTAGTGATGCCTCTATTGGTTGCCATAATCAACACAGGGGCCATGTCACTTTCTAAGGCACGGTTTAGGAAGGAGAAACACTCAATGTCTAACATATGAACTTCATCAATAAAAAGAACCTAAAATATATAAAGCAATAATTATAAAACTATGACTCATTTGGTTAAATATGTTCTTAAGAAATAACTTAGGACACTTTAGGACTGGAAACCTTGTTACAGTTATTGAGTTAGGCAATATTCATGTATGTCAGCTAATACCAAGATAAAAACATTCACTTGACAAAATTTGCTTGATATAGAGAAAAATCATTTGAACCCTAAGGTGCAGGTGGCACAAAATCTATTGTACAACTTTAAAAAAATTGCACATTTGTAAAGGATTTGCAAGATAAATCATTTAAAAAAAAACAATATACCAACAAAGCAAATGGAAATGTGCATGTGTACATCAATACCAAATACTGACTGCACTAAAAATGTTATTAAGTACTCACTCCTGGAACAATCTCAGCTTTGCCTTCCTCTCTCCATTCTGCTACTTTAGCATTGATCTGTTCTCGTACTTCAGTCTTTATTTCACCAGTGTCACCTAAAAACAAAATTATCCAATCAAGATGATTTTTTTCTTTTTCTTTTACAATCTGTCATTATTATTAATTATATTAATTAAAAAGTTTATCATCCATTAAATTCAGAAGATTTCTGGTTGATTAAACAAATGTCCAAATCTCCTTCAGTAAAAAAAGTCACTGACATTTTCATTTCAATCTTATGAATTAATCAACACCATTTAGAACATGAAAATTACCTCAAACCACAGAAACTGCTTACAAATTCAACAGATAACAAAGCATTTAAAATTACATCAAGATGTGCATATCATGAAATTACCAGAGAATAAAGCAAGGAAGCCTTGTGTTCTACTGTTAATTACATCAATTTCATGTAAAGTTACAGTGTGCACCACTTCTTTCCTTTTTTGCAGTTCGCCCTCTGGACACTGGACAAATTTGGTCTGAAATTTCAAGATAAATCATAAAATGGAACCCTTACACATATCACTGCCCTGAAAGTATTCACAAACCTAAAACAAGGACAGCGATTAATTTTTTAAAAAGCTTATTCATTAGCTCATATAACTATGATAAATTCTTAAGTAAGAAAATTTACTAAGGCAGGACTTGACAAGCCCTGTTAACTTAATCAATAATATCTATACTTTGGTGCTTGAGCTTTTACATATTGCTTTGAGTTATTTTTTTCAAAAAATCAAAATTTAAAAAACTGCTTTTTGCTTTTTTTTTACCAACCTGAGGTCCCATGGCATCATAGTCTCTAGCTCTGGTAAAAGACCTGCCCAGTCTTGTAATCTTGCCTGTGGCTTTGTCAATTGTTATTATATCACTAGAAGAAAAAGGTATAACATGATGTACATCTTAATTCATAAGTTTCAAACAAGTGAAAAGTTATTGTTATCACCTTAAAATGTGAGCAAATATCACTGAATCCCTGTGTAATGTGAGTCAATCATGTGTATAATATAATACTCTGCATCTTTCAACATTTTGTCTCTCTTTACAAGGTAATTCAAGTTTCAAAATTATATCACTGTGTCTTGATGACTTCATAACTACTGACATCAATGAAAATAAGGACAAAACTCTTAATGCTGGGAATGTTGTCTTAGACAGCAATACATAAATGTTACATAAAAAACATGGTGAATATGTGCTGTTCTGCAAAGACTGTACTTTTAATAACTTTAAAGAAAGCAAGCAAAAAAAAATTTGTGGATTACTTCTGTAAGCTTTAACTAGTTGCACTTGCTAGTCTATAGTTATTTTTGACCCCACCAAATGCCACAAAACCTTGTTTAATCTCATGCTTAGTTGTGAGATTTTTGGCTGTCTCAAATGATATATATTTTTTCACAAGTTACATACCCTGCTTGTACTTTTTCTTTGGTGAGAGATTCAATCATTTTCTGTCCAAGATCATAGATAGTTTCCATTTCTGTAGTTTTCAAAGTTAGCTTTCCAACTTTGGCTCCCTGTTAAAAAAAGGTTTTACTATAAAAACTAAGGCAAATTTTCCTTTTATACATTTATATTATGTAGATACCCAGCAATGTTCGAACTAAAATATCATAATCAAGTGTCAAACAATGATTCACAAAGAAAAGAAACGGGTTAATGAGGAAAAGACTAAAATAAGCAAAGAAAACGACATAGACTTCATGTTTTTTTAAATACATAATAGTAAAAAAGCAAAAGATTATGTAGAGTTTACTTCAAAGGCTTCAAGTTAAATAAACATTAAATATGAATTATTTTGTTGGACTGTGTCAAAGTAAGACAAATTCTTTAATTCTCAAATCATGTATAGGCTACAACATTAGGGTTTATGTTCTATCCCATTAGTGCAAAAATTGTCCATTATTCCCTGACTTAGAAACTTACCGTGCCAGTAGCAGGCCTGTCTATCTGTATTTCAACAACTTCACCTTCTATGATCTCTGTTTCTTCCCTAAAAAAAGAAGGAAATAAAACATGTTTGATCAACACCAAGATGTGCTAATTATTTATACTTTTAATTCTACTGTTTACGCACAATGTATTTCAATTCTTCTAAATTACCAAAAATTACATTAAGCATATTGTTAAACCATACATCTTCTGATACTTACTTGATTCTAACTCCTATAGATTTTCTAAATGCTTGAGTCAGAGCTTCTGTCTTCCCCATCTCTAGTGAAAATATTTCACTTCCAGCCATTGCTGTAAAAGGGGTGTCTTGACCTAGAGCTTGTGCCATACCTTTTTAAATGACAATAAATAATAGCTTAAATTCCAAAAAAATGTAGAATAAAATCAATTAATAATAGTAACAACTAGCCATGAACAGTTAGAGATAAATAACATACATGGAACAAATAATACACAAGTAGCTATATGTCAATACTTGTGCCTGTATCACACCAAATTCTCATTTAATCATTATTTTTTTTAATCAACAAAACAATACCCAAATACCCTTCTCTCAAAATTCTACAGATGTTGTAAAAGTTTGAGCTATTACTCCTCTCATGACATCTGCTACAATGTGATTAATCCACCCACAATAAATAGAGGTTTTTAAAAATGTTATCTTACCCATGGCTATGGCAGTTTTTCCTGTCCCAGGCTGCCCAGCTATCAAGATAGCTCTGCCAGCTATTTTACCTTCCTGTAATAATACAATGGTCTTTAAAATACTAAGTGTCATGGTTTCAAATTACTGTTAAAAAGTAATCCAATATCTTGCCAAGGGATTCTTTCTCCTACTAAGCATATAATTATGACCAAATGAACCACTATACTTAATACAATATGCCATTTTAGAAGAAAAAAAACAACTGTTTCTGCCTAATGGTAGTTTTTTACAACAGTATACTTTTGCAATCATAGATAAGTAAAGGTGTTTGTGTAAAGCAAGAAATAAAATGCATCTGATTAAGTGGACGAGCAAGGAAGAGAGAGAGCAAGTGAAGGAGTGGGTGGTTTGGTGAGCAGAGTTAAACCAAACTAATGCATCCCGTCTTTCAGATGGAAACAAAAGAAAAGGACCAAAATGTTAAAAAGTA
The DNA here is from genome assembly GCF_051362555.1 of Lingula anatina. Lineage (NCBI taxonomy): Eukaryota > Metazoa > Brachiopoda > Lingulata > Lingulida > Lingulidae > Lingula > Lingula anatina. The sequence continues at coordinate 48,147,929 of NC_141767.1, forward strand.
AGATATACAAAAACTGGGTAAAGCAGCTGGTAGCAACCTTGATCATCTCCAGTATAACTCCTGCTGCTCTCCTAGCAGCAGTTTGTCCCACCATCCCCTGAGACACCTGCCTGGCCTCCAATGCATCATCAAGACCGAGACCACGGATGTGGGAGTGGGCACCTTGTTAATAAATGAGCATTATCTCAGATATGGTTACTATACTTGTGGTTTGAACTGCCACAAATAAAAATTGACTAAATAAATATGTCTGCCACAAAATGTCAAAGTAATCAAGCATAAGTAGTAAGTTGCCTTTAGATTTTGTGTAACTTACTTGGATCTTTTTATAGCAAAGTTACATTGTTTTTTTTTTCAAGACATTTTATACTTCTCTGTATTTAATAATTACTTTTTGAATTTTGAAGAGTTAAACTAAATAAGAACATTATAATAAAAAATAAGAAAGGAGGGTCTGTTTCAGTTACCTTGACTACCAGGCTTTTATTCAGACAAATTGCTTTCTTGACTTACTACCAAATTCAAACCAAATGCCGATTAGGACTTTTTTCTTATTGTGATGGTGATCTTAATTCAACAGACTTGTATATATTTTCACAAAGGTCCTAAGTTGCTTACCAATCCGCTCAATCCTTGTCACCTCTCTAACTTCTTGTACTTTCTGTGCCGCTGCCTGAAGTATATAAAGAAAATGTACTTGAAATGTGTAAAATCAAGGGAATCACTATAGTAACTAAAGAACAGACTTAAGAAAACCATTCTACTGAACTAATATTTAAACAATTCAAAAGTTTATATTCTTTTTACAAGGGGTGTGCAGTCCCCCAACACCACCCCAACACCCATTAATAAACGCAGCTTAACACAGAATAATACATTGTTTATCCAGAATCACACATAATATGAACTGCAGAGGCATTAAAAGAGTTTCAGTTTTATTATAAAAATGTAACACTATTTATAACTGTTCTTGCCAATATACGAAGCCAAAGGGGGGGGGCAATTTAATCGTAAATTTGTATAATTTTGTTTTTAAATTGGGTCAAATTTTAAAATATTAACGTTAAATCCAAGCATTAAATATTTCTGTCGACTAGTTAAAATTCAAAACATCCAAATGTAAACGGTTTATTCCACATGCATGCCAGAATGTAGTCAAGGAAACATTTTCATCACGCTACCTAACCGGCTTCTGTTGTTTTATCTTACCATATAAGACGGTCGAGTGAACGAAAACTAGAAAATATAACGTGAACAATATCTATATTAAGTCCCATTAACAGAAAGACAGCTAGAGTAGCGAAAAGCATTATTACAAAGAACTGGGATGAACATGTGCGAAAGCGTCACTTACCGCCGCCATGTTGATGTAAGACACGAGAACATACGAGATTAGGTTTAAATTGGCGAGATTTCGCGCCTCAGTTCTTATTCACGAGACGTGTGTGCTGGTAGGCCTATTGTTCCCGACTTTTTGACGTCAAAGGCTTTACGTGTTGATATTAAAAAAAAGAAACATATCGTTTGTTAAATATTATGAACTGCTGTTAACGATTCAAAATAAATGAAATGCCTATCCATTTCTGGGGTCATTCAACAAAAAAGTGAACACCGTCCTGTCAGTGAAGCACACATTATAATGTACGTTAATTATCTGCATGCAATTTCGACTTTCGCAGTTTCCTTTTATATAGTACCTCTCAAAAATTAAATGTTATCAAAATTTGACATCTAATATTTAGATCTAAAAAAAATATTACTCAAAATGTATGAGTGACTGTTAATTTGTCTATTTTTATTTATATTATTATTCTTTATATTGTTAACTTTTTTTTTCTATTTTATAAATCATTTAACTATTTATTCATTCATTCATTCATTCATTTGTGGAACGCCCCAGATGGGACCTAAAATGGGGGAGGGGGGGCTTTCCGCAAAAGATATTCATTTTTTTTTTTAATTAAAATTAAATTACAGGCATATACAGGTATGTCAACATTTGTTCATATATACCATTTTATGAAATTTTTCAAAAGTATGCCCCTTTTCAGTTGATTTAAAAGGGCAAATACCAGTACTGATCACATCGCACTTTAAACTCTTTATTCAGTTGTTACCACCCCTCTTTATCAGAAGCAGGGGATCTGTTGAAGGGGTCCTCGGCGACAGCTCCAGGTTCCTTCGGTGGGGCTCTATGGACGAGTACGAGGGACTCAATGTGGAGACCCTGGGCCGGGCCCTTTGCAGGGAGCCTAGGCTTTTTTCCTCTTTTGTGCATTTTGAACCTCCCCCCCCCCCCTTTTATTGTATTGAACTTTTGGTGCCCCCTTGAAAATAATTTTGAGCCAACTTATTTTTTATTTGGCAGTTGTCAGTAGAATATACATTGAACATATCAGAGTTGTACCCTGTAATTACTGAACAATCTTTGCAAGACTTAATTGCCTGACACCCACCTGCTCTCCCTTGTAAGTCCGCAAAGCCAATGGTTTGCAGGGAGTACTGATGTTAATATCTATCACAAATCATGTTAATAATTAATAATTTTATGTAGGATGAATGCAACTTTTGAAATTTCTTTAAAATATATACTGGAATTAAAACTGACAGTAATTTTGAAAACAAACAAACAATTAAAGAACTTTTGAAAGGCTTATTCCACACTCAGCAAATGCAACTTTTGTGCAAAACAAAAAACCAATTTTTTCAGAGTATTTTACTAATTTCAAAGCATTTCAACAGAGAATATTAATGTAGAAATGTTGCCTTATTTACTGACAAAACCTGAATTTTGGCCAAATTTGCAAAGATCAGGGAGCTGCAAACCAGTTTTCGTAGCTTCATTTCCAAAATGCAAGATTGCATAAAACCAATAAGATCCTATAGAATCCTGTATGAAATTGGGCCAATTTCACATAGAATCCTATTGGATCTTATAGGATCCTATAGGACCTTTTCGTAAGGGCTTTTTAATGAAAATAGAAGTGAAAAAAAGAATATTTGCAGAATTCATAGTTTGCAGCTCAGGTTGCCGATGCACCAATCAAGTTTTCTTCAAGTTGATACTGAAATAAGTTCCTTTTTCGTACACCAGTGCTTTTTGCATTTCCTCTTATATCTACAAATAGTTCAACCAAGGCTTCAGGGGGCAGCTTTTGATGAAATATCCACAAGTAGTTCAACAGTTTATGCAGATCATGGTAATGATAAAACCTTCCTGCAAGTTTTAACTGTGAAAACTGCAGCATCATCCAAGGTAGTTTTGAGTAAAACTCTACGTCCATTTTCATAGTGAAAACAAAACCTGGTGAACAAGTTACATTATATTCAAGAAATAAGAAATACTTTGAAAATATAAATCTCTGAGCAAACATTATTAACATGCCATAGTCAATATTATCCTTTTGCCATGATTCTAGAGTGGAAGTGGCATTTGTGTCAGAAGGATTTGTTCTGTATATAACCTGTAAGAATCCACTGCTCATATAGGTTGGAAACATTGATATGATTTCCTTTAATATTTGAAAATTGCTGCTTTGGTCCACTGACAGAAATATGAGAACAACTGTTTCCATTTGATCTTTTTCTGTGGTCTCCTCTATCAGTGAATTTATTGTTCTCATAATTTTATCTTTGCCATCTTTTTCATTCATCAGGATGCCAATAGTCTGAAAACCTGAAGTAAAAAGAAAATATATCAAACATGGTGAATAAAACCTAAACATTTAGAAGACAAATTTTCACTCTGTAAAAAATTGTATTAACATTTCACAAGTATTGCATTTCAGGTCCCTAGTAAATAAGAAAGAATTTTTTTCTTCTTTTATCATTATTTCGTGACATTTTATTATTTTATTTATTTATTTTTGTTGTTGGGGGGGGGGGTGCTCATGTTTGTTGATGTCGCATAGATTGACAATATGTACTGGTGTTAGGTAACGTAATTCAAAACATTACAGTCCAACGTAAGAAACACGTGTTCCTCACCTTTAATAGCCCTCTGCCTGCCAACCACTTGGAGTTTTGCGCTGTGGCTCCAGTAAGACAAAGGAAGAACCACGGTGCCGCTAGGAATGGGTCCCTCACGGGCAAAATTCCCATTAGTTTTTTCCCATTTAAAGTAGTATCTCCGGAGTAAATTCAACATCCATATTACATAGAGTGTAGCCACTGTCACAAAAAACATCGATATTTTCTTCATTTTTTGCAAGTGCATCCTACCGCATATCTAATGCATTTTTGTTGTGGTGGAATTATGATTGAAACCATGAACAGCTTAACGTTCCTTCTTTCTCTTCACTGTGTTTAACACAAACTTGCCAGGGGCGGATTTAGGCCGTCTTCTGGGTCTTCCGGAAGACGGTCAGATTTTCAAGTTTACATTGACGGGTATCTATTTTTTTCTGTCGGAAGACGGTCAAATATGGAGGTTGGATCAACAAAGATAATTTGGAAGACTGTCAGAAAATATCTCTGGATCCGCCCCTGCTTGCTACCTCCTACATTTAATCTCCTCGCTTTAACCCGTTGTTTATTACACCTGAGACGCAACACCTGTGAAAGGAGGACAGAAATGGTACTTCCGTTGTCCCGTTCATACTGAAGGGCAGAAACCACTAAAAACAGTTTTGCAGGCATTTCTTAGTATGGTCGTCAATGGGAAATTATTTGGTGGTTTCTGTCCTGCAAAGTCAATGAACAAACCGTAACATAAAAAGGGAAGTGGATTATTCCTCCTTTAAACCCCAGTATTTATCCACCCCTTGGAACTGCCCATGGTCACCACTCAGTGACCATTACTACAGAAGTGCTTTCGATTTGGAACGATTTGAGTGACGCATGTTAAGATACTTCATGGTATATTACCACTTCATAGGATAAGAATTACTACTTCATAGACCTACAAGTATGTGGACCTCAAACCGCCGTTGGACCTTATGTTCAAACACGTTATTTTTTCGTTATCTCATTTATTTATTACTAATTATGAACTAGGATTTACAATAAGTTCAGTTCTATAGTAGGGCTTGCTTGTGTTTTACCCTCCTGCTATTTCGTGAACTTGTTCAACAGATAGTGTAGGCCCTATTCTTTTATTCTCACTGAGAGATTTGAGAAGATGATTGATTTGACATTAACTTTATACAGCAATGTTTGAAAATAGGGGTTTTTGTAGACAAAGGAACTGCTGCATTGCAATACATTTAAAACAATTATGTCATTAAATGTGTAACTATTTATTGACATAAACAATGTATCGTTCATGTATCTTTATTCGCATGATGTACTGTACAGTAGGTCTAGATCTACTTCTCTGATGTACGTTTACTATAAGAGGCTATGTACAGCATGGTGAAGTGGTATTTTGGATTGAAGACCTTGAATTACAGTACATAATGTACATATGATAATTAAAATGCGATTACAGGGAATAAAGTCATTATTTTGAAAACCAAAGTCAACAGGCCTACAATACCAATTTTTTTAATTTACGAGCTTTATGCTAGACCTACTCACCACGGAAATACATGTAGGGCCTATTTGAATAAAATATGAGGAAAATGCTTCTTAACAACCGCAGTTTTTATTTTAAAGAATTGTGTCGTATTTTGATATTTTTGATATTCTTCTGGTGAATGCGGCATGGGTTCAATTAATAAATGACTGCTTTAATATATGCCGGTACACATAGGCCTACATGCATATATACACGTCCGAAAGAATCATTTCATTCACCGCCCACTATCATTTACAAAAAAAGGTTAATCAAAGAATTTTTATGTCAAAATAACCAACTCCCAGCGGGCTCCAAAAATCACTTGAAGTCTATGAAGATTCGACATTCGATTTTAAAATCGAAAATATCTTCACGACCTGATTCCTCGAGCTCGGTATTTGGCGACAACGAAGCCTGGTGTTTAGGAATATCACCCATATACTGGAAAACAACAAAAAAAAATAGATTGATTAAAATAACACAAATGTAAACGGATACTATGGTTGTGTCCTTACGTGTATGTGTGTGTTTGTGTGTGCGCGTATTCGTGAGTGTTTTTAAAAAGGGGTATTTCATTTCCCGTCATGTTTGCATTTCTAATCTTAACAAGTGAATTTTAAAAGAATCAAATGCCTTTTTTACTGGTTCAGGCTTCATCAATATCTCCAAGAAGGTCGTCCACAATATCATCGACGTCGTTTTCGGTCAGATGGCTCATATCGAGGTCGTCGTTGGAACACCGTCTGATATAAAATTAAATCATGCAAATTTATGCATTAAAATGATACACAGCTGTTTAACTAACTGTTTCACACCAATTTGTAAGACACGTTAAATAACCTTTACGAGGACGTTGTTTTATAGGCACATAGGGTTGCAACTTCAAATGAATATAGACCACACGCACCCTTTGCTACATTCCACTTGTCCCAAGCGCGTCTCTGTTGCTGGAGTCTTGGCGACATGCATTGACACGCCGACGACCGCCAAGTCGATGTTCGATTCCCCGGTTGATACATCCGAAGGACGGGGTCCAACTATATATACAAAGAATAGTTTTGTTATTCTCACATGATGATGTCCATGATGATGAAAATTACTTTTAAGAACATGTGAGGGATCATTTCCATACGCCATTGTACCTGTATAATCAGATAGCTAATATATATTTTCCTTGCAAATGACCATAGCAGGGCTCTAGCACAACATCACAAGTTTACGTTTTCCAATGATTGTCAAGTTGTCTCAAAATAAATAGCTAACTAAAAAAACAGCGGGTATGTTATCTATAAAAATATTGAATATCATCTGTTTGTATTTTAGATTTAAAAGATTGCAGGGATGTTGACAATTATGAAAATGCACCTTTCACACCACGCTGACAAAACATCCTGATCCTTTCGCAAAGTCCTAACTTCCTTCGAGTTGCTGAAATAAAAAAACGTAGGCCCTATGCAACGCTACGATTTTTGAAAAATTGATAAAGATTTATGTAAATTTGATTTAATCTTGTAGATTACAACTTCTTGGTAAAATTTAAGCATTCAATAGCCTAGATAAAAGTTCGTCTACAAAGCTCAAATCTGTGAAAAATATAATTGAACATAATGTTATCTTTGATAGTTTGAGTACTTGATAGTGGATGAAATTCTTTGCTGTATTTAGCATATGGACGTAGTTTTTTTTTTTCATATATGTACCGGTATACATTACTAACCATTACTTGACTCTTCTTTTGTGTGATTATCACCAAACTTTAGCTTCTCAGAACCAAATGAGTATTCTAATTTTTTCAAATTATGTTGTTCGGGGATTTTTTCATTAGAAAAAAGCGACTTACATGATAAAATGTCGGTATAGGCCCTAATAGCCTGATTTCATCTATTTCAAAACATTTCAAATGAAAAATATTCATTTCAAAACTAAAATATAGTAGATAAAAACTTACTTGATTGATTGCAACCCATAGATGAAAAATCAATATAGAAGTAAGAAGAAAATCTTCAAATGGTAGTCTTGCACCCAACGTTATGTCAGAAACAAATGTTTTGCTATGTGAAAACTGGATTAAGGTACATTGACTATCATGACGTCATAACCCGACAAGAGACGACGGAATCGCGGTATTAGTGCATAAATCGCTTTGCCTTATTGAGCAAATTCTGTATAGAAACGGCGTTTTCAATTTCATTTAAAAATAAAAACCAACATTCTTTATTGATTTTTTTAAAAACATAATCTCGAAATGTTAGTTTCTGCAATTTAAATTTATAGAATTCAATAAATGCCATTTGAAGCAATTAAACAACATAGAATTCAATAAATGCCATTTGAAGCCATTAAACAACTTTTATTTCAAAAATATTATATCTGTAAGGGAATATATCTATAAAGGATTTATAACACAAAATATTTTTTTATATTGCATACGAAAAAAAGTTGAAATATATAAACACAATTAGCACCAATTAAGCTATGACTTATGACAAACTATTCTCGATCGAGTCATAGATCTATGATCGAGCCAAACATTGAAAACGTCCTGTGGCGCCTTGTCTGATTCGTAACATAAGAGGGGTTCTCCTGTAACCAGTTCTATGAACAAATACACTACACTGTAGGAAATTTGACCTCTGTATATCGAAATCTGATAGTTTTCACTAGCATCATCCACTCACTGAGCTACTCATCGACAGCGATCTGTATAATAGAACTTTGATTTTTTTTTTTTTTTTTTGAAACAGTATACAAAAATTCTTTTAAGAAACTAAATTCAAATATACGTTCACGCTAAATGTCTTCTGTGTAATATGCGGTAGATGTATGACCCGCAGTCAGAGGTTGAAGAAAATGTCACAGTGTAATAAACCATCAACAATGACAAAGTAAACCACCCTTTGTTACGTGTAGGACCACTCCCCGGAGGCATCTGCCTCAACCAAGTCATGGCCCTGGAAGATCGTCATCTGAATGTTTCCTTCACAATATCAACGTACGCCCTGTCCTCGTTCACCTTACAATCATATTCCAAATTATTCAAGCGACTTCCCCATGTTAGATGGCTGTCTCCTGGGTTGTAGAACTTGCTCTGTATCGTGGTCTTCATTGTCCCCAAATCCTTGATCTAGAGGGAATAAGTGGTATAATATTTTATCTACGACTATAATGCTCATATTCATAAATGTAAGCAATATCAACATTTGTATATATATGGAACATATGGAACATTTACACTAAAATAGTGACACACACGATACTGAAATTTTGGTACGTTACAATTTTTTGCGCCAAAGACAAGTAATACAAATCAAATAGGCTGTTAAATAAGGCGAATCTTTCTTCAGAACGTTATATGCTATTTTTTCCATACCACGAAAGAGGAGTCTTGAGCTAAAAAAAATCTGAGATGGAACTCAGCGCTGTTTCAAGAGTAACTTACATTTATTAGTACTAGCATGCTGTACCTATTGGCCTTCTTGGTCACGGAGGAATATTGAGTATCCCAATCAGCTGTGTAGACAATCTGATCCTCGGATTTACTCGCCTCTTTCAGGGCAAGATCAACCCCATCCACTTGAACATTCCTAGAAAATAGCACGAGGTAAATGAATATCACGGAAATGGAAAGCTCAATCACTCTGAATCTGAAAGTCTCCATCTGTCACTTCACTCACTGATACCTAGGACCCAGCAAACAACTGACTATAGGGGCTTCGTTGATGATTATGAGCAGTAATTAAGATGTTTTTTAACACTAAAACAAACTTCAATCTAGATAACTTTCGCGTCTTTATATAAATTGCTCCATCTCTCTCTCATGCACGCTTTCACATAGGCATTTACACACACGCTTAGCTCCAGCAGTTGGGTCTGAAATGCACTTTTTTTATCGAAACAAAGTTTCTTTTTTTTTTAGAAAGAAAGCAGTGACGACTGCACAGACTGTACACTGTCTGCTGGTATTTCAGTAACGACAGTCATCGTTACCCTGAGTCCCACGTACCGTTTACTGAAACCAGCATCATCAAAATACATGTACTCATGTCGTTTCCAGTGAGAGTGGACTGTTGAGTTAGTAGCCTACAGTGTACTTTGAAGCGCGAGGCGTGTGCTCTGCTGCGAACCATCTATATTAAGCCCCTAGTTACTTACAGGACCCTGCATCTAAAACCCGCATTCAACTGTAATCGTGTGCGTAACTGACCTTCTTCATTGTGCATGTGATGTCTTATCATTCTACACATGAAAACGTTTTATCTAAACGTCCCCTCTATTATGAATGTGTGTGACCTATATTGTACGACTCAATTTACTCACGAGTTTAAATGAGATGTTTTTATCTACGTCTACGTCAATGTTCATCCATTTCCCCAATCAGATGTGCAGTAAATGCTGGCTCGTTCCAAGGTCTAAAAAGTGTTCCTTTGTATATTAACAGGTATAAAGAGAAAACATCCGACTCCGACACAACTCCTGACATATCAGTGCTTTTCATATTTTCCACCGTATCGCATTTATCATATAGCTTCAAAGCATAAAAAAGTGTCAGAATACAAGCTCAAACATACAATTTATAACTAATGGGTAAAGGATATAAAATGAGGGGTCGAGTTTTAGGCTGAGCTAACGCAGAGAAGTTTTTACATTGGCATAATTAATGAACAGGAACGCATCACTAGTTTTAACGCTTTTCAAACACGCAAAACTGGAATCATTGTTTGGAGTTTTGATAATTCACAAACAATGGTCTAGTAATATGCATACCAAAATTTAGCCTGTTTACGCATAAAGTTCGTTTTGCGATTAAAGTTAGGGAATATAATTCATGACAATTCACCCTATTTTGTATGTGTAACGAAGACGAATATGAGAGATCCTCTCAATTTATTGCAACCGAATCTGTCACATGTCCTAGTAAACAGGAAGGGAATTTATCTGACCAGTATCTGTCATAATCAGGCCTTCATTGTTAGGAACTAAATGCGTTCATATATCTTTAAAAATTAAGTTTATATTAAAATTTAACTTCGACCCCTTATGCTAGAGGTGGTTTGCAGAGCTGGACACTGAAATGTGTGTGTTTGAATGTGTGTGTGTGTGTGTGTGTGTGTGTTATCGTCTGTGTTAACGTCAATATGCATCAACAAATGTCATCTTTCCAGCCCTTCTCCCCTCACCCAGTCTTCCAGTTCCCTCTCTCTCTTTTTTTTCTTTCTTTCTTTCGTTAAGTCAAAATAAAATTCATCAACTTACGTTAATTCCCTATGTGGTTTTATTCTAAACTGTAGTTCGTATACAGTTTGCACGCACAATTTCACAGTTTTCTGAGTCCCAAATCGCAGACCATCTTCTTTATAGTGTGCCTCTCGTTCACTAGACGGGTGTCGTATTCCCACGGAAATTTTGAAATTTTGAGCCATCTATTTTGGAAGTGTTCTGTTAGTTCATCAATATGTGCTGTGCTGACAAGTCGCAGTCATGAGGGGCGTTTACCTCGATTGTTTACATGCAATATACTCATACAATACACGCACGGGATCGGGTAAAAGTCACGTGCCTTTTCGTTCCCGCATATGGTAATGTCCAGTTAATATGGTGCCCAACTTTGTTACTGTAATAGTTGCCTCCTTTTTTAACGGAACTTTATTGAGATCAGCTGATACTCAGACAAAAGAAAAGCTTTCAGACTACCTGATGTAATTGAAGAACAGGATAATAATTATCAACTGCACACCGATGCCATCGTCTACCTTATAGGCACAAAGGTCGATCAGGAAGATTATACGATATGTTTGGTCATGTCAGCTGTTGTATAAACACAAACTAGCTCGTGGTTACTTTGTCAAGTCTCACTGTGCAACAGTCAGTTTTGAAGGTTTTCATATCTTTCATAATTTCGAGTGGACTATCTGGTGTTACAACACATCTATTAAAAAAATCATGATAAGGATTCGCATCTCTAAAACCCGATGTACCCAATGAATCATTATATTCTCAAACAAGAACAACTGTCATTTAGCAAACAGATTTCAACTAATTTTGCAGGGATTTATAACATCCGATAGTGGAGGAGGTTATGTTTTTGTTACCGTTAGTGGGTTTTTGTCTGTGTACACCATCACGCAAAAGTAATGGACACATCTTGACAAAACTTTCAGGATAGGTCACAAACGCCCAATTAGATTTTGATGATCCATTGACTAATTAAATTTTCAGGATAGGTAATAAATGGGCCAATTTCATGAAAATTTTGGGATAGTCCAGAAACGGACAAAGGCAGAAATTATGATAAGAATGTGGGAATTTTCCATTAATCAAATAATAATGTAAGGCTTTTTATGAAATTTTCTTATGCAAATGAACCAAAGAAGAAATTATTAGATTTTGGCGATGATTAATTACTTAAGTCAGTAAGTAATGTTTAGTTATTAGATAATTAGGCTGCGTTCACATGCAAAATCTATTTTCTAAAAATCTACTTGCGGTATCTTGTGATCACGGTCTGTGCCCTGAATACCCCACGGCGTATTTACAGGCAGCGCGAGCCAGTTACTCCCAAAGCTGTAATTAATTCTCGGCGCTGCCAGTAATTACGCCACGGGGAATTCAGGGCACAGACCGTGATCACAAGATACCGCAAATAGATTTTTAGATTTTTAGAAAATAGACTTTGCTTGTGAACGCAGCCTTATTTCTTGGCAGAGGTTGCATTCTCCGAGTGCTTTTCTATTTTTCAATAATTCAGATATATAAAAAACACTGCTATTTTCTTAAAGCAAAATCAATTTTAAGACAACACTGTCTATGAAAACAAGTAGAACTTGATTTTAATTCAACAATTTATTCAACAATTATTCTGCTTATCTAAGACATTCTGTTCAACACCAATATCATCAATACATCACTATACACTGTACAAAGTGGGCAAGCAAATGAACTTGCACGTTTGTGTCTGTGCATGCACAGCCAAGTTACACACTGAGATTCCTGCAGGTTGCAGATATGGTTTTGAAGCAATTTAAAGAGTGCACTGCTGGCTTTAAGTTACAGTACAATTTCAATCACTATTTGCAATATTTTGAAATATATATTAAGATGCTATATGCAAGCAATTGTCTTAATTTTGTCAATATGTAAGAGAGGTCCAAGAGCCAACTTATTGAAGAGATTATAAATATGCACCACATCTTTTTTATCTGATGCACACCATATTGCATCTTTGACATATAAATTCTTCTTCCCTGCTTTTGTGTTTTAAGACTGGCATTCTCTAAATCCCTTTGAAAACAAACAATTAATGTACAGCTGAGTGAACCAATTGATGCCTTTGCCAGTTGAAGCTTTCCAAATGAAAACACAATCATTTACTTGGATGTAATTTGTGAGATATTAAATGGTACATGTATGTTGTTTTCAGTTTCTTTCAAATAGCAGTCCAGTAGCCATGGGGGTTTCAAAAGAACCCCCCTTTTTTCCGGAAAAGGCCCTTCTGAGAAACATTTTATCTATATCCTCAAGGTTTCAAGGTAAAAAGTCCAAATTTTCAAAAAAAGAACTTCCCTTTTGAAATTGCTGGCTACAGGCCTGAGTAGCCCAAATGATGCAGTTACTGCACAAGCACGTCTTGAAAAAACCCTGATTAGGAGTGTGGAACTGTCTCAGTTGTGATTGACAGCTCAGTCTTTTTTTCCCTTTTCACTCGTACTTGTATGTGTTGCACAAGTAGCAAGTCCCGTTGAGGTCTCTTCACTCTTATGCGTATACATGCAGTGTAGTAGTCAGAATTTGTTATATTGAGCTCCTGCCAGTAAAAAAATGAGCTGTCAATTTTTCCAACAACCTCAAAACTACCACACTCCTTCACAGCTGAACCATTCAAGTCAGAAGAACCACCTGGATCCACTTTGCCAATTTCTACGACACCAGCTTTTAAAAAATCACGTTTATGATTTTCATTACTGGTATGAATGGCAATGGCATCAATTCTAATAAGTTCCTTGAATCTCACCAATATATAACCACCTGGTGATGGCCTTGTCCAGAAATATTTATCATCATACCCATATGCATTTTCTATGATGTTGTTAGCTCTTGGAGCCATGTTTGATTCAAGAGTTGCTGGGGGATTTGGTTCTTTGAATGTTGGGATATCTTTCCCTCCAAAATATCTGTCTTTTAGCTTATTAAAGCCAAGAACTGGTTTTTCCTGAAGTGATGAAACTAGACCCTCATGCTGAAAAAGTGTTGGTTTTCTTATATATTTTGATTTCTGACCCATAGATGTCATGAAGTGGTTGATAAGCCAATCACATGGCTGTTCGTCATAAAACAACAACAGATATTGCCCAAGAAGTAGAACATCCTGCAAGCGCAACAATTTCCCAATAAATCCCAAATGGGAAAATTCAAGCATGATCCATTTTTTTGTACTAACCACTGAAATATAATCTTTAATGGCTGCAATAAACTTGGGGGCACACACCACATCATCTTCAATCTGAATATAGTAACTAGATATATTATGACCATAGATAAACATGAAGGCGAAGTCAATATTTTGTTTGGATCTCCACTTGACTCGTAAAGGGTCATCATTAAAATTTCTCTTTAAATTATCAAGTTGAGGATAGAGCTCCTCAGATACTTGGACAACTTGAAGGAATCCACTGTTCAGATACACCTCATATTTTTCCATTATCATGTGTATAACACGATGATTATGATGCCTGTCAAAGTCTGCCAAAAACACCATCACAACGACTTCTTCCTTTTCCTGCTCTGATATTTCCCTGATAAGAGACTCCAGTGTTTGAAAGAGATATCCATCTCCATTTAATCTTTTAATAGATGGAACTCCGATTGTTAGAAAACCTAATTAAAAAGTAAAACATGACATTCACAGCAACATTATATTTAGAAAAAAAATGATGTTAACCACAAATTAAGTAAAATGACAAAAATGGTTGTATTCATCATATAAGTTTCATGAAAACTGATCTGGCTAAAAGTAACCACTTTAAGAGCAGACCTTTGTAAGAGTGGGCCTAGCACAATATATACAATTAATGTTTACTTTGTGCAGAAAGTTTAGATGAAATAAGAATGATGCATGAGGTAATATTTTATAAACTTTATGAAAATTTAACCCACAGTTCAGAAACAATTTGAAAGTTTTGCTTTGCTGATATCTTGAAAAATTAAAGCTATAATATGGCTCTGCATAAAAAAATTAGTAATGAAAAGTTACTTGATCAATATCGTGATAATATTTCACATACTGTCACTATTGTCATACCTTTTTTGTCTCTCCTTGCTCCCATGACATTGACAAAAGGATGTTGTATAGAGCTCGCTTCCACAGTGTCTATCTGTGACTCTGGATTCTCAAAGAAACTAACCTTCTCAACTGATGCCTCTGAAAAAGGAGAAGTTTTCTAAATCACATCCATCATGTTCATATTTTGAAAATATAATGCATATAACCCACAGAATAAACATTTTACTTTAAAAACATTTTACTTTGCTTTTGTTCATGTTAAAATAATCCAACAATGTTTTTTTTTTTTTTTTGGTTAATTATATTCAAAGTCTAAAATCCGTTAATATGCAGTATGCTTTCCTTTAAAAAACGGTACCTGTCAGCATATTCAGTTCATCCACATTTTCAGATATGTCAGCATGATACCGTTGTGATATATCAGGTATTTGAAAAAACGAAAGACATGCAATGATGACCACAGTGGCAAGAAATTGTCCATGTAACCGACGTGAACTTTTTGGCATGGTTTCTGCTGTCTTCTTCTCACAATTTTAAGAATCCTCTTTGTTCCAATGCTTTCAAGACATTCTTAACCTGTAGCAAAAAATAAATAAATAAATAAATAAAACAAAAAGATATAAGTTCAAAAAATGGAATAACCAACAACTAAGGTGAATTTTGAAAAGCAGAAGTCATTTTTTTTCTGTTTTCAAACCAAGTGGCCTAAATGATCAACTCAACACATTATCCTACAGCAAGGCTTTTCCCAGCAAACCAATATTTTCAAAGATGGCTGGACAGCTTATGATTTTTTTTTCTTTTCTGAAAAATGATGGCTTGAACTCCTTGGAAATTTGTAGGAAATTACAGGTGATAATTTTGGATGGACGGTACCCCCCAATCCTGGGAGAATCCGTGTCCTACAGTAATCAACTAGAGGATCAGAGAGGCGATACCGCCTCCTGTTATAGTACCACCAGCTGGAGTAAGCGCATTCGTATGGAAAACCAAAAAAAGGGTCACCACCACCACCACCAGTGTTGAGCTTGACAAGCTCTATAAAATGCAATAAACAAGAGCTCTCAAAATATGCAAAAAGAAGTGAAAAAACAGCATAACTGTAAAAATAGTCTGATCAAGCTTATTTTCGAATTAAGCTGTATTTTTGTAATATTGATCACTCCTGTGATTTTCAAGACAGTAGACATATGGGTTTTCCTTGAAATGTGTTATCAGCGTTGCATATATGTTGAATAAAAAGAAAACCCAGGAGAAACACTGGGCATATCTCTGCCAGATTTGAAGATATGAGGGGCAGAAAATATGCAATTTGCAGTTCATGGTGAAAAAGTAAGTCAAAGGTCAAATTCAAGGTCACAGTAAGATTGCCAAAATGTGAGTTCTTATTCAAGTTGAATAGTAACTATAGTCATATCTCTGCCAGTTTTCGAGATATAAGGGCTAGAAGATTTGCAAAGTTCAGTTCATGGTGAAAAGTAGGTCAAAGGTCAATTTCAAAGTCACCGTTAGATTGCCAGTATAAGACTTGTTATTCAAGTTCAACAGTAACTATGCGCGTATCTTTGCCAGTTTTCGAGATATAAAGGATAGAAAATTTGCAAAGTTCAGTTCATGGTGAAAAGTAGGTCAAAGGTCAATTTCAAGGTCATAGTTAGATAGCCAGTATATGGCTTCCTATTCCAGTTCAATAGTAAATATGGGCGTATCCCTGCCATTTTTCGAGATATAAGAGACAGCAAATTTGCAAAGTTCAGTTTATGGTGAAAAGTAGGTCAAAGGTCACTTTCAAGGTCACAATAAGATTGCCAGTATATGAATTCCTATTCAAGTTCAATAGTAAATATGGACGTATCTCTGCTAATTTTTGAGTATTTCACATCTAATTTTTACCACAAAGTCTTGCAACGTTGTACTTTTTGATATAGCGCATCTCCTAAACCATATTAAAAACAAAAAAAAACTGACACCACTGCCAGTATTGGCATTGACAAGCTCTACAAAATGCAACAAACAAGACGTCTCTGGCATTTATGGTTCCAGAATAAGAGAGTTTTCAGTTTCAGCATCTAATGGCTGCTTCTTCCATGAAAATGCACCAATTGACCCCAAACTCCCAAAGATGAAAGGAGTCCCTAATTGTAACCTCTCATTATGATATGAGAGTTTAGGTCTGTGTAGTTTCTGAAAATTGGCAAAAACAAATATTTTTTTGCAGAAAATTTCCATTTTTTGAAAATTTTGGCCTGTTTGACCTTGAAATAAAGGTCAAAAGTCAAATCCAAGGGCATATTTGGAATCTCCACATATGACTTTCGGTCAAGCTTCTGTAGAATTTTTTCTCATAGTTCCTTCAGTTTGGGAGATATTTGGCATTGAATTTTCAAAAATTTTGACAAGGGTGCGTTTGAACGAGCGCCACGCCCAGGCCAATGCACCAACTGAGACAAAAAAACCAGGGGGTTCAAGTTGAGATTATATGTGACCTAAATCCAAGAGATGGGGACACAGGTCCTTGCGGTCTAGGAGGAGAAGCAGTAACGGTGACTTGTATCCCATGCCATCCTGCGGAGCCGCAGGAGCCGGCAGAGCTGTACGAGACGGGTCGGGACTAAAACCATGAGTACCACCAGCGTGTACTAATTAACTTACGTGACCTCAGCTGTAAACACTATGGTTAACATGACATCATTAGGACAAGGCTTAAACTTTTCAGTTTTAGAGTGTGCAATTAACGTAGTGTAGCACAAGAACAAAAAGTTGAGCTCCCTTATGAGAATGAAGGCACACAGATGATTTTAGCATGTTTAAGATGATAATTTCTATAAAAAAATCAATTAAATGTAATATGCAGCTCAAGAAAAGTAGTTTTAATGTAAGTGTTTTATATTATTGTTTTTGAAGATTTTAGAAATAACTTTTAAATTGTTTTGATGTTTGCTACACAAAAAAACTTTGTTAAAAAAAAATTCAGCTTAGAATTGATCTTCCGTTGTTGACTTCATTGCCTCACTCATAAGAAATTAGAACTGTCAGTCAAAATGTGGAAATAGAAATTTAAAAATATAAACTTGTTTTGCCCTTGCAAAAGGGTTCTTTTATATGCATTACCTGCAATTAACCTTACTACAATTTTCAATGCATTTTGCAATATTATCATCACTTTGTCACATGGAGTATTTTGTCTTTAATGGTAAGGGGAACTGGAAACTCCCTTGGGGGAGCAGATATAACTAAAAATACAAAGGGAATCCTACCCTACATAAAGATTATGTCTGACAGACTAAAGAAAATTTTTTATCACTTTGTAGCACTCCTATTGACGATTCTGATATGTACTGTCTGTGCTAACGCATGCAAGCAAAGGCCTCAAAAAGTTGGAAATGAAAACCGGTTGCTGAACCAGCCGCAGTGCAGCAGCTCTCAATTTTTTATTCTCAAAGTATGATACTCAAAGTATTTTGAATTTTCGTGCTAATCACTTTGGTTCTGTAGCATCTTATGAAACCATTTAACACATTAAGAAATTAATTATTCAAAGTAAAAGACAGCATCCTTTAGGGAAAGTTGCCCAAAGTTGTGTATGGTATAAGATGTTATATTAGGAAAGTGAATGCAAAGACTCATATGTGGGCACGCTCGGCTGTTACCTTGATTGGATAGTAAACGATCGTCGTAAAATCGCTAAATGATATTAAAACCGGGTGCATAAACTTGAAAACCACCTAGGACAAGCTTAGACTGCCACATTAATCCAATACAATGCAAAAATAAACTATAACAAGTGGTTAAAGCCTTCAAACCGAATGTCGTAAAGTCCCCATATACCCCCATAGAGACAATAAAATAGAGTAAGCTTGTGAAACAAGATTCCACAATTTTAAACATAATAATCGAAATAAAATACTGCCTGGCATCGGAGCGGCCTAAAACTTGGCACGCTTACCGCAAATACTGCAGGCTACATCATCCCGTTGCTCGTTTGTAAATTCCGTGCATGGCATACGCACAATCAAACCGTAAATCCAAATTCCACCTCTGATGCTTGAGTCGGTTCTCTCCACTATCCAGATCAGGAAGTGACGTAACCGCAGAGGTCGTATTGTCCAATGGCATGGCTTCTTTTTCATAATGGAAGGTGAGAAGTTACTTGACACGATGGAGATAGGCTACAGTGAAAAGGTTAGTGTCAAGTTAGCTCTGAAGCTCAGGGTGTTACAGGTACACTATTGCTCAAAATGATTGGTATAGGCCTACTACTCAGTGCATAAAATGCACTGTTTAAAACGAGAGTACACATATTAATCCTTTCAGCAATTTATTATTCTACTATAGATAGTTTTTACGCAATACTCGGGTAATTTACATTAGGCCTACTAATGCATTATCTGACAGAAATTTATGATTTCACTAGATGTTTTGTTATTTTCATGTTACATTCATTTAGTTTTGATTACGAAGGCTTCTGACAGGAACCTAAGATTATATATTTTTTCATAGTGATTAATCCAAGAAAACACACACACACACACACCACCCCCGTCAATTAAGAACTCGGCAAAAGTTGATGAAATAATGTTAAGAGTTTTACAAGTAAACCCTTCTTATTTTATACTGTGTATGATTTATTTGGGCATTTCATGAATGATTCTGCCTGATAACTGTCTTGTATACTTGATAGAAACCATTACTGTATGGTTGACAAACATACCCAAAGTTTGCAGGCAAAAATCGGCTGTATATATATAGGCCTATATAGAAGTTACTTACATCTTGGACATAATAACGAATTTGTGTCGTTTTTATGTCCAAGTAGTTTACATTGATGAAGTAGGCCTACATTGCGGAATGGAGTAAATGATAGTAAACGATAGTAAAGACGTGTAGACGCGAACGTAGGCCTACATTGTTTGAACACCTAATAAATATATAAATAAATAAATAAATATCAGGTTGTAATTAAGTCATCTCACTGAGTGGGTCAGTCAGTACTCGCATCCAGACTATCTCTCGAAAGCCTCATTCCTGTATCTCAAGTTGATACCGGCATTTTAGCCGATTAATTACGATGTCAGATACAGGTAGAAGGATCTTGCGGTACCTGGATCTAAAGATACGTGGGTTTATAGGAAACTGTTGGTGGATCTATAGGAACGTAAATTTAACGAGACGTAAATCTATTGAGACGTGTATGTATAGAGACGTATCTATCGGGACGAATATTTTATTGGGACGTTTATCTATATGGCGGACCCCTGTTTTACCTCTATGATTGTACTTCGGCCCATTTTTAAACACGTATTCATCTATATCGCATCAAAATCATGTATATTTATTCATTTACTTGTTTGTACTCTGCTATAGTTAGATGTACTGTATTTGACTGTACCTTATTTGTGAAGGTGTATCAATAAAGAATCCCTAGGGATATATAGCATACATGTATATTTTCCTAGATATTTTGCTGTAAAACTACATCCTATAAATGTCTCGGCGGCGCCACTCGGAACTACTCGGATGTCTCCGCACTCGACAATAAGTATGGTTAGTATGGAGCCACTCGGCTCACCGTCGATTGATTGGTATGGAGCTTGCGGAATGAGCCGAGGATTGCCGATTGCGGGATTGCGGCGGGGGCCGCCATGTTGGATAACTCACTTCCGTCCCGCTGCCGTATATGATCTAGTGCTGACCGGAACAAAATAGTCTATAAAAAGAGAATGTACCAACACAGAGGCTAAAGCTTTAGTGACATATATTGACTCTGCAGTAATTCAACCACCTTAAAAAGTCCAGCCGGACTTAAGGGGGGTGTCATGGGGGGTTCTGACCACCCCTTCGATATCTGAAAAAAAAATCACACCAATGGTCCCTTCTTGAATTTAGAATTTTGACTAGCTGAATCATAGTTCTAAACCGTGCAGTACCAAATGGCACTGTTCGCCCTCTAATATACCAGTTTTTTTCGGGGCCCTTAAAAGCGGGCATCGAGACCCACGCCAAGGGAAAATTAGAGGGTAAAATGACTTACCCGCTCCTTACACTGTTGGTCTTGTGTAAATGTAGGCTACTCTTCCAGCCGTGTCACGGCGCAGAGTTGCGCATTGAGTGGAATGTTTATTGATCATAATGAACCTTAACATACAAGGTAGGCTACAGATTATCGATAGCGTACAAGCAAATATAAAATGGTCACAGAAATACAATACTAGATATAATAGATTAAAAAAAAAAAACTACATGGAACATACGAATTAAACTTACACCTAAGAATGGATATTTTACTGACCGACATCCAAGGAATTGCCAGTTTTAGGGTTCAATAGTGGCCATTACGATTTGAATGCCATGAAAACATTGTTTTTTCCGTCGTTAATAAACAGAGAAAAGTTGCGCTTTGTTGTCAAGCGGAACAACAATTTTATGGTGCTCAAGTCAGATAGTTTGAAAATCTTAGATGTCAGAAATTATTTAGCACCTGGGTGTAGTTATAGTCAGTTTCTCAAGGCATTCGAGTGCAAAGAATCTAAGGGGTTCTTTCCTTATGAATGGATGGACTCCTTGGATAAACTCGATTACCCTTGTCTTCCTCCACGTGAAGCATTTGCCTCACAATTAAAGCAAAACACCATAAGTGAGGTGGATTACGCATTGTGCCAACGCGTGTGGGAGGAAAACAACATGGAAACAATGCGCGACTTTCTCACCTGGTATAATAACAAAGATGTTGAACCGATGCTGGAAGCAGTGGCTAAAATGTTTGACTTTTACCTTGAGCGGGGAATTGATATGTTTAAAGATGGTATTAGTGTACCAGGGTTAACACTGAAATACCTCTTTCAAAACGTTGGAGACGCCTATTTTACTCTTTTTGATGACAAAAATAGCGATCTCCACTACCTCCTGAAAAATGCCATCGTAGGGGGGCCAAGTATTATATTCCATCGTTACCACGAAAGAAACAAAACTTTGATTAGAAAAGCCACTGTAGATGATCCCAAGCTCTGCAAGAAAATCATTGGCTTCGATGCTAATGCGCTTTACTTGTGGTGCTTGATGCAACCCATGCCAACGGGTACATTTATACGCAGGCATGTAGAATCAGGGTATAAGCGCGAATATTCCCATCCCCATGGGAGGGAAGCAACAATGTGGTTGGACTGGATCGCTCACACCACTGGGCAGAAAATCCGGCATCAGTTTAACAACATTGAAAAACGCATAGGCTACCAACCCCGACTACCTGTTGATGGTTTTTGCTCTGAGACAAACACCGTGTATCAGTACCAAGGGTGTTATTTTCATGGCCACCGTTGTCATCTTAACCAAAACAAGGACGGCACATTTAGAGAAATAAACGACACGAAAAAAAGTATCCATGGAATCATTGCGTATCCAAACAGAACAAAATAGTCAGTACATTCGAGAACAAGGGTACAATTTGGTTGAAATGTGGGAGTGTGAATGGAAAAGATTACAAAAAGAAAATGCAGAAGTACAACTGTTTGTAAATCAGTACAAGCACCCCACCGAAAACAAATATCAACTGAAATTTGAAGAAACTTTGCATGCCGTTTGCAATGACAAGTTGTTTGGTTTTGTTGAATGCGACATAGAAGTCCCCTCTGAACTCAGACCCATGTTTGCAGAAATGCCACCCATTTTTAAAAACGCCACCATTACCAGAGCTGACATAGGTGCTTACATGAAAAATTTTGCCGAAGAAAACGGCATTATGAGTGCTCCTAGAAAATCGCTTATAGGCAGTTTTTTTGGTGAAAAAATATTACTGGCCACACCCCTCTTGAAATGGTATGTGAAGCACGGTCTTCATGTCTCTTACATCTACCAGGTAGTCGAGTACACGCCTAAAGCCTGCTTTCAGCATTTTGGTAACGCGGTGAGCGATGCTCGCAGAGAGGGGGATAAAGATAAAACAAAAGCCATCGTTGCCGATACCATGAAGCTCATTGGTAATTCGGGGTACGGTAAAACAGTAACCAATAAAGAAAAACACCGTGAAGTGGAATACTGTGGTGAAGCTTAGGCCTCTCGTAAAGTGAACAACCCCCGCTTTCGGCGCTTAGATCAAATCACCGACGACACGTATGAAATCGAACTAAACAAAAAAGTTATCAAATACGATTTACCCATTCAAATTGGGGTCATGGTGTATCAGTATGCCAAGCTGCGCATGTTGGAATTTTATTACGATTTCATGCTAAAATTCGTGAAACCGACCGATTTCCAATATTGTGAAATGGACACAGATTCCGCCTACATTGCTTTTTCGGCAGATAGCTTGGAAGCCGTGATAAAACCTGATATGCGTAAGCAGTACGAAGCTGAAAAACACCTTTGGTTTCCTCGCACTGATACAGCAGAAAATGAGGCCTATGATAAAAGAACGCCGGGGTTATTTAAAGCCGAGTGGATTGGCGACGGTATCGTTGGCCTTTGTAGTAAGACATATTATTGTTTTGGGGGAGAAACAAAGCCGAAATTTAGCTGTAAAGGTGTTAATAGAAACAACAATGACATAGATGAAACTAAGTATTTAGATGTACTGCTGAATAGAAAGAGTGGAAGTGGTGAGAATAGAGGAATAAGGTTGTTAAAAAATAGCATGTATTCATATGTACAGCAAAAAGATGCATTCAGTTATTATTATTGTAAACGTAAGGTTTTAGAAGACGGTGTGTCCACTGCACCTTTAGACGTTTAAGTGTACATTTTTTACTTGACAAGGAACACTTATTTTTTGGCTGTTCGCTTTAAAGATTTTTAAGGAACAACATAGTTCTGTTGCACTGTAGTCGAAGAAAACCTTCAAATATTTTATTGTACATTATTCATCCATGTCACTACTTTGACAAACTTATTTTTGCCTAGCTGTTAATCCACTATAATGTGGTGCAGCAGAAGCGTGTTTGAAGATCATAACAACTTACAAGCTCGACGGGAAAGCTTATCACATTACTCTACCTGTGTAAATACCTACCTTGGTAAGAATTGTATTGTATAAAGTCCATTTAAATACTAAACAATAGTTAACGCATTAGATGTGATTATCAATGTAACACAGGGTTTGTCAATTGCCACCGTGTGTATTGCAATGAAGAATACAAATAAACGTACATTTATCCATATGATCTGCGTTTTCTTGAATTTATGGTTTCATAACATAATGAAAACTATAATGTTTAAACGCGACCATGTGCAGAAAAATATCTTAATACGCGTTTTCACCGGTGAAATTTCTGATTTTCTAAGATGAACAGAAAATAGTTGAACTTGAATCAGAAAAAAAATCTGCTGTTTCTTATACTTAAGGTAAAAATACTTCTGCATATTATATTGGTGTTTCATTTTTACAAGGAAACACTAATTTCCACAGTCAAACAGGAAAAAAATACCACACTGTTTGACTTATTTAACAAAAAATTCCACACTGGCATTTCATTTTGATCGGGAGATTTTCTGGTATTCAAAGCCGAACAGAAAAAAATAAAAAATAATGCACTGTTTTACTTTAAACAGACGCAATAACTGTTGTTTCTTGTATTAAGGAGAAAAATTACTTCTACATATGACACTATTCTTCAGATTAGACAATGTAAATCATAAATCGGTGCATAGATCTTATAAATAAAAATCATAGGTTAAATCTTTGTCCCTGAAGAAGGCAGGATAGCATGGGTATTATACTTTTAAAGCAGAATAATTTTAAAGATTAACTTTTAACTTTAAATTTAACAAGGGAAACACTTATGTTCAAAGATGGACAGAAAAAATGCTGCACTGTTTAACTTTAAAGAACAAGTGATGATGGTCAGAAAAAAATACAGCAATGAGTAAAATTGCGTCGGAAAAATGCTGAGAAATTTTGACTTGAAAGAGAAATATACTCATATTATTTTAAT
The DNA here is from genome assembly GCF_051362555.1 of Lingula anatina. Classification (NCBI taxonomy): domain Eukaryota; kingdom Metazoa; phylum Brachiopoda; class Lingulata; order Lingulida; family Lingulidae; genus Lingula; species Lingula anatina. The sequence continues at coordinate 48,172,626 of NC_141767.1, forward strand.
AAGGAAGAGAAGAGTACTTCAATGTTTAGCTTTGGATTGAAAAAATGTTGTGAAGTTATAGTTGTGGCTACAAAAGGCCCAAATCTTAGCAGATATTGTTTACACTGGCCGCCTGAATTACTGGTTTGCTTGTGTAAACCAAGGCGATCATTTAGGAATAAAGGGTTGGAGGGGTTTAGAGAAATCAAAAGTATTTGATGCAGCGTCTAAGTACAAATAGGTGACTACAGCAGTTGGTTTAAAAAGGAATAGAGCTTTACTATGATACTACCCGGCTTATGTTAAAACAGTGTCATTCATTTAATACTGGTCGCTTTACATTCAACTATATTGAAAAACAGTAAAAGGTGAATTCAATCTACTGTACTTAGTGTTTGCGAACCACACACTATCACAATACTCTAAGTATTTGGCCTGCATACCTGTCTTTGTGAATATTACACTAGTCTCAGCTGACCATAAGCGGAGCTTTGTTTGTTAACACTTTAGTGTAACGCGAGTAAAGCCCCCTTTACACTGGACGGCGTCCTTTCTGCGTCCAGCAGTACGGCCCCATTTGAGAGTTTAAAAATTATAATATTTTACCTGCCGACAACTGGCCGATCATTGAGCATTCATTCTGATACAAAATTAATGCTCGTGCCTCCTTATTAAGACCACAGCGATGCCAAATTTCATGGTCGCAGAGAGGACGCAGAAAGGACGCCGTCCAGTGTAAAGGGGGTATAACTGTACGACACCATCCCTCTTTTTGGATCAATAATAACGCATACGCTTCTTTTTGTTCATCCAATGCAAAACTAAAACAAACCCCTACCTTTCAACAACTTGTGTACTAACCAATATAAACATCTCATTTTTAGTGAAGTAAAAAAAAAAAAAGAAAAAAAAAAAAAAAAAACAAATTATCTTTATTTTGGGAAAAAACTCTATACATTTAGAGGGCCTTATCAGGGCCCTATCCTTTTTGTTAAGGCTCCCGTCGTTTATATACTACTTTAGTGGGTTTTTGTCTGTGTACACCATCACGCAAAAGTAATGGACACATCTTGACAAAACTTTCAGGATAGGTCACAAACGCCCAATTAGATTTTGATGATCCATTGATTAATTAAATTTTCAGGATAGGTAGCAAATGGGCCGATTTCATGAAAATTTTGGGATAGTCCAGAAACGGACAAAGGCAGAAATAATGATAAGAATGTGGGAATTTTCCATTAATCAAATAATTATGTAAGGCTTTTTATGAAATTTTCTTAAAAGGTCGCAAATGAACCAAAGAAGAAATTATTAGATTTTGGCTATGATTAATTACTTAAGTCAGTAAGTAATGTTTAGTTATTAGATAATTAGGCTGCGTTCACATGCAAAATCTATTTTCTAAAAATCTATTTGCGGTATCTTGTGATCACGGTCTGTGCCCTGAATACCCCACGGCATATTTACAGGCAGCGCGAGCCAGTTACTCCCAAAGCTGTAATTAATTCTCGGCGCTGCCAGTAATTACGCCACGGGGAATTCAGGGCACAGACCGTGATCACAAGATACCGCAAATAGATTTTTAGATTTTTAGAAAATAGACTTTGCATGTGAACACAGCCTTATTTCTTGGCAGAGGTTGCATTCTCCGAGTGCTTTTCTATTTTTTAATAATTCAGATATATAAAAAACACTGCTATTTTCTTAAAGCAAAATCAATTTTAAGACAACACTGTCTATGAAAACAAGTAGAACTTGATTTTAATTCAACAATTTATTCAACAATTATTCTGCTTATCTAAGACATTCTGTTCAACACCAATATCATCAATACATCACTACATATAATACTATATAGAATGCAAGCTTACTCTCTACCAGAGGCCAGTTGGGTGACGATGTCATTTTGGAGCAAAATTATTATTGGTTCAGAATACAGAAATGTACATAGAATTAACCAGAATTAACATAGAATTATCTCTCTTTTGTGGAGGGTACTGCGAGCTTATGTTAACAATAATTATGTTACAAATATCTATCCAAACAATATAACAGTTAACACTCTAAACAGATATAAAATGCAGGTTTTATGGGTAAAAAATCCAAATATGGCATTATAAAAACTATAAATTGATAAAAAATATACAGTAAACATTCAGATAACACAACAAAAACATTGATATCAGAAAGGCAAATGCATGATAATGAATGGAATGTTTGAATAATTTTCTCTCAAAATTGTATCAATTAACCAATCACCTTTAAATCTATTTTTAATGAAATTGCACAAAAAATAATTTTATAGACATTCAGCACCCTCACTAAAAATAATATTGTCATTATTATGCTATTAATGGCAATACGATTATGGCACAGGCACTAAGAAACAGGCATATTAGCACCTAAAAAGCACATTTCTTTACAGTATCAAGATGAGAGGGGTGAGGAAGGTGGACGCCCCCATGCCTTGCTTCTCTACATTCTGAAATGTATGGGACAAATATATTGATTAGAAAGTAAACTGCCCATTACCACACCCACCTTCATGCATACAAATGCCTGTACAAAGTGGGCAAGCAAATGAACTTGCACGTTTGTGTCTGTGCATGCACAGCCAAGTTACACTGAGATTCCTGCAGGTTGCATATATGGTTTTGAAGCAATTTAAAGAGTGCACTGCTGGCTTTAAGTTACAGTACATTTTCAATCACTATATGCAATGCTTTGAAATATATATCAAGATGCTATATGTATGGAATTGTCTTAATTTGGTCAATATGTATGAGAGGTCCAAGAGCCAACTTATTGCAGAGATTATAAATATGCACCACATCTTTTTCATCTGATGCACACTATATTGCATCTTTGACATATAAATTCTTCTTCCCTGCTTTTGTGTTTTAAGACTGGCATTCTCTAAATCCCTTTGAAAAAAACAATTAATGTATAGCTGAGTGAACCAATTGATGCCTTTGCCAGTTGTAGCTTTCCAAATGAAAACACAATCATTTACTTGGATGTAATTTGTGAGATATTAAATGGTACATGTATGTTGTTTTCAGTTTCTTTCAAATAGCAGTCCAGTAGCCATGGGGGTTTCAAAAGAATCCCCTTTTTTTCCGGAAAAGGCCCTTCTGAGAAACATTTTATCTATATCCTCAAGGTTTCAAAGTAAAAAGTCCAATTTTTCAAAAAAAGAACTTCCCTTTTGAAATTGCTGGCTACAGGCCTGAGTAGCCCAAATGATGCAGTTACTGCACAAGCACATGTCTTGAAAAAACCCTGATTAGGAGTGTGGAACTGTCTCAGTTGTGATTGACAGCTCAGTCTTTTTTTCCCTTTTCACTCGTACTTGTATGTGTTGCACAAGTAGCCAGTCCCGCTGAGGTCTCTTCACTCTTATGCGTATACATGCAGTGTAGTAGTCAGAATTTGTTTTATTTAGCTCCTGTCAGTAAAATAATGAGCTGTCAATTTTTCCAACAACCTCAAAACGACCACACTCCTTCACAGCTGAACCATTCAAGTCAGAAGAACCACCTGGATCCACTTTGCCAATTTCTACGACACCAGCTTTTAAAAAATCACGTTTATGATTTTCATTACTGGTATGAATGGCAATGGCATCAATTCTAATAAGTTCCTTGAATCTCACCAATATATAACCACCTGGTGATGGCCTTGTCCAGAAATATTTATCATCATACCCATATGCATTTTCTATGCTGTTGTTAGCTTCTGGAGCCATGTTTGATTCAAGAGTTGCTGGGGGATTTGGTTCTTTGAATGTTGGGATATCTTTCCCTCCAAAATATCTGTCTTTTAGCTTATTAAAGCCAAGAACTGGTTTTTCCTGCAGTGATGAAACTAGACCCTCATGCTGAAAAAGTGTTGGTTTTCTTATATATTTTGATTTCTGACCCATAGATGTCATGAAGTGGTTGATAAGCCAATCACATGGCTGTTCGTCATAAAACAACAACAGGTATTGCCCAAGAAGTAGAACATCCTGCGAGCGCAACAATTTTCCAATAAATCCCAAATGGGAAAATTCAAGCATGATCCATTTTTTTGTACTAACCATTGAAATATAATCTTTAATGGCTGCAATAAACTTGGGGGCGCACACCACATCATCTTCAATCTGAATATAGTAACTAGATATATTATGACCATAGATAAACATGAAGGCGAAGTCAATATTTTGTTTGGATCTCCACTTGACTCGTAAAGGGTCATCATTAAAATTTCTCTTTAAATTATCAAGTTGAGGATAGAGCTCCTCAGATACTTGGACAACTTGAAGGAATCCACTGTTCAGATACACCTCATATTTTTCCATTATCATGTGTATAACACGATGATTATGATGCCTGTCAAAGTCTGCCAAAAACACCATCACAACAACTTCTTCTTTTTCCTGCTCTGATATTTCACTGATAAGAGACTCCAGTGTTTGAAAGAGATATCCATCTCCATTTAATCTTTTAATAGATGGAACTCCGATTGTTAGAAAACCTAATTAAAAAGTAAAACATGACATGTACAACAACATTATATTTAGAAAAAAAATAATGTTAACCACAAATAATGTAAAATGACAAAAATGGTTGTATTCATCGTATGAGTTTTATGAAAATTGATCTGGCTAAAAGTAACTACTTTAAGAGCAGACCTTTGTAAGAGTGGGCCTAGCACAATATATACAATTAATGTTTACTTTACACAAAAAGTTAAGATGTGTAAGAGTGGGCCCAGCACAATATAAACAATTAATGTTTACTTTATGCAAAAAGTTAAGATGAAATAAGAATGATGCATGAGGTAATATTTTATAAACTTTATGAAAATTTAACCCACAGTTCAGAAACAATTTGTAAGTTTTGCTTTGCTGATATCTTGAAAAATTAAAGCTATAATATGGCTCTGCATAAAAAAATTAATAATCAAAAGCTACTTGATCAATATCATGATAATATTTCACATGCTGTCACTACTGTCATACCTTTTTTGTCTCTCCTTGATCCCATGACATTGACATTGACAAAAGAATGTTGTATAGAGCTCGCTTCCACAGTGTCTATCTGTGACTCTGGATTCTCAAAGAAACTAACCTTCTCAACTGATGCCTCTGAAAAAGGAGAAGTTTTCTAAATCACATCCATCATGTTCATATTTTGAAAATATAATGCATATAACCCACAGAATAAACATTTTACTTTAAAAACATTTTACTTTGCTTTTGTTCATGTTTTAAAATAATCCAACAATGTTCTTTCTGGTAATTATATTCAAAGTCTAAAATCCATTAATATGCAGTATGCTTTCCTTTAAAAAAAGGTACCTGTCAGCATATTCAGTTCATCCACATTTTCAGATATGTCAGCATGATACCTTTGTGATATATCAGGTATTTGAAAAAACGAAAGACATGCAATGATGACCACAGTGGCAAGAAATTGTCCATGTAACCGACGTGAACTTTTTGGCATGGTTTCTGCTGTCTTCTTCTCACAAATTTAAGAATCCTCTTTGTTCCAATGCCTTCAAGACATTCTTAACCTGTAGAAATAAATAAATAAATAAATAAATAAATAAATAAATAAAATAAAATAAAATAAAATAAAAAAATAAAATACATATAAGTTCAAAAAATGGAATAATCAACAACTAAGGACTTAAGGGGGTGTCATGGGGGGGTTCTGACCACCCCTTCGATATCTGAAAAAAAATCACACCAATGGTCCCTTCTTGAATTTAGAATTTTGAGGGGGAGAAACGTCCATTGTTCTCGTCAGTGAGGCTAAACGAATTCAGGGTATGTACGCACAGACAGAAAACCATGTATTGTGTGAAATTGTGGGAACGTTACTAATGAAGCCACTGGTAGTACTAGTAGATATGGGCATTTTTACAAACCTGGGCTCCTTTTTTTCCCACCAAGGGTCAAAAATAGAAGTCATTTTTGTGTTGAAATGTGTACTTTTCTTGAAAGTATAGACCTGAAGGGTATAAGAAATGACAATCCCGAGATAAAACCTTGTGTATGTATAAAGATATGATTATTTGAATTTTGAAAATCATTTTTTTAATTTTCATAAGCTAAACCTTGAAGTGTTTGACTTTTATGGTAATTTAAGGTATTGATCTCCAAAAAACCACTTAGTTTTACTCAGAGAGTATTGCTCTTTTATGTATTTGCAAAAAAAATGGATGAAAATATCCAAAATTTGACGAATCAATGACATTTTATAATTTTCCTGTTTCAGTATTAAATGTGACTCCATGAAGTTTTTGATTCTGAGATATTCTGAGGACTTCTGTACTTCACTTTACCTTGCATTAGTTCTTTATGTTATGCTTCATGATTGTGTAAAATATTATTTTGCACGGACATGTGTGCTAATTGCAGTGTCATGTTAAAATAAATGTCCTCTCCGAAACATCCCTGTTTCGGAAAGGACATTTTTTTAAACATTTATGATATTGTTTTAATATATTGTAGTATTTGAGTTTTTATAAGTTTTAGGTGAAGTCTATGAATTACTGGGCAAAATAGGTGGAAGCTGAACTAAAATTGAAGTCTTTTTATTACATTTTGAGCTTGTTTTGTCTATTTTGTACTAGTAATTCATTACTGGAATTTTATTTTATTAAATATTGATTCTGAGATATATTCCAGGTATTCTTTATGCCATTATACCTTATTCCAGTTTCTTTTGTTACAGTGCATAGCTGTATAAAATATTATTTGACAATGTCAGATTTACCAACAGTAAAGACATGTTAAAAAATATGTCCTTTTAGACATGTCCTTGTTTCGGAATGGACATTTGTTTAACATTTATGAAATTGCCTTAAGATCTCATAGTATGTTGGTTTACAAGGTACAGGTGAAGCAATCATTAGACAAAATATGAGTAAACTAGATTAAAACTGAACTGTTTTTATCACATTAATTAGTCATTTTGGATAGTTTTTGATTCTTTTTTGAAATGTTACTCCCTTAGTATTTGATCATGATATAAAATAGAGTCTTCTACACTCCATTATACCCTATTCTACTTCCTTTTGTTACAGCTCATAGCTGTATAAAATATTATTTGACAAGGTCAGGTTTAAATTTAGTAATTACATTTTTAAATATGTCCTTTTAGGCATGTCCTGTGTTTCGGAATGGACATTTATTTAACATTAACGAAATTGCTTAAATTATATATATATATATATATATATATATATATATATATATATATATCATGATGTATGTATATATTATAGATAATCACAGGAAGTTAATTATAACCCTGTGTCTGCCTGCAAGCGCCTCTGTAAACCGTGCCAGTGAACTGACTCTTGCAACTTTAACATGTGTAGCTTCATAACTATTTTCGAATACTTTTTTGTACATCATAAGTAAGCAATATTTAAAGTAAGGTAAGCTATATTATTCAAAATTATATTCTACATAAATTTGATGTGCTTCCCATCATCCTCTTCCTCATGAATAATAAATAGATGAGCAGACCAAAGAGTAAACAAGTGTTTTAGACAATGTGTTAAAAAATGTCCTTTCCGATACAAAGCATCCAAATTGCCTATATTTCTATTTATACTGATATAATCTCTTCAATTAATTGTTAATTTAACTTTGAAATACATGAACTTTGGGAAAATATGCAATGGAAGTTCTAGTAGATCCAAAGAAAAGATCCTGACTTGCAAAAATGAATTTTTTTGTTGAGGATATATATAGAAATTAAAAAATATGCCATTGAAGAAATGTTTTTCTATTATTTTCATGTCGTATGCATGATGCTCTAACAGTAATTTGCTCATGTCAAGTGAAACATACAGCATTAAAGACAGAATTCTCTCTATTTATAACATTGGCAATGTAAAGGTACTTTGTTTCGGAATGGACAATTTTTAACAAGCATCTCAAAAAAGACCACAGTTAAATGGGTTTCTGTGCACTGTGGTTTTCTTATATAAAAATAAATATCACATGTCCTGGGCTTTAGAGAAATATATATTGTTACTGGCTAGGTGTCAACATGTTCTTTTTATGTAAGAGAAACCCAATGTTTCGGAATGGACAAATTTAACAGAAAAACACGGTAGGGTTATTTTGCACTCCATGTCAAGCTCCAGAATCATTGTGCAGATTTCATTATTTGATACAAACAATACCAATACATCCAAATAATGATTAGGATGGTAAATTATACTGTATGTTTTATGATATATTTTCTGAAAGTCATTTATTTTTGTTTCGGAATGGACATTTCGTTTAACGGAAATACCAGCATGCCATTAAAAGGCTTTTTTTCACTAGGATACACCTCTCTCCTGTTAATATTTAAACTTTTTTGCTTCCACCATACTACTGAGTGTTTTATAATCCAAAAAAATGCAATGTCAAACACTGTTTTAATTTATTTCAGATTGCTTTTTATTTCATATGACTAAAACGGGAAAAATTTTTGGTCATTTTTCGGGCTTTGCTTTAGCATAACTTTGGACTCGGTGGTGATATTTGGTTTCTATTTTCAGTGTTTATCTTCACTTACACCATTCTCTAAGATAGTGATAAAAGAATTCTTTGATCGTATGTATGTAATTTGTTAATTAGCAATATGTGGGAAAATCTGAAAAGTGTCCAGGATTGTAAAAATGCCCATATCAGTCTGTAGTCTAGAACAAGCACCTCGTTGACGAGTGAACAGTTGTCAAAAACAAAAGACCCAGGTGTGGTAGATCGACTACTGTTCGCGCGTGCCGCAAAGACCAAGCCTAATAACATCAATTCATTTTATATTTCACATAATCTGTTTTTATTATTTCTTCTAAGCATTTAATCATAAAATCTCCCATCATTATACATTATTGTGTAATAACATTTAAAGTTTCCAAGTTTTTATTAACAGGTTGATGCTAACGTATTACAAATAAATATAAGCATCAAAGCATATTTCCTTACTCAAATGTAGCAAACGTACCACTACACTGGCAAAATACCGGTAATGATACAGGTAAAGATGACAGCATTGATAACTGGGTTTACAGCGATGTTAGTGCAGCATGATTAGTGTCAGATTGTTATCTGATAAAGTTTGCTACTAGTACCTAGGAACAAAACAAAGTCTGGCACTTGACAATCAAGTTGATAAAATCACAAAACGCCTGTAGAAAATAGTGCATACCTGCCCAACATTGATTTGTTCAGATTCTTGACTAAGGGGTGCGTTACTGGTGTCAAGGGCCAAGACTTGAACTTAGGGGTTTGGCATGTCACTGGACATTCCTCTCGATTTCTGCCCAAATCTAATAAAGCCTCAGTTGCTTAACTTTTGCCAAATTTCCAATATCTACAGGTCGTGTTGTTTAATGCTTGCGGTCTCTTCTCTGGCGGCGGTTAATTGGGGACACCTGTGCGGCCTGTCAACGCACCAAGACCCACTTTTGCCAGTGCCACATTTTCCATTGCCGTAAATATCAAATTTGTGAATAGAATGAGGAATAATGACAGTTATGAAAAAATGTTTGGAAGTACCTGTCACCTTCGCCACAGTATCCATATGGGCTGTGCTGCCCCCCTACCACAGGCGACACCTTGCGGAGCAAGCGTGCGTAATCCAGGGTGCAACTGAAAATAACCTTGTCGCGCGACCTTATTGCCCCTCAAGGTCACAAACTAATATCCGGTGCTGACGGTTAGGCTCGTCATAATCATATCAGTCCCTTACTGTTTAACATTTTTATTAGGGACATTCCCGACCTGTTCAGCAACAATGAAAAATACAACCCTGTTCACCTTAGGGATAAACCTCTTAGTTGTTTAATGTACGCGGATGACCTCGCACTAGTATCAGAGAGCCCGGATGGACTTCAGGCTGCCCTCAATAGTTTGGCGGAATACTGTAAAACCTGGAAGCTGATAGTAAATGTCCAAAAAACAAAAATTATGATTTTTAACAAACCTGGCCGCTTACTGAATAACCTAACCTTCTTTCTAGGAGCCGAAAAAATAGAAATATGCTCAGAATATTGCTACTTGGGTTTGGTATTCACACCTTCAGGAAAATTCAATAAAGCGATGGAAGTACTGAAAGTCAAAGCACAAAAAGCATTTTTTAAAATCCGCCACCAGCTGTTTTCTAGCCCAGCGTCAATTGCCCGTAAACTTTTTTCCACGCTTATACTCCCTATACTTAGCTACGGCTGTGAAATATGGGCCCCTTTAATCCTTAAGTCTAGCATGAATAACCTCCTGGAAAGGTGTGACAGACCACCGGCTGAAGAAGTCCACGTTAAAGCCTGTAAAACAATACTGGGGGTCCACAGGAAGGCATCTAATCTAGCAACCAGAGGCGAATTAGGAAGCTATCCAGTGTTAATTCATATGCTTGCCCTGGCAACAAAATACTGGTTTCACCTCAATAAGCTTAACTTTATGGGTAAAGAATCCCTGGCCACCTTAGCCCTCGACACAGACAGATTTGAAAGTAAAGGTGGTGCCTGGTCCCTTGGCATAAAGCAAATACTCCAAATTAGTGGTGAAGTCGAGTGTTGGGATAGACCATTAGCCAAACCGATTAATGTCTCAACAAAAAATATCCGGGCCTCTCTCGAGAAAGTGTATGACCTGCAATGGGGGGAGGCAATTAAGGAAAGTAGCAAACTTAGAACATATACAAAATTTAAGAAGGATTTTAAGACCGAAAATTATGTTCTGACCTTTGATAAAGCACGGAGGGCTACATTCTGCAAACTAAGAATCAGCGCTCACTCACTCCATATTGAGAAGGGGAGGTACAGTAAACCCCCAACCCCGCCCCATCTAAGATTATGTCAAGTCTGTAATTCCGGAGAGGTTGAAGATGAAGTACATTTTATTCTGAAATGCGAGGCCTATAAGGAACTACGGGCAGCTTTCTACGAAAATATAAGTTTCCTATGTAATACTAATGCCCTCTCTCCCCCGGATATGTTTATACACATCATGAATACAAAAGAAATGGATGTGATTACGCCCCTCCTCATATTCGTACAGAAATGCATGGAGAAGAGAGTAAGTCTTTCTGCGCATGTCCAAACCAGATCATAGTACCAGTGTGAGACCCGTTATGCGCTGTCAGCAGAGACTGGGCGTGTAGATCAAACCTGGTAAATTGATTATGGAATGCGACATTCGTATACATGTGTACAGTCACTGATTTCAACAATTGCTAATCTATATGTGTATATATATATATTTATTTATCTATTTATTTGTCTGTTCTATGTTCTAGCCACTAGTATCGTATTGTAATTGATTGTACCTTTATGTGAAGGTGTTTGTCAATAAAGAATCTGAATCTGTATAAGTAGCGCGTTTCCACCCCCTGACCAAATGGCACTGTTCGCCCTCTAAAATACCAGTTTTTTTTTTCGGTGCCCTTAAAAGCGGGCATCGAGACCCACGCCACGGGAAAATGAGGGGTAAAATGACTTACCCGCTCCTTACACTGTTGGTCTTGTGTAAATGTACTCTTCCAGCCGTGTCACGGCGCAGAGTTGCGCAATGAGTGTCACCAGCACACGAACGAAACGGAGTGCCTCGATATGAAACCAGACAACTTTTGTGTTTTTAATCTCCAAATACTTTAAAAAATCAATTAAGTTAATAAAAAGGCCGGGAACAAGAACTTCTTAAATCGTGCATTTTATATTAATGATTATTAAAGATCATAATAATAAAAGAGTCGCATTTCGATTTACTCCATGCTATGGTCTGTATTGAAAAATAGCAATTTTTACGAGATTACAAATTGCATCGTATTGTTTGGTTCCATTGCCTCGCTTTCAAAAATTAGAACTGGCGCTGCAAAACCGGGAGACAAGTTAAAAAATTTATATTGGCCGAGTTCGCCCTGGAACAAGAATGCCCTCGCAGCATTATCTGCAATCAACCTTCCTACGATTTTAAATACATTTTGCAATGTCATTTTCAATCTGGCACATGGCGCATTTTATGTATCAAGAGTGGGGGAGGGGTGAAAAATCCCAATTGGGGCCACATATAATACAATGGGAATCCACTTGTAATGAAGCTAAAATAAATGTTATTCTAAGGAATTCCGATGGATTTACTTTTTAAAACACAAAATCAATAAAACATTTCTAATTTAAAATTTCAAAAAGACACCAGAGAGCAAATGAAATAAAATCAACCAGACGGTAACCACCGGCAGGCTTTGTCAATTTCACCAACTTGTTTATTTCAAACAGCGCACTTTTCGTGCATGCGCAGTTGTTTGAAGCCTGTTGAGTGTCACCTCTTTTCAAGAATAACACACGCCATCTATCGTTCAAATTGTGTGAAAGACAAGCGGGAATCGTTGACCAGCAGTGGCATGATTTTCAGTATAAAATTGGAGTAAATTTGTATGTAGCCTTTAATTGCGTATTAAAAACTTTTAGATATGAAGCTATATGTGTTTTGGACCGATTACCAGTTTGATGTTTTGGCGATCTCTTTTTTTGCTAGCGATACATAATTTTAACAGAGGCAAGATCGAGAGATCTCACTGTCGATGATGTGCCTGTACTTGATTTGATTGTTAAATGTTATCCTGGTACACCAAATAATAATCCTGTAGCACGTGCTCTAATTGAATTTTAGAATATATTGCTTTACACTACTAGGGAATGGTAATTTAAAGTTAATATTATCAAAAACAAATGGTGGTTAATTGCCGACATACAGTAGTCCCTTACAGCCAACCACCCTCTTATATAATTACCTGAACTGATGCTGCTGCGGATGGCGTCATGTATTTAGGAGATTTATCAGCTTGTTAACTTGTTGGTACTGAAAACTATATGAGAATCTACTCCTGATAGAACCCTGAACCTGTGTGTGATGTGTGGGTGTACAGTAGCACAAAAATTCATGCTTTATTACTTAAGAGCACTACTGTTTACAGCTTGTAACATGATATATGTACAGTTTCATTAGCTATGAGTTTGAAATGACCTATATTTTCTATAACTATTGATAAAAATATTATTGATTAATATATGTACATACCATAAATAGGAATATACACAGATTTTCATGCTAGTGTGGGTGATCTAATTTGATTGGTACATAGATTTGTTCCCCTTCATACTGTTTGTGGAATACACTCAATGTTTATCCACAGCTCAACTGATAAATTATCGTGTATTATTCTGTTATTTCAGGTCTGATAATATAATCTATTGCATGCACAGAAAAGGAATGACAACAATGAGATCGGTTAAGTTAAATGCTGGTTGAAGTCTAGATGTAAAGATGTCAAGACAGTTTATATGGACATAGAGGAAACGGTTGCTTACCATGGCACAGGCAGATTCAGAAAGTGATGGCCAGAGTATGTTATTAGTCATACCACCACCACCCGGAAGTGGACAGCAAAATGATATTGGTGACTTTTCTCTCCAACCGGTACGTTATGCATTTTTATATAATAGCTTGTCTAAGGTTGAAAAAAAAGTTCTCCACTTTTATCTACTTTTTTTCATATGATTGGATGGATTTAGAAGTTTAAGTGTTGTGATGCTCAGAATATAAATTTCAAAATATACTCCTGAAGTTAGAAATAAACTTAGATTATGCCTTATATATATTACACATGGTGAGTGTTTATTGCATTGTATATTACACCTTTATCAATTTTTCGTTCAAGGTATCATATAATGTGCCAATTCTGTTTTTCAGTTTTTCCTATTGTATTTATGAAAATCCAGTAAATATAAGCCTGCTGGCTTTCTACTGATGATGACAGTGAAAATATAGCCTAATTTTTTAATTACTTTTATTTTTAAAAATGTTATGAACACTTTGACTCTCTGCAGGGAACACATGACTTAGAGCAGGGAATTCAGTTTGTCCCAATTGAAGAAGACACTGATTCTGATGTCACTGTCACTGATAGTGAAGAGGATAATGAAGTGGTTATTACCAGTGTGACGGGAAATGCCACAGAGGTAGGACATGTTAAGATATTGTTTATTTTGTGCCTGTTCACTTGACAAATGTAAGTGAAATCTCTATGCTCTACCAGTCTTGCTGAAATGTAACTCATGACAAAGTATATCAGTATTTCATTTAGCTTCTAACATTATTTTCTAGACAAATGGTGGTGAATCTGATACATCTGAAGTGGTTGTTGTTGAAGAAGTAGAAGATATGGCAGTAGTAGAAGTTTCCCCACATGCAAATACGTCAATGACGGATTTCAAAAGCCCAAAAAAGGTTTCTGCCTCAGCTGCTGGTAGCATGGCCAGTGTCAACCCTGGGACATCGACAGCTGAGGAGGAGGATGGCGATTCAGAGGTATTGTATTTTTTCAAAACTTAAAAATAATTATTTCCAAATATTGCCACTTTAAATTGTATACACATTGCTCCGATATAAAATCCAGTGCTAAGGCCATCAGTAACAATTCACTTATTGCAGCATGGCAGCAGAAGATTGGGATCGATATTTCAGTTTTGTTAAACAGATATTTGTGTTCTGTATCCAAATGCAGTCATATACAAAGAAAAAGATAATCTTCTGCAAGGAAAGAAAACTGTATTTGAGTAAGAAAAAGATTTGTTTTTATTTCCAGTGCTGCCCAATATGTTTAGAAGAATGGACTACATCTGGAGATCATCGGCTAGCTTCTCTTAAATGTGGTCATTTATTTGGGCACAGGTAGGCTGTTTAAATATTTAAAAACCTATATAGTGAGATTTTGTTTGTAAACTGAAGTATTTCTTACCTAGGAAATCTGTAGCCTGAAAAATTTTAAGTTCTCAATGTGTTTGAATTTTATAAGTCTTTAGATTTTTTTATCTATATTTATATTTTGTTTCGTTATTTGTTTGTATTCTCATATATATCTTTTTAAATACATGAATAGTTGCATAGACAAATGGTTGAAGGGACAGGGAGGTAAATGTCCACAGTGCAATGCTAAAGCTAAGAAGGCTGACATCCGGATTATTTATGCAAGGGCACTAAAGGTAGGGAATTAAGTTATGTATTTAATTTGTTGTTCTCTTTTCTCTACATTTTTTAATTTGAATTAATCAGTGTGTCTGAGAGATAGAGAGAGAGATTAATACAACATTGTACTACTAAAAACAAGAAAAAAAGCTATATAAGTTTTTACATCAGTAATAGTGATATATTTAAAATGAAATTAAAATACAATTAGAAATTGAACAATTGACGGTAAGAAATAATTAGTAAATAGTAATTACATGTATTAGAATTGATGCAGCTTTCATACAGTTGATCAAGCAGGTCATTTTCATTATCCAAGGCTGTTGACACATCAGACAGAGACCGTGCCCTTAAAGAGTTGGAGTTGGAAAAAGAGGCTAGAAGAAAAGCAGAGTTAAGTGCTGCACAGATGAAGATGCAGTATCAGAATACAATAGCAGAGTGCAATAGAATGCGTGAAGAGATAGAGAGACAGAGGCAGCAACTTCAGTCAATCAGGTGATTTAATGCATTTGTTTATTTGTTCATTCTACAGTTATTTCACACTTCATTTGAACCTATTTGATGTATTTATATTTTCTTTGGTAACACCTGATGATGCTATTCAGTTTGAATGAAAAAGTTAAGTTTGCACATATATGTTTATTTAATAATTTGTTGCAGGACATTACAGCCACAGGCAAACCACAACATTTCAAGTTCACAAGGACAGTCAAGTCAGAACAATGGCATGTTTGTACTGGAGAAAACTATCAAAATATGGGAGGTTTGTGTTAAACCACAGCAGGCCTGCTCTGATAACTGTGTACTGACTGCACCAGTTGCAAGTGTAGGCTAGAGGAAACTAGACACTGTAACTATTATTCTGTCTTGTGCCATTTCTAGATGTCATATCACCCCCTTACTAGATGTGCTCTCTATAGATTATTGTGTCTGTTGCCATTTCTAGATGTCATACATGTATCAGCCTCTTACTAAATGTGTTCTCTATTCATTACTGAGTGTCTGTACCCATTTACAGGCACATTACACATAGTATTGGGTGCTTTCTGTACCTATTACTGGGTGTCTGTGCCCATTTTTTAGTCACAGTATATTCATTTTTAGGTGCTCTCTGTACCCATTTCTGTGTCTGTACCTGTACCGATGTCATGTCAAAGTATAAACCAGTGCAGTGTTTGTGATGCTGCAGTGTGTGATTTGGGGTGTAGAAGTAATTTTCTATTCATTTTAGGCTGGTGGTTGCAGAGTCATGGCCCACTGTGACAGTCAAGGCATTCTAGTGGTATCCCAGCCCACAGCTAGTCCTCTTTTTCCTGGGTTTGGGATAAAAAAGGTAATAAATATTTTTTTGTTCTCCGAACATAAGGCCTTAAACAAACCAAAATAAATTAGTTCATTTAATTTTTCTTTTCTGTGAAAAATTGCTTTGCCTATCATTTATTAAAACAAGTTTTACTATGTTTGTGATCAAAAGAGTGATTTAGTTTAAATTATTTTTCAGGCTGGATATCTACTATCATTTTAGAAAAAAATCAGTGTTTGGTAACTTTTTATATTGTATAACATTACGTAATTTCAGATAAGCACTTTTGACTTGAAAACATCCCAGTATGTGGCAATACACAACAAAGCTATCCGCGATGTATCATTCAAGCCCCAGTCACGAGATAGCTTACTGCTGAGTTGTTCTGTGGACAAGACTGTAAAGATGACCAGTTTAATCAGCAACACTGTTGTACAGACGTAAGAAGGAAAAATTTTTTGAATTCTGAGTGTTATGCCTCAAAAGTCTGAATAATAAGAAAATAAAGATCAAGTGTTTCTGTTCTTTCTTTCTTAATTATTATATTTATTTACTATTATTTATTATTCATTATTTATTTATTTATTTATTTTTGCAAAGATATATAGATATATACAGCCTGTTCTAGGTTGAAAGGTAGTTGATGGATACATGCAAGTAATAGAGTACATTGACAACATTACATTGTACATTGGCAGTATTGTTCATTGGCAATATTAATAACACTAAAATGTTGATAATTAAATACATAATAATTTTTTCTTTCACTGTAAGCAGGTGCTAGTGGCACATTTGGCCACTTTTTTTATACGCTCACTTTTGTATTTTTCTATTCAGGTACACTTCTCCAGCACCATTCTGGAGCTGCGTATGGAGCCAGGATCCATATTATTTCTTTGCTGGCAAACAGAATGGCTCTGTGGTCATGTTTGATATTCGCAAAAGCACTGAACAGCTTGAAAATTTCAATTTAAATGGATCAAGGTCACCTGTGGTGTCATTGCAATATGTTCCCACGGATTCAAACTCCTCATTCAGGTTTGTTGTGAAATTCTAAATTTCATCATAATCCACAATGTAGAAAAACAGTTCTTTGCAAGGGAACTAGTGCTTGATGCTGGTTTCTCTAATGATGTCTTATATTTCATATAATATATAATGTGTCAATTGAAATAGAATACAATCGATAATAATGACATCCTTAGCAAAAAGTTTGCGGCATTATTGCTGATAACTAAAGGTTTGTGGGAATGGGTTTGCAAGGAAAATTTTATTGCTGCTAATTTGCAGCAAATTCGCTGCAAATTTGCATCAGGCCTGATATTTTGCTAAGGGCAGTCCTAGATATGTGTAAATGAAAAGTAAAACAAGTAAGTTCTCTAATACATCATGAGTCTGTTTTGTATTAATTTTCTGTTAAGTTTATTTCCATACCTGGCATTGTCATGCTTTTATGATTTCAGCCTGGGTGGCCTGCTAGTAGGGCAACTGGATAAGACATTCTTTTATGAGAAGAGAGAGGGCACAGATTTCAAACTGCATGTGATGCCAGTAGAAGGTCAATCTTTATGAGAAAAAAATAGTCTATTAGTGCACAATATTAGTTGAAATAATTATATTTCTTGAATTTTTTTGCTGAAGATTGATATAAGTGTTTTCATTATTTAGGTTTCTGAATTTATATGTTGTAAGGTAACTTTATTGCTCTGAGCATTTTCTAAAACATCTTTGACAAATGATTTTCAGGTAGTTTAACGTGTTTAACATTTGAGCCTTGTACTCGCCATGTTCTGGTCAGTCTCCGGCCCACTAGCAAACATCCTTCAGTGAGACACCAGGTAAGAGACACAATAAAACAGGTTGTCTTTTTTAGGCACATGCTATGTACATTTTCAAAGAAGACATCTAGAATATGAGGGAAATAAAAAAATCACACATATTTAATTATCATATATTTGTATTGTAAAACATGTTATGAAAACACTACCCATTAGTATAGCTTTACGGTAATGTTAAACTAAGTCATTTATATGTGAATAAAAATTAGAAATTGATTGAAAGTAGACACTTGACACTTCATGTTGTATTCGAGAATGTTCATTGAAAATGGTCCAGGATACATCAGTATTGGTGGACTTCAATTATTTATCTTTTTTATATTGAGATCAGAAATGAAACTCTACTTTCATCAAGAATTAATGTAGATGGTAATGTAGTACTTGCCTCTTCACCTGCAATGATGAATTGGCTGTGATCATATGCCTTCTTCCATTTACAATATATTCTAAAATTTGAGATAATTTTAAAATAATGGCATTTTCCCCATCATATTCATAGATGTACGAGCTGACCACAACCAATATAAGTCAGGACCCCAGCCAGATAGACAATGTATGCAGTGGGAACCTGGTCCAGACCTTCCATGGAGGGAATACTATGAAGATGCTGGCCAGAGGGAGGTTGTTTCCACACCCTGGCAGAAAGGGGAAGCTACTGGCTTGTGTGGGTGATGAGGGGACAGTCTCTGTAAGTAGACCACTTAGGATGCGAGTTAATTAATAGGAAGTGCTTTCTCATTGTGAACACTGCATGAGGCCGGGTTGAGCTGTGCTTTAATAATGTTTTAACATCTCATTTGGTGGACTTTTAGGAGAAAAGTAGCATTGTTGATTTTGCATAGAAGGTTTCTGACACGGTAATTGTTAAAGTTTAAGCCCAGTTAAGGACAAAATTAGTTTTACTTATAAGAAATGGATTTTTTTACCTGGAGTTTGCTTATATGCTCTTAAAAGTTGTTGTACTGAAGTCTCAGTACCTATACATCAGTTTTTACTGATTCGAATTTGTACTCTGGAAACCTACAGTAGGGTAATGTAAATTTAATTACCTAATTTTGGTTAAATCATTTTCTTTTTTGCTTACAGGCTCAAGTGTGGGATGCAGGCACAGGTTTGGTCACCCAAAAACTCCCCTCTACTGGACCTGTTCTAGATGTATGCACTTTCATGGCAAATGGACAACAATATCTGGCTACGCTCACAGAAAAACTGATCAAAGTTCATAAGTGGAGCTAGTGGAACGTTTTTCGTGTTATATTCAGTTCCTATGTTTAACTTTCATGAGAACATGTAGTCTTTAAAAAGGAGAAATGATCCTTGCAAATTGTTGTCAGGGTTATGGGTTGTTCAACAGGCTTTGTAGAGAGCTGGTCATTAGATCATGCATTCTATCCAATACATCATGTCTTTCTCTACTGCATGTATATATGTTCGTAAAATATTAATTCTTAATGGGTTTCATAAGTGTGAAAGAGAAATGTATGGGGATATATGATCTCTATTTTTATACTTGTGCATGTAATAACATATCAAATCAGTGTTGATGAAGAATTCTACTTTAAACTTAATTAATAGTTTAAAAATGAACAGTTGCTTTAAGCACTTTGAAGGTGGTATAACATAAAAACAATGTGCAAAAAAAGAATTAGTTTTATTAGATTTGTAAATATTTATATTATAAGAAAAATGCAAAAACACTTAACTGAAAACTTCTTTCATACACATAAATTTATGAAAACGTGCATATATTAAATGTATAACAGTAGTATGTAGGCATACTATTGTAACATTACAGTCTATAGGCACATCACAGCATTTCAAAAAATAAATATGTTAACAAGTCCATAATTAAACATTGCAAAACATAAACACATTGCTTACATGGATACAGGAAAGAGGCATGAAACAGCAAGGATAGATACTGTACTGACAGTATACAGACTTTACAGTGTTATCTATGCATAGCACAAAAAAGCATGTAGTTTTTTAAATTGGCATGAACATTACACAAGTTACACCAAGGAGTTACAACACACACATGCAACTCCTTGGTTACACCAATATGACTCCACACTATAAACTGGGATATGGTCTGTACATTTCAAGAGTAACGGAGAAAACTATGTTAAGCAGTATTATTAAATAAATGTTTCTGATTTCAAAAAGGATGAAAAGGGATCACATTTGTTTCATTTCAAATAAGCCTTGTCTTCATTATATATGGTCTTGTGCCACATGGATCAGATCAGATTTGTTCTTTGGGGTTTTGATTCTTGTAAAAACTATATTTGACATTGCTGTTGCTCATTCAGACATTGAAGACCTCAGTATATTTAAATTGCCACTGATATAGAAGTTCTGCACCTTCTTCCTTTGCAGCATAACCACAGTCACAGAACCGTATTGTCCACTTTTTGTCCTCAGTTTGCACAGCCTTTTGGTCAAACATTTCAATATATATGCTAAAGGGTGCCACGATGGATTTACTGAAAAATTAATACAAAAAGCAGTGGTAGTCGTAATATGAAAAATGTTCCACTTCAGTATATTTGAATGAAAAGAAAACAACTTTCCGACGGTCGGTGGCACATTTTCCATTCAATGTGTAAAGGCCTGTTATGTGCCCATTACATTCCCAATCTGCTCGCTATTGTTGACGAAGCAAATCCTTACCTCATACACAGCCCGGCGTGAACCCCGTGGTGGAATTTTCTCCAGGAGGACAGGGAACCTCGGTACCTGAGATAGAAAACTTCAGCTTAATTAAACGTATCTAAAGTATTTTAGCCTTTTTAATCTATATTTGTACCACCCAATTGTACTGCGTTGAATAACGATTTCAAATCTCTTTTAAAATAGCTTTGCTACTTTGAACAATTTAAGAAACAATTACTCAATATCAAGTTTATAACAAAAATCTAGCTGAAAACGTGTAGATCTCTATACCTTAAAGGCGGTAAAACTGCACAGTTCTTTTGACTCACCAACACAGTAAGCTTGCGAGCACCCATCCGTGCCTACTAAGTAATACACGTTAAATTTGTCAATGCAGTTCTTCACTTTTATGTCGTAACTTCTGTCACAGCATTGGTCTTTACTTGAGAATAAATTATAAACACAAGCTTTGGCATTTATTTCTTGGCTTCTGGTCGGAAGGGTACCTATAAAAATAGCAATTGGCTTTCTCATTTCATATGTCAGAGGATGTGTTTCTATGGCAATTAACGGATATTGTAAGTTGCTAAAAATTGCCAAAGTGGCAACCCAGCTAAATTTATCTGGAATCCAATAAAACCCTGAATCAAAGAAAAAACATTAAACAAATTTTATACGTTCTGAAATTTTTGCTTGGAAGAAAATTTTGCAGCATATAGCACGCTCATTATGTAAAGTGTCGATGCAGTATTAATTTGTTCTTCATTGTGCTCTTGAAATGTTTTATTCGTTTATGAATGTTGAATACAGTATTTTGTCTCCTTGATCTAAGCTAATTTGAATATAACAACATGCTGATAAAGTAATGTGACAAACTCAAGTATGATGTTCGAAATCAGCTTATGGGGATGTGCCCGGTGTCGTACTGAAATTAAAATGATTGAACAAGTACATTCAGAAATGAATAGGTTTGAGGTCAGCACATCTTGCTGGACCGTCGTAGGATGGAGTATGAAATTTTTCGAGGGAAAAGGATCCGCACGTCTTGCTGGATCTTATGCTAGATTGGGGGGAATCCGCTTTTTCCACCAAATCGATATTCCCTGAAAAAAATAATTTCCCCTACTTATCACAAATGATTACACGCCACGTCCCCGCATTTTTATACCATTTTATTACCTCCGCCAAGGAGGTTATGTTTTCACCCCTGTTTGTTTGTTTGTTGGTTGGTTGGTTTGTCATCAACATAACTCAAAAAGTTATGGATGAATTTCGATGGAATTTTCAAGGTAGGTCAGAAATGGGTTAAAGGGGTAATAACTCTTCGTATGAGATCTATATTTCACAATAAAAACCTTGTGAATAACTCATAGAAATATAATATATTCTGTTTTACCACAAAAACAGCAGTTATAGCCATTATTCTGATATCTGAACTTGTCTTTAGACCACGTGACCTCCATTGATGTCTATACTCTGTTAAAATCTCTTAAGAGATTTTAACAAAAAACCAAACTTTTTAGAAAAAAACCAGGGACTAACTTTGAATGTAAAAATGGATTCATTAACCATTGGTAAGCATGGAAAAATTGTTGCTTACTCCAGGAAAATTCATTTTTTGGCCGAAACGAAGAGTTATTATTGCTTTAACTTAGAAGTGATTAATTTTTGGTGGTGATCCGGATCAATAATCAATCAATAATCAAAATAAAAAACTAAGATATGGACCGATTTTGATGAAATTTTCAGGAACTATCAGAAGTGGGCCAAGGAACCGATGATTAGTTTTTGGTGGTGATCCGTATCAGTAATCAATCAATAATCAATAATCAAAAAATTAAATCATTATAGAATGAAAATTTAGGGGTGAAACGGCATTGGGTGGAGACTTTGCTGCCTTGGCAGAGGTCTGCGCTTTCGGAGTGTTTTTCCAGTTAAAAAAAACGATTAGTAATGTTTCTCGTAATATTAATATCTTTATGTCTTCTTGTACATTTCAGAAAGAAACGTCAACATCAGACACTTTTATTTGACGAGTTTTATCGTCTTTTACGGTAGATCGGTCGCTACATGTTCTAACGTTCGAATTAAAAAAATGTTTAAAATGTTTAAATAGGCATAAAAATAGTACGTTACAAATTTGCAAAAAATTGCACCGACCAAATAGGAGAACTAGGTCCAAGTTCGTTACACCCTGCGTATCGCGCTAGTCCTCATTCAAATCGATGGGAAAATGAGTGTTCTGTCACTAAATCGTTATTTTTTATATTGTTCCAATTTTCAATTTTTTTTTAAATTTTGGTGTTAATAGGAAAATATAAGCTTTGCACGATATTTAGACATAAAATTTCACATTTTTAAACGCGGATATTGTACCTGTGAGAAAAAAAGAGAAAAAGTAATGAATAAATGAAATGAAATGACTAAGGAGATGACCATAATTTACCATTCATCCAAATTGGCCATGTGGTTCCACAGTGGTTTGGCAGCACACAAGAAGTGGAAATGTCGTTGCCAGCCGGACTGTCAAATCTATACCAGCCATTATCTATGTACCGATCACAAATTGCAGCCTCACCACTTGCCTTGGTGTAGTTGACACTTCTCCGCCATTCGTCTTTTCGCAAGACATGGTTGCTTGAATTACAGGGGTCATCTGAAATATGAATTTGGCCATTTCTATATTATTCATTAATGTATTCAAAGCGCGCAATGTTAGGCTGCTTTAAAACCTTGAATACTTCTTCTTCCAAAGTATGTATATTCGGATATAAGCCGATCGCTAAGACCAAATACAGGCAAGCAAGTAAGTCGCTAGAACTTATAACTGTGAGAAATGAATAATAAGCAGATGGAGAACACTCTGGCCTGTGCTCTGTTTGTTTCAAATATATTACCTGGACCAAATTCTGGCGTTAAACTATCGGTTGATATTTCTCCAGAATTAGAGGGAACATCAGTGGCTAAAATAAGAAAAATTATAAATAAGAAATATTTACAACATAGAAATAGGCTTGGAAATTGGCGCATATGTACTATATACCTGTATTGTTGAGGTCAGTGTGTGTGCGTGTGTGTGTCGAATGCATTATTATCTTTTCAAGAAAATATCCTCAACTGAATAAGCAAACAAGGCCGCCCAGAGTATGTAACCCCCCTTTAAAAATGCACTATCGAGATCAGTGTAACCTTTAAAACCTACAAACCTAAATTATATTAGACTAGGTTCTTTACCTATATATGTTCAGTTTATGACTTATTCCAAGGTATAAATATAACTAAAAGGGAAAATGGAAAGCAAAACATACATGCCCTAACATCAGCACTGCCACGCAGGACTTAAAAGAAAACGTGAAAACGAGCAGATCATTCATATTGTACTTATTTATTTCTTATTGTTCAATCTTTTTTAATTTAACGTAGAATATCGGTATGGTAAGTATATCCATCTCGATCTTTAATGCTAATATTTTTATCTTTGAAAATCTTAAAAGGCATTGCATGCAAACACTGAAATGTGTGAAAAAGACAATATCTTTAACTACACGTGAAACAGATCAATATATAAACAGAATTTTTAAGGAATCTTTTGAGCTGATTAATTCATTATCCTTTGATTTTCTTATCTTCCAGATGACTATGTACATACCTTTGTATAGTGCTGGCTGGCAGCATCATCAACCAGCAACCTCCTGTCGTAGGTGACGTCTTCAGCAGAATTCAGTTCACACACAGTATTGTCAGATCTTACGTTGAAAGACACACACAGATCATTTCTCAGGCATTCCGCTGCACATTCTATTTTACTAATTCCGCCTGGCTGTAGCTTAGCTTTCAGTACGTGGTCTGGTAAATATTTTCCTGGTATGACGTGAAAAAGATTTGATTTTATAACAACGCATTTCGCCACTGTATAACACCAAGCGAATATAGTAATAAAAATGAGAAAGTATGTTAAACGTCTTGTGCGTGTTTTTGACATGATGGTACAAGTAAGACTGTATTTTTAAAAAATGGGAAACCTTTGAAAAGGACTCCGATAAATGCCTCGTGATTTTGACATTGAAGTCAATTTTCCTAATATTTATTTTTCTATGACTACATCATTTATCACGGATTCTAATGTAAGTGACTCTGTGAGCTAACAGCCTTCCAAATCAATATCCTAGACTATCAAATACCTATTTTTGGAGAAAATGTATACCTACGACTAATTAAATGGTGTTATTGTCTACAGCGATATTGTTTGTTGCTTATTGTTATATTCAGATAATCCATTCTTCCAATGAGCTGTCTCCATTCACATTGCTTGAAGATAACATTTAATCTGTATGAATGGCCATTTTCGGTAGCAAGCTTTTACAATATAATCCCCAATGGCAAATTAAATATTTATTAAGTGCTTACTGCTAGTGCTTTTATTTCGCTATGTGGTAATTCTCTGATTGCTGTTTCGCTGATTATTTACACCAGACAAGGAAGTGGTTCAACTCTCCTGTGGGCAAATGCTACATGTATTTCCTATAGTTAAGATGACCTTGTTGCAAGCAACAAAGATACGTGAAAAACTTTTAGCAGATGGAAGTACTTTTTAACACCAAAATTGAAGCTGATGGGCTGGGATTATCGCCCATAAGGTTTATGTTTTTATGTTAAAACGGAGAATTGTGGTTAATATAGGCAAGGATATTTATAAGCTTTTTTATAAGTCTTTATTTTGTGCATGTAAATATCAATTTGATAAATGACAGGTATAAACCAATAGTTAAGTGTTTACATTGTACTATGAATATATCTTTAAAAAACAGCAAACCATGGCTGTAAAATAAGCAGGTACTGGGTACTATTTACAAAAAATAATAAAATCAAATAAAACAAAACATATGGAGAATCCCGTATATAATAGTAGTTCAGAACAACTTGCTCTTGCTTAAAAATGATTTGACACATTAAGAGATCTGCAGGGTACTGGGAATTAAACAGAGATATAAAATTAGCAGTATAAAATATTGTGAATTGCCAGACAGCCGAGTCAATTTGGGCAACTCCCATTTCTTATAATCGTAATATATGGAGTTTCATGATAACTTATATGTCAACCATGTATCAAACTTTTGGTCAGTAAAAAACCAGTGAATAGCACTTTCCAACATCCAACAACATTAGCTTTGTTTTTATTTGCATTCTTAGCACTTCTCAGAGCAACTTAGTTTAGTGTAGATATTTTCGTTAGGATTTTCTTTCTCGTAAGGTTCGTATATTTGGGTTTTTTTCTCAAGATGTCCATCATTGGCGTACTGGATATTGCAGGCCTGTACTCCCCCGTTGTATGCTACGTTTATAACATAATCATTCTCAGTGGAAATGGTCTCCGTCTGACGTCCGATTACAAAGCTGTCCGTTGTTTCTGCTTCCATACATATCGGTCTCACGCGTCTGAAATATGATAAGTGTGGCCTAATAATCTTTGGGTTATGTCAAATAAGAGGAAAGATTAAGATTTAAAAGCCAGAATATTATTTTTAATATTAGAACCTGGCTCTCGAAAGAAGAAGAGTTTTGGCTACATTAATTCACACTAAAACTAAATTCTTAGTGAAAAGATTTTATATTTCTGATTTCTGGTGTGTATTTACTTTTCTTTCCTGCACATCATTACAAGGATCACAATGGTGGCAATCACAATCAGAGGGCAGACGACCACTGGTACAACAATATTCACAATTCTCTCAGAACTGTGTGGATCCACTGGATCTGGCGACAAAGTGGTAGTAGACGGGGTCTCGATTTGTTTTTTGTCATGTTTTGCTTTCTGTGATACAGGTGCTGTTGTGGTTGTTATTGTTGTTGTTGTTGCTGATGTTGTTGTTGTTAATGATGATGATGATGGCATTGTCGACGTGTTTACATGCTGGGTCACAATGGTAGTTTGAGGTGGAGCTGTATGTGTTTCAGATGGCCCCGCGGAAGAACTGACTCCAGTGGTGCTGGTTGGCAGTGTGGGAGTTGCAGTTCTCATAGTTGTTGGCTCTGGTTCTGAAAGCAGGATAGAATTTTTTTATTATTTTTGAGTGGATATCATAGACTTGGAATAAATAATATTAAAATAAAAGAGAAAGTTTATATGAAACCATAATGCTATTTTTATGAATTCGATTATCGATTCCAAAGTAAAGTTGAAAACGTCGATGTGTTGATGCAAAACAGAGTGCATACGTCAGTTTGAGCCAATCTTTGAATAAGAATATTGAAAAAGGACCATTCTACTGTAATTTGCCTGGAAGAAACTTCCCCTTTCACTTTATCTGGAAAGGTTGCACTGTTATCTTACTATACTTTCGAAAGGAAAACGTTTTTCCCCCACTGGAAAATTCTTAATACAAGGCACTGAACAAAAGAATATTTTGCTACATCTTATGATTAGAATATTGCAAATGACCTATGAATGTAACGCAGATGTAAATAGGTATTCCATACACTTTTGTAAACATTTTATTCTTCGTTTACTGATAGATCAAGGAAGAAGATTGACTTAGCATAACTACCTAAAAATCCATTAAGCTACTTATATCGACTGTTTTTTTTCTGGGCATTTTTTTTTTCTGGCTTTCAAATAGAGTTCGCTGTAATTCTTAAAAAGGCCTGAATAATGTCATTATTATTTATGCCGAGTATGGAAACCAATCAGGGCGAGGTAACCAGTAGATTGTTGATTTACGTACGGGTGGGTGAAGAAACTGCACTGGAAATTGTAAAGCTAGGACAATATGGAGAAAATGAAATTTTCATTTATTTACAACTTATCAACTTCCTTCACCTCGTGCAGACCGCTTTCCGGGTGTTTCTCTTTCTTTGTTGGTGACACTTTTTGGACACTGGGGCATAACCCTAGGTTTGTAAATAATTAGCAAGTGAACTCCGGTTTTATTCGTTATTGAGAACCACCCTTGTGGATTAGAAAAATTCTCGTCAGGACCATTCCGCGTGGGTACCCCCAACACCTTTCCCATCCTGGCTTTCTATTGTTGATATATTTCTCACCTGGACCACACCCCGGAGTGAAACCATTGTTAGAATATTCTCCTGGAGGACACTTTACCTCAGTACCTGGAATAGAAAATGTTGCACCGTTTACACAGTAATATGCGTTTGAACATTTTCCTGCTTTTCTTTTGTAAATCAAAATAGTTTTGTTTCAATAATCAGACTAATCTTGGTGTTACCAATATTTGCCAATTTCAAAGCAACTCCATTTTATAACCCCAAGCAATGAAAATTGCTTAAATATTTCTGCTTCATTTTTTTAGTTCAAAAGTAATCAATCTACTCGTTAATATTTTTATATATTCTGTTTCAAATCTCACCAACGCAGTAAGCTTGGGAGCATCCGCTGGTGCCTACCAAGTAATACACGTTGAATTCGTCATTGCAATTCTTCACTTTTATGTCGTACGTTCTGTCACAGCATCGGTCTTTACTTGAGAATAAATTATAAACACAAGCTTTGGCATTTATTTCTTGGTTACTGGTTGGAAGGGTACCTACAGAACAAAAATTATATTTTAAGACACATAAAGAAGTGGAGCACTAGGCTAGCGTTAAGCTTCCCCTGTCTGTTATAGAATTCATAATTATAGTATTTATTGCGTAAAATTCTTCAGTGATAAAAGAAATTTCTTTCAAAGACCAATTTAACTGAATGCAAGGGCTAACACAAAATAGAGACAACCAAAGAAAAAAGAAGATAAAAGCTGTCTAAATTTATCATACCATTCATCCAAATTGGCCATGTGGTTCCACATTGGTTTGGCAGCACACAAGAAGTGGGAATGTCGTTGCCAGCCGGACTGTCAAATCTATACCAGCCGTCATCTATGTACCGATCACAAATTGCATCCTCACCACTTGCCTTGGTGTAGTTGACACTTCTCCTCCATTCGTCTTTTCGCAACACGTGATTGCTGGGATCACAGGGGTCAACTGTAGAAAATTACTCATATATAACAGCGTTTTTAATTCATATAAAAAAAAAAGGCCCCACAACACTAGTTTAGAAAAGTTTGTTGGTTCTTGCATAATCATTGCTTAAAACCCAACACTGACCAATTTACACATTTAATAAGAAAATGAACAAGTTTCGAAATATCGATAAGTAGGCCAGTAATGAAAATGAAGAGAAAATAAAATTAAAATAATGACTTTTATATCATTTTCTCAACCTATATTACATAGATTAGGCGCTCATATTGGGTTATGTCCCCCTGATCAGAATCTCATTTTGAAAGCAAAGATATAGTTTTTTGCCAAAATAACAAACAAGACTGAGCATTGATGTTTTCCTTTAAATAACCAGTACTTCAGAACCTTTTCAACCATGACTAGTGGGATCGTTATTTCATTTTATAGTTATTTTACTTCCATTTCAGATAATCACCATTTCATCTTATTCCTTTATTTCTGTTTACGTATCACCATTCTCATATTGTTGTTATCATGATTTTATCATTATTATTATTTGTATACCACAACATAATGGTGACAATTAAAATCCGTACACTAAAGAGGTCATTCAGTGTACAGTGTTGTAACACGGGCGATTTCAAATCTTCACTCTCATTGGTTATTGAAAAACGGGACTCCCCCTTATGTGTTAACAAAACATGTATTCCAGTCAATATAAATGACGTCGAGGAGGTTCTGTGTTTGAACTTTTATTTGGTTTGACGTCGAAGTTTTACGCTTAGCGACCGCTTTTGTATGAATTATATGACTCATTTGTGCATTGTCCTTTATAACTTTGGTCGACCTTCCTCATCATCAAGTACCTCAATCAGACACTTTTCTTCCCTATCTTTTTCAAAAAATTGAGTACAGTCCTTTTAATTTATATCATTTTTAATTAATTCAGACACTCGTGTGAAGTGAACTTTAAGGGACGTTTATTTAAACCAATAAATGACCCACCACTGAGAATAAAAGAAACAGTGGAGCACTAAACATATGCACGAGTGAAAGTGCCCGTGTAGTCTATCTAAAGGAAAATATAAATGACATGTACATACAATCATTCTATGATACAATCAATATATGTGCCCTTTCTGTATGAGCATATGCAGCTCCGCAAATTATAGCAAGTCAGGAGTGGTAGGTATAAAGCTTTCTACCTGGTATGTTCTAATATCTTTCTCTTCCTTTTTTACATAAATACATATCGCCTTTTTGGAGATTTGAGTCAACTGAAGAAAGTTCGCCACTCGCTCAGTGCTTAGCAAAATCTTATTGATGGTATTCCGGCATGGAGAGCAATACTTACGTTCGCCAGCAATCGATTTACTCCAAGCCACCAACATCACACACACGGCAAAGTGTCTGTTCATCTTTTTTGACTTATATCTTCGCTGACGCCGTTATTTCTGAGCACTAACATGCTGCGATAAAATATACTTCTAGACAAGGAAGTTAAGGAAATTGGTTTAGAACCCAATATTCGATCGCGCATGCATTGTAAATACAGTTCATTGTTCATGTGCATTTAAGGAAAGCGCCTTTGTTCAGAACCCATGACAAAATTTCCCACTGCAAAAATACACTTGTACATTGTAAACAACTAACAAAGATCCTACGCAAACATAAAAATAGGTATTTGGACAGGTGAATAAAAGCTGACGTGGTGGGCATTTCACTGGAAATTAAGCACAAAAATACTTCGTGGAAAATTATAATAAAAACTTCCTCCTCCCTCCTCCCCCTCCGCACACAATCTCTCTCTCTCCAAAGCAACAAAAATATTTCTGCCTAAATGAACAATAAATAAATAATATAAATGGTTTTGAACAATATCTTATTACTTCTTTTCAAGGTAGCGTTTAAAACATACAAAAATATCGGTGATTAATTGCAACTTGCAAATATGAACGAGCATGTACTGATGAAAAGGCACAATTTGACAGGTATATATACAAAATAACACTATACTACAATACAATAACATAAGACTACATAAAACCACATAGACGTGGTATGTAAAACATTTAGTTCGTGCACAATTAATTTTCCCATTAATCAATACTGACTGGATACGGCACAATTCATTTGAGCGATAACTTCCTTTTCTCAAAGGTTTTCTGAATAAATGCGGCCATCGCACTGACAGAGACTTGCCTTAACTGTACATATCATGAGAATTATGGATTTTTCTTTGTTACTACGAACGTTTCATAGTGGGTTTGATTTCAAACAGTTCATCATAATGTGGGCACACTGCACTCATGTTCTACTACTTGGAGATCTCACTTTGTACACAGTCTGCTGGATCCCGTGCGCTTCAGTGTGTAATGTCGGTCAGTTTATATTTGAAAGTTAAGTGAATTTGCCAGTGTACCCATTTATTTAAACCATTTAAATCATCAAGTTAATTTTTTTCTTTCTTTCTTTCTTTTTTTTTTTACTAGTTTTGATTTGTCGCCTTATATATAAACATCACATGGGATACATACGATATGGGATATATACGAACTAGAAAAGCACTCCGAGAGCGCAGACCTCCGCCAAGGCAGCGATTTTTTATTATTATTGATTATTGATTGATTATTGATCCGGATCACCACCAAAAACTAATCACTTCTAAGTTAACCCATTTCCCACCTACCCTGAAAGTTTCATCAAAATTGGTCCATTACTTTTTGAGTTATGTTGATGAGAAACAAACAGACAGGGGTGAAAACATAACCACCTTGGTGGAGGTAATAAAGATATAGAAACTGCCTCTACTAGTACACTAAGGGCTTATGTACTTATATATATATAACACATATGTGTACAACTTGCTAGTTCAATAGAGAGCCTAGTTCAAAATTACTTTTAATACTATATAGATATATAGGCCTATAAGTGTCTTCAAAAAGAAGCTGCCAGCGTGTCCATTTTTTTAAAAATTTTTCCGAGTCCATTTTTTGAGAGATATTTTTTCTGCCAGAAACTTTTCTTTCAAGAACAAATATAAAAGAAAATTATATTTGTTGCTTCGCCTCTTTTCGATTTACAATATAGGTAGATTTTCATTACATATTTAATGAAATTATATAAATTATTTAAAACCAAATATAACATTTTGCATGTCAAATGATACCTCGTTACTGGTCTTTTTTCAAAGATAATTGTTCGAACTTTTCCTTTCTTTTTTGTAAATTTCTTATTGAACTTAGTCTTGAATTGGCAATACAGTTAAAACTAAATTTAACAAGGAAGTCTAAAAAAAAAAGAAAAAAAAAACAGACACATTTGCAGTAAATGTAGACATCTTTAGAAGAAATTCAAGCGATCACTTGGTAAATAACAGATTTGAAAATGTCAATAATACTTACATCGCATGAAAGTATCAATAACCTGAATTTTTAAGAATATAAAATATTCTATTTACATAAAGTAAGCCGGGTACGCTAATCATTTCAATTTCATCCTTAAAGAAAATGTGATACATATTGAGAAGAAAAACATTTTCACAAAAGTCATTTTGAGTGTTTAGAACCAAAATGTTACATTCACATCGTCAAAAATACCACTAAAAATGGACTAAACTCTATTGCAATCTACTAAATCAGCTGGTATTTCGTCATATAGTGACTCCGTGTTATTTTGGTGTGTCCCCTGGAAAGTCTGGCCAATGCCCATGTAGCGACCACGTGGCATCGATGTCCTGAACCCCTGTTGTCCGGCTGCTGACATTTCTAAAAGACTCTCATAGTGATGCTCCCCTTGAACTTCCCCATTGACGACACTGTGTCGATGGTTTTGAAGGGTTCTGAAGTCATCTGGAGGTTCCTCGTATCCTAAAGATGCTGCTGTCTGGCGACCGTGTGGCTGAATTTGGAAGTCTGGCTCGTCGTAAAAAGTGACTCGTTGTTGATAGTCGTCGACTCCCCGGTTTTTATCAAGATGTTCATACTCATTTACAGGCTCGACACTAAAAAACAGAGAAGTTGGAGTGTATCGCTCTATTTAATTCTTTATTTATTAAACGTATCACTTGTGATTGTATGATTTGTACTTATGAAATAGAGCTCAAATGAGAAACAGAATATAAGAAACCGTAGAGAATTAATTTAAAAACTCCTAGATCGCTTTACACCGAATAAAGACCACACCAATAGCCAGTTAAATGTAACTTTTACCTTTTCTTTTTTGCATCTATTCGCCTGCGAAGATAACAAATAATAAGAACAACACCAACTAATGGGATAGCCACTCCAATGACAATGCCGATGACAAACCACGTGTTCACCGTTGTGTCCTCCATGTCAGATGTAGAGACAGGTGATGAAGTGGTAGTAAGAGAGTTAGAGGAAGTAAATAAAGTTCTAGATTGGGTTGAAGAGGCGGTAGACGATATTATATGATGAGAGGTAGGGATAGTTGAAAGAGTCGAAGGATGGGGTGTAAAAGAGGTAGATGAAGTTACAGGATAATATGAAGAGGTGGTAGGTGAAGTTGTAGGATCAGCTGTAGAGGTGGAAGGTGAAATTGTAGGGAGGGATGTACATGCAGGTACAGTTGTAAAATGAGATAAAGATGTGTTAGGTATAGTTGTAGGGTGAGTTGTAGAGGTGGTAGGTGAAGTTGTAGGATTAGATGTAGAGGTTGTGGTTAAAGTTGCAGAATGAGCAGTAGATGTGGTAGGTGAAGTTGTAAGAGGGGGTGTAGAGGTGCTAGGTATAGTTGTAGGGTCAGTTATAGAGGTGGTAGGTAAAGTTGTAGAGTGAGATGTAGAGGTGGTAGGTGAAGTTGAAGGATGAGATGTAGATGTGGTAGGTAAAGTTGTAGGATAAGATGTAGAAGTGGTAGGTGAAGTTATAGGATGAGATGAAGAGGTGATAGGTGAAGTTGTAGGAAGAGATGTAGAGGTATTAGGTAAAGTTGTAGGAAGGGAGGTAGAGATGGTAGGTGAAGTTGTAGGATAAGATGTGATGGTAGTAGGTAAAGTTGTAGGATGAGATGTGATGGTAGTAGGTAAAGTTGCAGGATGAGATGTGATGGTAGTAGGTAAAGTTGTAGGATGAGATGTGGAGGCGATAGGTGAAGTTGTAGGGTGGGATGCAGAAGCAGTAGGGGAATTTGCTGGTGTTGCAAATCGAGATGTAGAGGAAAATGAAGTCGTATGCTGAGAGATGGAAGTGCTAGATGTTGATATGACAGGTGAAGTTGTCTGTAGGTCAGAAGAGCTATCAGCAGTTGTTATCGCTGGAGAAGAAGATGAAGATATTGAGTCGCAGTCAGGAGTAAATCCTCCGGTTTGTCCAGGGCAGGGCACCTCAGTACCTAAAGACAAATAAATATTAGTGTTATGTAGGGACAAAACAAGGAAGACTGATTTTAACATAAAGGTGAAAGGTAAATCACCTCATTGATTTTTAATGAATTTCTTTTAAGTATAACGGTTAATATACATGTGCTAATGGGATAACTTTTTACCAATCAAGTTGCAGCCTTCCTAGTGAGCATACTATTAAGATACTTTTCCAAATAAACAAAAGAAATTGTGAAACCCCGTTTGCATCATTAAGCCTCAACTCACCAACGCAGTAAGCTTGCGAGCATCCACTGGTGTGTACCAAGTAATACACGTTGAATTCGTCATTGCAGTTCTTCACTTTTATGTCGTAAGTTCTGTAACAGCATCGGTCTTCATTTGCGTATAGATTATAAACACAAGCTGTGGCGTTTATTTCTTGGTTTTTGGTCGGAAGGTTTCCTACAGAACAAAATGTTTTGACAATGGTATTATAAACACAATTAGCTTTGGGTGTGATCTGTATGTTAGTAGGGGTAGGCCTACTGGAAACAAGACAGTTAAGCCTTTATCTCCTCAAACAACGGGGATTTTTAAACGTATGGGACTTTTAACGAGTAAGAAAAAAAGTTTTGTATCTCTTCCCTCTCTGATAACAAGTAAGCGGCCGTGTACAACCTGTTTCAGAAAAGCTTAGGCCCATGACTTTAAACGAAAAATGTCATCAAATATCAACAGCGTAAACAGTTACGTGTCTAACATAAATTAAAAGAGGTTCAGATACCTGCATCATATTATTTTGATTTGGAGATGAAATTTTGAGTTGATATTTTCCAAAAAATTGCGGATGCACTGTGGATTTGAATACCTTTCATCCAAATTGGCCATGTCGTTCCACAGTGGTTTGGCAACACACAATACGTGGGCATGTCGTTGCCAGCCGTACTGTTAAATCTATACCAGCCTTCATCTATGTACCGATCACAAATTGCAACCTCTCCACTTTCCTTGGTGTAGTTGACACTTCTCCTCCATTCTCCGCTACGCACTTTATGATTTTGCGGATCACACGGGTCGGCTACAATAAACGGTATGCAGAATAACGTCACCACTTCCATCCTAAATACGTGATGATATATATATATATATATATATATATATATATATATATAGATAGATAGATAGATAGATAGATAGATAGATAGATAGATAAAATTACGTGGCGATTTCTTTACCTACAAACATATAGTAAATTTAAGCAATAAGTAAACGAATCGTTTATAGACCCTGTCTGATATTTCAATTGCAAAGAATTCATTTGTGCTTTCTTTACACCTATCCAGTACCGGTCACAATAGCCGGCCGCAGCCTTTCCCCTGCGCAAAGCGATTTAAAGTTAAGAACTCACAATTATCAGTGCAACTCGAATCTATTGTCTTGATGTTCATGCAGCTACCAAAGCTTGGCAAAAAACGAAAAATATTGAAAGAATTATGGATAACCAGGCACGTAGCCAGGAAGTTCGGGAGAAGGTCCGCTTCCTCAGCTGGATCAGGTGGTATTTATTTTAACGTTAATTAGGAGATTCTTCTTGTAAAAGAAATTATTACAATCAATGATTGCGGTTTAAATAATCGGTTTCTCGGTTCCTTTCGGAACAAGCTTCGTCCCATGACAACATAAACGTACATTGTGTCTAGGTACCCTCTGATATCAAGGGCCCACTAAAATATTATACAAAATCACAAAATGGGCTTTCAACATCTTTGTAATAGACTATTGCCAAGCCAAAGACTTCACAAGTATGGTAGAAAATCAAACATGGAAGCTCCGACGTTAAAAGCGTAGACATTTGACGATACGCAAAAATCTTGGACACAGAAGACGGACTTATCACGTTCATCTCCCCGAGGTCAACTACAGGTAAAACTCAACGCCTTTTTGTACAGCTTCTTCCTTTAACAAATCGTCCACGCGCTCATCGTAAAGTACTAACTATTAATTGCCAACACAACTTACTGTTAACTGGAAGTACACTTGCCACCGTGATCCCAAGAATCGCTAGCCATGCGACCATGGTGTAGAAAACGCACAAGGTACATATAACCCGGAAGATAAAAATGTTTATACCAGCTATTCGGTGTAAAACTCAAACGCAGTTTCCTCTAACTATTGTGATCGTGATGCATTGTTGTCAGAGTTTATTTTTGCACAAACCGTCTTCTTGGTTGAATAGAGATGAATGCTGCATAGGGGAAATTTTATACCTGTCAGGTATATCCAGTGTTTCGTGAGGGTGAGAAAAAAATCAGAAAGAGAAAGAGGTTTTCGTTTAATAAAATAACACAACTTATATAGTTTTTACTTTTGATATACGAATTCAAATATATGAGTCTATAATGATTTTTCTCCAGATGCCATCTCCACGAATCTAATTTTGTTTGAATGATTTTGTTTCCGTTCACTAACACAACCGAATTCTTTGCCAACTATTGCCCGCGGATGCGAAGCCGACCCCCCCCCCCCTTTGGCGTAGGGTTCGGTGCCAGGGGAAGAGTCCCGAAAAATTTTGATATTTTAGAGGGAGAACGATGCCATTTGGTATGGTTTAGAACTATGATTCAGCGAATCAAAATTCTAATTTCAAGAGTTGACTAGAAATGTAATTTTTTCTGAAATCGACCCCCCTGACACTCCCCCTAAATCTGCCACTGTATATTATATGATATTTTGTTGGTTTACTTCATATATTCAGTAAATTTTAGTCTAGTCGTCTTGAAATCATGTATAGCTTATATCTTCGTATTCAATGCTTTTGAAGTTGCATGACTGCTCCGTAGCCTTGTAACATATTGAAAATGCCTGGTTTCAAGAATCCAGCTCGGTTGTACTGTTGGAGTGCTAAGATAAAAGCTTTTTCATATTCCAAATGAAAAACTTAAACGTTGTGTTTTTGCTTTGTTCAGTAATTGTGATAACGTGGCGAGAGAAGGTGGGGCTATATGAAATTATGAAACTGGCTTTTCGCGTAACTTGGGCTTCTTTCTCATCTAGGGGTATAATTTGGCGATACAACCTGTACTAGTACACGTTGACAAGCCCTAACAAGGTTTTTTTAAAACTCTCTTTCTGCGGCTTCTCTGTTGAACGTTTTACCAGAAAGACTTCAATTGTGTCCAAAGTATTATATGGATGCAATGACATGTATCATTCGACTAGAATTCCCCTGATTGTCAATTTGCACTTCCCCCCAACGACTTATCCGCTTTTTACTGATTCTGTTTGTGTACCAAGATTGATGATTAGGTTGATCGATGAACGAAATGACAAAAAAAGAAGTATATTCTGTGTTCACTTACTATCATACAGAGTGATATTGAGGGTGGAAATTCAGTTGACATTTTTACTTTCATTAGGCCAAAGAACTTAGCCAGTCGACAAATTTCTAAGATTGCCTCATCTTTTTGGTAAATTATCTGCCAAAGCAAACAAATGCCTGCACCTCGTAAGCAAATGCTTTTTTTAACTGAAAGAAAAACTGGAGGCAAATGTTTCAAGTTAACTGCTAGCAAACATCCTTGGTTGATTTTATTCAAATTAACGTGGAAATCACTTTTTTTTTTTTTTTGCTTGTTTATGTTACGACACAGCAAGACGCTGAAATGTTCGATACTACAGAATTATGTTCATTATCAAAAAAATCTTTCAATGCACAGTTATATATATATATATATATATATATATATATATATATATATATATATATATATATATATCACATTGCATATGTCTTTTAAGGTAGACTATTAAACACATTTGCATAATCGTTTCATAGGGCACGTGCAATGTGTCTGAACTATTGTGGCTCATCTAACACATTTCAACGCACTGTCACAATTCAATGCACAATTAGTCTATTTCAGAACTAAATTTCTGTCCATTTTCAATAATGGCAAGATCAGAATCAACATCTTCCAGAAGAGAATTGACGTTTGATTTTTCTACCACCTGGTTATTAGCAGAAATTAAAGTATGGACGACGGTCCAGGTATATGTGAATTGTGGAAAACCCGTTAAATTCCCCCGAGGTCAAACAAGTGGGAACCGGCTTCATGAAGAACTGAAATTGTGAAGAAATAGCAAGATGTAAAGTTTTAACTACTAATATAAACATGTATATTTATAATATTACGAAAAATATTCCTGATTAAGAAATTGATAATAAATCACTCTTTATAAAAAAAGATCACTGTTCAAGAATTTTTAAAGTGTGCTATGCTACCTTATACAAAATATTTTCCACCACAAGTGAACAAAAATTTTCATCAAAAATAATTTACTAATTTTGTATAAAATATCAGGATCTGACCTTTCTGACATTTGACCTTTCTGACCTTGTATTGATGGAGGTTAACGTATTATTCTATTGGGTGTGGCTAGATCTGACAGCCACCTTCAACACATCACATATTAAAAAATCCTGCCGTTTACCTCTAAATTGGTATTGGACGGGTGTTCGTATCGGGAGGATGAGAAGTGCCCGTAAAAGGCCCAACCAAACGAATTCAGTTTTCCGTTGTTGTACATGGCGAAGACAGGATAAAATTCTTTACAGTCCATATCTCTGCGTACATTATACCAGTAGTGTTTACCTGGAGAGGAAAATATATTGGTCTAATGCTTTCTATTATCTGTTTTTCTACAATGTGACCATGCAGTATGTAAACAGATTGGATGTTTATTCAAGAAATACAATTACTCCCGTGTAGTGATCGAATGTTAAAATTACGGCCAATAATAACTAATCAGAGGTTGGTTATTTGATAATAGCGTGGTCACAAATAAATGGAAGCTGATATAAGCCATATTTACCCATGCCCCAAAAGCATTGTCCTTCTGTCCACTGTGTCCCCGCCATGTCGGACTGGAGCATGGGGATGGTCATCAAGTCAGTGCGAGGGTTTGAGCCGCTTTGGATGTGAAGTGCGGTCCCTGTCCCCTCCTCCTGAAACTGCTGCGCTGTGCGTCCTGTGGTACATATGGTTGCTAGGGAAATATGCATATTTATTGTAATCAAGCAAGGGGTGTCCTTATTTGGTCATACTCAAGACAAAATGGAAAAACAGCACTGGGGAGTGACGTTTTTGATAGAATCAATGTGAACAAACATTATGAAGCCCATGTGAAAACATAAATAAATAAATGAAAGATTGGCTTTGGGTGACGAATATCTTTTGAATTGGAATTATTTGTCAAATTAAAATTTCAAATACACTTTTGGTGGGATCTACACCTTTTTTTACCTCAAAAACTATCTGTCAATAGGTTTCAAATGTAACTTCCATCTCTTAACAAATATACTTCCAGCTTAAAAGACCCAAAAATCCAGTGAACATCTGAAAAAATTGGTCTTATATAAGTTTCACAAGTTTCTTGAATTCATCCCCAATGCGTTTATTGTCTGGTTTATTGTAAGTGTCAGGGATAGTCTTAGTATGTTAGGATAATACTTACAAGGGTCTTGGACGAAATAAGCAGTTATAACCATAGCGCCATCTTCTTCGATGAAAAACTTTCTGATTTTGGCGTCAGGGTATTCATCTGTCTTTGGAATCTTAAAAGAAATGCCATTCACTGTAAAAGTTACAGCAATTGTTTTTTGAAAGAGGACTGTTTTTGCAGGTCATTCTTACAGAAATGCTCTCCGCTATCCATATATCCAAAGTTGAAACAAATGCTAGAGTAAATGAGAGACACAAAAAATGGGTTTATCCAGGAGGTCGATTACCTAATTTTATTGCGGATCCTTACCTTTGTCTGGATCCCTGCAATGTAGCCTTGTTTATCAAAGAGAAGCATGGTAGAAACATCACCATCTAGGATATACCGGTTCCCAAAATAAGGGTTATTTCCTACAGAATAAATGGATACTTTCATTTTTTTTTCAATATCGGTGCACGGATTATCGATTTCGTTTCAATTGAACGCCCATTTATTATTATTCACTTTGTAAAAATGTATTTGAATATGAATTGAGATCCATTTTTGCTCACCACTACATGGCTTGTCCAGTATCCAACCGCTACTTATAGCGTCCTCTGCCTTCCTTGGTAACCGACTGAAGCTCCCGAAGGTAACTGATGACAATGAGAGAGAAAATTATATTCCAAATATATATATACATCTATTTATTCCCTTAACTATGGACAATGTAATTATATAGGCATTGACTACCTTATAACAGCTTTGAGCACACCCATTCCGTTCGCATAAAGATCGCAAAGGTGGTATCGAAAGAGTTGTTGGAGCTGAATAATGTACATGGATAGGAGATTGGTAGTCGTCAAATGCAGTACAATTGTTTTTCTGTGTGCGTAAGAGAGAGAGAGAGAGAGAGAGAGAGAGAGAGAGAGAGACTAAACTGTCGGAACTACAGTAGGTCATTTTAAAAGGCAATTCACACTCACCGGAAAGGTCTCTCCATTCTGGCTGTGGGACTGAAAAACAAATATTCATTGACAGTTGTAATGTCAGATATGCAACTTTCAGGTAAACTTGTATAATAATTTTTTTAATTTTGCATCCCCTTTTCAGAATTTTCAGAGTGACGAGTTTTAAAAAGTTATTACGAATAAAACATGAAATATTAGTTTGACTGAGATGAAGAAAATATATTTGCAAGCTTTGAAGTATGCAATAGACCTGCAAAAAGAGCGTTTCGAGTGTACAAAATATGGCAGATTATTTTTTAAACTAGCTAGTTCGTTTGAGTGTAACTCAGGGGCGGATCCAGGATTGTTTGAAGGGGGGGGGGGGGGGTCCGCGTATGCGTATGGCATAAGGTGCGGGGCCCGCTGAATGGCCCCGAAAAATTTTGGTATTTTAGAGGGCGAACGGTGCCATTTGGTACGGTATAGAATTATGATTCAGCTAGTCCAAAATTCTAATTTCATGTATCATGTGGATAATTTTAACAAATAGTTTGAAGACAACTTACATCTTTTGTCCTGTTTCTATTTAATTGTAACCTAATATACATGTACAGTAAAAAAATAGGTGTTGACTCACCAGATGTTGGAAGCAGCTAACAGTTATTGAAAACAAAGGTAATGTATGTATCGATGGATATTAAACTCTGTATGACAATCTAACAAAGAGAAATTTCCGACGTAAAAACAAACATGCGTGCATGACGTCGCACGCACTCACACAGTTGCATCGACGTATAACAACGTAAACAACAACAACAATCTACGCTCAATTTGGTAACGTATGTATCAGTAACGTATGAGGATTCATGTTGATTCACCGTATAGATCTTGGTAATATTAGAAGTATAAATATTTTGATGCATCTAGAAAGATCTACATAATAGTTGTTAAATAAAGTCTGAGCTTTCGGCCCCTGGGCCTTCTTCGGGGATTATGAACAAAAAGTAGTTATGTTTTGCTACTTTTTGTTCATAATCCCCGAAGAAGGCCCAGGGGCCGAAAGCTCGGACTTTATTTAACAACTATTATGTAGATCTTTCTAGATGCATCAAAATATTTATACTTCTAATATCAGTAACGTATGTATCGATACAAATGTGTCTAATCTAAATAAAAACAATGCATTGCCACTGCACCTACAGTGTACACTAGACTAGTTACTTTCGCGTCGTGCTGGGCAATTATCTTACCCTTATCATAAAGCTTTGACAGACTGACAACTGATAAAGTCTGGTTATTTCGTGAGAGAGTTATCTAACAGTAAACGGAGTTCTCGAGCTCTTCACGACCAGTAAACGAGGTTAATTTTGATTGTCCAAACATTTGGAAACGAACACGTGAAAGAGGGCAAAACTGCCCGAAGTGATATTACTTGTTAAGATATCTCAAACTGTTGCGATACAGACAAATATTCCGCGCGATGTGAGAAAGGCCATATCTGCGTATTCCTGAGGCAAACCGGTAAGTGTCAAGAAATGTTTGTCATAAAGGGGAAAAATACAACGGAATGACCCTATAATTCTAACTGTAATCTATAACTGAAAAAATATGTTATTACACTCAGGCCCGTAGCCAGCAATTTCAAAAGGGAGGTTCTTTTTCTGAAAAAGTGGACCTTTTCCCATGAAAACTTCATGTACCTAGATCAAGTTTTACCCAGAGTGGACCTTTTCCCAGCAAAAGGGGCGGTTCTTTCTAACCCCCCGAACCCCCCCTGGCTACGGACCTGGACACTTACATGTATCAAACCATCCTGCCGAACTTGTGGCAAGTACGGAAACAACCACTATGACGATCTTTTCCATCATATATCTTCTGCGTTATGATGTCCGTGTGTTTTTCTGATGCTTGAACTGACTATTTATAGGGCCCAGGCATTTGAGGGAATCAGGTGATGTGAGTTGGAGTTTGATCACTGCGTAGCAGCCAAAATAAACAGGAGTCCGGAAGGTTGTGCGGTTTTTTCAGTGCAAAAATTATCTCAAGGTTATAGGAATCAGGAGACAACAAATGTATCAGTGGATTGTTGCGCTGTTAGGTTGCTAATCCCATTAGAGAGGGGGTGGTAGAAGAGGAGGAGACTGCCTACTAAGTGTGTGTGTGTGTGGGGGGGGGGGGGGGGGGGGGAAGGGGGGGGAGTAGAAGAGGGGGCCGGCAATGGGTGAAAAGTCAAAAATTTTCTAAAGTACTATTTCAAATGGCATACTGCCCTACCCAAATACAGGCAGTTGTCGATTCGGAGGAAGGGGGGGGGGGCGAAGGGATAATGGCAGATCAATTTTGAACCGTACCCCCTCTTTTTTCCTCTTTTTTTTATCCAGGTTGCCTGGATAAAATAAGGAATATAAAAAAAATTGACATGTGTTA
Source organism: Lingula anatina (assembly GCF_051362555.1). NCBI lineage: Eukaryota > Metazoa > Brachiopoda > Lingulata > Lingulida > Lingulidae > Lingula > Lingula anatina. The sequence goes on from NC_141767.1 coordinate 48,215,569, forward strand.
GTCATACATGCTGATTGGGTAACTATTTATGTTTCCTTAGTACGCATGCACTCACTTGGTAACACATCTGTAACCCGGTCAACTGTGTGGCATAAAAGGACAAGAGTACCTCTTTTTAGGGGGGGGGGGTCCTTTGGGACCCGAGAAAGCCACTTTGAATTCGCGAATGTCTGAAACGTTCATTTTTTTAGAGTGATCCGTGAAGCACTCCATTCCAGTGCCGATTTTTATTCTTCGCCCTTCGTGAAACGAAGTCATAATACCCGGTGATTTGTGATTTTCAGGATTTTCGATTTGCATTTATAGTGAGATATGAATAAAAATGTATGAACTGTTGTGACCACTACTGCCCAATGGGATCCTCTCTTTTAAGTGTGTGTGTGTGTGTGTGTGTTTTGTTTGAAGGTGGGGGTCTTGGGGTGTGCCAAACTGTAGAATAAACAGTAGTAACAGCTTGTTTTTATTCCCATGTTTTTGAAAACGCATTCATTTTTCAAAATCCTCTCGTTTTCCACCAATGTTACCTCTAAGTCACGGAAGTGTGTCTTGGCTGAGAACAACCCTTTTTTTCGTTGGGAATGAGCTGTTCTCGTTTTCGGTTCAATCTGAACTAAAATTGCTGATATCATCATGTTTATTTTTCTAAAAACAAATTGGAATTTCTTCAGTACAAGTTCGCGTGCACTTATTTTGGACCCACTGCCATTTTAGTCAGCAGCATTTCAGGAACAAAGTTCGCACGGCCTTAAGTTTTTTTTCTAAGTATGGATTACCAGTTTGTGAGGATGAATTCAACCTAGCGAGAGGTTCACATAATAAAAGACCCGTTTTTATGTGCTCACATCCAATTTACTAAGCATTTATAACAGTTAGAATAACACATTTCCTCTACTTTCCATACTCATTCTTTCTCTCTAAAAAGGCAATGATTCAGATACAGTATCTAGGTCACTGATATACCAAATCACACCATCTAAACTATACCGTTATATATATAGGTCTATCTAGCATCATATTCATTCATTCTTTTTTGCTACTAGGAGCTTGAATCAAATACATTTATAGAGGTACATTACATCTTAGATATTGAAAATTAAAATGCCTCTTATCTGTTGCTAAGGTCTAAGATATAAAATTAGATTAGAAACAAGTGCTCTGTCGCCTTCAAATTATCTTGTTCAGCATCAAATTATCTGTTCACACTTGATAAATGGTTGATACATTTTTTAATAAATAGGGTCTACTTAGTTAGAAGTTTGGCTCAAAAATGCTCTTCTTGAATTAACCTTATTAGGCTTTCTTGTCTTAGTCGTATCACTATCAATATTATTGTAAGCCCTTTCAATTATTGAAGCCAGACTTGAAAATGTGCTCTTACCGAAATCTTGCAGTCAGCTCTGAAGTCCAGGGCTTTTATTGGGCAATATTGAAATTTGAATTCTTTAAATATTTCACTGATAAACAAATAAATAAAATGATATTAAAAATATTAAAAATAATAAAGATATTATAATATTATAAGGCAGAATAGGTGGTGCACATTTCTAGAGGCAAAAACTCCGGATTTCGCTGCCCCACATCGCATTATCTTCGTAAAACAGAAATAGGTAAGCATAAATCTATCAATTTTTTAGTCTTGTTCATGTATTGATGTGTCGTTGAATCCACTCTGAATACAGCGCCACGCGGGTATAAACACCAGGTTTCATAGGTCGACCACAGCCAATACCAAAACTGGTCACACCCTGGAGAATAAAGCGACCGTCCTCAAGACACACCAGAGGGCCGCCCGAGTCGCCCTAAAAAAGAGACAGGCCGGTTTGATAGCCTTGAAAACACTACTTTTTTACATTATGAATGGGTTGCAAACAAGGAAATGTTATAAGTGAATGAAAACACAAAATAAGACTATAATGAACGCAAACGCATTCGTGCTTTAGAAAGGTTTTTAAATGATGCATACGTATTGATCACAACTAGAATTCTCCAAATGACACGTTTATTATTATTTTTATTATCATCATTTACCGAAGTACATTTATTTTGGAACGTGTGAGAATATCGACATCCATGTGCTTCTTTGTTGGGCCTGAAGGCACACTTCAAGGTATAGGGTAAATTCACAGGCGCCAAACGGAATTGATGTCGGTTTTGGTACTTTTCCATTAATGCCCAAAATCAATTTCAATCTATCCACTCACTTAAAACACGGTAACCAAACTCGCTTTCTAGAATTTTTCTATAAAAAAGATTGTTAATGGAAAATATTGTTAGCAGAATAGTGAGGAGTGCACATAAACGACGTAACAAACCAATGGATTTACTCACATTGCAAGCGTCTTTTCCGTCTTCTCCACCCGCACAGATCATTGTGTCTTTTATAAAACTGCCTATATAAGAGCGCAACCTGCACGTGGAGCGAGCGACGACACTCAACACTACCTGCTGGAGCAAATCTGGGCGACTTCCTAAAATTGAATTAAAAAATCAATTTGTTTTTTTTTTTTTTTTTTTTTTTATTTCGTCATCAGCTTTCATTGGCGCTCACATGCACACATTAAAGAACACGGGCGCATATTTCAACGTTTGTACAAACAGCTTGAAAGAAACTATATATTTTTTTACAAACGTTTCTATATTTGTTTACCTGATTCTGAAGTCACTCCCCATCCAGTCGCCACACATTTCGTCCCTGCTGTCACATCCTTAGTTGGAATACAGACTGGTGTTATCTTATCACTGTGAGTCACCGGCTGACTGAGTCGTACCAAGGCGATATCGTTGATTAAAGTAGATTCATCAAAACCTGGGTGAGGAACCACTCTGGATACCGGGATATCTCTCTGAATGCTGCTGAAGGTTGTAAGGTCGTGCTCGCCCACACGCACTCTCCAGGAGCCAGGGTCTAGTCGGCTGTAGAACAGAGAAAACCAGAAATATGAAATATTTGAACACTATAGTATTTTTTTTTCTTTCCGCTTCGTTTTTCATATCTAAATGGAAAGTATCAGTTCCTCTCACAAACCCAAAGCAATTTTCTTTGGTATTTTATTCTTCGATATAATCTAAGAAAATAATGTACAACTCGCCAACTTGGGGAATTTTTCCCCCGCAAAACACTTTTCGATCTCTTAAACGATATTGATGTGTATGCACGTTTGTTTTAAATTTTATATTTATATAAGTACTCTCTTGTGCACGAATACTTTTGCACCAGTTTTGTATCAAAGATAAAGTTTTAATGCCCATCTTACCTGGCCACACAGTGCCCAGCCGTGACCACCCACTGGTTGCTGACCAGTGTCCCCCCGCATGGCGCCTGGTTTGAACTGGTCACTAGAAGTACCTGCCACGGCCAGCTGTTGGGTTCGGCCGTCGTGCCTCCGACTATCCTTTGCTGCTGTAGGACACTCGGGGAGACCTGACCTACACCGCAACCTGGTAGAATCGTAACGTTGGAATATTATATGGTGTGATAACAATGTTAAATAAGATGATTTCTTTTCAAAGGCGGATGCCTGGAGGGTGATATTTTTTTAGAATAAAATGGTGGAAAGACTGTCACACGGTACTAGAGCAACAGGATACAACAGATAAAAATTTCAGAAAAATGTTTCTAAAAAGAAGCAACACTATGTGGGCCTATGGAGTAACTACCCGGTAGAAAATTACAACTTAGACATTTGCCAACGAAACATTATAATAATAGTAACAAATTGTACATAACAGTATAATAATACCGCGAGGGAGGACAAGAAGTAGGATAAGTCTTCAGTATTTTTAGAAAAGGGGTGACCAAAAATGCTTTACAACTCGGCATAAAGGGAGGAATGTCGACTCCTTTATTATCTTTAAAACACACAAAAACCAGTGTGAATGAAGTTAAATTTCACATACTCGGACATGCCCCCACATTGCAGGTACTTGTCTCGGAGTTTCCCCCAGGGCAGGGTCTGCCGCCATGTTGTGGAGCAGGTCTGGAACAGGTTCTCTCCCGTGTTCTTTGTCCATTGCACTGCTGAGAACAAGTAGACCAAGATCCCCAAGGTGCCCATCCACCATTGACAGCTACAGCTGAAATTAAAAAGATGGTGCCTCAGTGATTTTCGTCTATCTGGTGCGTACGAATAAAACATTTGTATTTGTCCAAGAGTTTACACACAATTTAGAACAACAGGTAAACTGACTGCCCTGAATAAAATTAATAACTAGTTCAAGATATCTATATACCTTAGATTCTTTACCTGTATATATTTAGCATTTTAAACGCGATAAACTCTTAAATCACTTACTCTGACTGCAAGAGCCAAATTCCAGCGGCGATCCCGGGCAAGAGGCCCCTCCATACCTAGGTGGAGGGTTAGTGCAAGACCGTCTGCGATATCTTCTTCCTGCAGCTGAACACGCCGACCACGGCGACCAAGGAGTCCATCCGCCGTTCACTACGATATAAAGTATACCCCGACTTAAACAATGAATCCGTGTTTAAGTCGGGGTATACTTTATATCCCGACTTAAACATTGATTCCGTGTTCAAGTCGGGATATGAAGTATACCCCAACTTAAACACGGATTCAGTGACAAAAACATAGGCCTGATGGATAGCTATGTAAGTGTGATGAAAACAGTTTGAAATCTGCATAACAATGGGGATCCAATAAAGATAATTAGAAAACGTTGCCATTAGTGCTCTGAAACCAAGGGTGGGTAACTGTGGTTGCTCTTAATAATATTACTGTATAGTCTGTCAAATTTCGCTGTTGCCTTTGCTTTACTGGTTCTGCTTTTAGATTAAATGGCCTCTTTGACTCACACCATTAGATAATTCAAATCTATCAAAAGAGAGGGAGAGAGAGAGAAAAAAAGAGAAAGAGAGAGAGCTTTTCTTCAAGGTACCTGGACATTCTCTTATGTTACAGTCCCTTGTCTGTGCCAGCGACACTCCTGGACAGTTTCCAGTGCAACGTCTGCGTCGTGTCTGCATTCCTCTGCCACAGGTTGTAGAACAAACGGACCAACCTTCCCAATTTCCTATAACCCTACCTAGATTAAAACCACCGAGCGAAATCTGACAGTGTTAAAATGAATGTGTATTTTTTCAAAAAAGAAATATTGAGAGGAACAAGTAAGTGCAAGTGATGCCAAAAAAGCCGAAAAAGTTGGTACAATTCTTAAAGGAAAATTCGGTAGGTACTTCAACAAAATGAGATTATTGAAGTGACCGGGTTTTGCAGACCCTTACAGGGTACCTTCTTTAAATCAGGTAAAAATCGAGATCATACATTTTAATAATATAATATAATATAATATAATATAATATAATATAATATAATATAATATCGGAAACTCACATGGATTGGTGTTACAAGATTGACTTTGTGTAGGACTTCCAGGACAATCTAAACCGCCATTCTTCGGGGGAGGGCTTGTACAAGATCGTCTGCGGACTCTGTTTCCGCCTCCACAAGTCCGTGAACACCTTGACCAAGTTGACCAGGCCGTCCATCCTCCATTCACTTTTTGTCATAGAGATATTTTTCTCTTAAAGTATGTACACTTATAGGCCTACCTAAATCGACAGGCTTTTAAATATAATAATATTACTGTATAGTCTGTCGAATTTCGCTGTTGCCTTTGCTTTACTGGTTCTGCTTTTAGATTAAATGGCCTCTTTGACTCACACCATTAAATAATTCAAATCTATCAAGAGAGAGAGAGAGAGACAGAGAGAGAGCTTTTCTTCAAGGTATAGTACCTGAACATTCTCTTATGTTACAGTCCCTTGTCTGTGCCAGCGACACTCCTGAACAGTTTCCAGTACAACGTCTGCGTCGTGTCTCCATTCCTCTGCCACAGGTTGTAGAACAAACGGACCAACCTTCCCAATGTCCTATAACCCTACCTAAATTAAAACCACCGAGCGAAATATGACAGTGTTAAAATGAATGTGTAATTTTTTAAACAGAAATATTGAGAGGAACAATTAAATACAAGTGATGCGAAAAAAAAGCCGAAAAAGTTGATACAATTCATAAAGGAAAATTCAGTAGGTACTTTGACAAAATGAGATTATTGAAGTGACCGGGTTTTGCAGACCCTTACAGGGTACCTTCTTGAAATCATACATTTTAATATTATATTATATAATATAATATAATATAATATAATATAATATAATATAATATAATCAAGAGAGTGTTAACATAACATAACACAATATCGGAAACTCACATGGATTGGTGTTACAAGATTGACTTTGTGTAGGACTTCCAGGACAATCTAAACCGCCATTCTGCGGGGGAGGGCTTGTACAAGATCGTCTGCGGACTCTGTTTCCGCCTCCACAAGTCCGTGAACACCTTGACCAAGTTGACCAGGCGGTCCATCCTCCATTCACTCTTGGTCCTAGAGATATTTTTTCCTAAAGTATGCACACTTAGATGCCTACTTAATTCGACCGGTATTTAAATACGTTTGAAACACGCAAACTTCATCGGCTGTTGAAAAAACATCGAATTTTGAGGTCATGCACCATTGTTTATGAAAGGAAGTGGTGAAAACGTGAAAGAAGCCTTTGGAACGGTATCTTAATTAAATCAAAAGGCGAAGGCGGCATTGGATGATACACAGGAAAATAAGCATCAAGAAAAAATTACACTGAAAGACGCAAGATGTGGTCACAATGGGAAAGTTGAATAGCCTCTAAAACAACAGCCGGACACCAGAATGAATGGAACGACACAACATAGTAGTAGTAGACTACACACTTATGAAGTAATTGAAGTTTACTTTATTACAGAAGTGGTTCAATTTTTCAATGTGACCGTACTTTGATGAAGAGTGTGTTAGGGGGGAAAACATATACCTGAGCACTGGACAGTACATCGAACGAAGGCAATCGTTGGTGGTCGTCCTCCACCAACGCATTCATACCGCCTTACGCTAATACCTGGTACAGACAGAACCCCTGTGCTACAAGAGCTGAATGGATAACAACGACTTGTAGTAGTACGAATCGAAGAGCAAAACTGCGAAGAACCTGAAAAAACAATTGTTACTTCAGCATATCAGTTTTGATATTTGTACATTAAGTAGTTTTGTAACATTTCGTGATAACTGAATTTTAAATGATTCATCACCCCCCCCCCCCCCCCCCGCTAGAATCATCACTTATGCATATTTCCTTATCTCAATCAATAAATTTCTAAACGAATTAGAATGTGGCTTCTTGTGCCTTGTTGAGTAGATCCATAAATAGCGCCCCCCCCCCCCCCCCCCACCACCAAAAATATTAATACATACTAAAGGTTTTAACAAACGAAAAGTAAAAAGAAATCTCTTTCTAAGCTTTTTTCTAAGAGTTGTAATGTCGTATAAATTGCTAAAGGATGGCGTTATCTTGTGGAAAATTCAGCATATCCCTTCCTGGGAGGCTCAGCGTTCGCCGTCATTTTGCTATCAGCAAACTTCACAAGTTCATTATTCATAAAAACGTCAACATTCACCTGTAGTGAGTCTCTTTTACTTTTAAGTTATCAGATTAGAATTTTACAACTGGATAAAAAGGAAAGTAATGGTATTTGACACACATCCGAAGATACTAAAAAAGATTGATAAAACTGCCTTGTACATTTAAAGATGCAAACACACATCAAAAATAATTCTTGGTTTTACCAGTAGACGCCTTAAATCAAGAACCGATTCATATTAGTTATCCAAAGTTGATCAAAAAGAAAAAAATAAAATAAAAAGAAATAAAGAGAGATGGCAAAGACTTTCGTTCGTAATTAAGAAATGCATTTAGATACAAATATAAGAATGTGACGTTTACGTAGAAAGAATCAACCAGAATCAAAATCCATTTATCCCCAAGTAGATTACCACCTTACCCTTGAACTTTAGTACCAGTCTGTCTGCAGTCTCTTTACCTGCATTCGCTCCATCGTCTTTTGAAAGTATAAATCTGTAACTGGTCGATCACACTATACTTGCAGTGACAGTAAATGTGAACAAAACGAGAGATACCACGGCTTCTATGAATAATTACATCTTTACTCATATGAAGTTCTTACGGATGATGGTATACATCAGAATGAATACAAACACTACAGGTACTTACCTAAAGAGATTAGATTTATGAAAACAATCCACGCAAAAATGACACGGATTTTAATCGGCACATCCATGCTAACAATTTCAAAAAGACGTTCCCAAAATTGTTTGTAACAAGTCTTTAGTCTTTCCTACAGTCTTTTGACGGCAGTTTGACCAGTATGCATCTATTTAAGCCTTGAGAAAATGGATTTGATCTGAATTGCTAATTCACTTTCCTGCGGGGATTCTACATATGGCCCAGGGCGAGGTAAGAATCATGGCACGACAAATACCTACAAGCGAGAACAGCGTTTTGATATAATAAGTTGGGTGTGGAAGACCCAAGAACCCGCTGTTAATGTATTCCTTCAGATTTGCTCAAGGACGATTTGTAAATTCAACGAACTATGGAGACTTGTGTCTGGAAGGTCGACTAGCGTTAACTGCAAGGTACAATTTTCCTTAATACGAACATTAACCATTTGTGAATCTTGCCGTAATTTTCAGGTTATGTAGTTTTATCTTTAGTATTTGTTTATTTCAAGGCCCATTCTTGTACCAATCTGTGATCACCACAACTGCATTCAGGTGTCAAAGAAAAGACTTTCGATGGAGCTGCCTCTCTGTCAGCAAGAAGTTATACTCAAGGCATATGACCATAGAGATAGACACCGACTGAGAAAATTGGAAATATTTTACAGCTATTTGTCAACTCGATCTTGATTTTTTATAACCCATATTAGCAACATTATAATGAACGAGCCCTGTCACTCAGGGTAACAAAACTGTGAACCTGCTGGCATAGGGAGGTGTTGGACTACCTTTGTTAAATGGTTTGAATCATGTCTGTCATGACATCCTCGAAGCTATGCAGTCATCTCCCGTTTCACGAAACGATTCCATAATATCAAATAAACCGACTTTCACCTATTTTAGCTTTTGCCACAATATGGTTCACAGCCACTGTTGGGTACAAAAATGTTACGGAAGACTTAAGCATAGGTTTATATCGCATTTCAGTCAGGTAAACAACTCAATTTTTTTATCTCCAGATAGAGATTTCATTGGTAATTCCAAGAATCAAAATGTTTTTTTTTGTCGTACAACATGCCTAAATAAAAACACAAGGCCATAATTCAAGGCAAAGCAATACTTTATTGAATATAAAAAGCCATTCTTTATTTCATCCAATAATAACATCTCAATATTGGTAGAAAAACCAAACAGTCTGAATTATACATACATGTGTATATGTGGAATACAATGTGGACATATCTATAAACACAAGCTCTGATAAAGCAAAAAGAGCATGTCAATCTATGATATATGTATAAAAAACCCATTTCAAATAATTCGTCCTTTGTAAAACCCAGCACTATGTATCACTACTAGCTTCTAAAGCAGTACAAGAAAGAAAAATGCAAGGCTCAAGACTTTAACAAATGTTGAACAAATCTAAGTTACTGAGGCAAAACATGAGCGTCACATCAAGTGCAGATCTTGTAATCATTTTAAACTGTCTATGATGCTTTAACATAATTAGACCAGAAAGTCATATTTCAACCTTTTTGAAATGTAGATTCATGATTGCATTTTGCTCTCCAAGTACAGGAAATTGCACAAATCCTTAAAATGAATTAAAGATGACAAGAAGCAGAGCTATACAGTCAAGTCTTCTTTTCCATCAAATGTTATCTGCTGTTCGAGCATCTAAACAATCCGCTTGAAGTTTGTCTCTATGTAACTGAGATTAGTCTGTTGCCAAGTGTGAAAAACTTTCTTGGTAAATATGTCATGTACGATAAACTTAATATAATGCACTAGGTGCCACACACTGAGATGTGTAGGGGTTTTGCAAGAAGCAAGCCCAGTGAATATCAAATAAACACAATAAGCTAGGGGCTTGCTGAATATTAGTTCTATGCTGCAAGATTGTATTACTTAACAGTCACTGGCCTAAAGTTACCAAATTTTATGTGAGTTATGTATCACTATTTGCAATAAAACAAACCCATGTTCTACCACTTTTGCGTATTCTGAACTTGCAGTTTTTTAAAGCATATCAAAAGTTCAGCACTTTTTTTTTATTTGCAACTTAACAGTTAATGCAAGCTGAACTCCAGCAGTGTGTTATAACTAGAAGTGCTACCTCCATAATTGGCAGTGACGGCCAGGCGAGTGGCTTTCCCCCAGAACTTATCCATGTAGACCCCGCCTTCCCAGGTACCAGTCTGCTTGGGTTCCAACTGTTCCCACTCCTCGCCAACGACAACAGCCACCATTCTTGCCTTAGGGACTTCCAGTTTGAAAAACAGGTAATTATGCTGCACATTGGCACCAAGGCGCTGGCTGCTCAGTTTGCCATCCTGTGGCTCATACAGGTAACAGCCTTCTTTCCACTGGGCAAACTGACGTGGGTAGGGAGTGACTGGCACGCGGCTCACATTGTCACAGTTGATGAGATAGTTGTATACACCTGGCAAATTCTCACTGGGTTCCGTGAGAGACTGGGCATAGATCTGGAACTTGTAGACACCAGGATGTGGAAGTCGCAGGTTGAAGGTCAACGAGTTGTTCTGCTGCTGCTGCAGGATGTTGTCCGGGTGCTCATGGCCATTGGCGGTCTCGATGAGATTCGACGTGACGCGCATGGGTTGTGAGAGAGAGAACTCAACCTCCAGCTCACCGGTATGGTTAACAATGAGAGGATCCTTGTGTGAAATGGTATTCATTTTGAGATTGGTGTACCCTGGCTGGGGCCCTAGGTAGGCTGCAGGGAGCTGTGGATAGCGGACACCAGATACTTTACTCTCGTTACATACCACAAAGTACTGGCACATGTGGAAAAGGGTCTTCCCATCCTTGGCTGGTTCATTGGCAAAGATCTCCAATCCGTATTCGCCTTGCTGTGGCACCGAAATACTAAATATGGCAGTATCATTTACAACACGATGCATAACAGTTCCATCCAGGTCCTTCTCATCAAAGTCATTACTTTTCATCTTAGCCATGAACAACAATGGTTTTTCCAACTTGAATCTGATTTCTGCCTGTCCGTTTGTGGTTCCAACTGTTGCTGCCATCTGATTGGTAACAACTCCGTACTTCTTTGCTGCTCCATGACTAAGGCCCCAGGTTGGTGCTGAGCATGGTGGGAAGGGAGTTGGATCTATGGGTGTGCTAAGACAAACAATTTGGTACTCACAGACAGCACTGTACATCTTCTCTGCATCCTCACCTCCAACTTCCTTGGCATAGATGACAAACTTGTAGGATCCTTGGTCTGGGACTCGGATTTTAAATGAGGCAAAACGATCCCCTGTTTCTTGCAGGATAAACCTGGATAATTTTGTGTCCCTTATTTCTTCACGCCCATCCTCAAAAGCCAGACTGCAGTGGAATTCTAATCCAGGACCTCTATACAGGGAGAAACCCACCTGCACGGCCACCTCATCATCTGTGTAGATAACTGCATTCTTGTGGCTTAACAAGTCCAGGCCATATTTAAAGAACAGTGACTTAACAGGTGGAAGATTTTCAAATTCCTCTAATGTGTATTGCCTCTCTAGCAGTTGCCAGTTTGGATCATCAGGGAAGTGAGTGTATATAAGCTGGCGTTGATCGATCATAAAATAATATTCATCAAGTCCATATCTGACATTTTCAGCTCCCTTCTTGCCGATCATCCTTCTGGCAGCCCAGTGGCAATCTACTAAGCGCCAGTGGCCATCAATGAGCACAGCATTCCAGGAGTGGTGAGCCGTGTCCCCAGTGAATTTCATGCCAGGTTTGTAGTCTGCTCCCTTTGCATAACCGCTGATCACTTTGCAGTGCAGACCAGCATAACTGAAATATGACCAGAAAACAGTGAAAAGGATGGAAACATAGGATACAAACAGGAGATCAGGAAAAACAAACTCCCACCTTAACAACTTGCTGAGTCGCAAAACAGTCTGCTAATCTGTTACATTTTTTGACAAATAATCCCAACCTAAACCAATGAAATCTTTGAATAGTATTCAAAATCAGACAGCAAATACACAAATAGTACTATAATCATTTTCATTCATATTTCTTTCTCACTTAGGGAAACATTATCATACACTTTTTCTCCAGCATCTAATAACTTCATAGTTTTTTTAAAAAGCCAACGCCTGTTTCTCCTAGGTTCTTACCTGCAGAGAGTCTCATATATGACAGCATATGTGGCCTTTCCTTCCTTCAATCCCATCAAGATCTCTTCAGGGGTGTCTGGAGCCACGTGCTCAAAGTGCATTTTACTCAGGTCTTTGGTACATAACCACAGGAAAATAGCTCTGTAATGTAAAGTGAAGGTAATGATCAAATCAATAAATAATATATACTGATGAAGTTATGTTTAAATTCTTTGGTGTGTGTGTGTGTGTGTGAGAAAAAACCTTTACTATACACAAAAGTATGTGTAAAAGTGCATACAACAGAAATTTAATTAAATTTTAATACACTATTGTTTAAATAAAAGGGTTACAGTTTTCTTCAAAATATTACTGTGAATCAAAAACTCCTTGTTCAAAACTAATGGGGACTAAAAATTGGTAAAAGTTTAAAGATGAATTGTAGAAATTTCAAAAATTAGCCAAAACATTGTGAATTACCACAATTTCAAGTCAAAAACTTTTTAAACCTAAATTGCAAGTTCCTTTTACCTAGCTTTGTTCAAGTCATCTGTGATGCCTTTGGAGTAAATCAGTGCCCATACCATGTCTCTGAAACTCTTGTGTTCTTTTTGTGAAACCTAAAAACAAAATTGCTACCCTGTATATTAAGTATTTAACACTCAAAATGTTTTCCCTGTCTCCAAAACATGTCTGGTTATTTGAGCTTCTAGGTAATTTGAAATCAAATTGCCTGGAAATTTAACCAAAGGGAACAATTTATTGTTTCTACACAACATAACAATGATAATAACATTATTGAGAAGAATTATGTCAACTTAAGGACTGTTACTAATACTACTGAAAATGATGTACCAAGAACTGAAACACTCTAAAACAAAGCCATTAAATGGTCTGCCTACCTCCATGGCATGCCTGTCAATGGTCTTGAAAGCCATTGTCCTGTCTGTGAACACCTCTTCCTTCAGGGGTGTTGGAGGAGGTGCGGGACTGGGGGGCTTCACACGAGTCTCAATACGGACTGGCTGGAAGGATGCGGGGGCCACTGGCTGGCCAATACCTGGAATCAAAACCAAATACAGTATTGAAGAGACCTTATCTTCAGTGTGGTATATACTTTTCAGAGCTGAAAGCTATTAAAGCATTAGCACAGGTTACAGACTGTTTAATTTTGAAAGATAACTACAAGATCTGAAATTAAAGAAAACATCTTTGGTCAGGTTTTCCACAGGCACGCACGCATGCACACACGCACACACACATATTATTAATTCCTTGTATATATAACAGTGAAGAATTTGGACATTCTGAATCTAAATGTCTTATATATTTTTTGATATGATACGTACTGTACATTATGCTTAAGAATGCTACAACATGGCAACAGAAAAAAAATTTATAGAATCATAGTTCATATGGACAACCAAGAATTAACTGAAAAATTAAAAAGTTGTCTACAACAAATATAAAGCAAGACTTATTAATGAATTAAAAGAAGGTTAACATGCAAAACCTGGAACTTTCAAAACAAAGTTTAATGACTTTGGAATAAAACTATGACAGAGCATCCATTGTAGCTTGTAATTGCAGGATAAGAAGGTATGCAACTTTCATGTTTGTGGTGAATGAAACCAAAGCTAAAGCAATGCAAAAAAACTGTCGAAAGAAATGTTCAATATTTGGCAACTACCAGCCATTGCACCACCACTGCATCCTGGGAAGGGACCAGAATTGCTGGGGTTACTCAACAACCATATACCTTCATGAAACTCCTTGAAACAAACAAGAAATGCTTTAGCATCCAAAAGAAGGAACTGATAAACCTGCTGCCTAAACAGACATTAGGAAATTCAAGTTAGAGACTAACCAAATCAATCAAAAGTGCAGAAAGAAATGCAAAATAAAGACAATCCAATGGGTGGTGGTGCTTTTCTACACGCCATGCCACCAAACCTGGACTTGGCGTCCTATCTCCTAAAGGAACTTGAAAGCGGATTTCAATAGGAGAGTATCTCTGAGGGGAAACTGGTGGCTGAGTGGAGAGTGACTCTGGTCTCCTTGGTGGCCCTTGGCCATCTAAGATATAGTGGTGAAAGATATAGAAACAATCAAGAAGAATATAAGGTGCAAGTGAAAACAATTCTATTTAATAGTGTCTGAGATTGATGTGTGCAGGAAAGGACTTGAACCTTGTCCAACCTCCAAAAGATTCAAACAGACAGAGAGGTTACTACAATACACACAATGGCTGCAGAGAATTAGGAAAAGGCAACGATTCCCTAAAATACAACATACCTTCTGGTGTCTTAAACTCGTGCAAAACGGTGACATTGTATGCATCTTTCTTAGGTGATCCTTTAGAGTCGCTTCTCTCTGGGGGTGGTGGTGGCGGGAAGTCAGACTTCCACTGCTGGTACCCTGTCACAGGAGGTGACTTCTTGCCATCTGGTGTCTCACCAAGTTTGCCTTGTTGTCTGGGAACATTTGGTGAGAACTCCTTGACATATTCTATCTTGACTGGTGTTCCTTTGGGAGCAGGTGCTGGCTGGGCCTGGATGCCCCTCTGTGTCTCTCCAGTAACAAACTCAATTTTGACAGGGTGGCGTTGTCCATCAGCCCCAATAACATACTGTTGTTGGCCTGGTGTTGTCACAGTGACATCCTGCACCTTGCCATATTCTGCTGGCAGCGGGGGAGGTGGTGGGGGCAATTCCTCATCTCCCCTGATGACAAATGCTTCAGGTGGTGGTGGTGGGAATTCTTCAGTACCAGGCTTACCCTTAGTAGGCTTTGGCAAAGTTTGGGGCGCTTTTCTTTTCTCAGCTTGGATCTGAATGTAAAGGGTAAATTCTTTTAACACAAATTCTTGACAACATTGAAAAAATTATACCATTTTGGATTTGCCGAACTACACTAAAATCCATCCTTTAGAAATAGATCAAATGTTTTAGCTTTGGAATGAAAGAAAAGAGTCAAAATATTTATTTTTTAATGTAAAAAATACTGACCTGCTCTTCAGCGGCTCTCTGGGCAGCCAGTTCTTCCTGGCTCTTAGACAGGGTGACTTTCTCTGTCATCTCATCTCCTCTCATTGGTCTGCCAGCACTATCAGGGCGGTAGCGGTCAGTGAAGACAGTAGTAGTGGTCGTGGTGGTAGTAATTGGACGACCATAGCTATCATACTGCTCTGGTGCTCTACGCTGATCATAACCTGCAGGTCCTCTTCCTGCAGAGTCGCCTGCATATTGGTCTCTCTGGTACTGTACAATGCCAGGACCAGCTCTGCCAGCCTGCTTGTCTGAATAGCCATACTGATCTGGTGTGCCAGCGCCATAGTATTCAGTCTTGGATGTGGGGCTCCTGAAAGAGTCTTCGTACCTGCTGAACTCTTCCTGAGTGAGGTGACTGCGTCCAACCACTTCTTTATTTAGTTGATCATTTAGGCCTGGCAGTGGGACACCATCTTGTTGAGGGTCATATCGCCTTCCTTTCATGTTGGCAGGCATGGTAGCATAGCCTTCTCTGACGTCCTGTCCAGACTGGCTCTTGCGTGGCATAGATCCATAACCCTCACGGACCTCTGTGTGGCTTCCTCTTGGCAGAGACTGATATCCCTCCTTGTATTTCACATCAGCACCTCTGGCTGGTGACTGCCTGTAGCCCTTCTTCAGAGTCAGGGTGCCGTAGTTCTGTTGATCTGAGCTGTCTGCTGAGTACTCTACAACATATTGGCAAATATGGGTATAGGTGCTGTCATCCTTCTCTGGGTCATTGGCATAAATTTCCAGGGCATATTCACCCTTCTGTGGCAGCTCCAAATTAAACGTGGATTGGTTTTCTGTCTCATGGTGTTGGATATACTCATCCAACTGACCCTCATCTTCACCATTCTTCTGCAGCTTGGCAAGCAGTCTCACTGGACGGGTCTTGGCAAAGCGCAGCTCAGCTCTGCCATTGATGGCTTGAATAACCCCCTCCTTGTGGCTTGGTCTCAGCCCCAGGGATCGCACAGGTGCTCCAGGACCCCAGTTGGTGTCAGAGGTCTGAGGATAGGGGGTGCTGTCATCTGCAGGGCGGTCACAGATGACCTTGTACTCACAGGCAGCATTGAAGACATTCTCCACATTGATCTCATTGGAAACCTTCTGGGCATAGATAGTGAGATAGTAAGACCCCTCCAATGGTGCCCGCAGATAGTGGTTAACCTGATTCTCCAGAGTTTCTTGAAGAACATACCGATTCAGCTTAATACCCTGATAAACCTCCTTGTTGTTCTCCCCAAAGACCAGCTTGTAGGTGAAAGCTGTGGGACTCCTGAAACCAAGAGTGAGAGTGAGCTTGCCACGCTCGGTGAGAATGGTACCAGTGTTGTGGCTCCAGAACTGCATCCCACACT
This sequence comes from Lingula anatina, assembly GCF_051362555.1. NCBI lineage: Eukaryota > Metazoa > Brachiopoda > Lingulata > Lingulida > Lingulidae > Lingula > Lingula anatina. The sequence goes on from NC_141767.1 coordinate 48,232,213, forward strand.
TGAAGAAGTGAGACTTGGCCAGGGGCAGGTCTTCAAACTCTGGCAGGCTGAGAGGACGGGGAAGGAGTTGCCATGGCTGCTCCTCAGGCCAGTGGCTGTAGATGAGTTGCTCAGGGTTGGTAAGGAAGTAAAAGTCATCATATTCGTAGACCAGGTTCTCTGGGGAGTTCTTCTCTGACTGCAGGTACCTGGAGGTACAAAATAATACACATGTCACATCAAGGGAATTAATAAGTATTCATAACCCTACTAATATCTTTGATGCCTTACATGTACATTTTTTGTAATCCAAGTACTGAACTTTGAGAATCCGATTTGGTACACATACTGAATAATATCCAACCAGAAACACATTTATCATCATTATTCATTTTATATCATCAGCAGTCATAAATCAACCTTTATAACTAGGGCATGCAGTTACTTATAGCTACAGAGAGGGAACATAATTATCTTAGAAAAAAACATATTCAACTGTGTTTTTCCCCAATGTCACATTTATCATACTTCCACATGAACAAGGTAATGTGTTACAGCCCACTCTATCTATATCGATATTATGGAAAACTTACCTTGTAGCCCAGTGACTGTCCACCAGCTGCCAGGAGCCGTCCACATACACTGCATTCCAGCTGTGGTTGTATGGGCCACCAGCAAACTTCACCCCAGGACGATAGTCTACACCCTTGGCAAACCCAGTTAGTGTCACACAGTGAATGCCAGAATAACTGAAATGTAAAATATATAACATAAAGACTGAACAGACCTAATACATCTAGATATATATATTGCCTGATGTTTCAGGTGAGATTGGTGTCCCCTTCTTTGTAAACCCTGTCGTTGTACATAACTCAGTGAATGTCAAAATATACATGAAAAGAGTGAAATCATACTGCTTACATCTCCAGATGTTTGTAGATGGTTATGAAAATCCTTACAAGGCTCTCACTCAGATTATTATGCTCAGTGAACCTTTTTCCACAGCTTTTTGTCAAAAAATGTTGATTAAAGTAAAATTTGCTAGTAGAGAACATTGACTGAGGGCCTCTTAAGTAGGAATTATCCAACAGTTCAATAGATAGGGCAACCTTGTACTGAAATTATAGATTTATCTTTCTCTTGGATATTGAATTTGTTATCACTTCAGACTACATGTCTGGGCAAATAACTTTATTATGTAGACTTGGAGCTCAGATAAAATACTGTACATTAAATAAAACGTCTTTGTTGTATTTACCAATCCCAACCTATTCTTTGGTCCTGTTTAATGTGTGTACAGTAAATATAGCACTTCTGATAATACTTCCTGCATTGAAACATCAACAAATCTTCCAGTAATTTCAATGTACACTACATTTTTAGCCATGCCTTCACATAGGTAATTGGAGATTCTGATTCAACCATGCGGGCTTGCTTCTATGCAGATTAAAGCATGTTCTACATATGTGTCATAACCATGCCGTAAAAACACATCTGCTCAGTATATTCATATAGCTACAGGTGAAGGCAATACTCAGTAAATGTATATAGCTTCCCATCAGTAATGCTGCATAATAGCACTGAAAAGTAAGAAGTTCACCCAAAGGTCTGGGTTATACTGTTTACCCATGGCATTAATGTGCAATTATTCTACCTATATAGGCATGGTGTGCCAACAGGTCTATTTATCCTGTTGGTACTTTCATCAGACACCACGTATTTCCATTTATTTCACCATAAAAAGAGATGGGAATGGTTTTTGAAAGTCATTTTCAATATCCATGGAAGATTATCACAGTACAATATCAATGCAGAGGCGATCCATTTGATGAAACAGATAATAAAGATGCACTAAAATTAAATGATGGTAGAAATATCCTATAAAAATGGCAGTGCTTTCAATTATACTGGTGATAATTTTTTTCTTTTTTTTTTTTTTTTTTTTGGGGGGGGGGGGGGGGGGGCACTTGACAATTTACAGAATGAAATTAGGCAGTTATACAAAATGCAGTTATACAGTTATGGGCAATGCAGAGAGAAACATAAGCCTGGAAACTTTGAAAAAACAATTTTAAATAAATATACTTGAACAGCAGATATGGAAGTGTGAATTTAGGAATTCAATTATTCCAGTGATATAGACTTTTGGAAAAAACTCTTTAATCTTACAATAGAAGGTCAGATTCAAACACTGTATTAATATAGTAAAGAACATAAGTCAAGATTAGTGAAACTTGAAAATCTATACACAAACTCTTCAGACATCTACCTAATGACATATATTAATTAGCAAATATCTTAATTCAATTACTTGTGCCCTATCTCATATTGCTGTATGTTAATTCTTCTGCCAAATTTGAACTGCACACAATCAATACTGTTAATGCAAGTTACATGTAAAGCTGGTACTCGATGCATTATAGCAAGAAAACTATTCACATCTATGTTTGTTCATCAGTGTAATCTGGTACAACAACATTAATGAAGGCAAATAATAATTTGTTGTTTTTCCCCTAAATCTGGGTAATACTTCAGGCTGAATGTATAGACCAAGAAGCTTAATGATGCATCAAGGTACAATATGCAAGAACAGGTGCTTGTCTAGAAGTTAGCTAATGGCAGAATTCAGAAATAAGTCTATAGCTGTTTGCCATAAGGTTGGTTACAAGTAAGATGGGAATTTAACATGGGAATACAATATTGCTGAAGGTGGTTGCTGAATCACATCACATCTCGTGATTGGAAAATGATTACTTTCACAGTAGTGCTGGCAAGTTGTGACTCAGAGTTTTGACCTTGAATTTTACTAGCTGCACCGGGGCTTTGAAAAAAACTTGCTTTTCTATTTTCAGTTACAAATTAATGTGAAGTTTGGGTTCTGTCGACTTGCACTGACCTGAGTTTCATGGGCAAATCTAATCATGGCCATTTCACAGTAAGTCAGTAGCTCATCACATTGCTTACGCAAAAATCAATCAGCCGCTGTCCATTTTTGTTGTACACATATAGATCAAACTGGTCCTGAACTTTAACGGTGCAAAGTTAAAACAATAATACTTACAGGCACAATGTCTCAAAGATGCGTGCATAGGTGCTCTTCTTGCTTCTGAAGCCACAAACTATCTCCTCTGGTGAATTCTTGGGCTCCTTGTCAAACTGGACTGTGTGCAGGTTCTTGGAGGTCATCCATCGAAATATGGCCCTGCACAAATAAAATGAGAAAAAAATCTTTTAAAAGATCAATGAGTGCATTATATAAGTATTTCTAAAATAAAGTTGGGTTGAAATCCCTACATAATAAAGAGCACATTTCATAAAATAATTCATGGTATTCAGTGCAGCACACACCACAAGTTTTTTAAAAGGTGCAAATACAGACTGACATATAAAATCAGTCCATCTTGACAGTCAAAAAAAGTTGCTGAATTCTCAAGAATTTTATAGTATCTTGTTAAAGGCTAACAATGAATGCCTAGTTACAGGCAGACAGACACAGGTGAAAGATTCTTTAAAGCCACTACAGTCTCTCTAATATTTTGAGGCACCACAATGGAATGACAGAGTACAAGCACAAGAAAAACTGAGTGTGAATCTAACCTCTAGTTAACATTAAGTAAACATTAACTGAGATGTTCATCTGCTTACACAACGGTTTCAAGTCAGAACAAACTGCTTCCCACTTTTATCACTTGGACTACATTCCAGCAGGTAAACTACCTGTGATCAACTTAATGCTTAGCTGATTTCATGGACAGAGCATGGGTGAAGAGCACTAAGAAAAAAGTCTTGGTGTGGAATAACTTTCTATGTGGTTATCACCAAACATATTGTTGTCCTTTTCAACCCAAGTATGTGAATCCAATCTGCAATTCCATTACTTTTATTGACCCCTAATATCTTGTCCATAATTGTTTACTTGTAAAACTGCCCCATTCTTAAGGAACATAAAACTTAGGAGGTTCTTATTCACAGAGGATTTATTCTAGCATGAGATATATTACAGAGGTTTCATTGGCAGTGTGTTTCAATTCACTTGGCACCTAATCTATACATACTTTCATCCATTTTATTCCATCAAGGCCTGAAACTGAAACAGTGAGAACGGGAATGCATGTGAAATTTTACCATTCTTTTGTAACTTTTAAACAAAATAACAAATCTCAAGAATACTCCTGCAAACTGTTCTACAAATTACTTAACAAAAGAATAATACGGTAATTTCTCTTCTCATTTCCATCAATTCTTTCAACAAAATTATTCCGTTGTCCTTTGAGTAGCAATAATACATCCATTTTCCATTATTTATTGTAAGCCGTGATTTAAAGATCCACCAAGAATCCAAGTTACTGTCGTGAGCTAAGTGGGTGTACATATTTTGTCATCAGTCAAAGCCACTTTTACGACTAGACTGACTTAAACCCCCACATTTTCAACCAAACTAACTTAACTACATTTACAACTACACTAACTGAAACCAAAAATATTCTCAGACATCACCAAGCACCAGACTGCATAAATGTGGGATTTCACAGCCTCATGTGGTAATATGTCCATCTGGGGCTGTAGTTAGAGTTTCTTCTGACATAAGGTCTGACTATGAATGCAACCAAAGTGCCTATCAGAATTAGGGCATGAAATATTGTGGATAATCGTAAGACCTTAAGTACCCTAAGGAATCGTGGAACATAAAAAACATCATCAATAACACAGAAGTATTCCTTCAACTAACATCAGACAGGCGCCTCTGTCATTATTCAGACTTCAGAATAAGAAAAACATGCACTGAGGTATAAAAAGGAAGAACTACAGACAAATAAAACACAATAATAAGCATAGGAAGACAATGGAAAATAAGTATAAGAGAAGTATAAGAGATCTTTGTAGTTTAATCTGCCAAATAGATAATCTGATACCATGATGGGCTTTACATAATGTAACATTTAAGTCACAATAAATGAGGGTTGGTAGACAAATTTAGAAGAGAGATTGCCACATGTTCAAGATTTCATTGTTTGCTGTAGTTCAGGAAGCCCTTTACTTTATAGAAAAAAGGGAGCATAAAAGCGTTGCAAACTTCACATAACAAATAAGAAAGAAAGAAAGGAGGTAAACAAGTATTACAAGTATTTCAGCATAAAGTTAAGTTCAACTTGCCCTAACTTTTGCTAAACTGAAAGCTATAAAAAAGCTACAGCAGCCACTAACATGTACACATACTAACAGCATCGGGTCTCTTCTCCAGCTGAGTTGTGTTGTGTATCCAAACATTCAATATCAGACAAAAATTGGCGACTGACCACAAAGTAGCTACTTCCTGAATGTACACACATATAGTCTAGGCAAAAATTGCAAGGCACTAATACATGTAATACAATGAGCCATTGCTCTAAAGCATAATTGCCACACTGCTTGGCCAATCTTCATCTTATGCTGCTGGAAGTTCTACTCTGGACACCAATTTGACCAGCTGTTTTGGTGTAAGCTATAACATGTCAGGTGTGTCTACTTACCTGACAGCTTCCAACTCTGACATCCTCTGGTTGAAGACAAGGTGCCATATCAAATCTTTGAAGTTCTTGTGATTTGTCTGGGACACCTGCAAGAAAAGACACAAACATAATTGATAAATATGTCTGGGAGGAGTTTCTCCATGAGCCATAAAATTACTATCATCTTAGCAGCTATATATAGAAGAGATGAAGAGGGGGATTGCTGCACAAACATCTGTTCTTTTAACTACAACAACCTGTTGGTCCTTTAAATATCCCTTTTAAGTAACTTTTTACTTTTGATCAAAGTAATTTTATCTTTAAAATGAACTATTGCAGGGAGCATCCTTATCTGCAACATCAAACTAAGAAGCAACAGAAGATGACATCGACTTTTCGCCAAAAGTTATTTTACCCTGATCTTATTATAGATTTATTAAAACTGTTGAAATGCACTTTTCTCCATTTCTCAAGGAATGTGTAAGCAAATGCTCTATGTTCGTGTCAGTTTGTACACTTTTCTATTTTCATTTAAAGAGCCAATATGCACTACATTTTATAAAATCCACAATATATCAGGTATGATACTTCTTAAGGGGAAATTTGTGATCCAATCTTTCAGTCTTTTTTTTTTTTTAACTACATCACATGGTAAATGATCTGTTCATTATTGTGTTGCCTCCTGTGGTCATACTCAAACACAGTGAAGCCCCTCATTCATGCATGCAAAACGAGATGAGGTAAACAGACCATGTAATCAAAAACAGATATTCACACAATTGACAATGAGCCATAAAATTACTATCATAATATTTGTGTTATGAATAAGGAAAGTCAAACACATGGAGAATACCCACATTTTAGTCATATTGTGACAGCCGAACTTAACAGAAGGAAGAAAATCTAATCCTGTTTTTGTCCTGCCATAAAGATGGTGGGCAGGGCAGTAAGCTGTAACTATGAAAATCACACCAGGGTTATTGTGATATTGACCTTTTTAATCCCAACTTGCAACAAGGGACATGTTGCAAAAGTGGCCACAATTCCATAGCTTTGACAAAACCACAAGAAATTAGGTGTTATATAAAAGTACGGGTTATGGGAGCTTCCCATCTTTCACTGATGATAACTTTCCTTCTCACAGGTAATTTATGACTGGTCTTTTTACCTTTGAAGTGTAAAGCCTTTGAAGGTCAGTATAGCCAGTAGCATTCTGCTGATAGTCATTGAGCAAGCCTTACTTGACCAAAAAGAATTCATATAAGATAAATACTTGTCTTTGCTATTTTCATAGCGATTACTTCATTGGTATTTTCTATATTGAGTTATATTCAGAATAAAGGATCAAAGATGCAAAATGAATATATATATATATATAAATTTATGTAAGAAAAGCTAATGATTTGGGGAAAATATTAAACCACAAAAACCATTTCTTGTAGATGCATTGATAAACCCCTTCAGCATCATTTTTAAATCTTGGACACTCCCAAAAAGTACAGCTGCAGACTGGGTTCAATTTATGAGGTCAGTGAAGTATCTCTGAAATATCATGTGCACATAGTGTGGAGAGTAGAAATATATCCAACAATGCTAATGATTTTGAAGAAAAAAATGACAGAAAATCAACAACAAGAATAATGAGGTTTCTTGTAGATACACTGATAAAGTCATAAAATATCAGTTTCAAATCTTGTTCTCTCCCAAAGAATATAGCTGCAGAATTGTTTCAATTTATAAAGTCAGTGTAGCATTGCTGATGTATTGTATATATGCAGCATGGATGGTACAAACATCTCCAAAACGCTTATAATTCTGAAGAAAAAAATGACAGAAAATCAACAACAATTAGAATCATGAGGTTTCTTGTAGATAAACTGATAAAGCCACCAAATATCATTTTCAAATCTAGGACACTCCCAAAGAATATAGCTGCAGACTTGTTCCAATTTACGAGGTCAGTGTAGCACTGTTGAAATATTATGTGCAAATAGTATGGAGGGTAGAAATATCTCCACACAGCTGTGGGGATGCAAAACATATTTCTTTCATACTGCAACAGAAAAAGGCCAAGGACTTTGATCAAATTGTAACACAAATAGAGGCTGGTGTAAAATTAAGTATTTACTGAATTATAAAAGGGGTGTTATGGGCTGGCATATGAAAAAATGCAGCATTTAAAGCTCAATAGAACTGTAACCATCCTTATTGAAAAAAAGTTAATAAAGCAAAATAGATAAATGTCAAACCAACCATTTCGGTAAATCTTTAATTTGAAGAATACTTTTAATGGCACAAGACAAAATATAACTATACAACTCTAATTTCCCTTTTACATAAAAGTACCTCCTTCTGTCAAAACTGGCAAATGAAATTTTCATTTTGAGATACATTTAAACTGCAAGTACAGCCACTTTTCAAAACCAGCTAGTGTTTAGGACCCCCTTAAATATAAGATTAGTGCTGGCGAGAGGAGATCTATAGTCAATATAATTTCAAGATACCTTGGAAACAAAGCTCTGGGGATAATTTATTGGACTAAACATCTGTGGTTCAAGCTAAATGGCCCCTGAATGTTGAATTTTACAAGCCTAAGAAATAAGAAGAGGAGAAAATGACAGAACTAAGTAGTTTGGACAGGGAATATATATGATCACTGCACAGTGCTTAGATTGTCATCAACCATGAACTTAAGGTTAGAGTTGTGGGGGTGGGGCAATAGTTCTAGATCTAAGCATACCAGTATTTGAGTTAGGTTCTTTTCTTATGTGGGTCCTTGGATCTAGAACTTTTTAGCTTGGCAAAATTATGGCTAACAAGCAAAGGTATCTCAAATAAATGACATATAAGTGTAACAAGAATGTGGTTTAACTACTCATAGTATTAAATTTAAAAATTACAATGATTTGGAAGACTACCTCCATTTATTAAAAGATAACAATGAATAGGGTTACAGGAAAGGGATGAAAGCTGCTTTTATTGTCTAAGCCCGCAGGTTATTTAGGTTTTAGTGAACCAAATATGAACAAGAATAAGATATTTATAAAGCACTGTGCACAGGAAAAAAATAAAATATAAGGGGGAAGACATATTCAGGTGTTATGGGTCATGTCATCCAGTTTTGAGACTACTTCGATGTTATAAGACCATATCACCAACAAAACTTTTAGGACTTTTTGACTTCAGACTATATATCAGTATCCACTTAAAATGTGTGGAGATAGTGACCTGTATTAAAATTCACATCTGTCACAGTTAGCCACTGAGACTGACAACAACATGATCTATGCTGATGACCACCACTAGAGCATACTTTCATCAGTATATAAATACACACACATGGGTCAAAATACTTCATTGTCATTCCAAGCACATCAACCAAAACTTTATGATGCATTGAGTTTATGAGCCTTCAACAATCGTTTATCAATGAAATCCGACTACATGACAGGAATTGTGCACAAAACAACTTGGCAACAAGGCTACATCTGGCTTCTGAAATGTACATATACAGGAATTGTGAGAATATCTACGTTTACGCAAATGTTATGTTACTTAAAATGGAGCAATTTCCTTTGACTCTTTACACACATTTATCTTGTAAAACCATGCCTGGCTTTAGAACCTTAATGCACATGATTGTTATGTATATATTATGTGTGACAAAATTGCAATGTAACAGCTAGCCCATCCCATCCTTCTATCTCTTCCACACACACATATACTGTGTGTAACTTACCCTAATAGCGTGTTCATCTATTTCATGAAACTCTGCCACATCCTGGTATTTTTGTCCTTTCAGCCATCGTGGTGGGAAAGGACGCGGCCGGTCTTTGGGGTTAACTGGAGCAAGTTTAAAATCAGATGGAGCACTCATCTTGGTTCTCCTATTGTCTCAGCTTTTTGTTTCTGTAAATAATAAAAACATAAAGCAATATGATTATTTAGAATGTAGGTTATCAATGAATCAAAAAAGGTGTTTCATTTGCTGTAACTTAAAAATGTGTGTTTAAAAGGATAACTTTCTTTTAAAATAACCCAATTTTTCAAAGAATGTACTGCAAAGAAGATCCATTCAACATTTCATAGGTAATTCTTCCACAGTATATATATTCAAATGTCTTCAACAAATTGTAGTTGACTACTGCTGGCTAATAAATATTCTATGTCTAAATGTTTTGCACATAAGACTGACTATAATTACCCAATATTTGTTAAGTATCAAAATACTAGACTGATAAAACATAAAACATTAAGGCATTTAAAATTTCCAACTGCAATCTAAATACACGTAATTAATGCCCATACTAAAATTGTGGACACATACATCTAAAAATAATAATTCAAACAAGCTAAGTAGTATTTATGTGTGCAAAATGCCACGAATTCACAAAGTGCCTTATCCTAATGAACCAACCAACTTCATCAAGCCCACTTTTCTTCACATTATGAGAACAGATTTGAGTGTAAATGACTTTATCAGATTAGGGTTGACAGAGCACATTAGGCTGCAAGTATTCCATCATCAGGAATATACTGTAGGTTGCATATCAGCTTCTTAAACAATTCAACCTCAAGATAATCACAGACTTTCAACACTATGTATGCCAATCCCATTTAGGACTAACTATGATCAGTCAAAAATGAAATATTCATAACATTATGGAGAATGCAATCACTTTTGCTATTTACATTTTAAATATAGACTCCCCAAGGAAGAGAAGATACTTGTGTATCATACGCCAAACCATAGACCATGAGACCTCAGTTGCAATAAAAAACAAATGTATACTGCACCATGTGTGTAATGTACAGTACAGGCGTCTGACATGCATACGGATATGCAGAGCAGGTGGAGAGACCAATACATGGAAACTTAGTCTGAATACTTACAGAGCAAGAGTGTTCAATCGCCAATACCCTAGGGAGAGTTTCAACATATCATTTACACCATTCAGACCTACTGACATGCTGTACATGTGTTTTCACCAGTTAAAATTACTATAATCATCTGTGCAATATCTCTGTTGGTATTTAAAACCTTGATAATACAACATGTAAAGAAGTCTTTTTCTTATCCTATACAAAAAAAAAAAAAAAAAAAAAAAAAAAGATTTTTTTCAAAGGTTAACAATTTTGACATTATTAGCTAACAGAACTTATCTCCTTTTGAAGAAAGCCCCAGTGCAATTGACCTCTCACAGGTGTTGACATGATAGCATCTGACTTTTTAAATTGCTAGCAAATTCTTGATGGAGAGGCAGTGGTGGGAAGAATTAAAATGGACCATAATGGAAATAAAATCCCAGAAACAAGCCAACTGGTGAAAGCAGACCTTCAGGGTGATAACTTAGTACTTTTCTGTATCACTACACATAGAAACATGCCTGTCCAGCTCATCTGCATTTCTTTTTAAAGTTTTATATTGTTTTGACAAGACCTGCTACCTTCCTTCATCTTTTCGCCCTTAACAGGTGAACTTAAACTAGTACCAGTCTGTCTGGAGATTTATTTGTAAACTTCCCCACATTACAAGCAACATTTATGTGAAAAATTGAAAGGTGCAACGAGTGACATTTAACACTAATTTGTTTAACAGAAAATTCAATCAACTGTTTTTTGTATTGTATCAAATCTGGTATTAAATGCTATCGAAGCTGTTTTGATTGTTAATGTTCCCTGGTTATGTGTTGTAACAATTTTGACAGAGGCCTAACTGCTTAGTTATTCCTTTTGCTACAAACTTCCATCCTGTTTTGACAGACATGGTTATCAGATCTGGCTAGGCAGCTCCTGTTTAACTTTGTTAACGGTGTTTTAAATTCACTGAATGACTAAATATAGACTGCTTTTAGCCAGGTATTAAACTACTTTTAAACTGCACCAAGCTTAAAAAGCTTTTATCTAAAATCAAAATTTGATATTTACAACAGAGTTCTTGTGAAATACGACATAATTCACTTTCTCTTCGGCCTTGCAAAAAACATACATATGTAGAATTAAAAAAGTATGGATTACAATTCCCAAAGGTAAAAAGTAGTATATCAGTGGCTGACTGAATGAAGCACAGACACCTGCAGCTCCATTTACTATAAAAAATTTGTTCTGATTAATGTAGTCCTGAGGTACTGGATTGAAAAAAAAAAGGTACTCAAAAGATTAGGAAGAACCTCCTAGGTTTCTGACATCAATTAATTGAGGCAACTTTTTAATAAAACTACTTCAGTAATATCATGTCTTAGCCAGTTATTTCAAGGGAGAGAGTCTTTTTTTGAAAAAGTGGACCTTTCATTCTTTTATTTGACCTAAAATGGTAAAGAACCTACTTCAAATTTTCATTATGAACCACAGCCAAGTGGACAGATTTTTCAATCCATCCCTGTCTTCGGCCCTGAAAATAATATTTGTGAACATGTGCCTTTCTGTATTTTTAATAATATACTGCATTTACTTGTTACCTGCATAAATCACACTTTCCTAATGTTGCAAGGCATGCATCTGCACTCTATGTGACCCATACATTAAGGTCTACTCAACTGGTCCATTTCAAGGCCATGCCTTTGAAAATAAATTCATTATGTAGTTGTAAAAAGTTCCTTTATCATTATCTGTAATCAAGTGAAATACCCTTCCAAGTTACTAAAGTGCCAAATTAAATCTAATGGGTCATTCCACTGATGGCAATGAACAACTACAAATGGAAAGATAAGATCAAGTTTTCTTTAATCCCTTTGCCAGTCACTTTCATTTTTACTGTCAAAACATGCAACATAGTACTACTAGTACATATACAATCAAATGCATTGTACATATGTCACACTTCTGAACACAACTTTTATCTTTTACTATTACTCATAATGTAAAAAGTTTCAACATGAACATACATGTTGACTGATAAAAAGGTCACATCCCTGCACTATAATTAATAAAATACGTTTGACTTACATGTAGTCGATATTATTACTTAAACATCAGACCTATTCCCCCATCAAAAAGCAAATAGGTATGGAAAAGATGTGTAACTTAACTACATCTTAACGAATAATTCACAGCGTAACATTCCCAATGACACAATCCATTACCTTTCAGGTTTGACCTTTCCTGTTGTACCTGTATTTATTTTTTGTAAATAACACTGCTCGCTGGTCCAATCCACCCGATTTATATTAAAAAATAATACTGTCAGTCACATACAAATATCTTACACGTTTACTATGTCTACAGCACATGGCATATCTAGATGAGTAATACCGTCAACAACCAATGTCGGGATTCCAATTTATTGTTTGTCACCGCCTTAGTCATCCGGCAAGCGCCGAAAATGGAAATGTCTGGGACAACATGCCGTCATTGGCACACCCACGCGGGGGCAGTTATTCAAAGTATGTTTAAAAAAGACAAGTTATGTTAAGAAAATGTTCGCTCACCTGTTTGTTGTCAACGTGTTGTAGGGTGTCCCGTATGTTTCGAAATTTAAACCCCTTGCTTAGAGATCAGCGTACTTGTTGCACGCCCCGATCGCCGGCGAATGTTTGTGCCCTGGATAAATGATGGGCAGATGACGTCACTTTACCGCAAAGAGTGGCTAAAAGTTGCATCCGTTTAACATGTTTTGTGCAGACACAAATTATTCAACATTAGAATTCTTTTTGCCTCAAAATCGCTCATTTTGTCCACGAAATGTCACAGAAGGGCAAACAAAGTTTGTTAACTCATACAAATGTTTTGATATATTAAAACAGTATATTTGTCATCGACACTGGAGCGTCTTCGTTTCAGCAGGAGTCATTTATTCAAAATATAGTTTTTATAAAGAACAATAACTTGTCATATCAGATTGCTTAATATAAATAACAACCATTTACTCATTTTGGCTTAATTTAGATATAAAGAGTAAAGATTTTTCATCTTATACTAGATTTTTTGTACACAAATTATTTCGACAACTAAACGCAGAAAGATCCGAGCAACCTTAGATCCAGAAACCGAGGGTCTTTCAAAGTTTTACTTCCCTTCGCAAGAAATACTGATACATTTATCATGATACTCTTGTAAAATCTATATAAGGTAAGAATGCACTAAGGTGCATATATATTTTGTACGTCATGTGTTTTTCAATGAAATATTTTGAGTTGGTACCAGTGTTTGTTTGTGTACACTACGTGAGGGGCCAGATGCGAAAACCAGCCAGTTGAACACGGGTAAATTTTACTAAGATATTGTAAATTGAACGTTCATTTGAACTAAAATGATTTTCGGATTCTCATTTTCTTTTACTTCTATTGATTCCATCCGGCTACCGTGCATTTTAAAATGATTGTAATTGCGTTTCTTTAAAATTTCCAGAAAAAACCTACAACTCGCTCCTTCTCCGACTATGTGAAACAGTTCTGTCTCATCAAAAGTTGATGTGCTAGTTCACTTCAGGTTGTTTGTTTTGCTATGTTTTCATAACTAAGCATTGTGTAGTTTTTGGTGTTAACAGTTTAACTAGCAAGGTGAGCAGAATAGTTACAGTTTCTAGTAGTAGGAGTAGGAGGTATGGAACAGCATCAGTGTATACTTCAGTGGTCAGCGGATAAAGCCTCATAACACCCTGTGTTAGAAACTCTCGAGGCTGTATCTGTTGTCACTTACAAATGGAATACTGATTTGGTAGCATTTCAGCGTAGCTGGAGTACAAAGCTGAAAACTTAATCAAAAGTGGTGTGTGAACTGATACACTAGCACTTTAATGGAAATTATATTCTAAGAGTTCCAATGAAAGACACACAGGTTGGGACTCCGTTTAGGTTACTCTTGTTTTCTGTCTCTCAAAACATACTGGTGAACAGCCATTTGAAGACATTTCTTCTGTCTTTTAGAAACTGAAATGCCAAGTCAGCTGCGATCAAGAAAAATACCTGGTAGAGCTGATGTTGGAGCTTCAACCTCAAAAGTTGTTGCCAAGAAGATAAAGAAACCAGAGAGGTCTTCAAAAAAGAAAGAAAAGAAAGCACATAAACCTGTTGCAGGAAAGCTATCCAAAAAGCCTAAGGCAAGCAATGGAAACAAGAATAAAAATAATGACCCTGGAAGTTTTGGAGGAAAGGAAAAAATCAGGCAGCAAGTTAGTTTGAAAGATAAACTCAGTAAAGATAATGATGACAGTGATGGAATAAAACGCAGAACAGCAAGGCAATGTAAAGTAGAAGCACAAACAAATATAAAGCTGTTGTCTTCCCCAGGTGGATTATTTAAAGAAAGCAAAGTCATCATTGACTCACCTAAACTTACACTTTCTAGAACTCAAAAAGTGAGTGGAAATGATCCAGGTAAAACAAACTGTGTGAATAGTAAAACCCCAGTTAAAAAAATACTGAGGAGTTGTAAAGATGGCGATAAAACCACATTCTTACAAACTGATAAGGGTTCAGAACAAGCAAAAGCCAAAACTTTAAGCAAGGCCAGTAACGAGACACCCAAAAGTAGACTTACCAGAAGTTCTGTGAAAGAAAAAGAAATTGTTAAACCAAAAGGCAAGAGCCTGTATGAAGAATTACTTGAATTGGAGAAGGGCACCGTGAGAAAGTTGAGACAACGGGTTCCACCAGTGAAAAGGCACCATTCAGCCAGCAGGTCAAGCGATGAGGATGAAGCAAATGGTCTCATTAATAAAGCAATAGGGCTTTCTGCTAGGAGACCAAAAATTGCAAGGAAAGACATTGCATCAAAACCAAAGTCCTCACATACCAGTCAACTGAAAACAATTACCTCTAAAACAAAGTTCAAACAGTCTTTTCAGGAGTCAAATTCAGAAGATTCAAGTGAGGAGGAAAGTGATGTTGATGCCATTGAGAATGATGATGGAGACAGACATTTAGAGGATTCATCTGGTGATAGTTCTGAAGAAGAAGACATTAGTGTAAACACAATTTTTATTTAGAAAATGATATTTTACAGAAATGGAGAATTAATGCACACTGATTAATGCTACTGTGGCATTTGATTTTCTTTAAAATTTATGGAATTATTAACTGTTGTCAGATCCATATTTATTTTACATAAATGGCAGGGATCTTTTGAATGAAATACTTAAATTTTCAGGTTATAAAAACCTTGTCGGTTGAAGAAGTGGAAAAAGAACGAAAAGCTGAAGAAGAACAGAAGAAAAAAGAAGAGCAGGTAAGATAAAGTGATACCATGTAATTATTGTCATGCACTTAAGCAAACTGAACCCCATGACCAATTGTTAAGTAATTTTCCAAAGGTAATAAGTGTATGCATGTCTTATTTCACATGAATGAATTTGCTGGCAGAACAATACATAGGGGAAAACTGCCAAAAATTTATCTTGAAAAATGAGCAACTTGAAGTATTTGCATCTGTTTATCAAAGAGGAAGGATTTTGTAGTTTTGTTATGTTGCCAGTGTTTGGTTAAATGTGCATCTGTTTATAAAATGTATGTTACATTTAAGGTGGATGAGGTCAAGCGACTGAAAAATGTTTTGATATGGAAGGTGCGTAAACAACTTATGGCCTAACACAATGTAAATTATGTCATTGAAGTTTTGTTGAAATTTTGAAAAGTTAAATTTTCTTTATACCTCTCAAAAAAGACGGAAAAATCAATTTACCACTTCCTTTTCTTTTCAGCAAGAGCAGTTAGTGGATCTGCGACAAGTTCAAAGACAAAATACAGTGTTGGAAAAGAAAATTGCACAACTTACAAAATCTAATAGCAGTCAGGTATGAATTTGAAAAAATTCCAATCTCTTGAATGAGAATTGAAAGAATGAATTGAAAGAATGAGTATCACAAGCTTTTTTAATGACTAACGCGTTGTGTACATATACTCTTTTACAGACTCACAAAACAGCATTGCAAGTATGACATTTTTTGGAATTTTCGAAAAGTCATTTCAAGAGAGAATTTAAAAAAATCTGCTTTTCTGATGCAATTTTCAAGTTTATAGTTAAATGAGTGAAACTAAATATTTCAGGTAATAGATAACAACCCAGAAGTGGTGCTGCGACCTTTGACATTACCAGAATGCAGTGACGACCCCTTAGAATCACAGATTACCAAGTTTAAGGATTCAATTAAACAAATAGTGAGTGGAAACCGTGTTTTAGTACTAACGTATATTTTTATGAACAATTCACATTGCAGTAGCCTTTTCAGGGTCATGAATAAATGGTAGGTTTGTCTTGTGAAAGGGAATGAATTATGAGAAGTTTTAGTATTAAGCTTTTAAGATAATTTGTTTCTAACGAAGTGATCATAGAATTATGCAATGTGCTAATAAAAAATTGCTGTATAAAACCAAATAATATGACATTTTTCATAAATTTAAAACTTTTTCCTTGTTTTGCTCATTTCAAAATCCCCTGCAAACCACAGCTGCTGTAATATTTTTCATATTTCATGAAAGGAAAGTGAAATGACTGCCTTGGAGTCTGCAGTTGAAGTGAACATGGAACTGGAATCCAGGCTGAGGGAGCTGCAGCATTCCAAGGAGGTAAGGTGTAAATAGGGTTATACAGGACTTATTGAATACAGGTTTACCAGTGAGGGGTGAAATAGGATTTTTTTTTCACTTTTTGTATATTTAGAAGCCACATGATGCCATGTGCTGTACACAGTGACTGCCAGCAGCTTGTTTCTACTTAAAGACCATATGCTGACTTTTTGTGACCTACAGAAAAAGATTTGTTATTTAACAGACTTTTAACCTATCTATGAAGGTGTTGATGATATATGTTCCAATTTCTAGAGAGAACAGTACTATGAAAAGGAAGAGGAAAGGAAAAAGAAAAATGAGGAGGTTCAGAAGCAGGTGACTTACAATTTTCACAATAATCACATTATGAAAATTTTTTCTTGAAAGAAAACTGTCTTGAAAATTTGATAAATGATAAGTTTATGTTATGTTTCTTTTTTTTAACACATTCATTGCTTAAGGTAGTATGAAACTTTTTAAACCTATATTTTAATCTATATCAGTGGATTGTGAATATGATATTACAGACAGAAAAGGCCTTGCTCCAGTTGCAACAAGAAAATGAGAAGTTGCAAGAAATGGTGAAAAAAGCCAGAGAGGATCAGTGGAAGAATGAGCAGGATAGGATGGTAATGTGCACTTAAAACTTAACAACAATGACATGCAACAGTCTGTGACCACACTCTTTAGAATTGGTAGTTTAGTTCATCAGTTTTGGCTATGGTTAAACAACTATATTTAGTTTACCAGTAACTGTCTATAGGTCCAGTTGTCTGTAAAGTTTAGCCATTTTAAAGGTATTTGAATAGGGCTTATAATTAGTCTGGGTTATTTTATTTTACATGCCCCTCCATAAAGTTAAAAATGACCTAACTGAAGGCTTGTGTGATGTTTGGCTTTGATATCAATTTATGACGGGTTTTCTTCTGTTATAGAAAAATGAGACTACTACACTAAACACAGTCAATGGCATGCTAGAGGGAATGCTTAAAAATCTTATGAAAGGAATTGGAACACAGGTTGGTATCCATTATCAAATGTTTATAAAGGAAGAGTGATTACTGTTTTGTAATGAGGTCTGGCAATTTAATTCTAAATATAAAATTAGTTAAGGTTATTAGTTAAGAACTGTAATAAAAATAAGTTACGAATGGTCTTCTTGTACACCTGGATATGTTCAGTGGTTAACATCAAGTGGTCTTCATTCAGGTAGCATCCCAGAACACAGCATTCCCTGGCACCTCAATGACTGCATCTGGGAGTGGAGCCCCTCAACAACCTCCAGGCCCAGGGTTTTCTTCTGGTTCAGCATTCTTTCCTGGCTATGGCTGGATTGGGTCAAATTCCCTTCCCCCTGGTCAGGCTTTGGCTCAGATGGCAGACATGCTAGCTGCTCATACCTTAGCCAATGCTAAGGGGCAGACAATTAATCAGACTAGGCTTCCAGGACAGCCTCCATCTTCAGCAGCAAGATTTCATATCTCAGCACCCACATCATCAGCCAAACCAGCAACATTAGTGTCAGTGGCAGAATCAGTTTCTTCCTCGACATCATCTACTTTGTCACAGAGTCAAAAAGCACAGCAGCCTGCCATTGTTGATTTGACACAGTCACCAGTATTATCCTCAGTCCCATTAACAAACAATGTAGCTTCCCAGCAACTCTCAGCATTAAGTGCCAGCCAGGCACCTATACCAAATGTAGACAGGTCTAGGTTGTATTTTACTACCACTGGTTCTCTGTGTAACACAAGCAAACTCAATGAATTGGCCAGTAAAACTGCAGATTCCAAAGGGAAGGGTGAGATGAAAACAAAGGGCTCCGAGGATTCTTCATTAACTAAGGTGGATGGTATCAAATCTTGTAATATCCCTAAGACTTCGGTTAGCAACAAAAATCAGGATGCTATCAAGGATCCTGTCAAGGAGAAAATGGAAAAAGATGAGGCTGAGAAGACTTCAGGTAATGATATATCTAAAGATTCTGATATAGAAATCCTTGACACATCAGCAGAAAGCTCATCATCGGAGAAGGGCAACAAGAAATCCAACAAAGGTAAAAAGGGATCCGTGTCTAAAGAGAAACAAAAGGGCAAAAAGAAAATGGAGATCAAAGGAAGTAAAGGTAAACAAAAGAAAGAAGCATCATCAACAACAAAGAGGTCTCTCAGAGGATCAAAAACACATGAAAAGAAAGTTGAAAGTGATAATGAAAGTGAAATTGACACAAGAGATGATGGAGATATTATAGTTGTGAGCAGCGAGGAAGAAGAGGAGAAAAAAATAGCAAATGGGAAAAGGAAGAAAAGATCACCTATGAGGACAACCAAAAGGAGAACCAGGAGCAGAAAAGATGAGTCAGAAGAAAGTGAGAGTGGGGCAGAAGCTGATGATGATGAAGCAGATGATGATGAGGAATCTGTAGAAGGAGGGAAAAAAGGAAAGAAAAAGAAAAATAAGGTAAAGATTGAATTGGGTTATTACATTACATCTAGGATTTTTGCTAGACAAATTTGGGGATGTGAGAAAGGAAAAAAAAGGTGGAGATTGCATTGGGTTATTACATTTTATCAAGGATCTTTTTAGGACAACTTTGGGAAGCATTTGAGTTCCTTCCAAACTTGTTTTCTCACAGTTACTCAACATTGAACCCCATGAATTTTTAGTTGAGGTCCAAAGTAGCTCCCTATTTCAAAGTATTGTGGACACCTTGATATCAAGGTGCTTGCACTCCAGTGAAGTAAAATGTTGGTAAGTTTTGTTACTGAAGTAATTTTGGTCAAGACTGGATTTCAGGAAAAAGATGTATTTTGGATACGATTTTTAACCTTTTTTTTAAGAAAGAAGATGGCACACCTGGGCAGTACAAGAGGAGGGATATCCAGCGTCTTTTTAAGAGGAGCAAACTGAAGAAGGAGACATTGGAGGCCGAGAAAGCAGAAAAAGAAAGACTCAAGAGAGTTGAAGAGATTAAGAAAAAGGTGGATATTAAGAATTAAGAGATTTGTAGATATTTGATTTGTTAAACATGTGTAAAACATGTGTTTTGTAAAACTTGGATTCTTTAACTTTGCATAATAAGTCAATTTTTTTAGAGTGCAGTTTTATAAGCAAAAACAGTCCTCTTATTTAACATTGTGAAACAATAAGTAATCCAGCAGGAACAACAATACAACAACATTTGCATGCTAGACAGTTTATAAATGATTTATCTTGAAACATTTCTCCCATATTTTGTAATTGACAGTACATGACGTACTCTGTGTATCTTAATTCAGCACCATGTGGTCCAAGTCCCAGATCCCAAGTCCCCCAATAAATGTCCAGTGACCACCAAGCTAGTGCTGGAAATGGATGCCAATGGAAAGCCTGTAATTGAAGTGAACAGCAAACTGGCAAAGAAGCTCAAACCACATCAAGTAGAAGGTAATTTTGGATTTTATAAGACATAAATATTTAGATTTTATAAGACATAAATATTTGTTATGGCTGGCCTACAACCTGATTGTTGGTCATTGCTCACTGTTCGTGAAGTTGTTCACTAAAAGCATTGTTAAGTTGGATATTTATATATGTAATTTTTTGATGTTACTGAAATATGCCTTTTTATGTAGAAATAGACCAATGGAATTTCTTATGCCAAGTTTCTGTATATTTATTAGCTTTGCTGAATAGTGAATTATTTTTTTTATGAAGATAAGGACTTATGTCCAACATTATACCTTTTATTTTAACCTATTTTTGTTTTTGGAACTGTCATTAAAGTGATAACATAGAGATACGTGGTTTTAAAAGCTAGCATTTTACAATAAATAAAAAATGCAGTCTTTCTTTTCTATTGAAAAAAATATCCGTTTTCTTTCCAGCTGTAGAGTTTCAGTGGGACTGCTGCATAGAGACCCTGGACACATTGAAGAAGGAAGAAGGCAGTGGTTGTATTCTGGCACATTGTATGGGATTAGGGAAGACTTTGTCTGTAAGCTTATTGATATTGCTCATCCCTACCTACATCACAGACACATTCTTCTGTTACTTTACACTCATGTAATTTACTATAATCAACATTTTTAACTTAGTCATTCTAAAACTGATGTTGTAATAACTAGGTAGATGGATTTTTTTTTTGCATGGAAATCTTGGGTTAAACAATATTCACGTGCTATTGTTCATTTATTTTATTGTTTTTTAGGCAATAACACTAGTCCACACACTGTTATCTAACAAGGTGACAGGGTTGAAGACCTGCCTCGTGGTGTGTCCTTTGAACACAGTGCTGAATTGGAAGCATGAGCTGAATTACTGGCTAGACAAAAAGGATAGGCTGAAGGTACAAAATAATCAGACTTTATACTTGTGCAGTAAGAGTGAATTTTAGAAGTGATAATAATAATAATAATAAGTACTTTCGTAAGGTAAAGCTGTGTTATATGTGCATTTCCAGTTTGCAAGAATCTGGATTTGTGCATTTGTGCTTGTGTCTCCATCTAAAACCTTGTTACCCATAAGGAATTTTACCTCTGTTCAGGTAGATGAAATACACCCTGAGACTTTTTGCATGTCAGTCATTGTTCCAACAGATTTATGACTGAATATCTCATCAGCAATAAGAGTTGTTGAATAATATTGCAAATTGCAAATCATCTCAGACATATTAATCGCCTTCCTGCAGTATTATTATGCCTAAGTAGTTGTGTTTTTTTTTTAAGTCTCATACTACTGTTCCAATATTACTCAATTTGAGGGCTGGTGCTTTAAACTGCACAGGTATTACACCAGTAATATGCTTTATCATAAACCTTATTATATTCACTTTACCTTCAAATATTCCTCTTACATCTCAGTCTGCTGCAAAATTATCTTGTATTATTGTTCCATTTTCAAAAAAATGACTGGTGGTACCTATTCAGAAGGAAGCCCTTGCCTCTTTGAACTGCTGGTTTGTATTGTTTTCTTTTATTTATCCAGTATTTAAGATTTTCCTTGTTGCATGTCTTTATTGCAGGTGTACGAGATTGTCAGCGTAAAAGTCAACAAGGAAAGATCTGAGTTGCTGAAGAAATGGCATAATGGTGGAGGAGTCATGATCATTGGATATCAGATGTTCCGTATTCTGTCTCATTCACATACAAAAAGTAAAGTGCAGAAGGAGATCTTCACGACTACACTTTTGGATCCAGGTAAGTCATATTCCACTGAACTTTATTTGCTAAATTATATCCATATGGCATTTGCATTTGTGCATGCAATTTTAGATTATCTTTGTGCTATATAAAAACAAGTTTTTTGTGAATGCATTTTATTAAGCATGTAGTATAACTTGAAGTGTAGGGAGCTGATTGAAACGCATTTTGACAGAATTTTTGTTGCTTTTCCCTTAAGGCCCAACATTATCTTCACCTTTTTTCAGTCATGCAGAGAACTTTATCCAAATGCATACTTTGGATCAGTTTTTGATATCAGTTGGGACAAACAAAATTTATTACTGTCTCTCTTCATCAGGAAACTTAATGTGTGAACTTCAATTTTGAGTTTTATTAATGCACCTAATGTGATTAAGATGTTGCTACGTGTTACATTTTAGTAATGAAATGGTGATGACTCAATAAATTGACACACAAAATTCACAACTATGTTTTTTTTATAACTGGAATCATCAGAGATAGTGTTATTGGCAAGAGCTGCAGGCTAAAAACATCCCAGGTTAATGATATCTGTTTTGCTGTAAAAGTTTTTCCTCCTTGTCTAGACACTGTAAAATGAGAGGAAGATGAGGGTGGGAACTGTTTCGGCTTTGAGATATTTCAGACTTCATGCAATCCTATTTTAGGTCCTGATATTGTGATCTGTGATGAAGGTCACATGCTGAAGAATGACAGCTCTGCCATTTCTAAAGCCATGAATAAAATCAGAACTTTGAGAAGGGTAATACTTACAGGGACTCCACTTCAGAATAATCTTTCTGAGTGTAAGGAAGGACTTTCATTGTTTCTGTTTTTGTTTACAATAGACTTGATACATTTATCAGTTTTTACTGTGACTAAGGTAAACACTTATGAAGTTCACCTATTTTTACTGTAAAATTTTTAATAATTTATTTTATATATATCATTTTAATTCCTTTTGTGAAGTGATGATTGATTTAAGTTATCAATTATATCAGTAGCTCCATTCATCTAATTTTGTTTTGTTAAGATAACAACAAACAGAATCCGATGTAATCTTTATGTAAAATTTTATTACATTTTTAGACCATTGCATGGTGGATTTTGTCAAGCCTAATCTCTTGGGTACTCGCAAAGAATTCTCTAATAGGTATGGATGTTTTTACTTCTTAATACTAATTTCTTTGCTCAAAATTAGATTAACACAAAAAGCTCACTAAGTTAAGTTTAAATAGCACCAAAATTGGACATGACATCAGGCAAGTGCAGATTACATAATCAGATTTTAGCAGTTTTTATAGCAATGAGTCATACAATCCTTTAAACTACCACTTGCCACCAGCACCAGAATATCTTGAAAGTATAATTTTTATTGTTTTAATTTTCCATTCGTTTCTGTGCCATTAGGTTTATCAATCCCATCACAAATGGACAGTGCTCTGACTCCACTCCGTTAGATGTGAAACTGATGAAGAAGAGGTCTCATGTTCTACATGAAATGCTGTCTGGGTGTGTGCAGGTATGCGGTGATTAAATCCTTATGGATGGATGTTAAATGCAAACCAGGAGAATTGACCCACAAATAGCTCATTTAAAGCTTAGGATGTAATTTCTGTGAAGATGAGCAGAAAGTAATTTAATATAATTGAGCTGGAAAAAATAGTTGACTTTCAAGATATTTTTGTTTTGTGGCAAAGTCTTATTGATACATAAAATAGATATGTGTTTGCTTGAGGAAAACAATTTTATGTGTTCTTACAGTTTTAGTAAAAATACTGTCTCACATTCTCCTTTCAGAGAAGAGACTATTCTGCCCTTACCAAGTATCTTCCAGAAAAGTATGAGTACATACTGTCTGTCCGTCTGTCCCCCATTCAGATGACATTATACCAAGAATATCTGAAGCGCACAGGTCGCAGTGAAGCCGTGCCTAAAAACTTTTTCACTGGTGCTAGCCTGTTCCAGGACTACCATCACCTGCACAGGATTTGGACACACCCATGGGTACTGAGGCTGGAGCAGATCAGGCAGGAGAACAGGGTATGGGCCAGTTGCATGGCTTTGGTGAAATTGTGAAATTAACTATCAAGTTACCAGTTTTGTATTTATTGGGTTTTTTGTTTGTACTAAATGTGTGTCATTTGTGTATGGATTAAGTGTTAATGACAGTTTAAACTGACTGAGAAGTTATTGCATTGCAGAAAAATTAGTAGGATATTTATAATATAAAAATATACACTAAATGTACTATTTGCATTAAGACTAATTTTGTAAACATGTTTTGGTCATATGTTTTGTTTGGACAGATGGTTGATGATGGTGCTAGTTCATTTGCTGAGAGCAGTGAAGATGAGGAATCTGAAGAAGAGATTTTAGAGGAGGTGGAGTCGACAACATCCCCTAGTGACATCTCCTCTGAATCTGCCATGTCATTATCAGAATCTGAAAGTGAAGTTTCCAAAGAAGGCAGCCAGAAGAATAAGAAGTCACAAGGAAAAGTCTCTAAGGGTAGCAGAGAGAAAAATAGGAAAGAAGCCCTTTTGAAAGGCAAAGGAAGGGTTAGTAATATCCTTCTGTTGAAGTGAACAGAGCTAAGATATGTCAATAAATTATTCATCATCTTGTATAAGATTGAAGGCATTCATCCAGTGTCTTATTTTTGTAACAATTATGTATTCCAACCTTTAGTTATTTGTTGTTAATAAAAAAAAAACATCTATAACTCTTTGTTTTTCAGACTGAAAAGGATGTAAGTAAGGAGGACACCAAGTTAAGTAAAGGAACAAGAAGCTCCTCAGTTCTTTCTGAAAACAAAAAGTCTTCCAAGCAAGTGCCAAAGAAGAAAGATGAAGACAAAGAGATCAAGTTTAGGGACCTAGATGATGAGCTGAGGACAAGAATACATGGGGAATATGTGAGAGGATGGAAGTCACTAAGAAGAGGAGGAAAAGGTATATATTATGTTATGAAGAAGTGGTTTATGTGGGGCACAGAATTCAGTATGTTTTTGTTAGTTTTAAAAATGTTTTAGAACTGTTTTTAGAACTCTTTATGAAGCCATAAAATATTTTTTTTCAAAATTATGTAGAAACGTTCTTACTTTTTAATAGGAAAAATGAAAGAATGAAGGATACTGTAAAATCGGTTCTTTAAAGTTAACTGAAATATATATGTATTAAACCAACCAAATATTCAGTAGAAATGGTTGTAGTTGATGACCATGCTGACTAATTGTTTCTCTTCACAGAGTTCATAGAAGAGGCACCAAAGGAGCGTGAAAAGGAGTGGTGGGAGGAATATATCAGAGAAGAAGACCAGCATGACCCAGCATTGAGTGGGAAGCTAATGCTGCTGTTTGATATCATCAGGATGGCTGAAGCAGTTGGGGACAAGGTGCTTGTCTTTAGTCAGAGTCTGCTGTCTCTGGATCTGATAGAACAGTTCCTGGCACGCATAAATGAGCAGGCAAAGGCAGGAACCAACCTGAAGAAGTCAAAAAAGGTAAGTCAAGTTTAAGCTTCATTGTGGCTTTATGTGCAGTGTCACACTCCATCAAAGCCTAGAAGAGATTTTTTGGTAACTGGATACCAAAGTCTATGTAACAGACATAAACATTTTATATTTGCAAGTTATCTCATGCTGTGAAATAAAATGAAAATCTTGGAGATCTTTTTTCTTTAAATGTTTAGGACAGTTGGTAAATAGTCTGAAGTTGCTACTAGAAGGCACACACAAAAAATGGAAATGACATGTGCTTATGTGGTATTGACTAAAAAGTTGCAAAACTTCCTGTTTAAAGTAACTTTCTTGTAATTTTAGTAAATTCATGTAAATTTCAGAAGCTGAATCCATTGTATAATACGTGGACCAAAAATGAAGACTACTTTAGAATTGATGGCTCAACGGTTGCCCAACACAGACAGAAGTATATGGGAGACTTCCAGGACCACAAAAATACAAAGTAATTACTGTGCTTTTTATGTATGGCCGTAAATGGCATAAATAAGATCAAAAAAGAAGAGAAATACTACAAAAAGGGTTGAACTCCCTAGCGAAAAGTATGTTTAGTAGGTAGGTTTGTCTTGACACTTGATCTTTTTTCACATTTAAAGATATAAAGCACACAAAATAATTCCAGCACAGAGTAACTACACTATCTTGGCTTTATTTGTCCCAAATGATTCAGTAAAGTAGGTCCTAGGTGCCGAGGTTGTGAATGCCCCAGTTTTAGTGTGCATTAAGTGAGTCTGTGGATGCACACTAAAATCAGGGTTTCTAAAAGCTGAGCACATGTTATTTGGAGTTAACTTTGGATAAAAGAGATTAAATTTGAGTATTACCTGCCTTTTCAAAGTACTTTTGGTGTGGGAGTTTAACCCTATTGTATTATAAGGTTAATGCCAATTGTTTTATGTATTAAAGCTGTCAGAATTGCCTTCACAGTTATAAAAAAACTTGTATAAACTGATATAGATTGCTCCTCCTCAACCTTATGTCCCACATGAGTATCAACTTTCAATAAAGGGGTTTATGAGATAAATAATTTAAGTTGCGTAAGGGCATTTTCATGTGAAAAATGAGAAGTACAGTCTCCAGTGAACTGTAAAACCCAGTCAACACATTTCCTGAGACATTAGAACTGGTGGCGAATGGGGATTAATTCAATATAGGAGACACTGGGGAATAGTAGGCTGGTGTATATGCACAACATGTGTGACTTAATGCACTTACTTAGCTATAGACTACTGCAACATACAGTGTGGTATTAGGCTGCATGACTGTTCTGTTATTTGCACAAGGGTTTTATTTGGCTGGGACTGTAAAATGAACTGT
This sequence comes from Lingula anatina, assembly GCF_051362555.1. Classification (NCBI taxonomy): domain Eukaryota; kingdom Metazoa; phylum Brachiopoda; class Lingulata; order Lingulida; family Lingulidae; genus Lingula; species Lingula anatina. Next base: position 48,259,159 of record NC_141767.1, read on the forward strand.
GAACACAAATTTTTAAAAAGAAAGACTGACATGAAATTTCATTTGAGATTTGATATAATAATTTTGAATGTGTGTGTGGTGCGGGGGGGGGGGGGGGGGGGTTCTTTTTCAGTATAATTATTTTCACATCTCTTCAGTGGTATAAAACAAAAATACTGTAGGTGACAGTATTCAGAGTATTATATTTTAATAAGTATATTTTCAATTTTATTGTATTTTAATGAGTATCGTTTCAATTTGTTAATCCAAGAGTTTTTCCCTAGTCCTAGTATTGCAGAAACTTTATGCAATAAGTGCTTCTACCATATACACAGTAATCTTGGAAATACTGAAATAAGAAAGTAAGCTTTCTCCCTATGTTTGTAAATGCCATTCTGTATTTCAGGGGCCGTCTATTCCTGATCTCCACCAAGGCAGGTTCCCTGGGGATCAACCTGGAGGCTGCCAACCGTGTGGTAATATTTGATGCCTCCTGGAACCCATCCCATGACATCCAGTCCATATTCAGGGTCTACAGATTTGGGCAGGAAAAACCAGTGTTTGTTTATCGATTTCTGGCACAGGTATGATAAATATTTATATTTTTATGAATTATACCCCTTATAGAATTCTAGACCTCTGGTTGGTCTGTTACAATGCCCTGTTCTTTACAATATGCTGTATTTTACTGTCATTCAATATCACTGTTCGCTTTTGAGTGACCCCATTTTTATGGGTCTGATTGGTCATTAAAGGATGTTTTATTATTATTTGTCATATATGATGTCAGTTGCAACACATGTATCAAAATTATATTGTTGTGAAATATCTAAGTACATGGGGAACTATGCTCTATTTGTTTAATATTATTGTTTAAATCTGTATAAACGACTACTACTACGGGGGCCATGGAGGCTTTCCAAAAATGCCTTTTCTGAATAGCAACAAAATTAAGCAAATCATGTGACTTTTCCAATTTTTTGTGTATATATCAGCACCTGTTCAGAGGGAGTAGTAACTCTTACTTTTAGCATGTGTGTGTGTTTGAGTGTGTCGGGAGTTTGTGTAGAAATCCTACACAGGATAAGCTGTATTACATTTTTTAGTCAATAAAATAGCAGTGAACAGAGCACAGTGTCTGAAAGTGGGGTATATTTGTACTTAGTTCATTTAAAAAAGATTTGTGCAAGTTAATCAAATTTGGTGTTCAGGCTAAGTAAAGACTTTAATACTGTTTCTGTATATTTTAATGTAAAATGTGACATGTGGATGACTTGATGGGGTGTTGACAATATTCAACTGCTTTTCTTCTTTGTAACATATCTAAATCTCCAGTCAGATTATGCATACATTTGAGCATAAAATTTTACACAGTAACAAGTTTCAGTTTTGACCAGCATCCATAAAGAACTTGCAAGCAAGAGATGACTGAAGATAAATTTTTTTCTTTGAAGGGCACAATGGAAGAAAAAATCTACCAGCGTCAAGTTTCCAAGCAATCTTTGGCTCAAAGAGTAGTTGATGAACAACAAATAGAGAGGCACTTTTCTGCTGCTGATTTGGCAGAGTTGTACAGCTTCAAGCCTGAGAGACTGGACGATCCAGAGAGGAAAAAGAAACCAACTCCCAAGCTGCCAAAAGTAAATTGCTCTTCTTGATTAATATATCATTAGATACTAATTTTTCTTAAAGACAATAAATTGAATGTTGATTTTCAGGGGTTATGACATGCTTAAATTTATGATTTGTGGATATTTCAACATGTTCAATAACTGTTCATTGATTGTTTTGTTCAAGCCCTTTATTTTATTGGCAATGAAGTTTTCATTTAGCTGAAGTAGACAAAATGAATTTGTGTTTTGTCAGTGTGCCCAAAAATAATATAAAGAGATTGATGCACTTGGGACACGTGCTAAAATGAATTCAAGTGGTCTACTGTTGAATTAATTGATGCCAGAGCCCAGAAAGTGAACTTGCCTTTAAAATATTTTGGCTTTATGGTACACCATAACTATGTGCATGTTTAGTTTTAGAAATATTTTTGCCTTCTGATATATTATCTTTTGGTGACAAAATGAGAATTCTGATATTAAATATTTCCATTTAGATGTAAATTTAGTAAGTGTTATTCTTTTACGTCGTTTTAACAATACTGGATTTATTGTCTTTAAGGTTCAACTTTGGTCCAAAAGCTTAAAAGGATGGATTGTTCATGCATGTGTCAAAGTGTATTTAAAACTATTATGTACTGTCTAATAAGAAAGAGTTTATATTATCTGAAATATCTTCAGTTTTTTCTTCTGAAATGCTGGCATTCTAGAAGTTTCTGTTAAAATAACACTATAGATTTATAAATTGTGGATGTTATATGCCAAAGAATTAGTCATTGGACTATAGAAAAAAGATTTAATGCACATTTTGGTCTCAAATTTCAGGATAAAATTTTAGCCGAACTTCTCAGTACTCGACAAGACTGGCTGGTTGGCTACCATGAGCATGACTCCCTGCTGCAGAATATAGAGGAAGAAACATTGACAGAGGAGGAACGCAAGACAGCATGGGAAGAGTATGAAAATGAAAAGCAGGGAATTTTTACACATCTGGGACCAGGTAAAAATGATATTTGTGAGGTGATTCAAGTAAAATGATAGCATAAGAAAATAAAAACTGTAAAGATTCATTTACCATAATGAAAATGAGATGTTTAGAGACTGTCCAAGATTTACTCCACTCTATTCAGACTAACAGAAAAAATTCTTAGCAGTGTTCAAAGTTATATTTTAGTGACTTTCATAACTGCTTGTTTCCAATACTTTAATCTACTGAATTACCATTACAGATAATTGAATTCTTTTTTTTTTTTTCTTTGTTGATGCAGCATTTGCTCCACCGCCACCCCCTATGCAGTTCAAATTCATGTATCCAAGACCTCAGTCACAGCCTTATCGTAACCTTGCCCCTAGACCAGCTCATCCACCCTCTCTGGGGGGCAGGCCACCCAGTCTAGCATCATGTGAGTTTTACACACCTCGGGTGTATGTGTTTTTGTTGACTGGGTTCTGACCTTTCAAGTGAATATAATTGCTCTGAAATTTTCTTTTATTTATTGAGCAATGATCGAAAGTTTAGTATGACCCATAAAAAAGATAATTTTTTTAGTGTATCATTTCTATCAGATGGACAAATCAGTGTTAAACAACACTTCTATCATACCAGGATAATAACGTTAAGAGATAATTTTTATTTGGTACACATTTTTCAAAGACAAGATGTGCAGTTGTAGAGACTAACATATTAAATCACAAAATGTTGGAAGATCATTGCACATGAAAATTCATGATTTCTAAAAAAAAATCTTATTTTATCAGTCCCAAATTTGAACCAGCAGTTGACCCTGGGCATCAACCAACATCTGCCCCCTGGCGTGCCTCTAACCCCACAGTTTCATCAGCAACTACAGAGGCAGCTGCCCAATGTCATACAGGCTATTCTAAAGACTGTAAGTGCATGAGAGATTATAATAAAATCTTTATTGAAAGTAAATTATTGATCTGTCTGGTAGCAGCATCAATTATATATGATCAGAGTTGGATGTTTTTCCAGGCGGTTTTATTAGTGTGTGATGAAATAACATTTATGTACTTATAATTCAGATAATGATGCATTGAGTACTTATCAAGGCACCCAAAATTTGGAAAGGATTTTGTGTTAAAAAATTTCAGTACAGTTAAAAAGATGTGATCAACAGGATATTACTATGAAGTGATGTTTATCTTGATTCATGTAACTTGTATGCAGTTGTTTAGAGTACTTTCCATATCCTTTCAGAACCCCGGTGTGTCAATTGATGAGTTGCAGAGACGTCTGCAGCAGTTTCTGAAAACTCAGCTCATGTATCACTTCCAGGCCATCCTCAAGCAGCAAGGGTTCCCGTATAAAAAGGTATACTGTTCAAAGCAAGCAGATTCTTGTAATAATTGAAACTTCTTAAATGAAGGATTAATTTTACGAGAAGATAATACAAAGAAATAATCATTTACAGCAAATCTGATAGCATAAGTAAAATAAAACCAACCCATGGTACATTTATTCTCGAACAAACAAAAGGTCATGACCTGGCTATCACACCTGTCCCCTAATCCCCATCTGCTTTTTATTGGACTCGCCATTTTGTGGCAGCAGACAATTTAATTTTTGCAGTTTTTATCTAAATAATCACAACATCTAAATTATCTTTGGCATCCAGAAAGTGATCCCACAGGTCGGGGAAACAAACACGAAACGGTTCCACAGAGATTTCTGGCAGTCCAGATATTCAAAATGGGGGAAAATGTCATAGAAATGAATAATAAAGAAATGCCAACTTTTTCAGAAGCTGAAAATCCAGTTTCTTTTGCATACTGTGACATTATTTCTGATAATACTCTGAAGCAGAGAGAACTATTATATTGCAGTAGGCACTAGTTCTAACAAGAAATGGCATAGATTTGTAGCTATTGAATTTTTTAAGGGCATGCCATCAAATACTTGAGCCTCATGACCCTAACCTCCTATTTGTCATAAAAAGTTGGCTGTCACAGTCTATAGAAGTTAATCTTCCTGTGATTTTCTTCTTCTCTTATTGAACCACACCATCAGCTTTGAATAAGCAACGTACCCACATTTATTTTTGGCAATCAAAGCAAGTGGTTTTGCTTATTAATCATTAATTTAAAAATATTAAGCATGATTTCATATTTTTCTTGTTCTTAGTATTTTTGTTCTGATTCAGCTCCCTACTGGTGCAGAACAAGCCCAGGCCCAGCAGGTACAGGCTCAACAACAACAAGCCCAAGCCCAAACCCACCAGGCTCAGGCAGGCAGCACACCTCCAGCCACTCTTCCCTTCATGCCCTCACTTCTGCCCAATCCTGTGGTCAACCTCACCCAAACTACAGAAGAGAGGGGGTCCACCTCTTTGTCCACCAGTATTCCATCAGCCACAGGGAGTGGTCAGTCCATGGTGGTCAAGGCTCAGGTCCATGCAAATGGGACTGGTGACCAGCCTTGAAGTAAAATAAATTCCATTTAGTGTAGGGAAGTCTGGTAACTTTCAACAGAGAAAACATATGTAAGATTTGAAGAGATATCAATTTATGAATCTGTCACATAGAATGTAAATGTCATCTGGTTCATTGCATGTAGAAAACTGGTGGCAGAAAGTGTTGTGAAATTAATTATGAACATGTGACAAGACCAAATGTTGATCATTTAAGGCATAAGAGTGGACTTGTTTTTCATCTTTTTCATGTGTGCTGATTTAATAATGTTAAGTAAGATTTTATAAATACTTTGAAGGAATTTTTTTCCATTTTACTATCAAAGGTGATGGTTATTTTTCATAAACTGGTGGTTAAATGTTTTTGGCAAGTTGTTTGATATGTATTTATTGCATTTTATAAATGTCAATTCTTGTAAAAGGTTTACTTATCTGATAAATTGGAGATATTACTAAATAGATATGAAAGGCAAATGTTACATGTAAAAAATGTCAGAATACACATTTCAATTACCCTCTCTTTTAAGTAATTGCTGATGCCAAGTTTTATTTCCTTCATCCCCAGTAATACAAGATGCATCAAATGCATCAATGACAAACATAAGGTTAAGGAGGTTCATTGACATTTGGCCAGTTAAGGCTGTTCTTTGTCTTCTTAAGATGAATAGTCATTTTATCATTTGTGGGAGCTAGAGTGATACCTTCTGAGAAGATGGATTAATCCTTGTTGACGGCTGTAAAGATATTGTTGTATTTATCACATGATACATGTGTATGCTTTGTCGTTTTCTGTGCTCATTATTTTTTGGATATGGACTAAATGCTTGACTTTCTTATCAGTGTTTTTTTTATAAAATGGTTAATTTACAAACACCTTGTAATTTGATTTAGATGGTTGCTGTTTGTAATACATTTTGATACATATCAATTTTTATTGGTGTCTTTGTTCATGCACTAAGGCTATACCTGTGAAAATTTTGGGATTAATTTGAAAACTCTTTTATTAAAAATTTACCTGAATAACATCTCACATAAATTTGTTAATATACCATTTCAGTTGATCTCTGGGCATGGGTGGTTTAAAGATTCAGAAATTAAACATTTACATTTAGATCAAAATTAAGTTAAATTTTGATGTCCTTTAAACAGTGGAATTGGACTGATTGCCTTTACTTTTTAGCTTTGGTCCAAAAAATGATCCAAGTTTAAAAAGATGCAATCAATCGAAGACGGTTTATATCTGTAGTGAATGGAGCATAAGGTGAAAGATCAATTGTGTGCATTATCATTAGTATTCATGTCAGCAACTACAAATATACTGCTACAATCTCATTACCCCTAGACAGGATACATTCCACTATTATGAGCTGTAATACAGTATCACAATAGAAGGTAAGAAGGACTGTGTATTGATCTTCTCCAGATATTTTATCCCCTGCTCGCACTTACCCAACTTTCATGGAACTTAAAACCGATAACATCTCAAACTACACAACAATACACAGCCAAAATATAACTGATAACTAAGTTTTCCCCAATTTTTATTAGTTTTAGCAATTTGCAGATTTGATTAGTTTGCTATTCAATGACCCATTGTCCCAGTCAGAAAAGCTATCAATACTGGAAGCAATGCAGCAGAAGTGAGGGAATTCTGACATGAATACTTTGGGGGATTGGACTGTATGTGCAGTAAGAAAGAAGAATTTTCCTCAATCTCTGGCCATGTACCTCTGAGGACAGAAGCAGTGCAAAACTGAACAAAGGAAAATCCTTTGGCCAATATTGTATTGGTTAATCTTTTGAATCACAGACTCACCTGTAAAAGAAAACAGCATGCTTGTTGAATTTTTTATCCCTGATAAAATCTTAAGAGCTGGTATTACTACTAAATTGATGTTTTGAAAAAACTTGGCATCTAGACTGGGAAAAACTCCAGTTGTTTAAATGAATTATTTTAGTTTATCTCTATAGATAGAATAATGTCTTGCACATCTTTCTGGTTTCAGACTAAAGTGTCTGGGGATCTTGAAATGTGCTTTGATGAATAATTCACACTGAGGTTCAAGAAACCAAACTAAACAGCAAGCCATTTTACTCCCAATTTTCTTAGAAGTAACAATTTTTTTATGATTATACTCTTTACAAATCATAATTACTGGCCAAACTAATTTGCATTGTTTTCTCTCAAACTTTAAATAGTTAGAGAGATAGGTTACTTGTGCCTATAATTTTTGATTTTTAAAAAATAATATTCGGCTTTGAGATGAAGAACTAATATGCAAGTTGGCAATCAAATGTTTGAAATGCCAAGTTGTTTTTTACAAGCCATTTTACTGAAGCATTCTTTTTCAAGCAGTACCAAGTAGAGTTGAAAGAAAAAGCTCTTAAGGGAACTGTGATCACTTGACTGAGTAGTAAATGAACCATGGATATTGGTGACTTGTATTGTAATCATGTATGCATGCACACATGTAGCACACATGTAAACACACATACACATTGAAAGAGTATAGTAAAGTATATTTGCCATCAAGTTTTCTTTCCAATACAACCAGATGCTGCTCTATCAGCAAAATCTTTAAGGAAATGGAATTTTCTTTTCATGACCCTATAATTATATTATTTCTATAATACCAATGCAAGATTACCAATCCATTGCCCCTGCTTCAGGCTCAGCGAAGCTTAGTTTAGCAATAACTTTGCTTTATTTCAATCCCACTAGAATTGTGGACCACTTTAATGTTTCACACTTTATATACCCTGACTAAATGTAATGAAGGTGTTGGACTGCAGTCAAGTATGTCCTCGTCAATTTCCAGCTCTTTTCAAATCGTCCATCAGTGAGCAGCAGCTGCTATAGCCAAGCTTAACATTGATCCATCTGGATAACTGATGATATCCACCCTGTAACTGATCATATCCGCTCCTGTAACTGATCACATACAGGAGAGACACTTGACAAACTGTCAGTCAGTCGGAGCTGATGTTGGTCCCATGACAAGCTGGAAATCGGGCACAGTGGCAAAGCATAGATTTTTACTTAGTACAGGAAATCCTATTCTCCCTTCACACCAGCTATTGATGATTGGCCAAATAGATGCAGCATTTGGTGTGAACAATAACAGGCACTTGAACTGAATTTGGAGAGGCAATACTTAAGGAAATCAAGAGGAGACCTAGGTGTTACATATAATCAACAGCAAGGACTCATCTGGGAAGAATACAACGGAAAAAAGTGGGTTTGAACAAGCTGAATATCAAATTGGCACACACTGAAAAAAAAGCCCTGAGAAAATGAATCATTTGAATAAGAATAATTAAAGCCAAGATTTTGGACGCAGTTACTCTTCAGTTAGAAATCATTTTGTGATTTCTGTGATAGTGCATATTTCTTTAGCTCTTTAAATTGGAATGTTTCCACTGTTACACTGCAGAAAGAAGTAATTCAACAACTATGGGCTTATTACTGTCACCAGGTCAATCAAGTGCCATAAGTATCATAGTCCTACTGTTGTGTATGAGCACACAGGTGGCACAGGTGTGCTGTGAAGTAGACTATGGGTACAGTAAGTTGTGCTTTAATATTTTCAAACCCAATAATGCTACCTGTAACATACTGCAATGGCTCTTCGAAGAAGGTAATATTGCACTTTTTATTCTTTCTTTATAGCTCAGTGTTGTATTATTAAATTTACAGGGGCAGATCCATGGGTGAAAGTTGTAAAAACTGAAAATGTAGCTTGCAATTTCTCAGCCCATTTAGACCATATGAAAAAAAAATTATCAAAATGAAGACTGAAAATCTTGAAATCGGGCATTATCTTGGAAATTTTGGAAACTCATGCAGATCCAATCAGGCAAGTTACAGTCTTTTTGCCAGGCTGACACAGTTTCAGTATTTATTAAGAAATCCAATAATTTAACATTACAAAATTATCTTCGGCAAATTTTTTTGACTTCCTTCCAGAAGGCTCAGGAGACTGTCCTCATCTGCCCCTGCAGCATGTGTTTCTACTGCTACTTTCAATTTTATTTCTCTATATTTTGCAGTAGTCCTAAATGGTTTAATTTTTTTTAAAAATTGCATAGTTTAACAATATGATCAAAATTCAAATGATCTTATATGAGTTTCTATTTTACATTTGTTTTGGTGTTAGGGAAATTCTTTTCCATCATTAGGCAAATACAAAATATATTATTGCAAAATGCCAAGTATTTCCATTCCCACTGGAAATGGAAATTATGTTTATGGAAATATTGTTAAATGTAGTCAAATTGTTACATATTCAGATTCATATCAAGTATTCATTTTATGTATTCTTCTGTATTGTATGCAAAATATGTTCTTTTATCTATTCATTTTAAAATCTATATTAAGAATGCACTGATCTTGTAAATCTTATAGTACATCCAAGGTGGTATTAAGAATTTCACTGACTGTCATACAGTTGTATATTTATTGCAGGAGACAGTAATTAATAATTATTTTCATTACAATCAAAATGTAAACCTTAATATGATCAAAGCAGTATGTATATATCCTTGATATGGTGAAGATAACAATGCAATTGCAAAGGTTGATAAAATGGAAATTTGAGTTTTTGAATCATAATTTTGAATTTATTCCAGCTGATTTAGAAGAGATGACACATCATACATACATACATACATGCATACATACATACATACAATGTGCATTTATTCTGATGTGGAATTTGTATATTTTTTGAAACATGGACCAAGAAATAGCCATTCTCTACACTCTCAGTATACTCATTTATATATACATGTACTTAAGTACATTTAACATCTTAATCATTTAGGTATATCATCTACCCAGTTTCTGATTTCAGGAAATACAGTGCTTTTACTAGCATATATCTTGATACTTGTCAGCAGAAAACGGTGATTTATGAGCCTACTGGCCATTTCAGCAGACTCCAAGAGATAATGAAATTTAAAAGTAATTACCATGATAACCCATATATAAAGCTTGTCAACCCTTTTTTTTGGATTTAAAGGAAGCTGAAGACTAGAGACCATTGAACTCATGCTAGGGGAAAAATGCTCTTCATTAATATTGATGGTTTGTCTGTGCAAAATGTTGTTCTTCGCAGTGTCTTGAAGCTCCTCTAAGTAGGAAAATAAAGAAAAAACAATCATTGTCCTGGTGATCTGTTGGTTTCAATGTTCTTTTTCTAGATATAAATGTATTATTATGCCCCTGGGTTATCAAGTACTTACCATCTGTTTGATCAGCTTTTGCCATTTTAACATTGCATGTGATCCAGTCATTTAGCAAGTGCTAATACAATTCATTTCTCTCAGCATAAAAGTTAAAAAGTTGCAAGTGCTTTAATGGATATAGTTAAGTGGTGCAGTTATTATTGGAAAAGATTAAGCAATTTAGTCTTTACAACCATACATCATATAGCATCAATCAAATGTAAATTGCCTTGTTTTGTTTAAAAAAGAATAATATTCAATTATGTACATAAATAAAGAAACCACCAGTAAATTGCATCATTTGACTTTAATTTGTTAAAAGGCTCAAGGCAGGATAACAATCACAATAAATGTAATCAAATTCTATATCATCTTGGGGGCTTTGGATGTAGGCATGAAAAAATGGTTCATGTTTGCGTACAATAGAACCTACCTAATAAACATGTATACCCGGTATAATGCCACAAACAGGTACATGAACAAATTTACAGCTTTTTGTTATACCACAGCTGCATTCAAAATAGAGGAACACCCTCACATGATACATATGGTGTTTGTTCTGATGGGTGTTAAGATGCCAAAACAGTCTCAGAGGACTTTCCAGTGACCACAAGTGCAAGCAAGCCCAGAAGTGCTGGGGCTGGTTACAAAAGTGTTGTAGGGGGAGGTTTAACACTTGAAATTCTGGTCTATTTTAACCAAGGATAAATCTACCTTTTTTTTGCAAAAGGTCTTGCTCACTGTGCATTCACTTTGAAAATTAATGTTGATTGAGTTGTGTAAGATACTAGTATGAAAGCATATGTTAGTTGCTTTCCAATGCTTACAAGTCACCAACCTGGTTTATTTATTACAAGCTATGGGTGCAGAATTAGAAATATAGGAATAATGTAAAGAACATATCACTTTCCACCTGTGATTACATTTGTTTAGACTTTCTGCAGTTGGACAGCAGCTTTGCCAATTCTAGTGTTAACTTGAAGATGGGGTAAGGGGGGTGTAGCTTAACTAAGTTGGTGTGAAATCTGAACAGGGTTAAACGAATGACACTTCTCAAGCATGAAGATATTGCTTTGCTACTATCATTATTACCTATGCCAATGAAGGACAACTGGGACCAAGCCCTCAAGAGATAGCTATCCAACTGACCGAAACTGTCATGTGACCAGCTCATCAGGTCAATATGGCACTCATTGCCCTGTTTAAGATCAGTGGTCAGAATGCAATGCTGGATTCTTGCTTTATCACTTTTTATAGGTCCAGTATTAGATTTTTTTCATCATAAGTTATATTTTCATTGATGTTTGTTTATCTTTATGTTGTTGCACAAGATATTTCAAAAATGTTTTGACAATACTGTTGGGGAAAACTCTTACTCGGAAGGGAAAACAGTAATTCCAATTCAACTGATTTTTGGTCTCAAAATATTTTTAAAATAATTTTGCATTGTCTTTTACCTTGGTCTGTTCTCTTGGAGTACTCCCTAGTTATCATCATTGAAACATGTACTTGCCAAATAATCAGACACTAATTCAATAACATCATCAAGTGCAATGCTGTTATGTTAAGTTTTGGTAAATGTTTTAAACATATGGAATCCATTATAATGAAAAATCTTCAAATCTTTTCTGCTACAATGTAAGACTCATATTAATGAGCAACACTGGAACTTGTAAGTGCATTTTTAAATAACTAGAAACAAAGAAATAAAAAGAAAAAAACTGGATAAGAAATGCCACTACATTACAGTATCTATTTTATGTGTTACCTAGTTAGTTAAGGCAATGACGAGACTGGCACTGACATTCAACTTATTTTTTTAATATTCATTATTTATGATAAGGTTGTAGCAATCCTTTGATTTTTGTTTCATCGATCTTGCATGGTTATCCTGCATGTGTCACTGACACATCAAGGATTTTACCATTTCACCTACGTATAAATATGCATGCATTTTTATAAATGAATGATGCAAAATATTGAAAAACTGGTGTAAATCCATATTGACTGAGACCTTGCTGCTGGCACTGTCTACTAAGGCTTCGTTCACATGGAAAGTCTATTTTCTAAAAATCTATTTTCTTTTTGCGGTATATCTTGTGATCACGGTCTGTGCCCTGAATATCCCGCGCCAGTTACTTCCAAAGCTGTAATTAATTCTCGGCTGTACTCAGAGGAGATTCTGATACCTTGGCGCTTGCGCAGTGGCGGTCACGGTTGCTATGAAAAATGTGTTTGTCGATCTTGTGCAACAACAAGACGAAGAAGATGAAGAAGCTATACACACGACAGATACGAGTACAACCATCATGATTCGATGGCAAGCGATGCGGCAACGGAGGATGAGATTTTATAGAATGCGAGCACAGCCGAGAATTAATTACAGCTTTGTATAAGTAACTGGCTCGCGCTGCCAGTAATTACGCCACGGGATATTCAGGGCACAGACCATGATCATAAGATACTGGAATAGAAAATAGATTTTTAGAAAATAGACTTTCCATGTGAACGAAGCCTTAGGCTTCGTTCACATGCAATGTCTATTTTCTATTTTCTATTTTCTATTTTCGGTATGTCTTATGATCACGGTCTGTGCACTGAATATCCCGCGGCGTAATTACTGGCAGCGCGAGCCAGTTACTATAAGTTACTATAAGTAACTGGCTCGCGTTGCCAGTAATTATGCGGCGGGATATTCAGTGCACAGACCGTGATCATAAGACATACCGAAAATAGAAAATAGAAAATAGAAAATAGACATTGCATGTGAACGAAGCCTAAATGTGGAAACTAGAAAATTAAGCGACCAAAATTTAGCCTTCAAATAAGTGCCAGATTGTATTTAGTATATAGGTTTCCCAATAAGGAAAATTATTTGACTATGCCAAAAAGTAAAATTACTTTTTTAATACAGACATGTCTTGGAAAAAACCTAGGCAGCAAGGTTTGCAAATATCCAGACACTTAACAGAAAAAAGTCATTCCCGCTTCTCCATTTCAACATTAACAATCAATTTTGTAAAATATGAATTGATAGTGTTGATTTTAGAAAGGAACCTGTCCTTTAACTAAACAAAACCAAAATACTGTTTGGCAGTTAACAACAGAAGTGTCAGGAGGTGACAGCAACAGCGAAGACGTGGGCAGACAGTAATCTGACTATATGAAGACCCAAACAGTGTCTGTATATATGAGTAATAATGTAGTGTGGGCATGAGATTTTACTATGAAACAAAACTTGCAGCTTTCAAAAATCTCAAAGCACTATAATTGAAAGGGAATAATTGTGTTTCCTGAATGCTTACAACATTTCACACTTTGTGATTGAATCATACTACACTTGATAAATGTACTAGTAGTTTTCTATCCCTCCCCTTGAGTATGTAATCCAACTAGGACGTTTTAAGAGTACATGTTAAGCTACTGACTATGTGTATGTTAATGGTTCAGAAAGCAGGGAAGTGTGATTTGTAAAAAAACAGAGAGCACTTATGAATAGACAAACTGGCTCCATCATGCTATGTAAACATTGTCTTCAAAAAAAATTACACTTCTCTAGGAAAAAAGCACAAACTTTATCTGATGATTTATTGTGTGTCTCTTCGCTGACGATACATTATATTTCCATGATTAAATAATAAAATATTCTAGCTAACATAATATGTAGGCTATATAATTACAGGGCAATCTTATTGCCATTTTTCCATTTTCCTAATTTTTCCCATTTTTTAAATTCTCTAGCACACACAAGCATGTGAGCCACCAGAATAAGAAACATGCATATCAGATCTAGAACTGTTCCAGTCACCCCAGTTAATCAAATTTCCTTTCCTAATTAAAGCTTTATGTACATATATAGTGGGGACATCATTTTCAACTACATTCCATTTGCCTAATTTGAACTTATGTATACGACTATTTCATTGTTTCTAGAGATGTTCACTCGCTTTATTTAAAATAGCTGCATGGCTACAAAAAAAAAAAAAAAAAAAAAAAAACTCAGTGAGAGATGTTAGTCTAGAGATGAACACAACTACAATCTAGAGGTTTACGTAATTAGTTCTTATCACTGGGTTTGGCTCCAAAATAAATTAAACTCATATCTTTCATTTGGCAAAGAATGTCATTCATTCTTCTGACAATTTTAAATCGGGCACAGGACCAGATTTGAGGTATGAATCCTAATAAACAGAAAAAAGTAATTCAGTCAATTCATATCTTATGTCCATTATCAATTAAGATAAAATCAACTAAACAAATGGTATGTCAAGCTGAAATACATGTACATGCACAGTATTTTCAATATCCAAACATCCGCTGGTATAAAACTGCAGTAGGCCAACTAGTCTAAAAGAGGGAAATGTTACACTGATCATGCCCATGGGAGTAGGAAAAATACACATCAATCCTCTAGGCTTGCAGGAACACTTTAGTGAGGAATCATTCATAATTGGGCTATATTTTCCATGAAAAAGAAAATGTTAAAACTTTCTATAGAAGTATAGTAGATAACATCTATAAGTCACTTTATAATGTATCACTGGTGAAGCTCCCAGGTATGCCACTAATTGATACAGATGTAAATAAACATTACACATACCAGTACAATGGTGTAGTACAGTTGTGATCTAATAAACCATAAAAAAGGGAAAGGTTGGGAAAAACGATTATATACAGCTAAAAATAGATAACCTCATGTTCTGCATAGCCAATAAACCCAAAACTCAATAAGGATAGACATATTTTAACAAATAAAAAGAGAAATGTCACTTAACATGATTCACACCACCACTTATGTATTGTTTTGTTAGAGGTAATGGAAAGCAGGATGAGATCAAGTTTCCATGGTAACAGAATTAAAGGCATATAAAAAATAGGTCAGGCATATCTATACTTCAAGGTACACTGTACTGATTTTACACGTTTGAAAACTTCTCAATGTCATTTTTTTCTATGTATATACATATCCTTTGTAAGTACTCATTTTTCCCAATTTAGTCCTTCAAAAACAGTTTTAGCCCCTAAAAAAAGGTTCCTGATGTTAATATTTTTTTATGAAAGACATGAAGGCATGGCTAACATGGCATCTAAATGACTGGTCATATAATTTAAAAAATAGAATAAGACATTGAATCCAAGTGCAGGGACAGGTCGAACATTAATTTGTGAGTAGGAGAAAATTGCTTTTTCTTTGAGGAAAAATTCATTTTGGTAGGTTAATCACATATAGAGCACCTGAAATGGCAAGAATATTAAGTTTCCCACTAAACCCTTTTTCAAGTTAAATCCACTTCACAGGTTTTCAATAGATGACCTTCGTGACCTTAAGGATATTGGCACCAAATGCCCAAAACTCCTATTTACTGCCTTACATACATTCTTTTGGGTAATAAATAAATCTTCAGTGTTCAGTGACTATATTAATTCACATTTACACATGACATCTTATCAATGGTATCATAATTGCGATTTTGGGGTAATAGACTTTAGACCACGGTGGAAGTGAAGAACAAAAGTCTCAGACGTGGTGTAACTCGCATAACCGCACGTCTCGCACGAATGCGTTATAACCCTCTGATGGACCTGTGGTCTAAATAAGATAGATCCCTCGTCAGCAAGGGTTATGTGACATCCACTCGTGCTACGCACTCGTGTATGCCACATAACCCTTGCTGACTCGGGGTCTATCTATTACATAAAATTGGTTTCTCAAATTTCTCTTTAACCTGAGCACCCACGATCACCATTTCAATACCAATTTAATGACTCAATTTAGTACTCCAAAACCCTGCCAGCAATTTTTCTTAAGTCAAAAGCAAAATAATACCTTTTTAATGAAAATCTGTAATTAGGGGCTCATATTCCATAACAAAATGTTTAAACCAAAATGACGGCACATAATTGTAGCCCATACATTTATCGTCAACTCTGCCAATTTAAAATCTTGTTCAGGGATGAAGTTACATACCATACCAATTGCTATCTCACCTCAAAATAGAAAGGTGTTAAACTGATGATTAAAGATTTGAGTTGCCTATGCTTGAACATTGCAACAAGAAATAAAAATGCTGATATTTCATATTTGGGAGGGTTTTTTATTATTTTAAATCAGCACAAAGATAGATGCATTACTGAATAATTAGATGCAGGAAAAAAACTGGATGATAATAAAAGGTTACAATACCCTCAAACAAGTCAAGGTGTTTGGCAAACTCATCTTAGCACCAGCCCTATAAGGAGCTTGGATTCGCCATGATTTTTTTTTTTTTTTTTTTTTTGTAAGGCACCCCTCCCTGATTTTTCTTATCAAAAAAAAAAAAAAAAAAAAAAAAAAAAAATCTTGTTGGACCCTTTGAATAAGTCATCTTAACCTTTACCTTTGATATTTCTTTAAAGCTGCACTTAAAAAGTTTGAGACATTCCCTTTAAAACAATTTCATGGAAGCATTTTCAATGTGAAATAATTTGTTTCTTTGAGGCAAACAAATTTCATTTATTCCAATTGCCTGTGGTTGTAGTGGTATGGCAATATAACAGTGGGTGTAATGTGTCATAGTTAAAACAACAAACGAGTGAGCTTAAAAGCATTTATTGCTTTTCTATCTAATAACACTTACCCTAACTACCCAAAAGTATTTAAGCTTTCCTATATATTAAAAAAAAAAAAAAAAAAAAAGAGTTCACAAATTGGAGTTCATAAATTTAACTTGGCAGAGAATAGAAATCCTCACCCTTATCATAGCAGAAAGAATGGAATTTACTTTGAAGTGTGGCTATGATGAAATAAGTATCGGTGAGGGTGAGTGGGAATGAAAAAGAGGCAATTTCAGGCACGTTACTAAACACAAGCTTTCTGCTGCTGCCACTAGTGCTGCCGAAAGTGGAATGATGAAGTTAAAAAATTTAAGTCTGTGAGGTGTACTGTACGTACATGATATGAGGAGAGCAGTAGATGTTGCATACACCTTGCTGAAGAGTGGATGACTGTATCTGACTTTTATGACCACAGGCAGCGAGGACAAAAGATCCAGGCATGATGTAACTCAAATATGAGACGTATATGCAAGATACACCACATCTGGGTATTTTGCTCTTGACACTCATAGCAGTATAGCATAATATTACTTAAGGGAGTAACAATGCAGGGGGAGTAACAATATGGGAATAAAAAACAGATGACCCCATATACAAGAACATTTGCATTAGCTGTATCTTGGACCCATTATGCAACAGCTGATGCAACCTAATGTGTAATGGCTCAGTTTAGGTTGAATGTACCAGTTTCTTGGCTGAAATCACACAAACTCTAAGTCTATATTTAAACAATAACAGTGCTTATTGACAGGTGCCTGTTATGCTATTGGAGATTCACCATATCTAAATCATTTGTCCTTGACACTCCCCATGCTATAATATTATTTTTAGGGGAGAGTAACAATGCACGCATGTTAACAACCTAATGGGGAGTAATGATGCAGGGATATTGAAAAAAAAAATGACCACATTGTTTCTAACAAAACATTTTCTTTAGGACCATTATACAATCTACCAGTAGTGTCTTATGGGTCCATTAAAGCTGCATGTACCCATTTCTTGGCTGAAGACGCACACATTTTAAGTCTGAATATAAACACTAACAGGTTAAAGAAATTAATAACTTGACAGCAGATGTCAAAGTTTACAATAAAAAGAATTAAATGTCCCTACAAATCAATTTTCTTATAATGATTGATCGATCCATCTAAATGCCGAGGAAACAAGACTAGTGCAAGACATTATTTAAGTGTGCCAGAATTCTGTTATTCTGTTATATCTATAAAGGCATTTATTTCTAATACTTAATTGGTCTAAATGTGGCAAAATTAAGCCTGAGCTAATCAATGAGATCCACCCTACCATGTACTCAAATCCTCAGAGCAGAGCACGTACACAAACACAAACAATCCTTCCATAACCACTTGAAGGATGTTCTTGTGTCTGTTTCCATTTGGTACTTAATAAGCTTATTCCGCATAGATTTATGGTCTGTGAATTATTTGTATAAGGGCATATACAGCTGTTAACACATGTCTTTATAGATCAGATACAGTGCTCTGTAATGGTAAGGTTGAAGATTACATACACAGAATAGCACTTACAGATCTGGATAAACACATGAACTGAATATCAAAGTGGTGAAATGCACGAAATAGTATCTTCCAATTATCAAATTCATAATATATGGCATAAATTGACCAAACAAAAACATGTCAAATTAACAAGAATGTTGACTCTGTAAGAAGATGGATACAATAGATGCATCAATTTCACAGAAACAGTTTATGCAAGGTTTTTATTACAGTAAATACAGTAAAATAGTTTTGAACTTGATTTTGAAAAAAAAAGTCTGTCTTTATATTCTTCTTAATAAAAAATATAGAAAAAGTCTCCTGAATAATGAATAATCCTAAAAAATTAATAATCTCCAGTTTAAATAAATTTTGTTGGAACATGCCTGTAGTCTTCACAAGTAGTGACAATTGACCAAAGGTGACAATTAAGGTAAAAAAGTTGATTGCAAAGTATGGGAGTTAAACAGGAATATTAATTGTTTTAATAACATTACTCTTTCTTGCTATACCAATTGTTATATACTTGCATAATTTGCAAACATGTAATGTTTGAAAGAGCTCATGAGTGCTTAAATTAGGTAGCTCAGTCAATGTCTTCTGTGAAATAAAATTGACTTATCTATCACAGTCTGTCGTTAGTGCTGAGATTTTGCTTTGACCATAATCACAGAAGATTTCCAACATACCAGTAGGATTCAATGAGCGCACTCAGAACAGATGATCCATGGACTTACTGATCTGGCGACAAAATATGGCTGACCCCACTTAAAAGCGATGCCGCTAATTCCATGATGGTCTCCCCACCTCCAATCGTGTCGTTGCTGTATGGGCCTCAAAATTAAACCTTGGAGCCAAGGTTTTATTTGTTTAAAATGGTGGTTGTGGAGGTGGGGAGACCATCAGGGAATTAGCAGCATTGCTTTTAAGTGGGCCACCCATATTTAGTCCACAGATCTGTTAAATCAACTTATTCTGAATGTACTCAATTTCTAACCACCCTGTCCTGAATGTTAAAATGGATGGCTGTCTCGATCAGACTTGCTTTGTTTACATAAGGAATCACACAGCCATGGGGAAATTTTTTGATACAGCATGGACCTTACAGTAATAATTGATTGCATAATGTCAATGTATTTGAATAATACTGACCAATTTTATCAAGGACTGGTTTCATAAAAGAATTTAGTCAGAAGTTGGCATTATCTATAATGACAGAAACAGAACAAAAATTTTGTTCCACTTTGAGATATGGGATTAAATCAGTGGTAGTCCACTAGAATAGCAGCTGTCTTTCCTACATATTAACCACTTCATCCTTTCTTCGAAACAGGCCCAAGATCCCCTTTTAATTTCATAAGTAGACTAGCTACCATTGATTTATCCTGAGGCAAATATGACTAAAAATTTTCCATTTCTAAGCAAGGCCAACCTATAACTTTAATTATGTACTTTTTATAAACTGGTTCCTAGTTTTTTATTTGAAATAATGGGAAAGCACATCGCACAGTAAAAAACAAGTAAATGAAATTATCAAAGGCAAAACAATCATTTTAAGTCATGAATACCTCTGAAGTGAACCTAGGCTGAAGACTAATCTAATTTTTCTGTTCACAATGACACTTGATTCTCTAGGAATATACAAATAATCACCCTTTTCTTTTTGAAAAACACAATGCGCAACAACAAATGAAAGAAATTATCTCATGAGAGTGCTTGGCAGTAGCTTTACCAGCAACTGGCAATACTGAAGGATTACTAAGCACTTATAGCCAAAAGAAGTCTCTTGGCATTTTGCTTTTTATTGATTTCAGGAAAAAAATTAACTCTCTCCAATGACCATTCCAACTACTTACTCAACTCTTTTCATGCCCATATTACAAGTCTCTAAAACTATGTATCTTTGTCAATTATGTCTCTCTCGTTACAAACATTCACACTGTGACACAAATGAACACACACACACTGTGATACACACACATATGCACCCACCCATTTTGACCATTTGCTTTTCACAATCCTTTTTTGAACTCATGAAAGTAGTCTTTAGACCTTTACATGAAGAATGCATTAAAATGGAAAATTCTCCATCATACCATAATGCAATGTTCGACACCAACATCCAGAGTTGATCGGCTGACAAATTGTGGGAGCACACCACATCAGTTTAGATTCAATTATGAAGGTACATGAGATAGCAGAGGGACAAGATTGAGATAGAACAGGGGCAAGACTGAGATACCCCGGTAGAAGAATGGCAATATTTCTTTTTGTTCAACAGCAGCAATGTTATTCTACAAGATGCCCCAGGCACATACAAGTCATACAAAATAATCTGGATTGCATGGTCCTAGTGTGTATATTTTGTTTTGAACCTAAAAACATCCCCATGAAACACCTAGAGTGGATAACCCCTATTTCCCAAATGATATTTAGTTGTCATTTCTCTGAAAATCCAGTTAAAAGGGAAAATGAAATATTATCTTTTTCTATGGTTCATTAGATTGATGAAGAGTCACAATTTCATTGACAAAAGGGTGTATATGTCAGGACAATATTGATTAGTGTAATGAAAAAATCCCACGGCCTGTCTTTGCTCAATTGGCTTCCTTCAAGAGAAAGTCTATCAATTCACATTTGGTATTAAACCCTTCGAGGTGCATTTATATCAGAATTTGAAGAAATGCAATAATTAATAAAACGTGGTTTATTTAAGGCAATTTTGATCATTTGAAAAATGTTTTGAATGAATTACCTGTAGGTATTCAAAATAGAGAAATTTTAATAGAATATTCAACCAGTTGCATAATTTAGTTGAACCTCTTCCATCATCAACAGCAATACACAAAACTAAGGTGCAATTGGTTGTTTTACTTTAAATATATCTATATAGGATAATTCAATATAGCTCAAGTCACAAATTTTAGTTAGACGTTACTAGATTTTCCTGTGCTACTCATAATTTTTTTCTTGAATTTTTGATATTTTAAAGAACAAACTTTTTTCTCAGCTCTTTCAGATAATAGGGTAGATAATAGGGTATTTCCCCAGACGTATCTTACTAATAAGGCTGATTCCTGAGCAGCGGTCCGGCCCTTCCCATAAAAAGGGATGATTGCCATCATTTTCAAACTTCTGGCTACATACCTGAGAAAAACATTAAGACAGTCCAGAATCTATTACCAAGAATGTTCTATTGAAATCTGACTAAAAACAAACTGTCAGAAGTCAAAATAATGTCTCTGATTGCAAAAAGAGGACAAAGCAAAGTTATATATCATTAAAAATCTAATAAAAATGTCCATAATGGTTGACTTAATGGGTTTTGAATTATTTTTTAAAATACCTTTCTTAAAGTTATGTAATTATAATTTTAGTGTAAAAAAAGATGGGATAGGGAACTCAGAGGTACCAAAATGATCACTTATGAATATATAAAATGATTTGAATTTTACGAGGTTCTTTATTTTCAAGCATCTGAGCATTTTGGTTGAATGATCAATACCATTGAATGGGTGTTGTGTTGATATTATGCAGCTTTGCAAATATTACAGTGGTTTCAGAAAGGTAATCTAAAGTAAACCCTCACTTAGTGGCAACAAACCAAAGATGTACAACATGATTTATACATTGTACCTGTACACAAAGATTGCCCACTGCTTTTGCTAGGCTTTTGTGCATTCCTTATTCCCTGAAATATAGATAACTTCAATCAAACAAATTCCGTAAACTGTCAAGTTAGGCAGGAAGCATCTTGTCAACAGACAGGCAATGTCAGAAACATATTACAACATAAAAGGTTTTCATTCCCTATGCATATATTCATTAATTCTAGAACCAAGAAAAAGCCAGTACCACTCCAACAGCAGATATGTCAGAGTTCGCCGACTTCAGATATCGAAATTAATCACATTCGTTTGGATTTTTTCCTTCACTAGAATCAAAGAGGCACAGGGGAATATTCCTGTATAGGACAATCTCAGGTGAACCACATAGGCTCACTTGTTAGTTGGAACAGTTGCTATTGATAGACTAGCTTTCATTCGAAGCCAATTCCCAACCCTGTTTATAGTGGTTTCCCAGTTGATTTGCATGTTTTTGGCAAGCAAGAGATAAAAGAGCAAGCCTAAAATGTTTTTTTATTTACTACGGATAAAGTGATAGAAGAAACCAAAATGAAGAAATTGAAGATGTGAGCCTGTGATATGATATATCTGAACTTGATTTTAAGTCCAAGAAAACTTAATTCAAATTTCTTGTACATTGTACAGGCCAATTTGAGAAATTCATTCAGGTTCAGCATTTTTGCCAAATGGTAAACATCAAGATATACTTAATTATTATATAATAAGCATAGCAGATCTTGTATCCAGAAATGTGAGGTCTGATAAATTTTAATATCAACCGATGACATTATCACCAATCATTATATCAACCTAAGGTGTAATTGCTGTAATAGCCAATCACAGAAAAAAGACATTATTTATCAGACAAAAGCAAAGCAGGATGACAGGGCTGCAACTTCTGACATATCTTGGAGGCCACTAACATCCAGGTATTATATCATAAAATAAAACAAAAACTGACTCTAATTTCCATCAATATGTTGTTTTCCAGACCTCAGAAAGTCGGGCAATGCATATATAATTTAAGGTCACCTAAGAACAGCAATCAAAAACTGCATAATTGGATTCTTTCATTAGGTCATATTAAAAATTGTTTATATTATATGTTACATTATGTTGTGTAATTTCAACTAACAATATCTATCAATGTGTTCTAAACAAAATTTTAATTTCACTTAAATTCGAAAGTTTTGATTTTAAAACATCCTTGTATCAACCTTCAGAGAGCCATGTGGAAGGAAAGTTAACTTACCCTCTTTAAATATAGTATATTGTTTTATCATTTTACTGAACTATTTTAACCAAGCATTTTGGTAGCATTTTCTATAAAATCAAACTATTTAAATGAGAAGTTAACCTCAACAATTATTTCAGAAAGTATTACTGATGTCCAGGTTGGACTATTTTTTAAGTGCATGAAATAATTGGGGTAATCATGCCCCCTATATTGGAGGCTGATATCAATTAGTATTTATAACTCGGGCACAGTAAATGTCACTAATAACATGCTATTACTGTTCTAAAAACAAAATTAAAGATGAAAAACACTTTCACACAACTTGCCCCTGTACAATGACCTGCAAACAATATTATATAAGGTATTTACAAAACACTATACACACTTTGGTCTCAGAACGACTGATGAAAAGTTTACCATCATTATGAAGTCCCAAGAAGAAGAAACCCTCACTGCACTAGCTTAATTTCTCTTCTCCACTTTTGCTAGGAGGGATCTAGAAGTAGTAATAGAAACTCAAGTTAATTTTTTTAGTAAGTAAATAGTCCTACACATTGTAATTGCTTTATAACACATTCACTAAAATTATGTTTATATTGTCATTTTCATCCACCCAGGTGGATGCATATGTTACAGTGAATAAACTAAACTAATAGTAAAGGACAATGGTACATGTATTAAGACTATGCATGTACTTTACCAATGTCAGTTGACAATATCGCCTGCAAGAATCTTAAGTTCAAGGTTGATTATAACATCTAGCTATAAAAAAAGGAAAACATGCAATCACATCATGCAAGTTATCAATTTCTAAGTAAGTGTACCCATGTGCATGCATCTAAGCAAAACTGCTCAACTTCTGTATCTATCCTACACCCCATTTCCATAGATTAGATCGACCTACTTTAGATCGACCTAACTCCCTGGGGGTTCACGCTAAATAGCTGTCAGCCAGGCAAACACGAAAGTTAATTACCCCCTTACAGCTTGTAGTAGGCGGGACGGACATTTAAGTCGGATTATCTGAATCTAGTGAGACTCCCCGCAGGGATAGATCGATCTAAAATCTATGGGAATAGAGCCTTAAATATACATGGTATAATGTACCCAAATGCAATTAAGTGCAAACATGCTTCATCCCTCAAAGACTTCTTTAGAGTAGTCAAGTCAGGAAAATAAAAAAAATTTAAAATTATTATATTGTAATGTAGAAGGAAAATTTTCTTATGTACAAAGGTATGTTCCTAGTAAACCCGAAAGAATTCTTGGATTCGTTTTTTAACAGGAGCTGCTGTTATCATTCTAATTATAAATAACAAACCACTATAGTGTCCTTAGTTTATTGTTGGACCTAAAAATTATATAGCCAAATTAAAATTTTTCTGGAATATTTGGCACCTTTCCCTGAATGATTTAAGTACATGTATATAGCATTCAAAACTGTTCACAGATGCATGATCAACATGTATAAAGTTCAACTTGTTCTTGAATTTTTTTTTTTAGTTACTCGCATGCATGGAGATGATAAATGTTAAGCCTCTACCAGGGCCACAGATTGATTTTTCACTAGATATTCACAGATATGTCTCTGGTCGCACTGAGAACAGATGATCTGCCGACTAAACATGGCCAGGCCTTCCCAACTACCAGACTCGGCACCTACGGGTCCAGTATAAACCGGTTTATCTGACCACACTACCCGTTTTCAAGGTGTGTGTCAGATCGCATAAAAGAGTATCAGCCACCACACCGATTTTACCTGGTGCGCGATGTGATGGCGATGATCCTAGTAATAGATAGACCCCGAGTCAGCGAGGGTTATGTGGCATGCACGAGTGCGAAGCACGAGTGGATGTCACATAACCCTCGCTGACGAGGGATCTATCTTATTTAGACCACGGGTCCATTAGCGGGTTATAACGCATTCATGCAAGACGTGCGGTTATGCGAGTTACACCACGTCTGAATCTTTTGTTCTTCACTTCCACCGTGGTCTAAAGCGGGGTCGGAAAGTAGTGCATCTCATCTACATTCATGCGCTGCTGCAATTTTCCCTGTTTATGCTAAAAATCTGACAATACCGCAATTTTTAACATAAAATTTAGGTTCGAACATAGCCAATGATCTGTCGGGGGTTAAATATTTTCTGGACGAGATTCAGTGAGTCGTCTGTCGCCATGTTGTCACTCGGAACTACACCAATGTCTCCGCACTCGACAATAGTATGGAGCTTGCGGAATGAGCCGAGGATTGCCGATTTCCATGTTGTTGTATTCATACGACTCCTACTTGACGAAAACGAGGCGCGATACCCGGATGACAGGTAGGCTTACAAAATTTGTGATGGGGTATGATACTCTTTTATGCGATCTGACACACACCTTGAAAACGGGTAGTGTGGTCAGATAAACCGGTTTATACTGGACCCGTAGGTGCTGAGTCTGGTAGTTGGGAAGGCCTGATGGCCGACCCCACTTAAAAGCAAGCCACCTAATCCTCTGATGGTCTCCCTGCCTCCACACATACGTGCCATTAAACAAATTAAAATAGGTTTACTTGCTAGGCCCCTGCAGGGACTAGGCGTGTAGAGGCAGGGATACCACCAGCTGATTAGTTGGCACTGCTTTTCAGTAGGTCTGTCATATTTGATCTGCAGATCTGTTAGTCCTGTGGATCAACTTGTTCTGAATGAGTTCTCTGGCTTATTCTATGATCTTTCCTACACTGTGACCCTGTGCAGAAGACCAAATTACAGGATTGGTCACTGTACTCTGTCACTGCCGCTTGGCATATCTCTGCCAAGTCCCTCTGACAGTTAATGGTTCTGATCTTGACAGTTATTGCTCTGATCTTGATTGCTTGCTCTACTATGACAGATACCTTCCTTACTATAGTGCTTGGTTTACCAGACAGATACGGGCAGACAGATTATGTAACAACTAACAAGTGTTTTGCACCTGCTTAGCACTGTTCCGAGCTGCTGACAATGCAGAAACAAAATTTCCAGGATTTTTTCATTTGCTTTATAATGGTGCAACATGTATTGTGTGCCTATGAAGGGTTGTGAAGTTTCAATGCTACTACAAACTAATTACAGACTAGACCAGAAAAGAGAAGAACAACTTACCCAGTAACTTAGTACAAACAAATGAATAAACTTTTTTATTGAATGCATTATGGCTGCACAGTATGCAGGACTGGTTAATAAAATCTGTTCTACATTATCTAGTGATAATAAAGAAAAGGTAAGTATCCTGTGTGTTGGTATTCCATATTCAATCAAACATGGATTAATTTTCAATAAAAAAGGAAGGTAGAACACCCTTGGGCAGTCTCATGGTACTTACAAGCAGTGTGTTCCACACTTTTAAAGTAATAAGCTACATAAAGGGACCTGTGGCTCAGTACTTATAACACCTATTCTTATAACAAGCCAAGACATATACACAAAACAAATTAAACCCTCTTGGGAATGTATAAATTGGTAGTTTTTTTCTCCAGAATCATATTAGTTTGTCTTAAAATGGTTTAGTTACACTCAACAGCTTTTAACAGGTAGAAAACTCTCACAGATCTAATGTTCTTATATGATTAAAAATAGTCTATTGCCATGATACATGAAGCTAACTTTAAATGAATATTGCGAATTTGTCATTTAAGTATAGATAAATTTCAAATATCTGTTTGTAGGTAAATGCATAGGAAATAATTTAATGAATGATTAAGAGGCCATTCAGAACATATCTATAGATCCACGAATCAAATGTGGCAGACCCTACATGAAAGAAGAGCCAACTAATCCGCTGATGGTCTCCCCATCTCCACACGCTCTGTCCTTGCAGGGGGCTAGCAATTAAACCTCAGAGCCATGATTTAAACCATTTAATGGCGCATGTAGATCCTTGGAACTTCTGTTCCGAATGGCCTCTAAGTCTTGATATAGATTGTAAACATATAGCCACTGCAGGTAGGCCACTTGAAACATGAAAAATATAACCACTAAGTAAATATCACCATCCTTAAAAAGCACCCTGACATAGTGAGTATAGTATGGATCCCATAGTTTCCCACTAGACTTTTCAAAATGGGAAAATAGCATCTGGATTTGTAAAAATAATCAATTCTCTAGTAAAGTGACACAATTTTATATCCAGCACAACTGTAATTGGAGTCAATGAAGATGAGTTATCAAATCAACAATTATTATGATGAGGAAAATAGCTGGATAGAATTTCCATTCATTGGTAAAATGGAATAATTCATTTAACTCAATATCTGTTGAAAATATTGATATGAAACAAATATAAAATACTTACAAGGATAAAAATTATTATAATTATGTACTTTTCAATAATTGCCCTGGTAAACTTCCATCCCATTCTACAATTATGGACTGTAATAAGTTGCATATCACCCCCCCCCCCCTCCCTTGTGAAGGTGATATTTAAAAAATTGTTTGAGTATTTTGCAGTAGTAGATACAACAGTAATCCTTTTGACTCAAGTCTCAGAGTTACTCCTTCTCTCCCCTTGGTAAGACATGACAAATGATTATTTTAAC
This sequence comes from Lingula anatina, assembly GCF_051362555.1. Classification (NCBI taxonomy): domain Eukaryota; kingdom Metazoa; phylum Brachiopoda; class Lingulata; order Lingulida; family Lingulidae; genus Lingula; species Lingula anatina. The sequence goes on from NC_141767.1 coordinate 48,286,933, forward strand.
AACCTGCCAATATCCTTAAGAATATTTTTCAATCACATTTCTTTTTAATCTTACTTTTTGATCATACTTTATTGATCAATAAACTTTTTATACTTTGTGAACCAAGTTGCCAATGACATTCTTCCTCAACGTGAAACCAGTTCATGATTGATTACTTTGGGTTATGCTTAGTGCTCTTAGTTGATGGAATGTGACCTATAATACTAAGATTATCTAGAACATGTGATTTCTTCATTCAAGGAAACTGTGCTGCAACCAAGCCATTATTGTAATGGCAGATTCTTAATTCAAGCAAGAACCTTTTTCTTTCAAAAATGACTGATTACTTAAAGGTCGGAATCAGGGCAGGTCTAACAAAAAACAATGTGAACTCCACCATTTGTATGTATTCATCATTTGTGTAATCTCAGAGTGGAGTTGTTAGTGGAAGGATCAGGAGGGTGAACAGACCCAGTGAGGGCATGCCTTGGTACCTCATTGTGCTCAGCAAGGCTCAAAATCAAAGCGTCCTCTTTCTATATTAGTCAGACAACAGGTTTTGGTGCAACCAAGCCATTGATTTGAATGGTCCCTGCTGGTGAAAAGTTACTTGTCATCTAAGATGTGATTTCTCATATAATGAAACTATACTGACAGTCATACAGTCACTTTCCATTTCAATGAGATTCAATCCAGGCACCTTCATAAAAATCCCTTAATGCTGCCTATTACAGAAACAACAATTAGGAAATAATTGGAATGATCAGATTGATCTCATGAATGATGTATTCTTATACAACTTTATTAGAAATATCACATTCAAAGAATCTGATGAAGTTATAGGACAAACAGACGAAGGCAAAAAATTATGAGCTATAAGACAAAGGAGTCAAAATACTGCTGTTTTGGTCTTGGCATGAAATTGGAATTTTATATGGTATTGTATATACTGTGGACACAACTAAAAACTACTTAGGTGGTTCATATGCATTACAGACTTGCTAGATGTATATTTTATGTATCACAGATTTTCCTTTACTGCTTTAGAAGTGTAAAGTTGGATTCACTGGTGACAGCACTTATTACACTACACGTAACTATGCTGAGCAAATGGCACGGCACCACTTTTCTAAAGAACAGTAATCAGTCCAAGTAGTAAATGTGAGTCAGACAATAATGCAGAAGTACATGCTGAGCACTATGTACAAGCAGTGACTTTGTTTAGAGATTTCTCTTTAAAGTGTTCATCAACATTCCCATGTAACTGTAATCACTTTAGATGGCCAATGCTAGCTTACTAGCACCCGTCCATCCGATATGCCAGTTAACACCTGAATTATTTACATAAACATGCTTGCTGCTGTACAGTATATTATTAAATAAAGCAGTTAGTCTCATTTGAGTGCCTGGCATGATCTGATTTATCTACAATTCTGAAAAACTAAGCATAATGAAACCAGATTAAATACCAAGGTTAAGGACATTGTGTAGAACAACAATGCTGTAAACAAACATAATGAATGAAAGGACCTTTTTTCCCATTTTAATGATTATAACATGCCTGTCTTAACTGTCGGACAGCAATGACAGACTAATATAAGTAATTTGTATGAATCAATCAACTTTTTTATCATTTAATTATCAATCAGCATTGGGCAGCATTCATTAAGATATGGTTGTTATTATATAAGCTAAGTTTAATATCAATTAAACATCAAATGCCCATTTTGTCAACAGGTGACTTGACAGATTGGAAAGATACCAGATTGGAAAGATATCAGGTAATACTGTCATTTCTACACAAAACAAGGTGAAGGAAGAAGTTTATTTTTCACACCATCCCCACTTCTACAAGATAAGCATCACCAATATCAATTGATGACATCAAAAATGCCCAGCCTTCCATATTTGAGAGATCCGAACAAACATACCTATTGTTTTTGCAAGTATAGTTTCCAAAGTAATCCAAGTTCTATTGAAGTGGGGACATGTCTGAGGTATGTGAGTTTAACATGACTGTTAATTTAATAACATGTCTTTCTTACATGTATTGTATAATGGAGCTCAAAAGTGAACAACTCAGACAACTTTTTAAAGCTTTATTCTAAATAAAACTTTGTTTCACCCTGAATGTCATTAACGGCTGCTGCATGAATGGAAATTACAACAGGGATTGGAGAAGGGGGAACAGAGCATACCAATTTCTCCTGCAACAGAGGCGAGTACTTTTACTACAAAAGTAAAATTACCCACATCTGAATGCAGCATACAACCCAATTAATAAAAAATATAATATCACCCATAGGGTTGCTAATATTGTAGTCTTTATTGAAACATGAAAAGAATTGGTTCAATGTTTGAATATTTTCAACTACAAAACAAAATGCATGGCAGGTATCTTGTGTTGGCTCCTGGGACAATTATTTAGAACAATTATCTCTCCAGAAGACTTGTATTCACATTTGTTTCCTCAAAAACAATGAACATAAACTGGCAAGGTAAATGGCCAGCATCCTATACTTGGTATGGTGTGATTGACAGGAAAGTCTAGATAGCAGACATGCAAATAAAAACTTGGCAAACAACTGCCTCAGTTGCATAATTATAACTGCCCAACCAAATAAAGGTTCTAAAATTAGGTTTTGAAAAGCTTTCCAAATGTTTGCTACACACATAATTTTCAGCATGCTGCCAAAAATGTCAATTTTATTATGCAGAAAATAAGAATAAATATAAACATGCTTGGTAACCATGACAAAGTTTATTGATTTATTTTTAATTTCATAGACATAAATTTGCTTAGTGGTTGTCAATATTGTCAATAATTCTGCAAAAATAATCAAACAGCAAAAGAAAATAGTTTCCAACATATACCTCATTCTTAGGTAAATACCAGAAGCATAATTTTTCCATCTTTATCAAATTTGATATGTTTCATCTAACTAAATATATTTCAGTCAAAAGTATAGAATGATAATTTGTTTCATCAACTTTCCTTCAAAATGCTGATATTTCAGAATTTCAAGAATATAAATTTAAAACCAACCATAATGAACTGACATGGTATTAATATGTTATAGCTTCAGAAGTGGAATGTTGGCACTTGGATGTCAGACTATCTTTACAAGTACTCCAGTCACTTACAATAATAAAAAAATGTGATAACTGATGTATCTGTTGGCAAGATTAATGCAATATAAAATTAATAATTTAGCATCCCATCTTGTCAACTCAAATATGTTTTAATGGTAGACATTATTGTGCCAGCTCACCTATCACAATTACGTGAGACACAATGCACAACCAACTGCAATTCATGGCCAACTATTTTAAAATGACCAAAAATCCACTTTTCATAAATCTTCATAATAAAGGAAAAGAGATACACTGATTAAGACATAGCACACACTGCTTCTTTATACCATGGTTCCATTCCACTTCTCAGATTTCCCTATATTTTACTGACAAAAATGCCTTAAGAAAATTGGTCTGGGCATCGAGGTGCTTGGTCTTGCCACTTATAAAAACCTTTGCCTATGGATCTGTATGTGGTAAATATAATACATGTGCAACTTTGTAAACATTATGCATTTCTGGTTTCTTCAGGTTCCCAGCATGGAAACCTTTGAAAAATTTCTGCCAATTGTCAGTTAATACTTTAAATGAAGTTAATTGGCAATACTTTTCACCAAATTCACTTGGGGCAAAGCTGATTGGTATAAAGAAGGACAGCATAATAGAGCACTACAGCAATTTGCAGTAATCGATCTAGGTCAACATGAGCAGCAAGTTTTAAGTCATTTGATGTCAGCAATTTCATGCAAAACAAAGCAGAAAATTAACCACTGTAATTTTAAAGAGAGCAATCATTGTGTTAAGATCAATCAATGCAATAATGATAATTTTATTTAAAAAATGTCATAGATATTACATTTAAATAGAAAAAAAAAATCAATGAATGTGCCACAAAGATGTCACATGAAAGAATTTGTCAGATAATATATTTTTAAAACTATTAAATAATACTAAATCAACTAAAACTGACCATTCTGCAAATTTGAGCTTAAAAGTCTAATATACAACAAAACTGTCAAAAGTTAAGCTTCCATCAGATAATTTTTTTTAATACCCTGTAGACGAAAGAAATGAACTAATGTTCCCCTCAGGGAAATCTTGCTTCTGGTTTTTATCTAATTCATTTAACTTGCTTTTAGGTTTTAAAACATCATTCCTGGGACATAATAGAGAAGAAATCCTAGTGCAATATCATGCTATAATTCCAATATTGAACTTATGGCCAATTCAATTTCAGATCTATTAATTTCACCACTTATACTACAAGCAGACAACATATTATGATAAGACCATCTGACATTCAACAGTTTTTGCCAGTTCTAGATATTGAATGCTCCAAGTTTCTACGCCTACTTACCATAGTTCCAATTCACCAAGGGAAACCTCCATATCAATGTAACATGCTAGAGCAAGCTTGCCCAAGTGGGTTGGTTGGCTCAATAAACTTATTTTCCCCTCCCTTGCCAACTGATTGCTGGTTCTCATCAGTTAAGTTGGGATGATCACATCCTTTGGAACAAAGTACTCCCTGAGTAGTAATCCCTAAACTTACTCATTATAAAAAGAACTGAAAAAATACTGGAACTAGCTATTTTCATCATATTTTGAGCAACTTCTTTTTCTAGTTTTTCCATTTCGATTTCATTCGATTCCATTTCTTAAGTATGGTTAAAAATAAAAGTCAAAACAGAATGGTTCATTTCATTGATTATCTGGCCCAAGTATAAAACTGAACTAAGTCAATTTTACATGGAGACTATTATAAGCACTATGATAAAACTAACTTGAATAACTAAATCTTATTAATAGCAAGAGGGGAACATTTTAGTAATTCCATCACCTTATCCAATCATTTTCATTCCCTGTGTAACAAATCTAATTTTGTCAAGCTGTTTCCTCAAAATGTGTTTTGCCAAATATCATTATGAAATTTCTTAGAGATATTATTGCTGTTCTTCTCACCTGGTGCAATTAAGATGTCAATATACCATAACTCAACAGAAACCATTGTAATTCAATTTGACATTGACTGGCATGGACAAAACTTTAATGACAATGACTGAGTCATAATTCATTTCTCATGTTTGAAATTTGATTAACACATACCCCGAAAAAATGTTTATTAAAAAATAATGTTTTAGACATTCAAGTTACAAAAGGAGGGAAATACTATAAACAACTGCTTTTTCTTTTAAGGCAAAAATGGGACCAATCATTGCATTGCCCTCTTCTGTTCAACACTGTCTCAGATTTCCAAGATACCTTGTGCTCAAACAGAAACTATTTGACCTAAAAGCAAACTTTTGGAAGCAGGTGGCACATCTACATCCATTACTTAGCAACACTTTAAAAGATGTTCAGTGGCTTAGGTGCCCAACATCAACAGGCTACAGCTGTGAAATTAGAAGCAGATGCTCAACAACTAAAGAAAATGCTTTTAAAATTCCCATTGCCATTGTGAAACTTATTTAAGTATGCATATTACATTAGATGGGTCAGGAAATAAGCATATACACTGTACTAGTATCTAAAAAATAAGTTGAAAGTCACATTGGGACTACAGATGCATTTCAATTCTGAGCATGAAAATTGAAGATTAATAAGTAAAATGTGAACAAGATAAAAAACCTATCCTATGGTTTCAGTAGTACAACCTTTAAAAAGCATGCATGCCTTGTCAGTTGTGTTTATTTCACTGTGTAGGTTGAAAGATTTCTATCTGATTTTCATTCACTGAAATTTGCAACAAAACTATGACACAGGCAGAAGAAGCCATACGTTAAAATGTAGCCATGTTTTACATTAGGGACTAAAATATTACAACATTTTTGTACATATAATTAAATATACATGATCAAGGAATATGTTGATGAAGCTCCAACTTGAAATAGGCGCCATCAAGTCAGCTTCGAGCAAGGGAGTCATAAATACACACATATACAAAAAAGACAATTCATACCATTAACCTGCAAAATGCAATATAACGAAACTGAGAATTGGTCTTCTTTACAAGGACACACTTTAAATTTAGATAAAATCTTAGAAACAATATTCATATGACCACCTCAGATATATAATAAGCAGAAAGTGCCTTTACTTGAGGTGGGGGTGGGGATGGGTTTGGACTCTGAGTGACACTAAAGCACAAATGCATGTAAATCTATAGCAAAAGTCCAACATGATGATCAAGAAAGTGTTATCAAAACTTTTTTAGCAAATACCTTATAATTATGGCTACAACAGATCTAAGTTGCGGATTAAGGGAGATACATTACTGTGGGCGAGAGAATTACAAATATGTTTGGAAGGAAATCACACTGTAATTTAAAGAAAGTAGGGAAATGGTGGCACTTGCAGAACACAAGATAAAAGCCATCATATGGTGAATAGTTTTATGTTATTGCCATCTTTTTTTGTGCTAATTTCTGTAATTCATTTTAGGAAATTGTAATGTAATTTGAAAATAAATGGGGAAATGAAGGCACTTGCAGAACACAGGATAAAAGCCATCACAGGGTGAACAGCTTTTTTATTATTATTATTCTTTTTATATTTTCACCATATATTTTGGGTAAGTTTTTGAAAAGCAAATATCAGGTATTAAAGGTTTTATGAATTTCTTTACTCAGTTTAATGCAGAAAAATAATATTTCATTATTAACATTTTATGACTTCCCTTTTCCAGTTCAACATTCTAGCCAATGTAAGGATGTTTTACAATGTACTGCTACATATTTAAAGGTTAAAAGACAAATCTCCACAAAAGCAAGGCTGGATCCAGAGGGATGAGTCACTGCTTGAGATGTGTCATGTCTCTCCTCCCTAGCTTCTTTATTTATGTTTTCCTTTCATGTAGATTATCAAAATTCTTTTTAATTAACCTTATAATATAATCATTGATATGATGGTTAGTCAATAGAGTGTCATCATTTATTATCAAAATATTCAAGTATGGAATTTGCCAATGGAATACTAATTTTATACCTTGTTGGACATTATGGAATTTTGAGCAAGAACCTGGCAATAATGAATGTTTCCAGTTCTCCACCACCTCATCTCACCATCGCAGTAACATTTCATCAAGCAGTTCAAATAAGGTAATCTTCTTTCCTTTAATCAAGGAGAGCACACCTACAACCCGCTGTATCGAATAGGTTAATAACCTAGTTTCTGAACTGTACCATGGAAATGGAAATGAAAATGGCATTAATGATGGAAAGGGCACATCATTTTACAATTTGGTCTTACTTCTAAAAAGATATCCATTTCAAGTGTACAGTGAGGTCATACTGCAGCACATTTTGTGAATTTTCCATCAGCTACCATATTCTATGTAATAAATGAATTCTCTAATTATCCATGACAATCAAGAGAACATCAATAGACAGATGGATATTGAATTTAACTTAGCCTATAAATTATTTCAATTATCGTTAAGACTATTATTTTCAGACAATTAATATCAGAGAGGCATTCACTGTGGTCTGCACTGGTGAATACATATGGGGGTTACTAGTAGGTCATAATATATGGTAATTCCCTGGGCAGTAGTCAGTCCACTAGTGTCAAGAAGAGATTGAAAATGGTTCTTCTCCATTCTTCCATTCTCCTGGTTCATCATTTATGTTGTATTTTATTTATTCATTTAATTGATTTTTGGGGGCTTTCGCCATCCTCCCTGGATTGGCCTTGGTATAATAACTTATATTTTAGAGACTTGCCCACACATGCATTATGTACAATATATCTAAGATAACAGTACTCATATAATATGGTACATATGTTGAGGAATAACTATACAGTTGCACTTCTATTCAAAGCTCAATAAACTGTTATTCCTGGGTGCACTTTAGGTGCTACATATACTAATTTTATCTGGATTTTCTCCATCAAAGGGAACGTTGTATGATCTACATGGCAAAGTACTTTAATAATTTGCTATTCTTGAGAGCTTATGGAGGTATATTATTTTGCATAAATAAACCATTTTTACACCTTGATATCTATGTTAGTCCCTACAGTATATAAAAAGTTCATTTTTGGTATCTATGTCTCATTTCATGAGAGATATTGATTACAATGATGATGATGATGATGATGGTGATGATGATGATAGTGATGATGATGGTGATGATGATGATAGTGATGATGATAGTGATGGACTGTAACTTAACATCCCATTCTATGTCCATTACCTAAACAAAAAATGTATATCTTATTAATTTTTTCAAAAGACTCATTGACATGCCTAAAAATCAAATGAGTAAAAAAATTCCATCTGAAGAGTTACACCACACATACACAAACAAAGTTGTTATGTTACATCTGGCAGATGTGTTTTCTCCTAGGAAGTTCCACATGGTTAGAAACAAAATTTACTTGCCAACAAATGAAGGAACCTATGACAAACATTTCAAGAAGCCACTGGCAGTCTGGGGAATAGAAAAATCAATAACTCTTTTATCTTTCGAAAAATAAATGAGAATGCACCTGTCTTAAAACAAGTTAAAAAAAATGCTCACACAACATAAGCTTAGTTCCTATAGAGACCATAGTCTCCACACCTACATGCAGATGTTACATTTCCTCAACAGGAATCAATGCGGTGTATAATGGTCATATCTATCTCAATTTTAACTTTGCCTAGCACCCCAATTTTATTTTCTATTATGTCCAGAAGGCTCTAACACAACTCTAAAGCAAAATGTGCACTTTTGACATTGAGATCCATTTCAAGTCTGAGCTCACCCTCAAGGGAGATGTACTGATAATGAAACATGATGATGATGAGACACCAACGTCATAGTGAAGATCTGTCTGCTGTTGAAAATATTTTTGCTATTTTTGTAATGCATAACATTTGAAAAGTTAAAACCATTATCTGAAAAGGGGAGGGGACATAAAATGGCTCCATCACACTCTTTAAGTTAAAATAAATGGTAAAAACAAATTTTATGCAAAGCAATTCTATTCTCTCTCTACATTTGAAAACTTTAAAAAAATAGTATCTACGTGTTATAATTTATGCAAAGCAATTCTATTCTCTCTCTCCATTTGAAAAATTTAAAAAAATAGTATCTACGTGTTATCTGGATTGCTTGCCTCAGTTAACCAGTAAGACTTCAAAGTATGACTTAAACCTGAAATTTACTCAATTTCCACTGGGGGCAGTGGATCTGCAAAAATAGTACCATTAATCAATGCTCCTGTTGCCTTTGCGGACATGTGTTACATGCCAGAATAACAGAAGAAACAATTCTAGTATTCCTTTATTTAATTTTGACTAGAGTTCGACCAGCAAGGTGTTTTCTCCATTAGTTTAATCAAGGAATAATTATCAAAATTTTCTGAAGACTCATCGCTATCTTATCTAATGGGCTTATTAATATGGGAAAACTTAGAGCTGTTTATTGATTGGTGAAGAATAGGGCATTGCTTTCCTACGGGCTCTTGTATTGTGTGGTTACATCCAGTCTTGGAAGACGTGCTAATTAAACAATTTTATTCTGCATCTGGTTTTATAAGAAGGCCAACAATCTGCATTCTGGGAAAGCAAAAGCCCCTGTTGAATAAATCCAGTGGGGCGCTTCATCCATTGCTCCAGTGACCCAATTAATTATTCATGAGCATTTCTGCGAGGAGCTCTTAGGTATATTAATGAAATTTCTAGTCAAACTCAATCAATGAGTAATTGAATTTGAGCAAGCATTATACATAATTTACACATACAGACGCCTCACAGTGGTGGAAGCAGGAACAGCTAATGTAGTTTAGGGTATCTCACAGAAACTTCAAGGAGACTAAAATTGTATGGGGTGTCCCATGGAACACATCAAACTGCATCAGTACATGTTAGGGTGAGAAACTAACTTCAGGAGAGAGACAACGCAAGTGTCAACGGAATAACTGACGCAACACCGAGACTTTGGGACTCTAAAGGCCTTATGTCAGTATTATTTCCAAGCATGAATAACATGCATTTCAATCAGTGCAACAGGATAATTACTTCTTTGGTGACAGTCCTCTGCACACTGCTAAGCACAGGTAAGCTGTTCTTTATTTATTCATTATATATTACAACTGGCCATTTATAACCAGAATTAGGTGGACAAGGACAACAGTACCAATGTTTATCAAGCCACAATCTCATAAAAAATGCAATACATGTATGAAGCTTAGAATGGAATATTACAGAGAGATGAAAAAATATGATAAGCAATAACCATAACCAAATTTCTTATGGAATACAAACAGCACTTACCAGCAACATACAATAAATAAATAACGACACTTTCGTTTTCAGATAGACAAAATCTTAAATTGCCTGCACTTTCACAAATAGTCATTTTTTGTTTCAAGCTTAAGCAAACTAAGCAATTCATAACATTGTGCATACAGAATACTTCCATATACTATCTATAATCTCCCAATGTCAGTGTGAATTATATCTATGTATTATTGGGTTAAATGCAATATTCTTGCTGTTGTATACAGTGATAATCATTAGTGTCATTGTAAGAAGATGGAACTGGATTTATATCTACTTGTATTATGTATCTACAACATAGCGTATTAGTGACAATTAATAGATATAGATATGGATCAGCTGTGTTAGTTCTCTGGGTAATGCAATGCCATCACAAATTCTATATTCTCAGAGCAAACATACTGTTATTTGCCTGATGACTTCATACATAGCAGTGGGATTTCTGAGTGCTCTTTATTAACGTGGATGTGTGACATATGCATGCATACGTACAATTTTTGGTGTATGTGTAACTGCCAGTGTACAGAGGGAAAATGTCTTTACATATGCAGAAATGTGTGTGAGGAGGACATAAAACCCTTTTTACCAATTTTGCAGCAACATGTATAAATTCAAATTAAAGTACATATATGCACTAGTACATGTATAGGCTTTTGTTACATTTTACACAGTTCTCCAACTGGAATATTTGAGGTACACAACAACATACTGCATGGATGTACAGGATGCAATTAGTTCACATAATGAAAATTTGGAAAGGAAATTTGTGACAAATTGATGACAGGACCATTATTTCATACAATGAATAAACTAATGACAGCATTGTATATCATCTGTGAAAAATCAAACAAATAAAAACGTGAGCCCTGGACTTAAAAATTATTTCCCTTTTTTTCAACACTTAATACTGGAACATAATTGTACCAAAATTTGTCAGAGTGGGACCAATAGACATAAGGCTTAGTTTTTAAAAATTGGTATTAACAATCTACCTAACATTTTGAATGAAAGCCATTGTAAGAAGTAAACAATAAGCCACACCTTGCCAACATCTGTACCATTTAAAACACCACCAATGAAATGAGATTATTAAGACAAATTAGGACAAATTAATACAAAATATCTGTATTTTAAATAAAAAACAAAAATAAATATTAAACAACTGACATATGAAGACTTACATGAAAACTTTTTCTACTATACATATTGTATACAGATTTTGAAATAAGCTGATAAGTATAGCACTGACATGTGTTTAAGTCTGTCATTGACATATATGAAATATCAGGTACTTAAATGTACTCAAATGAAACTCCGGGGAAGGAATGTTCTTTGGGAAGTCTTTTTATCAGATTGGGATTTAGATCGAGATTAAACATTTATTAGATTTGTAAGAGCAATCATGGCATTTTACTGCTTTTCCCAAAATTCAAAATTCATGACATGCTGCTAATGAAGTAAAAGCTTTATCACAATTGTAGACAAAAAATTTTTTTGACATATGTGCATGCATGTCTTTACTTATCCATTTTTCCTTTGAAGTAAAAATACCAGGACAATTTTCCATTGCATATGTGCTAGAATTATAGACAATAAGCAAAACATATTTCAAGTCATTTAATCAGTGAAACTTAATAATTAGCTTTTTCCTTGTTTTAAGTGAAATTCGGATAGTAAATATCTGTTCCTTTATCAAGGCCAAGAGGTTTTTATGGGAACAAATGAAATGCAATGCAATCTTCCCTATATTTCAGAGATCAGTGCACTTGTGGAAAACTTCTGAAAGACAGTGAACTCCCCTGTAGCATATTTATGTACTGAAGACTAATGGAATGTTTTCTGTTCCTTAGATCTGCCCAGTAGTTCAGTGCTGCCATTAATGTATGTAATTACAATCCACTAAAAGCCATGAAAAATTCCATGATGTATCTATTGTCTAATCAATCAAATCAACAGATATAGGAAACAAACGCCCAGTGGCTCAAAAGTAATTTAAACAGAGTCTGACTTTGAAAAAGGGGCATGAAAAGAGGAAATATAATTCTAAAATACTTTAATCTGAGAAATGAAGATGTAACTTTTCACAAATTTATTTTGTGTAACTTTTTATTTAATAATTTAATATTGGGAATTGTGTTGTGCATGACACGCATGCACTGATCAGCAAAGTTATAGGAAAAATGACAAATTACAAATGACAAAACTGAAGAACCTATTCACCTATGCATGTTGTGAATTGTCTTATTTCTATTTATTGAAAATGAAAAGTACCACCATACAAGTAACGAGTAAATCAAAATAAAAAAGAGTATACTTTTACTAATTATAATAATGATGATATATAATAAAAATAAATAAATAAATAGAATAAATAAAATTTAGACATTTAAATTAAACACTTGTTTTAACAGACTATAACTCTTGAAAGACTAGAACTAATTATAATTTTAACAATGTGTTCTAAACTCTCTTTTCATTAAAGCTTAATGATCACGATGAGAATAAAGAGAAGAAAATAACATTAGAAATATAGCCAATCTTTAAAAAAAGATGAAGTAAAGAAATGCAACAACAAAGTAAATATGTAGCATTCCTATTGGTACAATGTATGTTGGTAAATGGATATTCTGTTTTGTTGACAATGACCCTTTAGCAAGAAACATCAATACCGAATTTCCAGTTCTTTTAGGTTAACAGAAGATATACATCCTGAAGGCAAGATGTATTTGCTGGGTTACATGTGTTTCCATTATAATATTGACAGTTTCCCCTTTACTTTTCATTTTCTCTTAAATATTTTTATCCATCTGAATCAATGTAATTAAACTGCTGCTCCCTCCCAGCAAAATTTTGGTCCCTGAGTTACAAACATGACACAATCTGGCTTCAGGACAGACTTGGTAAATCTGATCTTGTGGTTTGAATGCATGGCCATACTACATGTTCACACTATACCAGTAGAGATTTGTGGGAAGCTTCATAACAACCACTGTTAAGACAAAGTGAAAATTGTGTTTCAGCCCAGATGAGCTTTCAAGTACAAGATACTAAATAAGACTTGTACCATTTTAAAGACCTTCTGCCTAAGCTTGTGATTGTTAAGGCAGCGCCAAGCCCCTATGGACACAAACTTGCAATCAACCCACAGCAGAATGGCTTTGGATTACTCAGAGCTTTTCGGGCTATACTGAGAATGATGCTGTGTTCTGTTCATTATACTGTCATCACAGAGTTTTATGTTCAGAACCTGCATTAATTACATGACTATGTGCCCATATTTGCCAGTAACTCTATTGTTTTTATGGGCAATTAGGTATAATTTAATGCAATTTTTAATTGCATGGCATGTACATGTAATATGACACAAAATTTTAAGAAAAATATTTCAGGCAAAAATGATTTCAAAGAATTTATACAAAAATTCTTGAACTAAATGATTACATTTTGTAGGTGAGATTAATATATGATTCAATTACATGTACAACTCATTCCCCTTGCAACAGTCATCCAGCGCCGATGAATCATGATAACCAAAATGTACAAAGTGCATGTGCTGTGCTGATTTTCTGGGTACTTTTCTCCCCTTTGTCTGATAATCTCTGGTATCTCTTCTGATTTCTTGCTATCTTTGCCATGGGAATAAGAACAGATTAATCAGCTGTCTCAGTAATAAAGTAGCTAATAAATCACATTTTAACACAATTAATACAATATCAGGCTGCTCTATAAAGAATATATATGAACTATGTCCCCCCTCCCAAATCCCTGTTTACAGGGGGTATGATGACGATCTAAATGCCCACATAGCTTCGTTATTGCATGCATGTTATATAAAGGATGCACAAACACTCAGGGCCGTAGCCTGAGCAAAATGCCAGGGGGGGCAGTAAGCGGACACGAGGGGGCGAAGCCCCGAAGGGGGGAGGGTGTGTCACCCCTCCCACGGTGTGGAAAATTTTTAAAAACTTTATGTATAATACTGAATTTTGGTGCATTTTAACTGTTATTTATTGCTCAATCAGAAGTTAGAAATTGTGGGTTCATTTTGCCTGGGGGATAGCTCCCAAGGGAGGGATAGCTTTTTGGCATGAACTGAGTTGGCTAAAAACAGTACACCTTTGTAAACAGATTGTTGAATGATTGTCTAGTGGTCATGAGTGCATTTTCTCACAGAATTGATACCAACTTTGCAATCATTTTTTTTTTACCTTTGCGATTATTTTTTTGCACCTCCAATCCCAGGGGGGGCAGCTGCCCCCCCTGCCCCCCCGGAGGCTACGGCCCTGAACACAAAATAATAATCTCACAAAGTTGCAATGAATACCAACTAGAGTTTAGGAAAGGTAACAAGGATTAATATCTTCAAATTTATATTATAACAATAATTTAATTTATGATAATAGTAATTAAAATGTGATTGTTATCCCCAAGGAACAACTTGTAATGGCATAGATTGAATAATAAAACTGCATATTAAAAGCAAAATGTTGCTAGAAAGTAAATACATTCAGAAAAGATTGATGGAAGTGATTTAACCACATGACCCACACATGCTATCACTGGTGTCATGCAGCAAATTATGCTAAATAATATCTGATTCAATAAAACTGCTTGAGCTTAGTCAAACTCTGAACTTGCACCTTGCAAGATCACAGACATTATGTAAGTGGGCAAATAAGACAAGTTAAATGTTTGAAAGAAAAGTCATATTGAAAGCATACAGTGGAATGTTGATAATTCTGAAGAAACCAACACATATACAGTATTTATGCATAAGAAATTCAGTCAAAAGATCATTTTGTTGTACAGAATCTGTCTTCAAAATGACTTGGACTAGATGAAGAATTTGTGCACAATCATGGAAGATGTGGACAGTAATATGTCATGTTGAGTTTTTGAGTCCATAATGTGTACCTTATGTGTTTGTTCTTTTGATAAAGCTGGTTTCATTTCCCTTTTGCTCCTGGGAGAGCCACTCAGTACACGAAAAAACATCACAATTGAGCACTGGCAGAGTAATAAAGTGAGAGCTGAACCTGATAATGTGATGAAAACAAGTGAAAGTTCTTGTTCAGCTAATGGGAAAAGAACAACCCTACATTAGGCTTTTCTTTATTAGGTGTCCTGAAATAGACACTTACAGAGGATATATCAATTATTTAGGGAGGTCCAAGGATAATGGACTTCTTCATTAAATACTTGTAGCATGGCAGCAAATAAAGTACTTTGAATAAAAATCTCTTCTCCCGTGACTTATGTCCAAGTCCTATCATGTATGCACTATTAAGGTAAATCAATACTCTCTTGATCCTTCAACTGCTTGATGCTGACAATATCTTGATTATTTTTGTCATGACAAACAAGTGTCAATTAGTTTTTATAAACTAATGGCTTGGTAACATGCTGCAATAGGTCTCTCCAAGTCTCTGGTGTCCCTGTTAACTCAAAACAAGAAAAGCAATATCCAAGAAGGATGTTGATAAGATTCACTTTGTATAATTGTCAATTCAAGTAGTACTAAGGAACAAGTCATTTCACTGGTTTTATTCTTTACAGTATGCCCGTCATGCACACTATGTAGTTAATGATCTAGCCCCTCCTCCATGCCTACTCCCCCCCTCCCCCCCAAAAAAATGCTTTAATCTTTTTTCATCATCTTCTAGCTATAGTACCTATACTTCTGTCAATGTATGAAGATTAAACTGGTTCTACCTTTAGTTATTAAGATCATCTCAATGTGAAATATACATATCAAACAACATTTTCTAGCAAGTACATCTTTGATTAAGAGACATAAAACTTGAGGATAGCAAAGGAATGAACCCCCCCCCCCCACACACACAAACATATGCTCACATGCACACACATCACCTTAGCAAGATAGTGCCCTAGCATTTCTACAACTCTTGAGTCTATGGAATAACATACATGTCAGTTAAAATGGATCAATGGTCATAAGCCACTTATGTTCACACAAGACCAACTGGCGCTAGGCAAGGTGTCACTTCTATGGATTTCAACCCCAGAGGACCTCATTTGTTCTGGTGGCAAAATTGGTTGGCATTTCCAGCAAACAGAACCACTTAAGAAATAGGTCAATTAAAATATCTGTCCAGCTTTTATCTCTCTAATACACTTTATAAAATTTTGGCAAATAAATCTGAGTCAAAGTCATTGTCAAATTCAGTATGATTTTCAGTTAGTGCTTTTTCGGTAAGGACACTTCTCGTGTGAGACAGTTATTGCATATTTTCATAACTTTTGTGTTATATCTTATAGTGCATGTTTGTAAAGCCATACAAAAGTTTACACAGTACAAGCATACACAATAATTGTTTCTTCTTTCCTATTACTCTAGTTTAAAAGATTTTTGTACTTTTTAAAAAGGCAAAGCTTCCAGTAGTTCTACTGTTTCTTTAATGAACCTCAATAAATAGTGCCTCAAACTCTTTATTGCATTTGAACAACCTCTGTGGTTCTATCTTAGACCATTATGATTACTTTTCCTGGACACATGCATCAGTAGATTCGCTTCACAATAATAATAATAATTGCCATCTCATATGACTTTCATTTCTGTATGAGTTATTTTTAATTTGGCCCTTCTGAAACACAGGTCTGGACAATCAGGTATAATAAGCCTGGTCTGTCGTTCAGCTTCATTGCTGATGGGGACATTTTCAGATCATTACCATCTCTTAATACATCTTTGTATGTTAAGTTCACTGCAAGCTTGGCTGGTGATAGAATACTTATTGCTTATCTGTCTCTCAACTGGCTATGAATGTTCCCAATAAGCACAGGGGTATCAATTCAAGTTGAAATAAAATGTTTTTTGAGCATCCGTGTGTGTCTTTAGGCTCTGATGAGCAATAAAAGCATATAACATCACTCATCCATTTGACGATGACAAAGATGGATGCTTACATATAAGTTTGTGCTGAACTCCTGGGGCTTTTCTTAAAGCATAAACCAAAAAGTTTGAGTTGTTTGACTTGTGTTTCTCAGTCCTCTTAAGTTGCTTCAATTCAAACAAACTTGTATCCGCTGGTAGGTAATTTGTCTGTTAACTCCTACTGAGGAAATTTACATTCTGATAGGGTTAAGTTTTTCAACATTTGTTGATGAGTATATGAAAACTTTATAGGTAATACTTAAAATGTATGCTGTGTATGAATATTAAAAGAGATAACATAATTTTAGCTTATAACAAAAAAATTCTCAACGCAACAACATAGTTTCATGCCATAGTTTCAATGTGGGATCAACGTTTTTTAAAAATCTAAAAATCCAAATGCCTTTCACCTCATAATATCTTATTGGTGCGACAGTATCATAGTTTTGAAAATAGAAGGATCTTTGAAATGACAATTGAATTTTTAAATTTACATGAGCTGCAATTTATTGTCAAGGGATTAAGTAAAGTCTAAATATGAACATTTTGAGGATGTCAATTAAAAAAAAGACAAAAAAGGCATATTCAAAGTTATTGACTGTATTTGTCCTAGAAAAACATCTTCTGAGGTAATAATTACTATTGCAACACTAATAGTTCCAAGAGACAGCAAATCATGATACTAGTTATCATGTGAAAGCACCCCCAGGCATATAGTCTCTAATGGATGATTTATATATAACAGATAATAAAGAAAAACCAATGAGCAACTTTGCCTACTTTTATTGAAATGTGAATTTTTCATGTAAGATAGCAAGTTAAGTAAATATATTTGCAGTTGATTACTCTGTTTATTGTGACTAAATTAAATGTCCCAACATCACACATGTAAATACAACAGCTACTGCAACAGTGAAAAAAGGCAGCAAATTATTTGGGAAAAAATATTTTGTCACATTTTAGGGTGGGAAAAGAAAATGGGTTGCTAACTCACAAAGTGCCATTGGCATTATTTGCATACCCTTTACTCAGAGCAGTAAACTCAATCTATTATATTCTTTCCATCTCATATAACACCAACTAAGCAGTAAATGCAATTCTACATTTGGATAAATCATACAACACCTGAGCCTACTTTCCTTGATACTTCAATAATGGCCTTTTGTGATACTTTGAGGCTTTGCTGCCACATTTATCTTACGAAGTTGACAAATTGCTATAAGTTTCTACTTAAACCCCTGACACTTTACACAAAAGTACAGTCTGAGGACATAAGATCAGATATGGATATGCATGCAACTACTGAATCTTTCTGATAACAATAATAATTTGGAATGGGGCTTTGAGTGCAGTAAAGCAACAGCAAGCATTTGAAGCTGCCAAATTTTGTAAGATACATGTATGTTTAAAAACAAAAGGATCTTAGAGGAGGTATATTTGTAATGGAAGCTTGGGGAGGGATTTCCTCCACTGTTAGCCTTCTCTGTTCTTAATTGCTGCAAAGTAATATAGAAGCTACTATACTGTGAAACTATTATGAAAAAGTTTCCTCAAATTAAAGTATTCCTAGGACACCATTACCACTGTATTATTACTTTTTTTGCTTGACATGAAAGGAAAGTAAATATAAATTTATGTAATAACATGTAAATATTTATTCTCATAGGTAAAATATGCAATAGAAAGACTTTAAAGAGTTTTAAAGACTCCTGCAATAAATGCATATTCAACATGTTGTTAAGCTGTTTTTATGTCTTTTAGTGGCATGCAAATTGTAACGCTACTGAGTCAAGCTCTCTGATTAACTTATACAACTGTAGTAAACTACATTTACCTTTCATTACCTACAAGCTACACATGGCATGTGTAAGGTAAAAATCCACTTAAATGTCAATTGTTATTCACAAGACTGCATGGCTATATTGGTTGGGCAAAATTAACTTCATTATTTACCTCTAAGAGGAATGACCTTAAACGAGTTGCAATTTAAAGCACCTACATGTAAAACAGCATGCAAGCATCAAGAGACAGTCAATAGGAGTTCATATCTGCATTCCAACTTTGACTGCACTGAAACCAACTGCTTTGTTACTAAGCCATTTATATATTTATATTTTTACATGATGTACTGAAGCAAAGTAAACTTTTCTGTAGCATAACAGGTCCAGAGACAGGGGGTGGGTTTAAGGTTCGAAAGGACTGCCCTGTTGGAAAATGTCCATATCTCAAGTGGTAAAAGGTAGTCTGAAGGTTTATTGGTCCAAATGTTCACTATAGAACCAATTAATGAACCCTTGATAAAAAAAAAGAAAAAAAAACGATGAAAATGTTACTATTTTTCGGACCAATTATGAACCTTCAGACCAACGAACCTTTGGTTTATCAAGATGCCCCCAAAAGGTCCAATTTTTCAGAAAAAGAACATTTGTTTTTTGAAATTGCTGACTACAGGACTGCATAAAGCCCACACCTAGTCTTCAGATGGCCAACAATAGTCTGAGGTTGGAACAGCAATACATGTAGTGCACACTGCTGTGTGGGTTCTATCCATGGCAACCAAGCCAACTAACATGAAACAGCCTTCCAAAGAAGCTAAAGATTGGAGACATTTCTTTAAAATCTTCCATGCTTTGTTGTGCATGTAAGATCAATATTGCACGAAGGTTAAAGAGACAGAAAACAATCATCATTAAGTGCTGTTGTATTAGAGGGAGTCCGGACTGTATTACAGAACATGTCTGGGATGCCATTTGGCATGCTCTTTCCATTCTATTTTGGCTACAGAAACGCTTTTAAAGTTTTTCTGATCTGAACAGACTAAATCATAATGCAATTCGTCAGCAGCTATTGCAAAACATTGCAAAACCATTTTAGTCTTATGTAAGTCTTAAATGTGAACACAATAAATGTTTTGCAAATCACAAGACTTCAACCACAAACTTTCCAACAGACTCTATGTTAAAATGAGTTATATTTGGAGTTTAATGTACGCAATTATGTTTGTAATTAGCACATGGAATTATTTCATCTTTATCCTTTTGTTTTTTTTTGTTTGTTAAGAAATAATCATCAAACATTTTCTAGGCCCCTAGAAAGAGCAGTGAGTCATATTACATTACAGACATCTTCTATCTCAAATGAACTCAGTGTGTGAATCAATGCAGACAGCCAAGTAAATAAAATCTTAAGAGAATTCCTACAATGGCAGATAAGAGCACAAAGCAGATGACAACCTTGTTCTGCCTCTCAGCTCTCTCTCTCTTTTTTTGGGGGAGGGGGGGGGGGGGATGATAAAAATTTAACAATAATTAATTATGGAAAGACATGATACATGGATTTTCCTTACAAAGGAGTGAAAATACTAGATAGATTTAAGTAATAGTCATAGTAAAATACATTATATGCTGCTATTGTCATATAAACAGTCCATATTAATAAACATTCTATGTTGCTTTTAACTCTCATTTCATCAAAAGAAGCTCTAGCATTTACCTTCAGATTCCTAAAAATTCAGTCCAAATGCCTAGCAACAGCTAGCCTTAATGGGTGTGTCACTGATACTTGCCATGTGCTTTTGGTCATTTTCATTTTCCAATTACTATCAGTCATTTACTACAATTACTCATGCCATACAAACTTAATTGCTGTTTAATTTATGTGCCTTCCTAAACAGAAATACCGAGGGAATTTTCAGAAATCTAATTTTTTCTCCATTTGGTCAGTGATTAATAACCTTGATTATTATCACAAATGATCATCTACATTATGGCCACATCTCCATATTGATGCTCTGTGCTATCAGATGAAAAAAAAGCTGCTGCCTATTAGTTACTGTAAAAACTTGATGGCACTTTTGGATAGTATATCGTATCCAGGCCCCAAGACCGTTTTTTTTGGGGTGGGGGGTGAGGGGAGTGTTCAAATGAACTGCTCTGAATCAAAATATGAACAAGTTTCTATGCCGTTTTTCATGTTGGATTAATTAAAAGGGCAAAAATGCCCAATTTTCAAAAAAAAAAAAAAAAAAAAAAAGAACCCCCTTTGAAAGTTCTGGCTACAGGCCTGTTTTTTTTATTAATGCTTTTTTCCAGATACTGAATCCCTGAGCTGTGTTGAAAAAATAATTGGTGTACACAACTATAAGCTCCATGTTTATGAAAAATGATGGAAAAATCAAAAAGGAGAAAATATAATCACTGAAGCCAAGGCCCAATAAAATTTTGACAATCACACACATGTACGGGGTCCACACACACACATATATACACACACACACACTTGTTTGGCCCATGTTTCTTCTTCTCTTCCTGCATCCAGTCTTGGTACATCATATATATAGTTCTACAGCATAAAAAGATCATCAGTGATGAAAGATAAGCCACAGCCAAAAATCAAAGACAAGATGCATTGACTGACAGATAAAAATGAGACTGCCAATTACTGTTACTTGCTCCATCATTTCTAGCTCTTTTGGGAGGGTATATTCAATTTGAATCACATTTCTATTTATCTTTACAACTATGATTTTGCCAACTGGCATCATGCTATGCGTCATGATATATTAAATAATGCTTTTCGAAATACACCAAGCAGGCTTATTACCTTTGTGTTACTGTCAACATTTAATCATGCAGATAATGTAGGAAAATAAAGATAATGTAGCAAGTGACTTTTTTACTATTCGAACAAACCTATATATTTTGACAGCAACATGTGCCTAAAGTATACAATGGAAAGGTATCTATTTATAAATATCAAATACAAATTATACTCTTAAATTTACTTGAAGAGTTCAGGGGGTACAATAATATATGGAAAGCTTCTACTTTTATATTCTGGGGAAGGGGGGGGGGGCAGGCCATTAAATATATCATGTAATATCAAGCTTAACATACTCAGAATTCAAAGGTATCTTTGTATGTAGCTGTCCAAATCAATCTGAACAACTAACCATCACAATGAATATCAATTCAAAGTAAACTGGGCTAATACGGCTCATGATTGTGAACAATATAATCTTTAACAAATAGGCAATATCTAGTCTATCACTGGGAATGTGTAACATTTATTTCAGCTTGCAACACTATCTAAGTACAGCACTGTTGCTTATGAAGACATTTACTGTAATACGTAGTCAGACAGCATACCTGAAAATGACCTCATTGATTTTTGACCACAATGGAAGTGAAGGGAAATCATTCTGGAGCTCAGGGGGAAGATGTATCAACACTGTAAACAGACTCCATATGTGGCTGGCATTATTTTTCCTGCCATTAAAAAAGAAAAGAAAAACAAAAGAACTTTTGTAATCAATGATAGCGCTGGATAAATTGTTGTCTAAAGGGTTGGGAATATGAGTACACAGGTGATGTTTCACATTCAACCAATTCTTGTCTGATTCTATTATGTGCTTTTCCTGTCTCTGACATGTGTAAGCTAAATGGCAGAAAAAATGAACAGTCATTAAAATAATCTATAAAATTTCTTTTCTTGTTATCACTGAATTTTAATGCATGCTTACAGAGATAACAAGATATACCGGGGGTATACAAATGTCGCTGGCGTGGTGTCCAATTTCTCCCAAGTGGGTTGGTGATCAATTACATAAAGTCTAATGATAGAAATGAACAACATTCATCCACAATGCATCTGAGAACAATGAAGAATTATCTGTGGCAAAATAAATGAATCTCACATTATTCACTTGAGTAGCAATCCAGATGGTATAATATGCATGTTAAAACAACAGAACTCTTTTTATCGCTGATAGCGATTTTATTTTGGAGTGATGAACTGATTAGAATGTCATACTTCCCACATAATTAAAAAGGCAGTTAGGTGTGTCAATGATAAGACAGTAATTGGACAATTTTATAATCTTTTATTCAGAAAGAATGGGACAGATTGCTGGTTAAAATATAAGATGGCAAGGGAAATTGCCAAGTATTTTGCCAATATAACATTTGGCAATGCCACTTTACTTCAGAATAGTCAAGATGATGCACTTTTTTCAATTTTTGTGAGATTCAAAAAGATGAATATTTTTTATGTAAAGGAGAAGGATGGTGCTAATGAACCCCCCTGAAATGAATGAATGAATAAAAGATAAATAAATAAATAAATAAATAAATAAATAAATAAATAAATAAATAAATAAATAAATAAATAAATAAATTGGAAGGAAGAGGTAGTCTAGACCACTTCCTTGGGTCCAGTAATCTAAATCTTTAGAAATAAAAGATGGGGCAAGTGCATCCAAAAGAGCAGATTTGATAGATAACTATCTGAAATGCCCCATACATTATAATGTTGTGTAAATTAAAACATTTTATCCAAAATATTTTACTTCAGAGCCATAGCAATCACACCCACAGTATACATCTCTCTTATGCCACCAGCTAATAAAAGGGGTATTTATCACAGTAATACTATGGCATAAATGTATATAATTTTGATTGACTAGTGATCAATACTCCTTGGCTAAAAGATGGAGCAATTTGTGCATAATGGTATCTTCTCTTTATCAGTGCTCTTGTTCTCCTCCAAGCAAAAAGTCACTTTCATTTCAGAACTTAATTACTTTTTCAAAGACACCACTTTCCTAAGGCACTCCCCATTCTGTTAATCTGATGTCATTAGGTAATGTGAACTCTGGGTCATTGTAAAAGTAACTTCTTTCCTTAGCCATGATAGCTAAATGACAATACTGTGTCAATTAAACCAATATCTCAGGTTTCACTTAAGCAACAAAAGATAACAAGAGCTGTACATGGTCTACACAAAGAAGAAAAGTGGCTTTATTCTTGAGAAACAAATACCACTATATACACAAAAGGCCTATTTACTATAATTAAGAAAGAAAATCCTTTTTAATGATTTTTACACTGTTCTTGGCATATTATCTATACTTTCTCCTACCTGAAGGGTGGAAAAAGGAAATGCTCAATAAACTATTTATACAAAAAGTAATATTGATGATTGCATTAGTAATAATGGAATATAATTATACCATTAAGGGTTTAAACATATCTTCATCATTGAATTGTTAAAGTGCAAAGCTCAACTTGAAGAGACTATTTTCATCTTGGATAAACTAGAAAAGCTGTATATATATAAATTTGGAATGATATACAGAATGATATGTAGAATTCTGTGAAGTAGATTTCTATTAAGAAAATGTTTTCAGGGAGTGATTATGGGGCAGATTAAGGTCTAATTGACGTGTGGCAGTTTGCTAACATAATGCAACATTGATTTTATCCTGAGAAAACTAGATTTTGATTTCCATCAGTCAATTCAATTTGTCCACTCAAACAGATACAGAGTACTATGAGGCATCTGGTTGTGGTCACACTGTTCAACAAAACAATAGTCAAACAGTCCAAATTTTATGTCATCAGTTCACCATTACTCAAAAGGTAGTCCACCCAGCTATACAATCAAAGTTAGTTACTGATGTGAACATGCAGCTGCAAATAGAGGCATAGTGTGAAAAGATGGCAGTAAGCTGAAAATGCAAAAACAAATAATTAAATAGATAGTTAGGTAAATAGATAGATCTATTGTAGATAAAATATCCATCAAAACTGCTGTGTTAAGTGTATGAATAAGCTTTCAATGCATCAAACTTTCATGTCTTCTCAAGTGGAAGTTGTTATTCATTAATCACAGGTACTATTAATTGATCAAGAACCATCAGCTTCCTGTCCAGTTTACACCAAATCAATGAAATAAAATGTTTCATGATAAGAGCTGTTCAAGAGTGAACAAAATAGCAGAACTGTGATTAACTCGGAATTATATAGAAACCACAACTATTGATGGCTTGGTTTCCTTTACACCTTTTTTTAGTTGTGTCAGTTGTGTTAGTTGAGATCTGCAAATGTCACAAACACAATGAAGATTCTCAACATTTAGCAACACAATGCTGAAGGCAAATCAGATAGTCAAGTCAAGACATCATACCCGATATATTCACCAAGTACAACTGTGATAAACATTTAGCAAATAGGCCTACTTTTCTGAAATCTACTTAAGAATAATGAACACATTGTTATATGTAAAACTAGTTTGTAAAAATCAATCTAACTTCAATAAATGACTAACCTGATATCAGTTGGCAGGCAGAACTTGAAGGGGCATATTGCTGTTTGGTTTTAAGAACTGAAAAACATTGTAGTTCACAAGCATCCTAAAACTATATATTTCTTTAAACTTACAGGGTAGGCTTTTTAGATTCTTCTTCCCTTTTTGTACAATGATTTTAAAAGTTAAAAGCTGATAAATCTCATGTCACTTTACAGACCCAGTTTATCTGTTGCATACAGTAACCCTATTGTGTATATAGCTGGACAGTTTCCCTAATTATTTAGTTTATTCATAATTTAGGAATAGCAGGTTTTAGTGTACATGTAATTATCACCTGCTCATAGCCAGCATGTAGAGTGAGCACACATGAGAGAGGGTCAAGGATGGTGAGACGAAACTGCCCTTCTCCTGTTAGGGCCTGGATTGATGAATCATTTTTCAATTATACACAAGCATATGTATCTACCTACTATATACACAAGGTATGGATTTAAATCAGTAAGAGTTTTATTTATTAACATTTTGTGATGAATTGGACAGTTCAAGTCATTTATGGGAAATCAATGATTGTGTTTTAGCTCAATCATGTTCAATTGTGTTCATTGCGTTTTTCCAATCCCCTCTACTGCAATGTGTTCATTATCCATACATGTTACATACACATATGCAGTGGTACTGACAGACTTGTTCATCAAATTTCTTTCCCCATCTGCCCTTATTAAAGTCATAAAAGATGAAGTTGTTTGTGTTAATGTTACAATCTTCCTGCTTCTCATGGCCTAATTAAATAAGTAGACATAATGACAGTGAGTGGAAGTTCAAGTATTAATATTAATATAACAAAAAAAAATGCATCTTTTCATTCTGAATATTAAGATGTTAACAAAGTCTTGCATAGTTAATGTTTAATTGCATCACTACCTCCTTTATTCTCACTTCTCAAAACCAGTGGTCTCAGTTTAGTCAAGATTCAATTTGCTTTTACTTAATGGTAGGACACAGATGTTGAGTTGATAACTGTCAATACAGTTGAATTATTAAATTTCTACATTTCTCTCTTCTAAGATCACAGTTGCCAGAATGTGCAAAAAGCAATTAGTGGAATTGCTTTTAAATTGGTGTGGTAATCACATAATAAATGCTCACTAACTTTATCAATATAATACCTATCCATATCTTCAAAAACCCAAATGTCCATGTTGTGGCACTTTAAAATGGCACCT
Source organism: Lingula anatina (assembly GCF_051362555.1). Taxonomy (NCBI): domain Eukaryota; kingdom Metazoa; phylum Brachiopoda; class Lingulata; order Lingulida; family Lingulidae; genus Lingula; species Lingula anatina. The sequence continues at coordinate 48,313,460 of NC_141767.1, forward strand.
TTTTTACTACAGCAATTCAACTATACATTAGTTTCTGAGTTCACATTAGAGAAATTACAGATTTTGGTCTCTAGAGACTTGAACTGAAGCAAAATCTAAAGGCAAAACAATGAGAGCTGTTAAGTACATTTGCAAAGAATTTGGAAATCGTTATTTGGTGGCATTTCACAAAAACACAAACTACCTTAAAAGAATAACCTTAAGCTAAATAATACATATTGAAATGAAAAAAAAAAAATGAAAGCAAAATTTTAATGAAAAATGAAAATAATCAATGTTGGTAATAAAAATTATCAAATCAGAATTACAGATAAATTGCAAAAAAAGACCATTATTTGAAAATAATGCTGAAATATTTAATAATAAGGCCTTCATCCACTTAATACTCATCATTTTTTCCAAGAAAAACAAATTTATCTTTTACTGAAAAAAAAAAAAAAGCAACAACACTTCCATTAGCCTTTTGAACCATGGTCTGATGGTAACACATCCATCCTTGCCAACACTGTAATCTTTTATAAATATTCCCTAGACAAAGTTAAAAGATTTCCACAGAAAAATCAGAAGACATTGCCATAAATCTTTAAAAGCTGACTCAGTTCTCTGCAAATTATGTGCAGTACAAATTTAAAATGTCTGGCAATATAGTCTTTGTTGTCCAACACCGCATACAGCACTCAGACAATATACATTATCTAGATGATATTGGGGGAAATTTCTTATGGTTTTAAGCATGAAATGCCATAATGCATGAATCTGTAGATTGTCTTATGTGTGGTACATTAAATATTCAGTCTGAAGAAGTCATAAACATCTGAATTCCCTTACTCAAACACACACGGACAAGAAAACTGCAACAAGTATGCAAGTGCAGGTATCAATATACAGATTTTTTTTTTTTGGAGAATTGACACAATCTGTGACAAATTAACACAGTAAGGGCCTAATTTTCAAGAAAGTCATTGGTCAGGTTGGACCCACGCTTGGCCCCAAGTCTACTTACTTCCTGTGAGATGAGTTTACAAAAATGCGCATCTTGGAAGAAAAATTAAAGGTCATTGATCAGACATTAAATGGCGGTGCTTGTATATTCTTACACTGGCCTAGGCTTTGAACCATCAATTACAGCAAGCTGAAAGGTTAATGAACTATTAATCCACTATTAGAAAATAGGAAAACTAAGATACACATAAATATAAAAATCAATCCCACTCTGGATTCCACCCAGAGAGAAAGTCCCTTGTGATATGGCTCTAATGGTTTAAATTGCCAGCTATGAAAATGCAATTTCCTATTTTCTCAAGTTTTAAAATATGATTTTTCCCAATTGGTCAAGATTCCCTAGTTCCCCTTATATATAAACAAGCACAAAAGCTGGCAAATGGACAGACATACAAGTGACAAAACTGATAGGAGCAGAACGAAATGTTCATTAAAATTAAGAAAATGCATAAAACATTTTTAATGATTTTGATGCAATAGTACTAAATGCTTAACAGCTTTATCACCACCAATTTTAATTATGTACTAATGTTACTGTGGACATTCAGAAAATTTGTCAAGCATAGAGCGTCAGACCCATGAATTCAAAAACACCTCTTAAAAACGCTAATTAGAAGGAAATGAAAAAAAAAAATAGAAAACTTCATTGCTTCAAGAAAACTAATCCAATCAGGTTGCTTTTTTTAACTGAAGTTGTATTTAACTCTTATAAAGGGGACTAATAGTAAAAGGACCAAAGTCATAGAAACAAAGCCCTGGGCTTATAAGTTTTTATAAAAAATTAAAACAAACTTCCCAAAAGGCAAATTAAAGACAGGGATTAAGTACAGTGTCCAACGGATGACGCTATAGTGCCAATTTTAGGGGGAAAATGCCGTTTTCGGAATTGGGATTTTCTCTATAACCAAGACAGCTATTCAAGTGATTCAAAAGGCCTCATAAAGCTGGGTAAAAGCACTTCAGCGCGGTACCAGGGAATTGTCTTAAACTATTTACTTTTGATTTTATCATCTTTTACGTTAAATTACCCCATATTTCAATGGGTTATTCACTTCAAAAGACGATAACTTTCAAACAAACAATTTTCTCTTAAACCCCTGACATCATGCTGTAGTCCACATTCCCAACAACAATAGGTGCAACTTTTATAACGATCGGTTGCTCAGATAGTGAGATACACTTGGCAGCGATTCACTTATCTCGTCAATATAGAAAGCTGTTAAAACAGCCAAAAACGTTCACAGGTTGGTTAACAGAGCTTATTAGTCAAATGCTTAGCTGGCAAATTTACCTGATATCGGTTATACAATCAGATGGAACCATTGCTCCTTGTCATCTAAAAATATTTTGTTTGGGTGCTTTGAAAGGGCAGCAAATTGTGCTTTTGTTACATTTTCCGACCACTCGTTAGGCTTGTAAGCGTGCTGCCATTTTGATTGACAGCTCTGGACAGGACCCTAGCCTAGTGATGCCCAGTAGGGTGTTAAGGATATGTAGAAGGAAGCGCTAACAAAGGCGATTACGTTTAACCGCAATTAAGAGGTGTGAAGTTGTATTTGAACGTTTCAATGGGTATCCCTCAGCAATCGAGTAATTTTACCTGAGAGATTCCTTTTCTGTTATCGGCAAAGTGATCAGATAAAACTGGGTGACAGTAGTAGTTCTTTACTGATTATCCTGGTAACTGTGAACTCGGGGGTGGGGTATTAATTTTTTTCAAGAAGTCTTTTTGTGATTTTTATTTTGGGTACATTTTGAACTCTTTCTTCCCACTTGATCTGTGATTTTGACATTGTTTTTCTCCGAACATCACAAAATGCAAGTTAACATGCATTTTTATTTTCATTGTAATTTTTTAAATCATACTGTCAACCCTTGCTTGGATTTCTCTCGTTTGGCCATTCACATCAATTTTTTGCGTGTCTCTAAAGCTCCTTGATTTCATTTATTGGAGAATAAAATTATATTTTGTCAACATTAGTTTATACCTTCTACAAACGGCGTCCAACAATAATTTCCAGTTTCGTAACGTGTCGCAGATACGCTTGCCGATATATATATCGCCAAAATTAAGAGCTAGGCTAAAAGTATTGTTTCTAGCTTTTTTTTTCTTTTAGTAATAAATTTTTCTTACAAATACATTTCTCAATTAATTTAGATGATTCGATTTACTCTTTCACCCATTTATTAGGTTACATAAAGAAAAAAGAAAGACGAATATTATTAAACATTTCATGATGCTTTTATTTGAGCTGTAACTGTCTTTCGACCAACACAACGTCGCCGCCACACACATGACAAACACATGACTTGTAGGCACTTTCTAACAACTGTCCACTGTGCCAAAGCCTGTACCCAGTATACACTGTTTCTTCCTCACGATTACTGTCAGAAGACTCTGAGGGCTGTTCAAAGTCCTTCAAAATCTTACGAGCGCACACTCCAGGTAGATTCTCTCTCTCGTCAACCGACTGAACAAATACTGGTTTTCCTCCAACCGCCCACATACTCTCAAAATTTTCTTTCTTTCCTCTGGAAATAGACTTTTAACACGAACTTTTCTCTTCCCCATAGCGTACTCGACTCCTTCACTGCTTAGCTGATGTAAGACTTATGACCTATCACCGCACACGTAATCGGCTTATAACTCAGTAACTATGCTCCGCCCCCCTCATGGCAACGTCCCTTAGCAACAGAGTTGTCAGCCTGACAGGGGCGCGTGCCGTTTGAAAAACTCATCAAAAGACACATTTCGCGGTGCAAATTCAAAAAAATTATTACATCCAACGTTAGATACTTTTTTGATTAATAGAAACACAAAAAACTCAAAGACATGATTTTAAGCGTAGTTAACCCTATTACCCACCTTAAATATTCTTGTAAATTTGAGAATATTATAAATATGTACACAGTTTCCTTTTTAAACAAGAAACAAGCTCACAGCAATGGCAATGGTAATCTAACAGCAATGACAAACAAAAGTGATGGCTAAATGTCAACATCCAAACACATAGTGTCTGTCCATAAAAATCAAAATTACTCCCCATAACAAGTTTATAAGGAAGAATTAAAGAGAACAGATATAGAAAGTATTTTACTGTTGGAGCTGTTTTGCACAGATAAGGCTGCAGCACTTAAAATAGCATTGTAGCTTAACACACGTGGCCCTCAAGTAGATCAAATAATTTCACATCTAAAAGCAATCCACTTCCACTGCACATGTTGTGAGATGTTCAGATGAATTTAATGCACTAGAAATAACAGGCTAAGAAGGAACAGACTATTCCAGCTTTTGCTTATGTTTGGATAGGCTATGGGAATAGACAAGGAAGATCTCAAATAGATAATATTAATAGAAAAAAATGTGCCCTGAAGCTATAAAGGTGGATTTCTGAGACTCACTAATCTTAACCTGAAATAGTAGATTTGGCATCATCAGATGACCAGATTACATAGGGATCCCAATCTATATATCACTATTTACTCCTTTTTGCATCTAGGTAAATGTCACTCAAGCATATTAATGGAAAAGTCAACCATATTTTATTCCTTTTCAAAATAAGTGTAAAATTAAGTGAAAAGATATATTTTTTGCTATGTTTGAAAATTACGTCATAGGCTTAGTGGCGATAGGGAGTCACCCAGACAACCCGTTATGAGTACGTCGATCCGGCGACTCCCCATTGGTACTTATTATTTCGCATCATAACTGGGACTGTCTCTAAGGCCGCAATCTTGTATTAACAGTACTCTAAGAACCTCAAATAGATCTAGTCTTCTTTTCCTAATAGATCAAACTCTACATTTTAAAGGCCACACAAAATGTGCATGGCCATTTGCTAGTACCACAGATGTGGTGGTGGGCCTTCCAACAGAAGTAACAAAAATGTAGCAAGTTCAAAGATATCCTTGACAGGCACTCTGAAATGGTGACAATTGCTTAATTGTAAATGCGACTGAAATATCAAAATTTGCATGTACTGACATAAGCTGCTAAATTGAAATTGAGGGACTTTATAGATCTACACATGCTTTTTGTAACTACCCTGTCTTCAATAAAAGTTCTTTTAGGAAATTTGCTGCCAAACAACATATGAAATTGTATACCCCTTTGAGCATACTTTGTTGTGTTTTATTCATCTAAATGACATTTGTTGTAAAGTTCCTTCTAATGTAATTATACTGAGATGGCATAATTTACTTATTATACATATTAACTGGATGAAGTTTTACCCAGGGTCTGTTACGTGATTTTTTTATTTGATGGAAATTTGGCTGCTGAGAGAGAGAGAGAGAGAGAGAGAGAGAGAGAGAGAGAGAGAGAGAGAGAGAGATTAATTTGATGAATAAAAAATATAATAATTGATTGGTTTTCCATCCCAATTTACTGAGAAAATTTTGCAGTATAATTTATTTGATTGAATAGAACACCTCAAGGTTGCTTGTGGTGATAATTCAATTTCAGTAAATTTCTGATTGTAAATCTAAAAAAAATTTATGCATCGAAGACCCACATACCTTATTAATAAAGGTTTTATAACACAATTCCAGACCAATTGCTGGTAATTTGTCCTAGGAAATGGACTGACCTGTTGACGCACTCAGCCCACCCTATGATGTATGCCATCCAGTTCCGAATGGGCTGAGCAAAAACATGGCAGACCATGTGACATTTCATAGTTTTCTTCATAACTTTTGGGGCACATCTAATTTGTTCACCATCATGCCAATAAAACAACATAAATAAGTGGCAGCATTCAGTAAGGATAGATAAAGCTTATAGTCAACTCAAGCTGTCAATGGCAGGATTCACTAAAAGACACAACTTCTTAAAAGTACGTAAAAATGAAACATTTTAGTACCCAACTCTTGTACTTGTCACTCTTCACTTTTTATTGACAAAAATTATTAAAACCCTCTTGTGATCAAGAATGCTATTTTTAACAAAATAAAATTGTAATGGAATTGCAGTCATACATAATCATTTAAAGTTTTTAAAAATCATTCTAAAATTTTGCATCACAACAGACACAGTCCAGCTTGGTCCTGAAAGCATATATACTGTATTTAGATTGTAATTCATAGCAACATAACTTCTGGGTAATTATTGGGAGTGTGTGTAATCACTCATTAGATCTTCTCATCTAGTCACTTTTCTGACTACTTAACTTTTATAGTTATGGATTACATTGCAATTGGGAACAGTCAAGCGCCTTCTAGTATTTCCTAAATATAGATGTAAAACATCCCTTGTTAAAACCACTCTGGAAACGGACCAAGATTGAGAGCCTAATTGCATGATCACAATTACAGTACAAATGAAAAATAAAAGTCAGAAAAAATTAGAAAATAATACCCAACTTTTTCCAAAAATTGAGTAGTTAGAAACTGAGATTAAAACAAATAAGTACATTACTAAGTTGACAATGAATGTAACTAGTCAAGTCCCTAAAGGCTCAAAATGCATTTAGACTAATTGCAAGTAAAGAGAGAAACCCTGAGAATAGGCAGGGCTTTTAATCTTTTGTTCACAGCTTTTTGAGGTATTTACATCAGTTCGATAAATCAGCTGCCACTTCAGTGTTAATACTTCTTATATTTACAGTGGGCAAAACATTCTTTTTTCAATTGTTTTTTAAATAGGCTCCAAAATTTCAATATATATGCAAAAATAATTTTAATATACATCATACAACCATTGTCAACAGAGAGGCCATTCCAAACATATTTCAAATAAAAAAATCTGTATAACAGTGATTAAACATATCTACATTTGTCAAAGGCACAATAATTGTCAAGGAAACCAAAATAAATCAATTGATACTGGGTAAATTTACATCTACATGAGAAAACACCATAAGGCATGAATAAAGAATTTATAGCAGTGTTGATCTAGTCTTATAATAATGTGCAGTGGCAGTAATGTCTACATCAATATTGGCAGACTTAGAAACAATGGGGCTGCAGTAATTAAGCTTGGATAATGAGCCAAATGGTAATATATAATGACTTAATTATCATCTAAAGATTGTCTTTAACTGTTATACTAGGATAAACATATGTGTATGGTGTGAATAATTTATCAGCAACTATCTGATCACTGTTAGCTAAGACCACCCATGTGAGTGACAGACTATGAACATACATGGTTATTTGACATTTGGAGATAATTATTATAATTTCATAGTAATTTGTTAGGCTGACAGTTTTACTTTTACCGTATTCCTCATTTAAACGTTACATACCAATATCAGGGCATACCTTGTTTTGGAAAAGTACATTTTAACACAAAATAAAATATGTAGCCTATTTTATACTTTGAGTCTACTTTTATAGCAAAATCTAGCTATCATTGCATCAATATCTGCTTCATAAATATACAATCTTAAAAGATTTCTTTTTGATGGTTTAACATGAATTGCAATTTAACATACAAAGCTAAAATATTCTCATTTTCACTTTCTGACCCCCCAAACATGGTAAAGCTTAGACTCATTTGTCATATCATTTTACATGAACGAGGCAAAGTCAGAAACACATTAGGTTTATCTCCAACTCTGCATCATCGGGCGATCAAAGCCATCAGAATAGCACAGAAGGGCATCAGCAAAGCTTCAGCCTTTTGCTCGGATATTTTTGTTGTTTTATTACCAGGAAATTAACCTTTCCATGCAATTTCACACATTGATTTTTCCTCCCAAAGATTGCTGAGATCATGTGAAATAAGTTCCCCTTTTTACTGCTGCTTTGTCATTGATTCGCGTTAGCTCCCTACAATTTCACTCCACTTAAAATGACAAATAAAATGACAATGTACTATTGACCCAAAACCTCTCTAACAATAGCTTGTATCAAGGAAATGTATTAAGGAACTTCAAAAGGAAGAAAAGAAATTACAGAAACTTTCCTAAAAACAGGTCCTACTATTTTAGATCTGTGGGAACAACCACTGAGAGAAAATCAATACTTAAATTGAAGCAGGCAGAAATACAAGTTGATGAAATTTTGTATTAGATTCTGGGAAAGGCAATAATTCAATCTCATCCACCAAGGGCATGCTGCTCTCAATCTTCTGTTCAGCAGAAGCTTTATGTCAGTACCTGAGATGATCTTTAAATATTTGGATGAGTTAGAAATGTTCAACTGGTAATTTTGATAATATTCATTGCTGTGAGTCATAAAAGAATTTGCAAAATTAATGATAAATTGATTTCAAGTGATTTTTTATAGATGTCAAAATTAATGTTTAATTAAGAAAAACAGTACTTCTGATACCAATTAGTACTTTGAAGACTAATCAATTCAAATTTTAAGGGTTCACTGCAATATACTGTTATTTGCTTATCATTTGCTTCCATTATACAACCATTGTGCAAAGTTACCTTCCACCTGGGTCACTGAAAGAATTTTTCCACTACGTATTCAGAGAAATTTTAACTATCAAATTAAGTTTCGAAAACATACTTTATTTATGCTTTGTTTCATCTCATTACTGATCAAAGATCATTCATACCTGAAAGATGCTTGTGACACTGGGAAACTGGGTTTCCACCGCCAGCAGAAGTGAAAGAAATTGTGAAGCCTACAAGACTTTGTTCAACCAAGGACCTACTAGTATTAGATGTCAATAAATGTCCTTGGTTCAACTGAGTTTCAAAAACTATACATTTTTTTTTGCTTTTCTGTGAAAGGTGGTATATCCAGGCATGAATGCTGCCATTTTTCTTGAAATTAATGAAAGGGATTGTGTACAGTATAGGGAACCCCTTCTAATCATGTGACCTGTTTGCCAGACTGATAAGTGAAGTCATATTACATAATGAGTTTAGAACCTATAGTTGCTGTACAAAAGCAAAGAAAATTAGACTCCTAAGTTAAGAGAATTGGTCCTTTTCTTACCTTTCACCTAAAGGTCCAGTGAGAATTTTTGCACAACATTTACGTCATCACTCTGCAGGTCTCTGAGAGAGAGAGAGTAGTGCAAAAGTGCAGGTATGCATATATGTATAGTAACTACAGTACATTTGTACAAGGAGGCCAAGTAACAGTACATGCAACATGTATCTCACAGCGGAATAAGGATCTTGAAAAAAAGTATTTTGAAAAAAAGACTCCACCTGCTGAGATAGATGTTACTTAAAGCAATTGCAATCTTGGTACTCTCTGTCTGTAAGATACATGTAGTAACATAATCTTTATGATGTCACTGGCAATTAATGATTCCCATTTATGTTTTTCCAGTATTTTGCATTCTAGACAGACATCTTATTGGGCATCAAACTTCTTGATATCACAGGAATCCTCCTGTGTTTCAGTAATATTTTTTTTTTCATAATAAAATAGAATTTTAAAAACATAAAACATAAAAAAATACAAATGGAAAATATCCTCAGTTGACAATTTTATTTCTCCACTTTCAATTGAAATTAATTGCTATGAAGGCACTTGAAGTAATAAAATGTCTTGATTTATCTAAAAAGTTTCAAAGGCATGTTTATGTATATGAACACACTTCATCCATGCCTTTTTTGACAAATATTTCTTAGAATCTTAGTAATTTGGAATGGTAAACTATAAAAATGATATAATGGTGAGCTTACCGGTACAGTGTTGGTGTAGTTCAGTTTGTATAAACAGACTGGTGCTGATTTAAAGATGCATACAAAGTCAATTTTTTGTCACAAAAACCAACCAAATGCCAGCATATAGTTTCAAGTAGTATAACTAAGAGAATTACCAAAAGGCATTGTTTAATTTTACCCGAAAATGATGTTTGAACGGATTTTTCTGCTGGCATTCTAAGCTGTATGTCAATGGGGCAGGAAAGTAGGTCACGAAAGTAGGTAAAATTTACAACCAAAAATTTAAAGAAAGGAGCAGTCTAAAGGTCTTTTATGGCTAATCGAGTGATCTATTCAGTTTATTCCTTGGCATGTCGAATTTATTTGAGTCATATAAGAATCTAGTAGAAGTGGTTTACACGTGTTACTGGGAATCCACGCTCTACCGATGCTCGGTTCGTATGTACCTGTACCTTTAAGGCAAAATCTAAATGCATGTGGAATATAAAACCTAGGGTTGCATGCAAATGCATTTTGTGATGTTTGTAACAGATCATTGTACTCCCCCCCCTTATCCTTTATTATACAAATCTGAAATCTATTTCTTCTATATATATATATCATACTGAAATGGAAATAAATCAAGTATTGAAGATAAAAAACAGGAATATTATAAAACCATACTGGTTTTTGAACTCGGAGCTATATTTTAGTCCTGTAAATTTTAGAATCAAAAGTAACTGATTTTTTCTTCTATTGTGCTCTCAATAAAAAGTGCATGGTGACAGCAATGTCAGACACAGGTGATGACTATATGTCTAGACACATGTAGTGTCTGGCCATAAAAAGGAATTATACTGACTACCAGGGCCTGAGTAAATCTTGAAGAGATTAGTTGGTATTTCATGTTGGTGGACACAAACGCATTTATAAAGTGTATTTCTTTAATGTATTTTTCAAACCAAAGTACTCATGCACATAATTTATTGTTGATGGGACGACAGTCATAACCCACTGCCTAAGCTGATGATGCTGTCCTGCTGGCAGAGCTCAGGTTCTAATCCCTAGTTTGTAGCCGAGCTCTCTACGGGATTTAGGAATTGTAGATGTCAGCTCAGAGTTGTGCTCATTGATATAATGCAGTCCAGACAGCAAAGCTGTGCCTGCAGAGCTGGGAGTCAATATCAAATTATCCTTCGATCAAGATCAATAATGTCCGTGATCAGTAAACTGTCCAAGTCTTATATGCCCATCTCTCTGCATTGAAAGGTAATTATGTGGTCAAAGTTTCATCATACGTTTTATCAGTTAGTATTTTTTTTCACTTCATACATCTGAAGCTTAAGTGCATTAAAATGGATTCATTGAAGTGAGATCCTCAGCTTAAAGGATGAGTTCTTATGGGCTTTTAGACTATGGTAAATAACAGCTATCAAATTATAAGAACCATGCTTGAAAAATAATAATCTTACAAAAATTGAAAAAAAAAAGAAGACAAAATGATACATCATAAAGGGGCAACCTGGCCATAAACCACATTATGTAATTTAACAAGGGATACATTTTAGATATGGTATTTACAGAGAGTGAATGTATAACTAATCAATGGTTACTGTGAGTATAAGATAGGGATCAGATGGTCGCCTTTTAAAAGGGTGCACGTCACATGTTATGCAAAATCGGTTGCATTTAATGTGTAGAGTACAATGATGCTGTAAAATGCCAGCCAGATCTAGATCAATATTTCAAAGATTTGTTCCCATCTCCCAAATAAGTGAGTCTACTCCTGAATAAATGGCCAGCTAGAGACACAGAATGCAGTGCTCTCATAGATTTCTCCTTTACAACCTTAGGCAATGAGGCTTTTAATTCCCTCAACTGGTAGGAAATTGAAACATCGTGCTTTTGTCTGGACAAGCAATCCATCTGACTGGTAGATAATAGAGGACTGCCAGTTTCCCACACAGAAAAAACATAAATTACGGTAAAAAAGTTAGCCTAGAAATGGAAAGAGGATGTAACCATTTAAAGTCTAATAGATGTGTATCCTGGGAGGGAGGCTGAGAAAATATTTTTCATAAAATTACAAATCATTACACAATGAAATTGCACAGATATCATACTGGTACTGTTAGTTTGAAGATCACAACCTGATAAGATGCATGGAGCTTTTAAGAAACCTTTTTCATAAATCTATTGCCCATTTCTATGAAAATATTTACCATATGGGATCAATCATTAAACAAGAGTTAATGGTACTGTATCACAGTTTTACAATAAGAATTCCACTGTCAAATATTGTTTAAAATGTTTTAATTTGTTTTGCACATGCCCAGGGGAAGCCAAAAAATATTTTATTAAATGTTAAACTAACACCCTATATTTTTTATTGACTATTATAGTTTGCAGAACACATGTAAAACAAAGGGGTCATGCCCTTACAGTATTACAGTACTTGCGTAACATTGGTGCTTTTATACATTGTAGTTTAAATCAATAATGTTTTCAATTATGAGATTTGACAACATATTTCCAAATTATGTTTTTATGCAACAAAACAGCTTAAATACATTTGGTTTTTATTTTAGTGGTTTCAAATTTGAAGCACTCACTTGGCAAAAGCAATAAAAATAGGCAGTGTCCATAACAGCGATGCTATTAGTCAACATCTAATTGAATTTTTCTGTATAAAAAAAAAAGGATTGAATTTAATTTCAATAAGTGGATATATAATACAATTTCTACAAAAGAAAAGAATAAACAAATCAAAAAGCCCTTTTCTAAGTCTAATCTGATTTTCAAATGCCATATGAAACTGCCTTGGGGATGAATTGTATGCAAGCCCTGCCAAAGTGAATTAGTTATCAAACTGTCATTGGTATCATTTTCCAGTCATCAATTCTTTAATAACTGTGGTTCAGATGCAACATTTGATAATATCATTGGTAACAGCACCAAAAAATAAACCTAAAGAACTTTGCATAATTCTGTGTTTTGTGGATCAGGAAAGGGGGAAGGGGTCCCAGAACAGTACATCAATCCAATTTATTACCAGGCCTATCCTCCTTGATTATTTAAGATATTTGACAAAAAATTAAAATACAGCATAATAGCATGATAAAAGTTATACAACCATTATTTTTGACACGCAAACATCCTACTTGTTAATACCATCTAGTTACCAGTAGGTTTTTGCAAAAAATCATTTCACTAAACCTTTACTAGAAAAAACTTTTAAGCTTCAAAGAAATATGCTGCAACATCCTGGTTACCTTGTTTTTTCACATTCTTCAAAAATTTGAAAAATAAGTCTACAGAGAATTCCAATATATAAAAGTACACATAGGAGTAGTGGGATCTGATTCCATGGCAAGCCAGTATGCACATGCCAATATTTCAACTCTGATTCAATAGAGATCAATTATCATTGAACACAGTTTCATCAGCCGTATTAGTTCTCACCCAGTGTGACCCACTACTAGTTCCAACCCATCAATATACATGAAAATGCTTTTTCTACCTCATCCTGGGCCATGCTACTGGTAAAAACTTTACAGGAGATGAGCATTAAGAGACAGTGTGCTGTGTACTGATTGGACATTTTACATGGCATTAAGCCATTGATTCTAGCTGCCAAGCCTTCCTGACATCTGTAGTATTGGAGCAGGACTGGTGCCAGTAGATTGTCCTTCCATTACTCTGTCACCAAGAGATTGTGCCAAGTTTGATGACAGTTTGAAAAAAGTCTCTCTTGTTGAAATCACACAGGTAGAAAGAGGACAGAAAGCCTGGCTTGTGACATTAGGACGTAGAAAAGTATTCAAGTACAGAGCCAATAAAAAAGTAGAGGTCGTCAGAGATAGTGAAGGTGAAAAGAGCACGGGAAACACAGAGCAGCAATTCATCACAGCACTTTATGAATTGTAAAACGGCCATGTAGGAGCTTAGCAAGAGTTGGAACCTGACTGAAAAAGTGGCCTCTTGAAGTTCTCCTGAGGTTCTCAGTGTGTTGCTATCCAACTTGAAGGTTAAGCTGAATACACATTGCTTATTCAAGAACAATATAGCATAGGCTAGAAAGGGGAAAAAACAGAAAAAGGAGAAAGTTTATAGGTGTCCCAGGCAAACTGTGACATTTTTTTCACAAAAGCTCTCGATATTGTTTGAAAATATCACTTGTCAGCAAAGTAATTGGGATTTCGAATTATTGCACTCATAGGCAGCAGTGACTTCTGTTTCTGTAAGACATGCAGTAAATACTGACAACCACTGAATCAGCAAGGGTCTATAGATTGGTTATATAGATAATAGACATGGATAATTACAGATTGATTTATACACACTGACCATTCACAGGGATAAACTGGACATTACTGGACCCTCAGCATCTACACTGAATAGAGTAAAATATTCATTGTTGTGGGACCTCATCACTTTGAAAGGCAAGGCCATGAGCGACATTCAATGTTGTTTTGTGGGAGGATAGTTCAATCGTATATTTACCATTGATTGAATTCATACACTTGACAGGATGGAGGTCTATAGTATTCTGTTTGCCATTTTATCATTTTTCGTCTGCCAATGCAAGTCACAGGATGGTGACAGAGAAATAATAGGTCAGTATCATAATGGGCCAATTCTGTTACTTTTTTAGTGTTATTGTATAGTTAAATTAATATAATAATATCATAAGTACATACAGCTACTGTGCTTCAGGTGCTTATCTATAAAATATGACATTAAACTTTAGCATTGCTGAAAGGTAAGAAAATATCCACAAAAATTTGCTCATGTAATGTACTAGTAATTCCAGCTAGGTCCATGCATGAGATATATTTAAAAGATCACATGTAAAAATAGCTGGATTCAATTCCTAAAAGGCTAATTGAACTGGAGAGAAAATATTTGGCTCGTGCAAGGTTCTCAACAGCACTTCTCAACTATACAACAAAATGAAAACTTATTCTGACAAGAAACAAATGCCCACCAAGAAAAGGTGGTACATGCACTTTGCTGCCAATATAATTTTCATACCTGGGCTACATGGAAGAACATTTCTATGACATACATGTAAGGTAAAGACAAAATGTTAAGTCCTATTTATTTTCAAATTTGACATTTTAATTGATAAGTTTTTGCCTGAAAAAAAAAAGTGCTTATACACATTTGTAAGAACTGACACGATTTCCTATAAGGAAAATGCTGTGAATTTACAATATTTTTCTAAATTACATTATCTTAGTCACAGTGATCTACAGTAGAAGCAGATGAGGTACTTGCCTTGCCTTAAATTACCACAATTTGCTCTGGCAATATACCTTTGCAGGGCCAGTTTATAGTCCTTACATTTTTGATCAGTAGCTCCTGCCTATGATACTAGCTAAATGTTGCCTCTTAAAAAAGATTAAAATATCAATCTCTTTGTCACACTGCCAAGTTGAAAATCCATCTTACAAACAATTAAGTAGAAAATATATGCAATATTTTCAATATAAGATGAGCCCGATGGGAGGAAATATTCTTGATTAAAAATAAAACGGGTAATTCTCATTTCCTCCTTTAATCTGACATTTTCACGCTAGATTATCAGGACAATATACTTGATCTGTGTAAGAGTGGTAGCTTCCTGGAAATTACTTCTTTGAAAAGTTTATCACCTACAGCCTGTTTATTGTGATGTATATCATGACCTTATTCTTATTTCTTTGACACTACTTTTCTTTGCAGCTTTAGTTTAAACAGCATATTGGATCATAGTCCCATCAGTAAAATTGATGTCTGTTAAATTCTGGTGTACTAATTTGTATATGTGACACGTCTCCCTTTCTCCAGTTCAATACTCAAATCTCCAAACAGGGCAGCAAAGGGGATTAAATGGAGAAGCACATGGCAAGTTGACGTGACTTACATCATACTGGTTCATGTACATGTTACTCTGAATATGAATAATTGTGTGCAGTCGGAAATACAATTATGATTTACAGGAAAACCTGTTTGCTTAAAATAGTCACATATTGTGTGTTGGTATTCAGGATGCTGAGTAAAAATACATAACTGAAATATGAACAATGCATGGTGATGAAAATAAAAGGGAGCAAAATGATAGGAAGCAAAAGAACATTTCAGTCATTCCTTATCACTGAAAAAGTAAATATCTTGGAAGTCTGAGTTCTGTCTTCTGATTTATTCTTAATGTTGGACAATTGTCTTTGAAGAACAACATGCACGCCCTTATCATTTCCCCCTTTTCTACCGAGTTAAGAAAAGATATATTGTTATCATCAAAGCATCAAGAACCAAATATTTGATGTCTCTTCCTGCAGAGAATGTGTTCCTGGCTCTAACAAATCTCAAACTGTATTGCGATTTATAACTTCATGCAGGGACATTAAAGTATAATCTGTCGGGACACATTCAATTTCGATAATACCCAGATAACATAATTTCATCCTCATTTCATGTCCTTTTTTCTTCTTCCAAACGAATGGTTCCCTTGTGGTTGAGTAAATTACACATTGCAGCATCTGCATGTAAGATAATGAGAAAATTCCCCTACTATTATGGGAAAATAGAGAGCCCTATTAACTTCAAACATTTGTTAATTAAGTGAAGAATACCTATACCCCTAAGGTCAATTCAGCATTAAATCTAGCCTGGAAAAAACCCATACTTTTGAAAGTTATGAATTTATGTAGTTTTGTTATTACAAGTATATTACAAATGATCTTTCCTTTTCAATCATTATCAAAAGATTTGCCGTAACATAAAGAATGCAATACTGGTGATTGGTGACATAATTTCTGAAAGCACCACTGAAAAGAATGCTTAAAATATCAATTCAGAATAAAATTATACAAGAGTTAATGTTCTTGGCGACTGAGAAGGAAGAGATTCTCTACGCAACAACCAAATATAGAGATCCATTACAGAAGTCTCAGAAAATGAAAGCACTTGTAATCTCTTCTAGATCAATACCTCTCTAATGTGAAGTAATGCTAGGAAGTACAAGAGAATGCACTTCTTTACCACTTTAATCCATTTGCTTCAGAACGTCACTGCTGTACAGTGCTGTCAAATTAACACATGTTTGTGTTTGTAGCAACACCTTACTGTGCTTGCTGTCTTACTGTGCCTGTCTTTGCAAAGGCAGAGGGTCCCAATTGAGAGGCAAGATAGTATAAGCAGTAGGAGTTGTGGGCCTGCACCAATCATTTAATTGGAAATATATTATCAGTACTATCACATATAACTCATTTATGAAATAAAATATTACACAGAATAGAAACTAAATTGTATCAAAGGAGTGGTAACCTCTACCAACTGTTTACGAAATTAGAAAAAAATTCTTGTAGAAGAAGGATAATATTCGGTTGATATTTGACCCTCCTATTGTCTCAAATAAGAAATCAACTATCCCTTAAACTGCTAACCAGGATCAGTTCTATCAAGTTTTAAAAATAATGGTTATGTTATGTTACAGATTTTTAAATATCTTGAAGAATAATTCAATTCTAATCTTAAAATTGAATTTATTGAGCCTACAAAACTTGATATCTTGAATTCTTTAGTCAAAAATAGAAAATCCCCAGAATTTTCTAAATGGAAAGCTTTTACATCGCAACATATATTATTCCTCATGTATATTAAAAATTGAACCTCTCCATGAGCATGTGGGAGTTTACCTTACATGCAGCTATCATCTGTCATACTCCCATGATGAAAACATAATCGTTTTTGGCAGCATTGACAGCTTATATAGCGAGACAAAACTAAAAGTCACTTTTTAATTACTTCTTAGATGTATTTCTCAATTGCTGTGTTATCATCTGGAGACCATATCCAAATTACTCAGTACATATTTTTTCTGTAGTCCTTAATCTTTCATAAAATAAGCATGTGCCCTAGGGAAATTGAAAAGGACTATTTCACATCTCACAACGAATACTTTTTTGCTCGTTTATTTTACTTGTTTGTCTCTGTTTGACAGAAATAGCTGCATACTTAAAGAAAAGATTCAAAAGTCATGCTATTACATTGCATGCAAATTGCATGGTTGAGCTTTCTTAAACTCACAGTACTGATACATGTTTACTGCTATTACAGTAATCTTGGCAACTGCAGTGGTCAAAATAGAAGACATTACTTATAGCTAAGAGCATTTATACCTATACCATATAGATCTTCAGATGACAAAAAAACATCTCTAGAAATCACACAAAGTAGGTCTATTTCATTAAATAATACACTCATCTCTTAACAAAGTCTCCCCCTCCCCTTTCATTGCTCCCTCATGCATGTACCACAAACCAAATAACTCATGGGAGTATGGATCAAGCCAATAACTGAGTTTAGAGTCGACTGGGGAGGGAGGAATAATGGGCTGATCTGTATCAATCATAATCTTAATTTTGTATCTCTTTAATGCTGAAATTACTAGGAAAGGATCTAGAACTGACTGTACATGGTCTGAATCATTCTAGTGCACTGCAGCAAATTTCCATTTATAAATACTGTTAGATTAAAACTGTTTATTTCAATTATCTACAGGTATCTACAAATTAAAAATCACATGAAACCATTATATGTACATTTAAGATAATAAAAATAAAAGAACAAAGAATGAATTGAGCATATACTGATATCTGATAATGCAAGTCACTCAACTCTTAACTGTTAACAGGTAACCAGTTTTAATAAATCCTAATGTTCAGGCTTGAACAGTTGATCTAGCATTGACCACAAGTTTATTTAATTATGCACCACTTCATCTCCTCTCTTTGGTAAGGTTCCATTGTGCCAGTGGAAGAGATATTTATTTGTAATTCATTTTAATTTTTTTTTACTTTCAGCTAAGTAACAATTCCTGGATGACTCTGGTAAATGACATTATCTGACAGATATGCCAAAATATTAGACTGTCTGAGTCAATTCTTAAAAAAAAAAGGGTGGGGGGGGGGGTGTTCATGAAAAGCAATTGGAAGGCTTGGTTGTTTAACACCAATCTGACTGACCATTAAACAAACCCCAGACAGCCTCAGTGATCTGGCCCACGTCTGGCCCAGATCTGGCAACGTCTGGCAAAAGGTATGGCCCACGTATGGCTTGCCACATGTGGGCCAGATGTGGCAATGTTTGGGCCAGATCTGGCCCAGACATTGCCACATCTGGCCCAGTCCACATTTGCTCATGTGGCCAGATGTCGGCCCAGATCTGGCAATATCTGGCAAAGGTATGGCATGCCAGATGTGGACCAGATGTGGGCCAGATCATATTCAAATGGGCCAGATTAGGGCCAGACATGGACCACATATGGCCCAGATTGTTTTTTTTTATTATTTCACATTTGCTCATGTGGCCAGATGTCGGCCCAGAACTGGCAATATCTGGCAAAGGTATGGCATGCCGGATGTGGACCAGAAGTGGGCCAGATTAGGGCCGGACATGGACCACATATGGCCCAGATTGTTTTTTTTTTCTTTTTTTTTAAATTATTTTTAATTATTCAATAAGATTACTATAAAAAAAAAAGACATACAAGATTCAAGATTCAAGTATTTATTCTGTGCTAAAACCCTAAACAAAATTATTACACATTATATAACCTTGCTGGCAACTAACATGTAACAAATTAAGGGTCACTCCTTGTCTTTTTGTACAAAACAATGTATGTTTGAAAAAAAAAACAAACTACACTGCAAAAAGGCAAATATACAGACACTTAACAGGAGGAAATGTCACTTACATACATGCAAAGAAAACAGTTATAACAATTTTTTTTTCAACACAAAGCTGCTCATCGAATCTGAATTAACACAAATTACAAAAATTGTAATTAATTATGCATGTACATGGGGGGGGGGGGGGGGGAGGGGTTTGAGGGGGAAATATTTTTGCACACCTCAACCTAAATAATATTATACATTGTCATTTTTAAACTAATTCAAACATATCATTAATAATAATAATCACTAATGAATATAGTTTTGTAATGAATAAATCTTGAATAATGAATGAAAAAACATTGTTTTTTAGATGATGGAGAGTTATAACAAAATTATAAATAACCATGCAGTAACTGTTTCAATTCAATTTGCATGCTGGCTACAGTACTGTACATACATGTAAATTCTGAAAAAAAAAATATGTATACTCCAGCACAGATATAGATGTACAATTAAAAGAGAATTACATGTGCACAAAAACAAACCCCAGTATCAATGCTTTTGAATTAAATCGCATCACGAATCAAATCACTCAATGAATTGAACCAATTTGCAATGCTTGCGCTTTTTTCAAATCCATAACACTAAGAAATTATACATCCGGCTCCTTGACAAGCTTATAATTATTAAAGGAATCAACAATGGAACAAGTAACTCTACCAAGTTAACAACAGTTCATTCAAATGTCAAGTCAAAACACAACATCCCTTCCTTTCTTGGAGAGAAACGGTCCTTTCAAAACATGTTAATTGACAGTTCAGTCTTTAAAATGTCTTTTCAAACATTTGCAGAATAGCATATGAACTCCAACTTTTATTCCTTAAACCACACTGAAAATTCTCAAAACTAATCAACTCATATCAAATCCCATGTCCTTTCACTACTACTGGTCTCTTCCTTTGCTTGCCTTTACGTCACATTCAAATGTTCCCTTCACTTTTAAAGGTTTCTCAGACGTGTATGAATAATACTGTTTGTTTTCTGGTCCTCCACAAGAATCACATTTATTTTTCTTGGATTTCAGCATTCTCCATGTATTTTCATCAATGATATTACAATATGCACCTGAATCTGGTAATACACTGAGATTAACACCTCTATTTCCTCCATGTCTTCTGTGTATATTGCATTGGTTCCCACACCAAATGTATATGCACTCCTGGATTATCATGTTCAAAGCTGTCATTTACATGAATAATAGTTTCAGTTTTGCAGACTTTTGCAAAGTGATCCAACGTTCCATGTTTTTCTCAGTCAGGGAGTTTCTACTTCGTTTTTTATGTCTAAACTTGTAATGTTTAGACTGGCTTGGTTTGTCAAATGACTTCGGTTTCATCATACTCACAGTTTCTGGTGTTCCAATTTCATTCAAAGCGTTAACTGTCTTATGTACATTCATGTTTCTAACCTGTGTTTGGGAGAGTCCTGAAAAAATCTTGTACACCTGTCCCTGCTGAATACAACACAAGCGCGCGTCTCCTCTGTCATGTATTTTTAATTTTCTATCTTTGTTCATTATTCATGCCGTCCGTTGGTTTTGAAAAGATCAATCTTTTCCATCAGCGAAGAGGTTAAAACTGTCTAGCCATCGCGTCGAGCGTGACCCTAATGTCTCTGGACTTCTGTACGGTTCGAATTCCGTAATTTCACATTTTTCCTCCATTTTTTCAAAGAAAGTTGACTCACAGTTTTGCACTAGTGTTAATCCTCGTCGCCAGTGTTGATGCCTTCGAAATAAATCGCATCACGAATCAAATCACTCAACGAATTGTATCAGTTTGATACGCTTGTGCTTTTTTCATATCCATAACTCTAAGAAACGCTACATCCGGGTCCTTGACCGGCTTAGTATAAAAAGCGGAATCTTACAACAGCGGAACGAGTAGTTCAAAAAAAGTTTTAGAACAGTGAATTCAGTGAAAACAAATAGCACACTTATGAGGGGACTTTGAAGAAAAGAGAGAGAGATAAATTAAATCAAAATTTATCAAATGACGTCAGTTCAATGCATTCAGCTCACTGGTCAATAAAAAATAAATAAATAGAAAATAAAAATTGAAAATGAAAGTACCATATCTGGCCCAAGTCTGGGCAGCATCTGGCAAAATGTGGCATAAATGCCAGACTTTGCCAGACTTGGCCCAGATATGGCAAGTGTCTGGCAAAATGTGGCATAAATGCTAGACTTTGCCAGACTTGGCCCAGATCTGGCAAGTGTCTGGCAAAATCTGGCCCAGATATTGCCAGACGTTGCCAGATCTGGGCCAGATGTGGGCCAGATTACTGAGGCTGTCTGGGACACTATCATCAAAAAACAATAATTTGATGATGAAAATTGTGGTTGAAAATCATAGCGTGTTCTATTTATGGATTACTTTTAGACTTAAACAACACACTATATAGAGACAACATGCAAGT
The DNA here is from genome assembly GCF_051362555.1 of Lingula anatina. Classification (NCBI taxonomy): domain Eukaryota; kingdom Metazoa; phylum Brachiopoda; class Lingulata; order Lingulida; family Lingulidae; genus Lingula; species Lingula anatina. The sequence continues at coordinate 48,335,163 of NC_141767.1, forward strand.
TATATGTACAGTATATACCCCCAAAAACGATAAAACAGCAGGGAAAACTTCACACTTTGGTGTTGGGAAGTGCCTATTACTGTCCATATATTAATTATAGCTGTAAACAGTGGGTTAAGCATGACTTCAGACCTATTCAAGGTGCCTTGCTATGTGATTACAGTCAACCCTGCAATCACCTCCTCTGCTGCTGTATCAGTGTACTAAGGGGTGGGTAGGGGTGTGCACTGGGGTAGGGGTGGGTTGGCTACATATGAGTTAGACAGCTTGATCATCTCAAATCCCACAGGGGCCTTTCATCCACATTCTGTAACAGCTAGAGTAGGCTGAGAAGACCCCTGGAAGAGGGAGCCTGTATCCCTTCTGAATTTCCAATCATCAAAATATTGGACCTTAACCATCTGTGATCATCTGTTAACAAATAAAATAATCTCCAAAGAAAAAGCACTCAAACGCACACACACACACACACACACACACACACATATGGGCACTGGTCATAAATTACCCTCTTATATCATAGGGGTCACTAAAACAGTGTGTAAAATTTAATAAAATTAAATAAAAATTAAATTAAAGCTCTGTGAGATCTCACCCAATTCAGACATCTACTCTAATGTAACTACCCCACCCCTTAAATGGTGGTTCAGTAGCAGAGGAAGTTCATAGTGTGCAGTTGGGTGTAATCACTCAGCTGTTAGGGGGTAATTAACTATCATTTACCAGCTTCAGTAAGCATGTCAGAAATCTAAGCCGCTTAAGCTGAATGCAATTCAGTGAGAATCCCCTCAGAGATGGGTCAATCCTGCTAGATCGATCTAGGTATGGGAAAGGGTTCTACATCTGAGGCCATGCTTGACTTACATAAAATAACAGACTGGGGTGTGTTCCTCTTAATACCAAGGGGTGTGTCTGGTGAAGAGCAAGGAGCACATTCCTTATGACCATCTAAGTTCACACAGGGTCCGATATAATAGTTTTGTAACATACTATAAGCAAACCCTGCAGTGGTCAAAAAGTAGTCAGGATTTTCAGTATTCTCTGGACATATACAAATACAGATATCAGTAAGAATCATATGTTCTAATTCATTTAGGGTGGCAAAGGAGTTATCGATTTTTCTTGACAGTCAGAAAGGCATCTGTTGCATGGGGTTTATTGATGACCGCATCACAAATTGTTTAAAGATGAGTGGATGATTTTAATATCACTACTGCCCAACAGCATACATAGCAAATAGCATCTGAGCAAATGACATCAGTTTTCTATTTTAGTAAAGTTTACTTATAGAACGTGGCTAAAATGCCCTGTTTATTATGTCCAAAATTAGTTCATATCACCAAGACCTAACATTTTAAATATGATCCGTAAAAATAATGTTCTAAGAAAGGTACCACATACTAGTATCTTTTACAGCAACATGGTTGCATACTGCAATTTTGCTTCATTCATAATTACTCTTCTTTGTGTGACATTCATCCTCTCTTTTTATATACTTGTCTTGCGCCCTCCCTCCACCCACCAAACAAATATACAATGTATGTGCTCTTACAGCATGGTACTTATTTAGTATATGTGTAACAGAACCTGGATCTAATGTGAAGTGTCATACCAAATACTAATTTAAAGCATGCCATACATTGCAGTCTGTACACTGAATTTTGATATATGTACGTAAACACTACTACCAGTTTTAATATATTACTATATATGGATATGCCACTGACCAGTGAGGCAAAAGCAATACATGTTCCCTGTAGTCATCACCATTACAATTCATTTCAACATTGTCCTACTGTACTGCTAATTTCCAGAAGAGGGACAGATACTTAGATCTATGCAATTACCATTTGTCAAGCTCCCACACTTACATGTAGTACAAACATAGAGCTGAAATAGATCTTCTGCTCTACAATTTCTAATCAGAAAGCATGTGATCACCTTGATATAATTAAGGGGTGGGAGCTTCCAAGACAATAAAAACGCTTTATTGCATATTTTAACTATGATTTCCTCCTTCATCTCTCCCTATCTGACATGCAAACCATTTCAAAATTCACCAATGTTTGTAATCAAACAATAATGATGTCATTAATTATGTTTATTTAAGAATTAATGGGCCATTAATCCTCCTCCAATGGCGTCTCATGGCTTTTAAAAGGTGATCCTAGCCAAAATCAATGAAAAATCATTTTTCACTGAGAAAAAAACCACTTGATGTTGGACAAAAGTCAGGTGTACATTACTGGGAAAAAAACTGACAAGTCAACTGATTTTGATCCAAATTCTCTAGAACATTTTATTGGCTATCAAACTTGTACCATAAGAATTGATAATCACAAATGCAAACAAGTATTTGCTTTAAACATGTATATACACAACTGGAAAAAAATGTCCTCTAATATTTCATTCAATTTTTATTGGATTTAGTGAAGACATCAGAATACCAATTTCCAGATAAACAGATATCTATAGTATGACCCAATCAGTGAGCAGAGCCACCATTTTATAATACTACACACAATTTAGATTTTTATTTGCCAATAATTAATTCTTCTTTATCTTTTACCCAAAAGGTCAAGGATGTGTATTTCACCATAAATATCACCCAAGCACAGATCGATAGATATGGGATTTCGTATTTCATAAAAGAGTGGTATAGCAGATACATCTACAATCTAAACTTTGAAAGAAATACATATTAAGTATCTCAGATGCCTGCAAGTTAAGGGTTTTCCCCTCAATAAAATGGAGCTTGTTTTTTAAGTACAAAAATGCACATGGCTTATTTTTTGTTTAAATGGTTTTTCCAGTAGCAATCCAACCTTAATCAATTTTTTGTCTAAACATTGAGGCTAAGCATAGATCAATAAATTCACCATGCAAGAATCTCTTTTTTTAGTTGATTTGCCTGTATTTTTACAATAAATGACTGATTAAAATAAAAATGAGAACCGGAAATCAAGATAAAGCCTTTCCAAATTGGTGGCATATGCTCTTAAAGAACACACTATGTTCTCATCCATCACTTTCTGTTATGCAGTGGCAAATGTCCTCTCAGTTCAACTCCAGACTGTATATACTTTACAGAGATATTAGTAATAATTTGGGCACGTTCCATGTAATCTGAGAACACTGCATCATCACCAGGTAACATGATATATTTGTGTCTGAAGAACATTGCATATTGATTTCTTTTCTTAATTTCGGAACAATCTTAATTAGAGAAGGTATACCGTCTAGACAACCTTAACATGTCCTATTTACAGCATGGAGATTATTTAATGCAATCATAGGCATCATCAACATTATCCTTTTTGTCTTTAGATGAGATCAAACTGTTTTCTTTCGGTTTGAACTTGTAGCCTAATGATCAAGAAATATTACAATTGACAATTAATAGAACATTAAACACCAATTAAGGTGGACTAGTTTATGTTTAGGGTGAACAATTAATGTAGGAGAAAATCAAAATATTTCGTGGTTGCTTTAGTACTTTTGGAGATTTTTCACTTTCTGATTTTTGGCAGCTACTACTTGAGTGTAACAAATTCTTTTTATCTGATTGCATGCAACTTCATATCTCATATCAATCATTCTGTATGAAACCAACCAAATAAAGTTAACCACTTCTCGTCAGCAAAAATAAAGTACAAAATTGATTGAAATGACTCACTTCCTGCATTATTGCAGTTATCACATCGTAGTTCATGTCTTAGCTGCAGATTGTACTGCAAGATATGGAAATTGAACAAAAAACATGTACGTATAAAAACATAAGAAAATGCAACATTCATACATCTTTTCAATTCAGTAAGAATGAAAGACCTCTCTGCTATGCTGGGACCCTATCATTGTTTGAGGAAATAAACAATACACAATACTGGGACAAAGGGAACTTAAATGAACCATCTCATGTAACATAAACAAACATGCACAGGACAAAAACCCTTACCCCATGATGTCTGTTTTCAACTGATTAAATTAACAGGAACAGCTAAGATCAAAGAGAGCAACAAAAAATATATGCATATTGTTCATTTTTTGTTATTATCTAAAATGTCAAGTTCTTAAAAGAAAGATTATTTTTAAGCACCATGCATGCCACTACCTTGCTGACAAGGGGCTTCCATGTCACAACGGATTTCCTTTTCATTTATGAATAATGACCATTGCTGCCACAATATATGCCTCATGCAAAAGAAAGAAATCAAAACAAGTCACCTGAAGAAGAAAACAATACCCAGTCACACCAGGAGCTAAGTAGTAGAGCTGGAAGATGGATTTTAATACAATAGTTTGCGTAAAGATATACATATATCTAATTCTCTTTACAGTGTATGGAAGACCTAATCTCTTACCAAGTTTTGACACACCACAGGTCAATGTGACGGTGATAGAAAACAAAGATGCCATGCTCCCATGCTCAGTGAATCATCTTGGAGAGCTCACTGTAAGTAAAAGGCTTCTTATTTCTAATGTTTATTTTCTTAATATAAAATTAAGATACTGAAACTATTACTTCATCCTTCCATGAGAATTGCAGCTTGAGTATTTCTTTTGCTAAATAAGTTAAATTAGCAGATATATACAGGTATTTTCTCACACAGGTATGTCCAGTATATTGTTACATGTACACCACATGGTATAAAAAAGAATGGAGTAAAAAATGCCTCTATCCAAATTACATCCTAAAACCAAATAAGATTTCATATTCACCACATATGGTGTATGAAGAGAAAAAGGATATTCAAGTACCAAATATGAGACTCATAGCTACAATTGTGATAGGAAAAATTTCCAGAAACATGTTTGATTTTTGTATAATATAATCTACACACGCATGTACTTTGATAGCACTACATGTACAGAGCTAGCAGTAAGGCTTGTTTGGAAAAGCCATCTTCACAGGAAAAGCTAATGCTATATGATGTTTAGTTGTAAGATACTGGATTTGTACATTGGATATTCTTATAGTAATAAAAAAGGAGACATACATGCATAAAAATGACTGTGTAGAGGAATGTGCATTTACTCGGAAACATTTATTGATGCACACGGGTACTTACAGCTATACTTCACCACAGACAAATGGCAGGCTGCATTATAAAGCACACCATCAACCTTCTGATCAATACCACTGAAATGTATGTTCACTTCAGATAAGAATACAACCCTTTAACAACTGTCACACTTCATGCCTATCACCTTAAAATGACCATGTGTACAGTATGAATCATCTCTAAAACCTACGCAGTCTTGCTATCTAGTACAGGAAGTAAACTAATTTTTTTAATGATCTTATGTAAAATTGATTGAGGTTTTAATGTCCATCTCCCTTATTACTTGCATGATCAAGCTATTTCACTTTGTGAACTCTGACACATGACTATTTTATAGGTAGAGCAAATTCAATTTGTTTCTCAGTTTGCCACTTACATGTCTTTTTTTTCAAAAATAATTAATTACCCACCTTGTAAGTCAAATTATTTTAAAACTAGTTGTATATTTCTCATAACTTTTGTTTAGCTCCATATGTCATTAATTTCCAAAATTAACTGTTGTTATCTAAATTTTGTTAAAAACGTAAAATGATCAGAATATGTCAAGAGGAAAATCACCACAAAGCATGAAATAAAACTCAAATGCTTAATTATATGTGTTTAAAAATAAAGTAAGTGAACTACTTTTCCTGAATGAAGTTCCAAGTTCCTTCCATCAAAAATTGACTTCAACATAAATGTCAAACTGACAATTCAACCTCAAAACATGATATTTGTCCTACGAAATGTCAATTAAAATAGTAAGTGCAGATTTCCTCAGAGAATGATCAATTGACACTGAAGTCAACCTTGTAAAGACCTTATTCCTATGCACCTTCTCTGCCAATGGCAAATATACTTAGTTTAGAAATGTTCAAGGGCTATGACTAAAATATTCAGACTATATGATAATGAAATTCCTAAAAATATTCACTTTTCTTTTTTTTCTGAAAAAACTTCTAAATAAAAACACTACAAGTTTAGATTTTATCAAAATGACCATTCCACTTTGCAAGATACACATGTAGCACATAATTTAGTTGATTACTAAGCTTTTGTTAGCTGGTCAGGCAATAATGTGAGTGACTGGCGATAATTCCGAGATTGCTATCTCATGGGCGTAACTAGGCATACGCACGGATGCACTGTGCGTACAATTTTTTGGCCAACCATGATATTATTTTATATAAATTTAGTGTATTTTTCATGGAATATAAAAGAAAATCCTCTGCTTATTAAAGTCACCTGTATACCTGTATACAAATCCTCTGTATCAATTGTATAGGCACAATTGTTCTGACTCCCCCCCCCCCCCCCCGTCTTGCAAACTGAGGTAAACAATGCCTATAACCTTAACAAGTCCTATCTTAATCGTCCATCTAACTGGAACTTCCTTTACCTCTTAATTGGAGGGTTCAGTGGCCCTCAACTCTTCTGTACCCTCTTTCTTGAGAATATCGAACGCATTCTCGCTGGCAATATTTATCTCAGGTAAAAATCTGCCTGAGTGTTATTTTAAAGGAGCAGCTCCCGCAACCCTGGGGGCACTAGATAAAATCTGGACACCAGGTTTAAGAAGGAGCTAGAGAAACAAAGGAAGGATTTTTCCTACAAAGCTTCAAAGAATTTTGACACGGACTTGACCCAGCTTACCCCTCCAAACTAACAGGGTGACATGGGCAATTTTTACAAACAAATAATTAAACTTAGATGTATCAGAGCTCTGTCGTGTCGTACAATTGGTTGTTTTTGGGAGCCATGCATCCACATGTAAGGTGAATGAAACCGTATGTTAGTTCAACTTAGAGGTGGATCCAGGATTAATCGAAGGGGGTTCCACATATGCGAAGCTAGCCTCCTTTTAAATAAATATACCGTTCTGGGTAATAAGAATATTGAAACTTTTTTAATTGCGAGAATATTTCTGACCAAATGATGATTTTATTATTAATGGAAATTAAGCTGCGATGTGTGGTACATATGCTGTAATTACGCTGTCCTTCATCTCTTGCGTTAGTCTACATTTTGCTGGGAATTTTAAAAATCTGTGCGTACAATTTTTAAAGGTCTGGTTACGCCCCTGTATCTTACAAAGTTGCCAAACATGATTCATCCCAGCGACTTAAAATGAACACTAAAGCCTCAAATCACAAAGGTACTTTAAACTTTCTTAAACCTGAAATAATCTACCCGAGATTTCCAGTTAACCAAACTAACCCCCCCTTCCAGTTTCCTTCAACTCCCTTTCTCCTCATACCTTCATATGAATCTAAATCAAAGTCAAATTGAAACAAAAAATTAAAAATTAAATAATGACTTTGTGAGACACTGTTGTCTGGCAGATCCATGCAAAATGAACTTTTAGTTAAATGACAATATCAATGATACTGTTTAAGTTAATCTGGACGCAGCCTCAAGGTATATGTAAACAAGCTAGTAACATGTCATTTTAGTGGACAGAACAGTTTTGACCTGAAGAACAGCCAAACCTAAAGATGCATGCACATAAGTGAAAACTGCAAGCAAATTGATCTACATGTACTGGAATGATCAAAACTCAGTAGAATTCTTGTTCCATGGAGAGAGTGAGCCTAGCAGTCCATACAATTATTGAGCACCCCTCATCTCAAGTGGGGTCACCTTGCAAATAGTCAGGAAGTGATATGGAAGTTGAAGCAGATGTTAAAATCAAATTTATGAAGCTGTTCACATCTTCTCAACTAAATCTTTTCCCTATAGTTTAAGTTGGTTAATTAGTCATGATAAAAAGTGACTTTGAAAACTTTAAACAAATAGAGTATGATTCAAAACACTGTCAGACATAAAATATTTTACTGCACTTTCACATAACTGTTTAAGAGGTAGATACATGTAATAAAAAACAGATTTTTCATACCATCCTTAAATGATTTTGAGAGAAAGAATTTGGTTTTCAATTGTTTATTTTTTATACCTAAGGCCCTGCTTATACAATGGTGCATCATCTCCATCCCCCCTTCCTCTCATCTATATTATGTAACCATTTATATTAGACCCTGTCAGATCGATCGATCTAGCAGGATCGACCCATCTCCAAGGGGTTTCTTGCTATAATGCTTTCAGCTTAAGAGGCTCCAATGTCTGGTACACCTACTGAAGCTGTAAGGGGGTAATTAACTACCATTTTAGCAGCTTCAGTAGGTGTGCCAGACAACTAAGCTGCTTAAGGTGAAAGCAATTTAGCGAGAAACCCCTCCGATATGGATCAATCCTGCTAGATTGATCTAGGTATGGACAGCTTCATTACTACATGTAAGTTAAATTTTCAGTATAAAATAAATCAATTAAAAATTTATTTGAGAAAATTTTATACCACCTTGGATATGAAAAATCAAACGATTGTATTGCCTTCCTAAAATAAGCTTTGCAATATCATCGAACATCTCAAATCTATAAATACAGGAAAAACTTATATCACCTGGGGCATGATCATGAGAAATTGAATACAGGACATCATGGTCCTAAGATGGATTTCTCTTTTCTACCATAAGTGCATTGCGTAGCCAAGAACAGTTTAATCACCATGGGGAATCTGAATCAAGCAAGACAAGGATGTCATGAACAATGGAAGTTGATCATTGTCAACTGCCTCCTCCAATCTCAAGTTATTGGGCATTAACAATGACCTTCGTTTATACTTAACATCGTTAGATAGTCAGACCCATCCATTAAAAAAAGGCAAAAGTTTATTCAGAATTTAAAATTGTATTGAATAAAATGGGTTGGGGATGTCAGGTATGGGGTGATGAAATATTTTGGAAATAAATGTCTTTTTAAAGTATATCAATGACATTATTGTCATGCAGACCTGTTTGAAATGAAAATTTTTGCTGAATACAGGGAACTTTTTTTATGGAAAAGCGCAAAGTTTCCAATCAAACTGTCAAAGGAAAGATGCAGCACAATTGTCTAACTTCTTAAAGGTTAAAATCTGATTAAAAAAGTAACCACATTCTGCCAACTTTTTTTACCTTAGGGTATACCGGATGTTTTTGAAGGTTTCAAATGGGATCAGAAAGGTGCCAAAAGTGTGTGTGCATCTTGAAAGAAAATTTAGTTATTACACTCCATTACATGCATCTCTCACATGAATTGGTCCTCAAACTTAATTACATTTCAGAATAATTATCAGTTCTGGGTTCCTCTCTTTCTATGTAATTTTTTTTCTTACAAAAGGAAATTAACTTATCAGTACGGGAAAATTCATGGTGGATTTGAACCAAGAAAATTCCAATTTTCAAGACATTTCTGTCTTTTTTTCTTTCTCTTTCTCTTCCTTTCTTTGGCATATAAAAGACTTACCTAACAAGAATGGGAAATTAAGTCTGTGATGATCTGACCTCAGCAACAAGATCTAAGAGATTGTTTCTCTCTTGGGCTGCTGGTCTCTTTCCATGCACTAGATTATACATGTAGCAGTTGCTTTTTTTAAAGGCACATTAAGAAGATACCTGGAAGTGTAAATGTATTTCAACTAATAAATTAGAAAATATATAAATCAATAATGTAATCAATTTCATCTGTGGAATTGAAAAAATTAGAACAAATTAAAATCAATAAACGCAAAAGTAAAATACCAACCACATGGACGTTAGAGATAATACTTTTACACTAATAGTTAAACTCTAATAGTGCTGGATTTCTAAATGCACTAAACATACTGAAATATAATCAAAGGAAATAAATAACTGATAATTATTTTCAAAGTAAAATTCAACTCAATTGAGTTAATAATGATTGAACCTAAGATAATCTGACAATCATGTAACTTTTTCATGTCTTTAAGCATATCTTTTTGTTTTAAAGTAAGTCAATGTAATAATTGCAGGGGTGGGCAGAAGCTGTCTTCTGGGTTTTCTGGAAGACAGTCAGAATTTTTGAGTTTACATCGATGTGCAACTAACTTACTATATATTGGAAGATGGTCAAAAAGGGAGTATGGATCAACAAAGATAATGTATCTATCTATCTATCTTTCTTTCTTTCTTTCATAGGTGCTCTGGCAAGGTCCACAGGGGGAGGTTTTAACCCTGAATGACAGGAGAGTAATAGACACCCATCGCTTTAGTATTGTGCGGCCTTATTTAAGAGACTGGAATTTACACATTGATGAAGTCAAACTGTCAGACCAGGGAAGTTATACGTGCTCTATAGGACCCCAACCTGTGCTTGCCAAGGTGGTCAATCTTCATGTAAAAGGTGGGCATGTAATTAATTTTACTTGAAGTAAACTGTATGGAATCTACTCAAGTGAAATATAATTTAACACAACAGATCGATTAATGTATATTTAAAATTTATTTTTACATATTACATACAAATATAGCAGTGATTACAGGAATAATTTAGTTTTTATTAAAATATCTAATTATTACATCTTTTAAGTGTAGTTTTGTATAAACCAAGAATGCTTGCTCTTTTCTAGTCAACTTAGTTTTGTCTCAGCTAACACATTATGATGCACAACCTGATGCAATGTTACACCTGCTGTTGGTTCTGTAGTATACATCTTACGTATACGTATACATAGTGTGCTTTTTACATCAGGAATAGAAAATGAGTTATTGATTTATTAGGCATCTTGCTTGGTTGCAGTCCAAATATTGGAACTGATTTGCTTTTTTTTGGGTTCTACAGACTACCAATTGTACCGATAAACTAATGCTATTAATCTTGGTCTAATCTGTGATCTTTTTTTGAATCCAGTTCCTGCAGAAATAGTGTCAAACAGGTCAAGTCCCACATTCCAGAAGGTTAAAGAAGGTGACACAGTCATACTGACCTGCAATGTCACTGGTCAGCCCACACCAAAGGTCAACTGGTACAGAAGAGGGGCCAAAGAGTCTGATGATAAGAAAGAAAGTAAGTAAATCATTACAGGTACATAAATTCAAAAGAACATTTGCTGTATCGTTGGGCTTTCCATTTCACTATATAAGTGGCTCCTTTATAAAAAAAATTGCTTCTGTAATTCATTTTTCCCCGAAGAATGTCATTTTCATAGTCAAGCTGTGCAAGTGCATTTCTAGACCATCTTCGGTCAATTGTATTAGTCAGCAAGTATTTTACTCCCTAAAAGCTTTCCAAATCCTCTAAGAAATGTTTTTCAATACCTTACTCAAAACTAGACATTGCATCATAAAAAACTAATTAGATAAAAGGTGTAATCCATTAGAAAGGTTTCCAATTATGACACATGGGTGGTGAATTAAAATGGCACTACTTTGGAGCAATTGAACTGTCAACATCAATGATTCAACATCCATCAGGCAAAGTGGTAAGACGTCTTCACCAGAAGGGTTGCAGCTAAGGCAGAGGGATATATTAACTTAAACAAAGTTTTACTTCACTTAAAACAGCACATTGTGATGTGGTGTTTAGAACCTAGTAATAATATCTCTTCGGTGTCAAATGATTGTATCTTTTTTTAACTGCATGCAATGTTTTAGCATTATTATGTCATATTGCTTAGAGGCTACAGGTGATGAGGAAACAGCTGCCCTGTTTCCACTGTGGAAAGGTAGGCTTGGATTATTAGAACATCTTTTTACAGAACAGGTTGCGTGCATTAGAAGTAGGTGTAGAAAATGTTAAGAGAGATTAACCCTAGTATATATTAGCTGAATTTTATACAATAGGTACATTAGTTTTAACAACAGGTTAATTATTTGTCAGTTATATTTTCTGCTTCTATATTTTGTTTCATTTTTGGTTCTCTCTTTATGCCAATAATATCAATTACTTTAACTGGAAAAAACATCTACCTTTCAATAAAAAACCTAAATGAAATTTAAATTATAATCTGCTTAAATACGTGTAGCACTGCATGTCTAAATTACATCAGTTTATTTCATAATCAACAAACTTCTACCAGTGACATCACTTGCCCAATTGCACTCATTTTTAAAAAGAATACTAGTATATTCAAAGACCAAAATCAGCTGTAGAAAAACTTCCTCATTTTTCAACTGTGCAGCATTTTTTCATATTAGATACAATGTGTTTGTATTCAGCATTTTTTCATATTAAATACAATGTGTTTGTTCTCAAATTATACTCACATAGCTATAAGGTTTGCTTTTTAATAGATAAAAATAGGTGAATAGGATAGCAGCCTTTTTGTTTAATATTTCTGTTTCATCAGTGTTAATTTCTATTTCATTTAATTACTAGCAGATAAAATTTCCTAATCTGTATTTATTATGTAATAGAGTTTTGTAAAATTTAAGGTTATTTTCAATCACCTGTATGTCATGACAGAAGGTTTGTATAATCACAGTGATTGTTGTATCTGCAGGTTTACTGTGAGATTTACATTATAGCTATAAAATAAGGTCAGTTTTTTGTTCATATTTAAGCCACAAATGCAAGTACAATATATTCTTTTACATATTATCAATTTCAAAAAGAGGTTATCACAACAGGTATCTATCTATCTATCTATCTATCTCAATCTGTCAGAACCCTTTGATCAATAGTACAAAATATGTATGTCTAGATGATGATTTGCATCTTGTCTGTTGACGTATAAATGAAATGTAACATGCCCACAGAATTTTGATTAATACAATTTTCCATGAGCATCATCTTTGTTGCTACTACTACTACTACTACTACTACTACTACTACTACTACAAAAAAAAAAAAAAAAAAAAAAAAAAAAAAAAAAAAAAAGAAAGAAAGAATCAGGATGTGTAATTTACATGTTTGCTTTGATACCTATTTTTTATCAATACACAACCTATATTTTGGTTAAATTTGAATGTGTAGGTACCAGTATGTACCTAAATCAAGTGACAACATATTTTTAAAACAATTTATATGAAGTAACATATGATAACAGAAATTTGACAAACAAAAAAGGTGATTAAATTTTCACCACAATGTTTTTCTGAAACTATTTTGCACAGATTTGACTTTTTCTTCCTTTTATTTCTCAAGAGAACTGGAGGGGGGGGGGGGGGGGGCATTTACAGCAAACACACAAATCGCAAAGCAAGTTAAATAAACCTCTTAATGGAACTTGTATATACCTAGTGTTGTCCCACATAGGGCAAAAATATTGTTTTATATGATTCAGAAATATATTTATCATATAAATATGCTAAGCTTTTCATCTAATAAACTGTCTTCCTATTATAGTATATAAATCATACTAGCATCGTCAAAGCCTATAGGCATATAGCTATATGCTGATGCTTGCAGCTTTTCTCTAGTTCTTTCCTGTGTCTGTTTGCAGGCGAAGGAGGTAAAGATGATTTCCCAGAGCTTTCCTGGACTGGTACTACTCTTTGCTCTCCCTACTGTCACTGCACACTTGTGTGAAGTGGACTAACAATTGCAACGGGGACATATTTTGTAGCTTTTCTCCTATTGTACTTAGTTAAAGAATAGGTTGAAAGCTGTATTTCATAGCACCATGAAAATTAAGATGCTATTTATTTGTATTCCATCCATTCCAAGATACCTGGAAAACCAATCTTTGAAGCAACCCTGTTACTGCAGAACACCCCATTTTTCTAAAAAAAAAAAAAAAAAAAAAAAAACTGATGTGTAATAACCAAGTACATTTTGGAGGGGTGGAAGTGGGGGCCTATGTCCTATCACAAATTTTTGTTCAATCTGTCTGTGATCAGTATGTTTATGAATAATGCACTGAAAATCCATACATGTGGTGGCCAAGTTTATCACACAAGTGCAGGTTGGGCAGGGATGCCAAGTTGCACTTGTTTATTGCTAAATTTCACCTAGAACTGATGCAATTGTTAGTTTCTTTCTATTGTCTGCTTAGACATTGTTCGTGTTCTTTCCTTTTCACATTTGCACAAGCACTGGCAGACGCACTATATTTATTCACATGTGAAGGTCAGAGATCCTGGTACTTCATCTGTATTGCTTAAACATCTTTGTGTAAAATGATTTGATATGTGCCAGTCAGATCATTCCCAACTTTTGTGATATTATTTATTGTGGTTCAAAATACAATAGTTATACACAGAATTCTGCACAATGAAAACTTGTCTGTTAAGCTCTCAATAACATATTTAACATTAGGAGTGTTAATGTGGGCAACTCATAGGCCCGATGGTCTGAAGGGTTCATTAGTCTAAAAACTGGGCAACTCATAGGCCCAATGGTCTGAAGGGTTCATTAGTCTAAAATTCATTGGTCCAAAAAAGCATATTCTATTTACACAATATATCTGAGAAAAAACTGTCCCTGTTCTCTGATAACAATAGCCAATGATGAGAACATTGAACCATTCAAACTAAGATGTACCCATTAGATCAAAACCATGGGTGCCAAGGCATTTTCCAAATAAGCAAAGCTGAATATATATCTCTTATCTGAATAGCACAAGGGTGTGATTTTCATCAAACATGTGCAATATGGAGAGCATACACTTAAATACCTATGGCACTTTCAAATTAGTAACTAAACTTAGTAACAATTCAATGAGAGAACTATATTTTCATTAAAATGTTTATATTTTTGGGCAAATTTTTTAGAATGGAAAGATGTTCATCATTTGACTTTATGAATATGAAAAAAAATATGAAAAAGAAAACAAAACAGCCTTATGTTTCCTCTTCTTTACAAACACCTGTCAACCTGGTCCATTACTATGGAGAAAAAAAAAAAAACAGATGAATAGTGCTCATATACAGGCCTACCCAACTACCAGACTCGGCACCTAAGGATCCTGAATTAACCGGTATATCGGACCACACTACCCGTTTTCAAGGTGTGTGTCAGATCGCATTTCAGAGTATCAGTCAGAACACCGACAGGATGAGCCCACGCTCGTCTGTCACCTTGATTGGATAGTAAACGATTGTCGTAAAATCGCTATATGATTTTAAAACCGGGTGCATAAATTTGAAAACCACCAAGAACAACCTTAGACTGCCACATTAATCTAATACAATGCAAAAAAGCCCTATCAAAAGGTGTTAAAACATTCAAACCGAATGTCGTAAAGTGCCCATATACCCCCATAGAGACAATAAAATAGAGTACTCTAAAGTAAGAGTAAGGTTGTAAAGTAAGTCAAAGGTTGTTCTAGGTGGTTTTCAAATTTATGCACCTGGTTTTAAAATCATATAGCGATTTTAAGACAATCATTTACTATCCAATCAAGGTGACAGTCGAGTGTGGATGAGCCCACAGTCGTCCTACAAAATTTGTTCTGGGGTATGATACTCCGCAATGCGATCTGACACACACCTTGAAAACGGGTAGTGTGGTGCGATATACCGGTTAATTCGGGATCCTTATGTGCCGAGTCTGGTAGTTGGGTAGGCCTGATATATAAGCACATATTTATTCAACCCAGTTATCTTACAAGCACAGAAATTTATTTATTTAAAATGTGATACAGATTTAGGACAGTGAACGAGCACCAAAAGATCTAGGAAAAAGCACAAATTTGTTTTCAGTTATGCACTATCAATGATCTTTGTTCACTGCTTTGTTGAATTATTTCTTTCCTTCTAGCAGCCTCAGTTTCAAGATTATCTACTTCCAGGGGACGCCTCCCTGGTATGTCTCACATGCCAATTGTTTTCAGTGTTTGACCCGTTTCTTATTCACTGCATGTTTTATAGTTTTTTTTATGTGAGCTCAATTCAGCATAGCCACTTTGCATTACGTAATGCTTTTCATGTTTTTACACAAATTTCAGTATGCGCTCCACTCACAGGCACTTTACCTTACAGCTATAAAATATTTACTTATAATCGTTTTTTTTTTTTTTTTTGTAAGACAATGAATAGCACTTTTTTGTTTTGTTTATTGCACTAGTAGAGGTGCTTCAGTCCTCTAAATTGTAAAAGTGTCTTTACAGAAAAATAAAGAACATGTATGTATGTGTGGAGGTTATATAATTATATACACATGTAAAACTGTAGCTTTTTACAATGGTGTTGCTAGCTCATGGAATGTCACTGTTTTTATTCATCATACTGAGTGGAATTTCAAATTATTATTTTAATTTTTTTTTTTTTTTTTTTTTTTTTTGAGGTCTGTTTACATGTCCAACTTCATGTTTTCAATTTTTGAATTTTTATGAAGGTGAAGAAATTAAAATATAAAAGTACCCTTAGCTACTGTACTAGAAAATAATAAATTAAAAACCATATATTTTTCCAACAGAATTTATTTTCAACATTAAATATGGGTTATTTAATAAACATTTTTAAACTTCTAAATTTCAGGTTTCAGGACTAATTTAAAATGTGGTTGAGATTTTATTTAAAATTTTTGAGTATGCTGTGTTGGTTATATTCTTCCTTTTATTTGCTATATAGAATCAGATAAACTTATAAACATTTCTTAACTTAATAGCATTTATCAATTTCCAGAAAAATGGCATACAAATACCTTAAACCAAACTCATCTAAATGCTTCAGTGATTTAAGCTAAACAAAAAACAAGCAGTTTTGAGATGCTATTTATTATAAGAAATAAAGATATTTCTATACATGATTTTGAGTCAGATTCACAAATGCCATAGCACAGAATCAGAGCATAAAGAACACCCGTTTTCTAAAATATTATTTTTCTTTAAAACATTTCAGAGGTTGTTGGGCTTGATGGAGAAGTTATGATCATCCACAACATTTCCAGATATTGTGATGATGTCTACGAGTGTCAGGCTTACAATGGAGTGGCATCATCAGTCTCAAGACTGATGAGGGTGGTGGTGGAATGTAAGTATATTTGGTTTTTTATATTTGGCTGGGGAAAATGTTCATATTGATGAAGGCTATAGATCCATATAATTCATGATATTTTTAGTGATAAAATATTTATCATGCAAATTAGATCAAGATCACTATATTGTAACCAACATAGCCTTCTGTCCAATGGAAGCAAGTGTACAGTTACTAGCTAGTACTCATGTTCAATAATTGTTTTAGCTTATTTAAACATTAATTATATTAATACTGTCGAAACAGACCAGTATTTTTTAATGTTCCACACACCCATTGCAAACAAGTTCAAATGTTGGTACAGTAGCCTATGTGTGTGTGCATGATAGGTCTCATGAAATCATGATTGTTTATTCATATTTGAAAAGGTCTATAAAATGTGAACAATTTGCATTGTACACATGCAAGTCAAAGATAATATGAACGTTTCCATTGCAAGTCAACAGTGCGATGCTATCAACAAAGAAAGGCTTTGATTATACCAATCTTCCAAATTTATTTCAGTTCCCCCAGAGGTACGTCTGCCAAACCCAAGAATTGGTCAGTCTGTAGGCAAAGACACCATTCTTGAGTGTATCATAACTGCAGAACCAATTGTAACAATCTACTGGATGTACAGAAATACTGAAATCCAAAGGTCCACTAGGTATGATGTGGAGGCATATGATGAGGGACCCAAGACAGTGATCCTCACCGTGAGGATATTTGATCTCACCAAAGAAGATTTTGGAGAATATACTTGTGTGGCCAAAAATAAGCTTGGAATGGTGAAAAAATCTATGACAGTGTTTGGTAAGTAGTGCAAACCCATTATATTTACATGACACGGATTTTGATTTATTTGTATTTTAAGGAGGTATCCTTCAAACAAATACATAAATCAAGAGAAACGTGTTAATGAAATATAATCAGGTTCACCCAACTACCAAACTCTACAAACAAATGATCACAAAACCGGTAGATCAGACCACATTACCCATTTTCAAGGTGTGTGTCAGTATGCATTTCACAGTATATCATACCCCATACTACTTTCCAGCCCCGCTGAGAATCATCACTTCGCGTACTAGGCAAGAGCAGTGTCACGTCTGATACTCTGAAGCGTGTACTGACGCACAACTTGAAAATGGGTAGTGTGGTCCAATCTACCAGTGAATTCAGGATCATTGGGTGCCAAGTCTGGTAGTTGGGATTCGAAGGGCTGATAATAACCTTGCTGTTCTTAGTAGCTTTAAGCAGCATCCTAATTTCATTTTCTGTTTTAGTTTGTGTACTCACAGAAGCATCTACCCAATAAGTCTGAAATATTGAATGTTACCAAAAATCACATATACAGCAAGCCAATAAAACATTTTTTTAGGTATTTTGACCATAAGTTTTGCACCTTCCCTCTTTGATGACATCCATGACCAAGAGTACAAACATACATTTTTTTATTTTATTCTATTCTATTTCTCTGTGTGACATCATATAGACAACCTAGAGGGGATTGATAAATTTACATGAAATATATTTATTATTCAACTTTCAGAATATATAGATACAAAAGAAGTGGATTCAACAACGGCAACACCACATTATACCATTAAAGGAAAAGAGCCAGAAAATACTGCCACAGAGGTAGAGGTCATGAAACCATCCAATGATGATCCAGAGGCAACATCATTCACCAGAACATCAACTAATGGGTATTCAAATCCAAAGAATGATAGACCAGGTATGGTGCATTCCAGAAATACTTTTTTTTATGTCTCCTCCATCCCAGATTACCTCAAACCTTCATAATCATATTCATACCAAGAAAAGAGGCAACACAGAAAATTAGTTGTTTCAGATTTGGCCAAACAAGGCCACTTTTATTGTATAATCCCACTGATCAATTGCCTAATTATTTGACCATGCAATGAATTGTTGCCTGGGTTAATTGATATAAATATTTAGGAGTAAATATTAATTGATAGATTAAAAATATACCTTAAATAGTCAATACGACTCAATATCCTAAAAATAATGCTGTAATGAGTCAGTAAAAGTTATTATTTACCTACAATTATGCACCATTTTCACTTGTGGGGTTGCGAAGAGGCCATAACTTCTTGCTTAATCGTACCAAAATTATAAAGAAGTGTGCAGTTTTAAAAGTATTTTGAGCAGAATAAGAGTCAACTTTATTTTAGTCATTAAAAAACTAGCTGAAGTGGTTACGTAGTAGAATGAGGTCAAGCAGTGACACTCCACATCATTATAATTAAATAATTAGTAAGAGCATGAATACAACATGTAGCTCAATTGAGACTATTTCTCTAAGGGGAGTTGAACAGAAAACTTTACCTGTAATAAAAATGTTTAAAGTTGTAAATATGGGTGAAAATTTGGTGTCATGAAAGATTAGTAAAATGTTTCTAATGATATTCAAATATCAGCAATTCAAACAACAAAAGTAAAGTGATTAAGAAATTATATTTTCAGATTTTATTACAATTATTGTAGCCCCATATGTACCTTTTCTTTATTCAGCAATTAATAAACTGAGTTTATTACAATGGAAATGAAAAATATATTTCCCACAAAATGAATTTCTAAAAAAATACCTGGTACATTTATAAATATAACAGCTGGTTTCAACCATAACAGACTTGCAGATTGAGATAAGATTAAGACCTAAGAGATGAAAAAAATTAAAACAAGCATGAAAATTAGCTTTGTTAGAAAATGATATAATTCCATTTGCTTGAGTTAAATACATTAGCTTAAATGCGCTGTGGAATTAGTAATAGTAAGACTAAGGAGAGAAGCAATGACACATTAATCATTTAGTTCTTATAAATCATTACAAAATATTACAAATAAGTTAGAGCCCTTAGCATAAAAATATTTGATGAGCCTGTGTGCATTATCATTAAGTGTTGATAATCACCTGAAAACAAAAGGAATGAATAGACAAAATATATAGAATATGCTCAGGTGCAAAAAGTAGGCAACCCTGCTGTAAAAAATAATTAATTACAGTTAGGATGCAAAAAGCCTCGCTATTTTGTAATCATGACATGTATTAAGTTACAAGCACTTCAACATCAGGTAGCTAATTTCTTTCAGAGAAACAAAAAAATAATCACACAACTATACATGTACACACTGTAGCCACAATATAAGTAGCCTCTAGACATTTTGTAACCATGATATATGTGCATTTTCCTTACAAGTATTTCACTTTTGGTTTAGTAATTTTTTATCCTCTGACCCAAAGCTGTGATCACAGATTACAGTACATCCACTTGAAAGTAATCCAGGCTTCACAATACAGTCCCTGGAGTTCTACAAATTGTTATTTAATGGAATTTAATGAAAGCAGGGACAGTAAAGCCAGCACAGATAATACAAAGCCATCAATCATGGCCAGTGCACTTGTGAGGTGCAAGCTGCCTTTTAAAAATCTATAAAAAAAACACCATGAAACTGGTTCAGACTTTTCTCTTTCACTCTTTTGTTATTCCACTGAAAAATGGTAGCATCAACAAAGATAGATATCATGTCTAAATATGATGTATGAGAGAGAGAGAGAGAGAGAGAGAGAGAGAGAGAGAGAGAGTTAAAAACATATTATTTATCAGTTGTAATTTTGCACTATTTACAAGATAATCATATTGCATTACAAAAAGAACTATATATTAATTTCAGTAAATAGCAGTATTCAAAAATTCCCTTTTATGCTCAGTGTCAATCAAGTTACGTCTTTCCTAAAAGGGATGGTTTGGAGGGGGAGGAGAGGGTTTCTACAAGACTGATGTCTATCAACAGCACACATTTTCTGTATATTAACATTCACTTTAGGTGTGATCGGCAGTGTCAGTGACAAGGGACAGAAAGGTCAAGCTTCCACAGTCTCCACCACTATTCCTCTGCTGTGCTTGACAACAATGCTGACAGCACTGTTGCAATGACATGAGCATTAAAACCAGGCATTCTGGATGCAACTTTTTTTAACAGATGCAGTGAAATAAGCAAAGATGAAGGATGTTGAATCACTTGATAGAAAATGTGTACATTGACATGGGCAGTTGCTTAAGAAGAGATTTGCTGTAAAGTTATACATACATGAATTATAGATTAATGAAAGAAAATGTAACAGTCTAACAGAGAAATCCTTTTGTAATGGATAGTCAGCTGAAAGCTAATTTTGTTAATCAAGAATAGTCATTTTCTTGACAAGTAAAACTTACGTACATTTATTTTATTTATATACAAATATGTTAACCATTTGACAAAATGCTCAGTTACAAACTGGCATATATAACATTACTTTTTATCTTTAGAGTCCCAATTGTGGTCAATACGTTACAAACATATGTATCATCTACATTAGCAAAGTTTCATATAAAACTGATTTAGCATTAAAAGTATTATTCATTTATATTACTGAATATTTCCTTTTAGAACCTGGGATAGACCAGGGTGATAATTTGATTAACGTGGCTATTGAACATGTTCATTATTGTATACAAAAACATAACAATGAAATGTGTAATAATTATTGCAAATTTTATTATCATTTTTGTTTACCTTCTTTTTACTGGTGCACCCACATTCTACTTGGCCACCTCTCCTGCATTATGTGCAAGCTCTCAATGTGATCTTGCAAGCCGAATCTTCTCATTGTTGCTTCTGCAAGTAAATGTTAATATTTATTAATTCCCCCAAATGATTTAAATTGAAACAGGCATGATGCTTTGCACTGTTACATGTAACATATCAAGATTTTTTTAAGATCATGAAACATAAGCAGATCTGGTACCTACAAGGGTACAATTAAAGTTTTCTAACATATAATTCATCTTTGGTATGCGGTAAACTGCATTTCAACATTTTTTGATTTTATTCAATGACAATCAAATGTTATATTGAAAATTTTGACAACAAAAAGGTATTTTATTCAGTCTGCATTGCACTTTTTGTGATATAAAAATATGTATTTATTGTATAACCAATGACATATGTCTATCGTAGTATATGTGGATAAATAAGTTTTTATCAATGATACATTAATGCCTTAACTAATACGTAAATACTGGTCACAAGAAAATCTGTATTTTATTAAATGTCTACATTATTATTACTATTCTAGGTCGACTTTAGCAGATTAAAAAAGAGCTTCCATATGATATTCTTTACAAGAAGTTCATAATTTTGTGATTAGGCCACATTCAAAATTTGTAAATATTTATGTTTTACATATGTGGATTGGCTTTAATGAAAAATCAAAGTAAAATATTGTGATATCATTTCAGAACAATTAAGCAAGTATTACTTTTTAAGATTATGATATAGATGCAAGATTTAGTTATTATATAATATCGGAGAAAAAATCTTTCTTATTGCTTTCTGTAAAACTTTTGTTTAATGTTGAGCAGTCACTATGCCCTAGTGCTTCTTTGTAATAACCTATAAAATAATGTTTTAATTTGTGTAAAGTAGTAATGTATATGGTATCTGTACAAGTAGTGTTGTGGCTTTCTGTATATATATGTATATATATATATATATATATATATATATATATATATATATATATATATATATATTAGTTGTTTTGGTGGAGTCTGATCACAAACTGGTATTGAAATTCTATACAGGGTTGCCAACTCTACAAATTTAGCATTGGTTCCTGTTGCTTTCAGGTGTTCTGTTGTTAACTACACATTTAACAATAAATGTACATGTTTTAGTACTAAATTTTGGCAACCCTGTATACCCTACTCCTTTCCACCATTGTGTTCTGCTTCCTGAGTTTTTTCTTGTAATTTGCCAAAAGAAATAAAACCGTATTTAAAAATGGGATCTTAAATTATATTAATGCCCATATCAAATGCCAAAACTTACATGGTGAAGTATCTAATATTTTACTAAGGGATGAAACCGAACTCAAGACAGAGAAAAATTTTTTTACATTGCTATAACCTCACCAACTCCTCAACCCCTCAATTTTCAAGAGTTACATGTACAATACAAACTATTCTTTTTTCACCAAAATACTGTATTTCTATGCTTTATGGACATCATTACCAAATTTAAATCAGCTGTCCTTGTTTATATGCTGATAGATAAGTATGTGGAGAAACATTATTAATGGTTGTCCAACTCTAGAATTTCTTCTCATTCTTCCTTTTTGTATATCAGTTAGTTGGGTATAGGCATGACTATTAAAATCTGATCATATGTAATAACTGTAGGAAAATAGATTTATATTCTCTTACTGATATGGAGGTATTTGACATACAGGCAGATTAGAATACAAGAATGGGTAAGGATTTTGCAAAATTGTGCAATTTAATGCATAATGAATATGATAAAAATCATTTTCAGAGTCCAGAGTACAATCTTTTCATTGGGAAAAATTATCAATCTTTGAGATGTATAATTTTGGAATCACAAAAAAATATATTTCTGTGTACCATTTATGGCGCTTTTACTGTATACAATAGAACTATAAGGTAGCCTGCCTTTCAATTATTATTATTATTTTTTTTTTTTTTGCAACCAATCACGATGTCCTAATTAAAAAAAATTATTACCAAAAAATGTGTTTACGCAATATTTGCAAAAGTCAATTTTCCCCATTGAAAAGATAAAGCCATTGCCCTAATTTTCTTACCATTTTTGGGAGAGGGGGACTGGTCTGAATATGACTTTTATATTGTAATTTTTCAAACTTGAACAGATACAATGCTTTTAGAAATTCAGTATGATTCAAGGTCACAGTAACACCAATGACTTGTAAATAAATTTGATTTTCAATAAAGCAGTCCCAAAAACAAATTGTATTTCTTGGTTTGGTATTTGGACAATGAATAAATCTATTAACCAGCACAGGGAGACAAGGTAGCAAAACTGTCATATGGACAGACATAAAGATGACAAAACTGACAGAAGCAGTAATATTAAATCAGCATAAAATAATAAACAACCAATGTAAATAAGGAAGTTTTTTTGTCAATTTTCATGAATATTTCATAATGCTTAACAGCGTAATCCTTATAAACTTTCAATAACACATGGATATCATGGATATTCAGAAAATGTGACTAACCAAGGCCTTCAGACCTATGGAAGTTCAAATTTACACCTTAAAAATGATGTGATAAATGAACATTTTGCAGAAAAATGCATAACTTCAAATAATAATGATAATAACAATAAATGAATCAAATCATGGTGATTTTCAAACTCTTACTGTATTTAATTAATATTTATCAGTTCTGTAATTTTGAAGACAATGTTACTGTGAACTTCCAGAAACTGTAAATAACACAAGGCTTCAGATAGTACAGATTCAAATTACACTTCGAAAAAACAATAAGTGAAATTGAAAAATTCACACACAAAAAAACCCTGCATAATTTCAAGAAAAACAATCCAGTCAGGGTTATTTTCAAACTTAATCTACATTTTAGTCTCAGGAATCAGTCTCGTAAGTTATTTCCAAGTCCCAATCAAAATTAACACATTGAGTGTGGTGGTTCCATTCTCTCAAACTAAAGCCTTAACAAAAGACTGTACAGAAGGCTGTGATAGGGTCAAAATCACAATGAGAGGTCACCTACCACAATGACAGAGGTGGGCTAAGATCTAAATATACCACAATCATCTCAACAACAGCAATGCATTTCATGGTGATTGATAGAGTTTGAGATAAACAGATAACTACTTCTAAGCATTGATTTCCATCTGCTACCATTGTTGACATACACTACTTTAAAATCTTTAAGAGTACAGACATATTCTCATAGCTATTTGAAAGCAAGGCAATGTGTGACAATGGGGGACTTATTAGGGCTATCTTGGATGATTCCTATAAAATGTTGACTCGGTCAGATGTCGAGGTATAACATGTAGACCTGTGGGAAATGGTCCACTGGAGTTTGTGTTTTTTGATGATTTGTGGATTGATGACTCCAAAGGCAACAGAAAAGATTATGTATTCATGGTTCTTAACATTTTTGCTCACTAATTTATGTAAACCCTTCCACCCTCCTCCCTCCCTTGAAGGAGTTGACCTATACCTCTTAGTGGTAAATCAATATCCTTTCCTGTCACTTTAATATGAACATCAATGTATTTATCATCAAAAATGCAACATGTCCTAAAATGTATATTAAATAATGACAATAATGAGAGAATCTTGATTCACTGACCTTTATTCTCCCTCAAATCAATTATTCAACCATATGATAGACTAAGGTTCGTTTTTCATCCTTAAAAGATTCATGTGAAATGGCACGTAATTTTTAAATCACTTTGTCAATTTTTGGGAGCAACTGCTCATAGGGCTGATGATCATCATGGCAGTTTGAATACCAACACATTTGAAAAGGGCACCTTGGGTGAGGAATGAAAACTACCAATAATAATAATAATAATAAACAATTTCCTCCCCATCATTTTTCTATCGAATATCATAAAAATAATAAAGTCAATTTCCTGAAATGCACATGAGAATTGGTAAATAATGAGAGAAAGCTACTGACTTTAATGTTTGAAAACATATTTGAACATTCAAATTGGTATTATACATCAGGTCTGTTCAATGAAAAAGTCACACAATATGGCACGTGTCATTGTGATCCATTGTTTGTGTCTGATACTTAGTGGAGAAATGGGATCCTTGCATGGAGGTATATATGTAGGATATTTTAATTTTTATATATGTAGGATTATTTGTATTTTATCATCAATGCATCAAGCAAAAGAAAGAAACCAAAACAAGTCACCAAGAAAAAAAGATACCTTGTCACACCAATAGCAGACCTAGAAGATGGATTTCAATGCAGAAGTTTGTATGAAGATATGCATATATCTACATGTAATTCTCTTTTTAGTGTATGGAAGACCTAATGTGTCACCGCCACAGGTCAATGTCACGGTGACAGAAAACAAAGATGCCATTCTCCCATGCTCTGTGAATCACCTTGGAGAGCTCATTGTAAGTATTTTACAAAATAATAATTAGCAGTGTTTTCATTTGAAAGCATTTGTTATGGCAATGCACAAAATAGCTTTTTGTCAAAAATGAAAATTATCATATATAAGCAAAAAAATCTTTAATTTAGTGTTACATGATTCTCAGCATATAAACCACCAATTTTCTACTATATCTGTATTGCATATAGAATAAAATATGCCAAAAACAAATAGCATAACTGAAAAAAATGGTTTCAAACTGATTTTTGAATTCCCTGTATTTTAGTGACATCGATCACTTTAAGAGTGTGTGTGTGTGTGTGTGTGTGTGTGTGTGTGTGTGTGTGTGTGTGTGTGTGTGTGTGTGTGTGTGTGTGTGTGTGTGTGTGTGTGTCAATGATATATAGTGCATAACTTGTTAAAAAAATTGTACACCCTACTTTCAAGCTGGTAACTAAAATCAATCTGTGACATGCATGTTCATTATGAAAAATTTTTAGTTCACTTTATGGTGCACAAAAGTTGTCAATAAGCTATATTCATTGATATTAATGTCTATATTTTTTCAGGTATGGAAAAAGGAAGGCTTATTACAGCCACTCACTGTGGGCAATTTTGTGTTCACTGATGATGAGCGTTTGTCCACAGCCTGTGAACTCAAGGGCCAGGACACCAAATGTTCCCTCAAGATTAACAGGGTATCTGTGGATGATGCTGGCATCTACTTCTGTGAAGTTTCAACAAATATTGATGTTCATCTGAAACATCAAATACGTCTTAATGTAGAAGGTATGAAGGTTGCTGCAAACTGAAAAAGAAATTATTTACGCTGAGGAAACCCCTTGTAAACTTAGCATTAAAGGGATAATAACTCTTCTTATGAGATCTATATTTCACAATAAAAACATTGTGGATAACTCATAGAAATATAATATATTCTGTTTTACCACAAAAACAGCAGTTATAGCTATTATTCTGATATCTGAATTTGTCTTTAGACCACGTGACCTCCACTGATGGCTATACTCTGTTAAAATCTCTTAAGAGATTTTAACAAAAAACCAAACTTTTTAGAAAAAACCAGGGACTAACTTTGAATGTAAAAATGGATTCATTAACCATTGGTAAGTATGGGAAAATTGTTGTTTACTCCAGGAAAATTCATTTTTTGGCCGAAACAAAGAGTTATTTTCCCTTTAAGTTTTCACCACATCAAGATTTCCAAACACATCAATCCATTAGTAGTAAATATTCTTCTTAAGAGAATCCATAATTTCCCCAAATTCCATCAATGACAGATATACTGTAACCTCTGCAGGCATTTGCATTAAACATCAAGTAGAACCTCCAGTTAGACTGGTTTTCCTATTGTCAGTTTTCACAAATTCTTTATTTATTGTCGTGTTGTTGTTATGAAAGTAAAACTGATCACATTTTGACATGGTCTCACAGCAAGCGTGTCATGTACTGGTTATTTACCATCATACCTTACAAATTTGGACAAACTTAATTACCACACAAAAGTATTGCACATTAAGCAAGCTTGATATAAAACTAACATGTGTACTGTGTGTCACACTCACAATTTTCATTAAAATATATTTAAATATATTACTAGTGCACTTAATTTTATTTCAGTTCCATAAGAAATGGTGCCCAGCAGCAGGAGCTCCACTGAAAACAAATGATTTATTGTATCATATCACAGTGAAACACTGATGTCTACATACATGACACTGACGTGGTAACTTTTGAGTCGCACTATATATACATAAGGCATCTTATTTCTGGAAAGTTGTAAAGTATTTTGAACAAGAATGTTAAATTAAACTGAATTGACTTTCAGCTATTTACTTTGTTCTTCCCTGAATCACATACAAAAGCCATCTTTGAAATTCTAGAAAACCAGATTCTCCTCATATATCAGTGTACTTCTAAATGTAAATCATCTATAGTGAGTTACACGCCAAAAAGTGCAAACTCGCTATAGCTAATTTAATGACTGGGTCATTATGTCATCAATGGAAATTTCCACTATGTATGCTAGGTCCCTGGGCTGAATTTGAATGGAGAAAGGGAGAAACGAAACTATATACATGCTACACGCTGTGGTTTTGCTGTCATGCATGTCTGAAGGAATTGAAACAGGATTGAGTCATAACATATGCGATTACATGCTCAGATGACAGCTAGGATTTCCTTACACAGTATAATGAAAAGCAGAGGGTATTTCAGGTATTTAAATCCTGAAATTGAATGATTTGTATAGTTCACCTGTATGGGAGATCATACTCTGTATGGAAATTAAAAACGGAAACAATGCTAATATTACAATGCACAATAACCTGTTTTCTTCATCCATCAAAATTTGTGATGAAGAAAAATTTTTGTATTTATCTAGAATGATCCCTGAGATGAACAAAAAACGTGACAATACTATTCTGGGACTTTCTTTTCCATACTGTACAGCTGCAAAACAGACGGGATGTCTATGTCCCAGATTTAAGCGCTATTTTAGTGTCATTTTCGGCTAAGAATTAAAAAGTTTAAAATACACAACAATGTTTGGAAACACAAAATTGTTTGTTATAATAAGACAAATTCATCCTCTTTAACATAAAAGCACTCCCATTGTAATCCAACACATAGGAATATTTTGACAGACTTTCAAAGATGATAAACGATTGTTGTTACCCACTATAGATGTGCAGATCATCTCAACAACAGCAATGCACTTCATGGCCATTGCTTTAGTTTGAGCACAGTCAGAACAGAAGACTAACAGATCCAACGACCCACCTTAATGCTTGTTACGTAATCCCCACAAGGAACCTATTCATTTTCTAAATGGAAATCAAGTGACAAGCTTCTTAGTAGTAGCCATATTTGATCCGCAGATTGATCTGTTAGTCCGTTGTTCTAAAGTTTGTTTGTTTGATAATGGAGGACTGCTACAAATTTATAAACTGGCTAACATATATTCTGTTAAGGATATGCTAAAACTATTCCTTTTATCTTATTATTTCTATGGATTGATTTCCATGTGCTCCCACTGTTGATACACATTTAAAATATGATAAATATTTGAAAGTAAGGCAATGTGTGACAACAACAGGGGACTTGGGGCTATGTAGGATGATTCCCATAAAATGATGCCTCGGGTGTCGGGTATCAACATGCAGACCTATGGGAAATGGTCAATTGGAGTTATACTGTTTTCTGGTGGTGTGTCGATTGATGGCTCCTCCAAAGTAATCTAAAAGATTATGGATTCATGGTTCTTAATCTCTTTGCCCACTAACCTTCATCCCTATTTACCTCCCCCCCCCCCTACAGAAAGTGTTGGCCTGTATCTGTATCTGTATCTGTATGTGGCACTGATAAATCAATTTCCTCTCCTGTCAAACTCTAATTGAATACATTTTCTAAACATCAATATCTATCAGAAATCCAGCATTTCCTAAAATGCTTATTAGATAATGACAATAAAGAGAGAATCTTGGTGTATTGACCTTTATTCTCCTACAACAGGTTAAAATGAATTAATCTACCATAAAATAGGTTACTTGTTCATCCTTAAAAACATCCATATGGAATGGCATGTAACTTTTAGATCATCTACTTCAGTTTTTGGGGGCAACTGCACATAGATGTGGTGGGCCTACACAGCAATGCACCTGGGTGAGGAATGAAAACTACAATTATCACAAAAACAATTTCCTCTCCATCATTTTTCTATTGCACATCATCAAAATAATAAATTGATTTCCTGAAATGTGTATTAAACTTGGTAAATAATGAACGAAAGCTACTGGCTTTAATATATGATAACATATTTGAACATTAAAAAATAATAACATTCAGATTGGTATTACATATCAGGCCTGTTCATTGAAACAGTCACACAATATGGCAAATATCATTGTGTTCATTTGTTCTTGTCTCATACTTGGTGGAGAAATGGGATCCTTACATGGAGGTATATATGTAGGATATCAATCCAAGAAGAAAACAATATCCAGTCACACTAGGAGCTAGAAGCAGACATGTAAGATGGATTTTAATACAGTAGTTTGTATAAAGGTATATATGACACATGTTATTCTCTTTACAGTTCAGGGAAGAATGTATGAGTTACCAAGTTTTAACACAACACATGTCAATGTGACGGTGATAGAAAACAAAGATGCCATGCTCCCATGTTCAGTGGATCTAGATAGAGGGCTCAATGTAAGTAAAGGGCTTCTTATTTCTTGTAAACTATTGGTTCCCACTCCCTACAGAGTTGCAGCTTATGCATTTTGCTTTAGTCTATATGCCATGCAGGAACACATATGCACATGTACTTGAGTTCTCAGACATAATGCAACATGTTGTGATACGCACTCCAAATGGTATAATTAAGAAATATATATTTCATCTGTGAAATTGAAAGCAATAAAAAATAATAATAATAATAAAAATTAATAAATGCAGATGTTTAAATTCAATGACATGCATCTTAAAAATGATGCACCTGCACTTTCACTAGAAGAATCAAAGAGTGCGTTCCCATAAACCCATCTGCAGGGCTTCTCACTAAAGTGTCAGTGTAATCAGCTTTATTATCTGGCATGCCTCCCTTAAGTAACTAGGGGGTAACTGACTATTGTTTATTACCCCCTAGCAGCTCAAGTAGGTGTGCCAGACATTTAAGCCACTTACACTGATTACAATTTAGCGAGAATCCCTGCCAAGTTGGATCAATCTAGTGCAATAGGGTTATGGGAACAGTCCTAAATACTAATAAAGAGATGGTTTCATCAAAAAGTTTAAAAACATAAAAATACACATAAACAATGAGGGAAATGAAAAATAATCATGTAAAAATTATCTTTGATAAGCAATCTTCAATTGAACAGAGTTTTAACTCTTAAAATAACAATCAAATACAAACTGTTTCTTTCATATCATAATCTGACAACCAAGTAAACTTTTTTCATATTGTTGTCTTTTTTGTAATTAAGTCAATGTGATGCTTTTGTTATCTATTTAGCTATCTTTTCAAGGTGCTCTGGCAAGATCCAGAGGGATTTATTTTAACCTATAATGAAAGAAGAGTTATAGACAGCAATCGGTTCAGCATACCAAGGCTTACTTATACAGACTGGAGTTTATACATTGATGAAGTAAAATTGTCTGACCAGGGAAGTTACAAGTGCTCTATAGGCCCCAACCCTGTGCTAATGAAAGTGGTTAGTCTTCATATAAAGGGTAGGCTTTCAATTAATTAATTTTTAAATAAAGTGTATAGGGCCTATTTAGGTGAAATACAAATTTTAATTTACATAGCAGATCAAATAATATTGCAGTAGTTTTTAAATGAATAATTTGATTTTTAGGAAAAATGTAATGCATCTTTCTTAGGTGGTTTGGTGATATACAAGCATGCCAGCACTACCCCTAGTCAAGTTTGTTTTGTTACAATTAATACATTTGGATTCACAATGGCACAACCTGGTGCTAATCTTGGTCTAATCTCTGGTCTTCCATTAATCTAGTTCCTGCAAAAATAGTGTCAAACAGGTCAAGTCCCATACTCCAAAAGGTGAAAGAAGGTGACACAGTCATACTGACCTGCAATGTCACAGGTCAGCCAACACCAAAGGTCAAATGGTATAGAAGAGAGGTCACAGAATCTGCCGATGCAAAAAAGAGTAAGCTATTTTACAGGTTTGTTTTCAAATCAAAGAAAAAACCAATAATACAGTGATTTTTTTCACTCAACAGCTTATACTGACAGCTAATATGAACTCGAATATTTCCATGTCTCTCAGGGCATCTTTATCAGGAAATAAGGTTATCCTGGTGAATAGCTTCTATCTTACTTGTGACTTAGACTGGGTTCCCATGCCTAGATCAATCCATCTGGATCAGTCTATCTCCCTGGGGAGTCTCACTAAATTGCTATCAACTTAACCAGCTTAAATGTCTGTTATGCCTACCGAATCAGCTAAGGGGTAAAGATAATTACCCCCTAACAGCTTTACTAGGCGTGACAGACATTCAAGCTGGTTAAGTCGATGGCAATTTAGTAAGACTCCTCAGGGAGATAGATCGATCCAATATCTGTGGGCATGGTCCCTAAAATTCACTCTCAATGTTGCTTAATCCCTTGAACCCCTTGGTCAAAGGGGTGGGGAGAAATATTGTTACTTCAATACTTCCAGTGAGTACCAATATGCAGATAAAACTGTTCATTTTCATGATTTTAAGTGGGTGGACATAAGGACAAAAACGTTTAATTTGCTTAGCTTTGTATTATGTAGGAGCCATGATGGAAAAAAGTCCCACTTTGGTTTTTCTACTTTTTAGATAGAAGCCAACTTTAAGTTTAAAAAATAAACTGTGCAATAGAAAATTGTATAAGTTTAAATTGAACCAGCATAGTTTAAAGATGCCCTCACTAAAAACAAATAAACTTCTTTAAAAACTGTACATCCATCATCTGATGTCATCTGAGTTCAAAAGGCAGCAATTCATCACTACCATGCAAGAAAACATTGACAAATCAAGGCTTTATTAAGAATTTGTGCTTTGGACATTTAGAGGCCATTGAGATAGACAGTGAAGTCATGATCATCCACAATATCTCCAGGCATTCTGATGGTATCTATGAGTGCCAGGCCCATAATGGAGTAGGAACATCAGCCTCAAGACTGATGAGTGTTGAGGTGGAATATGGATGTAAGTTGTCAAATCTTTTCAACAGCAAGTGATTGTTCTTTATTGGTACCATGTTGATCTGCAAAGACCAATTTACCTATCTGTCCATTCAAATACACAAAAAACAATACCATTTGTATCAGCATGGAATTAATTAGTTACATATAATAAATTTGATTATATCAATAGTGCAGTAAACTATTTCTCTAAAAACATCACATAACACACAATGTTACAATGTACCTTATAAATGGCAATTTTGCACTGAAATACCTGTCACAAAAATATCCAACTTTGAAACTTTTTTCAGTTCCCCCACGTATACGCTTGCCTAACCTTAGAATTGGCCAATCTGTTGGCAAAGACACTATTCTTGAGTGCCTTGTTACTGCAAAGCCATTATCCATAATCTACTGGATGTATAAGGGGAAGGAGACCCAAACCTCCTCTAAGTACAGTGTGGTTATGTACAATGAAGGTCGTGATGCAATAGGCCTCAGTTTGAGAATACATGACCTCACAGAAGAAGATTTTGGAGAATATACCTGTATTGCCAAAAACCATTTTGGGTCAGTGAAAGGGTCTTTGACAGTATATGGTAAGTAGTATAAGCTTAGTATTCAAAAGTACTTTCTCAAGTCTAGATAAGACATGAAAAGATAATTATTTTTTATCTTAAAACATCCTGTGGCAAAAATACAATCCACAAAAGCTATTGTTCCATAAATCACAATTTTATTTTTGGTGATGAGAACCGCAAAGTATGTGGTTTTCATCACCAAAATATTACTAAATTCAAGACTTTGGAACCATGAACGACCTAAAAGAAAACTGCAATGAAATATCTTATGGAATATAATTTTGATTATCAAAAGAATACAAGAATGCCCACTGATGTTTTTGTCTTACATTCAGAAAATGCAGATACAAGAAAAATTGAACCAATAAACCCAAAAAATGAGAGCCCAGGTATGTATGGCATATTTCCGAGATAAATAGATTTCATGTTACATGTCATGCATTGAATTTACCAGATGTATTTTGAAAAAAACAAATTTGAACATACATATGTATCTCTATATCTATTTACAGCTGTACTTGGTGCACCAGAGATCAATATGACAGTGCTAGTCAACCAAGATACTGTGCTGCCATGCTCTGTCTATTACCTGGGAGAGCCAAATGTATGTTCATTGTTTCATATCTATTTGAGTGAATACTAATTTATATATGCAGTGTATCTCAGCAGTCATTTGCGCCTTTTCACAGATAAAGATTGTTAATACATTGATAACTGGTCTTATTGAATATTTAATATCAATGTTTTTTTTTTATTTATAATGTTAATTACTTGTTACTATAACAACTAGTTACAATACAATTTTTGTCCAATTTAATTCATGAAGTACCACCAGTATAAAATCAAAACAAACATTACCTTTTGCAAATGATAAATCATGCATTATGCCAAGATGAAATTTTCCAAACAGCTTCCTGTTCCACAATATTTTGAAAGATATACTAGCAGCGTTTGTGCTAAAATGCATTTTAAATATTGTTTTTTTTTTACCCAAACATAACCAAATTAGAGTTCTGCTTTATAATATCTGTACAAAATATATTTCCTTGTGTTTTCCAGGTGTACTGGGTAGGGCCAGATGAGAACTTGTTAACCATGAATGATGTAGTATTTTCAGCCAACAAGCGCTTCAGTATTCTGAGGCCTTCTATAAGAGATTGGAATTTACGCATTGATGCAGTCAAAGAGACTGATCATGGAACTTACACATGTGGCATACGTTCCAATCCTTCACTTAAAAAAGTGGTCAGACTTTATGTTAAAGGTGAACATATTTAAGGTTTGTTTGCATCAATCTCTTAAGTAAAGTGATAGTGTATATGCTTATAAAGAAAAGCCCAGCAAGTCTCAGTACATGTTACATGTGTTGTTGTGTATAAATAATATGTTTACATAATCACGTCTTATAAAATATCTAATATTAACAACAATTGGTTAGATTTTTATGAAATAAGAGAAACTTTTCTTAAAAATTAATTTGTCTTTACAGATATAGCACCCCACAGAAGATTCATACCTAACAAATGTCACAACAACAGCAATACACTTTGTGTTCCTAGTTTCATTTATAATGTATAGAGATTGTAAGCTGGGATGAAATTCCCAGCAGCAAAAACAAATGAGTGCTTCCTAAAATGAGCTATATAACATATCAAGTATGTATTACCATTTTGAATATAAGTATGTGTGTGTTAACTTCTCGTTCAGACCCTCATCAAAAGGCATAACTTATTAAACACAATCAGAGGTCACATACCACAATGGCAGTTTTCACACCATAGTCTTTAGATCTCCACATATCACAATCATCACAACAACAGCAATTATGTTCAACAGGAATCAGATTCTTGTAGTTTTGCTTGTTGGTGTATGGTTCATTTCCCAGGTCTAAAATGCAGTCTTTTCTGCTTCCCACTAACAAGTGGAAAAATCTTTTATGACCCTTTTCACAAAATAATTTATCAAATGGTTGATCAATGACAGAATGGAATAAAGATCAGGTGCAGTTGGAATCTATTTGTAAAGGCTAAATAACAGAATAACCAGGCAGATTATTTGATAACAATGTCCAATCACAGAAAGTTAGTCTTATAACTCTGTTATTCTATGTATTGCCATGGTAATCAAGTTAACTTGCACGCTCTGCTCAGTTAAGGGGATGATAAGAAATGATAATCACTCAGTCATCACTTAGGTGGTATGTTACTACTGTAAGTGAAGTTATCACAACTGGACTGTAAATGCATTATCAGTTTAGTTTCCGGTACTATAAGTTGTAGTAGTCAAATAAGTAGTGTATACACAAGCAAATTTCAGTGAATTCAGCTTTTTTATGTGGGCTACTACTGATTATTTCTAGGTTAGTGTACACTAAAACTTTCAACCCCTAAGTATTGACTCAAACTTTTCACATTGAGTTTTATTTTTTTGGACTCCTTTCGCATCGAGGGGTATATTTTAGTGATACATTCAGTGCCAGTATACTTTGAAAGAATGGCAACTTTTGAAATAACCTATACTATTTCATAAGAGAGCCACCTAAATGGAGCTTCAATGCTTGACAAGGTCAATTAATTAACTAAATAGCATGAAGCACATTTGTGCAAAATTTGTGAAAGGGACCAAAACCCCCAGAAACCTTAATTACATGCTACAACCTCTCAAAGTGTACCAGCACAGAATGTATTGCTTAAGTAAAGTGATTAATGCGAAAAAGGCCTTTGTGAAATACAGTTGTAATGGTATGCTTTATGAGGTGATACCATGCAACTATGCAACTGGGAACTTTATTCTCTTTCACAAGTTCTCTACAAGCTCCATTCCCTATGCCTGATGTTTAATTATTTTATTGGCCAAATTACCAGGAGGAGGGGGGGGGTGCATATTAAAAGAGCACTGATGGCAATGATAATGGTGGTATAGACAGAGGCTGATAACAGAGGAAAGTACAATCACAAAAATATTCTATGAACTGAAAGCAGTGCATTCCAAAACATATTTAGAAATGAATGTTTTTATGTGACATGAGTGATTTATCATATTCCCATTTAAAAACATACAAAATGATATATATTCATGCATATAAGGAACCGCCAATAAGGTCTGTACTAGTTTCACCTTCTAATTTACTGTAATGATATTGTTCACTATATTACTCAAGGGGGCCTTTATTTTCTCTTAATTGATTGGGATAGGCTGGATTACCGCCACAGTTAACTTCTAGACTACAAAGCATCAGCCAACGGCTATGCCAGTCTCTAAGCTTGCATTGTTAAAACACCATAGTTCCAGAGCCAATTAAGTTTCCCCTCTCCTTTCCTTTCCATTGTACAACATCCAAAAAGTAATATTCTAGCTATTTGCTTAGACTCCTCAGGACCTAGGAGGATTGCTCCCAAGCTGAGAAGGAATTCCTATCTCTAGAAAACAGTAGGATGTGCTATTGAAAACCAAGCAGGATTTTGGGCTTTCTGCTTCCTTTCCACACTGGGCCCTTTCTTTACCTGACAAACAGGTTAATGCAATGCTTAACAAGTTAGGCCATTTGCCCCCTGGGTGATGCACCTGTGCCCCTGTATAAACAGGCCTGATTCAATACCTACCAATGTCTAATTCTATGCCTCCAAATACAACAAATGTGACATCATGTCCAAAAATCTGAACTGATAACTTTGAGAAAACAACTTCTTTGTGGCTTAACAAACATTGGTTATTGACAAGGGGTAAAAGAAAGCAATAACAATTCAAAGTGTGCTGAACTGGACAAAAAAAAATGCACCTTCCATCACTTGGGTTATTACAATATTTTTTGTATGATAAATTCCTTTATAAGTAAAACATACTGGGAATAAGTGGTTGCAAAAAAAAAGTATATACAAGATACATATATAAGAGTCTCTATATATAAATTTTGCCCATTTTCTAAGATGTATAACAAAACATACACAACAACCTTTCATAATCTAATGTATATAACCCTTAATAAACACACATGATCAGTTAACATGTAAAAGTGTTTATCTAAGGCTGTCAAAACTATAGCAGTTGATTAAATACTTTAGGGATGTGAGATTATCAAATTATGCCAAAAACATTATTTTGTCTATTCTGTAACATTATAAAACAGATAGAAATTCATTGCAACAGAAGTCAGCAAGTGACACTAAAATTAAACTTCAATTAAAGCACAAATCAATATAAATGTGGTCAGTAGCAGTGAATAGCAATCCCTTTTAACATGTAAGGTGAAACGAATGAACACCAAAGCAAAATTAATTTCAAGATAAATGGTTTAATAGAAAACAACCAGAGTACTGACAACGGTTTTCCAATAACTCTACTGCAAGTTCACTAATGGAAAGCAAAGAGCAACTAGAGGAAAATAACATCAAGTGCTTTGAATCTTGGTGTGTGAAAAGACTTTTTAAGTATCCGAAATTGAAAAAAAATGACACCAAGTAAAAAACAGCTTGTTCATATAGAATATCAGTTTGGTTGTTCACATAAAATTCCAATTAAGTTATTTGATAAATGAAATTGTAGAAAACAAAGGAAATAAAAGCAGGCAGCAATGGGCTCACTAAAAAAGTATGGAGCTTAATGCATTAAAGATCTCAAGAACCATTGAAAGCTACATGTAACAGAGAAAGGACATCTTTGATCAGCTCAATACATAGCTCTGTGTCCTCAACTCAGGACACAGAATGAAATCTTGGCTACTACACACACACACACACACACACACACACACTATTCCATTATGAAGAACAAAAAATCTAGCTAGCAATAAGAAATAAACAAATAATGATTTTGTGATTTTTGGCAATTTGCCATTCCCATTTATAATTTGATTGAAAATATTCAGCTAGCTGGCTGAAATGAAAATGGTTATTTTGATCCCTCCCATTCTTTACTATCATTCATGAAAAGAAATGCTTTCAGTGGATGTGTAATGACATTTATTTTGCTTGAGGTTACAGAATATGATCTTTTACAAATAAGTCACTCAAAATTTTTTAGTATAAGGGTACTAAATAAATTTACTATCATATCAAGTAGCATGTAAATGCATCTGACCTTTGATAATAATTTTCTTAAAATGGAAGGCTTCAACATATCTGAAACAAACGCGCTGTGAATAATCTAACAAGTATTTAAAAATTCTATTTTTAGTCTACTTTCCTTTTTTTATGTTAAAACATGTTTCATGCTTATGCATTTACTTCAAGATGTGGGAAGAAACAATGGTGGCTACATTTTCAACATTGTGGTTTTACAAAAAAAAAAAAAAAAAAAGAAGTAAATCGTGAAATGAATGTGTTGGAGATATAAATAGAACACTGGGTGATGATTAAATTAATTTACAAAACAACATGACAGCTTAATGG
The DNA here is from genome assembly GCF_051362555.1 of Lingula anatina. Taxonomy (NCBI): domain Eukaryota; kingdom Metazoa; phylum Brachiopoda; class Lingulata; order Lingulida; family Lingulidae; genus Lingula; species Lingula anatina. The sequence goes on from NC_141767.1 coordinate 48,373,585, forward strand.
TTTTAAATGCAATTTTGTCATGTTTACTCCTTTTTAACTCAAGCAGAACAGTAGTGTTATTCTGAACTTTATGTTTACATTCAAAACCATTTTTCATTTACATATAATGCCACTGCACAATAGTCATGCCAATACTAAGATGTTGTGCATGTCAATAATTCTTGAGATGTTTACCATAAAATCCATTACATCCTTTAGCAAAAATGCACTGTTATTTTTAACAGTCAAGCTGATATCTTAAGAACTTACAGTCAAGTATAAGCTTCTAATTTAAGGGCATGTTCTTCGTAAAATAAACAAGAAAAATATAGAACAATAGAACAGAAAAAGTGCCCTGTCCCTTTTTATTCAACGACATTAAGTTGTCAGTTAATATCACTAATTGGGGAAAAAACTTTGCTAGGTTGCATGATATCAATATATTACTCAATATGTCTCTTTTTCATACAGGAAATTGATTACAAACTTGCAAAACTAAATTAGATGCCCTTCCTACTTTACCAAAGATGTACAGTAGAAAAAAGATCGTGGTTCAATGATTTAAGGGAACCAGTATCTGTGTGTCTAACATGTTATCTTGATTCAACAAAAACACAGTACCCATTTCTGTACCTAGCTAAAGAAAAGAAGAAAGAAGAAGAGTTTTTTTTTCACTTAAAAGAACATGAAAGGCTATCTACACTGCAGAAAACATGATGTTATCATGCACTATCCATTTAAGAGTTTCCACACTTGTGATTCCACACTCTAAAGCTTTTGCTTGATGTTCCTTTTATGTTTCTAAATGTGTGCTGAGTGAAATAATGTTGTCATGGAAAAGCAAATAAACTCAATATGAATTTTTGTATGCATGGACTGTACAATTTCTGGGGGAGGGGAGGGGGGTCTGGTTTCAGCCTTACCAAGATAGATTATTAATGCAGAATGTAGCTAGTACAACTTTTTATCCTATTATACAGTCATTTAAATGTGTGAAGAAGAAATACCCAGGGAAATCTGTCCCAAGAAATAACCCTAATCTAAGGTGAAAGTTAAGTGAGGTCTACAGAGAATTGTCTCCATTTAACATGGATACAAAGGATATGTAATTATCCTAATGCACATGCAGTCCACATGCTTAAAATGCCGCAGTAAGAACTAATCATAAAAAAGAGAAATAATTAAGTAAATAAATATGTTTATACATTCCACAATACTCAAGCAGAACTGATATAAAAATTTCAGCTATGTAGACGGGTCATTTTCTAAATTAGAAGGGATCTTTAATAGCTAGAGACATATTGCAATATTTTTTATCTCTAACAAATGGAGTGGGTTCTCATTTTTCTAAATTTTTGGGATAATAAGCATGTCTTTAATATTCATGTGGTAGCCTACTCTCCTTACAATATAACAAAAATATGTGCCATCTGGTTTTAAAATTGAACAACAAACCAGATTACACCCTAGCAATGTACTTAAACTAATACTGATACTACGTCAAAGGTGAAGCCAAACCCGCAAAAACTGTACAGAGTATTGAGCAGAAGGTCGCAGTTGACTGTGTGCACCAATTAGATCAGAAGTCCAAGCTTAAAAAGCACTCAAACTACATCCCATTTTTAAACTGTATTATCTCAGGTTGCTCAAGATATATATCAAAGTAGATCATCTTGATTATGAACTAAATGCAAATAATATCCATAAATATTATTTTGTTATTCACAGGATATTATGACTAAAAATTAATATGGGGAAAATGGAAAGCCAAAGGCATGCTGTGTAGATGCAGAATATTTATAGGAAATATTATTTATTATATACTGCCATTTGCATTGATCATGCAATGTCTATAAAAACATAAAATGGTCAAATCCCCATTTGAAATGCATAACCTAACATTGAACCAATTAACAGATTAACAATAAAAACAACTGGCTTAAAAGGAAACTTGTGTCAATTTTTGTGTCAAGTGCCTTGTCTAAGATCGACTCTTTAAGTGTATTTTACATATACATTTGGTCGTCCCTTTTCAGTATTGCCCATCATTTGTTTTCAGAAAAAAATTAACTTCTGGTTATTCACTAACTCTTTGCATTTATGTATTTTTATCCTGTGATAAAATGCAAAGTCTACAACAGAAAGCATCTAAGACAGCACTGCTTGATATTATAAGAGGCTAGAAAACATGCAAGAATCCACAAACTTTTTATATCAATGAAGGCAAAACTTTTATCTGTCTGGAAAGTTGTCTTGGAAAGCAATACAAAAGTAACATCCAAAGCAAAGTGAATAAGTACTATTATGCTAAAGGCTGTGATTCTGCACATCTTTAGAGAAAACGAACAGAAAAATATACATGCAAATATACCAATGCAATTAACATACATGCATCAGCCCAATCCACATACAATGTAATTCTAAGGTTGCATTCACATGAAAAATCTATTTTCTAAAAATCTATTTGTGGTATCTTGTGATCATGGTCTGTGCCCTGAATACCCTGCGGCGTAATTACTGGCAGCGCCGAGAATTAATTACAGCTTTGAAAGTAACTGGCTCGCACTGCCCGTAATTATGCCATGGGGTATTCAGGGCACAGACCGTGATCACAAGATACCACAAATAGATTTTTAGATTATTAGAAAATAGATTTTTCATGTGAACAGAGCCTAAGTACCACCACTTTTTAAAACCATTTGAATAAAAAATAGAAACCCTCTTATTCACATAACCTCATACATCATCCTTGCTTTATCTAAGTTATGTCAGATAGTGACTGAAAAATTAATTTTCTAAATGGGACTGAATGGCATTAGGCAACAGCACAAAATATAAACAGATTAGATAAGTCATTTAATGAAAGGCAGCAAAATATCACATGTATATTTCATCAATTTCTGTTTTGTTGTAAGCTGCTTTTCATAAAGAAGAGTACTGTTTTTGCATTCTGGGAGTGTAGTAACCATATGATACTACATGTTTGCATTAGAACCTAACAACTTTTAAAAGGACAATAACTTAATTTGAAGAGTGACTAGACATAAATAATCATGTATTTACACTTGAATTTACTTGTGTAATATTTCTTAACTAGAAAAAAATCAATTTCTTTCCTGTCTCTTCATTTAATTGATTTGAGTTTTATTTGGTCTGGTCTGGAGAATTATTTGTGTACAGAAGGCATAACAGTGATGCAATTATTGGAAATGTGTTCCTGTCTGCTGCTTGCTGGGTTAACAAGATCAGCAGGTGCTCTTTTAGAACTGCAGTAAAAATATATCTTCATGTATTTGTTGCATGGTGCTTGTTTCATTCTACACAGTTCATCATGCCTCTGAGCACTTACAATCAGATTATGAATGTTCATGTGTGTGTGTGTGTGTGTGTGTGTGTGTGTGTGTGTGTGTGAGAGAGAGAGAGAGAGAGAGAGAGAGAGAGAGAGAGAGATGGAGTAAACGTGTTTCCATATTTGTGACAAAAGAATTGAAGAATCGATTGATTGGTAGGCTAAGCTGGTTGGTATGTTGGTTGGTATTTGACTAAATGACCATACACTCTGTAAACTGCATAAAAAATTATGCTTGAATCATTAAAATGTCCAACTCTCGAAACTTCACATCAGTTAGGACAACTTTTCAGGTTAGAGATTTTTTAATCAATCATCTGCACAAAGCCATATTTATATATATGTGCAGTAAAAGAGATTATTCACAAATATACATGTATACATGTTACCTTGTAAGTGATTTGTTAACTTACCTTGAGATAACACGCAGAAATGTTGTTCCATATGTACTTACACAACTAAACATATTTCTAATAAAGAACAAGTTGACATAGTGATCAGAAAGTTGTGTAACATCAGTGAAGACGAATGTATGCACGGGTAAAGAATATTGTATAAAACAAACAAAATGTCTATAATTACTATTTGTGATTCATCAAATGATTTCAATGGAACAATTCTCTATAAATGTGAAAATATATCTGTTACTCATTCATTTCATATTTGTATTCTGAAAATTGTGACTTGTGTTCAAAAAAGTTTTAATTAAAGGTCAAATCATTAACTATAATCACAACATGTGCAATCAGCTAGTTACAATATATGAACAGCTTCCTAATCAAATCCACTTTCAGCATTACACGCAATGCAAACAAATAAAAAATGGATGATATACCTTAGGAACAGGTGTCTGCCATTTATTGTTACTGATGCTCTAATTATGAGTCTTTGGTTAATGCAAACAAAATGTAAAACTGCTTAGTGATCCACAGAAGTTTGGAACATGGCCACAGCACCCAGACGTATACTAGCACAACTAGACATTAGAAAGCTACTGCCCAAAATAAAAAGGGGGGGGGGGGGCTTGCCAGAGACACCAACAGATGACAAAGACTTGGAGCAAGCCATTTGTGAAAAATTCTTTAAATTTATTCAATAAATTGATTGAACACTTATAAACCTTTGGTAAATACTAGCTAGTATACAACCACATACGACATTGTATACAGTCTATGCCAATTCTCATCCCATTCCATCTTTTGAGAAGCCAGTCAAACTGCGGTCAGCTCTATGTAATGAAGGTTCTCTATTACCCCATTCCCACAGATTTTAGATTGATCTATCCCTGTGGGGAGTCTCACTAGAATACTGTCAGCTTAGTCGGCTTAAGCGTCTGTCCCGGCTTCTAAAAGCTGTAAAGGGGGAATTTAACTGTTGTGCGCGCTCGGCTGACTGCAATTTAGTGTGAACCTCCAGGTAGTTAGGTCTATCCGGCTGGATCGATCTAAATCTTTGGGAATGCACTCTATGACTGCCTATGTTGACTTTATAATTGCACGTCCTACAAAGACTGAGAAAGCTTCACCCATCTTCAGTGAAAGACACCTTAAGCGTCTGCCATTAAAAGTGTCTTTAGAACGTTTGTTTCATTATTTAAAGCCCTGTGCCTAAAAAGTCCACACAAATTTCTTTTCTATGTGTCAGTTCAGTTTATTAATATAGATATGTAATAAGTATCTACACTGCAACTGACAAGATTTGAAGAACAGTTTTCTGGCCAGAATTTTAAGTGCATGATTTATGTGCCCATGTACAATGATCAAAAATACTCTCTGGAATGGAAGATAAAAATATCTCACCCCAGCCTATAACTAATCAATGTTCTATCACTCTTCATTAATGAATCTAATTTTCAGTGCAGATCTCTATTTTGAGAAAACATTTCTCTATCTTCATTTGAATCATCCCAATGCCCATCTGGAGTTCCCAAATTTCTTTGAAGTCAAAACCAGTTCAGAAGATAACAAAATGACATTTCAACTCGGACAGCTTTCTATCTTCTAACAGCTTTCAGCGTCTACCATGATCTATTTAATTTGTATACTCTTGTGAACTAGGGCCCTGTTCAGCATATATATATATATATATATATATATATATATATATATATATATATAACCCCTTAAAAGACAAAAATAAAAGTTTGCCTGAAAAGCAATATCTGCATCTAAACAAGAGCAATTAAAAATGTAACAAAAGAGCATCTATGGAAGATTACTTCAACATGTTTGTATCTCAACTGATATTTTGTTTTTTATTAAGAAATGGAAAATGTAATAATGCATGATACAATTTTATGGCAAAAAGGGATCTGACTTACATTTGTAAGCTTACCTCACATTTTTTATTCATCAGTAAAATATTCATGTAGTCTGAGCATGCCTGGCAGATACAAGAGTAGCTTATGCACTTATCATATCTCACCTCCACAAAGAAAAAAAAAGTTTGATATAACAAATTGATTTTTGTGCTATAATATGTTGGGTAGGTGAAGTCCAACCAACTGCACAGATTTATCCTAAGGAAATTCAAGTGTTCGAATCAAAATATCAAATGAAGAATGAAATCTTAGCGAATGAAATTAGTAAAGTGACCATTTTTTTGTCACAACATTCCAGCTATTTTGTAAATGTTGTTCAGTGTATGCTTATTTCTCTTCTACGAAAGCATACCAAACATTGAATTTAAGTTGGGTGTCACATTGTGAAATTCAGTGTGAGAATCCACACCTTAACCTGACTTCAGAAACATGATTTTATCCACTTGAGGCATGAAACAGTTACACTAGATATAGCACGAATAAAGAACTGAAGAAAGTTGTCTGACAAACCCTGACCACTGCTGTTTTTGTAGGCAAAATGTAACAAACATGGGTGATGCAAGAGTGGAAACTGGCTGTTTGCTTTACCACATATCCTTTCCATTCCTGAGACAAAGAACAATACATGAAAGTCACCCACAAAAGATCCCCGTGTTTTTCAATAACACAGGGTATCAAAGAATGTTTAATACAGTGTAATTTTAGTTAATGCAATACTAAAGCAAGCTCATTAAATCTGTCTGGTATAGAGTAACCCAAGAAGGCAATAAATGCAAATTCTCCTTTTTGAATGTCGGTGTTTATCAGCGTGTAACTCACAATACCAGAAACATGAGCCAGTTCAATGCAAAAACAGCATAATTGTGTCATAAAAATACCATGTGCCTATAAAATCTTTCCATTCCATTTCATCCAAACAGAAGCATGTAATAGCTTCAAAGGTCCATTTGCGAAATTTGCTTATGTGCAATTTACTTTATTTTCATAATGTTTTGAATTAAAATTCTCATTCAATGTGTGTATGAACTGTGAGATTTTCAGTTTTGGGTGGCATAGGAATCTGTGCACACATTGAGGTCCTTATATTTTTCTTTCCACAAAAAGCTCTGTAAATTCAAAATTGCTCCCATGACCCTGGCAGATCCTTCTGTGACTACTCACACTTCTTGTTGGATCAACAAATCCAAGCTCCATGTTTTGACAGTGCAGGAAAAACACACAAATTTTCAAAAAGGCAGGTAAGCAGAAATGAGAAAATAGACTCAAAAATAACTCAGTTCAGTAAACACACAACAACAGTGCCTTTCTTTGATTTTTCACAATAAACACCCTATGTGTGTCATGAGTATTCATTCACTGCAGACAACGAAGTCCCCATGTGTGTGAGCAAGTGAGCGGGAAAAATCTGAACCACATCATTCACAGGTAAGATATCATTTTTGCATCATAAAGCATTCCATCACCTCAGGAATAGACGATTAATGACATAATTGTGTGTAAAAATGCAATAAACTCAGAGAGTGGTAGTTCTCTAGTGGCTTAGTAAGGAGAAGATTGCATTGTACAATTAACCCACTTCATTCAGTACTGTAGCTAATCGCTAGAACTCACTCTGTATTTAATATATTTACAGTACATGTATCATAACTTGAATTTAAAATACTAGAAACATTTGTATGATATAGGCATACATATCCTTAATCAAAGATATTTAATTATAAACTATATAAAAACAAAAATATCATAGCATTTAGAATTTGTTAGAAGATTGTGCAATTCTTCTCTTCCAGCACTAAAGTTATACATGAAAATGTAACACTATGTATACCTAAAATGTGTTATGTGAAAATTATCTCAGATTGTAGAAAAAGATAACTATCACTGGGAAAATTAGACCATTCTGACAGATCTAAGCAGGTAACTGAGAGGTAAAAGCTGGGGCAACTCACTCAACTTTTTATTGTCCACTGCAGGAACACCCTGGGGTCTTAGCAAACCTGATGGTCTAACCCCTGCTCAGACAAATGCAAAAGAAATGCTTTGGTAACGTGAGATGACAATTGTTCCCACAGAACTACAGCCAATATCAAAAACTATTATCAAGTGTGAAACTTGAGAAGGCAAATTATTTCTCCCTTTCAAATTCACTCAAAAAGATCATGTTGCAAAAGAACAATTCTATAAGATTTCTAGGCTAATTAGAACATCCAGTCTATTTAAGAGAGTTGTAAAGAAAGGGTCGTATCTAATTCACAGACAGAATTTGATAAACCATTGAACTTGGGCACCTTTGGGGAATGGACAAAGATAGACCTGCCAATTCAGTTTACCTTCGGTTTATTAAATTTATTGATGTCTTCTTTTTAAAGATTTTAACCCAATAACCCCAAATTGGCACTTGTTAAGCCAATGGATTTTCAAAGAAAATCACACAATATTGGATAATTTTTTTTATCTCCTATTAAGTATGCCTGCATGAAAGGTCATGGAAATGAAGAAAGGAAAAGCATAATGGTTTCTACAATACATGACATATCTACACACGTAACCATCTATAACATCAGCAGATCATAAAATATTCAGCCATGCCTCATTGTTTTTAACTACACATTCAATGCATGCAAAATACTTCTTTTACTCTATAGATGCCGAACAAACAAACCTACACGGCTCCATCAATCTTAATTGCTAAAACTGTAGAATGCATTTCTCATTGATTGATATTAGGATATGACCCCTAAACAATCCTTAAGTCTACATTGTGCAACAACAATTATGGCATTAATACTCTGCATGCCGAAATCAGAATATCAAATAACTTTATCAAGCGTGTTTTTGTGATTGTTAATGATTTTCATTGGTTCAGGATCAATTCTCCATTGTCTTCTTTTGCTGTCCTGGTACAAGTTCTATTCAGCTCATTACACTTATAAAGTGTTAGCAGAAATTGGTTTTTCATTACTACCTAATCAAATTTTGCGAAAAACTGATATTTTTTCTATATGTTGGAATGCTTTATGGCTTACTGATTTACTTGTATCACAGGGAACTACAGGTAAGAAATCTGGTTAGAAAGAGAAACTGTAAATCAATAATTACCCATAAGTAAGTTAACACAGACTGTAATTGGGTAAAATATTCTTTTTCAGAAAAAAAAAACTTAACAAAACAGCAATATGCTACATAATGCATAAGTTGTAATGAAACACTAGCCATAATAGAGAAAAATGTGTACACATATTTACTGTTGTTAAAAAATCTGCATATGACAATGTGCATTTGGCACAGCATTGTGAAATTCAAATATTGGTCAATGTGAAGTGAAAGATAAGAATGGGACATATTTGAGACCTTACATAAACATTGTTACAAGCAATAGCTGATGCAGCACCATGTATTCCAAATCAAATTAGCCTTCATTATTAACATTATGTCAATATTGATTGATTGCTAAAATTCAGAATTTGACTTACGAAATGTGTCACGAATATTCATATGTGTAGATCTATTTCAAAAGAATATGACTTGTGTTGCAACTAGGAGGTTTTCATTTATCATAATATGTACTGTTAGCAAAGCATGTCCAAATGATTAACATCTTAGGAATGGCAATTATGTCAATGATTTTCATCTTAATTACTGCAAAATGCTGGTATATCAGGATAACAGCCAGTCTAATTTTGATACAAATTTAAAGTGTAACTACTACAAGTGAAGCTGAAATTGTTTCAGAAGACAAAAGACGTAACCTAAAAATCATTGTTTCATCTATGTGAAAATATGATGCTGAAAGGCAGGAAGGGAAGGGGGGGGGGGGGGGGGGAGGGGGCAGCATCCAATTTGTAGAAGTAAAGATGCATGAAGATGAAAGCCCATGCTGCTTGTGTTTCCTTAATCCATGCAGAGCCCTCTATTTGCTGGGCTACCTGGAGCATGCCAGCATATATTACACACAGCAGGGAGCCACTGGCACATACCTAGCCAATAGATCCATACAAGCAGGCATCATTACCTGCTTAATGTATATCCAACTGATTGAGTAAGATCATTTACTTTCCGCCCACATTTCCATATCTATATCTATGCATGGTCTCTTGATCCATAAATGCTTGGCCAATTGTATTAACTCTTCTTTAAAGACTGCTTCTCTCTTTGGTTGTCTTCATATTGAGAGGAAATGATAAAACTATAGCTACTGGTGTTTTCTTATAAAAAAGGAACAAGAAGAATTCCGTGTCTGTTTTTTTTTTCTATCATGTTAGCAGTGGAAAGAACCTTTACAACAGAGATTTGTATCTGTAGTTTTCATGACTATTTTAAAAATATTTATAGCATAAGTTTTGTGACTTTTGTTTCCCCCCAGGACATATTTGTTGCAAGAAATACTCTTAAGTTAAGGGTCCTTTTAGTCAGGTAATGTTTTCCAGAGACTGATCAGTTATTAATTGTATCATAAAAAAAATAAAAAGAGTTCAAATCTTGGTCAAGAAAAGATCCAAAAATAAATGATTGAACAGGTCAATGTGGCACCTACTTCCATCTAGTTGTTGTTTTATTTATAAACTGATATACATGACCCATTGATCTCTAAGTTATATTGAAATCTTTAATTATCTAACAAATTATATTTGTCTATATTACAAACCAAATGTGATAAGAAGACATTTCTAAATAGAGAGAAAAATGTACCAAAATCACAACTTTTTTGAAGTGTGGTCCACTCCCCTTAGAGTGAATTAATGCACCTTTGCTTTTTTTTCTGTCAATCTTCTAATCAATTAAAGGGACAGCATTAAGTACATTGTGCCTACTCCATGGACATTTTGAAGTAAGTGATAATTAAATCAGATACAATATTGCACCACTATATGCCAGGAAATGGGTAACAAAATCTGTACTGAACAAAATATAATGTCCAGTTGATTGATCAAGGACTATTCTTTTGGCAATGGTATAGTTATAAACTGAAAGTGGCAACAAAGGCCTTAATGATGCATGTACACACCTGGAGACAAACCTGAAGACTCCAGTAGTATATTAATTTCCCGGCAACATGCACTTTTTGGATTACCCCCAAGCTGGAAGCATGTTCGGTCTTGTGCACTAGTTAGCATGCAGATCTCGCGACAATTGAGGCAAAGGAGCGTCCAACAGGCAGGCCTAGCCTCCATCAATCAATAGAAAAATGCCTTGGAGACTAATAATTATCCCGAATATTGGAATAAAACACTAACGTCAATTCCCAAAGTGGCAGTTCAGTGCAAAAACTGCACAGAAGCCTTGTATGTACTTGGTTTGGCTCCGTAATTCAACCTGACAAGCCTAGACCCTTCAATAGTTAAATTGGTACTACAACAAAAATTGACTGTGTCCTTGGTGCCGCTGTATACTAGATGCTTCTTCACACTAAATATCTTGCTAAATCAAGTTAAAGTCCCATCAAATTCACATGTGGCATCCTGTCAATATTAAATGGGAACTGTTGTAACTTACAGCACCAGACTAAGACAAGATAGCAATCTCTACCCAGTGATTCCCATCCCATCACCCAGAAACTATTGACAAAACTTGAGAAATAATTAGTTCAACAGTCTAATATCACATATTCATAAACTTTACCTAACCTTAATTATCAAGCTCTTCCTGCAGTTGATTTTAGTAGCTGACTGGCAAATTGTATATTTTTATGGCATTTACACAATAATGGATAAGGAAAATTAGGTTTCAATTGAATATCAGATAGTTGAAACCTCAGCCTGTTTTTAAGTCCAGTCAATTAAGCAGAAGGCGTTATGTGCAGTAAATTGAGCTTGTTAAAAAGTGCCAGAGAGTCTAACACGGAATGATTTCGACTAAAGAAGGATCAATAATACAAGTGCTCATCAGGACTTTATAAACTTATTGCATAAGTTTTCAAACCTGTTTAATAGGAGTCCTACTACAACTGCTATACAACTTTCAAACATAATCTTACACCATTTTTTGAATTTTTTTTTTGTAACATTCAAACTGCAAAGGAACCTCAGTAGTATAAATTATTTGCCTTAGACAAGTTAGGGTATCTCATTCTTTAGTCTTTTTCCAAAATGTTTTTAATTATCTCCCCCTTATGATAAGTGTTCTAGCTACTTTTCCTTGTGCCCAACTCTCTCTCACACATATACCCACCTTTTCTTTATTTTAGTATTTCTTTGTGAATAAACATAAAATACCCAAATCCAAACCCAGATTCAATACTAAATCAAAGCATCATTTTACTGAAATAGATATTTTCTATTAAGTCAATAGGTGGTTTAAAATGGTAATGTCCCAGGTATATCTTTGGTGTCAGACATGTATCCCCTAGGTTAGACAAGAAAACTGACACAATTATCTCTGATTATGTAAAGAAAGCAGCTTCAGCAGCAAGGTGCTGCTGGGGATGAGACTAGCTATGTCTAGGTCTTACATAATGTTTGCATATATAAACACTTGATGTACTCTACTCTTAGGATTGCTCTACTACAAGTGCTGAACTTGCTTTAGGCAACCAAAAATACATGTAGGCTGATGCAGCCGAGGAGGAAAAATGTGCACTTATTTCAAGTCAATGCATGGGGTAATGCAATCAACTAATTCCCATTAAATCATCTGCAGGTTAATAAGATAAAGTAGCTTAAGTATTACTGTGCAAACTTCATTTGACAAATTTAGGTATTTGCAGCTGGCATATATTTGGTATAAATAATGACTATATTGTACTGCAGTATGTGAATACTTCATCAGCAACAATGTCCATTATAAACTTTCATGCCCATTTCAAACCACTTTTGATATGAAAAGGAGGAAATGGGCACATTGCCACTAGGTGTGACCCTAAGGGTAGTGATTGTGAAATGTTATAATTTACCTGAATTAAGGGTGATGTAGAAGGGATGGCAGATAAAGCACACACATGTAGATCAGAAATTAGCTCTAAATAGAACACGGATCAACAAGAAAAACAGCCCTTTTAGTATCTCACTTTGTTTAATGACCCAGTGGAGCAATCTCCTAATAATAGTGTGATTCCACAAAAACACTGGCTGATGAAACACTGCCAGGCACCAGCTGTGAAAGTCGGTGTATCAGCCAACTACTGTATATCACAAACATGTATTATGAAGCAGTCTCATAAAATTGGTACTAACTGTTCAGTGCATCATATCTTTTTCTAAAAATACAGTTCATTAATTATCATCTTAACAAGCATTTCATTTAGGTAATACTTTTAATGTATTTTTATTATGAGCCCTAGATTTAAATTGGGATTAAATTTAAAAGATAAAAATTGAAATTACGAAGTATTTTAAATGAGCTAAGCGATACTGACAGTTTACATTTTTAACAGCCAGGTGCTCCAAAAGTTCAGCACAACAACCTGTTCCTAGAATTAAGTGGAGATCTAGCAGCTAAGACAGGACAAGACACTAAATATGTGGCAGTCTAATTTCATGCTTTGCCACCTGTATCTGTCAATAAAATACAATTTTACTGGATCTCCAGATCTGTGAACTGCTATTTTCATAAAAATATGATTAGGGAATATAGCACAGCAGGTCTCATTATGTTAATTAAAAATAAATATTTCCTCCTACAGCCCCTGTGTGTATATGCTGTTGTTTTATAGATCTTTTGCAAATGACGTCATTTGCTTGCCTCCCATATGACTGGATGCCAAAATGGTTCAGGTGATCAAATTGTACATGTATATGCAGCCAAAGAGGTTATAGAGAGTTGGAATTCATTGTTTTCTGAAAGTATATGGACTATTCTTTGTGACTTCTTAAAAGGTATTAGAAAGGATGGTTAGGACTGGGTCTTCATATTTGTTCTAAGTGAAAATACAAACTAAAACACTATATAACTGCTAATCCCCGGCCTGCTTCTGAGTCTGTCCAGAAGGTAGGATTAGTGACATTGATACCAAATATCTATAGAATCAATATTTTTTCAGTAAAGAAAATTACTTTAACTTCAACTTAATCAATGACCTCACAGAGCACGTTTCCATTGTAGAACATAATTCTCAATTCTCTGGTGGGACAAATTAAATGACAAAATTAAAAATTAAGCTACAAGCTTTATCAGAAAATCTGGAAACATCCATGGTTGCAGTATAATCAATTTGTTACTCAAAAACCTTATCAAATTAATTGGCCCATTTTTCACAAACTCATTAATGAAGATAATCTGCAGTCCCCATTTCACTTAGAATAATGAAATGAAATTCCAAACCACAGAAAAGTTGGTAACATCTCTTGACACCCAAGATTTAATTAAGGATTAAGTCCCCATTTTAGCAATTGTCTGCCAGCGCTGTTAGCACTGATAGTAATTGTAAAAGTTTATCAAAGTTTCTTTACAACCATGGAGTGCGCACAATCAGTACTTTCAACATTGTATTGTTCCTACGTGCAGGAAACAAAATGACCATTCTTTAGTTCATTCTACATTGTATGCCATCCACTATCTTGATTGCTTTCTTTATGAGAGCACAAACAAATTGGGATGACAAGATCTTAATGAAATTGTAGGGTAGTCTTTTAAATCATTTCAGGGGGCATCTCACAAAAAATAGTGAATTTTGCTTACTCCAGTCTGCACATAAAAATACCCTTTTTGGTCATATATGACATGTAAATCCACTTTAAGAGTCTCCTAAGTGTGTGAATTGCAACTGTTACCCCTACAAAGAATAAATCCCTTTATGTCACAGTGACATTAAACTTTTATAAAAATCAATGATTAATCAAACTGGATAATGCAATCAAATATTTATAATTGTTTTGTGGTGCAGATGAAAACAGACTGACATCAAATAATAACATTCTAAAACAACAAAGTGTCTTTTTCTGTAGAAGGTTTGAGATGGTCCCTTAGTGTTCTGGATAACCAAAGTTAAGTTCAGAAGCAATTGAGTCAGTAGTTGATGTGCAGAAGGCAGGATAGCAGTAATGCACAGAACAGGTAGGAGCCCGACACCTTTGGTATAGACTGAGGCAAGTAAGTTTTATTAAGCACTATGCACATTATTTTCTTGAAAAAGACTTTTACTCTATATAAAAAGTGTTTAGGTTCATTTCTGAAATCTGGATCTTTAGCCAGTAAATTTCAATGCCAAGGAATTGTTGCAGTACAGGAACAAGCTTTAACATGAAAAAAATTGACTTAAAAACCTTTTTCTCTCAAACAGAAACAATTCAGATCATCACCAATCTTAAATATCCATTTAAATGAAGGCGTGCTGACCTCTAAAATGAAATGAAAAGAAATGAGATGACAAAAAGTGGTGAAAAGATGTTTGACAGTCAAAGAGCAGCTGATATCCTTTTGTCAATGTGGGATCATTGGGAATAGTGATTTTCTGTAAGGCATTGATTTCTCAAGACAGATTGAGCTCTTGAGGGCATTGTTTTGACATGTGTCACAAGGAATCTCCAGAAATTCAATCTTTTCTATAGAGATAGGTTAGCCTGGGTGATTTTTCTAGATAAAGTTTTTTCTTTTTTAATTATCATTCGACTGTATGTCATATGAAATGATTATGCACAAAATAAATGACTTTCTAATAGGGGGCATCAAATGGGTAAGAAAGATTGATTTGGTGGATGAAAAGGTGTTACTGCAGAAAGAAAGATTAAGTAAAAATAGTATTTTCCCTGAGGAAAGCTTTATTAACTTATGTACTGCCTAGTTTTGCCAAAAGAGATATCAATATATCAAATATGGGCCATTATAATATTAAAGGATACAGAAATTTCCTTTTCCAATCTTCTCTTTTTCTACCCTATGAAAATGTACTTTTGAATTAACCTTTCTTTCAGCATCAATGATTTATCATCTCAGTATTGAATGCTAATGCAGAAGGGGGCATTTCACTACCAGAAATTCACTTTGTTATATAAGTAACTTATGCCATTGCATGGAAATACAGATCAATTTTAAGCATATATATACATGACGTATCTGTTAAATAGACCATCTTTTTTAATTGTATATGCTTTATTTACAATGTCCACCAGTACTTTACCATAATTCTTAAAAAAGGAAAGAAAAAAGAACAAATCCAAGTTCACTTCTAATTACATGGCCTTCTGATTATTAGCATAATAATTGAAATGAAGCTAACAGCAGTCTTGCACATGATCCACCTGTGCTGATGTCTTAGGGGTAATTAACCCATGTCCTTTCTATCAGTAAGACCCAATTGTTTATTTTCCTTGGAGTTTCGAAATTACATTTATTACATCATCATTAAACAAAATGGTTGCATTCCTTTCTGTTCCATCAAATAAACACCTTCTTTTAGGCTGTCCAGGTGATTCCTTCCAGCGAAAAAGATACTCATAATCCTCAATCTATGCAAAAAATGGTTCTTCTCCAAGACTATTAATAAGATTATTATAAGATCATTAAGTTAATACCCAATCAATATAATTTTCAAAAACGGCGCAAAATCTAACAAAACCAAGCGCAAAATCTAACAAAACCAAGCACAAAACAGCATGCAGACTGTTTTCCTTGTAATCCATCTGAACCCTAGACATGACATCTCATACTAGTGATCTGTTGTCCAGGTGCTACATCGAAAATACAATTACCTAAGCATGTACCACAGTGGCAAGTGCACTGGAGTGAGGAAAGTCAATTCCTAGTACATGATAAGTTACTTAACATTTGTTGAAAGTTAGAAAGGAAAAAGGAGACACAAGCCTTTATCATTTGATGAAATAATTTAAAGTTGGATAATGAGAAATATTGATACAGTCCACAGTATTACTTAGCTGACATCTGTAAGTCAAATGTCTATTGCTAACCATTTTTTTATTGGAAACACAATTAAACTTTATTTGGAATATCATTGCAAGGAGCATTCTATATTTACTTGTGTTTATTTTTGTAAGTATCATAATAGCATAAGTAATAATCCTAGGTATATTAATACTTGTAATAAAAGAAGTGCAATTCTTACAGGTTTCTATCACTACACAGCCAAGTTCAAGTTTTATTAATCATCCCTCAGGTACTTTACAAATGATTTCTTTTCTTGGTTTTCACAATACCTAAATGAAGGTTTCAAAAAACTTTTCAAAAATTCCAAGTACATTTTATTAGTGCAAGGGCTAACAATATTAAGTGAACTGCTGCTTCAATTGCATTTGACTGCCAGTTATCAGCTCATTTACTATCCTAGAAAAATTGGCAAGTTATCAGCACCCTCACTACCTTAGAAAACTCAAGTGATCCATTATATTTGATTCTCAGGGCAGGTTCTATATGCAAACATTCGTAGTAAACAAAATCCACTTTTCCCAGCATTTTTACTGTTTACGCTTCCAATCTGCATTCATTACTACCACTTAGTTCCCAAATGGATCTAATCAACCCAAATGGTTATTAATTTGAGGATAAATCTATTCTTAGACAATATACACATTTACAGAATCTGTATTGTCTTCTTACAAGCAAGGACATACACAAAAAGATGTCATTTAATCAATGAATAACAAAATCTTTAAATCAACACACAGCCCAAATCCTTTTTGTATGATACTAATTTGTGTAAGATTTGAGCACTTGATAGTCTGTTTGCCAATCTACTGATGACCATGACATGCTATTTGGCTGTGCTATTCCATGTTTGATTTCTAGATTAGCGGTGCGTGATTTATCAGTAAGAAGGCATAAATGATATTTGATTAACACCAATTGTATCTATTGAGTATTTATTTTTGTACTTTTATACATAGCTCTTATATAGGTGTTATGTTCAGTATATATAAAACTTGGGGAATAAAATTCTGTGAGGCAAATCTGCATTTCATAAAATAATATATCCACAAATGAAATTTATGTGTGATATTTTTACCATTTATAGTTTTTTCTTTTTCTTCTTTATTCATTTGTCTGGCAGCTTTCAAAAAAAATTGCTGATATTGAGAAGATTTGGGCTTGGGACATGTATAAATATAAGAGATCTTTGTTTTAAGCTCACAGTTTTTAGATTTTGAAATCTGATTTTTTTTTTTTTTTTTTTTGCACTGACATTGATCACAGTACTGCGCCATATCAGACTGTAACAAAACTTAAGTTTCCAAACCCCATACTTGAAGTGCTTGACTTCCCCATGCAAAGCTGTCACCCCAGTTTTATCTCAAAGGTAACCAAGCAAATGGATCTATTTGTCACCATTAAAACACATTACCTGCACTTCAAAATCTCATCACAAATCTTAGAATAACATCTAATCAGCACAGTTCTTTCAACTTTTTTATAGTTATGGAAGGTCATGCTCGGCTCACTTAAATTAAATTGTGTCTATGAATTTCTATGTGTGATACACTAGTCAAATTGATAGTTGTGCCAAATCTGAACTGGGCTTAAGAATCTTAATAAAAGCTCATATTCCCACCCAAGAAGAGAATGGTGTGTTAAATGCCATTTTTAGATAGTTTTAATGTATTTCTTCCACACAAAATAATGCCTCTCAAAATGATGGACTTTAGTGTGCCCACATGCAAAACACACACACACACACACAGAGAGAGAGAGAGAGAGAGAGAGAGAGAGAGAGAAGGAGAGAGAGAGAGCAAGAGATGCATGCAGGTATGTTAAGAAATTCAGTGAAGATGGTATTCAATTCAGGCTCACTCCTGACATCATCACAACCTGGTTCAGATTATCAAAGCATCAATTTGCTCCAGGTCAATCAGTAATCATTACCTATGTCTTTTAGTAGATTTTTTAAAAAAATCAACACATTGATTATCTATCTAATATAATTATTGATCCATAAAATCAAAATACTAATATTATCACTTGGTAGATTTATTTCATGCCAACATGAGAATCATGCTTACATGCAAGTACAAATAATATGATTAAAAATCAGGCACGTATTGGTATCTACTTCAAGACAGAAAGATCTATTCCTAGTGCTGAGCCCTACAAGGCTGTCCGAAGTCCTATTCTAAGCAGGCAGGGTATCAATCGATACTCTTTCACACTATTTCTCCATGCTTGAATACCTGGCATAACCACACCAATTCCAATCCAATCCCTAATTTCATTTGTTACACAAGACCTGTCAGAATAATTCATCACAGCCCTGAAATGCAATTAAGAGAACCACTGAAAATATCAAATTCATGGAAATGTATGCAAATTGAAGGGAATCACAATACTGACTTGACTTATACTATAGTAATTGCATTAAGATACCAGTATTCTTCTCCACACCCAATGAAGTACTGGACTACTGTCAAGTTTGTTTGTTTTACACATTTCCAAATTACTGTCTTGGTGACATTGTGTTTCCAAGAACTTGGTAAATGAACTGATTTCAGTAGATGTATCATCTTATAGTACCAGTAATATTATGCAATATTTTGAATGAATTAATTAATTTTGTGTTGACCACTGTTCAGTTAAAAGGAATTCCATATCTTTTTTCAAAAGAAGATAAATGACAGAAAATTTTGATGAAAACAAACAGTTTAGGTATGTATATCCGCATGCACACTAAAAGGTAGTTTTAGATTGTTTTTAAAACAAGATCAAGTTAATGATGCATGATAGCATACTGGTACCGGCAGCAATAAGCAGCGAAAGGCTTTCACGAATCGTACTTTCTGTTAAGCCTGAATGCTTCAGAAACATATGAGCAACATGGCTGGAGTTTGAGTAAGGTTAATTGTTATGCTGTTCAAAATGTTTGATTTACTTGTGTCATCAATAATATCAATAAGAAAAAATGTATTTAATTGTGGCTAATTTGCATGGCAAGGAGGGAAAGCAGACCACAGTTTTTATTTTATTTTATTTTTGAAAAACATAGTCAGTCAGTGTTAGTACAATCAGGCCTTAACTGCAGTTTAAATTGCCAGTGTGAATGGGGTAATTGTGAATTGATTATTGAACACCAACATAATGTAACCATGCAAAAAAAGGTACAGTTTTAAGGGATTCCCAGAAGTCCAACATCTATTTGAAATGGATTACAAATTATTGTTATTATCAATTATCAGCCATAAAACAATTACCCATGGGCCTTGTGTATCACAGTATATGGCTAAGATGACTCAATACAGTAATTAATTCAATAATCGGTGGTGATAGTATTACCTGGTTCTGTCATGCTGTGCCCATTAAAAAATACAGTCTGTGTCACAGAGTGCCCCGTGGTATCAGCATAGAATTTTGTAATCTATGCTGAAATGCTAGTATAATCCATCATTCTGTCATTGTGAATTCACTTGCCATCAGATATATCTAATTTTAAAACCATCACCATTAAGTCAAATCATATAACTTTTAATGAATGGGCAAATCTGGGTATCGAAATGTATTGTTGTCTCTTTACATGGGAGATCTCCTCCACTTCATACTACAGGGGGGCAGGGCAGAGGAAGAGAGGGGAAAGAAAGATACTTGGACCCTTAACACTGGCTACTGAACTGCTATAAAATGTTACACTGAGATCCAATAGTTTTCGATTCTTTAATATGCCCCTCTTTACCTAGGTGCCAATAAATCTCATCCACAATTTTATTTCATATAAAAAGAAATCACCCACTTAACAGCCTTCTTAAATCTCTTGAGTGGTGGCAGTCTGGCCTATTTAGCTCTCTAATGATCCCCTGGGCCCCAAGATATTGCTTCTAAGATATGACAAACCTTTGTCCATCCCCTCAAACACATCATTCTATCTAACAGTATTGATTTGGGTTTCTTCTCCATGCTACCTACTGTTAAAAACACAATACATGTGAATTCAACGAAGAAAATGGTAGGTCTGTTATATGGAGAAAAAAGCAAAGAAATAGCCAATAATAATAAAAACACCATCAGCCTAAAAACGAAAATGGTAGGTCTGTTATATGGCGAAAAAAGCAAAGAAATAGCCAATAATAATAAAAACACCATCAGCCTAAAAACTAATTTTTGTATGTGTGCCCTTGTTTAAAAAAGAATCAGGAATAATTTTCCTTTTCTTTGAGAAAAAGTTTTATAAAAGAGCAAGTATCCAACACAGTTCATTTATATCAAAATAAAAAATTTCCTCATAAATCTCAAGTACCATAATATGAAAAACTTCAAGACTTTTCTACCAAGATCATTGTAATAAATCCTTATATGGAGTATAAATTTCCCCCAGCTTTCAGATTAGGCATCAAAAGAACTAAAACATTAACATTACTGTCCTAATGACCCTAACAATTGAAAATGACTAATGTTTTTCCTACTGTTAGTCACATTGAGACCTTGGTTTGCATGTGGTGCAACTATTAGTTGGAAACTACTCGGGAGTCTGACTATAGATGGTGACAACATCTATACATCTAACGAGTAACTATACACTGCTTACTGATGAGAAGAGCTATAAGCTAAAACAGTGATTGCTAAATAAGAAGCTTGATGGAGCGCACTTATACATTTGAAAACACCATGCAGACCCTTGGACAATCATGTAGTTAAAAACCATCATACAAAATTTAAATATATTTGAAATGATAAAGGACCTGCATTTGTGCAAGAGTTTACTGCCATCAAAATAAATAAGATAACAGCAATTCACCAGCATGTCAAATAAAGATAAGACATCATGATGAATCTTATATAGTTTCATAATAACTGTCCAAAATGAGGAATCATGCAATGATCATGCAAGCTGTACTTGTGACACTAAATCCAAGTTCTTCCCTGTGGGAGTGATTTGAGTTGCAACTTGCTAGTGCATTTTTTTTACATCATGGACTCTGTAACACACTGTATCTTCAAGATCATTAGACCATGAAATCAATCTCAAATCTGATAGGATGTAGTATTGATGATTTATTTCCCCCAAGGGAAGTATTTTAAAAACTTTAAAATTTTTGGTGTGAGTATGTATAATTCTTTATACTAAATGGCTTTCTTTTTTTTTCTTTTTAATAAGAGAGCGAACATCATTTCAATATAACAAGATAACAGACAGGCTGTTTTCACCAGAGTTTTGTTAAAGCCTTTTGTATCAAGGTAAGCATTCTCTTTCAAAAAGAAGCAAAAAAGAATAATAAACATACCGTAGCAGACTTAATTCAATCTTCATATACCACTCAATGAGTGATTCAAATGTCTATTTGCAATGAAAATGCACAAAAAAATAAATCAGGCCTACCCAACTACCAGACCCGGCACTGAATGATCCTGAATTCGCCGGTAGATTGGACCACACTACACGTTTTCAAGGTGTATGTCAGTACACGCTTCGAAGTATCAGCCGCAACACCGCTCTTGCCTAGTACGAGATGTGACAGTGATGATTCTCAGCGGGGTTGGAAAGTAGTGGATCTCATCTCAAATTTTGTTCTGGGGTATGATGCTGTGAAATGTGTACTGACGCACTCCTTGAAAATGGGTAGTGTGGTCCGATCTACCAGTAAATTCGGGATCATTTGGTGCCGAGTCTGGTAGTTGGGTAGGCCTGTAAATGCAGACTGATTCTAAAAAAGGTCAATTAATGAAGGCAGGATTGCAATTTGACAAGTGGGAATAGTGGAGGGAGAGAGAAATTTATACCCAAAA
Source organism: Lingula anatina (assembly GCF_051362555.1). Classification (NCBI taxonomy): domain Eukaryota; kingdom Metazoa; phylum Brachiopoda; class Lingulata; order Lingulida; family Lingulidae; genus Lingula; species Lingula anatina. Next base: position 48,395,820 of record NC_141767.1, read on the forward strand.
AACTTATACCCAAGAAAAAAGTAGAGAAGTTAGAGAGGGACAGAGAGAATTAAACAAACATGAGAGAGAGAGAGAGAGAGAGAGTGAGCAATGGAAATACCAGAAATATTTTTTAAAGTGCACAATCAACGTGTGTAGTCTACCTTATGATGGAAGAGCTGAGCTTGCATCAAGATAATCTACATCATAGCTGTGGACCCCTGGGGCAATCAATTCTTACAATTTTATTATTTTTGATAGCAATGGATGTTTGGTAAAACTGTCACACCATTTATCTAATTTTGGATGAAATTGTATTGTGCAATTCATCATAAATATATAATAGTCATCTACACAACAAAAATACATCGATATTCTTTAAGATTATTTATTAATAAGTCAACTAAAAACATCTATTAAAGGAGGACTTCCACAAATAAAGTATACATGTACAAAGACCTAGAATAATAGAGCATGTTCTGAGGGTAACTTTTTTAGTTGTTTAAAATACAATCAGAATATTGGACAAATAAAATCTACAAGTTTCTGGTGAAAAAAATTGTAATTCAATGAACAACTGCTATTCAGGAGCTTAGAGTAAAGCCCATGGAAATGCTTGTCTGCAATTATCTGATCAAGTTGTCTTGCTCCAAATAAAAAATAGCTAGTCATGTCATCCTGACAGCTAAACAAGATGTAAAAACAACATAATGCAGAGGTACATGATCAGCATACAGGACTCTCAAGGGGCTTTTGTTTTACCAAGGATCTTAGACACTGGATATATTTCAGTAACTTATGGGGTTCAATAACATCTTAAATTGATTTTCTTCAGCAATATCTTTTTATCATATTCCAACTTTCAAGTCCTGAAAAAGATAGATGTAAAGAAAGGCACCAAGCCTAAATTTGTTCATACAAAGTACCTAAAAAAATACAATCCTTAAGAGAGAGAGAGAGAGAGAGAGAGAGGGGGAGAGAGACTGTATCTATCCTTTTCATATACACCAACAGAATACGCAGACACACCCAAGTACATACAGTACCTCATCTTTTATGAATACATATATGTCATACTAATTCATTTATACATCTGTATTGAACAAACCTGTCACAGGTATATACATGGATTAAAAAATGCAATATATGCCATTACATTATACCAGCATTGTCATTTGTTGCTAACTGTCAAGGTTACAGAACTCAAAATTAACATTACAGAGCATTTTCCATTTATGGGTGTCTTTTGTCTTCATCACAGCCAATGTAGTGTATTATCTATGATTTCTTGTAAAAATAACAGAGCAAAATTAAAATAAAAATTTTAGACAATGCAATATGGTTCAGGGCACTGCTCACTTTGGTCATACCTACACCATACCTACACCATATTCAAGCAAAAACCAAGTTATTGCAATTCCAAAAACATCACCATGCTCATGCTATTTATTTCAATGTATAATATTTGACAAAAGAACTGCCTTATCTGATCTTAAGTCATGCACGGTCATAATATACATAGCTTTTTAAGTAAGATTTGATAAAAATATATTGTTTGCATGAATATTTTCATTTCTATCTAAGGTCAACAAGTTGTTAGTTTAGGTTCCATTTCTTGACCACAAGGTCAGTCTATATCGGTTCACCATAACAGCCTGTACATTTTTTTTTTCAAATTGTCCATTTCAATTCAGATTGCCAAACTGATAAAAGGCAGTATTTCATAAAGTGTATTGATGAATAAAACTAACATATAACTAAAGACTCCTTTAGAAATATTCTTGGTTGAATAGAAACATTATGTGTTTTTAGAACAGAGATAAAATCTTACCTCTATATTGAAATAATTTTTCCACCATATATTTTAATTGGATAAAAATTGTTTTGTAACAACTATTGTATCAGAATTTCTTATCACGCAAGTGTTCCTAACAAAAACCTGGTCATATCCATTTATAAAGTGCTCTCTGCAGGAAACATACAAGTTTTCCCTTTCATATGTCTTTACACTTTTTCTAATTTCCTTCCAAGTAAAACACACTTTAAGCACTTCTGCTCTTCACATTTTGCCAGAGAAGATCTATAAATTATTTCCTTGGGGAGACAAAACTAGGAAAGTTTGTAATCCCCAATAAAGCCGACAACTTGTGTTTCATCAAGCAGAACAGCCTGTGCTTATTCCACTCTATATCTTCCCAGCCGAGTTGTCCTTTATTACAAGATGCATAAAAATGGTGACAAGGCCACGGGGTAAACATATCACTGTCTCACTACAGCTGTATGGAGACCAAAGGGACAAAGGATGAATGGCAATCATCCAGTCTATACGAAGTTACCCACAAATTAAAAAGGAAGATTAAAGAAGATACAGTAGTTATATCTTGCAGTGCATTCTTTATTTATTGATACTGGCAGTTTACTTGAAAAGCATCATATTGATTTTACCATTTCATTGCAGGTTATATCATTTTCACACTGAGGGTGGTGTAGAAGGAGGATTTTTAACCAAGTCCAATAAGACTTTATTGCCACATATAGTTAACCAACTGCAAAGAGCAGCAGGTAGTAGTAGGCTTTACTACAATAATATTTGCTAACGCACTGCATTGACAGGCAGCCTTCACAGCTTGGCTGCAATTGGCTAGACTCAAACTGAATGCAAATAGCATCCCAGCCAGAAGTTCAGTGGGCAGTTAGCACTAAGCAGCAGGAGTACCTTAAGCCACGAGCACAGACGACTCACTCAATGGATTAATAGTGGTTGAATAATCAACAGTGCCTTAAAGCAGAAGAAAGGGGCTCAATTCAGTCAATCTATTAAAAGCGGTGGTCAGGTAATAGACCTGTCATTTGTTTAGACACCTCCGCAGGGATAACACCACACCTGTATGGGGGCCAGATGACATTACCTGACTGGCTGGACACTCACCTGTCTGGACACTGTGTGGACTAATGGACACAAAAATTAACAGATTAAAATGTGGGAAGAAAAAGTGCCGATCACTCATCATGTCCAAGGATTATTATACTGAGGCTGATGATCTTTCATAAGCACTTTCTTTGACAGCCAAGTTCAAGCAGGGAGCCAGGAGGGTACAGTAGTAGCTGTTTAAAAAAATGTGGTTGACAGTGAACAGGGACAGAGACATGGACGTCAGTAGTATTGGACTGACAGCAGCCAGGTTATGCTGCTATTTCACTTTGATGACACTAGTAACAGGACAGCCATGGGCAGGTAAGCAACTTAACTTTTATCGGTAGTAATCAGGTTGGTAAGATGTGAGCATTAGCCTTCTGCGTCAACTCCACAGTTTGGCTAATAAGTTTTATGGTTTGGCCATATTAAATTTACAACTGACTAGTATACTTATGCAGTAAATGGTGACATTTATAGATTGACGATCAGACTGCGCTACCTGTCTTTAAAAGCATATTAATTTTATCAGTTGCTACATCAAGAATTACACATTTAGAGACCCCATAATTATTTCATACCTGACAATACAAGACATGATCTTAAGAACTGACACATCTCTCTTATATCACTCGAATCTCTTCAAAGGAATTTCCTCTGATCTTTGATCCACGTCTTATATTGCTACCATTTTTCACACTTGAGAAAATACAATTTTACAGTGGGTTGGGATACATAATTGAAGAAAAGAAAGCATCTCAACTTAATCAATCCAATTTCTTTAGCCTAACATGTGAACCATTATACTTATCTCCATACTGGGTAAACTGAGAGCAAACATACACTTTCCACAAAGCTAAAATAGCTGACCAGATACACTTGAGAGAACTGTTTGCAATACACTGTCCATTAGTTTTGAATGCTGTCCTAAGAGATCTACCCCAGATAGCCATCTAAACAGGTGACCATTTAGAAACTTATCAGTTTCAATTTGCTCTGCTATTCAGTGCACCAGGCCTGAATTTCTGTATTGAACATTTAAAAGACAGGGCCATGAAGTGCCAGTTCATGTAATTCTACAGTATGTGCAACAGTTAGGTAGTAGTTGTACATTTATATATAGATTGGTATGGATATGCATCGATTTGAATTCACAGCTAAGTTATTTTAGCCTTACTATATCGTACCACACTTGTATGGGAAGGAAAATACTTTTGAATAATACCATCGATCAAAAATGAATTCTATAAATGCTTATTTGAATATTGCTTATTTGCTCACAACTACAAACCACAGTATAATAGGTCTAATGATAACACTACCCCACCAGGTTCCCATACACACATTTGTATGGGACTTAGCAAATTAACTGGGCCCATGTGCATGTTACAGAATTCTCCATTACATACTGAAGGAAGTAATACTTATAAAAGTTTTGAAGTGAATTACGTTTTGAGAGGAAATATGTTCTCATTATTAAAATCGAAAATCGAAAAAAAAATTCTTTAAGAAAGCTATTCTCACTGAGATTTCAAAACATGATGAAAGGCACTGTCAGGAGCCTGTGGCAGCTGTGAAGAAATGAATATGTTTGAACTATCAATTAGAGCAAGTTGGTACTTTAGTGCTAGATTGGTTGGCTGTCAATGGAAAAAAATTAAGAAAAAAAAAATTTAGAACTCAGAATAGGATAAGTGCTACATATTGATTTTCAAGCATTTAACTGCGGGGTGTTTCCTTGTATGCTGTGGCACAAGTTCTTGAATCAATTAGACTCACGTCCAATTATTACTAATTAGTCTAACCTGTTATTAGGTCTAATACGATAAATTGACACTGGTTTCAATACTTTAGTTCCAGTGTTTTTGTCCCAAATGTAGTACAACTTGGGTCTCTTGTGGGATTTTTTTTTTTTTTTTTTTTTTGTTATGTGCCTTACGGTAATAATGTATATAGTGACAAGTGTGTGCCTGTGGCTGCAAGGGTATCATCTACATCATAACACTGTCTATTCCTGGTAACATTGGATCAAAAAATAAAACAGGCATATTTTATTGTTTTTCATGAAATATGATCACATGCTACTTTCCCATTGAGTAGATGATCATCAAGCATGACTTCCAACCTGTTAGCCTCGTAAGTAACTATGGAAACAAAGATGCATGAAAGAAGTGTTTTTCACGCAAAACTAATAAAATCAATCTCTGAGGAACAAGGACAAAATAAAGGAAATAGATAAGAATTAGGGAAAATGGTGACATCCACAGCACCATGTCATTTCTAATATGAATTTATTAAAAAAACAAACTTTTTAAAACTGATTTTCTTGAAAAATAAACTTCTGATGTGCTTTCAATAAAACGACTGTATTAAACTGGTCTTTCCTCACAAGCACTTATATCATATCAGCCTTTTTCCCTCCCACCATTAGCACTTGTTAAAGAGAGCAGTATCAAGCTACTTCCATCTGCTTGTGAGCTCCTTACCTCACCGCCCACCACAATACATCAAACAGCCACAACTCTATTCAAGACAGGTAAACTGAAAGCCTTAATACCGCATTATGTAACAATATTAGGGTATTACATCTCTATTACTAGCTCCTCCATTGCCCTTTCATAATAAGCCCTCCAATCCTACAAATCAGTCCCTTGCTGTATTTGTAATTGAACTTGAGCTACTGAAAGTATTTGAACAATGACAACTTTGCAAGATTTACAATTTCTTCTCATTTTGATGAAATCTCTGCCAGTCTTTAAACCTTTATAACAATAAAAATGTGTTCTTGAAAACAAACTGAGATTTTATCTCTTGTGGATAAATCAATGAAGCATGAAACTAAAAGGGTAAATTTTGTATGACCTTTTTAGACTAGTGAAGTAACTTAAATTAATAGAGCCTGTTATTCTATGGGCAAATACTTTGCACTTTATATTAATGAAGTAAATTGCCTTGAATCAAATCAATCAAGCCCAAGCACTAAACATCTGATCCACAAGACACAGTGCAATCTAGTTTTACCAACTTCTTTTCTGTCAACTCCAGGGATTTTCAAGATTTTTACTTTATTTCAAAGAACAAATAGTATTACCTTAACATTTGTCTCCTAATCAATACTTAAGTTTCTTAGATAACTACCTGAACCATAACCATAACCATAACCATTTTCTGTGGAAATGAATTAAACAACTGACTAAATTTGCCAAATCCCAAAAATCCCTTAACAATGAGTGATTCAGCTGTAACCTACTGCCCACTGCTCTCTTAGGAAATAAAATGCAAAACCTTGACCTCTATCATTATTAAGGTGTTGATGCCACCCATACAATATTCCTACACATCCTTTATTAAATATAGATACTGAGGTGGTTATGTGGTGTGTGGGTGTGTATGTAATAAGAGACCTTGTGGGATGTGCGTAGTCGTCACTTATCATTTCAAAAACCTTTATTAACTAAACATTACCCCAACTTAAATCATTAAAAGAGGAATTATGGTAAAACTAAAGCTTTTTTGATAAAAATTACAAGTGTATGAAGATAAATGATGTGATCTCCACAAGTGACCACAGCCAAATATCATGCATAAAATACCTGGCATACATTACACAATATATTTAGCTCATACAGGTGATGAATTAAATGACCACTTTCTAGTGAGTAAGGAAGCAAAAAGAGTAACAGCATGTAGCATATTCCTTAGGTCATACCAAAACCAATCAATCATCAAACAAAGGTAGATAAATTCAGGAGAATTAGTCTGTCTCTTGGGTTGAGTCATTGCTTGGCAACATCTTCAATGAGACAATTAGAATTGCTGACAGTATTATATAATATATGCTCCTGGTATAGTTAGAAGAAACCCAAGCGGTCTGGCAACCACCAGTGATAAATATTGCATTACCTGGACAGATGGATATTTGCTATTGATTACCGTGATGACAAAGTCAAGTTGATTAGAACGACTTAGTCACCTGTGTGATGTCTCATCCTTTTCTTGTTGGAATAATAAGAGACTGAAACAAATATTGAGAGAGTTTTAACTTAAAAATTGATGGAGCAAAAAGTTGTCTTAAAAATATACATCTACTTTGCATCTACTTTGCCTTTGGAACTCATCAGAGTAATTGGTCAATGTGTTATAAAACATTGCAAATAATGTCAGACAAGTTGACATTTTCATAGCTCTCCCAAATTCTCATGGACTGTCTTTAAAATGTTTGGAAATTTTCTTTTTTTTTTTAATGAGTAGGGTAGTAAAGGCACTAAAATGTATTAATTTTTAAAATCCACGTTATCTTTGTTGAGTACTGAACATCTAAACAGAAATCTCAAGTCAGCTTGTTATTTGAGTTTTGTCACTTTTGTTAAGCTTCATCATTTCCAGCATTATTTAATTAGTGAACTGACAAATGCAATGTTCAAGTCATATGTACAATAGTTGAGCTTTTCCAAATGTCAGTTTAGTCAGTAAGCCAGTAAACACATCATCCACCACAGCACTAAACCATCAGTTCCTCCACAGTGCTTGGAGGTAAATGGTACTGGAGACAACAGGGGTGGGGCAGTCACTTGGAACCGTAGGCGAGGAAAGCATAATATGGAAGATTTCACAAGTAGTTAAACTGAAACTTTATACTTTTCTCCAGCAGCTGTGTTAGGTATATTTAGGAGGTTTTCTTGAAAATTTTCACCACATTTCTTACTAGTAATTATATCCCCCTCTCTTCCTGCAATCAAACAATTTGGATTATTTTTCGGACATCAACTTCACTTGTCATTATAATATAATAGTGATAAGGCTGAGGAAACCAAACTCTTCCACAGCCCACAAAACTAGAAGAGCAAAGGTGGACAAAGGTACTCATAAATCACCCCTCATGGTTGAATGCCTTTAAAAAACGTGCAGCTGATGGAGTAAACCACAACCACAAAAAAAGTGCAAAATTTCTTGTCATTTACAAAACTGGGAACATGATATATTGGAAAGAACATCTTGTGCATAGTCTAGGCCTTGGCTTGCCACTTCTGTCCATTCATGATGTTTTTTAGATTTTATGCCTCTGGTAGGACCCAGTAATCAGAGTAATTAAGTCTTTCTACAGGCTTAAAAAAGGAACATCAAATTTTTGTGATGCTACTTACTGTTGTTTTCTATGTATGAATGCAAAAATTCAGTTGCTGTGGTTTTTCAGGCTATTCCTATTTGAACATTTACATTTGCCAGAAGGGATGCCAACATATGACATCGGCATCTAACAGGGGCACAATGGAGCAGTAAATTATTTTCTAAATAATGCAAAATGAAAACTGTATAAGTGTGCCTGGGGATAAACAACACTGATGACACATTAGGAGATCTTGGGTGGTGAGAAATAAGACTTACCAAACAGAACAAATATAAATAACAAATTAAAAGCCTGCATTTCTACTGCAATTTACAAAGTAAAAAATCATAAGTGTCATTTGATCTAGCTCTCAGAGCCTTGTCTGAACATCCAATTTTACTAAGCATCAGACTCACTGACAATCGCATATAGCAACATGCCTGATGTCAATGTCAAAGGCAATATGATAATTGGAAGAATAGTGATAAAAAGATGTCTCAGATACCTGAGCTCCAATTGCCTGCATAATCTTGCTCTGACAAAGAAAGAAAATTGAGAAAATTGCAGGAAAAACCTGACATGTTATAAATTGCAGGTCTTTTCCCCTGGGTAATTTGGCTTTTCTGATCACAGAGACCATTCCATACATTTCGTTCAGGAGTTTGAGCACGTATTGTCTGTCTGCAGTTTTCCAAAAAGGGGTTAAAAGCTCCCAGTATCAATATCAGTGCTCCAGGCATTTTGCACTTTGCTCATAAGTCTCAAAAGCATGCTTCTCTCAACAGTTGGACAAATGTTTTACTGCATGTAACAAGAGCTGGTGAATATCTTAAAAGCAAGCAGTGTCAAACTGGATGCAATACATGTTATATAATGTTAAGATATGCAAGTCCTTACAGTTGCTTATTCTGTAAATCTAAGTGATTTTGAAGAAAAGTTAATGCCCATAAAGAATTGTTAACGCAGTCTACTGTCACTCATTTTTAAGAGTGAAACATATACCAAACAAAACCAAGTGATCAAATGTTGACTCAACTTCATGCAACATAGCAAAATCTAGAGAAAAAAGAAACTGAAGAATTTTCAAAAATTTTAAGGTATTTCACAAACCGGTTTTATGATATTTAACTACATGTGCTTAACACACATACATAGGCTTAAGAGAAGAAAAGAAATATATCACCAAATCTAAAACCCCATTATCCATTCATTTTAAAACAGTTTTCCAGTTGCAATGTTACCAACATAATCATCAAGAAAATTTTCAAATATTTTTAACACATCTAATATCTAATATCTAATAATTCTTATCTTAATAACATCTTTAGTCATAGGTTTCAAACCATCTATTTATACCACTTTCAATTCCATACTTATCACCATGCAAAAGAGTTACATAAAATGTTGATAGACTTAATAATATTGTGATGAGTTAATCAACTTTTACACAGCATGGGCTCAAAGAAAGTGGCTGTATTACTCCTCTCTTAATCAGAGTAAATAAGGCCTCCATGAATAACAATCGACACACCCCTGGTTAAGGTTTTAGAAGCTAATTAAATGGCGGGACTACTGTTGATTAATGGATATAACCCGCAAAGTAGCTCCCTCAAATAGACTTCTCTAGAAACATTACACAAGAAATATAAGACGGCTTTTACAAACTTGGAGGACCTCTGTCTGAAGGGCAAAATGCCTGGCAAATTATCCCATTCATCAGATTATGCTCTTGTTGGAAGTATGTTTGTCAATTATTTTTTGTTTGAAAATAGCTGAGTATGTGGTTAAGAGACTGAAGACAGCATGATCAGATTGCAATCAGACACTAAGGGGCCAGGTGTAATGTCCAGCGACCCTCTATCATTGCTCTATGCCTGTCCTCTAGAGCATTTTACTGCTATATAATTATCAAAGGAAATGGATTCAAAAACACTATTCCAGTCTACATTTCTGATCATTTTGAATCCCTTCGGCATCCTCATATCAATCAAAGCTGGGTTCAAAACCCATGTCATTTTTAAGTCAATATGGTGGTTTAATTAAACCCTGCTATGATTTTCATGGCCAATATACAGGAGCTGGATATTAAACCTTACCATTTTAGTTAGCAACTTCATGACATTGTCATCATCAATCAAAACTCCCCGCTTTCTTAATTACATTTGTTAGTTTGAATCAAACATACAAATCCTAGCTTTTGGTATTGGGCCATATGTATGGAATAATGCAATCAGAATTATTTTATTAGTGAAACATATCCTACCATCAGCCCCATCAGAACAACATTAAACCCCACATTGTCACTACCTTCTTGAATTTCTGTGTTTCATTTTATTGGTTGTTCATTTATTTCCAGATACAGTGATGTATGATTTCTAACAGATATATTGCAATGAAAGATTTTCAGCAAGTTCTACATCTATCATTATTATAAAAGCCACTGCAGTTGGTTTAAAAATTGGGCTTATCAAAATTAAATACATATTTAGTTCTTGGCCAAAATATAGTGATTTACTATTCAATATTTAATTTCATTTATGGCAAACAAATAATATGTAATAATTCAGACCACCCATCACTCACATCAGTTCATTTTCATGAAGAAAATGGAGTGGTACACTATGTCTCCATGGAACTATTATTGAGTTATCTTCATTTCGTGAAGAGTGGTAACAGATCTGGACTTACTTAAAGTGTTAAAGAGACCCATTAACCAGCACTTATATATAATAGATCACTTCAATAATAAAATTTGCTTTGATAGGTCCTGCTGGTATCAGTATACAGTTTCCCACATTATCGCAAACCTTTCAAATAAACCTGTTCATCTTATAGATCATGCATTGCATTATTCTCCAGTTTAAAGTCAGTTCCGAAGTACGTGAATGAAATGCACCTTTAGAAGCACTTAATGACACAAAGAAAAGTAATTCTACCATCATTTTGAAAGTTTGCACTGCCTTTCCACAAAGGAATTGTCAGGTATTGTTTTACTTGTAGCCCCTTTAGACCACCTGTGGTGAAAATACCTTTACTGAATGAAAGGCTTTTGAAGTAACATGACCACGTGGGTGGATGTGGTTAATTGAGAAGTGATGTTACTGAAGGAAGGGCACAGAGATTGTCCAAAATTATTTCAGCTAAGCTTAAAGGGATAATAACTCCTTGTTTCGGCCAAAAAATGAATTTTCCTGGAGTAAACAATTTTCCCATACTTACCAATGGTTAATGAATCCATATTTACATTCAAAGTTAGTCCCTGTCTTTTTTTCTAAAAAGTTTGGTTTTTTGTTAAAATCTCTTAAGAGATTATAACAGAGTATAGCCATCAATGGAGGTCACCTGGTCTAAAGACAAGCTCAGATATCAGAATAATAGCTTTAACTGCCATTTTTATGGTAAAACAGAATATATTATATTTCTATGAGTTATTCACAATGTTTTTATTGTGAAATATAGATCTCATACGAAGAGTTATTATCCTTTTAAAAAAAGGGGCTGGGGGGGGGGGGGGGGCAGCAATTTGTCTCCTTTAATTCCAGGAATTATCCTTGGATAAAGGTTTGTAACCTCAGATATTTTGCATAGTGTATACAGACATATGCAAAAGTACTTTGAGAAATACATTAATTTAATTTTTTTCTTGAAAAGCAATTAGATGAGAAAAAAGTCATTGGCATGTGATATAAATGAAATGAAATAAGCTCAGGTCTAAAATGTCAAACACAACCAAAAAATAAATCTTCCATTGCTGCACCTGGTAACTACAGGATAGCTGCATGTGCAGCTGCACTGATCATGGGTTGTGGCTAACTGTCACCCTATGACGAAGTGTAGATATACTTCCTAATTACTGAATACATCATGTAAGTGCCAAACATATCTCAAACAAGATGACATTGTAACTCAACACCTGAAAAGGGGGGTTACCAAAACAGTGGACCACCATGAGCAAGCATAATGCTGACCATCATCTTGCTCATGTCACTAGAGAAAGGCTTGTCCTATGTAATAGTATAAGCAGTCATTACATGGGTTCATGCTGTGTGACGTACAAGTCTGAGTTCTCTTCCCTGAAATCAGATATATAACAACAGAGAACTGCCCAAACAGTTATCAAGAGGTAAATAACTTGGTAATTAATTCAGCAATGTGAAATAGTAAAAGTAAGAACAGTCATCACAGCTTGACCATGTGCTGTCTGAAGCATAAGTTCTAAATTTCCCCTTTAAAATCAACTTTGTCTTTCCTTTGCTGATGTTGTGAGGAAACTCAGCTAATCAAAGACAAATTATTGCAATGACTGCTCAAGTTCTGTCCCACACAAAATGGGCCTAATAGAAAGAATGTCTGCCCAACACTATAAGTTACTACTTTATGCTGACTGAGGTACTAGCTTGAGTCTCCCGCCAGGACATCCTCAATCTTCTAATTAAAACAGTGAGTTTAAGACATGCTTAATGGATTAGGAAAACTGGGAGTTTTCCAATAGAGCACCACAGTTAACACCATCAATTATCTGGTTATTAATGAATGACTGAGTCTGTTTTTCCAAGGACAATATATCATGATGAATTTCTCAGGGGAACGGTGGTCCCAAATTTTCTCTAATATTTCAGAAATGAGTCTAATAATTTACACATTAGATCCGTGATTTATTTCTCCTTTACAGCACATTAAAAGTGATTTCTTTACACAGCATTATCATCCATGAATACAGTACATTTTGGAATATATACAATGTAAATCAACATAATTTGCTATGGTAATAAAAGTTGGCAAACATTAGACAGGATTACGACTGTTTGCTTTGACCACTGTTCATGAAGTAAAATGATAAGAAGCCAAATCTTTCAGGCCGAAGCACTTTTAATCCCAAAACATACTTAGGAAAATGAACAAACATTACTATTTAGTTACACAACACAGCAATCAAACAATTAATGTCCTAATGTACATTCACTATTATTTGAACCAATTACTCATAGTATTGCTAGTGTACTAGTATTGCTCGTATTGCCTGCCAAATGAAAAGAAAATATTTGAAGTCAATAAAAGCAGAGTATAGTAAAAATCTAATGACAGTGACATAATCACTTACCCAAGAAGGTGGTGGAAAATCATTACATTGATCACAATAACAACTGGCTTTAATGACCAAGTATGGGATTAGTGACACTATAACATATTCAATCTTCTACTCTTTGAGCACTTACAACTGTACCATACAGTAACAAAAGATGTAATGCAATATTATGTAAAGACACAAATAAGAACTTGGGGATATATACAGTAGCACATAAGGGAAACATGTCAATGATTTATCGCTCTTAGATTGGCAAAACAAGGCCCATATATATAAATGTATCTTCTATTTTTCACAGAGAATGATCACAATGTACTTAGCAGTTATGAACTCCATTTATACTCTCTCTCTCTCTCTCTCTCTCTCTCTCTCTCTCTCTCTCTCTCTCTCTCTCTCTCTCTATATATATATATATATATATATATATATATATATATATATCAATTACAATATCTAGGGCCATATTTTAGCAAGAACACACATTCTAGATATAAGACAAATAAGTCAAAGATGCCAGATATGTACAAAGACTGACCCATGAAGGTATGTTGATGAAATAGTCCACTTAATCAATTGTGAAGCTTATTGTCATAGCTGCAAACTGTAGCTTTTGGCTAAATATCAGCAGCAGATGATACAATCTGTTACATTCTTCCTAATCAGTTCATCTTTGTAAAGTGACATTTTGAGATCATTCTTGATTGGCAGGCCATATACACAATCTCTAAATAATAAATGTCATATTTCTATGAAAACCACTTTCCAAATGGCCCCCATCAAATTTTAATCTACCATCACCATCAAAGATAATTATTGCAAGAAAATGCATCTAATGCATGTACCATCCGGCATTGATGGGTGCAAGCTGGACTTAATAACCCGTCACTTTTCATACACCTCCCTAAAGGGGGTGGTCACGGCCATCTTTTGTTGCCTTTCCATTATACATTCACATTGTGACCAGCAGGTTATATATTGACAGTCAATGTTTTGCATAAATATTTCCATTTTGAATCCCTCTAAGTCATTAGGCACCCCATACCTTTGGATTGACACTTTACTTTCTAAATACACAGGTACAACAATAAGACATTGCACAAAGTAGCTGCAATAAAGAAGTCATTACGCTATAAAAAGAGCCTTTTATTTGTGGTTTGAAATAGTTTACCTCCTCATTTCCCTAGATATCATGAAGTAGAATACTGATAGAAAAAACAGATATGTATATAAGAAATATGCCTAGCCTAGAAGATTAGATTTTTTTTTTATGTACTGGCAATATTCATTGTGTTCCCAGACCTAGTGCTCAGGTGCCTAAATCATGTGTCCTAAAATTGCACACATTCTTTATCACAAAGAAAATGTTAAATAAAATACAAGCAAAAACAGCCAAGTGAAAAGTTTTTCTTCACAACTTCACTCATGTAAGACAAATCAGATATTCCTTCCACACTTCCCATGCTTATTCACTCAGGAGAAAGATCAATATTATTGCAATCACCTATGAACCAACCCCTTCTAATTACAGTTCCTGATCTCCTTAAGATCAATAACCAATTTTAATATTTCATTTTCAATTTCCCTTTCCTCCATTATATCTAGATATTCTATTTTCACTCAGCTTTTCAATTTGTCCTGAGTAAGTAGTATACCATGCTATGTTCCCCAAATATAGCAGTTTCTATTACTGTATTATTCCTATAAATTTGTAGTATAAATACACCTGCAATATAGAGGTCTTTTATACCAAGCACATTCTTTTTTAATGACAGCATTTTTAGCATGTTTCATTGGACACATAAGCTTGGGAAGTCTTTTCCTCCTTTAACCCAATACAGGGAATTTGCAGACACTTAAATATATCCCTGGGGGCACGATTTAATTAGCTGACGCGTGCACACACTGGACACTGAATAAGAATTTGTACAAACTGAGTGACATGCACCTAAAGGACTGATGATTTTGCTACTTGACTGTTGGGTTTTCAAATATATTCCTGCACTATTAGTTTAGCATCTTCTTTGTTTTTCTTCCATATAATATCTCAGTCGATCTGTGAAGATAAGTATTTGAGTATGCGCTGTGGTAAATTATCAAAATGTGAAATAATATTTTTTTCTTTGAGATTCAGCTTCTTATTCCCATTTCCTTGTTGAATTTACACCTTCCACTAACAACACATGGAATGATGAAATTTGTAAAAATGCACAAGGCCTACTAAAATAAGAAATTCTTTACTGCATGGTATGTTTCTTTTCTTTATGAAACAAAATTTGAATGCAGTTTTCAAATGCAATTCATCAAGAATATCATTTCATCTTTGAGAGCCATCCTCTACTTCTCCATTTTCAAAGTCAATCAATCAGTCACTGACTTCATGACATATCATGATCACATTACTGAATGTGACAGCACTCCCTGTAATGCACACTTCAAATCCTTAACCTATGATTTATCTATGAATAGAGTTATTCTATAACAACAATAACGCGAACAAAGTGTTTTACTTAAATTACTTATTGAATCAGACAGTAAATGGGAGATGTGGTCCAATGTGTTACAATAATTATGCAGTCAGTTTATATCTACTCACATATTCTTCAATTCAGTGATATTATCAAAATGCCAAAATTTTTATAAAAAATACTTAAAATTGTTTGCAATTCCTTTTGAATTAAAATGTCAATTTTAATGATTCATATGAACTACAGTTGCCTGGAGAAGAGCACAAGAATTCCACGTGGATAATTGTAAAACAACAATGTCTGTATTTCAAATTTTTTTCCTTATTCCTTTTTCAGTAGATGGAAGAAAGGTTCCATATAAAGGAGAAGGAGGCCATGGAATAGAATTTCTAGTCACTACAAACAATGTAACTGCCGAAGTTGATGAAGATGTTGAACTAATATGCGCATTAAGAAACCTTGGGCCTAAAGTGGTAGGTAAAAATCATTGCTTGGTAGTTTCCTAGAAAATGCCTTGTAATCTCTTTCTGTAGAATCAATATTTCTGCAATGGCCATTTCCAGCCCTCAGTCTTTTAAATTGAATCTATCCAGGCAGATGTACTGAGTGTCCTTCCTCTCCATTTTTCTTGCTTTGTGCCACAGAAGTATGTATACTGCTACCAAGTCTTTACTAAGATTTCCTTTCCTATAAGGTGTGGTGCAACATTCATTTTGTGTTGCTTGCATAAGGCCCTTTCCTACAAACTTACATCCACACATGCCTCATTCTCTTCATCAATTAAGTCATGAATGACATTATGTGATTGAGAAAATGCACACACTTAAGACGACAATCAGTGTGTTGCTAAATGTGGCTCTTAAAGTTTGAACCACACAAGCCCCAAGCCAAAAAGCTGCATGTCAGAAATGCATTCTTTGCAAGAAAACCACCATTACAGGAGAGTTGATTCAAGTAATTTAACGACAGTGGCCATGTTTAGATAACAATACCAAACACTAGAGGCGAATTTGACAATATTTTAGAACATGTTTGCATAGCTCCAGTGCACATACAAATTTCCACAATACAAGACAAACACTCCTAATAGACATAAGTAAAACTTACTTGACTGCTCACTAAGTAAAAAGTAAACGTACTCACACCCAAAATCTAAAACTTACATGTTATAATCTTCTCTTACTTCTAGTATTGTACATTGAAAAGAAATTTTTGACCACTTCATACATAATCATAATGCAATTACATGGTGACAAATCCTATTTTCTCTTGTTGGGATTTATTCACAAGTGGAATTTTATTTAGTCTGTCCCCTTTAATGTGCCCTGCCTGGGTATATACTGACATCAAGCTTACAAAGCAAAAAAAAAAAACAAAACATTCCTACATACAAAATTTAAGTTATGGCACTGCATTTCCGATGTATTTAATTTGCTGGCTGGTTTTGTTCAAGAAGAAACATTTATTAACTAATCAAAAGTTAAAAGTCTATCTTGATATATTTACACCAGGACGCTAAGGAAAAAAAGGATCTATATAGAAAGAATGAAACATATGTACTAATAGGAAAAACAGTATTTTATACCTTTTGTTGCCTTGATATGAGAAAAAACACCAAGCAGTCTAAAAAAACCAACTAAAAAAAAATTCTATCAAACATATACCAACTTGGAGTTGAAGACACTTAAAAAAAAACCACAAAAAGAAGAAGACTCTTCAAAACTTCGCTTACTAAAAATAGCAAACAAATACAAGGGCAATATTCATAAAGCCAGATTTTACCACCCAAATATTTACAATAGCTTCACTATTTACAGATACAGGTTAATATGAGGGCTGGTCCTCTTTGAAGTGAGAAACCAAAAGAAATGTATTCATGAGGACCATAAAGCAGCTAGAGTTCCAGATCAATGAAAGAATGTCCTATAGGTATAGAATTAACAATAAATGTTCAGGGCCAGTGCATGTGAAAATGTAACATCAACCCACCATTAATCCCATGTGATCCCACCTTACCACAGGGGTTTTCACTTACTAATTCAGGGCCCTAATATAACCCCAGGTGACTGCAAGTTGAGCTTGGCCCTATCAGTCACGACAGGTGTGCCAGAGCCAGCCAGTCAGTAAAATATAAGGAACTTAAGAGCTTAGGAAAATTACTCCAGCCACTTTTGTTCCATGGTGATGATGCTGTGAAGCATGTTACTTTTAAGGTCTTTTTCTTCCTACATTGCATCATCCACAGAATCGTTCAAATTGAACTGCAGTTGCATCGCCAATCCAAATAACTAGCATGGGGAAAAAGTATTTAAGTTCAAATTATAATCTGCACTGATGCTTTACCTCCTTAAACCTAATGTTAAAGTACATTTTAATTTTTCTAAATTTTGATAAACACTTTTCATTTTTCAGACCCTTTATAATACTTTATTCTAAAACCCTTTTTTAAACAATTTTTTTTGCTCTTAAAAATTTGAAGCAATATATTTATGCAAAATTTACTGGCAAATTAAGATAAAAATCAACACATGCATGTGGAAAAATAACGCTGCCAAATAAAAAGAAGATCCCAGAAGTGATATTGCAATAACAGCTTGGAATCACAATATGATAAACACCAGATACTTGTATAAAACAGTTAACTCCAGATGTATGGTAGAAGACTTTCATATAAAAAGTACTTTCCTGCTGTAAACAGTATTTTTCTATGAATTACCAAGCTTTATTCATCCTTTTCCTGATACTGGGGTGCTTCAGGGGGTGAAACATTAGATTATTTTTGTCTACATTAATTCATGGCATTTGTCTGTTAATTGACCTAAAAGTATTACTAATCCTTTGATAAGTTCAACATGAAGTGCTTTATGTACTTAATGTGTGTTTAAAATATTAAATTTTGTCTCTTAACATTAAGTTCAGCCTGTTTTCCCAAATATCTCTCTTGAAGCTTCTACAGATATCTGCAAAAAAGGCTTTCATTAATCACAAAAACACTTATTGTTGTAAATTGCCATAATTTTGTTATATGTCATGTTTGATATATGACCTGACAGGAAATCTAGGGTTTAAATTGCCTACTACATACATCACGTAGCTTTACACTTCCTGAATCCAACCTTCATTTACCTGGTATGAATGTAATACAAGTAAAATAAGAAATGTCACAGCCATGCAGTCATAGAAATATGAAAGTAATAAATATAACACTCCAGAAGTATTTATGGGATTTTGTTTAATATTCCTAGAAACAGTAACTCTTAGGCTGTAAAGTTTAGAGGAGTTTGTCTTCTTATATATCAGAAATCAAGCCCACTTCCATTAGTGTCTTTGTGTCTGTTTTATGGAACAAGTGATCCATTTTCATTGGTACACTTTCTCTTTTAAAACTAGAGTAACTGCACATTAAACTTCCATTTCTCTTTCTTCGGAATTGCCAATCAAATTGCCATTTTTCACTTTTCACTGCCATGCTCTCCATTTTTGTCTCCGACTTGTTCCAGTTGCCAACAGCAACATATCTGCATATTAAAAGAAATTAACAGACTGTTGTCTTGAAGGAGAAACAGAAATCAATAAATGGTATTCTTGTAAGTGGGTCTGATAGTATGTAAAGCACCTTACACACTTACATAGGAAAGTTGTCAGGGAGGTCAAGTAATTTTTAAGGAATAAAAACTACCAAAAAATCTTCAAAAAGCAACTTTAAATTAAACTGGTAAGAGGTAATAAATTTTGCTTACAAAAACACCCCAGAAACAGTTCATTACAATTAAATATTGCAACAAGGGAATCTCAATCTCAAATATTACACACAGATATAACAAATGATCAATCAATGCTGCCTTTCAAAACATGAAAAAATCCTCCAAGACAAATTGTGAATCATTCATAAAAGTACATTAATTTCATAAATGGATATGCTACTTCATACAGCAAAGATTTTTTCACATAAATTCAACTCTTCCATAAAGTACTACTAAAGAGAAATAGCCTGATGCAAAAAGACTGCACAGATCTCATTGATGTCTGTGACTTTACCCCAGGATGCATGACTTGTGTACCTTAATTAGAGCCCTGTAATTGTCCAAATGGCAACAATCAAAAGGAGAAAGCACTCTTTGCTTGCAGGCCAAGAAAAAAAGACTTAAAGTAATATAACAGTGTCTTCATGTCTAGTGACATTGCATTAATGGCTTAGACTGACATATCAGCTTGATAAAAGATAAGGATGGAAAATTCTTATTTTTTTCTCAAAACACCTACACACTTGACTAAAAACTTATGTACCCTCTTACTGCAATATTTACTTGTTCCAGAACTGCTTTTCTGTAAAAATGACAAATTCTACATTCCAATTTTGAAAAATTTCCAGACAGCCTATAATGATGTGGGTTGATTTCCCTATGATTAAGTACCACCCAGAGGAGACCTTGAACACACAACCATCTGAGAACTTCAAAACAATCTTTCAACTGATATCAAAACACAAATTAGGAATCACAAGGAATCTCCCACAGGACTGTTATCTCTCATCCTTCCTCACGAAAATACGCCCTCAATCAAATATTTGTATTTGAGCATCCTGCACGTCTTTAGATCACTTCCCTTTTGTGCAATCTATATCTGTGGAACTAGCGTAAAGGTGCATCCACCATGAATATTGATGCAGAGATATGGCAAGACTTCATACAATTGATAAAACCTGTGTATTTACTCTTAAAATTCAAAGTACACCTTAGAGAATATTTACATTTGTGAAAAAATCAGTGAAAGGAATATCAGGAGATACTGGAGCACATGTATGTTGCATGATTAAAATAGTGAAAATTAAATTGTTGGCTGTCTGCCAAAGGATTCATTTACCTGGCTTGGGAGAGGCAACTATCCCCCCCTAAAGATTTTAACTTTGATCACTGAACAGAAGGTGTAAAATTGGACACCTTCAAGCTCAGCAAAACAGAAAACAAGAATTTAACCAGAAACACTTATGTGGGTCTCTTGACAGGTCCAAAACAAGAGTTTTTTTAGAAAGTTATGCAAAATTTGTTAGGGTACAATGTAGTAATTTTCTTGTTTAATGGTTGATAAAAATGAACCAAAAATACCAGCCAATGCCTGTTGTGAGAACAAGACAAAGCCATGAGCAACAACAATCCATTCTCATCAGAAGTCGATAGGTGATCAAGCAGTGTTGTCAAATTTCCGGTCTATCCTTTTTTTCTCAACTTAATTAACAGTCAAAGTCAACACTTTTCCTTTCTACAAAGCATTGAAAATGGTGACTGATAGAATTGGGCATCAAATTTTACCCCCAGGGACGTCCTTATATTGCCATTCACTTCTCCCCATTTGTTCAATGAGGCTTAGAATTTTCTTTGGTGAACAATACCACAACCAAATGGCAATATGAAATAATTTGATGAGCTTCTTTAAGTAGCTTAGCTTATCACAAACCATGGGGAGAAAATTAGTATGCTAGACAGCAGACAAAAAAATTAAGATCATAATGATGCATACTTTGAGGATTACACCAAACAACCACTACACTAAGGTGTAATTTAAAGAGGGCAGGTGAGGACAAAACTACAGATGACCAGATTAGGACTAAAATGTTTGTCTCGTTTTATAACCTATATGTATATGTTATGTATATGTTATTGTACATCATATACTAAAATAATCCAACTGGAAAAAAACACCAACTGCAATAATGAGGTGTACATTGCTTATGTTCCATTGTATTGTGATTACTTATGCCTCACCTCTCATGATTCAAAAAGATGCCTAAAAAAACTAGTAAATAAGTCAAAAGACAACTCTATTAAACATGTCATGCAGTGACAACATACACATTCTTAGATTTGTTCTCCCTTCAAAACATCCATAGGCTATGTGGTGACTCTATGTGGACTATGAATTAAGTTACAATCTGTCAACAGAAGACACAAGAGACATTTTGTCCTTAAAAATGACAAATCGACTTTAACTGTCTCAAAATCTGTCTAAAAACTGGGGGCAAATATTAAACCAGCCGCTGTACACTTTGTAGTCTATTGTAATAAACTGGGGACAAAAAATTTGGAAAATACTTTTAAACAGTACCCCCCCCCCCCCAAAAAAAAAAAGGAGGGGTAGGAAAGGAAAGGAAAAGAAAAAGAATGAAAGACAAAATGTCAAGGGAATTTGAATGACTTTACAAATATTCTGTATGCAACTATTCCAGATAGAAAAAAACTTTTCCTGCAGGTTATTTGCAAAAGACAACCAACAATCACAAAAGATCAGAATTTAATTTGTTATCTCAACTGATGCTTCATATGGTAGACTGAAAGCAATCATTCATTACTTGAAGCTGCTTTCAACAAGGGAAATAGCAAGAAATATGATAGTCAACCTTGTCACAATAAAAGTATTGCAAGGGAAAATTCTCTTCATGTAATAGAATCTTAGGGCTCATTCTGTCAGGGGCTGTGGATGATCTTTTGATCTACCCCCACTAAACATGCACCAAAGGAGTAACACTTTCAATCCTTTTTCAATGAATATCATTCAGGTTGTGAGGTGTACAGGGAAATCAAAAATTTATTCATCCAGAAAGAGCTGATCTTCTGCATAGTGCATCCACAATAAAAAGGTATAGGCAGAATTCAATTTTATGATACTGACAACTAGGTCTCAAAATTCAAAATGGTTTTCATTCAAATGTCAATTTTGTATGACTGATGTAACTATTGCATGCTAAGGCTGAAACTGTTAAAATAGACCTGCATTTGCAAAAAGCAGGCGCAATGTACCTAGGAACAACGGCAAAATTTGAATGGGTTGTGTCTAAACTTAAAAACAAAAATATTTCATTTACCTTGTATTTACCTAGGAACATAAGCAATTGGCAAGTAAAGACAGCTTGAAGAAGTAAATGTGTTCTGTATTTGTATACAGGGGGGTATATAAACTCCTAAATAATGGACTCTCGTATACGTACTTCAATAACAAAAACATCGGGCAACATGACTATATCCTCTTCAAAAAAAAATGAATGAAAGACTGAATGGGCCTTTCTTTTCACTTAAACCCCTTTCATTGTGAATTGGTATTCCTTTTCACAACTTGACACCCTGTCTTCTATTGGTTGGGACCAAAAAATCATAAAACAATAAATGGAAAACCCTTTTGAACCCATCACCTTTTACCTGATCTGATATATCAAATTTTTGCAAACAAAAATACAATAGTCATCTGTGTCCATTTCCTAGTTTTGCTCCACAAATTGAAAATAAGTTATACTTTACCTCCAAAAGTAACTGTACTTTTGAGTAAAACTTTAATTTTCTTTAAATTATTCAATTTTTGTAGGACCCCTTAACTTGTGAAATATTGTGAACAATGTCAGAGAAGGGTTAAAAATACTGTGTGCAAGATTTTCTTTAAAAGATAGACCTTTCCGTGTTGTTTGTACATATCTAAGAGCCCTAGTCACTGAATTTTAAATCCTTTACCACCACAGCAACAGCAAACTCAGAATTTTCATGACAATTCTTTTTATCGACAAGAAGGGCCCTCAGGACCTCGCACTTGTCCTAGCTACCACTGTGAAAAGTCAGAAGATCAAAGGAAAGTATACAAATAGCACCTGTGCTTTTATCACACTGTTGCCATTATAACAAAATACTTCACCTATGCTAATCTTTACATTCAGTTACAGTTAGGTGATCAGTGTGACAAAATAAGAAACACTACGAAGGACGTGTGTTTGCAACCATTATGTACCCAATCTCAAACCCAATCTTTTCAATCTGTTAAATAATTCTATAAGCTCACTTCAATAGATGTAACTCATCCTTGGCCCATCTACAAAGTTCATTTTCCAAACAAAATGTTCATTACTGAACATGTAAGTGAGACCAAAATCCCTCATGAATCATTCAAAAGATAGTAAATACTGTTCAAATGAAAATCAAAATTGAATTGAGTAGGACTTTAATATACTCTTTTCATTTCCTCTGAAAGCTTCCTTTAAATGAATTTTTTTAGCCCAAACCTCCCTTTTCAACCGTCTCCATTTATAGTCACTACTTTTTAGGCTGCTTTATATTGGAAAACTGCCTAGACAGTATCACAAAACTGTACCATAGATACATCCTACTGAAAAATGTATTCTTGTTGTCTGATAATTTGTTATAGGATAATCCCTAGTTTTAAATAACCTTATTATGAACATGGCTTTCACACCACAGCCTTTCTATTATAAAACAAAACAATTTGATGGAGCATCGATGCCCTAACCATTAATGCTGTATCAATTTCATCTTTATTTAAATTTGTACTTGATATCGTCACTAATATTTAACTGGGAAGAGGCATTGGTGAAATTATCATCACTTCTCTAGAAAAAAACTACTAAGTAAGTGCATAATCTTCTGCAAATAATTAGCAGATACATGTACGATGAATCCTGCAGATATGTTGTCATTGTTTCAACCCAGCAAGATATACCCCACTGTCTAAACAAGAAGGTGTGTACAAATAGCTATAGTTTACTGAAGAAACACCAGTTGGCAGTCATAGAAAAAATACATCATGCTAAGTATGGGATAGCTGATAGGTATATAACTTGAATTTAATTGATTTCTGAGTGACCACCAACAGGAACCAGGTGGGGCACGTTTTTCTTCCATGCTTCTTTACCAAGTATTATATCCATCAAAAACAACAATGTTGCATCATGGAGGAGTGATGCCTGCTTGAAACTATTTTCTAGAATATTTCTTTGCTCCTGAAACTATTATTGTCAGTTAATAGTTGTTTGGGCCACACAAAATGACCAGGATGCCTCAGTGTGTTGTTCTAAAAACAATACAGGTGCCAGAGTCTCAACAACTAAGACAAAATACTGTAGGCTTTTTGACCCATTTTTTCCTTATTTTGATATTCTACAACATACTGCAAGGATAAAAATCATTATTTACAGATAAAACATGCACTGCCTTTATGTAAAAAGAGCCAATTTTCTTAAAACACTTCATCTATCAAATCTTACAGTGGCACTATTTAGAGGGTAGGGAACACCTTTTGCATTATGCAGGAATGGCCTTATTTTTCAAGCGTGATGCATTATTGGAGCCCAATATTCTGCGTGAAACGTGATTCAGGAATTTCTTTGTTCCACGTTATTGGTATAAATTCATCAACGTGATTCGCGATTTACCCTTCCAAATCTACGTGATTCGTGAAAACGTTTAATTAACGTTACAGGAATTTTTGTTCGAGAATGTCCCCGAACTTTGCATCATGATTGTAAGGTGATCACTCACTGAATATAAATTCAACAAACTCTTTGAACAAAGAAGGTAAAGCAGTGGAAATGTGAGTAGTTCGCTAGTTTCCGGTTCAAGTCGTATATCGTCACCTTAGTCTCGAACGCGGGAATCCTGACCAATGAGAATGGCTGAATATCTCTAAGTAGAAGATTCCTGTTATTCAACACACAAAATAAATCATTCTGGTAATGTTATAAATTCTTTGCATTCCTGCAAGTACGGCAAATTTCTATCTTGATGAATGGTGATAGCTTTCAATTCCTCGTGATTGGTGATTGACCTGAATATATCTTCGTGATTGGTTATTGACCTGTTTTAATTCTTCGTGATTGGTAATTAAGGGGGATGGGGTATTCTCTACCCTCTATTTAGTATGCAATCATGACGCTCAGCTGCTCAGATGTCACCCGGATGAATCAATTTGACACACATCTTCTGAAACATTTGGAGACTTTGTCCACCACTGCCACTTTACGGGTCACTGAAAATCCATGAAGCACAATACATACGCGCACACACACATACACACCCACACACACTTGCCTTCTTACATTAAAAATGCATCAACAAAATTTAATTCATAGACTTGTACATTAACATTGCCACCTAAAACAACAAATGGTATGTGCTATCTTTTTAAAAAGACAAAAGTGATGACTTAAATCAGGTTTGACTAGGTATATGTAAAGTAAATAAAGTGTTGGACCTCATTCCCATAGACACACCATCGGTCTAGGTACATTGACCCAACTCTGCAGGAGCTCTCGCTTAGTGCAATCAGCTTAACTGAATAAGATGCCTCAATCCTCTTCCCTATGTACTATAATCACTAGCATTTCTGCATTCTACTTAATGCCAGGAGGAGGCATGTTAAGGAGGCTGATTGCACTCAGCAAGAATCCCCAAGGAGTTGGGTCAATCCACGTAAACCAATGTGTCTATGGTAATGGGGCCTTAGTGGTGTCTACTGCATGTCTTATTCTAAAATAGAAAATAAATTCTATACATGCAAAAAAAAAGCCTATGGCCTAAATTTTTGGTCCGCCCCTGTACTTAATGCTTTTTTACAAGAAGGCACAACACTGTGCATTAGAGAACAAAACTACATAACCATTTCCATTTACATCCAATACAACTGCAGGATGTGTAGCCATTTTAAAATGAATTATATCAAATTAGCTTAGTCAGTACATTAAGAAGTACATATTAAGAAGCAGTTACATCTTCTAATATTAAAACTGCTTTATGACAACACGGGATCTTTTTTTTATTTACTCATCTTTTCTTCAGCTACCTGACCTGTATGTAAAATAAGATGACTCATAACCTCACTTTACTGTGGATCACTAGGACCTCCTAAGTCATTTAAAACCTTCTGAAGCTTTTCAAGAACCTTTAGAAAATGACCCAGCTAAAGTTTATGGAGAGTCTTTCACCTTTGTGAATACAAAGACACTTTTTTTTCTTAAGGGTGTTAAGAACAAACTTAATGGTCAATAAAATGATCTAAATGTACATAAAACGTTAATGTCATGATTGAATGTAGTATAACACATAATTATCTCATACTTAAAGCAATCATAAAGGAAAAAAACTTTTTCAGGAGAAAGATCTTGCTTTTGTGGTTCTTTTGTCAATTTCTGCATCTTGAACTTAGTTTGGTACCATAAAAATGCAGTGAGCCCAATAAACTTGTCTATTAAACATCTTCAGTCAATCAAACAGAGATCTTAAATGATGTTACATGTATCACATAGTAGGTTTGCAGTGGTGAGATTAGAAGTGTGAGCCATGCCATTTTAAAGCATTTACTGGCATTCAGAGCTTAAAGTGAATTCAGTCAGGCAAAAGAAGTGGGCAATCAACATCTTGCCATCAATCCTCTAGCTCAATACATTTCTCGGTATTTGTGGGAATTGCCAACTTCTTCATTTCACTTCAGGAAAAGCCTAAGGAACCTACAAACACAAAGCAAATCAATAATTTGGATTACTTTACATTACAATAATTGGTATTAACTACAAAAATATGTGTTCTACAGCTGTTTGAACAAGCAGCAGTGGAAAGTCACAGAATGTCAGCACATTTGATCCTTGCAAATGAGCAGTCAATGTTTCTGCAGGATGATCATTTCCACCAAGGGGAGATAATCTGAACTCTGGTTACACTTGCAGATAGCACTGCCCCCTATTGGCAGACTTCTGCCACCTGATAACACTATATTCAAGTGAAGAACAGCATTCAGCAACATTTGTACACCACTTTTATTCTTTTGTTTCACACTCTTTACTGACATATTTGTCGGCTGAAATAGTTAACAATTTTTTTAAAAAGAAATATAATTAAATCCATACTTACACGGTACATGTAACATCATTATAATAAAATCAAAACCAATTTCTACAGGTCGGTTGTCAACTACAGTCTAGTGGAATTTGAGAAATAAACTGATTGCCCCAAAAAGATCGAAAAGTCTGAAAGCTAAAATGTGTTGACTGCCATCATTTTTCTTTTTGATTCAGTTACATTTACCTCAAAGTCAGATATATAAGCCAAATGTATTGAAAAAAACTTGGAAAGCCAATGTGTGTTAATTGTCTGACATCATTTATTTTTCTTTTTTTGCCATAGTTCTGGGAATCTAAGAGAAACATCAGCCTCCTGGGAATCATTTTCTGCCTCACACCACAACAACACAGTATACACCATCAAGTCTTCATCAATCAAAATTCTAACTTTGGTCTCTTAATTAAGCAGACTTGCAACTCTCAGAACGCCTATTTCAGACTATGAATATTATCATGCCCACAGCAATTTCCCTCCCAATTTTATGGTTCTTAAGATCTAAACTATCCCCTTGACTAAAATAGTCTAATTGGGATAGTAGGCAAAAGCACTGGCATCCGATGATCTTAAACTGAGAAATCTCTGCTTTTACATCATCCAACAAGTATTATATGAAAACACAAACTTTACCTTTTTTCTACACAACTAATTTCCCAAGAGAGAAACTGGTTTTTCAATGGAACAAAGAAAAAAACACTTTCAACAGGTATATGTTGTAAAAAAAAAAAAAACACACACACACACACAAGGGTCAGAGAGAATCTAATTTGTTGAAAGTTATTTATATTTCTACATTAGCCTTTACACAAGTTTGAAAACTCATTTTCAATTATAAATACAACAGGAAACTTGGTTATCCATCATAATCACCTTAAAGCTATTCTTTCAGTATCAGGATAATATAAATATAAGTCAAATATGAATTGTTTTAGTAAGCAGAAATGCAGCAAATCACAATCACAATCTAGCAAATCACAACCACAAACTGAAAGGATAAACTTAATTTCAGACTATAACCCCCTTAATTTAAAAACTCAATACAACATTTTCTTCAGCTAAACAGTTATAATAATACAATGTACAGCAAGGTGACATTTTCTTCAACCAAATGGGCCTGGCCAACCCCAACCACATCTAAACTTTTCTCACTTGTGCCTAACCAATCAAAATAATCAAGAGGTAGACAAGACAGGACTTGACAATCAAAAATGACAAATCAAACAAACAAAAAAATTCCTTGTTGACCATTTCACCATCTTTCAAACACTGAGAAAGTAAAATATTATATCACCTTTCATCCCCCCTTTACCATGTGATTATTGATCCTTCCACATGGTTCTAACATCATATAACAAAGGCTGACTGAATATCAACTTACTTTTCCCTATCTGTTTAACCATATCTTTAGTGGCCTTCAAAAACATCACTTTCCAACTTCCATACAAATAACACCATTACAATGTTATATTACATTCCCCAGCCCTTTTATTAAATGCTGCAGTAGCAATGATAAAGCATACCATATATTACATGAGACAAGATAAACCAGATTAGTCTCCAGTTTCCTAAGGGTGTAATTACAAAGATATTCAGTTTAAAACAATTTCCATCACCATTTCATTTGGTTTGGATTGATTATAGTTTAACCTAATGAGAGACTGAATACATCAGATATCATTAAATTATCAATAATAAGGATGATCTGTGGTTGAATTCTATTAATCCAGTAAGAGTTGAGCAGGTGGTCAATGGGCCTCTTATGATCTATATACTTCTGCTGTACCATGAATCCAGACCTCATTTATGGTTGAAATAAATATCATAATGCATAGAATATCACTTTAAGAGGGCATTATTGTCTTCTTATTATTTTTCATTTAATATAATACAGTTTTATACGACATTTCTTTTATGATAAATTAAGTATGAGGTAAAACATCAATAAGACGTACATAAGATGCAAACAAAATATTCAATTCTGATGAAAATTAGACTTAGAGGGTCAACAAAAGTAAATGTACCCAACAAAAATATTTTTTTTGCAATAAGTTTTGATATGATAGGTTTCTGCTTCCATATGCATGTTACCATGCAATAAAGTGCTGATATATATAATACTAAAATATACATATGCATCAATGATATATAGTGCACAACTTCTTTAAAAAATTGTACACCCTACTTTCAAGCTGGTCACTAAAATTAATCTGTGACATGCATGTTCATTATCAAAATGCGTGAGTTTACTTCATAATGCAGAAAAGTGGTCAATAAGCTATACTTCTTGATATCAATGTCTAATGTCTATCTTTTCTTCAGGTAATATGGAAAAAGGAAGGCATATTACAGCCACTCACTGTGGGCACCTTCGTGTTCACTGATGATGAGCGTTTGTCCACAGCCTGTGAACTCAAGGGCCAGGACACCACATGTTCCCTCAAGATTAACAGGGTATCTGTGGATGATGCCGGCATCTACTTCTGTGAAGTTTCAACAAATTTGGACGTTCATCTGAAATATCAAATACAACTTAATGTAAAAGGTATGAAAGTTGCTGTAAATATAAAGCAACAACTGGAAAAGGAATGATTTACACTGAGAAAAATCCTTTTGAGCTCAACCTTTATTTGTTTTCCATTATATTAAGATTTCTAACACATTGATCCATTAGTAGTAAATATTCATGTAAAGAGGGTCAATCTTTTCCTGATAATTTCCCCAAATTCAATGACAGGTATAACACTCACAAGCATTTGCATTAAACATCAGGTATATATTTGTTATGTTGACTAAAGTAATCTCACCATGTATATCCTATATTTATTAGTTAACCATTATAGGTACTATTTTTATGTTAAGGTTTGTTCCTGTGACTGCCTTTTATTAAGTTTCAACTTTATGACATGCGCAGCATGCATGCTATAACTTCCAAATCCATTCAGTTTGACTCCATTCTTGATTGCATTTTTGCTAGGTTTTACTAAATATGGGCAAAACTAACAAGTGGCCAGTTTTGTCACATTGCTCATTTTGCTTTTTTTAAATTGTTAACCCATTAAAGAGTTTGATTAACAGGAGCAGATGCTGGCCAATTAATTGCTTGCCGACTTTTTTCTCTGTAACATATATTCCTTTGTGATTGATATATGCCTTATGAATCAGTTGTGTATGAATATAAAACCTTTTGTATTCTTACTTTGCTGAATTTGTTTGCATAATATGCAGTAGTTTGTATGAGTATTTTTCATCATAATATAAGTGCATTTTATTGGTTACTAGATATGACATATAACATGCATGAATTATGCCAAATTCATAATATTTGAATATCAAGGCTTTGAAATGTAATAAGCTTCAAGTTCTTGTTGCAATGTTGTCTTGTTTTCATGTGCAGTAATGAACTTAAATTAGGCTAGGATAGGCCTGACATGTCACTTTTATCTCTAACTATCGCATGAGATGTTGTTGCATAATTAAGCTAATTACTAACAAACAGTCATGTTACTCTCTAGCTGTTCTCCTAGATACGCAATCTCTCAATATTTTCTAACAACAAGGATACACTGCTCTTGCAGACATCATCTGGGCTCCTGTGTCATTTATAATTAGCAGATACAATGCAATTTGAACAATAAAACTATAACGGGGATGCTACATAACTGTAAGTGTAACAATCCCAAAAACATTTTTTGCAAACACAGGGTTCATGGGTAAATATTGCATTACTCCAAGGTAAACTCCATCATAACAGGGTTGAGCTCAGATGAAGTCAGCTGGATCTCTTAAGGTGAATCCTTCTTCATAAGGACATCAGAACTTGTTCACTCTCATAACTGCTTTTTGCACCATTGTTGTTCCCAGGACATTACGACCCAGAAGAACCTCCAGGTAGACTGGTTTTCCTATTGTCAGATTTCTCAAATTCTTTTTTTATTGTCATGTTGTTGTTGTGCAAGCAAACCTTTGTGTTTAACACAAGGTTACAGAACCAACAAAGTCATATTTTAAGCACTTTGGCACATTTGTGCACAGTTTTAGTACTATCATGCAATGCATCACATTTTCTGGCCTTCACTTGTCAAGCATCTAGATTTGTTCAATTTAAACTAAATTCTATATTAATGCATAATCCATGCCTTCTGACACAGCTTTTGCCCTGAAATGTCTTTGCCATAAAAACAGCATGTGTCTATGCTTGTTTCGCTACCTACCTCCTGGCAATTTGAGAAAGACATACAAATGCTTTGCAATCTGTATCTTCATGCTTAACTTAATTACTACATGGGCAAAAAAAAAAAAACAAAAGCCAACAAAACAAAGTGCCTCCAAAAGTGGAGAGAGATGTGCCGTTTTAGGTAACCCTGTCATATGTCAGTCAAACAAAATGTTTCTCCCCCCCCCATTTTATGATTTGATAACACAAAAAGTAAATAAAAAAACTACTGCCATACCAAATTATAGGCCTCTATATAAATTATAATTGCTGCATACAGCAAGTTGACCTGTTTATTGACATTTAAAAATCTCAGAAAGGCATTTTGGGACAAACAATGTCACAGTGGCACAAGCAGATTATTGTGGCTGTGATCCTGTGACCAGTTAAGGGATTCCACACATAAATCAAGTACTGATCAATTCAGTATTTCTAGCTAGAACTAAAAATCAGGCAAAAACTTTGCCTTTTAAAAGCCTCTTTGTTCCTCATTTTAGAACTGCATAAAGGCAAAATTATATTCTGCTTAAAGAGTGGCTGATGCTACATATTAGATGTTCCCTTTACTTGATTCTCTTACTCTTTTAGATGTGGTCTTTGCATTGGAACAAACCACATGTTAGATGTTGTTTTAATCACAATAGTGGAAGTTTGTTTTTTTTTTATCATAAATCTGCATAGCGAAGTTTGTCCATTCCTTTCAGGAAAGATTGCATTGTCAGTTTAAGCCTTTGTGCTGAATGACCTAATAAACATAAGTCCTTCAAATATATCCACAGCACAAGTATCTTAACTATTAGTTTGGGTATACATATAATATTTACTGAAGAAATTTCAGTTGATTTAAGTTTTTTCTAATCATATTTGAAAACTGGCTTTTTAATAATTAACTAACCAATCTGACAATAGACATGGGTGGGTGAAAGTTTTTGTAGTGATAGTCTTTACATGTACACACTGCACCAGCAGAGGACATTACCACCACACCACCACTGTCATTACACTATAGTCAATAAATGTGGCAGAATGGAATCACAGTCCTGTACATGCACTACCCCCCCCTAACCACCATCACTGTGCTTACTGAGCACAGGTTAACAACAGTGGAGTCAGTCAAACTGAATATCTAGCTTTTGTTTTTCATGGAGACTATTATTTCATTGAGTGATCCTAAATTATAGTATCAATTTCTTATTTGCATGGAATTAAATGAACTCGAGTAGTAATTTTTAAGGCATGCAGCAGCACTAGTTTGAAACTATTTTAGTTCATTCTATGATAAGTTTTTGATCGTGTTACAGTCATAAGCTGGAATGCCAACTGTAACTGATTTTTATATCTCTTTGGAATGCCTAAATTTGACCCATTTTTGTTGGAATGGAATTAATCAGCTTTGATTGCCTAATCTATTTGAATTATAATTCATAGATAATCATCAAATAGAATATTGTCACTTTATCATTGCAAAAACAAACCCTATAATTTGTTCCGCCATGTCTGCAACATTGCACAAGTACATAACATGGTGTTGACCCTTTGTAGATTTCCACTGTTGTTACTCTGTCCATCATTGCTGCGGTGCATGCAATACATGGATGTTTGTGTATTTTCTAATTTCAGAACGTCCATTGCTTCCTACAAAACCAGGTAAGAGAAGAGATTGTTGCCACCATCCTGACTGGCATTCATTTGTCAGTTTTTTTAAAGCACACTAACACTTCTATGACACTAGCAGTTGGTCACCACAGATTATGTACTAGTATTGGGCAGGGAGGGTTAGGGAGAGAAAGTGAGGGGAAACTGCAAATTTATTATTAAGATGAAGGCAAAATAATGCAATGCAAATCACACTGGTATACTAAGCCCACCAAAATGGATGCTTTGCCTTGATACTGCATGCAAGGTAAAAAAAGGGTCTAGTCACTTAATGGCATTGCTTCTTGGATAAATCTCTAAAAAAGCTGTAAGACAGCGCACTAGCTGGTGTTGAATTAATTCTGATGCTTTTAAGGTTTGTGATCAATTGAACACAAATCTTTATAAAGAGCAATTTTCTACAAGCTTTCCACAAATTTTCAAACAGGCAACTAAGGGCTTGGACCATGGAAATTTTTTTTTTGTCATGGAAGTGTAGTGTGGAAGAAATGGGGATACAAACAATTGCCCCTATGCTATTCATCAATCCATACAACCAGACAATATATTCTAATCCAACAACACATTGGCAAAGGTTTGGCAAGGGTATAATCTATAACAGCCTTTTGGCTAAAAATCAAAACTTTCTGGAAAATGGGAATATTGCAACCACCAAACAATCATACCCTTTTCAATCCCAGTTGCAACATAATACATTTTACGCGTCATCTCTTCTCTTGGGATTTTCCCCAGAAAAGAGAGGACTGATCAGCTTGAAATCACTTCACACATATAATAGCTTGGTGGGTTTACAGGAATATAAACATATTTTACAACACATTTTTGTTCTTGCATGGGTAGTCACTGTCCTGCATGGCAACATTATTATTATTATTATCATTATCATATAGATATCAAATACAGAGTACATGTATTTCCATGTTTTATGTGTCCATTTTGTTGCATGTGTGTAGTATCTGTGTGTCAGTAGAAAAATATATATATTAACTTTTTGTGGAATATAAAAAGCACAAAGCTTAAATATGAAATGAATATATCAATTTGAAGTTTGCCCCAAAAAATATGAATGCTAATAACTGTCTTCCTAATGATTGGAAGCTGTGCCATAAGCTATGAATCAATAGGTACGAGAGCATTTTATGCCAAGCATGATCAAACTGAGCATGAGACATATATTTAAAATAAAATTTGACGGCATATAATAGTGACCCAGCTAGGCTTCTGAATCTTTAAGAAGGCATGCATCAACCCATATTAGTTGTGTATATAAGGGAACAATTTGCAGTGAATACAAAGCATGTAAACATACCCTTCCCCTCATGATATGAGCTGGTATACCAATAAGTCAAGGCATGTGCAACATATAGCCTTTTACCATTATAAGGCTACATGATTGAGCCAGGATCAAAAACTTCTAAATTCTTCAATAGTTGTTTCTCTTTCCTGTTTGTTAAGTTTTTTCCTCAGTAGCCTTGGTGCCTTGATCCCTTCCTTATCTCTTCACTTACTCTGAATGCTTGAGCTAAGCCAATTCTCAACTGAAATCACAGCAAATTGTGCTACTAACCCAGCATATAGAATAGTTTAAGCCTCCAAATCCATAAAATAATATACCATGATTGTGTAGTAAAAATGTAGTGATTGAAATACTGCATTATTCGTGGTGTTTTGTCTCTATATGTTCAGTGACAGTCCATCATGGCTTTTTGTTGTTTTAAGTTTATAAAGTAGTTAGAGGCTTCAATTTTTAATTTTTTTTACCAAATGAAATGGTAATATATATAAGTGAAAGCATAATAAGTAGGAAAGTTCAAAAAAGGGGTTCCACGCAAGACATAGCAGAATGGACTTTTTTTAGTCCAATGCATGTTGTGGCCTTAGCAGGCATTTTTCTTTTTCCAGTGGTCCTCTCTGGGACAGAATATGTAGAAAAAGGCAGCCGAATGAGACTGATTTGCAATGCTACTGGCACAGAAGAGCCTCCCACTGGTATAGAATGGTTTAAGAAAGGCAAGCGCTTGCAGACCAATATGAAAAAAGGCATAGAAATCAAACAATATGTTTATATGAAAACACTGATAAGCATATTAGCCATACATCAAACAGATATGGAAGATGCTGGGGACTACATCTGTAGGTCCAGTCATAGCAGCAAGGCCGTCAACAAAATCAGTGTGCATGTTTTAGATGGTGAGAGACGTTTTCTAAATAATAAAACACCCTTGTAATTTAAACAAAAATGGTACAGATGTACAAAACTCTGAGCAACGAAAACAAGAAATTGGAATCCTCAAAGAGATACGTAAAATCTCAAGGCCAGGCAAATCAAAATGCATTACAATCTGGGTGATTTCACCATTTCTTTTAAATATTTGCTGGAGGGAAAGGGTTCACGATTGCACATTTCTGCTCTTTATTTGGTAATTTTTTTGTGTGACTCAACACATTTGACATGAAAATTCACTCCTTTCACACATTTTTGATCTTAAAAGAAAACACTGAAATTTAATGAAATGTTATAGATGTGATATCATGTGTTATAAATTTCAATCTTCATTATCTTTAACATTTGCTTTTTTCTTTATTTTCATGCTGTTTGCATGGGCAGTATCTACAACGAATGTTAAACGTGGTAAGCTCCCAGAATTTCTTACAGAGCTGGGTCTGGTTTTGTGTGTATTGCAGCACAAGAAAACCAGGTCCAATATCAGAATTAACAAAGATGATTTGTAGTCTAGTGTCATACATATTATTGCCTTAAAGAGACTAATTAAGCTGGATCCTAAGAGTATCTGAAACATATCCAAATTCAAGGAATCACTGAGACAAGTGGAACCTACAAAGTCAAAAAATGTATATCAATCACTTTACTTCAACTCTGCACCTTCTTCCTTCACCATATACCTATACGTGCTTATGCATATAATTCTGAAAGAGGCTCACTCATAGGATCCAGACTAATCGACACACTTATATACTTACTTACAGGTACTAGTAGATGTATGCTTGCATTGCTTTAGCTTGGATCAGGTTGCTTGCATTTTTCTCCCTTAAGTAGTAGAAAATGCTGATGATCTTTCTCCTTCTTCTCTTTCTTTCTCCATCTCTCTTTACTCTTGAATCACTTCTGCATCTGTCATCAGTATTGTGCGATCGTATCTATGGCTTAAAAAAATTCAAATCACATATTATAAAACTGGCTGATTTTCTCAGGAAAGCTAACATTTTTGTCATTCTTTAACTTCATCTCAGCCAGTAATTTTTTATATAGATTGATATAACAGAAAAAAATTAAGTCTAACCACATTTCTAATAACTAGGTCCATTTGAATATGTTTGAAGCATTTAAAATTTCAGCAAAAAAGCTCTAAGATACCACATTAGGCACCTAGCTCTACTATAATTAGAATTTGAGTTTTCTGCTTTTATTAAATTTGGGATTTTCATCAGAAATAAAAACTGGTGAAAATACCATTTTGGTCCATACACCTGTTCAACGCTTCACTTCACAGTACACACCATGTCAGAAAAAAGGAAAAACAGCACTGTACATCACCAGTAACAACCTGCTCCATGTAGCTAATCATAATCATCACATTTGTGGACGCTGTTCTTTCTGTCTTGCTTTCTATCATCAGAACCAGGAGCCCAGCCTTGTGATCAGACAAATGCTGATGGCACTTGCAGCACTGGCATTCACCTGCAACCCCCAAACAACCTTGGCACCTCCAGTGAGTATGGCAACAGTATTCTGAGAGAAAAAATAGGGAAAACTTTATTGACTATTTCCTTTTCTCTCAACACTTTGGGCACTAAGTTTCTTTTCTTTTAATTATAACTACATACTCTAAGATAATATTTTGAAAATAAACCATTAGAGTTTTTCTGGATTTTTTTTTTTTTTACTTACGATTCACTCTTTTACTATGAATAAAAATCAACCACTCAGTGCAAGACTTTTAATCAAATCTTTAGAATAAAATGTTCAAACCCATAACTTCAACCAATGTACTTTGATCACATTTGAAATTTAAAGTCCAAATCTTCTTTTACCATTATAATATTTAATATCATATTCTAGGTTCTCCTTCCCAAAAATATGCAGAAACATGCCACTCGCTGTTTGCTAGCTTTTAGTCATTGCTTTATGGTTTTATGTTATAAAGACACAAGCAATACTCAGAGTTATTATATATGTCAATGAATATGTGACCATAATAGCTAATCAAATCCACACTAAACTGAAAAGGCAGAATTATATCATGTTTACAACATATCAGACCCTTTTTCTCTTAATGGTCTAAACTGTTATCACTATCCAAGACTGTATTTTATAAGTAATGAAATTCCTTCCCTGTGATTCTGAAAAGCCTTCTTTTCAAACCATTGCACCATAACACCAAACATTACGCATGGGGACCAGACCTGAGGAATATGTTATAATTCTAGCTGTTAGATCTTCATACTAATCTTGCATGATGTTAGACACCAAACTATGGCCCAGTACTCAGGGATATATCTATACTTACATGTACTTGCAGAGTGGGTGATTTTTGTGCCCTGTCATACTCTAGACTTCATATATGGAAATCATCTGAGATCAACTGTCTTAAATCATATAGAATTTTAATTTAAAACAATAATTGGTGGTTGTTGAATTTTTTACTGGTTTACAGAGATCCAAAGATGAAGTTTTCATGTACAATACTAATGATTTTTATTGAGGGAAAACCCTTTTCATTTGTGAGACATTTCATCCCTTGAAAGAAGGGTGGGAAAGGGACTGTATTTACAGAAAAAAAAGACTGCACAACAGAAAGCTACATCTTTGATTTGATTGCACAATTCCGACTTTCAATTTGTGCACAGAATTCTAATTCTAGCCTCACTATTTTTTAACAACCCACCAATCACTTGGCCAGGTCGAGTAGACAGTAAGTGGTAGAATGAATTCAAATTTAATCAGTAATTTGTAATGTTGGACTTTCTCTAATTTCCTTCCAGTTTGAAATCTCTCATTGATAAAAAGTGCACCCACGAATCTGTGCACAATGCTTGGCATTTTGCTGCTAGTGATACTTTTTCACAATATCTTGCACAAGCATTATATAACAAGAGATTGACACATTTTAATATTTAGTATAATATACCTATTGTAACTTAAACTTTAAACTTTAAATCTGGATAATATATTTATGTGAAATAATTTTGGAGTCATGTGAAAAATTTTGAACTAATTTCATTACATCCACTAATTTTAAGATATTCAAATGCATGCTTCTCTGTTTTATAGTAAAAACTTTCATAAAATGTACAGTTCATAATTTGAAAGACAGATCTTAAAACCAATGTTCCTATCATTATCTACAGTAATACTATTTGTCAGTAATTGTCTATATGTCAAACTATATGTATTTTTTTCCTGAGTGGCATGCAAATCTGTCATTATTTTGTGTGTACACAAATATATATTTTACATATTACTGTGATATGCTGGAATAAACTCACAAGGTATAAAATGTAATATTTCAGGCACTTTAACCAGAACAGACAATGTAAAGAGTGGGAAAATGGCATCCACAAGACTTTCATATGCATTATATCTATGTACACTTCTTCTGGTGTCTTTCCATCTTAATTCAAGACTTTAGCAGTTCTCACTGAATTAACTTGTACAAAGTACAAACTGAGAAAAAATGCTCTTGGATACCAAAATATGTGTCAGGTTGAAAAAGTTGTGTAGTCAATATTCTGTGTAACTGCTGGGCAGTTGGAATGCACATTCAAAGATGGAATCACATGGTGCACCAAGACATTGGACATCTTCACACAGAAGGACAAACAAGACTGCTGAACTACAAAGAATAAGCCAATAAGCCAAAGAAGTATGCATCTTCTCTTTGTGGTCTGTGAAATTGGTTTAACTATTTTCACAAAAAAGGGCAATTTGGAGCTCAACACTTGGCTGGTGCCTGTAAAATATAATGATGAAACTGTTATTAAATTTAATATATTTATTTGACAAACAATGAGATCACAAACACACTGGCTGATGTACATCAATAACCATGAGCTTAATCAATATAGCAGAACAAATGTGAGGATACCTCATCTTTAGAAACAATGCAATGGTTGTATCACTGTCTCTAATATACAATAACAGACAACAATACTGCTAAGTTACAATGAAAAATATGAACTGCCCTGGTCTATAATGTTTCATGCATCAATGTGAATCTTGTAAAAATACATTCACAACTTCAGTTTTAATTGATTTCTGAGGTTCAATACAGAGATCAGATAATACATAGGCATCTGATAACTGCATGTCAGAGTACCACATGGAAATGTTGAACTTATTCTTGGACTGTATAATCATCTAGTCAGATAGAGTTGACTGTACTTAATTGTCTAGAGTAAATCCAATAAGATGGTCTGTCAAACCAAACCAGACTGTGGTCAATTCAATCTTTCACCACATTTTTAATGAATAACAATACCTCAGAAATGATGACGTGTAAAGATATCATTCACATGAGTGATGAAGAATTATTGGTATATAATATATGTACATGCATAAATGCTACACAGTGGCGTAACTAGCATATTTATCATCTCACCTACGCCCATGAATCAACAAGGTTCAGGGCCAAAATGAAGAGAAGAAAGCTTTTTTACTTAAATGCCATAAAATACCAGACTGTTACAAGCTTTTACTTCTAAGACATTTTTCTTTAGTTTATAATTCTGTCATAGAAATGTATCCCACCTTAAAAGTGCTTACTGGACAGACTTATGCTATATTCAGAACTTGGAAAAAATGTAAATGAAGGTTGTAAATAATTTGAAGTGATGAGGAAAAAAGCACTAATAAAAGATTTTACTGTCATACCTGTTAAGGGCTTAATTGTATTCTATTTATTATTCATTGCTTGAAAATATCAACACTTCTTTATGCAGTTGTGTGATTGACTTGTATACTATTATTATGCACGTTGTATAGGTTACTTACAGAAGCAAAAATACATTCTTTATCTAATTAATTTGGACAGTTTGATTTTTGTATAATCAAGGGCATGTTTAATGTAATTGATAGTAAAGTGGGTTTATCTAGTATCTTTTTATATTTTAGCTTGTAACTACTACATTTTTATTAATATCACTGTACAGTTCATGTTGTTGTGTATTTATTCCACTGCATTACTGGTGCATCTTTTTATGCAACTTCCTTCTTTTCAGTGGTTTTGAAAAACATTTTTCAGTTTTTTTTTTTTTTTTTGTTTGATGCAATATGTGATGCCAAAGCATAATAACAGTAATGTGTACATTTGTTGTAAACTTTTTTGTGTTATTTTGAAAAACCAATTACCATTACCTTTACAGTCAAATAGTATAGAGGATGTTTTGCTTTCAATTCAGTTTACATAGCAATGAACATCCTGTAGCCCAGGTTAAACCTAACTATTGTAAAACATTTACTTAAAAGTGTGCTTCAGCTTACTGACAGTTGAATTATTTTTGTTTGTCGCACACTTAAATGAGGTACTTTGTAAGTTTTTACTGCAAGTCAGCATAGATCTAGACTTTTACTGTCAATTTTATCATGTGGCAAGTGTTATGAAAAGTGTAATTTAATAAATATTAAAGACTGTTTGAAAATATGTTTGTCGTTGTTCTGAAAAAGGAAGTTAAAGTTATAAAAGGCTATCCTGCATAGTAATGTTTCTAAATTGCTTATCAGTTTTAAAAAAAAAAATCTCTTTAATCAAGAAATGTGTGCCAATAAATAGTCTCCTTTCCAAGTTCTTTGCAGAAAAAGGGGGATATTAACTCCTATTCACCTCCAATCTCTCAAACAGCACTTTCTCCTTTTTTCCTTCTCGTCTTTGGCATGTCTGCAAAATGTCGTTCTTTCTAGAACTTTTATTCTTTGGAAATACACAAACTGTAATAATTTACTTAATTTACAAGTCCCCCATTTAGATTTGTCATTTTGCCTTTACAAAAGCAATGTACTTTTCAATAAATTTTTGTTCACAGAAATATTTGAACTTGTTACTACAAATGTGGTTCTTTGAACACTTGTCTCTCTACACCTCTCTAACCTTGCTCTAAATAAGACAATACCTTTTGAGACATAGTTTTGCATGCTCTAACAGAAAGAACCTGGTTTTAAAATTATTTGACTTCAAAATCAGTTTAGGTTAGTCATTAAAAGGCATTTCTATGTCTTCTTTGAAAGGGAAAGTATTTGAAAAAAAATTTAAGAGTTTAAAATTTTGTTAAGATTACAAACTAAGAGATACAGTCCATTAGAGGCAGCAGTAAATTTTTTAGATTTTCTCAAGAAACTAAATTTATCTTACTTACCTCTGGACAAGTGGTACTGAAAATAACATGTGGATGTTATCTATATCTGGATATTCACTAAACTGATGTCACTGTCACTGTTTGCATATGTGACTGAGTGGTCAAAACTTATGCCACGTCTTGACTTACCTGAAATATAAAAGAGATAAACTTTTTTATAAGTACATCTCTTAATAAAATGACAAATGGATGTAGCAGTATGAACAATAAATTGTCATTCGGTTAAAAATCAAATCAATCTTTAATTATAAACTATTTATTTCTAATCCAATTGTGGGACTGAGTAGAGATCAACAAAAAAAAATGATGAGAAAATGGAAAAAATAGGGTGCATGAGAATACATTCCAGAAAGCCTTGTGGTTTGTTTAATTGTCTGCCTCCAGAATGAGAGGACGTGGGTTCAGCCACATCCAGGGACATACCAGTTCTTTATAAATGACACCTGCTGTCACCCCATTTGGCTATCAGCACTTACAGGTTGAGGCAGAGGTAAAGCTACCTGTCTGGCATTAAAAGATATTGATGATATGCCAGCTTTCAGCACCCCATATGTGTGTACAGCAGCTGAGCTATATCCTCCCCAGGGAGGTGAGAATGTCATTGGCCAGTAAGAATCAGGGGCAAGAAAATAAATATATATGTCAGCCATATTGTTAACCTGCAGAATAATGTTTAAAACCTTTCATAAAGAGGAGTAGTTTGCAGCATTTTGAGGTACTGAATAGTTGAAACACCACTCTGCAGGGCTCAGTAACTGTCTTTTCTTTTCTATTTGGAAGGGATGGAGGCTGTCATTTTGTTTTGGAAACATCACTGTAGTCCTTCAGTGTCCTCAGTGGATCTG
Organism: Lingula anatina; assembly: GCF_051362555.1. NCBI lineage: Eukaryota > Metazoa > Brachiopoda > Lingulata > Lingulida > Lingulidae > Lingula > Lingula anatina. The sequence goes on from NC_141767.1 coordinate 48,438,118, forward strand.
TCTGTGTTTAGTATTGCATCATACCAGAAGGCTTGGCTGGCCCATGCACAATGCAATCTTTGCACTTCAAATGGCTGCCAGAATCAGATATTCTCGCTGCCTCCATGGAATTGAGAGACGAGTTCTAATACCGGCCTAAAATGTGTAAAGACAATATCCCATTATTATGAGTAAAATTGGGAACACTGTATAACATTATGACTAAAAAAAGTTCTTTTCTAATTCCCCTTTTGTTTATCTATTTATTTTTAGATCAGATATGCATTAATTTGTACACAATTTTTGAATGTCACTGTGCCAATGTTATCTGAACCTCATAATAATGACTATAATAATAATAATAATAATAATAATAATAATAATAATAATAATATTTTTGTTTAAAGGTGAGTTAAACAGTGAGCTTACTAATTGTTATCATTTTCTATTTTACCTTCACTAAAAATATACACTAAACAAAAATATCAATTCCCTATGTGAATTATTTATGTAACATGTAATGGGCTATGGCAGTAATCTGTGCCTACAGGCAGTTATCTGTAGCACAATGAACAACAAAATTTAATTTGTATGATCTAATGTATACTATATATAACCCAAAATGTTGGTAGAAATTTTCAGTACTGTGTGGGAGATTTATATTTTTTGCTATGTACGCGTAATTAACCCCTTGTAAACAATTCGGTACTTTTGTAGTATACCCCCCCACCCTGTAACTTTCTGTAACTTTCACTTTTCAAACAGTTTTTTACATTTTATTGTTCATCTATGTCAAAGCTGTTGAAATAAAATGCTTTTGTAATTACCTGTGGACTTTTTATTGGTTTTAATCACGTTTAATCCAGCCCATTGAAATACAATGTTAGAATCTTCAATTTACTCCCGCAGTCAATAACTTGCCGCGTTTTCGTTGGCTAACTCTAAGGTAATTTTATGTGAACAAGTAGCTCATAATAATTTCACAGAGGAAGTCCAAGTATACAATGTATCAATCCTATGTTCACATAAAATAAGGTAGAGTTAGCCAACGAAAACGCGCCAAGTTATTGACTGCGGGTACATTGTAAATTTTCACATTGTATTTCAATGGGTTGGATTAAACGTGATTAAAACTAATAAAAAGACCACAGGTAATTACAAAAACATTTTATTTCAACAGTTTTGACATAGGTGAAATAGACAATTTAAAAAAATGTTTGAAAAATGAAAGTTTCAGGAAGTTACAGGGTGGGGGGGTATACTACAAAAGTACCAACAATTCTTTAAAGGGGTCATGGAAATATTATTTCTTTCCAATTGAATACTCATTTATTTGTTTTAACTACATACGTTATACTTACAAACTAATGGGGACTGCAAAGCATCACAGACGCATTAAGAGCGTCAATTAATTTCAGGCCCTTGGTCTTGGAAATAGAGAGAATAATAATATTTATACCCCCCCCCCCCCTCCAACCGAGAGAGAGAGAGAGAGAGTGACAGAGAGTGTGTGTATGTGTGTGTGTGTGTGTGTGTGTCAGAGAGAGAGAGAGAGAGAGAGAGAGAGAGAGAGAGAGAGAGAGAGAGAGAGAGAGAGAGAGAGAGAGAGAGAGAGAGAGAGAATTCCAGTGTGCTGTACTTTAACTTACTTATTAGTGCCTAATCAAATCATCCGCCATAGAGCACGTGGATTTATTTACATCTCGTAATCTATCGCGGATCTTTAACTTTTGGCAAAATAAAACTGTTAACTCTTTCTTGTCACCCAAAGAATTGGACAATGCAAATAAAAGAAAACTATTAAATTTATATACGAGATTTTACTTCATGACGCCTTTTTACTAGATCTACATTGACTTAGAAAATTGGGTCATGTTGAATTCAAGATGGCGGCGCCCAGTGGAAGTAGCGTGGAAGACGTACTGAATAGAGTTTCTGCCCAAACGAAGCGTCTGGATAGTTTTCTCAGGTAGAATATATGTACAAAGTAGATTGGAATAATTTATTTTGGGAAGTTTTTATTATTTGTAATTATATTTGAGATTTAAAATGAAAAATGAAAGGCGTGTGCTGAGATGGTCACGATATGTGAAAAAAATACTAGTATCTATTAGTATCAGTACTATAATTATGTGTATTATGTATTACAGTATGACCCCTGATTTGTAGATGAGATCGAACCACTCATAACTACTTCTTGAAAATCAGTCATCATATTTATGTAAATTGTCTATAGGTGCCAAATTGGCAAATAGCAATCGGAAAAGAAAACGGGCCTTGAAGGCTTTTTTAATTAACTTGATTATATGGGTGAAGTCAAATATAAGATAATATTCATTTAGATTATTTGTAGAGAAATCAAAACAAAGTTTCTGCATATGCATAATGTCTCAGTGTTAACTGCTGTATTACTGTCTGACTGTAAATTTACTGCCACTGCTACCAATATTCATGAGTTCTAAAGGCAGTGACATGCTTTATTATACATTGTCATTTTTTGTTGTATATAGGCATTTGCTTACAGTAAAGATGAGTTTTTTTTGGTCAACAAGCGTTGCAGAGGTAATAATAGAATAGTTCTTGAGGGTTTAATTATAACTTACGACTTTTTTTTCAGCATTCACAATGAAGTTGCTGATGAATTGCGCTCTTCCACCAAATTATTATATGACTACTCTAAATCTATTGAGACTTGTAAAACCGGTAGTGAATCACTTCCAGAACTGATTATTGACAATTTTGATGATGAACAAGTTTGGCAGGAATTGGAACTTCACAATGATTCAGCAGTCTCAGATTTATTGTCATGTGTTGCCAAGTCATTGGCCAGTAAAAGCAACTTATCATTTGCCATTCATAAAAATGAAGAAACAAGTAATAAACGCAACATTGGGAAACCACCCTATCAAAACAGAATTAAGAAAAGCTTTCCTATTGATGAAGAAGTTTCTTCTGAAGAAAATGATGGGGACATTGAACTTGATCAGTTTCAATCACAATCACACAGTGATGACAGTGATGCAGACTTGAAGCATGTTTTAGAAAAAGCTGGTGCTAATGTATACAGTAGAGATGATAGTGAAAGTGAAGGTGATGTTATGGAATATGAACATGAAGAAGATGGTGAGCAAGAAGAAAGACAAGAAGATACGGACTCTGATCCAGAAATAACCTTCCGTACACAGCCAAAATTAAAGAAAAGACAGCAACGTAATGACATTGGAAAAGCTAAAAGAATCAGGAAATCTGTAGTTGATGATAAATTCTTTAAACTGTCTGAGATGGAAGTATTTTTGGAGCAAGAAGATGCCAGGGAAGAGAGAAAGAGAAGACAGGAATCTGGACAGGGGGACCAACAGGAGGAGGAGGAAAAGGAGGATGACATAGATTTATTTGAAAACATTGAATCTGATGGAGAGGCGGTAAATTCACATGGATATTATAGATATATAAAAATGTCTCAGACTAACTAGTTCACTTTTTTACTACTGTTTTTCAATTAGTGATTTAAGTACGATGCCTTATGATTTTAATAATACTTCATTTATATACTTCAATAATACAGTTTGTATGTTTGCAACTTTTTTCTCACACTCAGGCCTACCCAACTACCAGGCACCAAATGATCCCTAATTCACCGGTCGATCGGACCACACTTCCCCTTTTTCAAGGTGTGCGTCTGTACGCATTTCACAGTATCATACCCCGAACAAATTTTGAGTGGTGATGAAATACTTTCCAACCCTGCTAAGAATCATCACTATCACATTGCCCACTAGGCAAGCCCGTGTCGTGTCTGATACTTCAAAGCGCGTACTGACGCACACCTTGAAAATGGGTAGACTAGTGTGGTCCAATCTACCGGTGAATTCAAGATCATTCGGTGCGGAGTCTGGTAGTTGGGTAGGCCTGACACTTTATGGCCAATCCTTAAAGCTTTTTTTTATTATTTTAGAGCGAAGGGGATATTATGTATGCCGATTTCTTTGATCAACCATCTAGCCAGGTGTCTAATAAACAGAACATCAGCATTGAGGAGGAGGATCAGATAGAGGAAGAAGAAGAGGATGTTGATAGTGGAGATTTAGACCAGTATGAAGTACTCTTTACCTAGTTACTAGTCCTTTTTTTCACCTATGCTCATTACTTTATCAGGGCTACTCCACTGAGGTGTAGATAAATTTACCAAAAAAAACATTTCTGATGAAAATTACATTTCAAAGGTAATAGTCCACATTTGTCATACTTATTTATTGACAATACATGTAATGCTCCCCCCCCCCTTTTCCATAAAGATAACCTCGTCTATTTTAACACAAAATAAAACTTTTAATGCTGTTCATATCACTATCTCTTTTTTAAAAGGGATGATGAAAATGTTGAAGGCACTGATGAAGAGAGAGAAATCCAAACAAGGGTTCAATCAGGCAGAGATTTGTTTGCTGCTAGTGATAGTAGTGAAGGTGAAGATATTGGTGATATATTTGGAGGAAAGAAAATACATGAAAAATCTTCCTTTGAGAAGAGGCAAGAAAAGGTAACATTTCTTGCAGTAAATTGCTTTTAATTTAAATCTTGAGATACCTAAGATGATAGTATTTAAAGTTGTTAAGACAACATTTGTGCTCCTAAAAGGCTATAGACTGTAACTTTTCACTTTCTTAAATGTCTCAAACAATTCAGATTATGATGTGATGTTTCTATCAAGTCTTAAAATACCATGTTTCATTACATTAATGTTCACTGCAACAGTATGATCAATTTACTTTGAAGCATTGTGTGTTTAAATTATCCTACTCTAAATCATTTTTATTCTTTATCATGATAAGTAAATTACACAGATATTGTATTACCATTTTTTACAGTGTAAGTGTTTTGTTTAGAAATAGATGTCATTTTTTTCAGTTGAAGGAAAGAATTTCTGAGTTAGAAGAAACTGCTCTGGCACAGAAACCTTGGCAGTTGACTGGAGAAACCACAGCAACTGCCAGACCAGAAAACAGCTTGTTACAGGAAGATCTGGAGTTTGAACACACTACTAGGCTAGGTATTTAATTTATTCTTGTTGTTTGTGTGCTAAAAATCATTTTCTCTCAAAATTCTGTAATTGTTTTTCATCTTACTTTATCATAAGTAACTTCAAGTGTCACAACTTATTCCTAGCTATTAAATAGTTAAGCCGTTTTATCAATATCTAGACAATAAAAAATTGTTCATTTACTATTCTGATAGGACATGTAATTTTCAATTATTTTATACGTTTTCCTGTTTAGCACACATTTTGTTAATTACAGCTCCAGTCATAACGGAGGAAAAAACAGCCAGTTTAGAAAGTGTCATTAAACAAAGGATAAAAGATCAGGTGAGTGACAGCCAACAGAGCTTACCGGCTGCCAACTTAGATGTTCTTTATCTTGTATTTAATGAAAGATACTGTAGTGCATCATTCTGTTTTATCAGGGCACTTGGGAACTATGTAGCCAGTTCGCAATTTCTTTGTCTTAAGTAATTTTAACCATATAACGAGTTATCAATTTTGTTATTGAACAAATGTCAAATTTAGAATGTTTTACCCATTGCTAAGTATTTAAATGTAAGCAAATGTCATCAAACTAATATTCAACAAAAGTGAAGTTGTGAACTGTATTTAAAGAAGCATGTCAATTTTAGAATATTTTACCCATTGCTAAGTATTTAAATACATGTATATGTAAAAGTCATCAAACTGATATGCAATGGAAGTGAAATTTTCTAGTGTATTTAAAGAAGCATAAAATTACTTCAATTTTGGAAATGGTTAAATACTCATAAACATTGTGTTACATTTATGTATATTAATTATTTATCATTATCCTGGGTTGTTGTTTTTCCAGGCCTTTGATGATGTGGAGAGGAAAATCAAGCCTACAGAGGATGCATTCCAGTATAAAAAGAGGATAACACTTGATCAGGAAAAGAGTAAACAGAGTTTAGGAGAAATATATGAGCAGGAGTACTTAAAGCAAGTACAGGAGGTAGGTTGGGGGTTTTAGAAGAGCATGAGAGGGAAATGTGCAAGTTTGGTGCATTTTTCTATCATAATGTAGCGAAGAAGATCTTGGTAATGCACAGCAAATAAAACACAAGATTAAGTTGTTTAGTTTATAAATTTTATCTTTTTGGTCCAGGCGCTGTATTAAAATTACATAAGTTTAATTTTTGTGCAACAGCTTGATATTACTTTTTGGTGAATTTAGATTGCTTTGATTAAAGCAAATATAGTTTGTTGATTCCTCATGATGTGAAAAAATGTTTCTGCTCCTTTTTTCAGACAGAAGAAGATAAAACAGACCCTCAGCATGAAGACATTAAAAAAATGATGCAATCCTTATTTATCAAGTTAGATGCTCTTTCTAACTTTCATTATACACCCAAACCGGTAAGAATGTTAGACATTAGTGTTAAAAAAGAAGCAGCTGCTTTCTAGCTTTAAGCAAGATCCAGACATTAAAGGGACAACAACTATTCCTTTTGGTAAAAAAATGGATTTTTCTGTGGTAAAGAAAATTTTCCCATACTTGCCGGTAGTTAATGAATCTGTTCTGACAGTAAGTCCCCGTTTTTTTTTTTTTTTTTTTTTTTTTTTTTTTTTTTTTTTTTTTGTAATCATCTGTCTTTTGTAATCATGGCCATCTATAGAGGTCATGTGGTCCAATTGGCAAGTGCAAATTCCAAAATAATTGGGATAACTATGATTTTGGTCGCTAAAATAGAATTTATTATATTTCTTTGCGTTGTTCATTATGTTTTTACAGTGAAATATGGATCTCATACCACCACTTGTTGTGCCTTTAAGTCATAAGTTGTTTTATATATATATAATATGTATACATCATTCCTTAATATCTTTGTAAACAATAAATTGTCATTGTAAGTTGCATTGCAAGATGGTTTTAATTATAAAGTATAAAACTTAAGGTTAAAAAAGGGTTGAAATAATTACTAGTAGGTAAATTTTATGTCAATTTGTTACACTGCATTAGGCTGTCCCTGAAGTCAAGATTGTCAGTAATATGCCATCTATAGTAATGGAGGAAGTGGCCCCACTTAGTGCCAGCAGTGCTGCATTGTTGGCTCCAGAAGAGATACAGGTAAATAGCTTCTTAAACATATGTATGTTGGTAGTGTTTGAAACTGCAAAACTATAAGGAAAATACACTAATATTACATTTCTAAAAGTATTAAATTTGTATGTATTTGTTTTATGAAATAAATATTACAATCTTCAAATATAAATCGGTTCTTTTTAAAAATAAATTTTGTCTGAAAGTTTTCGCATACTTTAGAAACTTTGATTTTTGTTTAAACTCACAGGAGAAACCCAAGGGGGATGTAAAAGGGAAATCGGAAGCAACAGACACTGATAGAAAGCATGAAAGGAGATTAAAAAAGAAAGTTAAACGGTTGAAAGAGAAGGAAAAAAAGAAGAGACAAAAACTTATAGAGAAGTTAAAACCAGGCTTAAGCAACAAGCACAGTAAAAAGAAAGCACTGAAAGAGTTGGAAAAACAAGAAAAGAGCTCCAAAAACCTAACAGTTATACAGGTAAGGCAGTTTTATGGAAATTAAAATGTTTTAATACACCAAATAATTAAAATAAAATATAAATATTAAGACGTCAAAAATTTTTATAATACATCACTTCTTAAAGATGCATACAAAGTCAATTTTTTGTCACAAAAACCAACCAAATGCCAGCATATAGATTCAAGTAGTATAACTAAGAGTTTTACCAAAAGGCACTGTTTAATTTTACCCGAAAATGATGTCAGAACGATTTTTCTGCTGGCATTCTAAGCTGTATGTCAATGGGACAGGAAAGTAGGTCACGAAAGTAGGTTAAATTTACAACCAAAAATTTAAAGAAAGGAGCAGTCTAAAGGTCTTTTATGGCTGATCGAGTGATCTATTCACTTTATCCCTTGGCATGTCGAATTTATTTGAGTCATATAAGAATCTAGTAGAAGTGGTTTAAATGTGTTACTGGGAATCCATGCTCCACCGATGCTCGGTTCGTATGTACCTTTAATCAAACATTTTTGGGAACACAAGAATGTATCACAGCATATGATAGCCATTGCACAAGTCTTTTTTGCAATTGTTTGCATAAATATGTGAAATTTATACATCAACCATACTTATTTTATGTCTATACTACTTCTATTTCTACCTTTAGGAGGATAAATCAAGAAAGGCTGGACTGACATCATCTAAGGCCTTCTTCACACAACTCCAGGAAGAAGCTAAGACCCAAATACGCATCCACAAGACTTCTAGGAATGAGATGATAAAAGCAAAAGCAAATACTGCAGCTAAACTTATACTCTAAATCAATATTCAGCTCAGAGCACATTCTGTAACATTATTTTGATTTTACAGATTGGGAGGGGAGTGAATTAGAGTAGAGCTAGTGACAAAATTTAGGATGTATAAAGTTATTGTGTTGTGATTCATTTGCAACTTTTCTATGACATTTCTATGCCAAAATAAAATAAGCGTAGAAAAAATATGTTCTGCTATTGTTTTAATATAAATGGCATGTTTCCAATGTAGCAACCAACAAACAAAATTATTACTATTATGATAGAAACCGTTTTACAATGTTCTAGCAAAAAGTTAAATTGATATGTTCAAGTAAACATTCTGGAAAGTGGTAATTCTGTTTTTTTAACATGCATTCTAAACAAATGTTTTAACTATATTCACTTTTCTCTTTGGAGAAATTTAAATCTGAATTCTGTTTTTATATATAAATTTGCATTTTAAACATCACTGAAAATTATAAATATTGTATATATTTGCCACTATTTTACACTTCTAAAAGAAAAAAATGAAGATTGGCCCCACCTATAATACAGAGCTGCTGAAAAAGAAACCTGTCGAATATCTCCAAGTTTGGGGTACACAAAACAAACCTAGGTCTTTACTATAATTATAAACATTTTTTTCAAATAGGTTATGAACCTATTGCAGATTAAGACCCCATTCCCAGAGATTAGATCGATCTACTTTAGATCGGCCCAACTCCCTGGGGGTTCACGCTAAATAGCTGTCAGCCGAGCGGGCACGAAAGTTAATTACCCCCTTACAGCTTGTAGTAGGCAGGACGGACATTTAAGTCGGATTATCTGACAGTAATCTAGTGAGACTCCCTGCGGGGATAGATCGATTTAAAAGCTCTGGGAATACGCCCTAAGTCTATTTGATGCAATAAAATACTCAAAAAGCTTTATTTTAATCCTGCCTCCCATTTCAAGGATTGTCATAATGTGGTGCAGGTACTGATAAGATCCTCTTTAAGATGGACAAGTTTGCTCTCATTTTCTGTACAGTCGGCATCAACATCAGCCATTTCCATACCATCTCCACTTTCTCTTGCTTGCAACTTGTCTTCTCCAAGTGGAACATCACTACTTTGATACAATTTTGCATCTTCTTCAGTGTTTTCTAATTGTTCTCCCTCAACCATTTCATCTGCTCTGTTACAGAAAAAATAAAGTTATAGGACAACAAGTTCACAACAGTAAGTTGTTTACAAATTAAATGTAAGAAGCAATCTGAAATGGTTAAAGGAACTATTCTCAATGAAATGGAATACAGGATCACACAATGAAATTGAGATTACGACATTTCCACCTTACCCCAAGGTCTTCAGGTGTGAACATAAATGCGACAATTTCATACAGCTGGTATTTTGACATGTGCCTTGCAACAGTGCTTCTAATAAGCACCCTGTAATAAATAATTTTTCACTGATATTACATGATAACTTACCCAGCATCTTGTAAATAATTATTTGAAGTGTTGCAGTCCTCTTTCTGGCCTACCACTGGACTTAAAGTGTAAATGTTCTTATCTCCAACATGAATGTTGGAAGAGTTTACAATGTTAATATTGTAAACTTTAGGTGGCTGTGAGTGATGAGCAGCAGCAGCACCTGCTCCAATTTCTAATGGCTGACCATTCTGTTTACTGAACTCTTCAACATCTGCAACCCCTGCATTTCTATCCCTTCTCATCTCCTCTTGTTTTTGCTTTTTCCGTTTCTGTATCCATTGATGCTTCTTATTCTCCTGGTCCACTTCTCGCCTTATCTTCTTGTCTCTACATGCATCACATGTAAATAATGATTTGACTTGTCTTTTGTAGTATGGGTCATCTGGCACGAGACCTTTGAGACTACTCAAGCCATATGGAATGTACTGAAAATCATCTTTAGGTTTGGTGAAGACTGGAATAAAGCCCCAGCGTTTTGTTTCATCTTTGAGAGATTTTGTCAGGGCTTCATTTACGTGTGTTTCAAATATCTTGTCTGTTTGCTCTTCTTCACAGTTAGCAGTCATGTAGAACAGCATGTAAGTGCTTCGCTTAATTGCTTCCTCAGCACACTGCCACTCTGCTTGTATCCATGGGAACTCATTGTGGTCATCATATGTACATCCTCTTAATTTGAAGCCATTACTTTCTGCCAAAGTTTGCAGTTCCTCATGATATGCAAGTGCCTTTTCTCTATCCTTCTGACAGAAAAACAATACATAATCGTATTGTGGTGCTTTTAATTGTGCAGGGATTTCATATTCCTGTACAGATATGTCATCGATGTATGTTTGCTGTTCAACAGCATCTTGACTAGTGTCTCTAGCAGTATGCATTTCTCCACTAGCTCTGTGGTCTTGCTCCTGATCTAAATTTAAATATATGAACATGAAATAATAAGACTGGCAACCAATAAAATGTTTTGAAATAGATGTACTGTAAATGATATAACGATAATATTAGTTTTCACCTCGATTTCAGGCTCTACTGGTATACTTGATTCACATGAAGTTTATAAATAAAGTTACCAAAGTGTATGGATATACTTCTCTCAGGTAAAATATTACTTATAGAGTCTGATGAATGGTACTAGTACGATAAACGGTGAGGTTTGGAAAAAATATATATATATACGCTTGACTAAAGACATATTTCTGACAATGCATTGTTTAAAATTAAAACTGTAATTCAACCAAGGACCAGTAACCATGTACAGTACTAGACACACCTTCAAGGAAAAATTACTTATAGTACATTTTTCGACTAGTGACCGTAAAACTATGAGTAATCTTTGAATGCATTGATCGTTTTCATTAAAATTTACCCCCGATAAAATATGCAGCAAATATTCTTACCGATCCGACAAAATTGTTCTTCAAGACTCATTTTTCTTAGGCCAGCTATCCCAGGTATTGCCGTTACATCTCAGATATCAATAACTTAATTAATGCTTAAGTTAACTTTTCAGTCATCTGAGTTATATTTATAGGTTCTTGCGTGTTGTTTCGCAGACCAAAAGCAACAATAACGTTGTTTAACCAGGGTTTTTCCCACTGGGTTTTTCCACAAGAGGAAAAGGGAAATTTTTCTAATCTCCTGCTTGTGAAGAGTTTCAAACGCAATTTCGAGAGGTACGAAGAGAAGCAGCACTCATATCAATCGATTGAATCTGGGGGGGCGTCTCGATAGTCCGAAGGTTCATTGGTCCGAAGGTTCATTGGTCCGAAAAGTGGTAACATTTTCGTCGATTTTTTAATCAAGGGTTCATTGGTCCGTTACAGTGACGTCATATTTGCTCCGTAACACTAGTCCCGCGGCCATGCTGGAGGGAATGAACGACGGGGAATAGTAGCGGTAATATAGGTGAACCAAATAAAATAAAATAAACTTCATATCGCGATCAAGTACACCAAAGGGAAAAGGATATATACAAGCTGAAGCTTCAGGTGCTCAGCAGGATCGACCAATATGAACTCAAGACAGTCTAAAAACATGAAATCCTACCAAATGCTACTTATCCAACATCGTGTTGTCAGAAGATAGTTCAGTTATCTTGTACTTCATTTTTCTTGTTCATTGGGTAGTAACAGTTATAGTTTGAGAGAGTTTAATGTGTAATCATACGTTTAACCTTACATAGAAGCAACTTTTTTCATAAAGGATAGATATAAGGAGAAATTTGAGCTGATCATCAGGATAAACCCTTGTGGACTCAAGGAAGAATGTATGCAGGATTGTCATAAAGTATGACATGAAATATTGCTGTCAGTTATGACTTATCTCTACATCGTGAAGCTGTCAGAAATTATTTCAGCATTCTTGTACTTCATATTGGTTCATTAGAAAGTACATGTAACAAGACTGTTGTTTGAGAGAGTTTTATTATTCACCATGAATGCAACCATTCATATAAACAACATGTTAGGATTTTATTATTATTCAGTCATTCACAGAAGCAAGGCATTTTTCACACTTATGTATTTATGATGTCCAAAAATAACAATAATTCAGTTCATGAATTGATCTTCATTTCTGTTTTTTTTTTTTTTTTTTATAATTTACTTGCACCCAATCAGTGTGGCTTGGTGGGAAATGCCAGTCAATTTCCTAAATGTAAATTAATAGAAAGATGACAATAGTGATTTTTATTCGTATTGTAACTTACAAGTTTACAGTTGAAAGGAGCAGAATTTAACATTTTTACAGAGGAACGTGCAAATTCATTTCATGAGGTTATATGTCAATTACACCTGAGGTAGAATTTACTTGCAAAATAAAATTACTCTTATCACTACACCAAATCGAAAATTAAGCCACTAACTTCCAAATGCACCTCATACAGGTAATTGATTTAATTGGCCCAGCTCAGCTGTGTACAGTACAAATATAGCCTTGACACTAATTGGCAATAATGCTAACCAGGTATGAAAGAGGTAGGTGACAGCCGATAAAATCTAGAGAGCACCGTAACTGATAACAAATTACACCCAAGGCAATAGGTGAGTCTTCATTATAAAAGTCGAAACCCTGCCTGGGTATTTCCACACTTTTTAACAAATTAACACACTCTCCACCCAAACTTTTTGGGCACTACTTTAAATATTTATGTAGCGTACGTGCGCCCCAAATGTACACACCTAGGTCTTTGATTTTCTACTGTTTTTTCTTTTATGGTAAAATCTGCACAGCTGGCTCTCCATTCTTTGCTATAAAATTCAAAGCCACCTCGCCGTCTCTCCTCCGTTTATGGTTTTAGTTCCTTCACCATGGATTGTTACCACTGCAGGCAGCCTGAACGCTTGTAAAGTTAGTTATCTTCTCTCGATCAAATAACCCGCAGTAATTCATCATTTTGCTCGGTTGAATATCAAAGAAAATACAGAAAACGAAAACTGAACTACAGGCATGGCTTGTTCATGCGCAGCAGACGATTCCGGTCTCCCTCCAGAATGGCTGCCGTCTGTTTTGATGACGCAGGCTCTAATGGGTCAATAGTGAACATTCGGACCAATGAATCTTCGGACTGTTGAACCTTCGGACTATCGCTACGGCCCCGAATCTGGCAAATTTGGTTAAGACACTGTCTCAATTTGTTTGAATTACGAAAAATTTAACTCTCATTATGTGTTTAAGGTGTCACCTTTTACTTAAATTTCCCCCCCAAGTCTTGTTCTGCAATGCAATCAGTTTCAATATATTTTGTATTACCCGGTTTTATTTTGAAAGCCTGTGTTCAAAAGTTTTTACTAAGGTTTCAAAGAAGTTTTATCTTGATAAAATTCTTTGTCTTACTTTAACTTAAATTCATAAATGTTATTCTCTTTTATTTTGAGCACTCTGTTGTGGCAAACCATTTGTGTTATAATTATTTAAAGGCACCTAAAACCTGCTTCAAATAATCTGAGACAGAAAATTGAGCGTTTATTTATAATTTCACATAGCCATTTGCAACCCTGGTGCTTCTCGTTCTTCCAAGTTCTATAAGCGCAACTGATAACACTGTGCAAACATAATAAAGTTATGAAAAAAGGCACCATTCAAATAAAAAATATCAACGTATTTATTTTGCTGCTAAAGGGCATCCAATGACCTGGAGCAAAAATAAATATTTACAGTGAACAATCTGCAAACAAAATGCAGATGTTTAATTAAGTCATAATATAATTATCCCCAGCAGAAATCTGAAGACTACTCGACTTGGAGTCAAAATGCTTTTATCATGCTGCTAAAGGATGTGCACTGTTATATTGTTGAATATCAACTTCCTTGTGAATTCTGCCAGTCTTTGGCTTTTTGCGGCCTTTGCATTTATCCTGATAGTTTTTAGCCTCCTTGTGAAGTCTTTCCACAAAATCTGGCAAGCCTAAAACATAAAACAGACTAGTAAGTAAAACTTTTGCAAAATAAAACCTGTAAAACTTTGCCACAAAACGTTGGTAGATGTTTGCCTCACTCTGCAATTTCAAAACATTACACTTGCATTACTAAGTACAGAATAATAATAATATTATACAACATGTGCTGCAATGATGGCAATAGAGGACTCTCCCTACCTGAACGGGCTATCCATTTGTATGCAACTGAAGGAATTGGGGCTTGTGGGTCATCATGGTAAGTCATCAAATAATCTAATCCATTCTGAAATTTGATGCAAATCACACTTCTTATAATATATTTAACATACTGACAAATTACCAAGAAAAACTTATTTATTTTTAGATTAATGTTGGACTTGCATTTAAATGGTTTTCATTTTCAAATTGGTACTTTTATACATTTTGGAAAATCTTTTTTGGTTTCAAAACTTATTATCTAGCACAAATGAAAGTTAGTGCTTTCCTGTCTGTATCTGCAATAACACGCTTTTCAAAATTAAAATCCTGGTAAAAAATTTTAACCTACTTGATCAAACTCTGTGTGGGGCTTGATGACCATAACAGAACTGTATGGTTTGACCCTGATATAGTCCTTAGTCTCTGGACATTTCTCATGGTCAGTGGATCTGGACACCAGTACTATCACTTTCTCCTCTTCAAAGACCTGTGACAAAATATAAGCAGGGTATATGATTATTTATCACTATTATCTTACTTCACATACTGATAAATGAGAACATGCTATTAACACCAGTATTCTACATTTAAAAATCTAATATTCAGTTATTGAAAAAAAAAAGGTTATCACACTTAGAGGCTCATAATGACAAGAATAAGTAAAGCATTTTGTTCCCCAAGGACGTTTTCAAAAAAAAAATCCTTTCTAGTGTTTTTTAATGAATTTATATGGTGAAGTTGATTTTGCACTGTTGAAAATACTATCAAAATCTGTTTTCATTTAGTATTTTTCTCCAGTATTTTTTCTCCAATACCTTTCATGGCAATGTTAAATTGACAGTTCATGAGATCATTATGTTTAAGGTATGCTGCATGTGTTTATAAAATTTTAAGTCTACATATCTTTCAGAGCTACTTATCTTTCCCAATTCAGACAACATAACTATGGACATATGTTTTCATACAGTACATATTTTGCTCCAGTATTTTCTCCTATGCCTTTTAGTATTGTGAGCCATTTGATCATTCTAAGTTAATTACCTTAAATCTACGTCTATACACATATTCCCTTGCATACATTGGGTACTAGAAAAGAAAAAAATACAAACTCATTACAGCATTCTACAAGAGCCAGCATATATGTGACAAGTTTTTAATACAGACATATTTAAGGTGTTTCAATTGGAACCAAACATAAAAAATTCGCATAAAAGTCTAAATTTTGCACCCACCGGATATCGAGTGACCCAATGCACAATTTCATTATTAGACTCTTTATCTTCTTCCACCTTTTCTAGATTTATCACCATTTTGTCCCATGTCTTTCGAAACTCCAGATCAATCTAAAAATAATAATAATGAATTCACAATTGCTTTCTTGACAGTTTCTTAGGCAAGAAACCAAAATGTTTGGTCTCTATGCTTTTGCATAAAGTTTAAAAAATAATTAAGAATTTTTTATTTTTAATATTTTCCAACTAACTATAATATCCCACTAACCTGAACATCAAGGAAAGCAGTAGCAGGAATATCATAGAATCTACCAAATACTGAAAAACAAAACAAAAAAAAAATTGAATAACATTCTATGCCCACTATAAAAATATGCCAGCTAAAAGAAAAAAATAGTGAAAAGCTTGACCTGAGTGATCTAGAAAAATATAATTTGGATAAAGCACCAAAACTATACAATTAATTCTCTCAATCTAAACGTAATTCATGTTATTTCAAGAGCCTTTTTTGAAAATGATTTTTAAGAATAACTTTCAAATGTCACTGATCAAAGTTTATCCAGTCATAAAAATATCAACAAAAGTAATTCATCTGTTATGTTAGAAAACAGTAACATGAAATTCTAAAAAAAAAACATGCACACCTTTGTATTCATACAAATGGCTATCAGCCATTTGTTTTCTCCATATTTTGAATGTATCTTTGTCAATAACACACTCCCAATCATCCATGTAATGCGAGTCATTCCCATTTCCATTGCCTGTGTTATTTGTCTCTGAAATTTTATCTTTGGAAGAGCTTTTCTGTTTCCTGGTGTATTCATTCAGATTTTCAATGTGGTGCATATCTGCAACACAGCTAGAAAGAAAATAATAAAGTTACAGTTCCAGCTGAATAATATTAAATTTAAAAACAGTGTTAAGCAACAGTATGCCACCTCCCATATATTTGCAAACACAACAAAACAACCAAAAACTAAAAAAAAAAGAAAAGAAAAAGAAGCAAACATATGCTAAATTGACAGCTCATGTTAAGGTACGCTGAGCAGGTTTTAAATTTTTTAAGTCTAGATATAAATCCTTCAAAGCTACTTGTCTTTCCAAATTCAGGCTTTATAAAATCCCTCAAATAAAAGTACCTGATAGGAAGACGGTATTTTTCAATGATTAGACAGCATTTAAGAACTAAAGTATTAAATTCAAAATGGAATAAAACATCAAACCCAAGTGCAATAAGCGGTCAAGAAATTTGTGACAGGTGGGGAGAGGATTCATTTTCCCCCCAAGGTAAATTAGTTTTGATTAACCTTGGCCAGGGAACCCCATATAGAGTACCTTTAACAAAACAAGTAATAGGCATTCCTTAGAAGTTAACTGTTACACAATTTTGAATGTTGTATAACCTCCCTGAACTGACAACAAATACTTAATTTTCATACTCTGTAGTTGAAATAGCCCTTATATTTGAACTGAACAATAGTATGGGTGGTGACTGAGTAAACTCACTTTAGTAGTTCATCGTCTGAAATATTCTGTTTTGCTGCAAATCCTGCTCCACTCATGAGTATCCCTCGCCGCCCCCTCTTCTTCAAATTCCGTACAAAGTTTTTCATCACTTCTTTAGCTAGTTTTTCATCATATAATCGATTATATGATGTCAATATCTGACAACCTCTTTTAGCCCGGTGTATGACAACAGCATTACATTGCTTTACAAATATTCCTCCTATGACTTCTAACTCCTGGCTGCATCTGTTTACCAGTGACCTACAAGCCCCCAGAAACGTGCTCGTCTTTGACCGTTCATTTTGGGCAAATTTCCTGGAACATTTTCCAATATCAATGACGATTTCAGGCCGAAGTATATTCCTAAACATTATGGATATCCTAAAGAACGAATTCTAGACAATTAAACTAAAATAAATCGTAGAGATCAATCAGTGGCACCTACAGCCATGTGCCATGTTGCCTAATGCCGTACTGTGACCTTCATCACCTTCCAACGTGACGTAATAGATGAAAAATTCAAGACAGGCCGTTAATCTGTTTTCGGTGTTACACTTTTTAAGTCCAAAATGATAAATGAGCAGTGTAATTGTTGTAATTATCTTTTATATAAACGCAAGATATAAATATGCATGTATTTTTACCTGTCTATCATTGTTCATATCCGGTTAGTATTTCATCCTCAGATGGTCTCGAAAAGTCTCGTTAACAAGTCCGAGATTAAACTTGTGTACTTAGCAACAATATTCATAGTCTGAGTGAAGAAGTGAATGTTATCGAATAATTTTTACCTTTCATATTATGTTTTTATTTAGTTTTTAAGGTTGGAAGAACCCTTATTACCCATGGAGTCAATAGGTTCTCTCGTGCTTTCGTAAGTATAATAAAATGTTTGTGGTTTGAAATCATTTCACATTTCCAGCGAAGCCGTAGGTTGTAGGGTCTAGCATTAAATTTTTACATTTCCATTATGGTTGAATTCTGTTTAACCTGATATAACCTTTAACAGTACTCTTGTAATCAGATACATGCTTAAGATTATTATACGACTGCGGTATTTAATAATGCACTATCTTATAAATCATCACAATACATAACTACAATTGTTTGCCTTGTTTGCATACCAGTGTGAGCCAGCAAAAGTGAAGGCCACTCTTATTGATCAAATAATATTTCGTTCATGATTTTCTCTGATTATTTTTTAATTTAATTATTATTTTAAAAAAAGAGAAATATTGATTCACTTGACACACATACCAGTACTATATATTTTATGATTATATATGTAATGAAACTACATGTACTGTAGATCTAACTCAAAACATGTATACTAGTACCATGTACATATACATGCTGTTACATATTACTACATTTTTCCTGAACTATTTTTACAATAACATTTTCTACTATCTAAAATATTTGAAGGAGGTTACTAGATTGCATGTTTTTCCAAGAAAAGGAAAAAGTAATTGTGAACTCAAGTTTGTTATAATAGATTTAGACATTGTTATTGTATCAGCATATTATACTTTTCTGCTCTGCAGTTGGCCTAACTTTCATTTTTCTCATTTTTATTTTGTAGGTGGGCTAAAGGCTATGATGGCAACAACACTCATTTCATAGACAAGAGCACCATTTGCTTTGCCTGTGGCCATAATGTAACTTTTGTGAAAGAAAATGGAGAGGAGATGGTGTTCCCCAGTCCAGGAGAAGGTGTGGGTACCCTGGCTGTTCACAGTGTCAACAAAGTGTTTGCTTTCTCTGATCTGTCACTGCCACCAAAGGTTTTTGTGTACAGTTTTCCAGGTTTGGAACAGAAAGCTGTTTTACAAGGTAATTAAGAAACTTTAAAGTGAATCTTACGAATAGGTTTGTTGAAGTTTTTGGTTTTAAAATGTGAATTGTAAATGTCCTTCCTTTATTTTATGACCTATACTGGAGTTATATATAATGTGACTAAAAAAGGGTGTGACTGTTTTGGAATATCTTATGGTAAATTTGCAGCTGAAGATATTTTGATTTTGCAGTGCAATGATTCTGTTATTTCTGTGATATCTTCTTTGAAACAACTATAAAAAATCTATATATTAAATATGGATAGTGAAGTTATGATTTTGCTTTCAGGTGGTGCCCAGTTGGAATATTCAGCCATTGCTTTCTCAGCTAGTGATTACCTAGCTACTGTCTCTGGTTTACCTGAATTTGAACTTGCAGTATGGTAAAAAAAATTAATGGATATCATTTTCTTGTTGTATTGGATAAGATATATATGTAAATGATTAAATTTCTCAGTTTTGTTTACCTTAACAAGATTTTATTTTCTACAAGATGAAGCCCCTGCATATAAAAAATGTCATATACCCTTAAAGCCTATAAACTATATCATTACACTGCTTTAAAACATTTGAATGAGAACATAGAGACAAGTTTATCAGTATAATATTCTTATAATTACAGGGATTACATTAAGGGAAACAAGCTGTGCACTGTAAGTTTACCACATATCACCCCTACTGGTGTGTCTATCAACCCAGCCAAGTGGAGACAGATATGTGTCACCACAGACAATGCTCTTACACTTTACCACGTTGAACAAAGTGATGAGCATTATTTGATGAAGCCAAGGTAAATTTTTCATATTTATTTCTTCTCCTTGTTCCTTTTGTCATCGGCAGTGCTTACCATGTCTATTCGGCTTATAAGCATAATGACCAGTCTCAGAGCAACAACATCTATCAGTGTTTGACAGTCCTGTTTTTTTTAAATAACTTTAACATTGCAAAAAGGTCTTTTGCATATTGCATAATGGTAAAAAAGTAATGAATGACATGTATATTCACTAAATATGCATCTTTCAGACATACAGTTACCATACACTTACAAAACAACTTTTTTAGTAAAACTAATTTGCCAGTAGAAGATTCAATGGCAACAATAGAGGAAGAAGGCCGCATGCCTACTAGAGCATCCACACGTTTGACCAAAATGACTGTGGAACTGCCTAAGGCTGCTGTAGCTGGATTGGTGGGAGAAATGGCTGAGAGATGGGATGATTTACAGGATCATAGGCCAAGGGTGGTCCCCAAAAGTCACTGTTGGACACCAGTTGGGGATTTATATGTTGGATGTGAAGGTGGACAACTTCTGAAGGTTAGTGCCACTGGAACTGTTTTATAAAAGAAAAATATTGTAATTTTTTAGTTTTTTTATTGCAAAAAGCTTCTTTAAACTTGCAGGTCTGAAAGTCAGTTTAAAAACAGTTTTGAAATGAACCTACTAAACTGAGATTTTCAACTGGTTGCATCTGTTTTTTTATTACAATGTTTGTTAATTGTTTCATATTTGTATTGCAGGTTGATGGAGAAACCCATGTAGCCAAAGTCATGTATACTCCTGGACCAAAAGCTGCAGCCCCTCCATCTCGAGAACCAAGCCAGTCTTCATTGAAGCTGACCAAAAAAGTTTCCATGGCAGATATGGATTGTATGTTGACCTACCTATGGTTGCCTGAATACCTAACATTTACTATACTGAGTCTGCCTATATTAAGACAAAAAATGCTACACATTTGCATATGCACCTCTCTAAAGAATCAAGCCTCATTACTTTTCAATTAAATATTAAAAATTAACATATTTTAGATTTATAGAATGTATGTTTTATTGTATTTTATTTTAAGTTACTTTTTTATAAAAACCTATTGAAACTGACTATAATTATGATTTAATTGCTGTTATCTTTCAGTGAATAGTGCCATGATGAACATTGTCCCAGAAGGAGCATTCAGGACCATGGCTCTGCACAAGACTGGGCTGTTTGCTGGAGGATTAGTAGGTTTCTTTTTTTTCTTCTTCTTCTTTTATAATTATTATTTTATATATATTTATATATTATTTATTTATTTTATTTTATTTTTTTATTTTTATTACTTTTTTTTGAGGACATATCATTTATCTCAGAAGTATTTGCTTGCAATTTTTTTATATCATCATAACTGCAGAAATTTATCAATATGTAAAAAGTCTTGATTGTATTTTGAAATTTAAAGAACTAGGAATGGAGAAAGATATCCAGTACATATTAACTTTAGGTGACCTTTACTCTTTCATGGATCTAGAGGGGTGATTATTTTAGGCATTATTTTACTTTGTTGAAAGGAAGCTTTACCTCAAATACTACCAATTAATATCATACCCCAAATGACTTACTGGAGGTGAAAATAAGCCGTTAAAACACTTGTTTTATTTATTTTTTAATATCTTGCAGGATGGTACACTGAGAAAACTTGAGGTTAAAGGAGATAATGTAAAAGTGGTGGAAACCACACCTGTTGGTCTGCCTATATCCTCTATGAGCTTCTCATCAACCTTTAACAAGTTGGCTTTGGGTAGTTCAAGGGTGAGCAATAAATATATTTATGTTGTCATAAATAATGAATACAAATAGATTTTAATGTTTTGCATGTAGATTCTTCAGTATTTAGCTTTTGTAAAATGTGTTAATTTGAATAATTCAGCATTATGAAATAACATTAAGTATTCAAGTAAGCAAAGGGATAACATTTTTGATGAACAAGTATCGGTATAATGTGCTCAGTCATTTCGCACAATTGATTTTTGCAGGGAGCTCTCCATGTGTATGACTTGGAAAATCCAGGCAGTACCAAAGAGATCTTTGATATTCACCATGGAAACTTTGTAGCAGTTGACAGCCTGGCTGGATGTGACCACTGTGTGGTAATGAGAAATTACCATTTTATTTATTTAATTATTTTTTTTTTATATGAATTATTTGAAAACACTGAAATCAGAATTTATATCTTTTTAATGTGGTTGAATTTTGCAGCTACAGCAGCATTTGTTTGGAAAAGGAAAAAAACTGAAACAATTAAAACAGCATTTATGTTACGTAAATTTTTTTTTTCAAAAAGCATATAAATTAGCATAATTTTGAGCATCCAACATTATGTCATACATAAATAAACCAATACTCTGATAAAGCCTATTATCATTTATTAGCATTATAAGTTTTGATTTGATAATTGTTATTTCGTGTATGTTATGTGCTTTCTATAACGTGGAAGCCAAATTATCGTTGCAAATGGATAAGACTATTATAAAACCATTTTCCAGTCTGTGCGTGAAGATGGTGAATTACAAGTGTGGCGTGTTGATACTTCCCAGATGGAAGGTTTTATTCCCATTGGACAAATGGTATGTGCTAATCATTTTCAGTTCATTTCAGTGCTATGCAGTACATTAAGACATAGCAAATAACCAAATAACCTTTTTGATTGAATTTTTAAAGTAGAAAAATAATAAAATGTAGTTTTTATTTGGAAGACATCATTAAGAAGTCACTGCTTATGTTTGTCACCTGTTCCTATCATCAGAAAAATTCCTTATTGTATATTTCATATCAGGCTACCAGTTTAGCTTGCAGTCCATTGCTCCACATGGCAGTGGTTGGAACAGAGCTGGGATACCTATTCTTCATAGACCTTAATGATACAAAGAACCCAAGGCCTGTTTACCAATATAGAATACATACAGGACCAGTCAACCACATTGTGTAAGTGAAAATTCATATTGATATTTGTTTTGTAAATATTTGTTTATATGGTTTGATTAAAGGCTGTATTGCTTTTTAATAACATTTATCAGTAATCACAACAATTGGCATCAAGCTGAATTACAACAGTTACTGTTTCTATAAGACTGAATTGTTTTCTTCTTATGTGCATCACCATGCTTTTTGCCTCTTTCTTTATGATTGTATATTTTACTGAAGACATGATAATACATCTTTAACATGTATGATATATTTTTTGGCTCTTTTAATATTTTATTTGTATTTCTGTTTATTTCAGCTTTGATAAAAATGGTCGGTTCATCTTCACAGCATCAGATGATGGGAATGTGTTTGTCATTGATAGCAGAGCTTCCAAGAATTTTGAGGTTGTGGGGCACACTGGTAAGCTGTTTTATTACCGCTACAACAAATGTATCCTTTGTGCTTATTTTTCACCATTAATTTATTTTTGCACTGTTATGACAATTATAACATGCTGTTCTCTTTTTATCTATTGAATCAAATTATTTTTTACTTTTTTTGTGTGTGTGTTACTTGTGTTAGCAAACCTGCCACATACTTACTATGCATTCTTGGTCTTTAGGCTACATTGGTAAATCAAAGAAACTTGATTTGTTTCAGAAAAATTTAAATCCCACATAAAATTATTTAATTAATACTGTAAGATAAACATATTACAATTAAGAGAGGAAGAAGTACAGCTCTGTACATAGTTTACAAAAGTCTTTTTTAATGTTTTATGCAGCTGTGGCAGGAGATGTACAGAGTATATCCATGTTCAGTTCTGAGGGTTCTAGAGACATCAAGGTGGTCGTCACTTCCAACAACACTGGACACAAGAGACTGGGAGCTACTATTGCAGTTGTATTTGACATCACTGACAAGTTGACCAGAGGTAAGTGTGGTTTCAAATTCTGCTCATCTCTGCTTTGTTAAAAATGGGAGACATGGAATGAATATACTAAACAAAAGAAAGGAAAAAAACCATTGTGTCTCCTATACATTGTCACTCTTGATAGAAATAGCAATTTTATCAACGATTAAATAGATCTTGCAGTTTTAAAATATATATACATGTATTAGACATTTAGATGGATAATGAGAAAGACCACTGGTTAAAAGTATCACTTATTATCTATAGAGTATCTCCACAAACATGACATGACATTGATTTTGGGTAATAATTTTTTTTCAGACTTTAAATTAGCGCATGCCAGTCTGAAGAAGAACTTTAGAGATGATGCCATCAACAAGATGGTGTTGACTTTGACAGTGCCCTCCTATGGTGCAGCCATAACTAATGGTGGGGTCATGTATACTATCTCACAGACCAACAAGATGATACACAAGATGATCCTGCCTGAAGAACGTCCACCGGTATGTAGCTTGGATGACACAATAAATTTCCTCAGTGAAGGTTTTGACTAATTTATTTTATGTACTGTGTTATTAAGAATGCATATATACCATGGTGTTTTTTTATGATAAATGTGTTTTCTAAGGCTTTGATTTTTTTTCTGTCAGAACTAACTTCAGATATTTTCATATGTCATCTTTTGTAAGAATCAACATTTTTTTTTTGGTGGATGTTGATTATTAAACTATAGAATTATGAAGACTTCATATTATTGTAATAACAGAGAGATGAGGCTGTCTTGAGTCATGTCGGGGAATATCCAGGCCACCAGTTGCCAGGAGGAAGGCTCATTATGTCACCACACAACAAATGGGTGGCATCTTATGGCCCTGATGGAAAAATTTACATAAGAACAGTCGGAGATATGGTAAGTGCAACTGCAAGCATTCTTGTTGAATTAACAGTGTTTATTGCTTACATGTCTCATTTGCTCCTTTCTTATAAAATGAATTATTGTGGTCAAGCATATCCAACATTTCAAATTTTTATCCTTTTAAACTTATGCAGCATCATTTTAGGTAAAACATTTATGAATTATTATTCTGATTAATTATAATGTTTGTTTTTTTTTTTATCTTCTGTAGATTCAAAGAAAAATGATGTCCATCATCTGTGAATCCTGGAGCATTTATGGCAATACTTTGCAACATCATGGTTTTCACTGTAAACATTTGGTTTTCTTTTATATATGTATATGTGCTTTTTGATTTCAGGACCACCCTCTGCAGCTGTCCCCCCATGACTACCGGCATGGTGGAGTGAGGCACATGACTTTCTCTGGAGACAGTCAGATGTTGTATACTGTGGGATACGATGGAATTATGGCTTGTTATAAGTGGAGGTAAGGGAGATAGAATGTTGGCATTTTGATAAGTGTAAAAAGGTCAGGCGAAGTGTGCTTGGAAGTCTGTGATACAAAAATTTGCAATGGTTTGAAATTAATATGTTAGCTTTTCAGAATATAAGCAATTAAGAATGAAGCAATTTACAATGATAATTTGTATTCAGCAATTCCATTAATCTATTAAGCAAATTTGAAACTGCATCAAGAGTCCAGACACTTTCATGTCTACCAACATTTGGTGCTTATGTTGTAAATATCATCAGGTATGTGAAAACCCCAACTGCTCAACTACTCTCCTTTCTGTCAACTGCATTGCTTATGTATAATGATAAAATTTCTTTTAGGCTAACCCAAAGTGGTCAGGCCAAAGCAAAATCAGCCATTGAATCAGCCAGGGCTATCAGAACCAATAATATGCAGACCCAGCAGACTGAGGATGCTATGCTGCAGAGTATGAAGGAGTGGTCACCATCCAGTGAGTCAAGGCCTGTCACCACTGCTCCTAAGGAGGAAACAGTAAGTAACAAACCATTTTCAGTACAAATAGCACATAGATATTTGCCTTTAGAAATTGAGCATGAACTACTAAAAAGGCTTTCTGTTTGAATTGTTTTATAGTTTGTCTGGTAAATTTGTGTGTTATACATGTATGTCTCTATTATTTTGTTTTTCTTACTATGTGACTTTTTTGTAGTTACTTGCTTCTGTTTTGTTTTGTTTATTCATTTTTTCTCCTAAACTGGATTTTTTATTTACCGCAAGTCATTGAGAATAATTTGACTAAATTAATCACCAGTTTACCAGATTTAGCTTTTTTTTTTTGACAATTTCTGAGGTAGGATGGGCATCTGATTGTAATACCTGCTATAATTGATCTTCAGGAACAACTGGAAAAGGAGCAGTCAACTGAGGAAGTCTATACCACCCCTACCCCAGTTCCAGGTCATGATAGCACCTGGTTACAGGCACAAGAGCTTATGGTAAGCTGTTAGGCATCTTTTAGAATGTAGTTATATATATAGCAGGGAATATAGTTATACATAGCAGGGAAATCTGAGTAAAGCAAGCCAAAAATAAGAAAGAGGATTTTGTTGATTTGATTTAGTATGAGAGATCATAATACAAGGTATTAGTGTCATGGATATCTTAATTTTAATTTTCTTATTTTTATATATGAAAGTAAAAGTAGAAAAAAATACATCTTGTTCATATCAGAATATTGTTCATCATCTGATTAATATATCACTTCAAGTTTAACATTTTTGGCTTATATATTTCTGCCTTATGAAGACTTTTTATATTTTATTTATAGTCAATCAAAGAGGAAGACAAGGAATATGCAGAGGTCAAAAAGCAACTGAGGCTGGAAATCAAAGACATGAGAAAAACAGTGAGTTTATTATACAGTATCATTGTGAAAATGGATTATCCTTAGACATAATACTGTTATATTGCTAGGAGATCAGCATGAACTACTAATTTTTTAAAAGGTTACCAAAATTTTTGGTAATAAACATTAATTATTACCTTTTTTCATAAATCTAGATTCAAAAGATGATGCAAGAGAATGAGGGTCTTCCAGATACTGAGAAACTTGGTAGACATGAGTTTGATCTTGATATTGATGAGCAGATCCATCTGCAACAGGAGGCAGATAATGAAGTAGCAAGGGTAAGCAGTTACATTGACTGTTTCCTTAATCAAAATACAGCATGGAATATGCAGTGTGACAGTTTTATTTCTAACGCACAAATACAATACTCATATCAAAAATACTCAGTGCATACTGCAATTGCAAAAAGGTATAATAATGCATTATGCCACTTGGCACTTGGTGTTATCATTGTGTGTTTGAATTATATTTTATCAGATCCGTGAAGAGATAGAGTTTGAGGACTTGGCCAAGCGGTACGTGACCCATATCATCAAGACAGAGTGCTGGGATGAGATGGTTGTCAAGGGAAGAAGCATTGAGGTAAAGGAAAAAAATAGAAATGTCATGTCAACAGACAAACAAACAAAAAAATTAAGAATAAAAATCCCAACAGAACTGCACCTGACTGACTGGCTAGTACAGCCAGAAATATTACAGATATTTTAGGGACCATTCCCAGCCCCTATCATATTAACTGAAGCTGGTAAGGGGTTATTAATTAAATATTGTTTAGCAGCTTCAGTAGGCATGCCAGACATCTAAGCAGCTTAAGCTCAAAGCAATTAAGCAAGAAACCCCTTGGAGATGGATCGATCCTGTTAGATCGATCTTAGCATGGGAAACCAGTCTTATACCATTAAATGATATCAGACATCTAGTCAACTGGCTGACTGGCAAAATTGGTTTGACAGGCAAACAGGTTGCAGCTTGTTTTTTCTTTTTGATTAAAATGATATCAGAATTAATAATGCCTAGATTGAATTATAATTAATGAAAAACTATGATATCCTTTTTTGTTGTTAATCTCCCTAGATAAAAAGAACAACATCAATACATTTTCCCATTGTTTCAGGCATTTATATCCTCTTATGAAGTCAGTAACTTCCCAATGAAAAAGCGCTCAAAGCGTGAGCTAGATGAACTTGACAAGGTAACCGCAAGAAGAGCTGTAGAGATTGCAGAGGTTCAGTCAAGAAGAGAACTGACTGAGGTTTCACAGAAAACAGCTGTGAGTACATAGCCATTGTTCTTGCTTTAAAAAACAAAACTAACCTACTTTTCACAGAATGACACACAAACTAGATTTTATTTGACTTAAATCCTTCACTCACAAGTAGCCCTACATTGATTGATACTTTCTTTGTAATGATATTATGAAGAAGTTAAGATACTAACATTTACATAATGCTATGATTACTAAAACAGATATCTAATGCAATAACTTGTTCAGCTTAGTTTCATCTTGGATCAATTATAACGGGTCCAAGGTTCCATACTAATAGAATTGCATCACAGTGCTTGCTGGCAATTTACTAACTTGTAGAAATGCAATTTTCACACACCAGACTTTCAGTCAGATGTTAAAGGAATCTGCCAATGAGACTGCACAGGTATTTTGTGTCACCTGCTTATTTCATTGACATCGCTTTTTCACTGTGTGTGCTAGAGTGTGTATGTGTCAGATTTTTAAAAAATCATTCACTGACATTAATATTTTTTTCCGTTTCTTTATTATATTTATTTCTTGTAGTTGAATTTCATAAGTATGAAAATTTGCTGCTAACCCTTTTTTACCAACTCTTTTTTATTTATTATATATATATATATATATATTTTTTAATATACATGATATCATCAAGTATCATTTACCTATGCCTGCTTATGCAGCTTATATTGTTGTCAGTGCTTGTATTAGTGATTTAGGACCATTGGTTTGGGTCATATTCCTTGCTTCATGTGGAAACAATGCAACTGTTACAGTAGTTATATTGCCTATGCAAACTCTATAGAGTTTTACTGCTTTGGGTTTAAAGAAAGTTATACAATTCAATAAAATAAGTGATAAGACTGATACCCACTGTGAACAAAGTTTAAAGACCTGATGCATTTTGTAGAAATGAACAAACTTATGAATTTTATAATCAAACTTTTATTATTACAAATCTTCTTTCAATTATTTTAATTAATACTATTTATGAATATCATGATCTTCTATCTAGGATATCTTGCTTCATTTTCCTTAGGTGAAAAAGGTTTGATGCCAAGGAAGTATATTAATATATTATGCATCTTATTTTACTTGCAATGAAATTTAAAGGGACCATTTGGTTTTCAGGGGACTGAAGATGAGCTTAATGAGACAGATGATGTTGAAGCTCAGTCAAAAGATGACAGTGCTACAACTGGCAGTTTGAGTAAGTGTTGATTGTCTTTCCCTCTTTCCCTGGTCGCTTACACAACTGATCTGTGGTTTTACATGATTAAAGATTTGACATAAAAAATAATTAATTGCAAATTAGTGTTTCCTTAAAAAATTGAATAGAAAAAATATTATTCTTCTCATAATTGATTGATCTTTGAAATCTTTTAAAATGTTTTTCATCTTCTTAACCAATCAGGTGCAAAGTATGGAGGTGGCAGCAAAATGCTGTACAGCCAGTTTGAACTCCATACTAGAGAGCAAAAACAAGCTCAGATCATCCTTTTGCAGGTAAGTTCAGTAAAATTACATATAATGTCATATTGAAGTGTTTTACTTTTAAAATACTTGGTTTTGTTCATCTGGCATATCATTAACCATATTGATAAGTCTTAAATCCCCTTGTCATATCCATTTGTCATATATGTAGTTTAAATTGCCACAACACCTTTTTGATTAACATATTTTTATTTCTACACAGAAAACAAAAACACTTTAGCATAAATATTTTCTTGAAATTCTAGGATGTAATTCACAGAATTAAGTTAGCCTTTAACAAAGAATTTGATGAAACCTACCAGAAAAAGGAACAGGAGGTTGCTAAGATTAGAGACCGCAACAAGAGGATCAGAAAGATCTTGGATGACTTGGACATGGTGGAAACAGTCACAGACTTCTCAATGAGTATCTTGGAGAAGCCTGAGAGACTGCTTGTGGTAGAAGACAGTGAGGTCAGTTGCTTTTTCTCAATCTCAACAAATTTTTTGCGAAAAGACTACTAAACTTTTTTTAAGTGCAATGCTTTTCATTTTAATTTGCTTAACTTTTTATGGTGTTCATTAATATTATTTTTCCTTTTCTCACCTTGCGGCAAGAAACTATTGTTTTACCTGTTTCCTATTGTTAAACTTAGCTGATAATGCAAAATAAGGTTATACTGTTTTGTTTTTTATTCTTACCCGTGGACTTTATCTCTGTAGGTTAAAGTAGAGAAGTACTACACCCCACAACAGAGGAAGAAACTTGAAGAGGAAGCTAGGATAGAGGAAGAGAGAAGGGCAAGGGAGAAAGGAGACAATGCCAGGGAGAGAGCTTTAGATATGATGATGGGAGGTGTCCTGGAGATCAAGAAGGAGGATGAACTGAAAAAGGTAAATTAATAACAAATATTATTTGTTACAGGTACAACTTACTAAATTTTTAGTGTAAGATTTATTATCTTCTCAAGCTATTCACACATCACACATCATGATGCACACAAATAACAAGACAAACACAAAATTTTGGTTTGTAAATTGGCCAATCCATGTCACTTTTGTTTAAAGCAAAACCCTCAAGATTGATTCCTTTAAATCTTAGTTATTATAATAATCAATAAAGCTATTATTTGCAAACAATAATTAGTATGATGCAACATTAATTGTTACGATTAGACCAAATAATAATAATATCAAAATCACATTTTTCCGGATTGCAATGTCTATTTTTTATGATACATAGTGTAATGGCCATGGTTTATTTCATGGATTCATATCAGAAAGATAACTATCATGTCTTCAAATTAGTCTTATTTTAAGAAAAAATTGCAAATTTTATTAACATTTATAACAATATATGCATAGATAAATAGATAGATACAATACAGATAAAAAATAACTTTTTTCACTTTGCTCTCCTAGGATG
The DNA here is from genome assembly GCF_051362555.1 of Lingula anatina. Classification (NCBI taxonomy): domain Eukaryota; kingdom Metazoa; phylum Brachiopoda; class Lingulata; order Lingulida; family Lingulidae; genus Lingula; species Lingula anatina. The sequence goes on from NC_141767.1 coordinate 48,468,633, forward strand.
TTCCAATTCCAGCTTTTATTCAAACCAAACCAGAGGATGACTGGACAGAGGAGGAGCAGAAAATTGCCAAGGAATATGAGAAGAAAGTGAAGGAACTTCAGGAAGAGAGGGAAAAGTTTAGAAAGGTGTGTGTAGCAGAAACTTAAAAGGAATATATCAGATGAGTAATGTATTTCATATTATAAAATGAAGTTCATCACTTTGTATATTTGAGCCAGTCATTGATCCAGAGATTTATAGAAAGGAGTCACACTATTTGATTGATGGAATGAAGTTATTAAGCTGTTAGATAACTTGATTAAAAATATACTAATTCTGCCATTTAAAATATGGTGCATCATTAATATGTTTTAGCAACTTGAGATGGAGCTCAAGAAACTGCAGACTTTGAATCAGGACACAGAAGAGAACTTTGATGAGGCACTAAAACAGCTGTTTGTCAGGAGGGTCAAGACTGACATGGTGATATATCAGGTATGAAAATGTTCATACAAATTTTTCATTCGGTTTACAGGTTGTGAATGATACTTTCACTATGCCTACATCTTCTGAATATACCCTTGTTATTTCTTTCAAATAAATTTTTTTTAGCATAACTATACTTAAATGGCTTAAATTTTTAAAAAACATCCACAACACTTTTTATATCATTAATGTCTTTTTATTATCTGAGTAGAAAAAAGACAAAATTTGATTATAAGGTTAAGTGCTCACATTATCACATACAATTTTAGGAAGAGTTGAAGATATTGCGTCTCCAGTACTCTCTGTTGATTGAGGAAGAGCTTGAAACAAGAGACAAGGAGCTCTGCAGATTGCTGGAACATAAGAAAATGTTGAAAGTAAGTTTATCTATGATTCACCACAGTAGTGTAACCAAAATTAAGTATGAAACTGTATTTTCTTACTGTCAGTTTGCAGAACTGTACCATATGCCAAAGAATTCATGTATGCTTCTAATGTTTTGTTTTGTGAAAAGCAGACTTTACTTGCAAATGTATTCAAATTTTACAAATTGAATAAACTCTAAAGGAATTAAATAAGTATAATACATATTCCCTTGCATTACATGTTGGCTTGAAAGCTCACATTAATACTTATTAATAAGATACTTCATAATTTTTTCCACAGACTCTCTCTGCCCAGACTGTTGCTGAAGCCAGAAAGCATGTGGATGAGTTCAGAGAAAAATATGACATCCTTGTGGCTGAAGACAAAGTGATAGATAAAGTCTTCAAGAGAGAATTCAATGATGTGCCAGCTGTTCAGTTGGATCAGCTTTACAAACTGTTCAGGAGACGACCAAGGTATGCACATTGTATAGTGCCACCTCCTTAATTCAGTTGTTTCAGTAGCCTGTCATCTAATTGGTAATTCAAACTACATGCAATACTTAAAAATTTCCTGAGATTGTCTATATATTTTAGTTTTATAATTTGATTTTGCTTTCAGGGGTGGAAGAGTTAACTTGAAGGACAGGGAAACACCTATTTATGACCCAAAATCTGGCAATCCTTTTGCTGACCGCCCATCAACAGCCAGGCAGAATGCCATGAACAAAGTTTCCATGGAATCAGCTCTCCAAGAACTGGACAAGGAGTCCAATATGCCAGAAGGAGTGCAGCTGTATGTTTGGGAGAGATTGTGCAGATACAGGAGGCAGAAAATTGACAGTGAGCAACTGGTATGACGTCACTTTTGAAATGATAATCTTTGCGTAACAACATACTGGTGCATACAGTTAAAGGGATAGTAACTGTTCGTTTCGGCCAAAAAATGAATTTTCCTGGAGCAACAATTTTCCCATACTTACCAATGGTTAATGAATCCATTTTTACATTCAAAGTTAGTCCCTGTTTTTTTTTTTTTTTTTTTTTTCTAAAAAGTTTGGTTTTTTGTTAAAATCTTTTAAGAGATTTTAACAGAGTATGGCCATCATTGGAGGTCACGTGGTCTAAAGACAAGCTCAGATATCAGAATAATAGCTATAACTGCCATTTTTGTGGTAAAACAGAATATGTTATATTTTTATGAGTTATTCACAATGTTTTTATTGTGACTTATAAATCTCATATGAAGAGTTATTATCCCTTTAACACCAGCCTCATTCATTTAAAATGTCTTTTGAAGAATAGATGAGAAATCAGCATTTTATGAAATCTTTTCTTTAATCAGGCTTTTTTACATGATATGTAAATATTCTAAATATAATTGTATTTTTATAGGTCAAACAAAAGGCACTTGTTTTGGCCGAGATGGAAAATGGTTTTCTGCGTCGCAGATTAGATGAAGATGAACAGCTGAAGAGAGACATTGAGGAAATCACCATTGCCATTGAAAAGTATGGCTTATATAAATCTTGTAACATCTTAAAATGTAATAGCAACAGGGAAGCATACATTTGTGTATTTTTTAAAATGACTTCCTCACATAGTGCTGGAGCAGGAGCTTCTGACTTTAAAGTGAAACCCTGTATAGTGTACATCAACATCTAAGTATAGTGAACTTCTTGAGGAACACAGGTGTCATGTTGAGTTTAATTCAGGGTCACCTCTCCACACAGTTTTTTGAAGAAGGATGTAGAATACTGCAGTTTATTACAGTTAGTGTAGCAAAAAAAAATTACAAAATAATTTAGATATTATACCATTGACAATGGTCATTAGAGTTGTTCCATTTTGTAATCTCTAGACTGAAGGAAGATGTCATTCAGTTTAATACCAACCTTGAAGCCCAGCTGGTCCTGAAGCAGGGTCAAGTTGAAGTGGATCCAGGGAATTTCATCCATGATTTCAGAGACAGCATCCTTATCCACAGGTCTGTGGTGGAGGAACTCAATGGGAAGATTAAGGTATTGGGATGCAGTGTTTTGCATAGTTTTTCTCTTTTGCTGGGACTCTCAACCAACACTTATATTGACATTATGTGGTGTACTATATATTTTCTCTCAAAAATACTTTGAATATAATCATTGAAATAAGCACTACTTTTTATTTTCTTTTTAGCAACTGGGAGAGGGCAAAATAGCCAGTATGGTTGATAGCAAGGACTTTAGAAAAGGCATTATACAGTTGGAGTGGTAAGTTAATTGTATTTTCCTGACTGTTGTTCGGCAATTGTTGCTTTTTTATTTCAATGGGATATAGCCCTTATCTTTTTTTCTGTAGAAAGTTTGTAATAAAAATGTTTGGTGACAGAAAACTGTAGAATTTTGCTTTTTGCATTTCAGGGAACACAAGAAAAACATCATGCAAATTGAAGATTTACAACGAAAAATGAGAGACATTAACATGATGAAAGTTACAAGACAAATACAGTCGGTATGCATGAGCCTCATTTTATTAGTGACAAAATAGTTTTATTTTTGAGTGGCAAATCAAATCAAACAATGTTTTCACAAAACTGTTGTTTTTCTAGAAAAAAAGATGGATTTTTAAATCATCTATTGAACCCAAGTTAAACTATTAATGTTTTGTACTTATAAAAGCTTAATATTTTAAAATAAAATTGTAATGTTTTGCTTTCTAGTTCCTGAATGAAGAAGATCATGAAGCAAAGAGAGCACAGGAGGCAGCTGTTTTAGAACAAACAATCATGATGCAGAAAAAAGTAAGCCATCATAAAAAACATATTTTTTGCTGTTTGGCTTCTATAAAGTTAATACAAAACTAAACTGAGTAAGTAAAAGGTTCTTAACTCATTGTGCCCAAATGCATAGAAACAATGAAAACTGTGAGAAAACTGTGAGAGTTTTACTCTTACTATTCTCTTCTTTCCAGCATCATGAGAAAAATGTGGAAGAGCACAAAAAGATTGTGAAAGACCTGAAGAAAGCTATCCAACAGAGAGAGGAGGAGAATAAATCACTTGAAAGAGATTTGGAAGAATTGAATGTCTCTGTAAATGAGAGGAGTCACATTAACGATGTCAATGGTAAGCTAAGAAATATTGTATATGGTTAAAAGGTATCATTTTTGTAGAAAATAATGAAATGTTTTTTACATCCAATATCTTATCATTAGCAAAACATTACCTTGTTAAAAGATTTAAAAGATTGTTAAAAGATCTAAAAGAGTTTAAAGATTTTGTAGATAATTTTCATTACCTGATCTAAGGCAAATATTGTTTTATTTTTTCTGGACTTTAATAACAAGCAGTTGCTGTCAATATATTTAGCCATTAATAAAAATAAATTCCGTAATGCATGACCAGTGCAACTGATAATATAAATGCCCTTACTTAATTCTTCTTTTCAGCTGACAAAACAGGAGATGGTGGGCGTGACCGTCGCTACCAGGAGATTGTCCAGCGTCGTAAGTTAGTGGACCTGGCCAAAGCTCAGGCTCAAGAGGTGGCTGTGCTCAGAGCTGAGGTTGAGAGGCTCAGGATGAGAACATTCCCTGCTCTGGTGCAGGTGGAGCACTAATAGGTTGAATGTGAGGGGCTATTCATGGTGAAAAGACTTGTGGGAAGCTACAACTTGAAACTACTAGAAATACTGTTTTGGTGAATTTTGACAAGTTTTATCACTGTAGACTTAATTGAATTACTATTTACAGTACAGAAAAAAAAACTTTTGTGACCACTGCAAACAGGCTTCCTTCTTGGCCTTGCATTTTATTAGCTACTAAAACAACTTAAGTGTACATATTCCGTCCAAAATCTGTGCATATAAATGTTTGCAGCCACTTATCCATGTTGTGTATGGGCAAAGAATAAAGTTAGGTGTATGTCAGATTCACAAATAAATTGCACATTTTGGCTTACTTTCAAAGAGTAATTACTGCAGTTCAATATTATAATATGTTCCATCATACATTACTGAAGAAAAAAACAAATGTGAACTGTGTAAGAGCCTCACAGCAACTTCTAAGAAAAAAATATATATTACATAATGGATTATTTGTTTGTAACATTCTTGAATCTTTTTGCATATAATCCTTTCCTGTGATATTGTGTAAATATTCTGAAGATTGTGTAGTATGTTTAATAAAATAATCATAACAACGAAAAACCCTTTTAAAAATGTTTTTGCTATCACTGAAATAATAAAAGACATCTTTTAATAATTTATTATAAAATTCTTTAAATTCCTTTTCACATGAACAACAAATAACAAATATATTGAGTTTTTTGTTTCTGCTTCATCTGTTCTTGTGCTTAGTGAAAAGTAATTCAAATTGCAATCAGTTTTTTCTATGATTTTACCCAAATGTAAAAAAAAAGTAAATACATCTACTTACTAATAACTGTACTAAACAACTGCATTATAAGTGATATTCAGATAATATAAAGAAACAAGTATGTTTTTTTAACAATCTGTACAAATCTCATGCTATTACACAAAACTGGACAATAAAAAGATCCTAAACATAAACCACATAATTATGTTAACAATCATATCTGAATAAGTTACATTTGGTCTCCATACTTTTCAGTAACTAATTGGTTTTTACATGTATTCACACTGTTCATCGAGCACAGAATTATTTAATTTGTCATATAAATGTAGATGCACATGCAAGTAGTCCAATTTTGAATAGCATTTGGCTTTCAATGTCAAATACAAATATTATATTTAAATAAGTAAGCTTATCAGGAATATCCTTTATCAGTGTCAGTAATTTTACGTAAATCAATTACAATATCCTTTACTCCTTATTAAGTGAGCAATAGACTGATTGCATTTATGTTTCAAACAGCAAATTTCCAATTTTTATTATTTTACATGTTTCATAGATCAGGACCGACAGTTCATGCACTTGAAGGTTTAAGAATAAGTCGATTTGTCCTAATATCTGATCAGAGCAAAATCAAGTATTAGACATTTCAAAATCTATTAGTTATTAAGTGATTTAACTGCCACTGCTATACCAACTGTCACTGCTGCTGCCAAGACTGCTCCCCCAGTTATCAAAAGATTTTTAGATACCTAGAAATGCAATTATAATTGATTATTTGGTAGTATAATACAGTTTTACTCATACTACTTTGAACCATTATATTACTTAAATTATAATTTAAACATAAAGAACACCACAACTATAATTATGATCACATCTATGATTTTGCTAAAGTGTGCATTTAATGGAAAAGTAAACACTTTTTTTAGGATTTTTGGTAACCATGTGTCATAAACATTAAGCTCATTACACAAAAAAAAAACATTAATCATAAAAAATTCAAAGTTAAGAGCTTTTTACCCATGACTCTTTCTTTTTTCCATTTCTATCCTCTTTCAGACCAAACATCTTTCGGTACATTTGTTGTTCTTTGTTATCATCTGCTTTCTTCCTCTCGACTAATTTTTTCAGCTCTTGGTGAATAAGCTTAAGACAAAAAAAATTCAAGGTAATAATGGCAATGCTACTAAGTAACATTTATGGTTTAGAAAAAATTAAGACAAAGCTGACATGTGCATTACATCGCTCTCGACTTAATATTATGACAAACTGCCTTAAACAAGTTAAAATGAAATGTTTAAAGATGTGTTATTTACATACGATATTATCAACACCAAATCACTTAAGTCTGCAGAGCTTTTTCTAACAACTGTTGAGAAATGATTTGCTGATGATTTGCAGATTAAGGTGAAATTCTATATACATGTATCTCCTTATATTTCTATCATTTACTCACTTTTGACTCGGGTTCTAGCTGTAAAGCCCTCCTCAAAGATGTGATAGCATTACCTAATTGGCGGTTGCCTTCAAATGCCTTAAAAAAGAACAACTATCTCTTTTGCAAACAAATTCCCAAAAAATGGCCATAAAATAAATGATTTTATATATGCATTATTGTTTTGGTCTTCTATTTCAACAACTGAAACAATTCAACATCATCAATTGCCTCTACAAATGCTTATCATTTATCTGTTGAAAATGTTATGCAACACTACATTCAAAAGTTTACTGCACAAAATATTTTATTTTGTCTGTGCTGCAACTGTTTACCTTGCCTTTTCTAAACAGAGCCTTGACATTGTTTGGCTGCTGTTTGAGCACTGCATTACAAGACTTGAGAACAGCATCATAGGCTTCAACCTGTAAAATAATGTTCAAAAATGACAAACATTACCCACATTGAGATAAAGCAAATTTTTTGCCTAAAAACAAAGCACAGCACATTTTATCAAAATGAAGACCCATTACTTCACTTTTATATTAATCTTTACAATATTTTCTAACAGTACATACTGGTAAACAAGTGAATAATCTTTTACATAAAAAAAGACAAATCAAAGGACAAATTAAGTTAGTAAACTAGTCATATACAAACTCTTACCTTGAGTTGGCAAGCAGCCAGGTTATTATACACCTTCAACCTCATGTCCAGAATCTTCTGTCTCATACTATTCTCTCCTTCCCCAACATTATGACTGTTGTCTAATATCTTTAGCGCCCTTTCATGAAACATTGTAATGTATTCAAGGATTATAAAAAATGTGACAACATGCAATAATACAAAAAATGTATGTATCCTGAATGATTTTGTGGATAAAAGCTGTTAAATTTCAAATTTTGGAAAAGTATCCACCCTTATATTAAAATTTTATCATAATCATAACATTCTACCATGGAAATTTAAACATTTTCATACTTTGTATAAACATTGATTGCACTTGAATAATCTTGTCTGGAGTACCAATAGTTCCCTTTGTCTTTCTTAAACTCTCTGGAAAGAAATACACAAAAGGCAATTTCAAAATTTACTGCATCATCTTAAACACAAGGCTAACAATTAAAGGTGCAAAATACATCCTTTTATTATATTACCTTAATATTTAGTTCTTGATAAGGCATTAAAATTGCTTCCTTTTTAATATCTTGGCAATAACCAAATAATTCTTCACGAATATGCAATAACATCCAAATCTCAGTAGAACAGGGATGAGACCAGTCCTCACTGAAAAAGTAGGAAAAATGGCTTGGGGTCCAGGGTACACTATTCACAAGAATGACCCAAATAACCCTGAAAAGTCAGAATTTCGACAAAAATGGGAAAAGTCTCATCAGTGGTACTGTAGAATGATAGGAGGACCATAGTCTTACCCATGCTCTAATCTTTCTGACATTGACAATTTTTCAAAGTCTAATGGTTCTTCTATTCTAACCAGTTCTACTTCATAGGTTAATTGTGCATTTGGTGGAATGTCTGGATCTCTGAAGTATAAAAAACAAAAATAGGTATCAAACTGTAAATAATTTCCCCTCAAACCCCAAATCCTAACAAAATGCAGAATGCACTTAATCAACCCTCATACAGAATACATTTGTGACAGACAAAGGTTCCCTGTATCACAGATTAGTTGAAGATAAAGGGAGAAAAGTATCTATTTTATAGAATTCCACACCAACCTTCCCATGGAACCATATGCAAATCTGGCATCTGTGACTATTTCTGCCACCTCTCCCCTTTCCATTAAAGAAAGTGCCAAATCCATTGCTAAAACATACACATTAAAGGAAAGCAAAAAATTAGCAAACATTCAAACTTTGTCAAGAAAAAAATAACTTGCACAAAGAAATGCACAATATGTGCCCAAAATGCATGCACATACACATAAGCTTCACGAACTACATATTATGTTCTCAAGTAAATAAAACTTCTAACATGTATAATATAGTTGTAACAAAAAATGGCAGCTGGTTGTAAAATCTATAATCATCATAGAATCAAAGGAACTGGTATTACTTTTTTGTCAAAAAAATAACTACCATCAAAATACAAACTTTTCTATCATATACACTGCATTTTACCTCTCAGATATTCTTTAAAAACAACTAAGGATTCAATAAAAAAATGAAAGATCAAAGATCAAATACATGCCACTTTATCGACTTCAAAAAAGTAGGTAAAAAAATAACTGGTAATGTGCCTGTTATTATAACAGTGGCTGAGGTTATACATAAATGTAACTTTTATCATAAATGTATCATCTACAACAAATAACCTGACTGTATTTTCAACATAAGTAATGGCTCTACCTTGTACAACATCACAGTCTCCCAGTGTGATCATAAGCTGGGTCTCTGAGTCCACCACTGTGCCATCCTCTGTGTGGGCACTAAATGAGATGACTGGCCTCTGACCTCTCTGGGGGCGAGAAGACAAACCATCTCCTTTTTTCAGGACCTAAAATGTAATAAAATATATGTTCAATATAACACAATAATGTTATTTGATATTGCTGCTTTTACTCCTTCCATTATTTAAACATAAAAAATAAAGACGGTTTACTTACTACCTCAATATGATTTACTATTTTAACTCATGCTACCTGACATTTACCAAAAACATTAAAGTCTAACTGATAAGCTTCAGCAACAATAATATAAGTAAATCAATTGCAGCAACTGTTATGATTTTTATTTTGTATTATTGTATTTGTATGTAATTGCAAACCTTTTTCTTAAGCAATCCATTGCCAAGTATATCCATCCATCCATCATGTTCTTCTTTTCTTTCTTCACCCTCTTCTTCTGTTTCTGTTTTAGTGGCATCACCACCACCATCTTTAATGATTTGCAATAATTATATCAATTATAAAAAACTGTACAATATAGATATCAGCTATTATTTATCTGGTAATCAAAGGTGTGAGCTAGTGAATTAATGCATGCTGGATGCAGTGCGTCATCGTTATTTTAATAATTAGATTATTAAAATAATCTAAAACAATAATTTCATGCTTTGATATTCAATCATTTCACTAAATCAGAATAACTTATATCTTTTTGACTCATTTTCTTTTGAAAATCATTATCAATCATAAACATAATCAGTAAAGCTGACAAGACAAAGCAGTGATTTTTCCTACCCCTCACCCATTTATCTTTCCCAAAAGTATCTCTGAAAACATTCCATTCAGGTCCAATATGGGCATTTTTACAATCCTGGGCTCCTTTTTTTCCCAACAAGGGTCAAAAATAGAAGTCATTTTTGTGTTGAAATGTGTACTTTTCTTGAAAGTATAGACCTGAAGGGTATAAGAAATGACAATCCTGAGATAAAACCTTGTGTATGTATAAAGATATGATCATTTGAATTTTGAAAATCATTTTTTTAATTTTCATAAGCTAAACCTTGAAGTGTGTGACTTTTATGGTAATTTAAGGTATTGATCTCCAAAAAACCACTTAGTTTTACTCAGAGAGTATTGCTCTTTTATGTATTTGCAAAAAAAATGGATGAAAATATCCAAAATTTGACGAATCAATGACATTTTGTAATTTTCCTGTTTCAGTATTAAATGTGACTCCATGAAGTTTTTGATTCTGAGATATTCTGAGGACTTCTGTACTTCACTTTACCTTGCATTAGTTCTTTATGTTATGCTTCATGATTGTGTAAAATATTATTTTGCACGGACATGTGTGCTAATTGCAGTGTCATGTTAAAATAAATGTCCTTTCCGAAACATCCCTGTTTCGGAAAGGACATTTTTTTAACATTTATGATATTGTTTTAATATATTGTAGTATTTGAGTTTTTATAAGTTTTAGGTGAAGTCTATGAATAACTGGGCAGAATAGGTGGAAGCTGAACTAAAATTGAAGTCTTTTTATTACATTTTGTGCTTGTTTTGTCTATTTTGTACTAGTAATTCATTACTGGAATTTTATTTTATTAAATATTGATTCTGAGATATATTCCAGGTATTCTTTATGCCATTATACCTTATTCCAGTTTCTTTTGTTACAGTGCATAGCTGTATAAAATATTATTTCACAAGGTCAGGTTTAAATTTAGTAATTACATTTTTAAATATGTCCTTTTAGACATGTCCTTGTTTCGGAATGGACATTTGTTTAACATTTATGAAATTGCCTTAAGATCTCATAGTATGTTGGTTTACAAGGTACAGGTGAAGCAATCATTAGACAAAATATGAGTAAACTAGATTAAAACTGAATTGTTTTTATTACATTAATTGGTCATTTTGGATAGTTTTTGATTCTTTTTTTAAATGTTACTCCCTTAGTATTTGATCATGATATAAAATAGAGTCTTCTACACTCCATTATACCCTATTCTACTTCCTTTTGTTACAGCTCATAGCTGTATAAAATATTATTTGACAAGGTCAGGTTTAAATTTAGTAATTACATTTTTAAATATGTCCTTTTAGGCATGTCCTGTGTTTCGGAATGGACATTTATTTAACATTAACGAATTGCTTAAATGGTGTATATATATATATATCATGATGTATGTATATATTATAGATAATCACAGGAAGTTAATTATAACCCTGTGTCTGCCTGCAAGCGCCTCTGTAAACCGTGCCAGTGAACTGACCTTTGCAACTTTAACACGTGTAGCCTCATAACTATTTTCGAATACTTTTTTGTACATCAAAAGTAAGCAGTATTTAAAGTAAGATAAGCTATATTATTCAAAATTATATTCTACATAAATTTGATGTGCTTCCCATCATCCTCTTCCTCATGAATAATAAATAGATGAGCAGACCAAAGAGTAAACAAGTGTTTTAGACAATGTGTTAAAAAATGTCCTTTCCGATACAAAGCATCCAAATTGCCTATATTTCTATTTATACTGATATAATCTCTTCAATTAATTGTTAATTTAACTTTGAAATACATGAACTTTGGGAAAGTATGCAATGGAAGTTCTAGTAGATCCAAAGAAAAGATCCTGACTCGCAAAAATGAATTTTTTTGTTGAGGATATATATAGAAATTTAAAAAGATGCCACTGAAGAAATGTTTTTCTATTATTTACATGTCATATGCATGATGCTCTAACAGTAATTTGCTTATGTCAAGTGAAACATACAGCATTAAAGACAGAATTCTCTCTATTTATAACATTGGCAATGTAAAGGTACTTTGTTTCGGAATGGACAATTTTTAACAAGCATCTCAAAAAAGACCACAGTTAAATGGGTTTCTGTGCACTGGGGTTTTCTTATATAAAAATAAATATCACATGTCCTGGGCTTTAGAGAAATATATATTGTTACTGGCTAGGTGTCAACATGTTCTTTTTATGTAAGAGAAACCCAATGTTTCGGAATGGACAAATTTAACGGAAAAACACGGTAGGGTTATTTTGCACTCCATGTCAAGCTCCAGAATCATTGCGCAGATTTCATTATTTGATGCAAACAATACCAATACATCCAAATAATGATTAGGATGGTAAATTATACTGTATGTTTTATGATATATTTTCTGAAAGTCATTTATTTTTGTTTCGGAATGGACATTTCGTTTAACGGAAATACCAGCATGCCATTAAAAGACTTTTTTTACTAGGATACACCTCTCTCCTGTTAATATTTAAACTTTTTTGCTTCCACCATACTACTGAGTGTTTTATAATCCAAAGAAATGCAATGTCAAACACTGTTTTAATTTATTTCAGATTGCTTTTTATTTCATATGACTAAAACGGGAAAAATTTTTGGTCATTTTTCGGGCTTTGCTTTAGCATATCTTTGGACTCGGTGGTGATATTTGGTTTCTATTTTCAGTGTTTATCTTCACTTACACCATTCTCTAACATAGTGATAAAAAAATTCTTTGATCATATGTATGTAATTTGTTAATTAGCAATATGTGGGAAAATCCGAAAAGTGCCCAGGATTGTAAAAATGCCCATATAAAATTATGTATGGTATCTTTATTATCACATTTATTGTGTCATATGTAGATACATTTTGCATTTGCTGAGAAAAACTTTACCTTCTGTAGCACCATTTTGCTTGACTGACACCTCCTTTGGATACATTAAATCCTCTTCTTTGGCTACCTGTGATGTTTCGTCATCCCCACAACCACCATTAAGAACAGGCTTATTAACAGTCTCCTCATTATCTTCATTTGAGCTAATATTCTTGGAAATGGGTATACTGGAACTCTGGACTTCCTCATTAATCCCACTCTTTTCATATTCATTTCCTTCTATTGCCACTTCATCATTAGTTGAAGAGTTATTCTTTGTTGATTCATATTCATCAGAAGCAGGTGCATCTTGCTTTTCACTGTTGTTTTCCTTGAGCTTTTTATTGCTGGAAAGTTCCTGGGTCTGTGGTTCTAATGTGGACATGATTGTTTACAGTTGTCTGCGGCTTCAAATTGTTACTGCTGTTTACTGTATGAGATGCATTATTTCTTCCATTTCTTAAATGAAAAGCAAATGGGTTTACATATACACTGGACATGTAAATAAAAGCACAAATTTATAATGCCACTTACAGTTAATACAAAAATTCACGTTAGCACTCCCAGGCCTACCCAACTACCAGACTCGTCACCGAAAATTCACCGGTAGATCGGACCACACTACCTGTTTTCAAGGTATGTGTCAGTACGCATTTCACAGTATCATACCCCGAACAAATTTTGAGTGGTGATGCAATACTTTCCAACCCGGCTGAGAATCATCACTATCACATCGCGTACTAGGCAAGAGCGGTGTCGCGTCTGATACTTTGAAGTGTGTATTGACGCACACCTTGAAAATGGGTAGTGTGGTCTGATCTACCGGTGAAACTGGGATCATTCTAGTAGTTGGGTAGGCCTGACTCCCATTGTATGGTCTATTATAACTACTAGCACTGTTATGCACGTAGATAAATCATACCTTACTCACGGGTGTGCCTAAATTGTGGCAATAATACCGGCCAAGAAGGGCCACTCGCCCACAACTTAACGATAAACAAATTGTGCAGATTTACTTAGTTGTATCAACAACATTAGTTACTTAGCAATATGTTTCACTTTTATATCACCCCATTTTGTTGGGATTGACCAATTACTTTGTTTAATTGCAACTGGACTCATTTTTTTCTAGTGTATTATGCTGTATTGCACAATTTAGGCACACCACCTCACTCACAACTCTGTCAATTGGAAAACTAGTTTGCCTTCCAGTAGTGTGCAAGTTCAGGAGATGAGAGGTTAAATAAAGATTTTAGAGCTGCCACACCATTGTGCATGCACAAGCTGGTTGTCATTTTACAGTTTTCTAATCCATCGCCTTTATCTTTGATGCGTTAGCACAACAGTAAATACATGTATCAGAGATCATATTTAACTTTACAGTCAGAAATAAATTGTGTACTAAGTTATGCTGAGGCTATTTGTGTAAAACTACATGTACTAGAACTCATGGTTTAAAAAAAAAAAGAACAACCCTCTCCTTTCATTTTCCCTCAAGGCCAGTGTGGCATGAATCATTCGGAGTGAGATCCATCCATTCTGCTCATGCGCACAAAGCGCAGGCAAATCTGAGAGACTTCAGGCGCGTACAGTCCATCTCTATCAACTTAAATAAACTTACTGTACACCGATGAGAACATACTGCAAATTCAAACATAATCTATAGAAATATTCATATCTTATAGTTGTTCACCTCTACTGTGATATCTCTCAGCAGTGACCATATCAACACAATAGCCAAGAAAAATCAATACAATAATACATGTAGTAGGCCAATAGCTGAACGACGACCCGTCCACGGTACAGTAGGTTCATCTATGCGTCGAACTGTAATTTGACGCTGATTCTCTATCAAAATTATCAATTAAAAATTCTGTATGAACACATGAATTTTACCTAGAAATATCCTAATTAAAGTAAATATATAATGAGGTAGGAAACGAACAAGCCATATCAATGCACATGTGAATAACAACGGATAATTCACGGAATGGTTCATACACGTGTCTGCTGCGTGTACAATCTGTCAGGACAGATGGTTCATGCAGTACAGACCGTACACGTTACACTGGCTTTGGACTTATTAATGTGCTGCTTAAGAGATAATCTGTCATGATGTGTAATACCGTCGTCAACGCAGTGTCGTGGTCACTGAGCAATGTGACAGCTCCGTCGATGGGAAAACTGGTTGGCCTCACAGTAATGTGCGTGTTGAGGAGATGAGATGTAAAATTAAATTTTGAGAGCTGCTACACTGCGGCTGGTTCGGCAACTGGTCCTCATTTCCCACTTTTTGGGGCCGTTGCTTTCATGCGTTAGCACAACCAGTACATATTAAAATCGGCAATAAGTGTGCTAACGCATGAATTTTCGTGCTACTACTGTACTCAGTAGTAGTCCGTGATTTACTCGTAAGTTAAGTAGAATCCGCCTGGCGTCATTGATAATTGTATCACTTGAATAGATATCTAGTGAGCAAAGAGAGCTTCGGTAATTTGTGTTAATATTATGAATAACTGCCAGATAAAATCAGATTTATGTGATAAATCTACCCTTTCGTTCTTACCTATCGCCTGAAGTTTCGCTTCTTGTCTGTTGCCATAAATCGGTACTGTTTCAGACGGGAGAGGGAGATGTCGTGTTTTATTTCAACGTTTTAACATTTTACTTAATAAGTGTTTTATTGATGTCTTTGAATTAAATTAATTAACTAGTGTAATTTGCAATTTACAAATGTTGTTTGAAAACATTTTTGTTGTATGTATGTTTCATCAAAGAAAAACGATGATCCCCTGGTGGGGCATTGTGTTGGGTGAGCAAATGCTCGCCACAATCATAAAGCACAGCAGCTATGGGAATGGGTAGTTTTGCTTAAAAGATGTAATTTTGAATTGCAGACTTTTACTGCAACTGAAATTCTGCATGTTAAAATGCAACACAGCACTTAAGATAGCATTTTTCACAAAACACATTTTATTGACATGCACTCAAAGCACTGTAAGCAGGATTTACCTTCTATGGTATCGTACTAGCTTGGCTTTCTTAAAATATTTCTTCAATATTTTCTTAGACTTCATTTATAACTTAGGAACACCCTTGTACAAACTTCAATCCGTGTGTAACATGTTTAACATTGTTACATGTACTATAAAATCTGTAAACAGTCACGATCGTGCTGCTTTTTTCCCTTTTTGCTTAAGTCTGTGCAACACCTTTACACTTCACACTACAATCTTTAATACACAAGAGCAACATGACATGAAGAGATGACAATAAACAAAAAGTTGAGCTTAATGTCAGACACCATATACATAATTAACAATCTGACCTGAAGTTGACTTGGAAGAGATGGTGTCCTGAACATCAGAGTTCAAAACTTTAATATTATTGTAGTCATCACTGATTGGAAGGTTGCTTCTTCCCCTCATAATTACATAAAATCACCTATCACTATTTCATTTTAACTTCAGCAAAATTAGTAGGATAATTTAAATCTATTCGCAACATATATTAAAATACTGATTGATTGAACTCGGAAAGTTTGCATATCCAGTACATCTCCAAATATGCATTAGTGAAGTTACTAGTACTTGTACTAATGCATAGACTTATATACAAGTATATAATACTGCTTCTAACTGCCTTCAAATTTAATAATCCTGCACTTTAGAAATCTAAAGGCTCAGCTTCATGCTACACAAACACAGGAAAGATGACTTTATAAATAACAATGTGTACTAATCAAAACATTTCATAGCCTTTGAACAGTCTATCAAAAGCTAACAGCAACCATATCTCAGTGAAATATTCTGCATTTGCACATTAACATTTACTTAACACAATATATTGTGAGCAACAAAGTGTGGTACTCTTGAATTAATGGAGCAAACTAACACTACAAGTGAGATTCAGATATCAAATGAAAAGGCTTAGCTTGGACTAGCATATCAGTTCCGCTAAAATATCCATGATTAAACTTGGTACCAGATTTTTTTTTTAATATATGAATAATTTGTGCCAATCTAATATTATTCTAATGAAAATTTATTTTGATACCACAAAAAATAAGCAAGCATGTCCTATGAAAACGCCACTGTTTTACAGCAGTACCAGATTTTTTAAAAATATTTGAATAATTTGTGCCAATCTAATATTATTCTAATGAAAATTTATTTTGATACCACAAAAAATAAGCAAGCATGACCTATGAAAATGCTACTGTTTTACAGTAGTGCAACAATGTGATGAGCAGTTCAAACTATGACCACAAAACCTTTATTTTCAGCAAATGACAATATTTAGACCACTAAAAACTTACTTTGACTCAAATTTAACAGCCTGATGAACATTATTCCAGCTATTATATGTAATGGTTAGGTGAAACTTAAGTCAGTCAGAAAAAAAATCACTTTTCCCATAAGAAACATTTCATCCTTGTGTAGGATATATATTCCTTTAATGAAAAAGGAGTTTACATATTTTGAGTTATGACAGTAAAATTACAGTGTCAGTGACATTTTTGTAAAAGATATACCCCTCAAGTAAAGGAATCCTGATACAAGAATATACTATACTAATGCAGAAATATGCTTCACATATTCCAGTGAGGGAACATACTAGTAAAGGAAATAAAACAGGAATGTTCTATCAGCTTGGGACAGGAAGAGGTTCAAAATCTGACTGGTGGGACTCTATTCGATTTAGCAGCTTGTTTGCAACCGGACAGAACTCCTCCTCCCATACATCTCTCAGGAATGCC
This sequence comes from Lingula anatina, assembly GCF_051362555.1. Lineage (NCBI taxonomy): Eukaryota > Metazoa > Brachiopoda > Lingulata > Lingulida > Lingulidae > Lingula > Lingula anatina. The sequence continues at coordinate 48,486,084 of NC_141767.1, forward strand.
AGCATAGCCTCCTCTACTCCTGCTGTATCACTGGAATCCAGGGCAGTCTCCTCATCTGAAATGTCATAATCATAATATTGAATTTGAACACTTATAGTAAATATAAGAGTTGAAGTTCATTTCATTTTTTTTGTTTTTCTTTTCAGCACAACTATCAATATTAGTAAAATATCACAATGAAAGGTTCACTCCATGGGTTTGAAAATCCCCCAAATGCTTATTTTTGCCACCCACACCTTTTTTATAAAACCTTACATACACCTAATGATTTCACCCCTTAAATATTTTTCTGATGTTGATATTTCCATTGGAGCTTATAAGAAAATGGCTGCTGTTATAATGACTGGCCAGTCATTTAAAGCTAAAATCAACCTTTATAAATTTTATCTAAGGTCGAATCCAAGTGCACTAGAGAGGGATAGATAAGTGATTCATGAAAACAAGAAAATTGCTTATTTTTTCCCCGTAAAAATCCATTGTAGCAGGTAAATCTCATGAAGACTACCTTTAATAGGAGATGTTAGTTGTTCCCAAATGACTACATGCTGAATCAGCTACCAACATTTAGTTTTGAATTTATCACTCTAACTAGTAAATATGCATTATCTGTGAATGAGCATGTAAACCTGCATGCATACTCGTTCCAACGCATGTACTTACCCAGGTAGTCAATTAGGAGATCTGCCAGCTCCTGTGCTTCTTTCTCTCCATAGCAGTCTGTAGAGCTGGTGATCCTGGCACTGTAGTTCCACAGGATCTGACACACCATACTGCCCAGCTGCCAGTCACTGCGACCAAAGTCACGCAACACATCTATCAGCCTGAAAGTTCAATAAATAGTACATGACTTATAGGCTATAAACCATTTCAACAAACTGTGTTTTAAATCCATGATTTTTAAAGAAAATATATAAGTATAATGCAATTTCCTCAACGTATCTTATTATCATCTTCAAAGTTTATTTATAAAATAAGATTTGAGTGAAATAATGCATAATCAAAACAAGAAAGATCTATATACTTTGAAATCCCTCCTTCTTCCTTGAGAATGTGTCTCTTGTTTTCATCAGCCATGAGGTTGATAAGGACACCACATGCAGTGTAGACTACCTCTCGGCTACCAGAATCCAGCAATGCCACCATCATTTCTGGCACTGAATAAAATAAAGGTTCATTATATGAATTCCTGATAAAGTATTAATTCAGCCCACAAACACAGTAGACTGCATGACATGAAGTCAATAAGGAAACACATCTTACTATCTCACTGGCAATGCATTAAATACTGTCACTATATAGAAAAAGCTATACCACTACCCTATAAAGGACCAATGTTAAGTTATGCAAAATTTCTATCTGAAGGCTTTTTTGAAATGGTGTTACAGTATATTAATGTAAACTTTCAAGCAACCTCTTTAATATACCTTATTTATCCTAACAGTAATACCCCCTCTCGATCTACAACTTACCCTTATTAGCAGCTAGGAAGTCCCGGACAGCCTTGTGTCTTGTGAGGTTCCCATACACTCTGGAAGCTTCTACAAAACCCTCCATATGCTGTACATTGAGCAGTTTCAAAAAACCTGCAAAACAATTTCCAGAATGAGCAAAAATGGTAGTTGGATCACATATGATAATTATCAAACACAAGGTGAAATACTTTCAGTCTGATGAAGGCCTAGGTCCAGGCTGGCTGTAAGCTAATGGTATGAAAGTATTTTGGCTTGTGTTTGATAATTATCATATATACGTAGTTTCCAGAATGTGTGAAGATTTGATGTTCGCTGCACTAAAACTTTAAAACATTCTTGATAAAAATCTTCTGTGATTATATTGTTATTAGCAGGGGCGGATTTAGGCCGTCTTCTGGGTCTTCTGGAAGACGGTCAGATTTTCAAGTTTACATTGTCAGCCATCTAATGTTTTCTGTCGGAAGACGGTCAAAAATGGAAGATGGATCAACAATGATAATTTGGAAGACTGTCAGAAAATATCTCTGGATCCGCCCCTGATTAGACACTTTTTCTTTTTGATATTTGATCTGAGAATTTTTAGTTACAGCTTAAAATACTACACTATTTATTTTAAAAAAGCTAAATATATTTTTACAGAGCAACTCGTCACACTTCATTTGTATCAAACTTAAAAAAACTTGTAATAATACTAACTTTCTGTGACCTGCTGCTGTTTCTTAACCACAGCACTGCCTGGCACATGATAAAATGAAAGATTGTTGATTGTTGCTACCGAATTAAGTACTAGCTCTTCACTTGTTGACATGTCCTTTGTATCTGAAAGTCAAGTAAAGACATCTCAGGTATTACACCTTTTATTAATGCTCCATATCAGTGTATATATGAAATGGGCAGGAGCAGCACAGGAAAGAAAAGCAATTATTCTGTTCTCCTGCCTCCCCTCATCACCACTGCGGAGTATTATATGACATGTGATGTGGCTGACTGTAAGGAAACAGAGGGAATACACTTGCTGCCTATTTGCCAAGCATTAAGAGGGGGATAATTCATGAACAATGTTTAACTCCTTTGTAACTCTATAAATTCTTATATGAGTAAAAACAATGCACACTTAATTAAATATACAGATGATAGCAAACCAATATTTTTTTAATTGTTTAAAATAAATACTTATTTTTCAAATTATTTACAATCTTAAACATATGCCTACCTATAATGTGTAGAAGCCATTCTACACATTTTTCATTGGTGGCCAGTTGTTTTCCTACTTCTTCATTTATGGACAAATTGGCTATTACACGGACCACTTTGATCATTATGTCTTCCACAGTATCTGGATGTTTAGAGCCAGTGCCACTTTCCTTGACTTCTTCCTTGTGTTTTGAGAAAGACTAAAATGAAAAATCTTGAAAATGGAACTCTGGTAGGTGTCTAATATTCAAGTCAGAAAATATGTGATCAAACCAAAACTTCCATGTCCATGTGATAATATTTACACCACTCACAACTTTTCCTTAAAAAGTAGCAGAGGCAATTTCAAAACATTGTAAAGTAAGGGTGCAATACAGCCGACTAATAATCAATAAATGAAATGTTATGAACTGAGCAATATTTACCTTCATGTCCAATTCTAAGTAAGTTTTGAAAATATTCAAGATGGTTTTGAAAGCATTTTCTTCTTGAAAAAAGCGTAGCCTAGCATCATCACTCTTGGCCGTCAGGTTGCCTATCACAAAGGTCAGGCGTACTATAAGATCCTGGTAATTAAAATAAAAGAGTTAAATCTTTTTTAAATGCAACAATTAAGAAAGCATTTCTTACAACTAGAACCTGGGATGCAACACCCTTTTATACTAATGCAAACATAACAAAAAGTAAAACAATTTTTAATCAATCTTCTTCTTCTCTTCATTTGCAATATTACATGAGTTGCATCACATACACCATATTAAATAAAATCTCAAATAAAGAGAAAAGGCCAATAAGCAATAATATTAAAAGATATAGCATAAAATAGAAACACAAATGCAGTTGAAACAATTCAATGTGCATGTAGTACCTGTTTTTGGATGTACTGATTGAGCAAATATAGGAAAGACTTGTATGTGGACGGAATACTGTTCAATGCGTTGCAGCAGTCTGAATGCAGGGTCACTTTGCTAAAAGAAATAAAAAAATAAATAAATAAAAACTCTCTGCAATTTTAGTTACTTATAGTAACTTATAGTAACTGGCTCGCGCTGCCAGTAATTACGCCGCGGGATATTCAGGGCACAGACCGTGATCATAAGACATACCGCAAATAGAAAATAGAATTTAGAAAATAGACATTGCATGTGAATGAAGCCTTAGTGAATATTCTATAAGGGTGCTTTGTCTTCTGTAGTATTCACTCAACATTAACAAGTGACTTACCTAAAAATTCTGATAATATTGTGTACCACTTCACTGTCAGCACTATACAGCTGTGTAGATCTCTCCATCTCTTCTATAACATGACTAGAGACCATGTCCTCTCTGTTTTCCTCATTATCAACTAAGTTTCTGAGTCCTGCTGTGAGCTGAACTAGAACATTGCCCATTTTTTCTTTACTGTCAGCAGTCTAAAATAAAAAAAAATCAACTGTACAGAGCTGAACCATAAACAATCTTTGCACTTGGACGCTGTAGATATAACATTTATGAATCCATGGTCACTTTATTTGCTTATGCAATTTATCATAGGGAGGATACCAACATTAGTTATTGGTACATTCCATGGGTTTGAAAATCCCCCAAATGCTTATTTTGGCCATCCACAACTTTTTATAAAACCTTACATACACCTCAAAAATGATTTTACCCCTTAAATATTTTTTTTTTCTTTTCTTTTTTTTTTTTTTTTTGAGCATACCTGATGTTGATATTTTCTTTGGAGATTATAGGAAAATGGTTGTAAATTTTTCAAAGGTTGAATCCAAGTGCAGAGGGATAGATAAATGATTAAATTGAGAAAATTGCTTAATTTCCCAGGAAAATCAATTTTCATGGAGTGTACCTTTAACTGAATGCATAGAAGACAAAAACTGATGAAAGATACTATTATTTTGTTGTTGCTCAAAATTCCACAAACAAAAGTGCATTTATGTTGTTAAATGGACGTCTACTCACAGCTGTGTTGATGGCCTTTAACAGCTTTCCATAAGCCTCCACAGCCCTGTGTCTGGTGAGATGCTGGCCTACAGTGGTATTTCCTGAGAGAAACTTGAGAGCACCAAGAAGATAGACTAGTGCATCCTGTGAAGTGGACAGATCTGTAGTGCACATGGTATCCAAAAGGGGAGCTGTAAATATTAAGGAAAAGTACATAGTTCAAACTCTACTCAAAGAGACAGTAAGTCAAATGTGAAAGGTGTAAACATATTAACATTATATTAACCACCTAAAGTTCTGATTTTAAGTTTAAAAATGGGGCATTCAGTTATATTTGCATGCAGAAACCATTTGACAAGTCAGTCTGCAGGCATATGTGAAAAAATTTTATATTAATAATAAGCAGTGACAACAATTAAATGTGCTCAAATCAGTTACATAATTAAAAGTGACATTTTTAGAAATTTACAAAATATTGAAGCAGTTATGAAAGCAAAAAAGATTTAGGTACTATTTTACCAATCATTTCCTCTTCAATAAAAAGCATGTCATTGCTTTCTTCCCTGCTGATTTTAAATATCAGTTTGCAAACGCTTGTCAGATTGTTGCCAGTGATTTTCAACTGAAAATAAAAAAGCATATGTATTTATAATTTAAAATATCTCCCTAAACAATCTACCTCTGAATTGGTTTACTTAACACACTGAAAGCTATCAACATCAAAAAGGTCTCATTTTCAACTATCCATAGCATGAAATATTAACTTTATCATTTTTATTACCCACTATGTGTGTCTTTTACCATATATTTTATTGGATAAATTAAGGGGAAAATTTAGTATAAATACCCCCAATATGAGTTTGGCTAGCCTAACTCTCAGCACTGGAGACTCAGAATCAAGAAGTTTAAAGATGGTTTTCAGTATAGCAGACCGTCTTTTGCAAGCCCTGCCCAACATGTTGCCTTGTTCCAGTGTACAGTAAAGCATACTACACAGGTTGCTCAACTCAGTGGCATCTTTTTCTGTAACGAGGAAAAAAATTTTTTCACATACTGTAGTAAAAAAATGTTTAAATATTGTGCTATAAAAATGGAGTAAACGTTACAATAACAATGATGTTCAGTATATTCAGTATAACATAATTCAAAATTTTTAAAATTTTCTAATATTCCATCAGAATGAATTTAAAACTTATAAAAAATCTCCATGCATTATCCAATTGTGTAAAATATATAAAGATGTACAAACCTTTTCTCAGAGCAGCCATTTGCTCTAAGATTGGTGCAATGTTTTTGTTGAAAAATTGAGATTCTGCTGGAGTTTCTTCTTCACGTTTACCACCACTCCCTGTGAAAAAAAAACATGCACACGTTTTTAATCCTCTGTACTTTTTCAATCTCCAAGTGAACTGTAGGTACATAAACACCACATTCCAACCTTAAAATTGTCTTAAACAGCAATAATGAAAACTGTGCCAAAAACATTTATATTCTATACCTGGTTTACCACCACTTGAAGGCCTTCTAGAAGATCCACCACTTTTGACACGGAGTTCATTGTCACTTCCAATCTGGCTGCTGTAATTTACATTTAACATTTCAAAATTTTGTGTTTATCAATAACACTCAATTTAACAATAAACTTTTCAATATCCAACTTAAGATGGCAATAAAGAACACTTGCAACCTTTTCTTCTAATTTATATCAGAAATATTTCAAGTTGCCATAGAAAGATTAACAACAATGAATCTAATACACATCTAGGAAACCAAATGGGAAGAAAGATTTTAGTTCTATTATTACCTAATAGAGGTAGTAGTAACAGCACTAGGAGGTCTGTGAACACTCTCACTCCCATCCCCCACTCCTCTCTCTTCTAAGAGCTGCCCTACTCTCTCCTTTGGTCCACTGTGGACTCTCCTGGTCAGCACATCTGGAGCTACTTCTTCTTTGCCACTTGATGACACTAGAATGCATAAGCGCAATGTTTATTCCTTTCCATGTCTTTGCCAGCTATAACAACGATTCTATTCTCTAATGTGTACTACCTTTTATAGGTAGGGCTGCATTTCTAAGAGACCATTCCCACAGATATTTGGATCGATCTATCTCCCTGGGGAGTCTCACTAAATTGCTATCAAACTAACCGGCTTAAACATCTGTCATGCCTAGTAAAGCTGTTAGCGGGTAATTATCTTTACCTCTAGCTGATTTGGTAGGCGTGACAGACATTTAAGCCTCTTGAGCTGATAGCAATTTAGCGTGAACCCCCAGGGATCATTCTAAGTATGGGAACCTAGTCTAAGTCTTGACTACCAATATGCTATCAGTGTGAAATTTTTTTTCCTTTTTTAAAAATAAAAATGCAGGTTCTGCATAAACTTACTGTGTGTTTAACATACCATCTATTGCAAACTTTATATGATTACCACAATCAAATGGTGTTTATGTCCAATATCAGCATGACTATGCAGCATCAATCAGTATACTCGTAACATTCAACTTTACAGATTATGCATACATACCATCTTGCAGAGATCCTGATCGTGTTTTCAGGGATATTTCTTCTGAACTGCTCTCTACGCTTAGTGAATGAAGCAGTCTTCCTCTGGAACCTGTTCTGCGGATTGGTCTGTTAGGATCTACTGGGGGCCTGGGTACTGGAGGACTGACAACACCAGCTGGGGGTGTCTTTGGTTTCTAAATATCAGAATGACAAACAAAGTTTTGAAATAACAGGCAATTCTGTTAAAATTTCAGTGAAAAGAGTTTTCAAATCAAAATTTGAACAACTGTAACACAGGATATAAATCTGATCACTAGTTAGAGCTAAAATAAATGAATAAATACGACCTATTAATACTAAGAGAAGGGTATTACCACCTCATTGTCACCTGCAGCCTCCATCATCATGGTTTGAAAAAAACAACCTTCATATTATGGGATAGAATTTTTTGTGATCCTATGAAATTGGCTATTGTGATAGGTGTGACAATGTGTTCACAATGTAAAAACAATGAATAGGTCACAGGCCAGTGTTAACATAATTTAAGGCATTGATTTTTTTTTTTTTTGTTGTTGTTGTTGTTGCTGTTTTGTTTCGTGTTTGTTTGTTTGTTTGTTTGTTTTTATGTGTGTGTAAATTCTGTCATATATACCCATGTTATTACATCGAACAGTAACCAACTCAAAGTACATCTTTATCTACAAACATACATGGCCGAGTGGTGTAAGTCTTGCAGTGCCAGAAACGGGTCTTGTTCCTGAAACAGGTCTCGTTCCTGATGTTGGTCTGGATTCACTACCATCAAAGTGGTGAGAGCCAAGACTAAAACAATTAAAAACAATTTAAAAAATGAGAAAGACATAAAACTGCAAGCTAGAATTCCAGACTCAACTAAATTCATTTTATGCTGAGGCAAATCAGAAAACAATCTTACATTTAACTTTTTGGCGATTTATGATCTGAAACAATATTTTCCCATATGCATTAAAGGTTGTGTTAAGATTTTTCTTATTTCTTTGTACTTCTTATCCAAGTGAATGAACATCTTGAAAACATCCCATATGTACTGTATTAACCCATTATTTCCTCATTTTAGTACATTTGACAACTCATAACTTACCTAAATGCACTTGGAGGTCTATTTTGAGGATCTCTGTTACTTGCGCTTCCAAATAAAGTTCTTTCTTCAGGTTTTGGAGTAAACGGACGGTTAGTTTTTACGGTGCGCAGAGAGGACCGAGCCTCATTGACTATTTTGGCACTGGTTTTTACATGTTCAGGTGTTTCATAAAATGCCCTCTCCCTTTCAGGTTTAGGTCTTCTTGGAGGTGATGGCTTGTGTTCCATGAGCTAGGATCATCTGGCTTCATTTATTATAAAATGATTAATCTGAAAATGCATTTTAGACTGTTACTGTACTACAGATAATGGTTTGTAGTCATTTCACAAGTAATTAATATGATTGTCACAAATGGGTACTAGTACAGTAGTGTTACAGAAAACCAATATTAATCGGAGAAGTAAAACTATGTGATGCTTACTCAAAATATAAAATATCACCAGATATCATCTAGTACAACAGAGTGCTTGCATTAGTATCTAGGCATCATATCATCATATCTACAACAGGTATGGTCTACACAATAGGAATATCTTACACTAAATTTCAAATTATAAACTCAAATGTCAAGAGGAAATTTATAAAGCATATAACAGTACATGTACATGTTGCAATCAATCATAAGAAGGCACACAGCCAAAGTCATAATAGAAACGATTACGCACATTAGCTTAGAAAATATCCATACAAGAGTTCACACTTTCACGTCTTATGTCCGTGTAGAACTGTCATTGTCAATGTCACCTGTCAATATGAGAAAAATCAGTGTGGTTGCATGAGACAAATCAAAGAATGCAGCGAAATGTTTGTTTTAGCTGTCAACACAATAAAGGTCACAATTATACTGGGACGATCAAAGTGCATACATGTCTGAACTTTAACATTGGACAAATCCTGGATAAACATAGTAGAAAAATTCTAACTTACCAAAAGCACATTAAAATTGACCTGGCTACCAACATATCAACAAGCATTTTAGCGCATGCTCAGTGTTGAGCAGGTGTCTCAGCAAGTGATAGCCACCGATGCTAGTTATGCTGACTCTAACCAGTAATGTGGTGATGATGGCTGCGGCATGGGGTTGATTGATTAGTAAGCCTCAAAGACAATCCTTGAATCAAAAGTGAGATTAAGCAGGTGAGGCGCTTTTGCAGTGAACAGTGGTCATGTTGTAGCACCCAACTGTAAAAAAATGGTGTTTAATTAGTAGAAGATGATTATATTACCGCTGTGCAATGAACAAGCGAAGTCCACATTTACTAGATTTAGAAGCTTCTCTGTCTTCCCTTCACTCAGTGCTTCACTTGGGATCAACTTAGTGTTTCGAGTTATTAGTAATCAAACTAATTCTTTAATTTTATTTTTTGTTATTAGTCATTTGAAAAAGTGATGAAAATGTATTAATTGACTAACGTAATTATTTTTTCCCCAGTACATCTTTAATGCTGGTTCGAATACTATGGATGTAGTACTTTGCATGGTATACCATTATACATTATTTTCATGCATTGCTAATCAATTCGTAAAAGACATTTCAAACTTTTTGCTCACAGATTGCTCATATCATTTTGTTGGAGCAACTGATATTTTGATATTTCATAGCTTTTTATTGTTTAAATTGTTGTTCAAATTTAGACAAACCAAATGAGGTGCCTGACTATACCAGTCTGCCACTTTGACCTGTGAGGCTTTTTGTGTTATGATATCTCAAAATGTTATTCACATTCCAATCTATAGTCATGCATGCAATTCCATATCTTGAACTTGAAGGTTTTGCTCTGAGACTCTGAGAAAATTTGGATTTTATTTTCGTGGGTGATTGAAGCCATATGACCATATTTATTAAATTATTTTCTCAATTTCAGTTTATTTTCTGGCTAGCAGAATTTTGGAAAATTGTAATCTGAAAGGCTTCTATTTCAAACATAATGGATTTTAATTATTTTTATATGTACCGTCTTTATTTTTGGACTTTTTTATTATCGATGAGAAATGTTCCTTCTTGTAATTACAGCAATGGCAGTTCTTGGTCTACAGCTGGTGTTCAGTATGGTGATGGCTAGTGTTCTACAGAAGCTGACGCCGCATTTTTCTTTTGGGCGTTGGCTTCTGTGTGGAAGACTAGTGAGATACCTTCATCCAACAGATGATGAACTAAAAACTCTTGCAGGTACACCTAAGGATGTGGGGAAAGGTGAATCATAATTTTGTATTAACTGCAAATATTACTATATTATTATTATTTTATTTGTTACTAATTTTAAGGAATGGTATGTATATATCTTGTCATCATGTACTTAAGTTAACAGTGTCAAAAGCAAGAAAGACATTTAAGGTGCTAGTGGTGTGAACCTATTGACAGAAATACATGTTTTGTTTCTAGGGAGAAGCAAAAAGAATGACCACAGGAGAGGGGCACCACAGAAATACGAACCTTTCACAGTTCCAAGAAACTTGGACATTCAACTGGACACTGCAGTTGTCAGTGACATAGATGTCATGTCTCTTCATTATTACACAGAATACCAGTGGCTGGTGGACTTTTCTCTTTGCTCCGCCTTTATCTACATCCTCACTGAGATTTACTATGCAATATTACAACCAGATCAGGAATTTAACCTCAGTGTGTGCTGGTGTATCATGGTGACTTTGTTCTCTCTGAAGATATTGTACTCCCTCACTGCTATGTATTTTCGCACTGATGACTCTGGGGAGAGGATGCTATGTATAACTTTTGGTTTCTTTTTCCTTGTGGCAGCTATGGGAGTGCTTATTGTTGATGAAGACAGACTTGAGTTTGGTTTGAACCCAGCATATAAGAACTTTTCTGGCAGTGCCACTGAATTTATGAAATCCCAAGGGATTGTATCAAGAGGACCCATTTCCCAGATTGTTTTCAAGATTATCATTGCATGCTGTTGTGCGATTTTGGGAGCTTTCCTTACTTTTCCAGGATTGAGATATGCAAAGACCCACTCTGATGCACTTAAATATTCAAAGGAGAGTCCATTCAAGCTAATGCTGTTGCATCTTAATTTTATCATGCCACTCCTGATTGTATTGTTGTGGGTTAAACCTATTGCCAGAGATTTCTTTACAGAAATGAAACACAGGAGTATGGACAGACCGTTACTGACTCCTGAAGTTTTTGAAACTACAAGAATGTTGATCGTTATTGCTTTTTGTCTTTTACGCATTACCCTCTTGTCAGCACATTTGCAATCCCATCTGAATATTGCATATGAAAGAATCACAAATTTGAAAAAGGAATCGGGTAGAATCAGTAATATTGATCTCCAGAGAATGGTCACTAGGGTTTTTTATTACCTGTGTGTTGTGGCTTTACAGTATGTCGTGCCAGTGGTGTTGTTACTCTTCTGTGTTTTCTTAATGAAGACACTTGGAGATCTTTCGTGGGATAGCTTTCTAGACATTGACTGGTCACTTAAAACCCCTATTAACAGCAGCTCTGGGCCCAGTGTTTCTACCACTCCTGATACTGATGGCACATCTAATGCAGCTGTTCACATTGCTTTGGCTCTTTCTGATTTGAGAAAAGTTTTCACCCCATTGTTTTTTAGAGGCGTCATGGCATTTTTCTGCTGGTGGCTTTGTCTTGTGAACTTCACAACAAGTTCATTTGGGCTGATTTACTACTCATACTTCACAAATTAAAGATGTGCTAAAGTGTTATGATTGCTTTGTTGTAGGATCTTTATTATACATCTTCATATGTGAGATTTTTTGTACAATTCTAATTTAAAAAGAGATTGCATAAACCTATTATTTATAAACTTTAAAGAATGAAGTTTTCATTTCCTTTTGCAAGCTTAGTTTTATCTTTAAATACACCAGCAAGCACTTTAAATTCCAAGAACACACACTTCAACAATTTATACATTTGTATTTCCTATGCATGTTACCCTATTTTAAACGAGTGAAAACTTAGTAAATTCAATTATTTTAAGGTGATATCCAACCTAGGTGCTTACTTATTGTTCACTTCAGGGATTGTGATTTTCAGATTAAAATAAAAATTAGTTTAAACCGATTTGTATTTCTGTATTTCAAGTGTTTGTGTTCACATTAGCTGCTTACATCCAGTCAAATATAAAATTTTAAAAAATGAGTAATAGCCATTTATTTCCATAAGCTTAACTTTATTAAGCACCTCTTTTCTTTGTGGTATGGTAAGATTCTGCTACAATGGCAAAAATTTAAAGACAAAGAATATTGAACATCTGGTAAAAATAAAAAGGTACTTTAATTTTGCAATGCCACCCATCTCATTACTCTAAAATACTGATGAATCCTACACAAATATCAACTGTGACAAATGTGACATACTGGCAGTCACTGTATGGTTTACATTGTGCATCTTTTATTGAAAAGCTAAAATATGGAACTATTTCAAATCTTGTGTTTACTCTCCATTCATTTCCACCTTGTAAATACTGGTAACCAGCACCTGCAGCTATATTTAATTTAATGATTCACAACATAAAATGAATCTATGTCAGCATATTGTCACATTCTGTGTACAAAATGAGAAGGAATTATGAGGACCTTCCTTTCATAAAGTCTATTTTATCACAGTTTGTGTATGCGTATCTGCAAGTATAACTTGCTGCAAAAAGGGCCTCAAAAACATATTCCATGTAATAGGTCAGTAGCAAGTGTTACGAGGACTGTAACAAAGGATATGTAACTCTTTCCTCAAACTTAGATAATAACTGTTCTCTTTTTTGTTCCACATGCCCTAAAAATGTTTTTATTCTTTTTTCTCGCTGCATGGAATATTCATTCACTTGATGCTGTGTAATGCTCTCTTCTTCAGTTTTTAAAAGTTCCACTCTACAACATTCTACATCTGACTGACGTTGAGACATTTCTCGTTTCACTTTGTTGTCCTGAATGGCATTCTTTCATGAAATTATAAGAAATGTGACATTTTATGCTAAAAATTCACAATGGAATATATCCAGCAATCAACTTATTCTCATTTTTAATAAGCTATTTGTTAAACACTTTTCCTTCCACTGATACAATGCATTAAACATGCTAAAAAAACTTTTATAAAATGGGGACTGATTGTAAATATTTTAATTTCAAAAAGGAATTCTACAAGACTGTTCAAATGTGACACAACAATAACTTTTCAACTAACCTGTATAACTTGGTAGTTTCTTTGGTACTGTAATATTCCAGCATAAAGATGCCAAATGCTAAATTCTGGCCAAAGAACTCTTACAAATGACAAACAAGAATAGGTAGTCTGAAATATTTTAAAAGAAAATAAATCAATTTTAAATTAGCTACTTTTGTCCAAAGCAGCTGTCTCCATTGCACATTTAATTTGTTGAATTATTATATTAAAGGTTCCTTGTTTGTATGATTAACATCTCTTTTTAGCCCAGCATCAGAAAGCATCTATCTGAGGGTTTTCTTGAAAGTTTGATAATGTAATATTGCCAAATTTGGAGTAAAGTAAACCCAATCCATACTAAAAGTAATCCACAATGACACATGATCAAGGCCAAAACTTTTGACTGAAAGTGTACTTGTCTGGTGATACTTTATATGCTTTTTTGTGTATTATTTCACATATAAAAAGTCCTACCTGCCACAGCAGAAAATCACTAAGTCTGACTTCTCCTGAGGTCCTCACCAATATATCTGGGTGTGGTGACTTCCTTGTATAAAGACACTTCTCCATAACAGACTCTGATATATCACTAAAAGGAAAATATATATTCAAGATTTTACTTCCTTGCTAATACTTTTTATATATTTGTTATGCTTCCAAAACCACTTTTTTATCATTGTTTTTTTAATTTTCACACAGACCAATCAGACCTATGTCAAGATGCTAGCTATAAACTTAAAGGTCTTGTCAATATTTTCCCCTTATTAGTGCATTTTACAGCAAGAACACAGTACAAAAGCACTATCCTCTTTCATTTGCTATGGAACTGCATTAATGTTGAAATATTTTCAGACTGTCTTCTCACCTCTCTCTTATCAGACCGAGATCAACCCCCTCAGCTATATCCCTCATTGCACTGCAGATTTCTTCTCGAGCTGTATAAGCAAAACACACATTCAACACTGCCCTGCAATGGAATAATAAAATATATATGTCACTGAAATTAAACACAAATGAAGTTAAAATGTGGCATGATTTTTTATGCCACTCAAATACGTGTTATTGGATTTCAAGCCTCAAGATAACTAAAGAGTGCTGAATAAATGCTTTTTTCCCTCCTTTGTTCTTGCAGCACTGCAAATTTTCAAAGATGTAATAGGTAGATCATAAAATGATATAACAGAGTTTCCTCAACCCGTGGGATACGATGGCTAGATTGTTACATATACATAAACATAGCCAGTATCCTTATATCTCTTTTCATGTTCCAGTAAGTGTTCTGGTATGCTAGCCTTTCCCACCATATAAGAACCTTAGTGTACATATGAAATCTTAGTGTACCTAGATCAATTTTATCCAAAAATGACCTTTCCTGGCAAAAATGTTGGTTGTTCAAAGCCTGCAAACCACCTCTGGCTTCATGCCCGTTAAACCAAAACTAACATATGTCTTGCACCCTCTTAAACAGTTGTAACAGTTACCTGAATTGCACATGCACTTAAACTATTGTAATAAACTGTATAGGGCATATAAATGAGCAAAAACTGCCTTAAATAACTATTTATGATATTCTTCAGCCCTGGCTAGACAGGAGCACTTGTATTCTGCAGACTAGATCTGACAACAGGATATGAACCAATGACGTATTAATCTAGCCAGCATATTCCACTGGCAGACCAGCAATGGAAACTCTCTAATGTCTGTAGCTCATCAGTTACCTTTAAGATCTAGTTTAAGGCTCAAAGTCCCAGTTGGAGCATATACTTATGTTGCATATACTTGTTTACTCTCTATAAATCCAAAAACTTTTTGGCCAACAGACAGTTTTAATTTATAATTTTTTTTATTAATTCATTGTTTTCTTTATGCAAGAATGCAAATAAAATGTTTTTAAATAAACTGAAATATACAATACAATAAAATTAAACAATTTGTCTGATTCAGTTCCAATTCAAACACAATCATCCAACAGGTATGAACACTGAATGCAGTAGAGCAGGTACGGCACAACAATCGCACCTGGTAAAATAGCATAAAAGGCAATGGGTACTCCCACTCCATTATGATTGGTTAGTTATTTTTAACTCTGCCATACATGGTAATAAGCATATTCAAGTCACTTAAACATGTCACATTATATATATCTCATAATCATATTGATGTAAAATTACATAAAAATTTAGTAAATATCTAAAAGTTTTTATTATTATATTGATAAAGAAAATTTAAAGTAGTGAGGAATTTTGCAATCTTCCCACTTCTTGTGCATTGGCGTCAAACCCAACTTGATAGAAAAAATTTTAAAAGACACAATAAATACTGGAATATATCATCTCTCATATCGAGGTCCGGGATCACTGGGTTATCCGCTTGAACGTTTACAGACTTAATTCAATAGAATGCCACTTCCAGTGGTGATTTTGACCTCATTTTGTTGTTTTCATCCACATGTGCAGGACTGCATTATTCATTTTGTATGACCCACACAAAAACTGGCTTTCATTAATCAGAATTTTGAAGACTTATTTTAAATAAGTTGATATTATTTCAAAGGCAGTCAAGTTACAATGAAAAACAAAAGCAAAATAAGAAAAAGAAGGAAACAAAATAAATGTGTACATTATAAAACATTTACTTACCTGTTATTATTTTTGGTCATATTCATTGCGTCTGCAACTATCTGCTGAATATCATGTGGCAGTAAAGACAAGTTGCCAAGGACACGGATACAGACTCCATGTTTATTAAGTAACTCTCTGAATTGTAAAACAACATAAGATAAAAACAGCATTTAGTGAAAAGAAAACTACAAAACCTCACTCACATCTAAATAATATTTTACGAGTACGTCAAGTTTCATTTTAAATATATAAAATGTTGAATGATGAGTTTCTGTTGCATATGATATCAAATGCTTAGACAGGTACATAAAATAAACAGCAAGACTAGTGCATGTACAGACATCATATCAATAATGTAAAAAGTTAGATGATGTTACCGGTTATTATGGCACAGAAAAATATTTTGAAATTTTCAGCAATATTTACCTTTCTGTAACAGCTTAATTATTATGTGTTCATTAAAGTAAACCAAGCGTAGTGATACTGATTACTTGTTTTGTTTATTTCTTCTTTGAATGTAGATTATATAATTCAAGGAAGAAGCCTGGACTTTCATTTTTCTTTTCTTACAAACCCAAACTAGTTGCTGCTTTTCTGTTTCACTCAGTACATATCTAAGTGCAACATACTGTATTGTTCAACTGTTTATGGCTCTTGTAGCATATCAAAAGTGAATATCATAAGGGTTTGTAACATCCTTTGGATTTGTCCTCTTAACTTATTAAAAGATATTTTAACTAACGTTAGCAGGATTCATATCAGTGCACAAGAGAAGACTTGGTTGACATTTAGAACAATAAAATTTATTGAATAAGAATATGGGTGAGACTTCACTACAATAGGATTGATTGTAATGAAGAGGGCTGGATTATTAAGCTGGCTTTTAAAATATCCCAGTAGTCTAAGATTTTCAATATCATTTTTATTTTATCTTGACATGTAAATGCTTACTTTTCTTCCATAAGCTTAGCAAATTTAAGCCGGGCAAGTTCCATTAACCCATCAACTTCCTCTTTGGAACGTTTAAAGTTTTCAATGCTGAATGCATACACTGTGACTTCTGAAATTCCTATATTATTGCACCATTCTAATGTCTGAAAAAATATTTAAAAGGTTTTTAAATATGAGAAAGTAGATAGCTGCAATGTTTCTTTCTGAATATTCATTTCTTCACGCTTCCAATGATAATAATACTAAATAAACAAAGTTCTTTAAAAATCATTTGAATTTACATGATTCAATTAGCTATTAATATTAGGTAAGTACATATGAGAAATATAAATACATGCTGGGTCCAGTGCTTAAATCTATGGATGGATAATTACTCTTCAGCTGAAGTTACACATTAAAAAAAGAAGAGTAAAAAATTCACCTCTGCTAGTTTGTCAAATCCCATGAGGTGTCCTTGTGCCCTATCGATACTTCTTTTACTTGCAAACCTGCGGTTTCCATCCATTATAAATGCAACATGTTTTGGAATTGGACCTGTCTTAAGCACAGCCTGACAAAACTTGTGAATCCAACTCTGTTCACTCTCTCTTATCCAAGTTGTCATATCTGCAAATATAAGAATGATTAAATGAGCTAAGCCCAACAGTATATTTTAATTGTGAACTTAAATCTATGGCCGCATTCATATCGAGTTGAGCCATGGCTCTACAAAGCCAGGACCTAATTATGGCGGACGTACATGAAAGGAAAACCGCCTAATCTTTTAATAGTCTCTCCGCCTCTCACACGCCTCCCCATGTGTCGTCCCAATGGAGCCGAGATTTAATGACTGTACCCCCGAAGGGACGACACATGGGGGATTCTAAACTAACTGATGCAATCATTTTGTACTGCAAATCATTCAGTGAGTTTGGTTTTACATTGGAGAAAAAAAAATTAACCCTGAGTGTTAGGGCCCTGTAAAGCTAGCTTACTCATTATACCTTCTCATGTGTTGGCTTTACAGTGCCCCTAAAGAATAGCAGCAATGTTGAGTATCCGTCAATCAAAGGAACTGCTCTGCAGTGAATCTGCAGTTGAATGTCATAAGTCCAAAATGAAACATAAAACAGATTTAATTTTGCTTTAAATATTTTATTTAATTTACTATATTCAAGGTATTAATTGAAAAATAAATAATATATTTTAAAAAGAAAAAGACATTCCATATGTTTTTGTATTTTATTGCTTATCAATAAAACATTTGCACATGAAGATATAAACACAATACACGTGCTTGCCAAGTGCCAAGTTTGACAGCTACACTGTATGTCTGATACCACTATAAGGACTGCGCAATGGTTACACCAAAAATCAGTTTTTAAAGCAGAAAGGGCTTGTGTTGTGGCAGTGATTTTCAATTGCCAGGTATTCTTAGTTCAAATAACAAACTCTGCTTCAGCCACTTTGCTTCTTTGTTCTTTGTCTCGTCTGCACGAGATGACGTCAGCGCAAGGCAGGAAAGGCAGCTCCAGGCAGGCAGAGCTGTAACATACGAGACATGTGACTTCCAAATATGGAAGCATCCCATGCAAAATTTTGCCGAACAAGCCCCCACAATGCCGCTGGTTGCTAGAGTCGGTATTGCTGATGAGGGTCATATATGACATCAAAATTGAGCAGGCAATACCGAAATCTAGAACCTGGGGTAAAAAATTACAGAATCATCCCCTTAATGGAAATATTGTTTGAAATTAATGAACAATGCTACTTCTACACATTTCTGTTATCAGGTTCATAATTTTTGTGAAAAATTCACTGTGATTATAAAAATGGGAAATCAATCAATTTTTTAATTAATGAAAACTGGTTATGTTACCCCCTTTTCCGATCCCAAACCCACCAACCCACGTACCCAGTATCTTCCTGTTATTGTTATAAATGATAATATTGGCTTTAATCCCTGTGTCAAATTTTAATGATAATGGAGTGACATTGCCACCGTAAACATATAAACTAGTTTATAAGTTTAAATTTCAGACTCTCCTTTTTTAAACTTAAAACTGGTTTAGTTTAAATTGTTTATATAATTATTATTTGCCCGGCTACAAATGCACTTCAGCATCCATCATTTCTATCAAACTGGTTTACAAGTAGATTTAAAGGTAATTTATTTAAACATAACTCATAAGCTAAATCTATTCATCATTTTGTATGATAACGAGTAATATTTTGAAAAGAATGAACTGATATCAATAAATAAAATTACCTGTTTCACTCTTCCAACTTCGACATACAATCTGCTCACACGTTTACACTACCGACAAGGTCTGACGTCAGGTGACCTATATAAACGTACCTTATATTCCTACGCCTGATGCAACAAATAACAAATCTTAATTCTTGAAGTATCTAAAATAATTACAAAATATGTTTAAATTAGAAAACATATTTTCATATTTACTCGTAAAACGGACATTAGGGTACGAGTTGTCTTCTTTTAGGAGGGCACCTGTCAAAAAAAAGTCCTTTGTCCTCGGTGTGCTGTGTGAATTGGTCATACAAAATGGTCAATGGCGTATTGAAAATAGCGCACATTTGCGGCGATAGGCCGATCAATTTAGTCTTAGAAAGTAGTTAATTTATCTATTTGGGCGCGGTCAAACATCTTACGATCATGCCTCGGGAAAGCACCAAGGAGAGAAAAGTATCACAATTTGACGCAGGTAAGCAGAAAAGATTTCTGAGGCATTTGAAGTGAGGTCTTCTTTGACGATACCGAACTCACTATCGGCTTTTATGTTTCAGAGTTGTACTTCCTGATCGCAAGATTTCTGGCATCTGGACCATGTCACAGGGCCGCTGAAGTAAGTGTCATTCTAATTGTCGATTTTACTATAGTGTAAGATTTTCCAGTCTTAACGATCTTCTTTCTTTTTCAGGCTCTCAAGCAAGAACTACAGGAACACAAGGTAGGCATTCGTTTGACTCGACAGTATCATCAAGTCAAAATAACCGCGTCGACAATAATTGCGAAGTATAATGTTTATAAAATTAGTTTTTTCATTATTTAAGAATTGATTTTCTGTCGCGTTAGGATATTTTGGCAAAAAATATGACCAACATCACAATGGAACCATTTCTTCTATTTTCAGCTTTTGCCTAAAAGAATAGATTGGGAAGGTCGTGAGCATCCTAGGAGTTTTGAAAACTTGGTAAGAGCACGTGGAGCGTTTGTTTTCATGTGAATTTGTGATCGTACTAAAATATTTCTCAAATGCTTCAAAAAATCAAAATTTTCAATTTTGACACCCTTGGTAAGACGTTGTGATATCTTGTGTAAAATATACGTTACAACTGACACCACTGATTGCATTTCCAAGAAAATAACAAAAGAAAACCTGAAATATTCCTACAGAATTAACATATGAAGCAATTTGCTTGCCCAAGTAATGATGTCAGGCCGCTATGCCACTTTAACCAATAAGGATCGAGTATTTGAAAGGTGACCTGCCCTACCTGATGTTATGCTGGCTATTTTTAGCAGAGCAAGCTGATTGGTCAATGGCTGCATGGTCAAGGTCATTGTATCATATCAACAAAAGGGAGTGTTTGTTGCTACTTAGCTGTTTGAAAACTACTTCAACTCCACGAAATGTTTTGTTTCAACCTTTTTTCATTGTTGAACTGAATATTGCATTATTGAAGCTGTTTTCTTGCAATAAAAATTGATGGCATCTGTTATTTAGCTACTTACAATTTTTTCTTTCTACAATTTTTCTATGATTTAGATTGAAACAAATAAGCATATACCTGCTGATCATTTAAAGAGAGTCTGTCTTCGCCTTGGTCCTTTGCTGGACAAAGAAGTCCCACCCAATGTATATGGAGTCCAATCCTTACTTGGGGCAGGCAGACAATCATTTCTCAGAACAAAAGAAGGTGAGAAAAAATTCATTTGTTTGGATTAAAATATAACAGATGGTATTTAGGTAATAAGTCGGTTATTATTAGTACAGTGTTCTGTGGTTTGGCATGAAAAATATATATATGGTAAAGAAATGCAGATTTAAAATTTCTGAGTTCTTATTTTTTCAGATGTACAAAAAGTCAAATGGACCAATCAAACCCATGCTGTTTTACACCACATGCAGCCATTGCTCCCACCAAAGAAATTGGCAAATATACCCTCTCTGCGTAAGCCTTTTTTCTTATCCTGCAATTTGCAATGAAAATCCAGGATCAGGACAAATAATAATCTTCTTTTTAAATTTTATTTCCTCTTAAAGAGTCAGGAATTTTGAAGTTGTTTGTCAAATGAGTACTTGTTGACCTAACGTGAATTTTCTTCATAGTTTTGACCAAAATCTCTTATACAATTGTCACAAAAATTATCACTGTATTGATTTCTTTTTTTTTTTTCTTTTTTTTATTTGGATTTCAGCAACAATTGTATCTGGTTTACAAATGTGTGGAGTGGTCCGCCATGAACATGCAGTGCCAGACAAGTTATATAGCAAATTTAATATGTACAGTCGTATATTGGGGCATCTGTCTGCTGTCTACTGTGTGGCATTTGACAGGACTGGTGACTTTATATTTACTGTAAGAAATAGGAAAGTTTTAAGTTTACTTTAGTACACTTAATTTTATTCATAATGAGGAGGAATCCTTCATGTTGTTTGATCTTGGACCTGCTAAAGTACAGTTTTATATGTGTAAACTATTTTGCAAAATTTGAAATTACTAGTGCCTGGGTGTTATTTTAGTGGGGCTTTAGGATATTTCACATTTTAAAATGAAATTTTTTTCAAAGGGTGCTGATGACAGTCTGGTGAAAATATGGAGTGCAGTAAGTGGACGCCTTTTAGGAACACTCAGGGGACATTCTGCAGAAATCACAGACATGGCAGTCAATTATGAGAATACACTGATAGCAGCAGGTTGCTGTGATAAACTGATCAGAGTCTGGTGTCTGAAAACCACTGCACCTGTGGCTGTGTTGCATGGGCATACTGGCATGGTCACATCACTACAGGTTGGAAAATTTCAATTGTAGAGTACTAAAAAACCAATCTGTAATAAATGTGCATGCCTAGCAATGGTGTGTGATCTTTGCTATAGAACCTTTACATCATTTAAATGGTGCTTTTGTAGTGAAATGCGAGTACTTTCTCTCGGTTTGTTTGTTAAATAATACACTGTCGTTCTCTAGTGAAATATGCCTTGAATACCTCTAGCTAATGAATGAGGTGTTCTGGTAATTATATTGCTCATGTGAGAATGTATAATCTCACACATACATATTGATTGGAGTTGTTTGAAAAGGTAATACAATTTGCAAAAGTGGATCACATTAACACCTAAGGAGTAAACAGTTTTTTAACACAAAAGTTATAGTGTCATTTATTCTGTTGAAAAGTTGCGATTTGATATTAACATATTACTTCTATTTTGACCCTTTCAGTTCTGCCCCATGCCTAGGGGTGATATGAGGTACCTTGTCTCTACAGGCGCAGATGGAAATGTTTGTTTTTGGAGCTGGAATGTACAGACAAATGTGTTCAAGTATGTACTTATAGGGTCAATAAAATACTTTTCAAATACACTTTTAAAAAGCTGCTCCTCCAACTTAAGTGTTAGTAAGATTCCCATGAACACCCTTGAAGTATGAATTATTATCTAGCATGAAATTTTGATGGTGCTGCCTATATGAGTACCCAACATTTTGTTTTTTAAAGTTATGAAGCAAGCATATATTCTCTGTAGCACATGTTAACTACTTCTACTGGTTTCTTTAAAACTAGAATTAAGTAAACGTGCCAGGACATACATATACATCACTTGATCAACCAGCCTCAGAATAAAAACTTCACATTCAAATTTCTGGTATTTTCTGGTATTGACTTATCTGTCCCTCCAGCTTGTAAAAGTCAAACTGACGTAGTAATCTATTGCGCATTATTGCTCTGCATTTATTCACAGGAGCTGTTGAAAACAACATTTTGTTAGGTTTTATGATCAAAATTTGACTTCAAATGCATCTTTAAATTTTAGTTTGAAACCTGCAAAGTTTACAGAAAGATCTCGTGCTGGTGCACAAATGCTGTGTTCTTCATTTAGTCCAGGTAAGTAGTAATTATATGTTATTTTCAGATATAGGGATGAGATTTTTTTTTTTTTTAATGCTTTCCTACTTTTTGAAAGCCAAAAAATTTAATTGGCCTAGGTGGACCCCACGCCATATTTTTTTAATTTTTTTTACTAAATGGTAGTCTCATTCCTGCAATATTGATTTGAGTCTAGAAATCACATGTTGAAAATAAGTGTTGGAATTGCAAATAATAAAATAGGAATTTTTATGACCAGGTGGTGCATTCCTTGCAACAGGGAGTACAGACCATGTTGTTAGGGTGTACTGTATAGCAGGAGCTGCCCCAGAGAAAATCTGTGAACTGGAGTCACATACAGTAAGTTTTATAGCTGTTAAGGTTGCAATGATAGTGTAACTTTCAGTGTTCAGTGAACTTCTTAAAATTAAAAATGCTGATGACTAGAGTGCATTTTAAGTGTCAGTAAAAGCATAGCTATTTTGTTTTATTTATCTTTAACAGGCAAATGCCACACTAGTACAGTGGAAAATTAATGCCACCAAACATGTTAGTTTTGTTTACTATATATCAGAACATACATCTTTTAGGACAGGGTAGATAGTATTCAGTACAACAACAGGGGTGACCGGTTTGTGAGTGGTAGCAGAGATGGCACTGCCAGGATTTGGAGGTTTAATAGTCAAGAATGGAAGGCCATGGTGCTCAATATGAATACAAAATTGCCTGGGTGAGTTGAATTATGTAATTGATTTGTCTAGAAATAACATAATTGATATGGGCCATCTGGCATTGAAAACAAATATAATGGAATTATTATATTTATTGTTTGAAAGAGTCATGTTCTCACTTCATAGGCATTGTATATGGTTAACACACAAATGATTTCAAAATTTGACCATTTTAGAATCAGGTTGAATATTTGATTTGAAAATTAAGAAAAGGAAAGCACAGCATTTATGTTAAATTTTTAATGTACTTATTTCATCGAAGAATGTTGTGATTGATCAAAACCAACCCAACTAGATAAATTGTTGCAATTTTTATAAGATAGTTTTCTGTCTGTAGAACTCAAACGGCCGACTCTGGGAGTGGAGAAGACTCAAAAAATAACAAACATAAGGTCACAATGGTGGATTGGAATATTGATGACTCTCTGGTAGTCACAGCAGTCAATGACTACTCGCTTAAAGTCTGGGACTCACACACAGGGAAATTAGTGAATGTACTACTGGTAGGTGTAAAACATTGGGATATCTGGCCCTAGAAGGGAAGAATTATAGACCTAGTAATATGTAAATAATATTTTCAATGTACCATGCTCCTTTTTATAATGGTTTGTCTCAAACAGGTCTCCCTAATTTTGTTGTAACTATGGCTTGGTGTTTTTCAGAAGTATTTTAGTGTTTAAGTTGAATATCGTAGCAAAAAGGTGCCATCAGTGATTATGTAGTTATTCAGCAGATGAAAAGAAACACTCGACACATTCAGTATATTTAACCTTTTTTTTTTTTCGATGATTTTTTTTTCAGAGATGCTGTTTATATTGATATATATATTTATAACAAACATTTTAAACAGATGTATACAAACAAGGTGATTGTTTTAATCCAGGGTCATGAAGATGAAGTGTTTGTCTTAGAACACAATCCCACTGATCCACGCATTATGCTGAGTGCTGGCCATGATGGAAACCTCTTTGTATGGAATCTGCACACTGGAGCCAAATTGAAAAGTTTTTTCAACTTGGTAAGTTTTTGTGAAATGGCATTTGATAAAGGTTAGTCTCCACTTCTCGGTAAATTTTCATGAAATGGCATTTGATAAAGGTTACTCTCAGCTTCTCAGAACATGTATGACATGAAGTATCAACTTTTCAATTTCCAGATTCAGGGCCAGGGTCATGGAGCTGTGTTTGATTGCAAGTGGTCCCCATATGGCATGGGTTTTGCTGCTACAGATTCACATGGTCATATACTTCAGTTTGGTCATGGGTCCAGTGAAAAACATAAACAGGTTTGTCTCTCTTATTAATAGGGCTATAATTTGTTCAAACATAAACACCAAGTAAAACAATCAGTGATAGATATAAGTTTGCAAGCTTGATGCTTATTTTTGTGTCAATTGTAACAGTTAAATGAAAGATTAATCTGAAAAATTTGCCACATTTTGAGATAAAAAATTTTATGTGATAGAGATTTGGTTGGAAATAAACAATGTGTCACAATATCAGACCAATTTCAATTGAATTTTTCAGTGCCCAGAAGAGATGTTCTTTCATACAGATTACAGGCCTCTCATAAGGGATGCCAACAGCTATGTATTAGATGAGCAGACCCAGCAGCCACCTCACCTTATGCCACCTCCATTCCTGGTAGACATAGATGGCAATCCACACCCACCTAGCTTCCAGAGACTGGTTCCAGGGAGACAGAATATGTCTGAAGGACAGCTTATTCCAGCTATGGGTGTCACACCTAATGGTGGGTTGCGGAAAAGTTATTATTTTGTAGTCTCGATTCATTCATGCAGTGAACTTTTTTCTTGAGGGAAATGTAGCATAAGCCATTGTGCATATAACCTGCTTCAAAGTCCTTGGTTGATATAGTCATTATTATTGTACCACCAGCGTTAGCGCTGGCGGTACACATGGTTTCGGTCCCGTCCGGATCGTTCCGCCGGCTCCGCCGGACGGCTACCGTTACCGCTTCTCCTCCTAGACGGTAAGGGCCCCCGTACCCATCTCATGGATTTAGGTCACCTATAATCTCAACTCGTTCCACGTAAAATTTGGGCTTTGTCGGTATTGGGGTCTGGGTGTGGCACTCATTGCAATGCACCCTTGTCTAAAAATGGCAAAATTAAATGCTAATTATCTACCCTACGGAAGGAGTTATGGGAAAAAATTCTATAGACGGCTTTCCAAAAGTCATATGTGTAGATTTCAAATATACCCTTGGATTTGACCTTTGACCTCTACTTCAAGGTCAAATGGGCCAAAATTTTCAAAAAAATGAAATTTTTTACGAAAAAAAATTTTTTTGCCCTGTTATTCAGACACCACACAGACTTAACCAATAATATTATTGGAAAGTGTTACCCTTCAGGTCATCTTTCATCTCCATGAATTTGGGGTCAATCAGTGCATTTTCACGGGAGTAGCGGCCATAAGATACCGAAACTGAAAACTGTCTCTAATTTGGGAACCGTTAATGCTAGAGACCCATTCTTTTTTTCATTTTGTAGAGCATGTAAAGCCCAACACTGGGGGTGGTCTCGGTTTTTTTGTATTCCATACGGTTTTCGAGTTACGCTGTATCAAAAAGTACATATTGGTGGTAAAAGCAAAATGTGCAGTACGGTAATGGATAATAAATTTTGAACTCTGGAAAAATAAAACATAAGGCTTGGCAAAGCAGACAACTTGTGTTCAAAAATGACATTATTTCATCAAATTTGAACTTCTGAAACTTCAGAGCACCTCCTATTTCAAGAATTTTGACCAAAATGACATTTTCTTTATTTTAATTAATTTTTTCTGTACGAAATTTAAGGCACATTATGGTAACTCCAAAATTATAACATCTAGTCCCTTATATCTCCAAAACTGGCAGAGATAGATCCATAGTTACTATTGAAGTTGAATAGGAAGTCATATACTGGCAATCTTACTATGACCTTGAAATTGACCTTTGACCTACTTTTCACCATGAACTGAACTTTGCAAATTTTTCTTCCCTTTTATCTCCAAAACTGGCAGAGATAGGTCCATAGTTACTATTGAACTTGAATAGGAAGTCATATACTGGCAATGTAAATGTGACCTTAAAATTGACCTTTGACCTACTTTACACCATGAACTGAATTTTGCAAATTTTGCTTTCCTTTTATCTCCAAAACTGGCAGAGATAGGTCCGTAGTTACTATTGAACTTGAATAGGAAGGCATATACTGGGGATCTATATGTGACATTAAAATTGACCTTTGACCTACTTTTCACCATGAACTGAATTTTGCAAATTTTGCTTTCCTTTTATCTCCAAAACTGGCTGAGATAGGTCCGTAGTTACTATTGAATTGAATAGAAAGTCATATACTGACAATCTAAATGTGACCTTAAAATTGACCTTTGACGTACTTTTCACCATAAACTGAACTTTGCAAAATTTGCTTCCCTTTTATCTCCAAAACTGGCAGAGATAGGTCCATAGTTACTATTGAACTTGAATAGGAAGTCATATACTGGCAATCTAAATGTGACCTTAAAATTGACCTTTGACCTACTTTTCACCATGAACTGAATTTTGCAAATTTTGCTTTCCTTTTATCTCCAAAACTGGCTGAGATAGGTCCGTAGTTACTATTGAACTTGAATAGGAAGTCATATACTGGCAATCTAAATGTGACCTTGAAATTGACCTTTGACCTACTTTTCACCATGAACTGAACTTTGCAAACTTTTCTGCCCTTTTATCTCCAAAACTGGCAGAGATAGGTCCATAGTTACTATTGAACTTGAAAAGGAAGTCATATACTGGCAATCTAAATGTGACCTTAAAATTGACCTTTGACCTACTTTACACCATGAACTGAATTTTGCAAATTTTGCTTCCCTTTTATCTCCAAAACTGGCTGAGATAGGTCTATAGTTACTATTGAAGTTGAATAGGAAGTCATATACTGGCAATCTAAATGTGACCTTGAAATTGACCTTTGACCTACTTTTCACCATGAACTGAACTTTGCAAACTTTTTTGCCCTTTTATCTCCAAAACTGGCAGACATAGGTCCATAGTTACTATTGAACTTGAAAAGGAAGTCATATACTGGCAATCTAAATGTGACCTTAAAATTGACCTTTGACCTACTTTACACCATGAACTGAATTTTGCAAACTTTTTTGCCCTTTTATCTCCAAAACTGGCAGACATAGGTCCATAGTTACTATTGAACTTGAAAAGGAAGTCATATACTGGCAATCTAAATGTGACCTTAAAATTGACCTTTGACCTACTTTACACCATGAACTGAATTTTGCAAATTTTGCTTCCCTTTTATCTCCAAAACTGGCTGAGATAGGTCTATAGTTACTATTGAACTTGAAAAGGAAGTCATATACTGGCAATCTAAATGTGACCTTAAAATTGACCTTTGTCCTACTTTTCACCATAAACTGAACTTTGCAAATTTTGCTTCCCTTTTATCTCCAAAACTGGCAGAGATAGGTCCATAGTTACTATTGAACTTGAATAGAAAGTCATATACTGGCAATCTAAATGTGACCTTGAAATTGACCTTTGACCTACTTTTCACCATGAACTGAATTTTGCAAATTTTGCTTCCCTTTTATCTCCAAAACTGGCTGAGATAGGTCCATAGTTACTATTGAAGTTGAATAGGAAGTCCTATACTGGCAATCTAAGTGTGACCTTGAAATTGACCTTTGACCTACTTTTTATCATGAACTGAACTCTGCTAATTTCTTTCTCTTTTAACTTCAAACTTGACAGAGATAGGTCCATAGTTACTCTTGAACTTGAATAGGAAGTCATATACTGGCAATTTACTGTGACCTTGAAATTGACCCTTGACCTACCTTACGAAGAACTTAAATTTGATTGTACCATATATATTTTTTGCAATAGTTAAAAAATTCTTGTTGATTGCATTTTTACAGCTTGTCAAGCACAAAACTGGTGGCTGTGTCCCTTATTTTGTGTATGTGGGGGTCTATACGAATGCGTTTGCTCCAGCTGGTGGTACAATATTTGGAGGCGGTATCGCCTCTCTGATCCTCTAGTTTTTTTTAAGATGCAAGGAATATTAGTATTTACATATAAAATGACTGAAAAACAAACAACAATTTTGGTAATTTGAACAATGATGTGAAGATTTCATTTTTAATTATTCATTTTCTAAAAGAACAAGGTTTTAGAAAATTACAATACTTCCATGTTTCTAGGTGACCGTGAGGTTCTAGACATACAAGAACAGGCTGAAAGTGAAGAACAAGGAGATGGAGAGGTGAATCCACTGGATGCAGCAGTGTCAAGAATGCAGAGGGATTTCACCCGGAGAATGGGAAGTGAATCTGAGGGGACACCCAGCAGGAGACCCTCCAGGTCTCAAGGTAACCCAGAGCTTTGACTGTATTCAGTTTGGAAATTTTTAAAAACAGTCGGCACATGTTTAAAAATATAGGTTTGATGAGTGTGTGGGGGGTCTTCTGGAATTATCCAGTCTATACTGACTAACAAAATCAAAGAAATGTGAATAAATCAAAGTATTTTATTTTTTGACATGGTATTACACAAGTAGCTAACCAACTAGTTGCAACTAAAGTTTTTGCAGCACAAATTTAGGTAATCTTAAATTATGTTATTCTCATTTATAAAGAATTACATTTTTTTTTTTCTCCTCTTAGATGCGTCCTCTCCAGGCAGAAGTAGAGGTCCCAGGAGAAGTGGGCAGACAGAGGGTGTCAGGCAGTCCATAGGCAATGTCCCAGTGTCCCAGCAAGCCACACAACATGACCTGGCAGCATGTAGCAAGAGGGTGGTGGTCAGGGAACTGGCCTCTCCATTACGCAGGTCAGTTGAAATAAGTTTGAACTTGTAATTGAAGATCTATATTTGCTGTTGTCATTTAGACATGCAGGTAACCGTATGTGACATTGAATCATCAGATTTTGTCTGATTTTGTTCCTGAATGTTTTATTTATGCCTTAAATTATGTTTCTGTATTTGGTCTGGTTGTAGTGTTTACCTTTATTTGCTGTCTTGTTATGACTGCTAAATGCTGTTTTTGAACTATAGGAGTGATGAGACCAAGAGATTGGCTATGGCCGATGAAGAAATAAAGAAATATGTCATCGAAAGAAAAAAGAAACCCGTTTTGTTGGATGGGGTAAGTAAACCAATTTTAAAATGAGAGGTGTTGATATCAATTTATTAGTAAGTAACGTTTTCCCAGAGTTGCTAATGAAACATACAAAATATGAAACTGTTTGGTGTTTGTATTTAGGGTGAATCTAGTGACAGTGGCAGCTATGTGAGAACGAGGAAGAAAGGTGGCCCAAAACATGGATACAGGACCAGGGCAACACACAACAACTTGGAAGAAACTGGGGTTAACCGCCTGACAACAAGAGCACTTTATGATACTGAAGTGGAGGCAAGTATATGAATCATTTAGTATTTTTATAGCATTAGAACATGTTTGTTATATCTGCAATGAAAAACAGTAAAAGTAATAGAGTCATTTTGAAGTAAATCAGCAAATGTTAAGAGACAATTTAATATTCATTCATTGCAACTCTTCTTATTTTAGGAGGATGAGGAGAGTGGAGCTGAGACAATAATTGACAGTGATGCAGACAATTTGTGGAATAGTGATAACAGTGAAAGGTAGTATATATTGATATAAGAATGAGAGAAATCCAAATAAACAAATTGGGTGCACATTCAGTCTTGCATATATTTGTTTGCACAATTTTCTATATTGTTGCTTGTTTCAGAACTTGGTTTTATTACATGAATTTTACTGCAGTAACAAATGAGCAAGGCTTTTAAAGCAATTATCTTGCCAATGAAAATTGCAGTTTTGAGATGAACTCAAACACATTTAATTGCAGTGATTCCAGTGACTATTCAGATTGGACAGCGAGTGCTGGATTAAACTTGCAACCACCAAAAAGAACTTCACAGAGGCAGCCTAAGAAGAAGGTGCTAAGCTCTTCAGCTGATGAAGGAGCAGAAGAGGAAGCCACAAGTAAAAAGAAAAAAGGAAAGAAACCACCACCAAGGAAAAAGATAGTTAGACAGGTAGATACACAGCTTAGAGTTAATTATGTCTAAATTCAGCTTCAGTTTTTTGTCCTAATATAATTATGAGGACAATATGCATATACTTTTTATCATTAATCTTTTTGAAAAATGTTTTTAGGCTCAACAAAAACTTATGAGAGAGCAGCCAGAAATATCTGAGCTACCTGAGCAGTTCCGTCCTCCTGACTGGCTGACTGACACTATTCCTAGGAAGGCGCCCTATGTACCACAGATTGGGGATGAAGTCATCTACTTCAGACAAGGACATGAGCTGTATGTCAAGGCAGTGAAATCTACAAAAGCATATGACATAGATCCAAGGAAGAACCTTCCCTGGCACAAGAATCCACAAATCAGGGTAAAATACCTATTCTGTTGTTTAAGTATCAATCGGTGTTTTTGATTTGAACCTATGCCTGCCTAAAAATCAAAACCAGTGCAGTGTCAGATGTAGCAGTGTGTAATCAGGTATATTATCTCACCTGACCAAATAAGATTGCATTCATTATGTGGAATAATTAAATTTGAGAGAACATGAGGCCACAAGCAAAAGGATAAGATCAATACCCATCCTTAATACTTTTCACTTATTTTCTTTCAATTTAGGAACAAGAACTAGTACGGATCATTGGTTTGAGGTATGAAATATGCCCACCTAGGCTGTGTTGCCTGAAGCTAGCATACATAGACCCAGAGACAGGGAAACAGACAGGGGGATCCTTTACAATCAAGTAAGATTTTAAACACTGTTATTAGAACTAGTTTCATATATTAATTGGTTATGACAGATAAGAAAAATAAAATAGCTCTGATTTATATGTTAAATCTGGCAATATCTCTGTAAGTATTTATTCTTTGCATTTAAAGGGAAAACAAGTTGTGTGAAAAGACAATGTATGATTATTTTACATTGGTGACGGATGTGTATTTTCAGTAACCTCCCATTTGATCACATTTCAGATACCATGATATGCCTGATGTGATTGATTTCTATGTGCTCAGACAGAACTATGATGTTGCAATGTCAAGGAACTGGAAGCCAGGTAAACTATTAGTATGAAAAATGAGTTCTTGTGCAATTTAAGTTGCAAATTTATGTCATTGTACCATGAACCAAAGTATCCATCAAATATGCCTCTTTCAGGACCTCCAATGTTGTGCTACCCACCTGTTACACTGATAGTAGTAAATGTTGGGGTGCAAACTAAATTTAAAAACTTTAAACTTTAAATTTGGTATTGCCAAGTAAAATGAAGCAGCTATTTAGATAGGTCAAATAAATTGTCTTTCCTGTGTGTTTCAGGTGACAGATTCCGCTCTATGATAGATGATGCATGGTGGATGGGGATCATCTTGTCTCAGGAACCATTCCAGTCACAGTATCCGGACAGCATGTTTCAGTGCTTTAATGTAAAGTAAGAAATGTTACTTTTTTTCGTTACTTACATCTATTTTTGAGGTTGAAGATTTAAATTATGTATATAAAATGGAAATGGTTTTTCAACACACTTGACCTGTATGCCATGACCTGGCATGATGAATGGCAAAATAGTCCTAAACCATTGCAACTGTGTTCAGTAGGTTGATTTCTATGTTATCATAACTGAGTGATGCAAATTGTTTTGCTTGTATTTCAGGTGGGACAACGGTGAACTTGAAAAAATGAGTCCATGGGACCTTGAACCAATAGATGACAGCAGAGTGCCAAACACAGCTGGTGGAAGTGTTGAGGTTTTACCTGATGAACTCAAATCTTTAATGTACACACCTAAGGAACATGAATGGCCAGCAGAGGGAAGAGATGTGGAGTGTGAGAGAATTGCCAGAGGACTTGAGCAGATTATGGAACTCTCTATTGCAGAGCCTTTCTTGGCCCCAGTTGATTTGAATAAATATCCTATTTATGGGATGATTATTGAATACCCTACAGACCTAAGCACTATTAAAGCCAGGGTGGAGAATCATTTCTACAGGTACACCTATGTGGGCTCACACTCATCTTATTGTATTGGTTATCAAGCAAGTAATTCCACATAAGGCAAATGGTCAAGAGCAAGAGCTTGCCCACATTTGTTCCAGCAAGTATGTTTTTTCTTGCTTCATAGTGCATGCATGTTTTCACATAGCTGTCCACATGCGTATAACATTATGACAGTTTTACAAGAAGAGTATGCACGAAAAATGTTATTTTTTTACATGTTACAGGAGAATAGCTGCAATCCAGTTTGATATCCGCTACATTGAAACCAATGCAAGGACATTTAACCAGCCAGGAAGTCTGATTGTCAGACAGAGCAAACTACTTACTGAACTGTGCTTGAAATTTATTGGGTAAATAACTATTTTCCCTTCAGTATAGTTATTTCACATGTTTTAAAACCTTTTTGCATAAAGCTTTGATTATACAAAGAATGTGGCATGTTTCCATTTTGTATGGTTTCATCATACTTTCAGTCTGTATAGCTTTCACCTATTAATTTTTCAAAGTTATGTGTGATAGCTGCACCGCATACTGGGTTATGGTAACTTCTTAGGTCATAAAAGTATGGCAAGGTTTTTCATTACTTACTTGACTATAATGTGTCACCCAAATGATTTTAGGGATGTGGACTGTACAGATCCCCTGGTATTGTATAATCAGCTGGCAAAGGATGCAGACTTTGCACTACACCCAGGGAGAAGTGCAGCAGAAGACGGTGAGGAGGAGGAAGATGAAGTAGATGTAGAGAGTGATGATGATAGACCAGGACCAAGCAGGAAAAACAAAAGGGTAAGAATAGATGTGAGTTAAAACATGCTTTAGTGTTGTTCAAGGACAGGAAACAAGTTGTTCAGTGGACCTTTCCAAAGTTACAGTTTCTCATTTTCATGACCAAATTCTGGCTATAAATTCATTAAGATATTTTTAATGCCAACTTCAGTTTGGCCTGACAAAAGACAGACAGCATACAAATCAATCAATTATTGTACTAGGCAACATGGACCGAGAATGACTTTTTGGGCATTTAACTGAGGAATTAGAATAATGTTAATGAGGGATTGATCTGTTAAATTTTTAAATCACAGAACAGAACACAAACATGAATGCAGTTGCTTTTCTTGCTTCAGCCTGCTCGGCGAAACAAGTCATCAAACCTGGGATGGAAAGAACAGTGTGCTCAACTACTGGATGTTATTTATGACTGTGATGATTCTGAACCATTCCGACATCCAGTTGATCCTCTAGACTATGCTGTAAGTTTTCAAACTTTTATGCTGCTTGGGTGTTTTTAATTTTTATTAATCATAATAAAATTACTGTGCAAAACAATGTGCCTCAATATTATTTGAATAAAATTTTCATGTAGAATAGACAAATATATCTTGATTTATTCTCTTTTCAGGACTATGCTAATATAATAGATACTCCCATGGATCTGACTACAGTGAAGGAGCAGATGCAGTGTGGGAATTATGACAGTCCTCAAGAGTTTGCCAAAGATGTCAGGCTGGTCTTCAACAACTCTAAGCAGTATAACACAAACAAGAAATCAAGAGTAAGTGATAAACAATGTCATTTATTTTAAAGCAGTTTAAGAAATTATTTTGTAATCCACATAAATGTGTAGTATAGCATGTGATTGGTTAGTCTAGTTGGTTTAATAGTTGTTCAGTAGTATTAAATATGCTTTCCTCCTTAGATGTAACAACAGTCTTCACATGATCAGGGTTTATATAGGTATTTAAGGACAACATTCGATAGATTTGTGTGGCTATCAAAGTTATTGTCTTAATATTTAAGATCTATGCAATGACCCTGCGCTTGTCAGCCATGTTTGAAGATCAGATGAAGGAGATATTAGCAGGTAGAAAGAAGATTTACAGATCTGATCAGACATCAACAAGACCATCTGCTGAACAGAGGTAAGAATGAAATACAAAAATTGATTTTTTATGCTTTTATCTGCAGTGACAAAATTGTTTTGGTACACATACAAGTCCAGGAAAGCATGCCGTCTTGCAGTTTTGTTCTGTAGTAAGAGAAGTACAATTCCCCTCCTTTCTCTGTTTGATTCTTGTTTTAACAAATGGAAAGCAGGATGTTATTTTTTTGTCTTTTTGACTTCAGGCGTAGGCCTCCTCGTCCTCAACTTAGGGCTGACCCTGTCCATTCCCCAAAGAAAAATGTGGCTAGAACTTCCTCTGTTCAGAGGGACAGCAGCAGACCCTCTACTTCAGGTATAACAATTATTCATAATTCCAAACACTTACCACTTCCATTATTCTGTTTTTCAAAGTTTATGAATTTTCATTACTCAAAAATTGTTTTAAGAAATGCAAAAAATTCATTTCATTGTTATAGTTGGTACAATAATAGTTCATTTTTGCAAGAGTTATTTCAAAAATTTGGTTTTTGTAATATGTATATTTAAATAAGATAATATCTGAACCCTGCCATATCAATTTTTCTGAAGGTGCAGCCTTTTTTAATCGAGCCATTGACACAGCAGGCAGCAGTACTACACAAGTTGCAACTAGAACAAGAGCACAAACCTCAGGTAAACATAATGATTGTCTTTTCTGACAAAAAATATATAGTGCGATTAAAAGAAAAATGCTATGCTATGATTTATCCTTTACTATTAGTAAACATGTGAATTGTAACAGAACTTATTATCAATTTGTATATTACATCTGGGTCTTCAGTGATTCAGGAAAATTTAGATATTTATCATGGGAAAATTTTACATCACCAGATGTTTGTCTACAATTGTAAATGTCTTAAAGTTAGTAAGTTTTTAATCTTTCCTGTAGGTGTAACAACAGTCCCACCTCACAGAAAAAGGCCAAGAAGGTTAAGAATTGAAGATAATGATGAGGATGATGAGGAAGAAGATGAAGAGGAAGATGATGATGATCAGGATTCAGATTATGCAGAAAGACCTGCAAAACGGGCAGCTCCTAGTGCAAGTAGAAGAAGTAAGTTGCAAATTCCAATTTATTTTGTTAAAATTACTAAAAAAAATTGAATATGTTCATTGTAATCTTTCATTTTCACTTAATATTAG
Organism: Lingula anatina; assembly: GCF_051362555.1. Taxonomy (NCBI): domain Eukaryota; kingdom Metazoa; phylum Brachiopoda; class Lingulata; order Lingulida; family Lingulidae; genus Lingula; species Lingula anatina. The sequence goes on from NC_141767.1 coordinate 48,521,999, forward strand.
AAAATAAATTTCTGTCATTACTACAGCTCTGAACAAAATTATATTTATATGATGTGACACAGTTTATATTTACAGGTTTTAATAGAATAGTTGAAGGATTTATTGTAATGTGTCAAATATCTAAAAATGATTCAGAATGTTTTCCATAGTTGTGCATTGAATTTTTCCTTAACACTGTGTTGTTTGCTTCCAGGCACCCGTAAACCAATAAGCAATGGCACTGAAAAAAGACACGAAGGATCAAAGAGATATGGAACAAGAAAATCCACTGGTTCTTTGAAACCAAGCAAATACAAATTCTCTGACTCAGATAAGACAGATGAAGAGGTAGATGAAGCAGAAACAGAAATAGACGAAAGTAATAAAAACACAGACAATGGCTCAGCTTCAGATTCTGATAGTAAATCTGAAAAATCAGGATCCAATGATTCTAGCTCAAGTTCTAGCTCAGATTCTTCTAGCAGCTCATCTGAATCTAGCTCATCAGAAGAAAGTGTTAGTTCTGAACCTCCCAGGAAAAAAATTATGAGGCAGAATCCTAGAAAAACTGCTGTACCAAAAACAAATGGCCATAGTAACAAACAGAGATATACAAGTAATGGTCAAAATAGTAGGTCTAAACAATCCAGGGAGGGTGATAGTCGAAGATATAGTACTCGATACAGAGGCCAACGGACAGTGCATTACCAAGAAGACAGTGATTTTGAGTACACAGATGCAGCTGACACTGAAGACTTTGATGAGAATATAAGTGACACTGCTGGTGTAAGCAGGAGTGGCAGATTAAGAAAATTGACTCCTAAAATGAAAGCTAGTCTGTGGACATAGTATTTACGTTGGATATTGCCAGTGTCAGAGAGAGAAAAACCTTTGCAGACAAATTACTTTTTTCATACTGCCTTAGTTGAATGATCATGGGGAAATTATTAAAATAATTTTTTTGAATTCTTAAATTTTTCTTGCTGCCATATTTTCAAGCTTTGAAGTAAAAAAAAAAGTGGCCAGCATTTTTCCATGAAAAAGTATATTTATATCCTCCAAGGGATGCTAGCCATCAGATGAGATGCAACATTGTGATGTAAAATTTTTCATAAAAATGGTTCCATGAAGTCATTTGTTTATTGTTATTCATGCTTCCAAGTGGAAAAATTGCAGAAAAGTTTTGAATTTTGTCACTGAGGGTGATAGTTACTTGTCAGATGCACGATATGGCAGGTTTTGCAATTATAATGAAGTTAAAACGTTTTTGTTCAACACAGTTTTTATTCACTTTTCGATAGAAAATAAGCTCAGACTTCGTTAAAACATTCTACGACACCAAAATAATAATAGCCCTACTAATACTGAGACCAAACAAAGTTCTGAATACATCCACCTAGTCAGAAAAGGCTAATTCTCAATATCCTATGTGATAAATCGTGGAAAAAAAGGAATTCAATTATTTGGGGTACGCAAGACAAATTCTGCATCCATCAAAGACCTATATCTTTTATAAGAAAAAATCCCAAATAACCACTCAAACTTTTAACCTGTAAACTTGAATAATAAGGTATCAAGTCATTTTCTGATACAGAAAAATATTAACTTTACCAACAAATAAAACTAAACTAAAAAACAAGCAGTATCTGACAGGAGCATCTCGCTTTCTTATTTCAGAAATAGATTTTACACAATCCACCTTCAAATTGTTAACTGAAACATTTCATTAGGAATTTATAGTTTATTTATCCTTGTTAATGTTCCGTTGTTTTCGCAAAAGATATAATACTTTATTTATAAGTAAATATGTTCATACTTGAAGCATGAGCCAATTCATACAATATGCCACTTACAAACACAAAAAACAAACTTTCAAATTGCAAACACAAGATCCTTTTTTACAAAGCACCAAAAGATTGAATACTTAAAGGGTTACATGTCTTGTACATAAAATGCTGCTTAACACATCTGAGGTAACTCTAGAAATATAGCAATTTGACACCTCTAATGCAGAAGAGTTGCTTAAGAGATTGAACTCCTTACAAAATAAAACAAACAGAAATGTTAATAAGTACTACCAAACTAAAATGCAGGCAGTTAAATTAAATGTGCAATCTCAAAATGGCACAATAGAAGTAAATAAAATTTCTCTTTGTCAAAAAATAAACATGGAATGCTGAGATTCCTAAGCAGTAGACTAGACTTAAACATATAGTACATGTAAAGAAAGCAACACAAAAGGATGAGAATCTTTCCAGCATTAGACAATATTTGATAATAGACTTCAGTCTGAGATTTCCTCTCGAAAAGCTAGATTTGCCTGTAATGTGCAACTTGAATTTCCAGATGCTCAAGCGTGATTAGGGATTGATTCACACCAACAAACAACAGCAAAATAATCCTTTTACATGTCAATAAAGCACTGAATTTGTACAGTACAGTAAGTACTGTTGGTGAATAAGGATAACAATAATAAATTTAACAATTTCACGAGGCTAAAATCTAACCCTAAAAATCTAATGAGTTCCAACCGAATTGTAAAATAGTTCATAAATGTACTTGCAACAAAATCTTAATCAAATATCCTCTTAAAAAGCTAATGAATCTGAACCACATAAGTAACACTGAAGCTCAACTGCTGACACACGAGTACCCCAAGCTTCAAATTTATTATGAGCAGCTTTATTTTCAAATCACAAACACCAACACCCATTGATAACCCTGACATTTTGTCTCTTTCAAACACATTGCGCTTAAAATTATATTTAAAGTAAACTGAGTAACTACATATTTGGCTTATTTCATCCCAAATCTGCCTATGAAATATAACACAGGTGTTAAGCTTACTTATGCCCCAATTCAGACGATTTTTTGTGTGCTTTGTCAGGATCACCAAATCAGTGCATAAGCAAGCTCAGCACCTGTGACATATTTTTGGGCACATTTGGGGAAGAAAGCCAAGATATGTAGTTAATTGGTTACTCGGTTAATATATTATTTCAAGTGAACTGTGTGTAAAAAGAGACAAAAATTCCAAAATAATCAACCAACTCAACGTAACTCCTTGGGAGTTCAATCCCCCCTGATGAAACCATACTAAACTAGAGATGCTCAGTCAAACAATAACTTTCTTGTGAACATATCCCCTAAAGACTTTAATCAGAGAAGAATTAAAATAATATTTCAAAATATTCATCCACCAACTGCATTTTATGAGTATAAAAAGCTTTTATATGTGACTGACTAGGACTTAACTCACCAGGACTCTGAAATATATACACTCCCTATATACAAATAAACTTTAACCTTAACTATTTCTTTAAAAGTAGTCCTCAGCAAAACACTTCCATATTCAGCTTTGCATGACAAAGGTATATCCGTTCAGGACCAGAAGCAATAATATAAAATTACTAAAACAATCAGCATCTCATTTTGAAAACACCTGTTATCGATTAATCCCATTATGTTGACACTGGTATAGCTTCAAACAATGTTGTCTACAGATTGCAACAAATGTTCACTCCAAATCTATTACATACATCTTAAAAGAAAATACAAGCTAGTTCTCAAATTTCATAACATCAAGTTTGGTCCTGTTTTGTTCTTTACTACTTATAACCCTTTTTCTTAAACAAGTCTCAGTTTCACCTATATTCTGAAGCTTTCACACTTCCCATCAATATGGCTGAGACGCAGGTAGACATCTGTTCCTATTCCCTGCATGCTTTCAATGGACAATTTTCCCCCAAGGTATTCAGCATAGGCCTTGGAAGCAGGTAATCCAAACCCAAACCTGAAAAAAACCAAACACATACTCCTTACATTTAAGGTAGTCAGATTTACTATAATATTATAAATTGACAGAGAACATCAAATACTTCATATAGCTGATTAGTTCATCTTAACTTGAAATATAAAAAAAACATCAAAATTTCAGTCAGTTGTGCAAGCTGTCAATACCTCACTGTTTTTTTTTTTTTTGTTTTGTTTTGTTTTTTTTGTTTTCTTTTAATTGCACAAGACAAAAACTTGCAAATTTTGAGAAAATAATATGTAGGTGTTGGCATTTACCCTACCCTTACCCATGCATTGGTCCTGCTGCAGGTCCTTTAGAGCTCGGGTTCATGACTTCTCCAAACAGTCCACCATCCACCCTTTCATCCACCACACTGCCACTGGTGGTGAAGTGATACTCAAATACCTTGGAGGAGTGTTCATGAGGTATCCCTCCACCCCGGTCAGAGATCCTACATTATACAAGTTGAACAACGCATGGTTTGAATTCCTTCAAGTTCTTGTACTTCTTTGTCATTAAATTGCTTTATATAGATTCAACAAAATTATTCCAATGTTATGTTTGGTTATAATCATTTAACCAAATGAGTTTGAACAACATTTATTTTGAAAAAATAAATAAATTCACATAAATGTCTTAATGTTTGTGGGGGGTCTGATGAGTACTCACTTAAAAGTATCAAGAAAACTCACAAAATTACATGAAATCTGAAAAAAGGTTGAGCAGACTTGTTACCTTATGATAAAATCCACATCATTATTGGCTATGGTAACTACTATGTCTGGAAGACTGTTTGGGTTATCCAGATGGCTTTCAACAGTAGCCCTGCAAGAAGTGATGAAAAAATAACAATGAGTAATACCGACCTGTACTAAAACCACAAGAGGAGTGGAAAGGAGGAAGTACCGGTCCAAAAGGCCTGGATGTCATAGAACACAAGAAATAGAAATAGAGCAAGAGGCAAACTGGAAAGGAAACAATTGACAGTACAGAGCAATGGAGATGAAGCCTTTGAAAAAAAATAAATGTTATAGTGCAATCCATATAAACGCAAGTGTCTCATCTTGTACGAGTGCCATCTTTTCCCTTAGTCATTATTGGCATCTTTTACTGTCATGTGTCACTGTAAACTAATCATTTACTATGCCACTCCTACCTTTCCCTGATGTAAATACAACCACATACTTAGTTGTCATTTGTCACATTTAATGCTGTTTGTCTCTTTAAAACTGTCAAATAGTGACAGCCATGCTACTGCTGGACATGTAATTAAGATGTTTGTAGTTTGTGCTGATTAAAACCATAATAAATAAAATGTACACATTACCATTTGAAAAACAATCTTTCAATCAATCACTTAGAAATTTTTACAGTTTACTCAAATTAGCTTGTTACCACCACTTCAACACACCTCATTCCATTCTTAAGCAGCTCTCCTAGTATATAATCTATAGGTTGTGCAATATATGGAAAGGTTGCATTTAGATGTCCGTTCACTTTCACGTTGGGTGCTTTGCCATACTTATATTCACATAGACCTCTGGAAAAAAAAGAAAATTCAGTAAATACACAAAACAACTTTTTCATTTTTACAAGGCACAAATCCTAACACTGTTGCTTGTCAAAAAAACTCATATCTCAATAAAAATTCCATTTAGGTTTTCTAAACAGTACACATATCCTAATTTATATTCATATAGGAAATGTGTGCTGGATTTCAAGTGAAAAACAGTTGGGTTTTTTTTTTTTTTTTTTTTAGCAATCTTGGTGAGCTCCTCTCAATACTTATTTGAAATGAAATCTTATGTGATCATCACAGTAAGTGTGAAAAGAAATCATAAAAATAACTTTAGGTCACCTTTTAAACTACATGTATGTTGAAGTTCACAACATATGATTCACTGATAAAACCGTGTTCAGCTACACATGTGAGTACACATATTAATGCTTTTTTAAACAACGTTATGCTTGTTCACTGCATGAAATAGAATCTGTGTCATTGTAATAAAGCTCAAGGTGAAATCCTCACAAACACATCTTATGAGTCCAATAAGGTGAACTCTTTTTCAAATTAGGTGGTTCAAGGTCACGGTCTTTTTTCAATCCATCATGTTCACAGGCTAGAGACAGACTGGCAACTGACAGAGACATCTGTCACAGTTCCTTACATTTAACTAAATACCCAGGTATTTTGAGGTCTTCAAAAAGCACATGAACCTTCAAATATAATAGGTTTCATTGACATAAAATGAAAACTGTAGGGGATGACCAGATAATTCAACCACATTTTTAAGTACTTTTACATTTTATAATTGACTTTTCAGTCAATTTGTAATAAATTGATCTAAGGGGGGATATTCAAGTACACAAAGACCTGATGTAGTCTGTGTGTGTACAAAGTTTCCTTGAAGCTAATAAAAACTGCAGAAAATGGCCAGACATGAATGCACCCATTGGGATGGACATACAAGCCAATTCCAGAGGAGGTAGGGAATACAAGAAGTCAACTGTGAATGTTTTTAGAAACCATGGGTCTACAACCTGTTTCAATGAACACAGACAATGCCAACACTCCCACACCAGACTGGGCTGGTTACATGGCCGAAAATGAATTGACCAATTTGAATCAAAAGGTACCAAATAAATACTGTAGTCTGTGCTCATTTTGAATCACATTATATCATCAATGCCAGCTAGTGACCTGAATGTAAAGTATATTAAGCCTTTGCCATTAATGAATAGAACAATGTTTGTTTGGTAAGTTATTTGACAAACTCAACCTTATTCTCTATTCAGGTAAATTATGCATGACTTAACAGTAACTTTGTGTTATAAATCCTTGCACTACACTAAAAAGGAGCCCACAAACTACATGTATAATGAAAATGAAATTGTATCTGCAAGTTAACATTTCAGGCACAATATTTCTTTTTTTTTTCATTAGAAAAAGGGTGTTCTAGATTTAGATTCACCTCGCAAAATCTGCTCTTCTTTCAATAAGTTTCCTTGGTTGAAAGTTAACACAGATGATGCCTTTGAAACCTGGCTGTAAAGGAAAAAAGGTTTAAGTATTTGGCATGCACATAAAATTATTGACAGCAATGAAACATTTAACCAAAATTGCCAAACCATTAAACATATATGTTATTTGCTACATTCTAATCTGGATATACAGTTTTAAATCTACATAAACAATTCACCTTATCTTTCTTGTCAACTCACCTTAATCAGTATAATCTGTGTGAAGGTGTACCATAAGTAAAACTATTACACCTTGTAGACATTGTTAGTTATTTTAAAGGGAGTGTAGCCAAATGTCATCAGCTTAATCTTTATTTTTTATCTCCTGCTCAAAGGTTTCAAGGCATATAAAATCTTTTTTTAAATAATGAAATCACTAACTGTATTCAAAATTACATTATTGTGGAACATGGTAATGTCAGTGATGCATGTAAACATTCACTGGGCTTGAGCTAAATGAAACTAGAGGATCAGAGAGGCAATACCGCCTCCGGATATTGTACCACCAGCTGGAGTAAGCGCATTCTTATGGAACCCCCCCCCCCAAAAAAAGGGCTTGACAAGCTCTATAAAATGCAATCAACAAGAGTTCTCAAAATATGCCAAAAAATATGAATCAAAATGGTACAATCAAGCAGATTTTCGAACTGACCTGCATTTTCCTACCATTGATCACTCCTGTGATTCTCTAGACAAAAGGCCTATTGGTTTTCCTTAAAATGTGTTGTCAGTGGTGCATATATGCTGACAAAAGAGAAAACTTAGGGGCAACACCAGGCACATCTCTGCTAATTTTAAAGATATGAGGAGCAAGAAAATATGCAAAGCTCAGTTCATGGTGAAAAAGTAGGTCAAAGTCAATTTCAACATCATAGTATATGAATTTCTATTCAAGTTCAATAGTAACCATGGGCATTTCTTTTCAAGTTTTGCAGATTTAAAGGCCAGAAAACATGCAAAAAGCAGTTCATCATAAAAATTAGGTCAAAGGTCAATTTCAAGGTCACAGTTAGATTGCCAGTGTATTACTTCCTATTCAAGTTCAATAGTAACTATGGACCTTTCTCTGCCAGTTTTGGAGATAAAAGGGAATGGAAATTTGCAAAGTTCAGTTCATGGTAAAAAGTAGGTCGAAGGTTAATTTTAAGGTCACAGTAAATTGCCAGTATATGACTTCCTATTCAAGTTCAATAGTAACTATGGGCATATCTTTTCCAGTTTTGAAAGTATAAGCATTAAAAAAGTTGCAAAGTTCAGTTCATGGTAAAAAGTAGGTCAAAGGTCAATTTCAAGGTCACAGATAAATTGCCAGTATGTGACTTCCTATTCAACTTCAATAGTAACTATAGACCTATCTCTGCCAGTTTTGGAAATAAAAGGGAACCAAAATTTGCAAAGTTCAATTCATGATGAAAATTAGGTCAAAGGTCAATTTAAAGGTCACTCCTAGATTGCCAGTATATGACTTCCTATTCAAGTTCAATAGTAACTATGGACCTATCTCTGCCAGTTTTGGAGATAAAAGGGAACAAAATTTTGCAAAGTTCAGTTCATGGTAAAAAGTAGGTCAAAGGTCAATTTTAAGGTCACAGTAAATTGCCAGTATGTGACTTCCTATTCAAGTTCAATAGTAACTATGGACATATGTCTGCAAGTTTTAGAGAGAAAAGGGAACCAAAATTTGCAAAGTTCAGTTCATGGTGTAAAGTAGGTCAGAGGTCAATTTCAAGGTCACAGTTTGATTGCCAGTATATGACTTCCTACTCAAGTTCAACAGTAGCTATGGGCGTATCTTTGCCAGTTTAAGAGATATAAGGGCTAGAAAATTTGCAAAGTTCAGTTCATGGTGAAAATTAGGTCAGAGGTCAATTTCAGGATCACAGTTAGATTACAAGTATATGACTTCCTATTCAAGTTCAATAGTAACTATGGGCATATCTTTGCCAGTTTTGGAGATATAAAAATCAGAAAACTTGCAAAGTGCAGTTCATCATGAAAAGTAGGTCAAAGGTCAATTTCAAGGTCAGTTAGATTACAAGTATATGACTTCCTATTCAAGTTCAATAGTAACTATGGGCGTATCTCTGCTAATTTTGTAGTATTTCACATTTTATTTTCACCACTAAATATTGGATGTTGAAATGTCGATATAGTACAATGCCTAAGCCGTATCGAAAACAAAAAACGGACACCACCTTCAGTGTTGCGCTTGACAAGCTCTACAAAATGCAAAAAACAACAGGTCTCTGGCATTAACAGTTCCAGAATTTGAGAGAGTTTTCAGTTTTGGCATCTAATGGCCGCTACTCCCGTGAAAATGCACCGATTGACCCCAAACTCACGAAGATGAAAGAAGACCCTAAGGGTAACACCTGTCCATAATATTATAAGTAAGATCTGTGAAGTTTCTGAAAATCGGCATAAAATAATAATTTTTTTGCAAAAAATTCCCATTTCTAGAAAATTTTGGCCCGTTTGACCTTGAAATAAAGGTCAAAGGTCAAATCCAAGGGCATATTTGAAATCTCCACATATGACTTTCGGTCAGCCATCTGTAGAAATTTTTCACATAATTCCTTCGGTATGGGAGATATTTAGCATTGAATTTTCAAAAATTTTGACAAGGGTGCATTATAACGAGTGCCACGCCCAGGCCAATGCACCGACTGAGACAAAAAGACCAGGGGGCTCAAGTTGAGATTATATGTGACCAAAATCCAAGAGATGGGGACACAGGTCCTTGCGGTCTAGGAGGAGAAGCGGTAACGGTGACTTGTATCCCACGCCATCCTGCGGAGCTGCAGGAGCCGGCGGAGCCGCAGGAGCCGCAGGAGCCGGCGGAGCTGTACGAGACGGGTCGGGACTAAAACCATGAGTACCGCCAGCGTACACGCTGGTGGTACTAATAAAACTGGTCTTAAAAAACATTTCTTTTTATGTTTAAATTTTGGAGGGTATTTTGAAGTTTGTAACTCAATAAATCAATGATTGGTTAGTGTTAGGTATTGTTCAGGACTACAGGTAATATATAACTATTTCGAAATAAAAAAATCTAGTTTACAGCTAGTTTATTTTAGCATTATCTCACCTTATCATCGTGTATGGCTAGGTGATGTTCTGCTAACATCCTAATTCCTAAACGGGATGTTAAGGTCCTATCAATGAATGTCTTGATCATTGCTTTATCCTTGAAAATAATTATTTGCATTTCGTAGTACAATACATACGTAAACAACAGATAATTTTTAAAAATTAACAACTGCATTTTGTTTATATTACAAACTAGAGGATCAGAGAGGCGATACCGCCTCCGGATATTGTACCACCAGCTGGAGTAAGCGCATTCGAATGGAACCACCCCTCCCCCCCCCCAAAAAAAAAGAACACCACTACCAGTCTTGTCCTTGACAAGCTCTATGCAGTTAACAAGAATTTCCAAAATATGCAGAAAAAAAAAAGAAAAAACATAACATAAAAATGGTCCAATCAAGCGGATTTTCCAATTGGCCTGTATTTTCATAAACATTGATCACCCCTGTGATTTTCTAGACAATAGGCCTATTGGTTTTCCTTGAAATATGTTATCAGTGTTGCATATATGCTGACAAAAGAGAAAACATAAGGGCAACACTGAGCATATCTCTGCTAGTTTTGAAGATATGAGGGGCAAGAAAATATGCAAAGGTCAGTTCATGGTATATGATTTCCTATTCAAGTTAATAGTAACTATGGTTATCTCCTTACTAATTTTGGAGATAAAGAGGCCAGAAAACATGCAAAGTACAGTTCATCATAAAAAGTAGGTCAAAGGTCAATTTCAAGGTCACAGATTGCCAGTATTTGATTTCCTGTTCAGGTTCAATAGTAACTATGGGTGTATCTCTGCCAGTTTTTGAGATATAAGGGAGAAAATTTTTGCAAAGTTCAGTTCATGGTGAAAAGTAGGTCAAAGGTCAATTTAAAGGTCACAGTTAGATTGCCAACAGTAACTATGGACATATATCTGCCAGTTTTAGAGATGTGCGGGCCAGAAAACATGCACAGTTTATAATAAAAAATAGGTCAAAGGTCAATTTCAAGGTCACAGTTAGATTGCCAGTATATGACTTCCAATTCAAGTTCAATAGTAACTATGGACATATCTTTGCCAGTTTTGGAGATATAAAGATCAGCAAACTTGCAAAGTGCAGTACATCATGAAAAGTAGGTCAAAGGTCATTTTCAAGGTCACAGTTAGATTTTCAGTATATGACTTCCTATTCAAGTTCAATAGTAACTAAGGGCTTATCTCTGCTAATTTTTGAGTAATTCACATTTTATTTTTACCACTGAATTTTGATGCTGAACTTTTTGATATAGTGCAATCAAAAACAAATAAATGGACACCACCCCCAGTGTTGCCCGTGACAAGTTCTACAAAATACAAAAAACAAGAGGTCTCTAGCATTAATGGTTCCAGAATTAGAGAGAATTTTCAGTTTCGGCATCTAATGGCTGCTATTACCATGAAAATGCACCGATTGACCTCAAACTCACGAAAATGAAAGATGACCCTAAGGGTAACACCTGCCAATAATATTATAGGTAAGATCTGTTTCGTTTCTTAATATCGGCTGAAATAAAAGTTTTCTCGCAAAAAATTACCATTTTTAGAAATTTTTGGCCAGTTTGACCTTGAAATAAAGGTCAAAGGTCAAATCCAAGGGCATATTTGAAATCCTCACATATGACTTTCGGTCAGCCATCTGTAGTAATTTTTCCCATAATTCCATTGGTTTGGGAGATATTTAGCATTGAATTTTCAAAATTTTTGACAAGGGTCCATTTCAACAAGCGTCATGCCCAGGTCAATGCACCAACTGAGACAAAAAAACCTGGGGGTTCAAGTTGAGATTATATGTGACCTAAATCCAAGAGATGGGGACACAGGTCCTTGTGGTCTAGGAGGAGAAGCGGTAACGGTGACTCGTATCCCACGTCATCCTGCGGAGCCGCAGGAGCCGCAGGAGCCGCAGGAGCCGGCGGAGCCGGCGGAGCTGTACGAGACGGGTCGGGACTAAAACCATGAGTACCGCCAGCGTACACGCTGGTGGTACTAATTATTAATTTAAAATAGGTATAGTACAAGTAGCCAATTTGATGGGATTCCTATCATAAAAGAAAAGGCAGGAAATTAAAGTAATGCAAATCCAACAGCAATTTTCTTTTACTGAAAAGACAATCAAAAATAATAAAAATCTTCTTCAAAGTTACCTCAATGTGTTTACTGCTTTCCTTGAATCCCTCAGCTAACATTGTGACAACATCCCTATAGTCATCTAACAGTTTCCTAAGCAATCTGCAATATCTGGCTTCATCCTCGAAATTTTTGATCTGAAAAAAAATCAAATATTAAAGACCTCTTCATTTCACTTTATGCAACCAGCAGTTACCCAATTAAGCTACTAAGAGGAGTTCATTATTTTAGGATTTTTTCCTTATCCTTTTAGATAATGCAGAAAAAAGCATTGTCATGTTGTAAAATGATCCTGTCACATCAAAAATGCACCAGGTAAACTTGCTCTTTTTAGCTGATGACAAAAGACTGCTTTCAAGTTGAACAGTTTTAATGCCAATTTAATCACAAAAGTGTAACAAGTCGGTGCCAGATTTTCTTGAAGGCTTACTTCTAATTTTCATCAATAAAAAGCAAAATTAATGCATTTATTTAAGATGTATTTGAAGTCAAATTATTGCAAAAAAATTTTTTTTTCATTCTTTGTTAAGTTTAACTTAATTTTTCTCTGAAAAATTACCTTTGGTTGAGGGTATATAATAAAGTAAGTGTTGTTAATGTCCTCTGGTCAGTAATAAATAGATTAAACCATGAAATATGTATATCCAAGTCAAAAAACCAACCAGCCACTGACCCTGAACTCCCTCAACTAGTAATGATCCAAGGCCATGGTTTTAATAAAGCCAACTCCACTAAATATGTTGAAAAAACAAACTAGGTTGATGGATACCAAAACAAATTTTTTTTTTGTTTTCAATCATGCCAACAATAAATTATGCTTCTTTTTTCCTATCCCATACAATCAATTTTAAATGAAATATGTTCAATTGCTTCTTACTTTAACCTAATCAATTGAAATCAGACAAATTTATTGATTAAGGCTAACATTTTCTCAAATTTTCTCTTTTTCTTTAATCAGCATGTTATTTTGAGTCAAAGAAAAACATTTTAGTATTTAACCAACCTCTTTGTACATGCATTGTTATGATTCACTATGACAAAAAAGTTATATAACATCCATAATAAATTTATGGCAATGTGGTAACAGCATACAACCTTGAGAGAACAACTCACCTCAGGAAATTCTGTTAGCATCTGAAAAGCTTTGATGTACATTTCATGCTGGAAAGAAATAATTGGCAATAATATCATGACGAACGAAATGAAACTGTACAAGATAACATGACGAAAACAAATTCACTATTAATATTAAACTCATCAATATTTTTTTCCTTTCATATATTTCTTATATTACAAACATAACATTAGTATATTCACATGAAATATGGTGTACAGTACCTTCATGAAGTGCCTTAATATATGATTACTATTTCAATTATTAAAGTGAATTCTTGAAAAAAATTTACATGGCATAAAACATCTAGTACAGACCATACTGCTCTGATAGGTAAAATCAAAATGACTTACTACTGAAATAATTGTAGGGTTACAGCCCACAATGAATGGTAGGTTTCTGAAGGCTACAACACGATGAGCAATGCGGACTGGAAGTTCTTTATGGAGATACTGGGCACTGCGCTGAAATAATGGTTAATTTTATGACACATCAGAAAAGAAAATTATTGCATTACTGCATATAACACTTAGTTTTCTTTTCAGTTATAACAGATTTTGTACCTGGGGAGGGGACTTTATTTACAGATCATTTATACATCCTGAATTTGACAAAAAGAACTAATTTACTAACAGTGAAAGCATTTTTCAAGGAAACATTATATAAAAAAAAAAAAAAAAAAATGTCCCTAGAAGGTAAGACTTTTTTTCAGTATGCCATGACAACATTCAAACTTCAATAATATATTTGTTTGCAAAGCACTTCACTTCATTCCTACCATGTTTTGGTCTCTCAAACTTTTGCAATTTAAAGAATCTTTTTATTAAAAACCAATTCTGGGGTGGCAGGGATATTGTGATAAAGATTAAGAGATAAAAAAACTTAGATATGAAAAAAACATGAAAAATTCTAATGCTATTTTAAATGATGGGTAATGGCACTTCAAAAGTTTAGTGTTTACAACTACCCTGCTAAATACTTGTACAGGAACTCTTTGCACATATCTCCTGTTCTGTAAGTGTGCACTGTGAAACTTAAACCCCTTAGTTTAGACAATAAAACAAGCACTGGTTTAAAATCATTTGTCACATTCCCTATGGTACACATAGCAGACCACTTTAATTCTAAATATCTAGCTCACATATTCATCTATCACATAGTATCACTATGAGCTAGTTTTAAATGCTCACTCTTCTTAATTTTGGTTATACTTTCTTTTTGAAAATTAACTTTGACATTTTTTATACCAATTATTTAAATATTCTAAAATGGTTTCCTGTCTAGACAGATTTTCTCTACATATCTTATTTAAATGACTTGCTACAATGACACAATACAATATTTCACTTCTGATAGCACACATCATTTCCTTTTAAATACTGTCTAATCATAGAATCACAAATTTTGATAGCAATCTCAGTTTCTTGATGTCCTCAGATCCTCCTTAAGGCCAGAAAAATAATTACAGGTCTAACTACATCATCAAAGTTGGTTTACATAATATTACATAAAAGGCAGTCTTTAGTCCAGGTAGAGCCAAGTAATTAAGTCACAGACTGTGGTCAACCACATGGCTTTCAAAGGGACCAACCCAATGACAGCCTGTCATATATATATTGGTCAGCTGATAACAAAATCACAAAAGACCAGTCTTTGCACTTCTATACTGACTAACCTACAGCAATAAACTGTGTCTAGGAACCTACTAGTATACAGGCAATGTCCAATTTATATCCAAGGAGAGATAACTCTATACATCATCAGACCGACTCAGATTGCATTAATTTTTATTCACACTTGATACAAATTTAAATTTAAAAAAAAATCTATACATTAAAGGATTTTCACCTTAAGGTATTTTAAGTCACTGCCTTAGAAAATTTACCCAAGTGCAATATTTTCAGCATTTTTGTCTTTCAGACACAAATAGTGGAACACAACTATCAAAGCAAACATCATGGCAATGACTGTTGCATGCAATGTTGCGGGCTATGTTTACTAATCAAAATCAAACTAGCATACGATATACATGGGTGAAAGTTGTAAAAACTGAAAAATACTGAGAATGTTACTAGCAAATTCTCATCAAATTTAGGCAAGAAAAAACAATCAAAATGAAGACTGAAAATCTTGAAATACGGCATGATCCTAAAAACATTTACCCACGCATATATCAAGCAACTGCTCCTAAGGCTTTGTTTCAAGGCAAATAAAACATCCCTCCCTGATATTGATTACCAAAATGCACACATGAATCTTTGTATGTATAATACAGCTTGCAAGTTAAACTAGTCTATATAGTAAGCACATTCACTTCGTACAATACAGATCAAATTCCATGTAATGTGAAAGACACTAACATCATTTCGCTAGTCTCAGGATTTGGATGTAAGCCATATAAAACAGTCTTTCTACATTGATTTCCGCTGAGTGCAGGTGACCCCATACCATAGGTTAGAAGTTCAAATGAGTCCACAGTGGACTCTTATCCCCTTTCCAAAAACATTTCTTTGTTTTGTTCTCGCTTATGTAGTTCTATGATATCTATAATCAGAAATTGATACTAGCAAGTCATAACCATAATCCTTTACAATAACAGACAGTTGAAAAAAGAGTGATCTTGGGAAGCCCACAAAAAATCCATTAATTCTTGTCCATACCACACAACCTTGCAGGTAACATGTGGTTTATGTGTGGCTATCAGCCTGAAATACTCCTAATATATGCACAGGCATCAGGCCATAGCTAATATTGCGGCAGACAATGAGATATGCAGTTATCTGTTCTTAATAATTAAAAATGTACATAACTGGTGGTTGTAACACAATACCAGTAACTGACCAGGCTGTACAATAATCTCCATCCATAATAAAAAGTTTTCATTTCACAGTCATAGCCATGTTTAATATTCTATATTACATAAAAAATATAAATAAACAAAGACTCTAAATACCAGGATGTGTAAGCCATCTGTGCTTTTGCCAGCATATAGCATTGTGGTGGGGACTAGGCGAACTGATGCCTGAAATGAAAAAATAAACAGATTTGAGACAAAAATTAGGGTAATAATAACAAAATGCAGGCAAACAAAATCCCCATTATTCATTTTTAATTCAAGCCATCAATATACAAAATGGATCAACAGTGCAATCAAAATCTGAAGATTATCAACTATGAATTTTGCCCAATTTCACAATACATACCATGGGGCTGATATCTAAACAAAAGGATTGCAGGGACCGATATAATGAATGAGACGGAGTGAATGCCACGTGCGAAAGATGGGCAGGAAATCAGCCAACTACTCGCAGAAAAACACTGACCCATGTCCCTGTCAATACACACGCAACCACAAACCATTCAAGTAAATGAAAATGATAGGACGGTGACCACAATTAGTCAGTATACGCGGGGAAAGTCCATTCTTTGATATCACCCCATGCGCGGTGACATCAGCGTGTTCTATTCAAAGTTAGGGGGTTTGGGTGGGGAACACGCACGATTTCCCTTTGTATGTATGACAAATAATGCACTGTTACCTCGCTCGCTGGTGCTCGGCATGCTATCGTGATATCGGGCTCGTGGACAGTGCATTATTTACTACTTACATCATGCACTGAACACAGTAATGGCATTGGATATCTGTATGTTCAATGACTGACATAATCTGTTACTGCATAGTTGAAATTGTTGAGGGCAAAATATGTGCAACTGACAAACTGAAGTACAATAAAAAAACAGCATCTTTAGCTAATAATGATCTGAAAATCAAAAGGTTCTACTGCTGTATTATTTTTGTTATTGGTCACCATCTGTTAGACCTTTTCTCCATCTCATTCTCCCTATCTGCTTTGTCAAGTCTGACCTGCTATGACCGGGACGCAATGCGCAATGCACGTGGCGTTATTAATTACCTACCCAAGGCTAGAGCCCTTTCTACAATCTAAACCATGTGTACATTTTAATTCCCCCCCCCCCCCCGAGATGTAAAATTAGGAAATCTTATTGAGCCTGTTAAAAAAATAAATGGCCATTGCAACTGCAGTATACTTCAGAGGTTTACAATAGCCTTTGCAATGCATAAGTATTATATACTTCCTAAACTATGTTCTCAATGAATTTTGTAGACTTATAGCTAATGTGTGCCAACTCTGTATGTACTCTTGCTGAATGCAATCTGATTAGATTCAGCAAGAGCCCTGTGGATTAAGTAGATCAACAAAATTCATTGTGAAAGGTTCTTACTAGTATGTCATTCAATCCTTCCCTGCCATTAGGAACATAAATTTCTGCACTAGACGTACAATGTACATCAAACCAATAAGCCAAACTATGGGGCACAAAATATATGCAGTTGATCATGTGTGTGAGAGCTGGTATCTGTGTGAAGGTAGGTACATGGGGAAAAAAGCGAGGCGTGTCTTTGATGGAAAAAAGGCGACTTGTTCTCATTTACCCTTGGTTGGCCATTAGATAAATAAACAGATATTGTCATAAGGTGGTGGGGTGATGGAGAGAGAGGAGGAGGGGAGGCATTTCCCTTACTACTGTACTGTATGTCAACTAATTTACTTCAGTATTAACAGTTTGATCAATTTGCTCATCCATATTATTTGCTTTAATTACTTGAAATAATGTGCTATCATAAAAATAATACCTTCTGTGAGTTATAAAACAGGTATCTATTAAGAGGACTTTTACTATTATTATTATTATTATTATTATCACAAACCTTTTTTGCAGCGCTGTCAATGGCACTTTGATTGTAATATGAAGACATTGACTTCGTTCTTTCATTGGTTTTAAGGTGATCAGATTTAGTCCTACTCTGTAGATATATGGCATTAGGCACTGTGCTCGTCTGAACTAAAATCCGTGTTAACTTCGAAGTCATGATGTTATATCTTCGTTGTTCTTGTCTGACGCAGAGGGATCAGCTGATTTGAATTGAACGCACACTATATATACTGTAAGCACTCAACTTTCTCCGACTGTTACAAACACATCTGGTGTTTTAGTTTTAACGTCCATAGTCTTCAGAATATCTGTTCTGTTTATATCTCTTTTGTATGAGGTGTAGCACGTCCCCATACTGTCGAGCCCTACTATTACTTCACAAAGAACCAATTTTTTTTCTTCACACAGTCAGCCTGAACTCAAACTCGGTCACGCGAAAGAAGCATGTACCGAAGCAACCAATGGCAGATTAGAAAACATAGCAGAGAGCACCACTCCTTTGCCAATGAAATTCATTGAAACAATTTGCCAGACTCTTGACCTTTCACGGTAGACCTCACCTAAGTCTTCTCACATACGTGCTGGGCTGAACTTGTTTAACCCGCAGACCAGTGTCATGTTTTCTGCCTATAAGCCTCTTTTTCGATTACTTTGCTTTATACATTTACTTTATTTTGTGTTACAAACGAGGCACAGTCATTCAACACTTGTGTATCATCTTGTTGAAAATCCTCCTTTTGGCAGCCTCGGTTTAAAAAAAAAGATATCAGCGGAAAAACGCTGGTACAGAGGCTGTTTATTTTATGGACCACATGATCATGGTGGTGGAGTTGATTATTTGTTGTCCGCGGAATCTTTTAATTGCAATATGAAGACTCGTGTTGCAGTTAAGGCATGTATTGTCTCTGCATTTTTCATTCTGGTTGTATTTATTAATACGGCATTGCAGCATTCATTAAAAACTTTTAAGAAGGTGGCAGTAAACGAAGAGCCACAACAGAGTCCAAACTTGAGAAAACTGCTGCAGCAAAACCAGGAACTAGCCGTGGTGCTAGCAGACGACAAAGATGTTGATGTAAGATTTGACAATATATATGTCGTACATTTATCAATTTTTTACCGTAATTCGTATGTTGGCATAGTTTGGTAAGTTTTTATTGATTTAACTGACGTTCAATGACAAGTCATTAATATTAACCCCAGTCTACAGATTTTGAACATTGAAGTTGATTTTGCAGTTATCTTACACTCAGAAGAGGGATGCGGGTAAACTTCCCTAGACCAATACAGCACTGAAAGTTTTCAGATTTGGAGTGATAAAATTTTTTAATGGTTTTTGTAGGGCATAAGTGAGGGAAAGCAATCAAAGTGTTTTCCGTTATTAGTCAATGGATACAACAGAAAAGGAAGTTTCATTTCTTCAAGGAAGAGAAAATATAGTCTTAATCACAACTTTCATTTTCTAGTTTAGCCTATAAGCTAGCAGTATTTTTGATTGACTTCATGACAAGCAGTAGCTAGGCCATGGGCATCATTATAAACCAAATATACCAATTCAAATGACATCTGAACTCTCAACTGTAGTGGCAGTAGTGCCTGCACATAACCCCATTCATACTAGCATCTTGGAGAAGGTGTGATGTTATCATAGTGAACCTTTCTAATGTGAATGCACTATTAATCCTTGATAGCAGTCCTAATAATCTTACCTCAGGACTAGGGTTCTGTGATGGTCAACTTCTTACCAATGTCTCGACCGTTGTTGCATGGTTGGCATTTGAAATGCATGGTGTACATATAACAGATGAGTTTTCAAATTTCCTGGGCTTTTGGACCTGCAAAATCCTACAGTATAGTGCATGTGTGAAAAATATTTTAACCTTTTGGCATTTACCTGGTCCAGGCATTCTTATTACTTTTTTTAAAGCTTGCTGGAGTCATCCATAGTTTTAAAATGCAGGTCAAGTTTTAGAAAATTTTCAAATTAGATTATTTATTTTACAAGGCATGTTGTATTTGTAGGTATGATCAACAGGATACTATACATATGTAAATAAACTGCAGCCTCATTCTGTGTTCTTTTCTCCTTGTTACAGGATTGGTTCTCAGTTTTTCAACTGAAAAAAGGTTGCTGTTTCATATTACGATGAAATGGAAAATGGAAAACGTACACATACTAGTACCAGGTCTGGTTTTAATCTTTGGAACCATGTCTTACACCACTGCATCATACACTGTACATCTAATACCAAAAATGTTCACATGGGGATTGTTCTGTTATATTAATGCAGAGATATAATAGCTTTTGACATTTTTTTTCCGTTTTTTACAGTGTGGTGATGTTCATAAACAGCCAGCAAATGGAACATGTTCCTTTGTACAGAACACTGAAGATTGTGCCATTGATGAAGGCTTTGTGAACTACTTGGAAGTAGTTTATTGCAATTTCTCCCCATCATTAGTTCCATTTGGAGTGATCTTGTTTGTAAGTACAAGAATATTATGAAAAGATAAGACCAGGATTTGGAAATATTCTGTGGTGCAGTGTTTTAAGGAAGACATTTTATAAGCTTAAGTTTCAGAATAGGTATAGGTCAGCTTCTTAATTTTCAAATTGCTATGCATGCCCAGTTTTTGTGTCTAAAGCTCTGAACTTAACAACATTTTATAAAAAAAACTACCATGCTAATCACAAATGTAGATAGCTTTATTGTAGCTGCATCACTGGCCCTTCTACAGAACAAGACCAATAAAATCAAGATGACTGGATGCATATCTGCATGTGCTTTACAGGACTTGCCAGATTTTTCCAAAAAGCATGCACATTATCACATAATAGGGATTTGAAAATGAAAAAGTTGGGCATATTGAACCTGAAGCATGGGATTTATTTATGAGCATATACTTATCAACTGTCATAGGTCTCACTCCCAATGAAACTATATCATTCTCAAAGATCAGTCCAACTCCAGGGACTCTCGTTGAATGCAGTTACTAGTAGATTAACAGATTAACACACCTCTTCCTGGTGCAGAGTAGAATACAGAAAAGCTGGTTATTATATTACTATGTTGGAAACAAGGGGAACATGTTAATCTGTTAAGTTGATTGCATTCAATAAGAGTCCCCGCCGAGTTGAAGCAGATATGAGCCCATAAACTTTATAAGCAAATGCACAGAATGAGATGATGCATTACAGTCTAACTTCAACCAGAAGCCCTTTCCAGGGCTAAACCTGTGCTCATGGCTCACATGACCTGATGGCCTTAATTTGTTATCTGACAAGAACTAGTACTTCAGCTGTAACTTTGGAGTACAGTATTTAACTATCTAGAATAAGCTTTAAACCACGGCTAGCGCGTAGAACAAAAGACTCGGCCGTGCTGTATTCGACATACAAGCACGTCATGTACGAGTGCGTTCCACGGTCTCTTGCACTACTAGTGTAGTAGCCAATCAGAGGCCGTGGTTTAAGCCAGATACAACACTCGTCGCCGAGCTGTACGTGAAAATTACTCGTGTATTGTCTCGCCTGCGGCTCGCCAATACACTCGTAATATTTCACGTACAGCTCGGCGACTCGTATTGTATCTATCACTTAAGGTCACTGTTTCGTTTGTAGCATGTGACAGAGCATGCATAATGGTAACACTATTTCAATAATTATTATAAAGATAATGTTGATAAAGTGACCCTAAAGTGGGGCACATGATATTTGGTTCCAATCTGTCACTTATTTGCCAATGATTTACATAATTTTGTCAGCTGTACAAGTAATATTTCGAACACTAGATACTGATAATGCTGTTTGTCTCAATGTGATTCAATTTAGATATTCAATAATTGACTCAAATAGATTGAATTATCAGTTTAATTCATTATGAAAAATCCTCATGCTTGACATTGAGGTTTATTATCAGCTGATAACATTATGGGTGACAAGGATGAAGTCATGTTATATTATGTGACATAATGTAACTTCATAATTGTTTACATTTTGCACCTTCAGTACAAATTAGTGCTAATGCTAAGCTTACCAAAAGATTCATTTTGGGTGCATTTTGTCTTGATTGCACCTCGACATTACACATAATTTTTATTTAATTACATATTACTAATCAAGAATTTCACAGATACTTATATTTTTACTGTTTGTTTGACAATTTCTCCTTTAACATTTCTCACAGTTTTTCTGGTGGTTGTTCCTGTTTATTGGGCTTGCTGTTACTGCTGATGAATTGTAAGTTGAATAACATTAGCCCTGAAACATTCATATTCTCAAAATATACAAGTTAAAACAAATTGTGATATGTATAAGCATTCTTGGCAATGCAACTGCACATGTGGTTTGGCAAGTGCTTTAATTGACTAGCCACTCACAATTCTAGGGTATTTTTTTTTTAAATCTAGTTTAATTGTTTAACTGTATGTGAACTGAATTTTTGTATCAAAACAAAGTTGGTTTTGTGATTGATTAGCATTTTCAACTAAGCAAGTCATGGTAAAATTGGGCATCAGATGGAAAGGACCAAAAACGTTTTCATAATATGCTGTATAGAATAACTCATGCCAGCAATTTCCACTATGCTATCTACCTGTTATATCAGCTTTGTCTATTTGATAGCTTTTTTTTCTATTTTCTAGCTTCTGTCCATCACTAGCTGTAATAAGCAAGGTGCTAAGACTGAGCCACAACATAGCAATATCCTTTATTTTCTATAAGAAAACAGTTAAATGTAGCTTTAGTCCAAAAGATGAAGGTGTGCTTCATAATGGAGATTGCAATAACTAGTCCATTATGCTTTATGTATATTAAATTAGATTTTTTATTGAGTAACAATGTATGTTTTCAGTTATTTATGATATTTGTATTCATTCATTTCTTGCTTACTTTATCTTGAAAACTTCCTATAACATGTTTATTTATGTATGTTTTATACTTTTAAAAGAAGGAGTTATTCCATTTGAATGTCTAATGCTTCCAAGCCAAACAATACGAATTACATCTTTTGAACATTGTCATCTATTCAGTATGACAGATATATATTAATGTTAAATCTCACAGGCTATAACACACCTGTGATCTCATCTATGCAAAACTCTAGTTGGATAAGGTTAATTTATATTGTATTCATTATAATAAGGAGAGCAGCCACAGTCACAACTGATAAAAAAATTGTTAATGGTTCACTTTGCATATCGAGAAATTAAATGCTTCGGATTTTTTCAAGACTTGATTTATTGTCTTTTTTAACACATTTAAAAGAAAATGTTTGAACTTAAACTACTTACTGTAACATCAGTATAATTCATACCACGTCATCCTTAACACTCAATAAGGTGTGACACTTCTTGCCTTTGGAAATGGTGCCCCGGATGTTTTTTCAGCAATATCTGCCATTGGAAATGCCAAAAATGGTAATGCAGGACTGGCCTTTGGAGCCCTGTTAGGTATGTCCAAAATATGTCTTTATATTCAATGTTACTTATGTTACTTTCCAGTTAAAAATAAAGAGACCCTTTGGTCTGAATGTTATATTATTATTATTATCATTGAATTAATATTAACCTGGGACTGTAAGATGTACTGATTGTATAGAATGTAGATAAAATTTTATATCATAACATTTTCTTCTTGCTAGAATGTATCACCTGTTATCAGGTCACCTTGAAAAATTTTAGGGTATTTTTCATAAAATAACCTGTGTTAAATATTGACTTGCTATAGCATTTATCTCTTCAACTAATAAGAAAATAACTTCTCTTCAAAGGAATTTGTGAGAAACATTGTGACAGGCTTTGACTTTTCCTACAGGTGCAGGGATGTTTGTGACCACAATAGTCACTGGTGCTGTAGCTTTTGTTGTCTCATTCCATGTGATGGAGAGACCATTCTTGAGGGACATAGGCTTTTATATTTTAGCACTGTGGTTCACATTTTATATGCTTTGGGATAGAAAAATAGATTTACTCGAAGCCGTAGGTAAGTTCAATCTGTCAATTGGAAAATAAAATACGAACCAATGTTTTGTATCTGAAATTATTACACTGAAAATTGTTCAGTTTTAGATGAAAATGTATTGTGATTTTTCAGTGTTAGCAATGACTTATTAGACATGTTTTGTAAGAATTTTTATCTTTATATTTATCTTTTGTTTATTATCAGCCTACCTGGTTATATATGCTGTATATGTGGCAGTGGTAGTTATTGGCCGTTTCATTTATCAAAAACACAGGAAAAGAGAGGGAGACGATATAAGGGGATGTAAGTATTATCAAAAACAATGATTAAAATAATTTAGATATATATTGTAGATAAACCATGTTTGCCTTTGTTTAGAAATAAGGCACAAGTGTGATATCATATTAAATTTTATTCAAAAATATAAACCACTAAGATATCCATCTTGCTTTGTTGTTTAAATTGCCCATTAAATTGTAGTTGGTTAGCTGTTCAATACTTCTTAATAAAGTATGCAGATGTCAAAAAACTTATCATTTATTTGGGTTTAAAAAATTATAAATTGGTTCTTAAAATGGTTTATCCTTCTTGATTTTAATGTTATGGCACAGAGAAAGTGAAATCAAGATTATTTTCATGCTGTCTGTCCAGAATGATGCCTGCAATATGTTACTTTGTTACATTTAGCCATTCAGGCAAAAGTTGTAAATGAGGAGAATGAAGATGAAGTTAGTTCATTTCCCTTTGGGCAGTCCTACGAAGCACCTCCAGTCCATGGTCACCACACTAGAGAGGGCTTAGCAGTCAGGTCTGATAAGGCAGTGAAAGGTTAAGAAGTGTTTACAACATCAATATTTTCTTTTTTTATTTTACCACTTGTTTACAGTAGGGGTACCATTGAATTGCTACAAAACAACCCAAGTTGGTGAAAATACACATTTTTTATTGTAGTGGATTTGAAGTTACTTCATAATTTGTATAGCAGTGAAAATTGGAGTTTTTACTGATATTACCAAGATATAACTAATAGTGCTCAATGTGCCTCAGGTTGCTTGCTTCTTTGGTATACAGTCCTATTACACCATAAAACCTTTTTTTACTATACTAGCTTGCACTAAAACCAGTACCCAAAAAATTGTGTCAATATTCTGTTTCTCATAAGTCGCCCATATTTCATTATGTCATTTATCTTTCATCAAACCTTGTTTATTCCTTCCCTTCCAGACTTTGCACGAGTTGCTGAACACATATCAACTGCTGCTGCCCTAGGGCATCCAGAAAATGGTACTCTAAGGCCTCAAATCAGTACAGTGGACAGTGGTTAGTAATGTTGTCGAATATCTGTCACTTAAATGTTGATAATGTTATTGGGTCTCAGAAACAGCTTGAATGGGAAAAATGCCCACAGTCCAGTGTACCATGAATATCTGACTCCCCTAAAAGGTGACTCCCCAGTCATCCCCCATGAAATTTTGACTCCCCCCACAAAACTTATAAATCTTATTTCATTTGAGTAAATAACTTTTATCTTGTAGTATGCATAATGGAGGATACATTGGCACTTTTTGTTAGTTTGCAAGTGAACATTTTCATGAGAAAATAAGAAAATTAGAAATATGTATAAAAATATATTGCAATCATCTGCATCTATTCATGTCGCCACAGCAGGACTAGAGCAGAATTAGTTCACATTATGAAAAAAGTAAAATTTTCTGTTTGTTCATATAACAAAGCTTCATCTCTTATGTTACAGAGAGTGAACTGACCCCCATGCATGACATTCGTCAGCCAGCATCATCTCAATTTATGGAATTTTTAACAGCTTTAAATCCAATTAATACGGAAGAGTGGCCAGAAATGAAGTGGTATGCAAGAGTATATGAGATTTTCAAAGTAAGTACTCATACTCATCTTTCTATTTTGTTTGAAATAAGGAAAAGAGGTATACATTAACATAGTATCAATTAAAGATTTTAAGAAAAAAAATCCATTGATTTACACCACTTTTCACATTTCCTTTTTTGTGAGCAAAAGAATTAAGATTGAAAAATTAACCTCAGGGATGCAATGGCTTTTTTTCCATCCATTTGAATTTATATATTCAGAGCCCTCTTGTACTCATATTGAAGCTGACTATTCCTGTAGTTGATGAAGAACAAAACAAAGCCAACTGGAACAGACCTCTGAACACACTACACTGTATAACAGCTCCTGTAGCATGTGCTCTTCTTACAAATGGTGTGTAAAAAATATTAGTAAAAAGAAGAATGCTAATTTGATATATGTGACTTTTTTAACCATTTATATTGCTTTGTTTTGTTAATAATGAGAATCAGACCAAAAAAGCTCTTTGATAAAATATGTATTCAATTTATTTATTACTTATGATATTTTGTATGTTTTTTTATGTAATCATTTTGTGGAATTTGTTCCATTTTTCTGTCGTTTTCAAAAACTTTTTATTTTCAGTATAACAGAACATATAAACTTTTATTTCTCTTTTAGGTGCTTTTAAAATGGTTGGCAACATTCCAGCAGGTGTATTTGTGCTTATTCTGGGTCTGCTATTAGCACTTGCAGTATCATGTACATCACAGAAGGACGAACCACCAATATACCATCCAGTAAGTTGATATCAAAGTGCAAGGATAATAAACTTTACTTTAATAGAGTTTATTTTGTATACTTACACAGAATGGGGCTGGGAGTCCAAGACACTGTCAGTTACTTGCAGAGGTAGTCACTTACTGGGTGGGGGGATACAGAATGGTATAGGATCCTTAAAAATAATTTGTATTAAGAAAGGCACTGTCCCAATATAGTTCCACATTCAGCACTTCTCACCAATACACTTAGGACCAGTTTATTCAATGATGTATTGCATCCCTGCCTTATAGGCCCATCCTGAGTTTTAGAGTAATGGGGGTTGAGGGCGGGGGGTTCAAGTCATCCCCTTCCTCCTTGATATTCTGAATGCATTATGCAGGACATTATGGGCAGTTGGTTTAGCATTGGAGGGTGGGGATTATTTGTCACCAAACATTAGTATACCAATTTGAAAAGTTTTTTTTTTTTCTTTTTTTTTTTTCTTTTTTTAGAAATCATGACATGCTCTTATGAAGTACTCTTGTTCATTTTCAGGCTTTTTCTTTTATGGGATTTGTAGTGTCTGTGATATGGATTTATTCTATAGCTAATGAGATAGTTAATCTCTTACAGGTAATTATAAACACTCATAATTTAGACATAACTTTAGATTAACAAAACATGATATGGAAAAGCTATTAAAGTAGGTCAGATTTGTCTCTAAAACATTGTGTCTTTTTAAGGTACCAGTATCCCATATAAACAATTAAAAGTTGATGTCTTTTTCTGATCCAAACCGGTATTAGATTTGATATTATTTTCATTCTTTCAGATGTTTGGTATTGTCTTCGGGATAAGTAATGCAATTCTAGGACTAACATTATTAGCATGGGGTAACAGTATAGGAGGTAAGCTATTAGAAAAATTACTATTTCTGATATAGTTTTCTCATACTGAGTACAACATGATGGAGCCTTCAGAAGTTAAAGACCTGTGAGAACATATCAGGTTTGTGAGAATATTCAGTATTAGATTTATTTTGTACTCATTACATATATTCTGATTTTAGATTTGATTGCTGACACAGTGATGGCAAGACAGGGGTTTCCTAGGATGGGGATTTCAGCATGCTTTGGAGGACCTCTCTTTAGTATCCTTTTCCTAAATTTTGCTAGCCTACACAAATTACATTTGTCTTGTTTTCAGTAAATTTTAGTTATTATTCTAGGCTTTGATGTAAAATTTATGATATAGACTAAGACACTCCAAGAAAAGGATTGGAGCTGAGCCTATAATATGTACCTTTTCCTTAGCTTTAACTTTAGATTTATTATTGGGTGTTGGTATTCCGTTTACTATAGGGACAATAAAACAGGGAGCAAACACAGGGCTATACCAAATGACAGTAAGTACCAAACTGTTTTTAGTTATACTATTAGATAGCATAAAACTTCTTCATCTTTCCCATCAAGGTGATGCTTGCTATGAAAATCATGATTTAAGTTATTAAGCCGAGTTTTCACATGACATTATTGATTTAAATTAAATCCAGTGTTTTCTGTAAATATTTCTAATTATAAAACTTGTTCATTGTTATCATTATAATTATTTTTCCATAGGTGGTGCTATCACTGCAAGAAATTGTACTGGCAGCATCTCTATGCTTCAGCTTGCTGTCATCATTCATACTCCTTCCGATTCTCCGGTTCCGAATTGGCAAGTGTTATTCCATATATTTGTGGTCTCTCTATGTGGCATTCTTGGTAATAGCTTTATTAGTTGAAACTGGGGTATTGACAGCAGATGTGAATGCTTGGGCTAGTCACTAATGGAGGAGGATGGGTATTTTGATATATTTTGCTAATTCTATATCAATCTGAAACTGTAAGGGAGATTGATATAAGTGAAATGTTTTTTGTTTGTCTCAATTGAAATGTATGTGAGATATTGAAGCATTCATTAACATATCCCTGGTATCAATAAAATGTATTGTGCAATTGGTATTTTTTTTATATGATCAAGTTGATAAATTGTTTGTATTGTAATTATTATTTCATGCTGATTTAGTGTCACATTTGTTTGATGCAGTTTTTGTAAAAGATGTTAGATATTCATACTGTTGAAATCCATGTTATCACTCATTGCTCCATATGTGACATCATGTGGTTAATTTAGATCCCAATCTGTTGATGGTGTAAAACTCCATAGAGTAAGTGGGTTAAGTTTGTTTTTTCCATATTTTACCATAACTTAAAGTATAATGAACATTATGGCTGGACCAGTTACGTAATGATTAAAATTTTTCAGATAATTAACCAACAGTTTATTTTAATAACAGTTTAAAAATGTCAGGAATATTTAGTAAATCCAGAAGGCTATAACTGTAGTATTATATATTAAGATATAATTATTGTAATATTTTGATAAAAAGATATTTTGTGTACAAGTTAAGATACTCTGCTGGTCCCTGTTGTACCTGTATGTGTGCCAGTATGTGTTCTGGTCATGTTGACTTATGTATGCTTAAGGGTATAATCTAGTGCTATATTGTACGTTGACATATCTTATCATGTACGTTTTTTTTTTTTTTTACAAAATTTTCTTCTGCACTTCTTGAACCAAATTGGTAACAAATGATAAAAAGTATAAAATCCATGTCAGAAACTGTATGGGCACAGGTAAATAAATTGAATCTATATTACATGGTGGTTAAATGCACAAAGCTTTTGGTTTTGTCATTTAACTCAGTTTAGAAGACACTGGTAGACAGTCCTTGTCAGAGCATCTCCTGCAGAAGAATAGTGCCCAGAATAACAATTCTATTAAAACTAGGGAAATTGACTGAAACTGCAAATGGTAGGATAAAATTACATTAACTTTTTATTAATGCATTATTTCTAAACTTTGAAAAAGTTGATGCAATGTGAAAAAATACTCAAAAGGAAAACAGCCAGGTGAACAACTGCATCACCTGCATCAAGCCTCATTGGAAGTGATTGAAAACTAGCACTTGGATGGACAACGTGTTGATGCATCTTTTTTTTATTTGTAAAATGATTGTATCAAAAGGTAACAAAGAAGAAGCACATAAACTACTTATAAAGGTCTGATTGACAACTAGATTTTCTTAATAACATTCTTTCCATAATACGATGCCAGGGTACCCCCTTACTTTATGAGGGAAGTATGCAAAGAGATATATATACCTCTGAATTGCCTGACATAACCAATAATTCCTTCAGAAATTCAACATTACAATAACCTAAATGAAGCCAGTGACATAATGTACAAAAGTTGTGTGAATAGTTTTTTGCTATATCCTTCCGATAAAATAATGATCTTTAAGGGAGCTTATGATCAAAAATGTAGTGCTGTGATTACAAACTTTTTTTTTACTTTTGAACATGATATTTCGAATAGTAGGTAGACTTTGATGCAAATTCATAATATTTATGTTATAATAAGTTTTTTCCCTTATTTAATTATCTCATGACAAGTTGGGGGTAAAGTATGCAGAATCACGCTATTCTTAACCACATAACTTTGTACACGATTAAAGATGTACTCTCATAACAAGATTCTGCAATATCAGTTTTTTATGTATATCCTTTCACATTTACCTAGGTATATTTTCTGCTTTGCCATGTTCATATGAATTGAACCTTACATGTTTATACGCTGGTATAACATACGTAGTCATTTCTTTGTTAACCTATTATAACGACTTGGGGAACAATGGAAATAAACTATTCAGGCATGTGACCAGCAATTAGAATTTAGAATTAGGGTTCTTTTTCTGAGAAAGTGAACTTTTTTACCCAAGTAGTTGACCAAACTTGAGGAACGACAAAGGACCTGGATGAGACAAAATCTGGATTCAGAGTGGACATTTTCCTGCAAAAAGGCAGTTCTTTTGACCCCCCCCCTCCGAAACACCCTGCCTAGCGGTACAGACCTGCTATCATAATAAGTATAAATCCTGTACAATTTGAATATACACGTACCTGTAAAGATGTTGATAATATTATTCGATTATTATACTTTCATTCAATAAGGAACCATATATCACTTCTAAATGCTTATTATTTATTACAGTTTAAAATCCTATGCTATGAAAACTGTAATAATAAGATTGTTATATTTTATCACGGCATTTATGCATTGTGAACTTGGCACGTCATTAACAAGTATCACATATATTTACATTATGTTGAAGGCCGTTCCAATATGTGAATTTGTTAAAATTGATTTGAATAAAAGAAAGCATCAGTTGGGTTGGGTTTCCTTTCAGATTTATTTTACTGTTCGATTTTTTTCAGTTTGTGTTCGTCGTCAAATGAATATCAAATAAAGGATTGTCATCAGATATAAGCATCATCAATAACTGGTTTAAAAATTAATCGTCAATAAAATTGTGTTTCAAAGCATCATGTACTTAAACGATTCTGTATTTTCTACCCTTACCCTACTATTATCGCTCATACAAAGATTTTTCAGTATTGCCTTGCTATGACGCCTGTGTTCTCTACGCCCGTTTTCGTTCTGCCTTGGAATCCGAAGACTATCGAGTGCAATTTTACAAAAAAAAAAAGTTTTGATTTTGCCTTATACAGTAAGTGATTTATCGATATTAAACAATCAAAATTTGGAAATTCTGTTCATTTTGTTACTAAATGTGATCACGTGACTTTACAAATTATAAACGTTAAGAATCGGGGAGGGGGGGGGTTTGGTCCTTGGGTATCAAAAGAACAAATAGGCCACTTTTCGGAGGGCAGTGTTAATATGAATGATTAATCTTATGAAACCATTTATAAGCGTAAAGCCTTATTCTGCAGACAAAGTAAATGAAATATGGCATAAAAAAACAATATGGTATCTATGTACAATATGTCAATTTATTAATCAATATAAAATTGCATCGCTTTAATTCTCAGAAACAGTAAGTTGTGCATCATATACAAACATCATGTGTACAAATTTATACGTTGGTTATTAAAGTAGTATGAATGCATTAAACTACGCGTGTTTCAATATACAATATGTGTCAATATAAATGATTTCATATTTGTGTTCTAATGGATGTAATTCAATATATATATACATGTATGTGGGCGTGTATACGCATTAGTGCTGCGTGCCAGCAATCATTTATCACAAAATTTCCCCTTTCCACATACTTTTGTTAGTATTTGACGAAACCGTCATTTTAAAGTTAGTTTGGTGCATTTCAATATGGCATGGTAGCACGAATGCCGAAGTGATAATGTGAGTGGGAGTGAAGGTGGTGACGATGCATGGATCTGGGCCTGATGGTGTTTTATCCTGAAGGAGGGAGAGTGATATCACTCTACATGGCAGTGGAATGAGGTGTGGAGTGAGGGGGGTAGGCCTATAGTTGTGCAGTAAATGGAGTGGGAATGAAGATGCCATGTTATCTGGTTGTATGCTTACTATGACGATGAAATGATGGTTAACTCTGGAATCGTCAGTTATGTCAGACATGTTAAGTATAAGATACCTTAAACTAAATTTTGTATGTGTTAGATGTGTACTTTTGACGGCCATATGCACAGCTGTTGATGATTAAGTTTTTAAAATCCAAATCAATAGCTAATGGAGCATCACTGACTGCAGTCTGACAAAATAATGCATTTCACATTTTGTACTGAGGTTTGATATCTTAAACCATTTAACGATTAATCAAAAATGATCATGTCATGTTTTTTTCTAACGGGATTTTTTTTTTTTTTTTTTTTTTTTTTTTTTTTTGCGTGTATGGCATGGCAGAGTTAAAATACACATACCCTGAGTTCTCAGAATATTTTGAATTAATGTTCTTTGTATGCTATTTCACTAAACCCTTGCCACTGCAAAGAGTCCTCACACGGCAGGGTGAATAAAAGACGAGAATGTGAAAAACTCTGAAAAGTATTTGATCACAGAATATCATAAGAATCTTGACCGTAAAATCCAATGCAAAGAATTTACGTAAACGTTCGCTTTGCAAATGGAAGACCAATATAGTGAAAAATATTATTTATAAATATATAACTTTTTCTGCATTGGCATATCACTTTTGCGTCGTTCACATCCCATTGCTTATCACATCTCCGTTGGTGAGTATTGTGGCGTTCTTGGCTGCAACGTTGTTCAACTTATTACAGTCGCTGGGTGTTTGTGTATCAGATTTTTGCTGCAAGTTCTCACTTCTGTCGACTTCTCCTGGCGGATGTGTCGGGGTTGGTTCTCCAGACGTCGGAAGCGTTCCCTGGTCGTCACATGAGCTCATATTTTGGTCATCAACGGATGAAGTTCGCTTTAAGGCACCACGTGACCTGGTGGACTGCTGAGATGGAAGAGTGCCATTTCTTTCATTCAGATCCTGAGTCTTCGATTTCTGTGCCTGAGGGGAAGGTTGAGGTGGAGCAGGCGACGATATTTTATCGTCTGTAGCGCTACATTCATTTTTACCGTTAGGGTTGGCAACAATATCTGCATCATTTTCTCTGTGATCCTCCATATCTATTTTGACATCATTCAAAGCAGATGCTTCTTTAGTCTTCCCAGAGGGGCTAGAGATATTGGTATCCACAGGGTCGGGTTTAACTGATCCAGTGACGGTTGTCTCATTCTCTTTACTGTCTTTCGTGTTCATCTGAGACGCCTTTCCCTTCAGTGGAGACAGCATAAATGGGTTGATTCTGTTGCTGTTGTCATCTTCGATAACCTCTTCACTTTCAGTGATTTGAGCCATCTGTTCGTTCTTGGCAACATTTTCTCTGCAAAAAAGTGTGCGATTACTTCACACGTTTGAGACAATGCTTCTATTGGTAAATTTGTAAATTTTCACAGTAAAACGAAGGTATAAGCCTCCCAACTATATCATATTTATATATTTAACAACATCAAATAGATGAATGTATGGAAAGAAAGAAAAAATTCTGGCTATCAGTATAGGAAAAAACGTACATATCTTTATATAAATGGCTCATACATACTTGCTAGCAAAGTGGTGCATCATGGACATCGAGGCACATAACATGGAGGAGATGCCTTCCTTGGCGGTAACGTTTTTGTGAACCGAAGCTAAGTTGAAAAATACAAAAATAATAATTATCACTTTTTACATTCAAAATTTAAAAAATGGAGAAGTCAAATAAAGGTTCACACAAAAAACAGAGCATATTACTTAAAAACATCATCAAAAGAACATAAATTTTCTTAGATAATAAACCACAGCACTTTTCATTGTTGGTTTGTGCAACATGTTTTAAAGCTATTTCTTTCCATTTATAAATCAAGGAGTTACAATCAGATAAAAGAATTACAATTACCTTTAGGTTTACAGTTGAGCACTTCGTGATTTTTGGCGCCATATTTGGAGGCAAGTGATCGCAGACTATCTAGTTCTTTCTGCAAGTGTCAAGTGAAGAGTGTTTCAAGGACATCATTCAAATTAAGCAACTTTAAATGTGACATACGTCTTACACGAGTGAAGTGGTTAATAATCCAAAACGTCTGGTACATGTACGTGATGAAAAGAATATTATTTAAACAATTTAACAAATTTGAGACACACAGAAAAGTCAGCGAGAGACTCAAATTAGATTTTTAAAATAAGAAAAATTTACCTCCATGAAACCAATTCTAACATCCAAATCAGAAATTTTGGCTTCGGCGCGTTTTCTGGCCCTCATCTGGAGTGTCAGTCTAAACTTGAGTCTCTTCCTCGACGTCACCAAGAAACCTTTAAATGATATAAGAACAATATAATAAATTATTTTACCAAACCACTGACTACCACACCTACAAAGAATATAATACCTACAAAGAATATAATATTTCAAACGTGTAGAGGAGAGTAATTAAATCACAATGGTCAACAGAAACCCTACCAAATTTACTTAAAGAATTCGCTTTATAGGCTTAGTATGCGTTAGACTTTTAAAACATTCAGAATAAATACCGTTGAATACACGCAGCATTCTCCACATAAGGAAGAAGATAAGGAGAGAGGCAGCGTCCACCCCAGAGCGTCCACCCAGCCCGTCGTAGAAAATAACATCCACTGTGAAGGATATGATAATGATGATGCCATCTACTAGCTGCAAAAAAAAAGAAATTTGTTGCAATGCTATTGACTTGTTCGTAAAAAATGTCTTAAATAGGTACCATAAAAATACCTGTCCACGAAAAGGTAAAATAAATCAATCCTAGAAAATCTAAGGTACTAAGGTTACAAGTGGCATCGTTATTCTTATTGCCGAGACCATTTTCTCTTAAATAGTTTCCATGTAGCAACTCACCTCCATTTTCTTCCTGAAGTACGAAAGGCGCAAAGCGTAACACTTCAAAATGACCTAAAATCACAATTAATTTCATGTGAAGAGTGTAACAAACGATGTGCTTTAAACTAGGATTACACGTTAAGAACTTTTAGGTCTGATATGGTGTAGTTGAAAGGGGACATGTGGAATTTTTTCAAAAGTCAAAATATTGAACATGCAGATCCAAAAAAGGGCGCCCCTTCCTTTCCTTCTTCTTACCCAGTCACCCTCTTTCTCAAAGGACGGGAAGACACATTCTTGGGCAAACAGAACTATGTTCCATAGCTTTAATTACTTTTGGGAAGAATAGTTAGGGACAAAATAGTTAAACTTTTTTATGCCCCATACAATTCTTGATATCTAGACGCGCCAGCAAATTAACTTAAAGAACTCATTCGTCTATAAAGATCATATTACTTAACAAAATGGCGCCATACGCAATGTACACAGTACAACCAAATATGCAAATTATCCTTGTTGGAATATCAACCCATCATCAACATATGACGTACCTCCACCAAGAAAATCCCCAGTATAACAATACTGCTGATATGCAGGGCATGTGCTACGTTTTCTATAAGGCTATGTCCTCCATGTCCGTCTCCGTGTGCATCTTTGGAGTGACTCTCATTAGCAGCTAATTTATCTGAAGATACATGGACCTCTAATGTACTATCGTTATCACCCTGTGTTTCCTCTTTGTACAGTAGTCTACGTAAAAAGATTCCGCCTTCGGCGCTGGACGATCCCATAACAGTTTCTGCGCCCTCTTGGACAGCATCAAGTAGATGGGCGACAGAGCTTAAATCTCGCTTGTGAACGCTATGGCTGGACGAACCGTGCGAGCTGTTGGTCTCGCCATGAAGAGAGTTGATGATATCGCTCAAGGTGACATCCGCACCGTGCACGTGTGCCAGGGCACCCGGCATTCTGGAGTCAATGGCATCAATCAGCTTGCTGATGTCCTCCTGATTGGCATTGCATTTCGCTAAAATCGAAATATTTCAGACTTAAGAGGTTGTCAATGTTACTTTCTGTTGTTAGAACAATGTAATTTTAATTTCCGTGTTAAAGCACACAATATATTAAATTCAGACAATGCATTCACCGCTCCTTGTATATTTTAAGTTTTCTTTAAATAGAGAGAGAATGCTTATAAGTATTATTGCACTTCTTTTAATGCGTAAAAATGAGTGTTATCCAACAATTGATGCCACGTAGCCATTTAACGTAGTCGGTTTGCATACGCCAATTGACTCTACGTTCAGAGACCATCTCATATGAACAACACGATCATGCCAATATTTCAATATTTTAAATAAGCTCAAAAATACATGGGCATCAAGCATGAACAGGTAAGACTGGACAAATCTCTGCTATATGCAGTAAGTGTAGAGACACACTCAGTCATCTCACCAATCTACATGGAGCTTACCTTGCACTATATGGACGTCCAGCATGAGCAATGACACCATGAGAACGGCATCAATCAGGACCAGAATGCAGATTGCGACCTGGATAGGGTTGCTTTCCAATACCTCAACCAGCTTTTCATGGCATCTGAAATGGAAGGAAATTCCCTGTTGGTTTATTTTTAAAAAAGCGAAAGAACAGTGCAGCGTATTCAAGCAGTTTGTATATAGTTGAATCAAAACATGCCCTATGCAATAATTGAATTTACAATGTGAGATTTATCAAATGTATTTTCTATTCGTTTAGCGATCTTTGATGTATCAATTTCAAATCTAATCAACAATGAAATGAAAAAAAAAAAAAAAGAAACGGCACCGAAACAATAACGTGATATCACAAGAACATGTTCAGTCTGCAAGTGTGTGCCTTGAGTGGCCAATAAGTCTGGGCTTCGTCTTCTGTAATAGGTTATTAAAAATACACGCGTGTTACATTGGGACTGTTTTATTTCCTGTCTGACACTAAAAAGACTTCAACAGAACAAAATTGCGCAATTTCTTTTCTCCTGTCGATGAAGTTTGCGTTGCAAAATATCCCACGTATCTGGCAAAACTTGAGGGGCTCTTCCGATATTAGCAAGTCCAATTACATAGCCGAGATGTATGCGTTAATGGTCTGCCTAGGTGATCTTCGGGGCCAAGTCTACAAGGTCACACTATCTGATACACTGATTTATTGATTGCATTATCCTACGTGGGTTTAAGTTATGTGGAAACATATTGATTAAACCGTTCCCCAAATATGCCAGTGTATTTTGTGGTCCGTTCTGCGGCAATATATCTCCCTTATTTCGTTATTTCAGTGCGAAATAATTGGTGAGGTTCTCTGTTGATATTGTGGATGAATTCTGTAGGACTGAGTTCAATTAAGAAACATATGTGAAATGAAGTAGAATAAGTGTCCAATTGAAAAGATAACGACAAGAAAAACGCGCAATGTTCTTAAATGTGTACAAAATTTAGAGAAAATGACAGACTATCGGAAGCCGCCATGTTTTAGGCTGTCAATTAAATCCATATCAGAATACCAGAGAAAGGTTATTCTAGATATACGATTGATTGTCTGTGCATCGAAAATTTTCATGAATAAGCGAAAAACTACAATCGCACATTAAACAAATTATAATGAAAAAAGTAAGCAAACACAAGAGAAAAAAAAAAGAAACAAAAAGAGTTTCTGAGTGTTTAAAGGCTACTAAAGCATCTATATGAAAAATTCGACATGGAAGGTATACTTGTGAAAATGCTCTCGTCCTCGAATTATGACTTTAATGTGATCAGTGTCCGCAGTATTTCATAAATGTCTGGTTGGACAAAGAAATTAACTTGCGTACAAAGTGCCCTAGTAACGTCATTTCCTAAGAGATTCTATATAACCTCATTTGCGTAGAACTAGACAGCAGGCTTTCTGTGCGTCGTTACTGGACACTATAAAATCAGTTTTACTGGCGGTAGGAGAAGATATACCAATATTAGACAAAATTACGATGTGCATGTATACGTCAGGGTAAGCTTAGTGCTGAGTTAATTACGGCCGGTGGGTATTTTATGCAGAGTGTACATTTGGTAAAGTTGTCAAATATTACGTTTTTTCTATTTAAAATGACATTCACATCTTGCGAAAGATGAAAATCAAACAAATCTGACAAATTGGCAAAATACGTCAGTCTTGATTAAACTCTTTTTAGAGGATTTATAACGAAATGCCCTTTAAGGAATATGTCAATGTCGGCTTCCATTAGGGTTACATCAATCTGAAGTGATCTGCATAACAAATATCTCAATCTTTCATAGGACATGACTTCAGTGAATTTTGCGTACACTTACTTTAACTTCAACATTAACTTACAAGTGCGATAACTAAACGTAATAACAACTGTGATTAAATACTACATCAGGATATTCATGGGTGTTGTACTGTTATTCTATGGTCCACTCTACTTGTACCTTTTTGACTCTTGTACAAAGTTTGCAGGGTCGTCCAGGCGACTGTAGTCCTTTCCGAGTTCAAACACCTCAAGCAGATCGTCAGTTTCTTCATATTCCGAGCGCGACGAATAAAGGCTCAAGGATGTGTTACAGGTCATCGTCATAACGTCATTCTCCGAAATAAGCGACTTTCCAAGTTTGAAAAAACATGTATGCAACATTGAAAAGCCGCGTGAAGTCCCTAAATTAGGATAGTACCTTCTCCTTGCTGCTACACGAACGTGATATTTACAACGGAAATCTTAAATGCGTAGCATTTTTTCAATGCTGAGGAATACTTTTTCGTTTCATTATTCCTGTAGCAATTATCCCTGGTAACTTCTCGGTAAGGCTCGGCTTCACTTTTTCATTGATTTTTGCCCACACGAGAGGTCTGAATCAGGTGAATATGCTACAGATTCTATGAACACGTGCGATGAAGCTGTTGAGCATAATGCTAATCAAACCAATCCGATTTCTGGGGATTTCGCCGGTCCATGTATTATTTCTCTGACCCAACAGCGATCATGAAGAGCAAGTGACATGAATCAGCGCAATGGCTACTTTTGTTATCCTTAATGATATGTCTTATCACTTCCAGGGCAACTGAAGTTGCTGTTACTTTGACTTATGTCTCCAATAACTCCTTCAGGGAATTGTCCTGTTGTTAATTGGGACTGTGACGTCACTTTGCCATAGTGGATACTGCGTCACGTAAGGTTTTCAAGAGATTTCTCCTCTCATGGCTTGAGTCTGGAACGGCCACTACGCGTTTTCATAAACGGGGGCATTCCTTTAGATTAAGAAACAGTCAGGCGAATTTATTCCAGGGGGAAAGACCAGAATATATGTCTGTTAACGGAAGTATATCCTTGTATTCCGGGTAAAAGAGTGGATGAAAGGATTTAAGTCTGCGTCAAACTACTGCAAGGCTGCCTTAACAGTTCCCTCTAACCGAATTATTATTGCTATTTGGCAACTAGAACCTTGGCTAGACAAGCGGCTGGTACCCTGCTGGTTTTTAGGGTTTAAAAATAGTTGGACAATCCTCTATTTTTTGTTTGCTTGCTGTCATTTCTAGGAAAAAAAGTTTTATAAGAATAATAGGATAACTGAAAAGGCCTCCTCTTAAAGTATCATGCTGCGTTTAACCTTTTCTGTTGACTAAAAAATAACATGAAAATATGCACCGTGGGTTTCGTGTATCTGTCGATTCAGTTGTGGTGTGAACCATCACACCAGCTAGTATATCACGACGGAGAAACTCCGTTATTGCTACTCGTACCACTTCCTCAATCTTAGGCTTTTCTTAGAAAGAAAACAGCGTTCGTGTCACTATAAATGCCAACGCTGTAGTCTGGATTAAGTGATGTGCCCGCAAAAGTTCACACAGGTAAAATACAAATTTCCATAATTAGCCACGTGCTTCTATTCCAGAAGATGAGGCTAGCAGGGGATTTGAAGGTTACAATAACAAACTTTTGTTAGAAAACACTTTTCTCTCAGCGAAATCACGTGAAATATAAGCAAGAAAAAAATCTATAGCTCTCGTAATATTGTAAGTGTCGTGTGAATCACTATAACAACACAGCATAAATTCAAACCTGTGTGTTTTGTTATCGTCAGATATTTCCACAAAAATGAAAGGAAATCTTAGAACAACTTGGGTTTTTAAAACTTTGAAAACAAAATGTGCTTTATAAATCTTATATTCCCACCTGTCCTGACGCACCTCACAGTCCAAAATGAAATTAAATTAGTATTTATGACACTTTTTTCAAATAAGAGCATAGTCGATATCAAAGATTCTTAGCTAAGTTATCTGTAATTCAAACGCCTAGGTGATGATTCTCGTTTGTCGGCCAACTGGTGCCCCACAAGAGCCACAGGGCAGAATCGCATGGCAGTGCGAGTGGCAATTTTGCTTCCCCATGACTGGCACAGAACAATACTTAATGTTGGTGCGGCTAATTGGTGCTCCTCAACTGGTACAGTGCAGTATGCATACCACCACATCTTGGTATTGCCACTTCTTGTTCCACAATTGGTACAGTTCAGTACATGTATGTATGCCAACACATGAGGGTATGGATAATTTTTTCACCTTAAGCCCACTTGCTGCCCTGATACTGGTACAGAACAATACTGGATGGCGGTACATCTTTCGATCACATAGTACAGCCCACAGCTTATGTAGCACAGATTGTCATTATCATTAGGCTATCGTTATTTGGTCGTGTATTGCACGGATACTGGTACAGATTAGTACGACATGGCAACATGGGCTTTTTTTAGGGTGCTGGCTCCCTTAAAGTGGTTAAGTTATGTTAAGTATCCCTGTATTTTTGTGAACTAAATCCTGAATGCCTTGACTTTACCCCCGTATGCCGTTGTGTTACAGGTCTGCTTTACTCTACAATATAATGTGTTCAACTATACTGCTTTTAAAAGGTATTGAATCTCATAAAAATACTTACGATTTCTCCGCTTGAGCCTGGGCTTCAATCTCAGTTTGTAGAATGTCATCGTCGATATTGTCATCTTCTAGCTCTTGTTCGAAACTTTTGTGCCGAAGAAAACTGAACTGGCTGCTCAAACTGAAGAAAAAAGAGGAATGCTATATTTAAAACGTTACACATCTACGTTATGTAATTAAAAAGAGAAATTTTCCTTGCCTTTATATCTGCAAATGACTTAGTAGCATTTTGAAAAAAAAAACCGGTACACAGAAAATGCTCCTGAACAGTATAACTTTTCTTCATTAAAGGTCTAAAACATGAGGAAAAATGCCACAATTTACGTAAGATGCACACGTTCTTTTTTCGGGGTAAAATATGCTTCCCAATCGACCGGCCGAAGGGTTCTAATTCTCAAGCAAAAAATCCATATTACAAACATTTTCGCATTCTAAGGTAGTTCTGCTACCTGCACCACTGTATCCAAGTGATGTGGCAAAACAGTTCCCAGCTGTTCCGTTTGTACTTCGTTGACATTATATATCCAAGTAAGTCGCACACACACTGCATCCACTTATAAATCACATTTTCCCTGTATTTTTATGAGTCTGGAGACAAAAATTAACTTTTAAGCCTTACTTCCGGCCTATATCGAAATACTGGGAAGCGAAAATACGACTGAAAATAGAGTGCAATATCAACTGTTTTTACTGGCAATATCTCAAATGGTACAACTTGACGCTTTGGACCTGATTCTAATCTCGTTCTCCTGGCGCGAGACGAGACTAGTGCGTGCAAACAGTTTCAAGATACATCATCACGAAATATACTTAAGTTTTCTTAAGGATCCAATAATCTAATTTTAAATTAGGCCATGCAAGTAGCTTAATTTGATACAGGTAGAGATATCATTTTCTTTTTCTTTTCTTCTTATTTGATGTTATGCTGATAGTCTAAATTCTGTTGTTTCTTTTATA
Organism: Lingula anatina; assembly: GCF_051362555.1. NCBI lineage: Eukaryota > Metazoa > Brachiopoda > Lingulata > Lingulida > Lingulidae > Lingula > Lingula anatina. The sequence goes on from NC_141767.1 coordinate 48,563,633, forward strand.
AATTTAACATAAATATAACAGGTAGTCATGTTGATACTATGACGGCCAAAACATCACAAACAAGTCTTACCTTTTAACACTTTCGAAAATGGTATGACAACGCATATTTTGTTCTAGGTGAGTTTTGGATACTTGTATATATTATCGATGTATAATTAAAAGCTGCCTGGTGATTCGAAGATTGTTTGATATAACTGGTATACCGTTTCTACAGTAACTTAGTGACTCTCAGTATCTTTTTCCTTGAACTGGTAAGGGTACTACTTTCCAGCTATTTGTATCAATTGACTCCCTTTCCGGCCCTGCTCGAGTAAACACGTAAGATATAATCATAGACTTCCGCGTTGGAAACCTAATCTACTGTATGTATATTCTTTATTGCTTGTTGATCCAATATAATTTAATTCCAGATGATTTATGTCCTAACCTCAGCTCGAACCAAGGCAGCAAAACAAAATATCTCTTTTCAGGGAGTGGATTGCCTGGGGAGCATTTATCAGTTCACCTGAGAGAACCCAAACTGTGTTTTATTTCAAGGAAATGTTTCAAGAGAGGCATGTTAATTGGTCAATGGCCAATCTACAAAATGATAATTGTTTATACTGAAGACAAACGGAAAACAGAACAAGATGTCAAATTGCGATGTTGGTGTCCTGAAAACGAAGCCATTTCCCCCAAAGAATATATTAGGAAAACGTGCATCTCCTTATTTGCACAGAAAAACTGCGTAAAACATGTGTTAAATTTGTGAAAATCAAACTCTCATGCAGCTATGTTTTTTTCTTTCTTCCTTTTTTTTTTTTTTTTTTTTTTGAGGGGGGGGGGGAGGCTAAGGCCCCTACCTTGCTTTACAAATAGATAGTAAAATCCTACAAATATAAAAGGACTGATAATGAGAAAAGGTTGTGTTTAGTAGGACTTCCTCTAGGGTTAATTCACTCAGAGCTTGAGGTCAAGCTGTTCTATGAAAAAAGTTGCTGGAGATGTGGAAAATGGGAAAAATACCATTCACAACAAATTACATGTCAAACAACAAAATAGGAAGAGAAAACACATCGTTAATTTGTACCAAGTGGCGCTACACCACGTGCATAATTTCCCGGACAAAGGTGCTCCTTTAAGAGCGACCTCTGCTAAAAAGAGGTTTTGCGGAGAAAGGGGTGTTTTAAACTTCTCTCATTGGTGTATTGAGGTGTAAACAGTGTTATATAAAACCGTAAGATTTTGGTGCACAGCAACATAAAAATAATGTACTGTTTGAATTAGACGAACACCTGCCAAATCACCGTCTCACAGACTATTAGAAACGAGAAAGATGAAAGAAACACCACTAAAATGTATTAAGTGATGTGGCTTCATTACATGGATATACAACCGCGTTATTCTATGCATGCCTGAAAGGCGAAAGAAGCGGAATAATTCATCATCGAAAAGTTCTTACAAAGACAATGTTTTTATTCCTAATGGGAACCTATTAGATTTACGATGTCTTATATAAAAGATCAAACTCCATCATTTCGACTTGAACAGGGCTTTCATGGGTTTTTGGGACGCTTTCGTTACGCAACATGTCTGAACTTTTGTTGGGTTTAGGACGTCATTTCTTTCATTATAAGATATTTCTGTGAAATTACGTTTGCTTACCACTGAAAAGAGGTTAGTCTCCACCAGACATTAATTAAGGGCATTAAGTCTCTATGAGCAATCTCGCGTGGTTTGTAGTAACATTCCTCCAGTTAATGGACGTCTGTTGCAACATGGACTGAACATGAGTAACTGACAAGCCGCGTTTAGGTGGAACACTCATCAGAATACTAACAAGCCGAGGCACTCGGCGTATAGAAATAACACCAATCTAAATTACAGACTTGGTCGATCGGGGGGGGGGGGGGGGGGGGGATTAGCTTTGGAAACAGATGTAAAAACAAGCCTTCAGTACACGTTGAAGATAAAATACTAAAGAATGAATCACGAATTTTCACATAATATGTACTGTGAATCTGTAGTAAAGTGTGATTCACCCACTGCATTACTCCAACACATTTGTTTGCTGGCAGGACACAAAATTGATCGCCCGAGTCACTTTTCGGGTGAATACGGGGATGCACGTGTTCCGTATTCCCTGCAAAGCTACGGGCGCGGCACTCGGCTTTAGACAATTCCCCGAACCTCTAACTTAAGCTTAAAGATAAACGTAGGATTGAGTGGAATAATTATCCTTCTGGCTGACAAAGAGGACACGTTCTTGCTTTGAGCCAATTAATGTACAATGCACCTACCTTTTAAATGAACTAGAAACGATGTGATGTCTACCTATACCTTGCCTTCCGTCTAAGGTATACTTATTTCTCCACCGCATGTCAACACGGGCGTATTAATATAGAGACACCTCGTAGGGGCTTGCATATGCAGCACCAGCTGTGGCACCAGTATGGAGAGTTGTGACTTACTTTTTAATTGGTTTTAAATGTCCATTAGTTTCACGGTCGTGCTGACAATGCATACAAGAGTCAACGTACGTTACTAATCTGATATAACTTCATATTTAGCGCAATGACGAGGTTTTATTTTAAACCGAGATAAGACAAAGTTCCAATCGCATAAATAAAAGAACTATTGTAATTTCAGTGTAAAGTCACTGCCGTGCAATAACAACGTTAACACAGCACGCCAATCTAGTAATAAAATGCTGGGAACCGATATTATTAGTGGTGGACATGCAACAAGACCTCTCCCGAGTAGACACAAATATGAGAAAAACAATTTTCCGCATATTAAGCAATTGTTTTGGTTTCTAAATTTCACATTTACTTACAAGTTTAGCGACCGAAACTTGCTGTTGTAATGGGTGTCCCTTTCACTAGAACTGCCGAACATCATCATCATCTTGCAAAACTTGGTGTCTCTACAGAATTCTGTACGACGCCTTTGAAATCTTTAAACACTGTCCAACGACCCACTACATCATATGTGTTAAGTACCGGGTGACACTGTTTCGTAATAACTAGACATCTGATAGCTAAGATATGCTTTAATGACACCCAATAATGATAGCTTTGACGGTCTATCTTTTGCTATATCAGAGTGATGCAACGCAAAGGACAAGAAAAGATTTTACATTGTCTGATCCTCCGTAGATACTAACATGTAAACGATAAAGGTGCTGATTAAAATCTAATTGCACCAAGCCACTGTTTTATTTCTGATGTCGTTCACATTTTACGTGAGACAAAGACGGGTTTGGTATGGGCGTGGCTTGTGATGCAAGTTAGCTTCATAGTAATGTCGATTTTCTGTCACAAAAATATGAACCTTGAAGGCCATAACAAGCAGGCTGCTTTCCTTTGGCCACAGAATAAGTGGATAGGAGCTTGCAATGTTTTATTTAAAATGTTTTTGCCCACCAAGAATTGAGCCCTTATGTACTTTTAGAGGTGTACCTAAAACCCGAATACGTTCTGAAATTTATTCGATTTTTTTTTTTACTTTTCCATCAGTAATAAAATACCCAATATTTAAGTGGCCCAATATAAAGATAAAAATACCTGAAGATATTTGCGATACCCATAGAATACTATTCGTTACGGGGATATTGTAAAACTTTAGAGCGGCAATGAAGAATTAAACAGTGCGTGAAGCGGTCAGTTGTGAATTTGGCTTCCAAATAATTATCCTACCAACATTCACCGGAACACTATTTAACATAACTTTGGGTTTGTATGAATAATTAAACACCTTTCTTCTCTTCAAATCCCTCAAATATAGGAATGTGACATTCGAGAAAAACATCTTTTGAATTTTTTTCTAGCCCAACCGTTTGCTTTGTAGGTGATACAGGACTCAAAAGTGACCATGCGTAGTTAAAAATATTCTTATGGGGGCGAGATAAATTACACAAAAGCATACGGCTACATTAATTGATAGGCAGGTACCATTTACTACATCGGTCATTTAGGGGTCATTCAGTCTGAGGGTCTAAGATCCCCATTATCTCCCTATTATGCTACATTTTCTCAATCATTCTTATTTTTGATTTAAATTGTAAATTATACGCCCGTCAATCAAAATTAATAGTACATTTTTTCCTTAATACAAGTGCTGCACGTTTTAAGGCACGTGCTTCATGAGTTCCGTTTTTATAACAGACGAAACTGCACGAAAATGGGAGAAGGAACTAATAGTGGTCAGATAAAAACCACTCATTCGAAAACATCCTTCTCAAATTTCCCGACATAGATGACATGTGATCTGTCAAATATTGTAATTCCATTTAGGGCAGCGGAAATCCAAATTCCTAGTCTTAAAGGCCAACTAAGATTATAAATATTTACCATAATTCATAAAACTCGGGCTTTAGTGCAACTACTACATTTTTCCTTGAATTATTGCAGCAAAGTGGAGGGGGGATCACGTCATAAGGGCTTCCAAAAAATGGGTTTGTTTCAGAAGGTAGGGACATGAATTTCCGATATTTTACCTACTCCTGTTCGAGGTGGGAATGCTGTTAACTAGTTAAACAAAAGAAATGGCACTATGATGTTGCTTAAGCTAAAATGAGCAAAAACGCCCAAATATTCTAATTATATATGTAACATGTTATTGGCTAGGAACAATAATCTGAAGATCTGAATCATCTCACAGGTGCGTGCAGCTGCTGATATATACTGAGAAAAAATATAAACGCCCCACACAATATATGTATATAATATTGTGTGTGGGGCGTTTATATTTTTGCTGAGTATATATCAGTAGCTGCACGCACCTGTGAGATGATTTCATCGTAGGCCTATTTTCGTGACTTGTGCTAATATGTCACAGGTAACACAGGATATTTGGCGGACCTCATTTAAGAGGTAATCTATTGACCAACAACAGACCAGTGAGATGTCTGCATGGGTCAGTGGCATTGACCCTAATTTGAACTGTATGGCGACACTAAATGTGCATATCGGCCACCATCAAAATTTTTGAAAATCCGAGATTTCTACCTATTACAACAATTTTAAAACATTTTTCTTCCATATTTTGAAGTCGAGATATACTATCAGTCTCTGAAATGACATATTTGTATAAATTTTCAGTCAATTGTATAGGCTAACACTTAACAGAATAACACATAACAGAATTGAACTTTAAACCACGGCTAGCGCGTAGAACAAAAGACTCGGCCGTGCTGTATGCGACATACAAGCACGTCATGTACGAGTGCGTTCCACGGTCTGTTGCACTACTAGTGTAGTAGCCAATCAGAGGCCGTGGTTTAAGCCAGATACAACACTCGTCGCCGAGCTGTACGTGAAAATTACTCGTGTATTGTCTCGCCTGCGGCTCGCCAATACACTCGTAATATTTCACGTACAGCTCGGCGACTCGTATTGTATCTATCACAAATATGTGATAAATAGACCTTTGTTGATATGATCTCAAGTATGCGTCATGCTTAAATAAGAACGTTACCAGAATAGGTACGTCTTATACAGTGGCGGATTTAGAAAAATATATCACACCCTCTTGAAATAAGAATTTTGACTAGCTAAATCATAGTTCTAAACCGTTCCAAAGGGCACTGTTTGCTCTTTAAAACACCAAACGATTTTCGGGGCCCTTGAGCAGCGAACCCCACACTAAGGGGGCGACGGTCGGCTTCGCAACCGAGGCCTGTTGTTCTGCCCCCCCTCCTTCAAATAATCCTGGATGCGCCCCTTTTATACATGTATTTTTCTGATAAATGTCAAATTAAATGACAATTGGTACAAAGTCAATTTCAAAAGACACAATGTAAAATTTTTCTGAAGTTAAAATACACTCATTTGAGAGATATAATGAGATATGATAAATCTGATGTTTTTAATGTGGAACCTATTATTACGACCGCACACGTAAGCATTTAAATTCCTATCACTCACCCCTACCGTTTTTACTACCCCCATTACGATTATTTCTAAATTCAATGATGTTATCTAAATATATTTTTTTCTTTTCTGAACAAACTCATAATTCGTACCTGTGATACATGGACCTGTCACGGAAATTATTTAACTTTTGGTGTTTCTCTAAAACATGCAATGAATCTATAAAATGCGTTAGCTGAACTACACACCTTTTGACTACATGTATAACGGGCATGTACAACATCGTCTAATCAAAAAATGGACCAACATTTGCAAGTAAAGCATCATCACCTGTGAATACAACTGCAGAAAATGCAAAGGAAGCGTGCCACTATAAATCACTGAATTAAAAAAAAACAATATAACAAGATAACTAGTCAAAGGAACAATTTACACAATAGGAAAAGGTTTAAGGAGGGTTCACCATCATGAGTATTAGTTCCAGAACATTATACCAGAGAGAAAAGCCATGGACCTTTCACACTATTAATTAACATTGATTTAAAATGCTTACCTTATGCCCCTATTTCACACAGACCACGAATCCCACGAATGGCCATGAATTGACAAATTTCACGATTCGTGGTTGAATCGTAATCAGTTCGTGAAGTTCTTAACAGATTCGTATATATTCGTAGTCAGTTCTTGCACTTCTTGACCAACAGGAATGGGTGGCAAAAACGTTGATGCCCCTATTTCACACAGACCACGAACCCACGAATCGCCAGGAATTGAAAATTTGGTTGAATCGTAATCAGTTCGTGAAGTTCTTAACTGATTCGTATATAATCGTAGTAAGTTCTTGCAATTCTTGATCAATCGGGAATTCGTGGCAAACATTTTGAGCTGTTCATAGTTTTGGCCACGAACTCCCGATTCCAAAAAATCGTAGTGAATTTCTGGACAATATTCGTGCGATTCCAGCCGAATCCCACGAATATTCGTAACGCTATCGCACCTGTATCGTAACTGAATCGTAGAGCGTGTCGAATTAGACCAGAAAATTGGCAAAATCTCACGATTCCAGCCGAATCCCACGAATATTCGTAACACTATCGTACCTGTATCGTAACTGAATCGTGAGCGTGTCGAATAAGACCAGAAAATTGGTTAAATCTCACGAATCCTCACGAATCCTAAAATTTGTCAATTCCTGGCGATTCGTGGGATTCTTGGTCTGTGTGAAATAGGGGCCTTAGGAAACATCATAGAAAAATCTGACTGGACTACAAGAACTGTCCTGACTCACCCTGAATTAACAGTCCAAAGCTTATGTTTATGGTTTATCTTCCTAGCGCAACCAGACCTCATCATGATCTTCCCAAATTGGAATGTACTAGAAACCAGGGGGTGGTTTGGGAAAAGCAAACCTATGTCACTGATTCTAAAAGCTCAGAAGACTCTGCTTTACGTGAATCTGAGGCAACTCTTAAATATCGGCAAAATTTAACACACGATACATTTCACCTTTATCTGACGAGTTGACGTTTATGGTTTTGATGAGGAAATTATATTTATAAAAAACGACGAAAAGATAACTTTTGCCGCTCTTAATTTTCAGGTAATAGATATAATTTAGTGGGCGCTACGTTGTCATCAGACACCTTAGACGGCACTTGTTTGTGATTAACTGGTAAAGTACATTAAGTTTTGATCGAAATCTTTTTGAAAGAGTGACTTTGAGATTGTACAGACAAAAGTCGTCATGGAGCTTAATCGGAGTGACTATTTTCTTAAATGTTGTCAAGTTTCCATTACTCCTTTTTTTTTCTTGGTCTCCGAAGTCAAACGAAGAATAAGAAGGTGTTATGTAATAGGGTTTACAAACTTTCCTCTTAACTATGACAGTGACTGACAGATCACTACACGACGTGGTGATTAGGGGACAGTGCAGAACTTTGGTGCCTCCTCCCCCTCTCCCAGCCACTTTTCACGGGCCATTCTGTTTTATTTTTTTTCTTGTGACGTAAGTTTGAGGCGTGATCTTGAAAATAACACAATGCTCGTAAAACGTAAACATACTTCAATCAAGATGCACAATATTAGTACGTAGAACGCCCCGTTTTCTGGGGTAGTAGACGTTACCGGACAGACGTTGACGTGTCATCTTGCAACTCGAGTCGTATGGCATAAAGTTCCGCCAGTAAATAAAGAAAATTCTAGAGGACAGATGAATAATCGTCAGTATTATGCTTCGACCCCTTTTAGAAATGAAACGCCTTTTGTGATATTCGAAGCGCCTTTGATGTGTTTACGAGTTAGTTTAATTTTCTTTTTATACTGCAGAAATATTCTGTTAAATCAACTGTAAGCTGTAGCCTATGTTTCTCTCGAAATTGCATAACTTCTCATTCATTCTCTTTAATTCGATTTATATTTCTTGGGTTTTACTAAACAATCAAAGCTAGAATAATAGTTTATTAAAAGAAATAATTTTTCTTTGAAGTATCGGAGTGGAACTGTCTTTTGAAGAAACTATTACTGAAACTTAAAACGAATTCATGAGACTGTAAACCACACCACCTTTCGCTGATATCTTAAACGGAATATATCTTATTTCTCCTTAGGCGGAAATGGCATTTTGCTATTTTAATAGAAACAAATCTTTGCCATTTGATGGAAACACCGTTGAGATTATTATCAGCAAATTCAAAAACAGTGGTCATACGCTACATGTCAGAATTTTCATTATAATCAGCAAAGTTGAAAGACAAACTGACTCCTTCATTACTCACAGAGTTATGTTTAGCTTATTCACAATTCTAACATGAAATTTTATTTGAGTCTTTTTAATCATGTGTATGATAAATCATGAAAATGTTTACATCCCGAATAAAGTTTACAGTGCCCAGCATAAGGACAAAGGTGCATGTTTGCATGTCCGTGTCCACTTAGATCTTATATAATATTCTGATTGTTCGCCGTCGCTTATTATATATTATAATTCCTTCAATTAAAGGGAATCGGCACTATCTGCAAAATCTTTGTTTGTTAAGCTTTGCCGGGGGTATATGCTGGGTGAAAAAAACACAATCACTAAAGCTGTCTGATAAATAAAGCGCTATCCTGGACAGTCTGCACTTTTCCCCTTTTTATTTTCTTTAAAACCGGACTAAATGAAGTAACCAGCTCCCGACAAACAATGTGAGGAATAACATTACAGTTGTGCTGGTAATGGAAACCCATGATAACACGAAGGCAAAGATGCACTGAAGCATTCAGCCGCTCAATGACGGTGCGCACCGATGATTGTGTGGCGAGATGAAGTCGTCCTTTGTGATTTATGCGTCTAAAGTGCATGTCAAACACGTGCAAATTCATATTTAACTATGGTAAATCACAAAACTTATACAACATAAAAACGTTAACAACATAACTCGAAAAAGACATGCCTTCAAACCTTTTCAAGAAAGTTTTTAGGTCATTAAAAATTGTAAGGGAAGGGGTATCATTTGCATACGTATGTAAAGGATATAATTGATCCACTTATAAATCCAAATATTGTGCTAATAAGACTCTGTATACCCAACAATGCTTTAATCAGTGACTTTTTGAATCAACCTGACTATGACAGTTTATAGATTTAAAGTTTACGAGGTTCAAGTAAACGTAAACATCTGGTTTTATGATGTAAATTTTTGTAAACATGTCAAAGTAACGGCGAGCTTTTTGGTGGACGAAGATCACTATGACAGCGTCGGGTGCTGGTGTTACTACACAGGTAAACAACTGGTACATTTATATGGTTAAAATGTCCGGCTTCATTCCCTTGTATGCCTAACGCTAGCATCAGAAGTTCACTGAAGCCCTTATTCCTACACTCTGACCACAGGATCTGCTAATTATCCTAAACTTTAACTTTGGGTACTACTACATGTAGTACATGTATTTCAGAGGCCTCTGATATCAGAGTGAACCATGTTCCTATAATGTACTGTAGGTGAGATGGGACGATTAAAAGACAAAACTACAAAAAAATCTCGTGCCTAATGTGAACGTACAAAGTTAAACTCTTCACCGTGGCTGGTGTTCTTTATCTAAATCGTGTGACATCGCGATAATCAATCAAGTTTACGTATATTGGATCGTAGCAAGGTTGAATTTTAGATTACAGAATACCCGACCGACGTCGGTAATGTTCAGTAAAAACACGCCTCTTGTGTGAACGACATCTTACTTTCGAAATAGGCTTTTCTACCCCCAAAACAATGTTTATTTCAAATAGAGACCAATATCCGAGTTAGACGGTCTGCTCTTGGAACGTTTTATTCGCTCCACACTGAAATAGAGCATCGGATCAAGAAACATTACTTAGGACGACATATTACACATGTAGCATTCTTTGAGCACTGTCAAATGTTAAAGATTCAGAGTTGGGCTTCTTATTTACGGTGTAAACCTTTCGAATTGATCCACTTTTGTGATTGACTACCTATTCAGAGGAAAATACATGTACCAAGTGGGAGCATTTTCAAAGATTTCTTTCGCTATAAACATGTGCCATCTGATCTTTATACAGTACTTGCTTTTATTCTCTTGTGTACCTCCCAAATGCTATGATGTAATAGAGCTTTTGCATTATACCGTAACAATGCCATTTACGACATTGTACTCCAACACTGAAAGCGCTTACAGTGTACAATTGTGACCACTACGTGTTCAGTGAGGTGGACGTTATGAAAAACAACTGGGCGAATTTTACATAAGCCTCCCCCTTTTCTTTACCATATTGAAGATTCATCTAAGTTTGTAGAATATAGATTATTTATCTTTATTATATTCAGGACGATATATGAAAACAAGAATACACCAATATTCGGTGCATTGCATAATCTGTGCTGTATTGGGTGCAGAAAGACGAAAATACTCGTTCCCTAAGTAGGCTATAATGTATTGTTGCCCAGACATCTTAATCACTCTTTTGACCTGTTCATTTTCTTCTGCAGTATTAAAATCGTGAACTTTCATTTTACTTTATAAATAGTGTCTGTCCATTTTAATCTACTTGATGAAATTACGTAACTCCGCCTACCTTCGGTCCAAATTTTTCTCTGGATGTCTGCGGGGACAGGACTTGATGTCGCTGACCGCTGAAGTAATACCAAAAATCCCATTAAGGGCAGTTTTTTGGGGAGCCATAAGGTATATGCCAAAGATAGTTTAATATCAGAGATAACACTAGCTCACGACCATCCTAGCTATTTATAGAGCACCGTCCCTTTAGTTGACGAGACGTCACGTGATTTAATGTGCCTTCGTTTTGCAGGTCTTAATGACTAATGGAGGTGGCGTCACTTGTGCTGCCAGCGCGTCATACCTGTGTAACCAAATATACTAGGACCACAGTTGACACCTGTAGCAAACACCTACATGTACTTTATGCTCTTCACAAATGTTATAAAGTTTCGTAACTAAGATTTTCCCTTTAGCGAAAACTTAGTAGTAAAATAATGAATATTAAAGTTAAATTGGAGCTACTCGTTATTGGACAAAAGAGGGAAATGCATAAAGAATAGGCTGAACCATGACAGGACCACAGCTAAAATGTCTTCATATAAAAATAGGAATAAATAAAATAACTTATCACTTGCACCTAATGGCAATAAACCGAGAAAGCCTTTGTAGTGCGTGACGTCATACGAGATTAGAAAAACGCGAGATTTCGCCTGCCGTGGGGCGATTGATTTTACCCTAAGAAGTAAGCCATTCTCATTGCACTTAATTGACCTATCGGTTAAAAACCATCTTTATTGAGAATTAAATGTTAGTTTAATCTATCTTATGTTTCTTAAACAATATCGACTATTTTTCCTAAGTTAATTGTATTGTACCTTAGATTATTAATTAATCGAAAAAATCTTAAGTGCTCTGCCGACGGCTATCAAACCCTAATTGATGGGTCTCACTCAAAGTCCAAAATGGCGTGGTAACAACATTTATACTTGATTAGACAAAGCACATTTTGTTTACATCACAACATGCTTGTTTGCACAATTTGCATGTGTCAGTCACAGAGAGTTCAGAACATCCTGCTATTATTTAGATGAAGGTATGCATTCGCACGTCTTATCGCCAAAATCATTCGGAGCAACATCTACATGTATTGTCCTTATCACCCCCCTCCCCGGTACATACAAAATGCCCTCTGCCGTGATAACAGATAGAATTTTTTTTCAAAATAAATCCACATGCATTTCTCTGGCTATTCTGTGCACTTTTCTATACTAAAAAAAAAAAGAAAAAAAGAAAATCACCCAGCTGGCTGGTTGAGAGAACATGCAGGGCACTCCAAATGAATAGGGAAGAGAACGGAATCGCTGAGGGTGCATTCAGATTCACACATCGTACTAGCTGGATCTGTCCAACTTTGCAGGGGATTTTCTATACAAGTTTAATGATTGCCATAGGTCTATCTCTATTGGTTTCAGATATATTTGTTGGCCATAAGTAATATTTCAAGGTGATACCTGAATTCCCAATGAAGACAGACCCAGATCAGAACACATTCATTGATTGACGTGTCCTATGATGCGTTGGGAATTTTTCAGCTTTTGTTTGCCATTTTCCCTTGTTTGCAGCGAAAGCGGTGTACAATTATCGGATTCTGGATCTACTACTTATGTGAAAAAACTTTCTTAAACCCATTGCGTACAACATCTTACTCGAGTTAGATGCCAAGGTAAAACCAAACTGAAATTAATCATGGACTTAAAACAAACTAAAGATGTTGACGATACTGTCCTAAATGATGGATGTGTTGCTTTTTACATGTTAATGTGGGTTTGGCACATGTTACACGTCAGCATACATACGCAGTTAGGGGAGTAAACTACGGTGACCTGGTTTAAAGTTTAACTCTCTCAGCTGGTCATGCTTAATTGTCTGCCTATTAGTCTACTATTTTTTAATTACAAACGGTACATATGGAATAGATGTTCATACCTGAGGTGGTCTGATAAGTAAAAGTTCGCCAAGCACTTCTTTTTCTACATGTACAGCCATCCATACAAATTACACTTAGAGAGAAAATGATATTGGCATTGTAATATACTATAAAACGCTACCTTTTAACCATTCAGTACATTTAAACATATTCTCCATCAAACAATCTTTTTCAAGGCGAGCACTAGTATTTAGATAATGTCACACTTAATCAATTTGGACCTGTTAGTCAAAAACGCAGAACTGTAACAGTTTTAGATCTGGGTGGAGGGGGAAGTTGTGACTCAGAAGGAATGTATGCTGATTGATAATGGGATGGCATTTCTTGTTCTCGGCTCGGGTGAAACGATTAAAACTCTTGTCGGCTGCCTTGTTTATCTTCAAGAATGGCACTTAGTTGTTATTTCGTTCTTGAACGATATGTCGTCATTTACATTTGTGTAGTTGCTTGATAGACCGATATATCGGAAATAACTCCTACGAAAGCCAATAGATAAGGCAATTAGTGCAACAAACATGTGTAAACGCTGAAATTACATGTATTGGTACAGCACTCTTTGTACAAAAGAGAGCAAGTGTTGGCAAGTGTTAATTGCCTTTTTTATCTTTTAACACTCAGAAAAATCAAGCACTTTGATGCCTGATAAACAATGACAGTCCAACTGATTTACATTTAAAAAACTCAAGGGTAATGACACACTAACAAATTATATATAAACACCTTTTGTCCCTATGCATTTTACATACCAGGAAACTATGACTTGATAAAGATCGCATGAAACATGTACCATGGAGCGATGATGTAATGAGATCGGGAACTAATAGAACCTAGTGCGGAGATCGTCTCAGTTTGCAACATGTTCTAAAATGAAATCTACGACCTAGAGACCTGCTTGGCTGCACCGCTAGTCACAATTTGTCACCGATACACGAGAGTAGTTTTTACAAATGGCAAGTAAATATGCCCTTAGTGGTACACGTTTCTTGTCACAGTCATTGACTGAGCCAAACTGGTGGTCGATGGAAGAAGGGCGCCCATGATTCACGAAAACCCAGTTATATTTATACTCAGACCGTCTTCAAAGAATTTAGTTGTAGTTTTGAAGTCATAATGATGGACGCACGCAAAAAACTGTGGTGACAATGAATCAGTTTTAGACAAAATTTGATAGTGTTTTAGTTATTATTATTATTATTTGCGCACGACAGTTCCTGCAAAAATGATAACAATAATTTATGAATAAAATTTGAAAAATATCAATGACTACCACGTTTAATGAAGTGTAAAAAAAATAAGCCAACTATCTGTTCTGTAAGATTGTGGGAAGAGAAAACGGTACCACGATGTGTGAACACTTTTGATGCTTGCTCAGTCAGTTTCATGACCCTCAAAATAGTTATTCATGTATAAAGCACTGCGAATTTATGCTGGTTTCACAAAAACGACAAATTTAACCGGATTCATTAATCACAATGCTCAGACTTAATGGAAACCTAATCTCTCTTCTATTTCTCCTCAAAATTATTTTACTGACCATATCAAGTATGCCAAATCGGGAAATGGGGAGTTGTGCAGAATATACAAACCTGTCGTTTTAGTTTAACTGAATAAAAAAACACGACCTACTTGGACAAAGTATAAAACAATCAAGTTAAAGTTTGCAGTTTGGTAAAAGCCAACTAGAAGGTAATTTCCATCATCGTACCGGTAAGAGCGGTCGGATTCAGCTGGCCTAGACCATAGTGAGCTGGTTCAGCCAAGGCAGTAGGCACTCGCCAAGGTCCGTCCTGACTACCGTGTGGCTGCTTATTCATAACACTGTTCATGATTAAAACTTGAAAATTGTGTGCTTCTCAATATTTTCCAACCAGTTCTTATCATGCCTAATAAACGTATTGTGCGTCTGTTCTTTTGGGAAATTAATAATCGCACCGGAGGTAACGCGTGAACCGCTTTGAAGATCTCGAAAATAAAGCGAACCGGAACGATTACTAGGCACCCGAGCAGCTGGTGCAAAACACAGACAAGATAAGTTTCTATATAAATCCATAACTCTTTATCAATGAAAACAATGTACATAATTGTTTGATACGCGCGGTTTCTCAAAAAAAGTTACTTGACCGAGGGGCCGATAGATAAAAACCTCAGCCTGTTCAGAAACTTGTGGAACTCGGTCTGACGGTCAGGGGTCGATTTCAAACTCTGGATCCGGGTATCCAATGTTTGCACTCCATGACAATGTTGATAAAAAAATTATTACCTTGCGAACAATTCGGCGTGCCCTTTCCTTACAGACATGGTCTTCGGTTGGAGCACCCACGGCAAATCACACACTTTCTCAGAGACAATCGCACTGTATATGCATCGGCGATTCCTCCCTTATTTTTATACTCTAAGTGATATGCGGGTTGTTTTATGAAGTCCATTGTCACAAAAATCTTCACCGTGCTAAATTAGGCTTGAAGTCTTAAAATAAGCCCTTATGACTACTATACAGTAAGCATACTTGTCAAGTAATTATGATTAAGATGAATGAAAATGACCAGGGTCCGTCACTCTTTAACACGGATGAAGAAACCCTATGAAACCCGTTGAAACCCTATCTCTCCCTAACCACCCCTCTCCCTTTCTCTCTTTAGCGCAAGATAGAGATTTTAATCATACAGGAGTCGAGCGCTAGCCTGAGTGATGAAAGTAATTATAAGAATTTTAATTAGGCTTACACAGGTGCTTACTCTTTTCATATCGACATGGCAAGATTGTCTGTAGATAACTACCAAGGTCTTACCTTCCGAGATACTTACGGCGACACTAACATCAATATGCAAATGTAAAGCAATGTCGACATCATGCCAACATCCCGTGTTGTGCGAAACAGAGCTCCCATCTAGAAACATCTCCATGTGTGTTTGTAGTAACAGGCCATGTAGTAGCTAATGCTGAGTCTGCTTATGAACATTAGTCAAAGAACTGCGGCGTGTGATGAGGAAACAGCGTAGAATCAGGGAAAAGCACTTTATATTGCTTAAATGGTACAGTGAAATAAACCGAAATCTACGGAACTTATGTCATGGGCTTCTCTTTGCATACATGTGTAAGAAGATCCAAAGGACGAAGAACATCAATATGTAGGTCTACTATATATTGTGGATTCAAGGAAAATGAAGAACAGAACTTACTACTTTTGTAACTATAAAACTATTGTTCAACATCATTTAACTTTTGAGACTGTCTATAGATAACTGTTAAAATGTGATAATCCCTCCACCACGTAAAAGTTATAACGCCATAGTTTTTACGATAGCCATTTTGTACTCAGTGCAAAGGCAAAGTCAACATACGCATACCGTATTTAGGGTGCTTTACATATTCAATTAGAATAGGGCAACATTTCAGAAGATTTACGTAAAAAGAAACAGTTTTGTCGGAATCTCACGAAGAATTTTGGTCGGATTTTCAGTATCCTGGGTTAGTTCCGAAAACGATTGAAGTCGAGAGTTTTGTGAAAAAAAATGGTTACGTTTTTAACTGAGCCCCCAGAGAAAATTTTGACTATCTTGAAAACGTCCTCTACTCTCAGTTAGCATGTCACTGCAGTTGTTTGGGGTCGATCATTCATATTTACCAGAACAATATTGCAAAGCTAATTTTACGATCTTCGTAGTCTAAGTTTACCTCCCCCCTCTCACCTGTGTGTGTGTGTGTGTGTGTGTGTGTGTGTGAGAGAGAGAGAGTGAGAGAGAGAGAGAAAGAAACGAGACCCTTTTTGTAACCATAACATGCATAACATGGTGATTAGGACTTGTATTGCACTTTTTCTGAGAAAATAGCGGTTAAATACTGTATTTCGACATTACAGTTTGGACTAAGGGTTTCGAATCGGACGCATACAAGAACGTAACGACAGTCACCGAGTCAAACAGAGACATTACTACGTAGTATTTAGAGTAGTCATGGAACAAGAGCTGATGGATTGTTTTAGGCTAAAGTTGCGTAATATAATGCAGTTGATGTACATTCTGTAGCAAGCCACGCATTAAGACAAGCAAAACATGGTGATTGCGACAAAATAGGGGCTTGTAAAGTAGGAATTTCGGATTAATAATTAAAGCTTTGTTATATTGTTCTTCAAGCAAACCCTTCTAATTATCTTTTTTTATATGTTCTAAAACCCATTATATCACTTTCGATTTAAACATACAATAGAGCCACAGATTAAAAACTCAATTACTAAAACAAAGCTTAACCATTTGACGAAAGGAGCGTTAGGCACTTCCTACTATCTATTATATTTTCCTGGACCCAGCTGGAGCGGTACCTTCATCAGTGCTGCTCCAATTAGAATTCTATAATTTTGATTAAGTGAAAAAAAGATATTCTCTCGACTGAGAATTACGACCGTCTAGTGTCAATTACTTACCGGGCAATTAGCTCCGAGCTGATAGCAGTGTTGCGACCCATATGGTAACCATACACATGTTGTCTGCAACGTTTTTGTTTTCTTAAACTTATCCTTTTTAATACAGCACTGGCCATTTCTTTATTTGATTTATCTTGTAGAAGCCGATGGATCTAGTTCAATGTAAATTTCAACAGGTTATCTCAAACTGTGCTCGATACCAACAGTTCCAGTTGTTCGACTTTCTGATAAACCATCTTTATCCTAAGAAACAATATTCAGCAATTTCCAGAATATGTGCGATCGTTATTTGAGACAGCTATAAAAACGTCATGTAAATTTGGAGGAGAATATAAAATGTTGCCGTCCCATAATGCCGTTGAATGTGTTGATCAGTGCCATAATCAGATTGCAGGAGTGAAATTGCCAGTTGAATTGTATCGTTTGCCCTCTAACAACCTATCAATATGTCCCAGGAACATCCACCAGGAACTTCAATATGTCAAGAGTAAATGGCGAAGAACTTCAATCCATCTCTATACCTTGCTGATGAATGGTGTTCATTAAGATTGTCTCAAGCAACCTAAGCAATTTGGTTTATTGGTAGAATCAAGGCGATCGACTGTCTTCAATCGAGGTAACACTGGCGTTTCTCTCACCCATGCATCCTTAGAATATGCCAACGCTGCCAACACCTATCCCTAACAGAACAATATTTTAAAAGGCATCCCTGGCCATGCTTGTGTGCAGGCAAAAACAGGCTGGAGATAAGGGTAGTGCAGGATATACAAAATGAAGGAAACCAAACCCTGGTCTATATGTGCAGTACCTACACTGTATACATTCTCGGCACATTTCGCGTTGCCCCAAATAAACATTCTGAAACAGTGTTACTGTTCTGTGTCACGCTCCCTTTTATCGGGTTTGATTTGCGTACATTTCGGTTCATACCGTTGAAGGCACACCTTAAATATACGCAAAGATGCTAGAACCCAATAGGCCTTCATTTTTCTAGCAGTTGGTAACACATACATGCAGAAAACATGGATTTAACTCGACGCGAGTTGAACTGATATACAGTAACATCAATCTTAACAATAGATACTATACCCTATGATCCAATTCTAAGTACAAACACTTACAACTATGTAAACATTATATAAACCTGTCATCTCATCAATAAAGCCAATAAAGCAAATAGCTTTCTTACCAGTACGAGTTTTTAAATACGCCACACATTGAACTTTGAAAAGCCATGTTGTGAAAAAAGAAAGCATCAGTACTTAAGATGACACACTGAGGTTTATCATGGATGGTACAGAAACTAAAATAAAGATTTGGTCTGAAAGACATACTTAAGTGATAGATGAATGAACCTGATGAACTGACATTAGAAATAGAAAATGCGATCAAAACCCATTTCACGTAGTATTTCGCACCAAAAATCCGCTACCTGTCTTTTAAAAGTCGTCAGTGTATTGTGCTCTTATCTAATGCTCCCACACTCGGCATTTCGCAAGTTCGTGGGGTTACAAAACACACGTTATACGCCTTGTGAGTCGCATTTCTCAACTCGTGTTTGGCAGGGATAATTTATGAGGCAATGCGATATCCGATCCTTAGATTAACCGCCACCACTAGACGGACACTTTAAACCGGTAATTTTTCGACCGCAACAAATATCGCCAATAAAAGGTGAGATTCATGTGTCAGGTAAATATATAATTATAGACCTAAGAAAAAGTGGATGCCAATTTAGTTCTACTTGAGATTAACTGGGGCTTAAGAGGCCTTGCCATCAGAGTTTAAAATGCAAAAAGTTCTCTTCGCAAACCAACATTATCATGTACATGTTCCACAGTGTTTCGTATTCATGTATGGATTAAATGTGTGTCAGGTTTTCATTCTAATTTTTTTCTTGCTAGATACAAGAAGTGCAAAGCACATCTCTACATTACTGACTGCTCACGGCTGTTTAGATTGCTTCTAAATGCGCTCTTTAAGAAGAGGAGACATCAACTGAGTAGTAAAAATACTAAAAATTATTCACTTCCTTTAACGCAAAAACATGTTCTTATATTCAAATAAAATATATAGATATTAAATAAAATTTATTTAAAAATTCAAATATTCTTTAAAATAAAAAATATAATTGTTAAATATTTAGTCCACCAAAAAGTTTCATTACCATTAATCCCTCATGGTAAACTTGAAAACTAACAGAGAATATGTCAATAACTCATTTCCCATACAGAAAGCTGTGTCCTTTTTATTTCGTCATTATCCTGTGAGTTATCTCCTAGTGTACGGCTAGCGTACTAATTATCATCTCTAACAACGCCGTCTTAGATATTTCATTATTGTTTCGACATCTATTGTCTTAATTACCTTGTAAAATATTACCGACAAGTATTCTTGGCACGATGACAAATTCACGCTTTCATTTGTGTATTCTAGATATCCGTATTGAGCGCCATCAATGTTTTATTTGTTGTCGTATATAGTACTGGAAAATTTTCAGTTCCTGTCCGTATTTGTAAGGAGACAAATTTCTTTTGGTTTAGTTAGTTTAACTAAAACGCCTAAGGCAACGTCCATTGTCGTATTCAGTAAATGCATTCAATAAGCGGTGAGATATATCATTTACTATACATCAATAATAAGGAGCAAAACAACAAATTGTCCTATTTGTAACAATATATCTATAGTTCATTGATCGTGAATAATTGATCTAATTCAATGACTCAGTGAAAACACACAGGAGACATCCGTTGATTAGCAAACACATTTTCTCTCTCAAAGAGACATTTGTTGAAGAGAGCAAGAAAATCTTTATTTCACTACCTGTTTTGAATATTCCTGTAAAGTGTTAAGGTCGACTGGTGCACTGTTTTAACTATAATCCAAGCATTGCAAATTGAATATAAATGGCTTATAGCCTTCTACGTTCTAAAATTCTTCGAAAATAGGACGAAACGGAGGGGGGGGGGGGTATTTTGTATACTGTCTAAGGTGGGTAGGTGGGATGTAAGGATGCAGGCAAAACACGTGTTCTATCTTCTCACCATTCTCTTAGAAAATTGAATGCCATCGTGCTGTGAACAGGTATGACATGGATAAAACAATGATGTAAGGGTTTATCTACGGTAAACTATTAGAGTTATAAACCCCTTCAAGGAATTCCAATTATAGCTATTATTTTAAACCCATTTCCTATACTGCTTTGTTATACAATCAATTCAACCAAATATCGTGTAACAAAATGTTCCTTAACAGAAAACTCACTATATCCTTCTTATCAAAAATCTTTAATCAATCTTAACAATTCTAAAGTTGAAAAATGAATCGTCAGCATTTTCAAAATGAATACTGCACAGAGCGTTAGTTCAATTGGATTTGTCAATGCTGTAGCAATGATCGAGATGCTCCATTTCTTTATAAAAATCGATATAAGATCATACTCAATTACGAGGCTCCCATTATCTGTGACTGAGCGTAAAGATGTTGCGTCATTACCATAGGCAAGAATCAATTTTAATTTTAAAACGTCACAACTGGACTTTTTAATTACCGTCAGTTGCTCTTTCTGTGGTCATCAGACATGATTTACTATATACTGACAAATAATTACTGGCAGCTGACTAAAAACAGTTTAATAACCAAGGTTACAGTCAAAGAGCACGTGATTGATTATGTTTCAATGACCATTGGTAACATGCTTGGAGCAGATTGATTGCCATGGTAACATGCTCGGGTCATATTGTTTCGGATTTTTTGATGCGTTCATATTAAAAAGGTCAAGGCAAGATGGCATCGTATTAAGTTGAAACTAGCAGAGAAACCCCTGTTCGTTAAAATTATCAATCATGAGCAGTCAAGTCCACGGTTGTCGACCCCTTATTGTATTGAACGTTTCTTGTTTAGGCACCATCTAAAATGTGCTTTTGGTGAAAGCATCATTGGAACTCGTGACAGGCGTAGCGCAGCATTTTTTTTCTGCGTCTTATTAATATCGCACGTCTTAACCAGAATATCGGATACTTCTGACTAAAAAAAAAAAAAAAGAAATCCATAGATGAGCTGCAATAACTATTGACATTTAAAAGACAATCTACTGAAAAGTTTTTCAAACATTTTTCTTCCATCAGCTCTATTGCTAGACCCATGTCTTGTAACAGTAGAGCGCATGTCTTTTCAAAGAATGGCGTAATTAATTAATGGCCTCATTCACTGAGCTTTCTTGTCTGCGCGGGGTGTCATTCATTATTCACATTGAAGGGAGTAGTTACATTTTATCGATGTAGACAAAGCAGGCCTTATTCGACCCTGCCTGTTTTGACCAGTTGGAGCTATTTGATCAGTGACCTGTTCAGGGAAAAGGGAACATTTACTAAGATAGAATTCGTTTGCTTACCATTGATCGTTTTTTTCAATACCATACCAGATACAGTATATTTTAACATCTTTAAGGTACTTCACCCACGGAACCCATCCAGCTATAACCACCCGTTAATCAAATTTAGACCACGGTGTAAATGAAGAACAAAAGACTCGGACGTGGTGTAACTCGCATAACCGCACGTCTTGCATGAATGCGTTATAACCCGTTCATGGACCGTGGTCTAAATAAGATAGACCCCTCGTCAGCGGGGGTTATGTGACATCCACTCGTGCTACGCACTCGTGTATGCCACATAACCCTCGCTGACTCGGGGTCTATCTATTACCTATCCAGTTATGTCTGTCCGTAACTTCAGCTACCCACTTATTACCCGGTACTGGCCGTAACTTCACCTACCCACCTATGACTAACCTATCTAGTTATGACTGTTCGTAACATAACCTGCCCAGCTATGACTGTCCGGTTACCTACATCTGCGTTTTCATTTCGGGTAACAAATGTTTGTTTGTTAGTTTAATAGATGTACATACATTATAAAAGGTTCACATATTATATGTTTCCCCGTATCTTCGGAAATACCAATATCTTCAGACACTTAAAACAAGTTTCAATACAACACAGGACTCGCAACATAGCCGAAATTCACCGAAGAAAAGTGAAGATCACCCAAAAATGCAATACAACAGGCTTTAGTTTCTTTGAAGAGAGTGGTTTTATCTCCGTTTTACAAATATGTCATGTTATTCATGGAAAAATTCAATATTGTAAAATACTTTGATTGGATGCTCACTATAAGCTCTCGTATCATGCATAAACTAATAGACACCTTGTATCTGATAAGCTTCAGCTTAATCAATAGTCCAAGTGGACAATAAATCAACCTGTCTGTCATTTTCTCCATCACATAATCTGACACATGTATTGATTATAACGCCAAACAGGGAACGTCTTCGCTCAGGTGCTGATTCGCTCATCAGACTGACTTCATAATGGCCCGAATGAAGCTGAACTATCCTTTATTAATATATGTAGGCAACTCTTTACATTGAGCACAGCTCTCATGATTCCTCTCTTGTACTATCATGTTTGGATATATTAACTTGTTTAAAACAAAACAAAAAATAAATAAATAAATAAATAAAAATAGAAAAGGGTTCCATTTTTCAGTGGGGAGGTGTGCTGAGATAAGAAAACAGTCGAATAAATTTCATATTATGAACCATAGAGTTAAAGGACACATAGTCAGGGGGCAATTTGGAGTAGAGGGTAAAAGCGTTAGATGATGAAAGCTCACTACCGAAGCGACTTTTTCCATACTATTCCATAACAGGCTATATCCTACAGAACTAAACTGTCATTTTCAATGATATGTTAGAGCGTGGGGTATTGCTCTAATACGATATCACAACCTGATCATTGTACTGGCTTGTTTGAAAGTAAATGGAAAAGCGGCGCAGATGTACATGTAAGTACTTAACGGTCATCAATTCTGGTTATTGTCGTTATTTTGAGATTCTCTCTGAGTGGCAATGGTGTCTGCTAATGTAACAGCAGCTGTCTTTGATAAGGCCAGTCAATATTAGCTTGGCCACGGTCAACAGTTAGCGTCTGTACGTTTGATCGTAATGATTAACAATATACATGTATATATGGTTGGAATTGAGCTGTCAGTAAACACATTTACATGGTCTTTGGAGAGGTAGGCTACAGCCTATCCGAACCTATTGCGACCGTCGAAACCACTGCTTTTACCGGCAACAGGTGGTTGCAGATGCTCCAAAGTTGGTTAAAATGTGTGTGCAAATGTTATTAAATGCATTCTGGTCTTTAAGGATCGAGCTGTCCGTCAGTGAAAACCATGTGATGTATGTGAATACGTGGCATCGCCCTGTGCATTTGTTATTTTGGCAAACGAAAGTCAACCTTAACCCTTGGCAAACATGAACAGCTAGTAGTTTTTTTCTGTTGGCAGCCCTGTATTGATACCATTTTACTAAATTGGCACTCAATCCACATAGTTTTTTTTTTCAGATTAGAATGAAATACATACATGCAACTATACTAAGTTGTATGGGACATTTGCTTCGTAATCATTGGATTGCACCCTGGTAGAAACAAGCTTATAAACGCATTTGATTTCATCGGAACTCACCTGCTTATACGACTCATGTGGTGTTTCTTGTACTTTACGCGTTTCATCACCTGCTCAGAAAGTAGTGATTTTCCTGCCATTTGTCCCACTGATTATTAACGTTGACTTTTGATGTATATTCAAACAAAAAATACAACATAACATCCACTCATTAGATTTGAACTCATAGTTTACTGTATCTTAATTCCAGACATTGGTATCCGTTCACTGGTTCTTTCAAGTTGTCTGATTCGCATCAATCTGAATATTTATACTAATCCAGTCAAATTGCATCCATGATAGTGAAAGTGACGAAAGAGACAAATGTACACTTTTCCCAAAACCATTTCCAAAACAAAACCCTATACTACAACGTCTATGTTCACCCAGTATGTATTTCTACCACTGGCAAATAACGTATTATCTAGAGTCAACAGAATTAGCTTTAATTTCCTTTTGCACTGCAATTCTGAGTGATTTCATCTAGGATCGAGCCTTTATGTAATACCACTCACACGACCCGTCTTCTGCTGGCTAACCGCAAAATATGTTTAAACTGTTTGCAATATAAGTCATTGCACAGCTGCGGGCTGTCAACTGGGTCTTGGTCAGGAGGAATAGCATCAGCATTCTTTCATCAAGCTCGTTCGCAGGCGTTGGTACAGCGCTCTAATATGTTGTATGTTGTCAGGCATTAGTACCGTACTCCAACATGAAACCCGTCTGCAGGCATTGATACCTCACTCTAACAGCAAGCCAGTCAGCAGGCATACAGTAGGTATCGTACTCCAACATCAAGCCCGTCTGTAGGCATTGGTACCGTACTCTAACAGCAAGCCCGTCAGCAGGCATACAGTAGGTATCGTACTCCAACATCAAGCCCGTCTGTAGGCATTGGTACCGTACTCTAACAGCAAGCCCGTCAGCAGGTATAGGTACCGTACTCCAACAGCAATCCCCTCAGCAGGCATTGGTACCGTACTCTAACAGCAAACTCGTCACCAGGCATAGGTATCGTACTCCAACATCAAGCCCGTCTGCAGGCATTGACAAAGCACTCTTGTATGTACATCTAGTTTGTTGTTAGTCATTGGTACCGTACACTACTGGCTGGTTGTCAGCCGGCATTGGTCTTCATTTCTCTTACGAATCACAAAAGCCTTATCGCCATACAAGCAAAAGCTCTGCCATCACAGTATCTCTCAGAGAAAGGAATGTGTTTGATCAATGATTTAAAATTCATTTGAATGGACATTATAACTTTTTAATCCAAAAGGTGTTTCAAGTATATCAATCATTTTGAAATGGGTTTGTTACTAAGGCAGTTTAGTTCTGATACGTATTTTCGCCAGGCTCTTCTTCAACTGGTATTTAAATTTTTCACTTATTTGTAAATGGTATTAATTGGGGCCTAGTACATATTTTATTCTTTGCACGGTTGGAAGATTATTTATACCATATATTACGAACTTAACTTTTTAATAACTCAAAAGTCATAGTTCAATGAAATTTCACATTTTTCTAATTCATGTTGGTTTTATTTGCACTGCTTAATTTTATTCAATAACTCTTGTAGCATCCCTGTAGCTCTCAATTAAAATAATAGTTGAAAGACTCACCATACCATTTAACTGTATGATGTTAAATTTTATTTAAAGTGATAGGTAACTCTTGAGTATAGACATCTAGTTAGTAAGTTCATTCATCCACCCGATATTCCGAAATGAATTGTATCTTTTCTTTTGCAGACTAGAATACTTTACAACAATTTCAATTTAATGGTATTGAGACTTTAATAATATGTTACTATCAAAGGTTTAAACTCACCAAATATAGCCTTGATACTTCTTTTTCTTCTTGACATTACAGTTAGCAGCAGAGGGGTTGCGCCAGAGAAGTGATGCCATGACAAATGAAAGCGCATGTAGAAATTCTCAATGCAAACTCTTTATTCCACTGCAGTGTATCTGAACGTCTTGTTATGGATTGTATCACATCGAAGATAATGACACACAGCTCGTCTCAACGTTTTCAGAGCACTATTAGAAATATGTATACGCTGATGTGCTAGATATACAGTTTTAATCACTTTCTATTTCCTAACGCAGGTGGTTGACGTTAGTTTCCGGGCGTTTTTAGTTTGTGAAGCTGGACTAAACGAGCTCGATGATAGTTGTAGTTTAAAGCCAGATGGAAGTCGATCCTCATATCGTCAAGAAGATCTGTCCTGGAAAAGATACTTGTTACTCGTCTATGTACATATAGACATTAATAAACGTAAGGTCTGTTTCGATTAAGTTAGATGTAAAAAAATCTATTTACATCACCTGTGCCCATGAAGTATAATTTCGTTATCTTATTCCGTTCTAGCTATCATTTCCTTTGAATATCTCAGTGTCCACGCAGCCAAATTGCTTCCTTTATAAATGCGACGAAATGACCATCCGTATAATTAATTTATATGATATGTGGTGCGTGCTTCCTTATCATTAAGACTTGTCCTTTCACAGACCAGCTACTTGCAGTCAGTCGATTCCTTTGAAGTGACCGTCCTTGGATGTAAAACATACACACATGGACACACATACACACAGACATGTATCTGATGGTTATTGCGCAACGAAGAGATCGACCACGAGAACAAAACCGCTTACATTTACAACTAACGAGATACATGCATGTCTTTAACGCTTCAACATATGACAAGAGGATCTCGTATTTAATTCATCATCTGAATTATGCTTCCTGTCTCCCATGAGATACTGTATGTTAAGATTCCAAGAAGTCAGGATTCGAGAGTGAGCGGTTACGCAAATAACGCCTCTTCGATCATTTATGCAAATGAGTTTCACCATTTTAATGGACAGACATCCGAAGACGGCTGTCGTAACAGTAGCATGTTAATAATGCGTTCTTGCGGGGAATGTACATACATAAAAGGTGTACGCAATGAACTTGGTCTCAATTATGGTAATTTAATTTCAAATCAACTATAAACTGTCTTAACTATCTCCGCTCATGTGCGCCTTTTCTTGAGACATTAATTAAAATATCAAATTCTGTAAGATAACGTTGATTACTGTAACGTACTGGTATATACTGGTTGAGAGGTGATTATATATATTTTAAAACGTTATTTTATAATGGGCGATGTGAGCCATTGCTGGAGAAGCATTCCCTTAAAGCATTCCGTACAAGAGAAAGAGTAAAATAGGGATGTAAGTATTGATTTGATAAAAATGGAATGTCCGTACGTGTGCATATCTGCTACATAGCCTGATCTTGGCAGATGCCCTGCGTAATGAGGTTATGCCTCACAAATTCATGCTAATTTACCAAAGGATTATAGCTGAAGCTTTGGATTTATCCCCGTGTGAATTATGGTCAAATGTTTGTTATAAATTTAGAACGCCTTAAACAATGGCATGATTCTATAAGATGAAAAAAATGACCACAGAACAGGGAAATGCTTCAAAATCTCAGTCAGGGTAAAATGCTTAAATCTGCCTTTGATCTTGCTATCGGGTATGTAAAAACTACTGATGTGGTCAATTACCACGCCAAAAAAAGTCTTTCAGGTAGACAGAGAGACTGACGGGCTGTATTATACAATTCAGTTTTTACATAAGTGTCTCGGAGAGTTATAGGTTAGAGCACTAGGCCTTTTGCCCAAGACGTAAACTTTACTGATTCTATTTAAATTATTGTTTTTCTTTTTATCAAGAGCTTATAAAATATGTAGGTTTTACCTCCAATATTTCTGTGACTGTCAGTTACCATCATCAGGGAGTAAATGACTAGGGTCATTTCACCTGGAATGAAAATCCAGGTCAATTGCCCCTAATCAGTCACAGAAATATTGGAAGTAAAACCTACATATTTTATAAGCTCTTGATAAAAAGAAAAACAATAATTTAAATTGATACATACAGAGCTAATGAAACTCTTCTCTCATTTACTGATTCTTATTGAAAAATTTGTACAATTGTGGACCATGAATTTATGAACATAAATATGATAAAATACTTTTCCTTGGGAATTTTCGATGTGTCATAGTTTGTTGTCATAAGAAATTTGGGAAGTAGGGGAAATTTTTTCTTGTGGGAAATCTGCCAGGCAACCACATTAATAACTTTGAAGGTCGACGAGAGCCACGAAGTGGAAGGGAGCCAATACCAATTTGCTTGCTTTGCCAACCTTTCACGAAAGCGACTGTCCGCCACCATGATGTATACTCTATTTTTATAAATAAACTGACAACATGCTGCATGGTGACCGAGGTTTTTTACACGTTCCCAGCTGTAATTTACTGTTTTGTCATAAAATCAAATCACGGAATTATGTGGCAGCCAATATTGAAAGTACAATTTACGCTTCAATTTAGGCTGACACAATCAAAAAAAGGTGTCAACAATAATGACTTCAACCATCTGTCTATCACAGATTTTTTTATATAGCCACGCATTTTCATAATTTGAACTTCTAACTATATGCCAAGTATACATGTATAAAGACTCGAACGCTTCTTATGAGGCACGAGGCACTGACGTGCAGTCGAGAACACATGCTAAGTTTTAGAATTGCCACAATGTGGTTGCATATACTGCATTTATTGAATTCATATGCTGCATTTATCGGAAAAATTTATTTTCATTCCAATCGTTTTTGCCCCCCCCCCCCCCCCCCCCCCCCCCCCGATCCAATCGAGGTACAAATTCAAATGTAACAAGTACTACTATATTAGATTACGGCTCAGCTACCCTAGAGACACTGTTACACGACACTTTACATAGACTTCTCAGCCACACTGCGTTTGCCGGAAAGACATTTCTTTTGATGCGTCCTCACAAACTAATGTGTTGAATATTCATTGCAACTCATTGTGATAAGCCTCTGTCTTCCTTCAATTATTACATATATCAAGTGAAAGTATAGTTAGGAGGTTCTTGAATTTCTTTTCTGCTTATCGAACACTGAAAGTACGTGACCTTCTTAAGTGAGGCATCTTGGTCAGACACCTTAGGGTATATATGGGCAGTACCGGGTAAATAAAACCCGGGTTTCAGTATGCAAAACAAAAATGTAAATCATTGTTGTCAGAAATCTCCCTTTATTGTACAAGCAATGCATATATATCTATCGACCATTGAGTCAATAAGGCACGGTCTTCACGTTTTTGTTTCGCTGTCGATCTCCACTGCCAAGAAACGGCAACTAACAAAAGAAATAAAGCCTTTCTTTTCAATATTTTGACAGATGTGACGTTCTCATTGACTACCATTATGAGGGGCATTTGCGGAAAAAACAATGGTTACAAAAACACGATGGGTATTATTGATATCTCTCGCCTCTGATTTATATCTCTTTTCCGTCAGCTATCGTAACTCTATCGTCGCAAATAATGATAGCCATCGAGTTGCATTGGAGGCCCTAAGGTGTCTTAGTTTAAAGAAGCTGATCAGATCAATTTTTTAAATGTTTAGCAGGATATGTACAGTAGGCCTACAAAAGAATCAATTAAACGTCAACTTCTCGATTCTCTTACTTTCTTTTACTTTCTTTCTATTTTGAATTATAAATACTATAATCATTATTATTTGATAAAGTACTGTAATGAAAGGAACTTCAAACATGATTTCAGTTTAACCATCGTAAGGCCATACTGAGTTAAGCCATAACGTTAACCAAAGTGATGACATTGTTTTCTGCATAGAACAGACGGACAGAGGAATCTTTAAAAAAATGCAATTTTATTCCAATTAATTGATTGAATTTGAGATTTCGTATATTTGACACACATGGCTATTGGTGAAGACTGCCATTGTGATTTCTATTTCCATGTCATAAACTAAATAGTGCATAGGGCCAAGCTGAAGATATAATATAACATTTTCATAATGCCCACGTGATAAACGCCACGTCTAATTATCTTGATTTATGTGGAAATAAGCAGCACTGCATCTTGTCTTTCCATCGCCTAATTCCTACCGTAGTATTGTTATCTGAGTGTGCCCCGCAATTTTTATCTGTATGTTCTCTCAAACGATGCTGTCTGGTATTATCTCTTCTACCATTGTAGAACGTTAAGCAATGGCAGCAGTAGTAACCGGTGAAGCAGTAACTCTTGGCCGCAGGAGTTGTCGCCATCTGTCCTGTCAAAATATTTTCTAGGACAGATTGAAGTTATCTTTGATTTGTCCCTCTGCCAAGATTCTATGTACCAGAGAAACGTTCTTACCACATATAGCAGGAATAGTTGTAGAAATAAATTAGGTGTGATGGATTGAAATGTAGAGGCGCTGGGATTTGTATTAAACCCATTTTTATCTAAAAAAAATCTGCACTGTTTCAACTTGATTAAAAAAAATTAGTCAATCTTATTATCTGGCATTCCCAATCATACGTCGTCATAAGCTGAGTAAAACTTAAATGATTGCGACAAAATGTGCTGTTTTGCTCATCTACTGCAATTTTACGCGAAAACCTGTCACAACAATAAACAGATATTGGCATTGACTATATATATATAGGCTTGGTTTTATACCTGGAATCTGATGACTTACGGTGTTTATTGTATTTTTTTATGATTCACGAGCTTGCCTGCTCTGTATTCCTTTCCGATAGGGAGATCTTCTTGCAGATTTTTCACTGTCGTCCAACAAATTACCCTTTTAATGAGGGAGTGAAGGTTAGCGGGATCGGTCGATGAATTCAAGGTTGTTCTGACATGCTACACAATATATAACACTAAATGCGCAGGGAGGGAATGGTTGGGTTTCCTGCTGGCCACGGACGATCGTTTAGTGAATCTAAATGACGACTATAATCCACGATAGACAACCATTATAAAAGTTTTTTTTGTGAACAGATTCAATAAAATCGCAATACACCATAAAGCCATTAGTATACTATAGTCTAAGAAACAGATACATTGGTCTCCGTGGCAATCAAGTTCGACAATATTGCGATATTATAAAGATGAAATGGAAACAACGATTAAATGACTTTCAGAAGAAAGCTATCTATAAAAACAGGACTGTTCATGGGACACAAATTCCGCCCACCACAGCAACGTCTCGATCTTACAATTGAATAGATGAAAAAGTCGATTTTTAAGGTCTCTCCATATTTTTATTTAAGTGGAAACTGTAAGTCTTTTCCTTGCCAATTTGATAATCAAAAATGGCGACGTGAAGCAAAAAGAAAATTACTAAGATTA
Organism: Lingula anatina; assembly: GCF_051362555.1. Taxonomy (NCBI): domain Eukaryota; kingdom Metazoa; phylum Brachiopoda; class Lingulata; order Lingulida; family Lingulidae; genus Lingula; species Lingula anatina. The sequence goes on from NC_141767.1 coordinate 48,594,618, forward strand.
AATTATCAGGTCGAGATTCATAAACACCACCCTGGATACACATGAATCAGCCATATGTTGCTTGAAAAAAATTAACCTTGATATATGTTTGCAGTTTAAGCGTAAAACCACGGGATACAATGGCTAACTAATAAAAAATGAAGATGTAGTTTGGGCGATGGAAGTTTTTACCATTAAAAAATACCCTCCCCAAAGTTGTATATAATTATCTGAAGTGTTGATACTTGAACACTGTGTAATTCCTATACTTATACGGAAGTGGACGACGAGTCAAGTGCATGTAGACGTATTTTGAAAGGTCTGTTTTTGAATGTTTGATATATGATACATGTATATCTATACAGAAAGTGGAACTAAATAAACTGGGGATTATGCCATTTCAGATAAAACCCCGCTTTATTTTGCAATCTTTAAATAAAACGTGCAGGATATCCAGACAGGATGAACTGACTGCTATTCCGGTTTGGAATAAAACGATGTTTCTTTTACAGTCCCACATGAATGGGTCGGATATTAAACAAGCAAATGTTTTTTTTCCGTATATCATATCATATTAGATTGGAAATCGATACAAACAATTGTAAAAAAGAAGGTTGGGGTGATACTACAGTAGGATTTGGGGGGATGGGTCAGTCTGGAACAAAACATTCCCTTTGATTTAGATATGCACATTTGAAGTTCATGATTAGAGTAAGGTGAAATGCAAAATGGCGAAAGGAGTGAGTGATATAGCACCCCATATAGTAGCACTCGGGATCTCAACGTTCACTTATGTATAACATATGTTGAGTGTTAAAGAAAAAAATCACTGAGGCCATGATAAATCCTCATGCTATGCAGTTGCGTAGAAAAATCCTTACTAAAAAGCTCCACGTACAATTTAGCAAAGAAATTTTAGGGGTCCATTCTAAGACCTGTGGGGTACATTCTAAGGGTATGTTTTAGGGTTACATTCTAAAACCAGTGCTGGGGGAGCTGGAAGTCTATTATTCCATGCTTAAATACAGACTGAAATTGTTAACCTATGGAATAAGATAATTTTCATGTTATAGCCTTATGAAGTAATCATGCCTATTTCCAAAAGTAGTCTCACTAGAGACATTTCCAAAATTGGTCTCACACATTTTTTCTGGAGTTACATAACAAAGCCAGCGCAACTGCTAGGTCTTGTTAACACCTTTGAGAAAAAAAAAACTAAGATAGGAATTTAGTGCTAAATGACAGGCCGACCTACTGGCTCAGTAAAAGATACGCACTTACATGTATAAGCCAATCAAATTTTGTAATAGTAAAGACATAAGACATTTGATTGAAAGAGATATCTGGCTTCTTTCTAACATCTGTAATTGCCAGACTTAGAACTAGTGCTTCCAACTTGATTCTTGACAGAGAGCGCTATGGCAGCTACGAGTATTTAAAAACATATACAACTTGAAAAGCGTGTATGACCATTGTGTAAAGTGTAAGTAGATGAGCCACACTTCAAGTTCTGTTGTAACAAATACACATTTGAGAGGCATGGTTAAAATGCATTAATGAAAATGTATTCCCAACTTTTTGTACATAAGTGGCAATGAGAAATGTTTTGTTACGCTGTATGCTAACAATTAAGGACATACCGGTACAAGCCTGGCTAAGTATGGGCCATTTTAATACTTAAAAGTAGCAAAATGTTAATGACAAACACTTTGGAATATACAATAGGATTTCCTACGAGGGAATCTAGTCCCCAGTAAGGCCCATTCCATATTACAATAATAAATCGTTCGATTGACAAAGATCAACAATAGATCTAGATAAATGATACACCAATAAAGTTTACAATAGGAGTTTGCGTCTCAGTATATGACCTAAACCGGATGGCCTTGTGGTCAGATTGTCCACCTCCGGTTTCAAACCATTCCGGGGAAATACCAGTACTTTATTTATAGTTGCTATATGAGCAGATAGGAAGAAATTATTTGCTCGGTTCAATAATTGGTTGGTGTTGGTGGCGAGAGCGGGAGTCACCCTGTGATGCTCGAGCAATAACACCTTGATAACCGAGCGGCGCGATAAATTGTTAAAATACTGAGATGGATACTTGAGCGAGGTTGACAATTATTGAAGGTGGGGTCATATAAACGATCACTGTCTTCCCGCTTGGCACTCAGCACTTATGTTGAAGCAGGGGCAATTTCATGGCGTGGCAGCGAGAGACATTGTTCGTGTGTTAGTTTTGAGCTATACGGCAGCCGGGCTGTATTCTCCCGAGGGAATCGAGAGCGTCACCACCTAGTATCGATATTGACCAGGTGCCCATTATATATATATATATATATATATATATATATACTATGTACAACTTCAACCCAATGGGTTGCAATTTCGTTATAAAGTTATTATTATTATAACAAGATAAAACAAAAAGCCTATCTATTGTAACTAAAATTTTATTTTGGTAGCATTTACATCTACAATGCATACTTTGCCTTCCTACTTAAACCCGTTGTTGGATGGACCTCCCATTGAAGTGTTTTGCGTTTGTGTCAGAATCATATATAGAAATTCGTACAATATTAGAAAACACTTAATGAAAATATTCTTGTGTGGCTGCCTTTTTATACATAACGGAATACCCAGGGTGTCTGACTTTACTGCATTGGTGCATTTTTGACTCTGCTTCCTATGGAGCGTTGGCATATTCAAATTTATGATCTTGGCTATGTGGCAGGAATTTTCCAGACTGAAGTATACGACTTTTACACACTCAACTTTTTCATAGAGTGGAAAATTAACTTTACACAGAATCGTTTTCTTAAAAGGGAAACAAAGTTTTTATAAAATTCATTTATACATAGGCTTTTTTGTTTCTTGTTACCGGAAAAAAATAAGTTATTGCTCCCTGAAAAATCAAGTTGTTTCCCTTTCTTGATAATTTATTTCTATAACATACTATAGCAAAGCATGGCACAGCATACACGTAACATAACATAACATGACATAACATAACATAACTGGGTTATATGACTGTTGCACATATCTACATATTATCCAACTCTTTATTCGTTGAAATAGATGTTAACAGTGAGGGTATACTTCGTAAACGCTGTTGGGTGGAAGGCGCAGTCGTTTCTTTTCTAAGTTTCATTATCGTAAGCGTTTCGTAAAGGTCAGTTGAAAGATGTGCTGTCATTGGTCATCAGTGATATTACTGTGTACAACAGGAAGGTGACCACTTGCCCTTGGGCTTTGAATTAGAATAGACTAGAATTGCCACGCCCACCACTCCAACCCTCTGGATTCAAAAGGCCTTGCATGTCACCAATGAACTGTAATTATACATGTAGATATCACTCCCAGTAATCAGGTCGTTGCTTTCCTTTCTTGCAATTTTACAGAGCGCTACAGGGACAACAACTCACTTTAAACGGACTATCCTTATGACGTTCAATCTGCCAAACGGTGAACGAAACCCCTGAGGTTGTCAAAACGTGCCTTCAGGTCTGATAACAGGATGGTCATTAAAGAATGAGTGGAGCAAGTCAAGGTTTATGAGTCATTCTCATAACCACATTTTTCATACAAATATTGTGGTGAATAATGTTTCCACTTCGTCTGACTTTATTACTTTTCCTCTCTGCAATCAATCTACATATACAAACAGATAGCGCACCGATTCAAGATGAATGAAATGGACCTTCCATTGAAGTGCTTTGCGTTAATGTTAGAAGTCATCAATAGATATTCGTGCAATATTAAACGAATAGTTGGTCATAGAGACCAGCTCGATGAAACGCTGTCTGGAATCCTTGGATTTTGATCGGCAAGTAAAATAATTGCCATGTAAATGCTAAGTGGTTGGAAACTGTGTGTATCAGAAGTCATTTAATGAAGATAGGCACATTGAGTCCAAATAATGTAGAAAGCTGTATATGTCTTATAGCCCTTAAACGATAATAACTGTAGTAATAGTAACAATATTAAGAATTATACTGTTCATTAGCAGCAGCACCACGTGTCTAAAAGAAGCACCATTTTCACCATCTAACACGAACAACGCGTTCAACAGCATCGCCTTCATAACAAAAGTTCATAAGCAATACAGAAAAGGTGAAACCCCAAAACATCTTTGCAATTAGACTTGATGCTGTACAACGGCTAGAAACAAATAATACTAATCTACCCGTTGTATTTGGTTTAGTTGTTTTTATGGATAGTTAGTGCTGCATTTGATCTGCCTGTCGAGTGTATTGCATGTTGAACAGGTAATTTTCCAAAGATCTGTGTATTGTTATGAAGTGGTCTGATCCCCTGCACTAATTCAAAGCCGAGTAATTTAAGTCCAATTTGATTATTGCTTCTCCCAACTGCTCTTATGCCTTGTGCCTAATTGTTAGAGAGGAAACCTTAAACACGCTGCCGTGAATCACAAAGGAAAACGGTCGTGACTGACGTCATCCAACAGAATAAAGTGAAATAACGTGTATATCACTGAAAGTAAACTATCATTGGCCGCTATAATGAACTGGGTAAACCCTTATTTAGAGTCACAGAATGTGAAAAATATGATGTTCGGGTGTTATTAGGATGGAAAAGCGTGTGACCTCCATTTTGCAAAGAAGGGGCAAATGAGGCGGCGCCTTTATGACATTACCTTGTAATTCCCATCTACAGCACGTGTTGATGAATACTGCCATAGTTCGGTTAGATTATGAGTATAGGACATTCCTCTCTCTCTCTCTCTCTCTCTCTCTCTCTCTCTGCACAGATGATTTTGAAATTTTGCATACAAGTAGCTAATTTAACGGTGCGTGAACTGAACAAAGAGCAAGAATTGCGCGAAACTGACAGACATTGCCAGACTGATTATTATGTCACAAGAAACGACAGGCACAGTCCTACACAAGTATGCCCAGACTGGTGTACCTACGCAGAGGCCACACCTAGGACATCAACAACCTACCACCAGGTAACGAAACCCGTAGTTGTTACGGTTTTGCTGCTACAACTAAACAAAGGTAACCAGCTCTATTCAGGCACTTTGAGAGCGCCAGACAAGTTTTGGAAGGTTATTTTACCAGACAACTTCTGAGAAATCTACTATTAACAGCACAACGCCGTCGTCTATTTCTTAAATGTGTTGGGAACCATCACAGTTGTGGGTACAAGATTGGAATTGAGTGACTTTTGTAAGGTCAGATTCCATCAGTACCGCCAAGGTGGTCAAACTTGAGTTCATGGTCATCCTAATGAGGCGTATGAAAAAGCGTGTCGCTCCTTGAGTGACAACAGCGGTATTTCGGGTGGAATTTACATTGGTGCCAAAACACCAATGGTTTTCATCGATGGAAACTTGAACCACGTCAAATACAGGAATATTCTGGATCCACTTGCCTGTATTCTTTGGATGGCACCATTTTATTGGCACAATTTTATTTTACAATATGAAAATGCCCGTCCACACAGAGCCTTTGTATTTGCAAATTGCTTGGAGAACTAAGGGAATGAACAGCTACCGCTGCCATCATGATCGCCAGATTTGAACCCTAAAGACAATCTGTAGGTAGTAATTTCCTGCCTAACCAACGGCCTACTGGCCCTACAGCAAACCTGAAAAAATGGACAAGCTCTGGTCGATGCCTGGCATTTTATTCCAGATCAAACTTTAAAAAACTTGTCAAAAGGAATGTCTTCCCGCTTGAGTCCTGATAGCTGAAAGATAGGATCAGGCGCACCAGTGACCGCTGGTGTGACTAGACACTGATATGAGCGTCCTTTGTGAGGCGTATAACACTTTCACAGATGATAATTATATATATATATATATATAGAGAGAGAGAGAGAGAGAGAGAGAGAGAGAGAGAGAGAGAGATCCAAATCATACCTTCAATGGATGTTGTTTGATTTGAAATCAGCCACGTATTTCTGTTTGCTGAATTAGGGAAATTTAATTGAAGAACTGATGTCACAGTGACACTGCAAGATATTAAAAGTTTTTTAAACACGATTTGAATCCTTGTTTTTAATAATCAGTCAGAAAAATAGGAAAAAATCGAAGAAAATGATTTGGAAAAAATATTTCACATGAAATGTCAAGTCTGTATATACAGTATATAAATAACACGTTGCATGTCTTAGTGACAGCAACACGATAACTTCAAGACTACCCCAGTATACTAGAACACAATACAGAATGCGATGCAGCATACGTCTCAATAAGGTGTTGCATTCAATTTATTAAATGGGGCATATTACAAGACATTACCTAACAGCGTCAGTGCATTATATACTGCTCACAGAATTAAGGGAACACTTGCAAAAAGCAGACATTAAAGGAGACATTAAAATAGAACTCTTTCTGTTAAATTACATAAAACTCAAGAATAATATTTATCAACCGTCACTTCATTGAATCGTGCATTGTGTTTGGATTCATTTCAGTATCATTATGCAAATGAGTAAAAAGTGGAAAGAGATCAGAAATTAAATTCACAGCTCTGTGAGTCTTTTCAGTATCATGTGTGTCCGCCTGTGGAAACCACACGTGCTTCACATCGCCTCTCCATCGAATAATTAATGTCTAACGACACTGCCGTGGAATGAAATTCCTTCTTGGATGAGACATTTAGCGAGCTTATTAAGAACCATTGGTAGGGGTGATTGCGCTGAAATCGTAGCGCTAAGTGTTTCAGTCAGGGCACATATCGGGCGAATAGGCAGACCAGCGCTTTCTGCAGACGGCCTTTGGCTGATAGAAATCTTTGACAAATGTTGCACAGTGAGGACATGTCTTGTCATATTTTAAAATGTTCCATGGTCTGTTTACGGAAAAATAGCATTACCGGTTGTATCACGATTTCATTTTAGCAGTAAAATCCGGCGAGATTGGCATTAATAATGTAAATGGTGTGTTTTGGTGTAATAAAAACCCACCCATTACCAGTACACTGCCACTATCACACTTGTGCTCACTTAAGGTCGCGTCTATCTGGACTTGCCTGTCATGGCCAGTACACACGAGTTCTGCCATTTTTGTTTTGGGTTTTAAAACTGAACTCAGTAAAAGCAACTAGTTAATGTAGAATGAAGACGTTGCCTTAGAATTGCTAATTTTTTATAACAGTAGGCATGGTTTAAACTTTTTCATATTAAATGGCGGGCGTTCTCTAACTTCTTCTGAGTTCTACCAACAACCCATTACAGTGGATCTCCAATAATCTCTGTTCATTGCAAATTGTTACCATTTTCGATTACCATGTGTGATCTCTGCTTTTTATTATCGTTACGACACAGGAGCTGCATCATTTTTTCCTATTGGGGATTATGTTCCAGTATGTTCCGGGAGTGACTAGATATTATTGAAATAGTGGGTACATTACAATTTTGGTACATATATATGGTAGACAGTGGTTTAAATGAATGTGGTAGACAACCATTACCTAACTTAAGTTGTTACACATGGTCTCCTTTCTTTAGCTTCCAAGCGTTTCCGCGGGTAGGTTTTATGAAAGAAACAATCGATATACAACAGAAAAAGAATTCAGAATATCAGGCTTTTGGGAGTGATTTTCGGTAATTGCATCTCCATTCAAAGTAAGCCCCGTTTGGTAAGTTATTGACAAACACGTAATGTTTACATTTAGATAGATCCCTGAGCACAATGCTCGTATAGCGAATAGAATCCCTTTTCTTGAAAATGCCTATTTTGTGACAGATGTGATTATGTGACAGAAGCATGATATAATCATCATGGTACCTGATGTCTAACACAGTCATTAGTCATTACAGCACCACCATTGCATTTGTGTGAATTCAGAAACACATTTTGCAATGGTATGCAGTCTATTCTTATGTATGTGTAGGATAAATGAATTCTTAGCAAGTGAAACTTATCAGCTCCCATGACACCCAAACCTCATGTAGACCTGAACAGACGTCCAGTTTTGTCAATATTTTTTATGTGGATAACGGCTATTACATTGCTTGATCAAAATGAAATCGATGAGATAAGAGTAGAAAATTGCATAAAATAAAAAAAAAAAACACTATTTTATCAATAACTATTTTTGTTTAAATATAACTGACTTCAGACAATACTTGTACGTCCCATCTTGGCTTACTGTGAGGTGTAATAAGATGGTTCTAAAAATATTATTATTTATGCACGACATGTATAGCAGACAATCTGGATAATCCTGCAGCTTGGTAAAAAGAAAGATGAGACGAGAGAAGATGGCGAAAAAAATTATCAGAAAAACGGACTGATGCATCAATTTCATGATAGCATGCAATACAATGCAACAGACCCTAAAACCAGCTAACTTATGAGGTAATCAGCATTGAAGCCCAAGGAGATACCTTAATTTAGTTCTCGGGAACAGAAATACCGTTGAGATTCCCAATGTGCATAGATCTACATATCAAAGCTTTGTTTTGCAAGCCTATCAATATTTAACGGGATATAAACTGACCATCTCAATCGACGGACGCGGCAGCGCTAGTAATGCATTTGAGCTGAACTTTTACTAGATGCCTTCGCAATCAGTGACTTCCTGCTGGCTTTTCGCAGAGAGATAGGGCCGGAATACTCGCCGAGTCTATATTGCTACCAGCCACTGCCCACACAGATGGAGTTCAGCTACGCTGTCACTTCTTTGGGCGAGTCTCTAGTATTAACACACTGACAGCTTGCTAGCTCAGAAAGGCTATCATTTCACGGAATGTCACAACCTGTGATCACAATCGGTGATTGGATTTTCTAGCTGGCATTTGATTGCACTTCTGCTAACTAGATTGGCTCGTGCGGCGTATTTCAGTGGGAGGCGGGATGGTTAAGTTCTTGCTCTCTCACTATTTAGAAACATTCGGCTGATCTTCACTGAGAGACGGTCGACTTCTTTTGTCGTGAAAAGACTGTAACACACGGAAATAAGTTGCTACGCAGTCATGTCTCTTCCCTTGAATGCATCAGTGGACTTAGATATTCATCACTCGGAGTATTTTCCAAGAGAGAAAGGTGTAATCACAAATACGGATGTACAGCATGGATACTAACAACTATAAATGACTCGATCGCGTTCGCGGGGCAAAACATAAATAATTGATTCGTATTAGAAAAGTAGGCGGATTTAAAACTATTACCTTAACCCGCATATGCTATAATGGATGTTGGAGTTAAATATCGGTAATGCCTCCGGTCACAATACCAAGAGGAAGGCAGGCGTAAAACATTTCTCCAGTTAATCGTACGGTCTCATTTTGTTGTAGTTGACGCCTCCCTCCTCCGTTATGAACTACGAATTATCTGACACTTGGGGATACATTCCTCTGAATTCAAGTGCTGGAGGAGATGAAGAGACAAGCGCAATGTCTGTCGATGAGTATCTGCTGCAGAAGATAGGGGAACCCAGAAGGAAAGAACTATACAAAGTAATACCAATGACTTTTGTTTATTGCGTTATTATGGTGACCGGCCTTGTGGGCAATACTGCAACATGTGTGGTTATTTCTAAAAACAAGTTTATGCACACAGCTACGAACTATTATCTCTTCAATCTGGCCATGTCAGACATTTTGTTTTTGGTGTTGGGACTGCCAATCGAAATTTACGAATTCTGGCAAAAATATCCTTATGTTTTTGGAGAAACGTTTTGCCTTATCCGCACCCATACTTCGGAAGCCGCCACATACGCCTCCATTTTGACAATCACTGCGTTCACTGTGGAGCGGTACGTGGCTATTTGCCACCCAGTGCGCGCACAGACGGTATCCAACTTGTCCCGCGCTGTCAAGGTGATTGTTGTGATATGGATTGTATCTCTACTCTGTGCGATTCCAATGACAGTTCAGTTTGGAATCAAGTATGAAATCGACCCCGTCACCAATGTGTCCATTCCAGAATCTGCCATGTGTCAAATAGTCATAGACAAGCCGATCAATGAAGCTTTTGAAATATCGGCGTTTTTGTTTTTTGTTGCACCAATGAGCGTTATTTCTATATTATACGGTCTGATAGCCTTAGCTGTTCGGAGGTCGACATTATCTAGAGCGGGCTCCGATTCTTCGGCTTCCAGCGAAGAAGGGGTCGGAGTAACATTACGAGCTCAAAAACATGCCAAAGCCAGAACAGCTGTCCTCAAAATGTTATGTAAGTTACCATGTAACTCTCTCTCTCTCTCTCTCTCTCTCTCTCGCACACACACACACACACACACACACTTTCAGCCCCTTATTTCATTCATTAACAATGGCAAATGACTTTTTTACTTATTGAAAGATAAACCGGTATATACTGTTAGAAAGGTTTGCCATGTCTTGCGTTGCGTTTCTTGCAAGCCTGTTAGTCTGTATGATATATAATACAAACTAAGCTTATTTATTGAATTGGAAGAAACAAATAAGGAAGAACGTAACTAATCACGTCTTTTGACTGCTGAACATTATTGATCTTCAATATTCTCCCCTTCATGTCACTTGAAATACAGCTTGAACCAAAGTATCCGATGAAGATTCCTTTATAGTGGACCACTAATTGCTTAGATGATCTCCAGAGGAATAAGTCAGCCAGAAACTTTTCATTGCAACCACGCATTTCTTTATATCTCTCTGTCAAAATCAATTTTTCTCTCATTCTGGCTTCACTTCCATCAAAATGAATTTCCTATCCAAAGCAATGGTAAATGAAATGCCGAGGGCGAGCAACACCGGCCGCACTAATTGAGTAATTAACCGTGACAACTCGATACGTCGTAACCTCGGCCTGTCTTAGCCACACGGGATTTACCTAGCATTTAAATGGTTTGAACTGAAACCTCAGTTGGGATTACACCATAATAAGAAGGTGTGGCACAGGCTATAGCTATAATGATCATATAGAACAATTTACTGTATACCAGAGAAAGACTCGTTTACATTTTGTATTATAATTTGTGCCAATGCAATTGCGAACCAGATTATACGACTATGTACAATAATCAAGCCTTTATTGAGCCCTATAGGAAAGACTCTTTTTTGATTGTTGAAACAGCTGTTGTCACCGACCTCCCTCAACCAGTTGTCTTAACAGTCTGGCCCCAACAAGGATCGAAACCATGATTGCTCCATTTGACTTCATGTAAACCCACCTTGTACATTATCGGAATTATCATGCTAAATGCACAGGGAAGTGCTCATTACGTGGCGTGTTTCTCAATCATTCTGTTCTACTTTATGGATGTTTCAAACATGTAATCTCCATAATTTCTTGAGAAGCATTCTAATCCTAATCTGTAAACATGATAATCACATTTATGCAATGTAGGAGCGCGCTTCCCTTTGGTCTTAAAATAGCTAAGATGCCGAATAAGCAGCTTTCTAATTTATCCCTCTTCTGATGAAGTTGAATTGATAATCGATCAACGCCACTTGCATTTCATTCAAAAACACAACTACATCAAATTTTGGAAATAATGTTTTACCGTGAAAATAACCCAAGTCACCACTTACTGTATCGTTTCGTGGATGAGAATATAACATTATATACTCGACTTGGTAACATAAGAAACATGATGCAGCAAGGTGCCGTCTCTCAATAGTCGACTCCTGCGGTATGGAATCACCGTTCCGCGGAAGTCATCCCGCTGAGCAGGTGCAGTTTCGGCTGAAGGATCACTTCCTAACTTCTCTGCTTGAACGATCAAGCACATAAATGGTGATGGTTTACATAATTATTTACAAGTCAGAGGGATAAGAACTCTTCATATGAGATTCTAAATTCCACATTAAATACATTGTAAATAATTCTATATCCCAACAAAATCCGTTTTATGGCACTTTTCCCTCCAAAATGAAGAGTTGTCCCTTTTATCTATATTCTTCGTTATACATATATTTGTGGGAAGTTCCATGGCGTAAAGAATGTATTTTTATTAAAGTTTAGTATTGCAAGAAAGTTATAAGTCTATAGTCATGCGCCATCTTCTTCTATGAAGGTTTTTTTTTGTTGAACAATTCAGTCAAACCTGATAACGTCATCTGCACACATATCGCCGTCTCTCAGGTAGAGCACAATGAAAGTGACATTTATCTGTCAGTCTGTATCCAAAACCAGCAATGCAGTATGTCTATTTATCGAATAGAATGGTAAATTAACTTACATCAATTTCGTTTTGTTTTCATCTGAGGTTTATTGCTTTTTGTCCCTGGTATAGGCCCCTAATAGGGATACGATAACTGACACCTACGCTAATCCCTCCAATTACAGCACTGATTTAAATTTCCAAGAGTGCTTTGTCGTTATTAGACATGACATAAATTACCAGATATTCTCTCTAGCATTTGATGTTCCACATCTAAAATACCGTTTTCGTTTTGTTTACGGTGATACAAACACTGATTGAATGTTTGACGATAACCAGGTTACTCTCATTCCACTGTTAGCTATGGTTCAATAATCTCGGGAGTGACAATAAACACCTTTTGGAAAATGTTGAACAAGCGATGCGATACAACAGATACTTGCTGATGTGCTACAAAGAAAATCGATTAGTAGTTAACTAAATTAACCATACAAAAATGTCCTGAAAGTTTGTTTATTCTCACATATAGTACTGGGTTAAAGTTCCGTGTGGTATCGGTACTAAGATGGGGTGGATCAAAACGTCACGAACATAAACCTTCCATGCCTAAACAATTGCCTTTGTTTATTTATCGAAATTTCCTTATACTGCATAACATTTCTTCTAGTACATAAAAGTTATCTCTATAGCTAAAGTAACATCGACCTTAAATCATATTCCAAAAAGCACACAAAGCCGTATATAAATGTTTTGTAGTTTCACCTATTGGAAAGATGATTAATCGGTCTCCTTCAGTCTTGCCTAGCTACTACTGTCAGTCTTACTTTATGTATCAATACATCAGAGAAAAATTTGAGCAACTGTGTTATGCACTAGGTATAAAGCGGTATTTTTGTGTTATAAAAACAGCAATAATAATAATGTTGTATAGTTGATAGCTTACATGTGCACCTTCACTAATTGCAAGTAATAATTAAAAAAGGAATCAAAAATCTGAAAATAATAGGAAGTTATTGAGTGAAGGTGTAAGAGTTGAACAAGTGTAGAAATTGTTTTAGTGTTTGGAAAAGATAGAACATGTCAAAGTCACATTTAGTTTGATTTGATTAGTTAATTTCACAGAAGAGTTGTAAGTTTCTACCAAGTGCATAACACATGCTAACTGGTTTTTTGATATGATCCAAGTTTCAGTAACTCGAATAATATTTAAGATTTTCTTAATTTAGTAATTTAGAAATTACTTAACAAGAAAATATTGAATGGTAGAATGCAACATGAGAATGGAAAATCACTGCACTACCTAATCACGCAAAATACATTGGAACGAAAGTAAATACGTGATAGTACGGAGAAACAGAGTATAAATAAATAAGTGAATAAACGTTTGAAAGCTCAAACTCGTCGTCGTCGTCATAAGTAGTAGAAGATAAAGGCAAATAATAATAATAATAATAATAATAAACATTTTCAATATTACTTATTGATTAAAGACAAATTCCGATTTATTCTTCTATCAGTACTTGTCTTGATCGATCTTTATCAGGAAGCCTTTACAAAACTTGGTCATCTTATTAGCACTCACTGCGGCTATGGCCACATTACTTTTCTTTACTAGATAGGTCTGCTGTGGCTTTATAAATCAATCAGGATACTTTACCTACGGTCAGGATTAAAAGAAAAATTACAAAAACAACTTTTTAACATATGCCTGTATAGCCGTAATGATAAGGTATGTTGTCCGATTATGCTGTAAAATGTAATAATCAGCTGGATAGAGGCTACATTAGGCTGGGCGAAGGAAAACAATGAATTTTGACATGGCACTTTTGGACCAGCATCACTGCACTGAATACCATACAGATGTTATGAAAGCAACCGATTCAAATCCGTCGTATATCATTAGCAATGTCATGAAGTACGGTTTAGCATCAAATAATATTGTATGTTGAAATGTAGGTGCTTTTTTTCTTTTTGAAAAATTAAACTGCTGTGTTGGGGACGTTTCTTTTTAAAAAATTTTTAACGTGATGTATTAAATTTGTTAGTTTTCTTGGCTATCTAACTTGCGTGTTTACAAGCTTGACAGGCCGGATTATGTGTACTCTGCACGGCCTGTATACCTACCTATAACGTTTGTCGCCTCATTAGCTCGACCATGAAGGGTCAATTATCCATACTAAGCTATTATTTCTGCTGTATCTTGGTGTGCTACTTGCACGAATGCAGTTTGACCTCGAATGTATAGTGTATGTGTTCGTTAAGGTGAGCTTCATATTCCCAGTGGAGAAAAGGAACACGTGTCCTCTCCCATTAATATCTCTGAAAATCCAAATATTCATTCAGCAAAAGCCTGGATCCACCGTGAATGGTCATCACTCAGCCTGAACAACTTTTACCAGCAACGATTACTTGCAGTTAAGATAACAGATATGTCATTCATATCGATTTCACGTTGGTTTTATTCTAATAGAAGCTGGGTTTGACCGAACATGATAATCATATGTTTCTGTTTCCCATATGAATGTACGTTATATATATATATATTACAGTCCCACGTTTGCCATGCAATTCTCTGTGTAGGCTTGTCTTAGGTTTTAATTGTGCTTGGTTTAGAATCCAGATATGGCGTTTATCGTTTTACGGTTAATCTGGAATTGTAACTTTCTATCGATTTATTCCACGAGGGCTATCGTTCTCACAGCCATATCAAGGTATCTGAACGGTTGTATTCAAAGTACATGTAGGCCACAATATTCCGATTCAGTAACACTATATATATATATATAATTGAATCATATATTCATATATAGTGAATTTTGTTGTTCATTGTGCATATATATATATATATATATATATATATATATACATATATATATATATATATATATATATATATGCTGTCCACCTTTCGTAATTGATACTCGTGTTTGGACGTAAGTTATTGTACATACCAGTGTTATGGATAGGAAAAAATAAATCACGCTTAGCTTGGTAATTACCTGACCTGTTTGACTACCAGCACATGTAGTTAAAATATCTGTGTTGCATTTATACTCGAACTGACACACCCATAACAGCCCCATGGTGAAACCCTGCAGTGTTATTTCCTACGACTCTCAACTACTTGACTATAAGTAGATGGATATGCATTTACAGTTGCAATCGAGTTGCCACTCCTGTAAGCTTCATAGTGAGACCGTGAAATGTTATTTCCTGCGATCAATTGTTATGCAGAGTTAAGTTTTCCAAAACATTTTTCTTTGATTTCTTGCATTTTTTTTTTTTTTTTTGGGGGGGGGGGGGCATTACTATATGTTTTGGAACATTCTGGCGCAGAGCAACAATGTTATGCCACACTGATATGCTCAGGTCAAACCCCATAAAACTGACTTCTTGTACATACAGTTTTCTGTGCAGGAATTGCCGAAATGTGAAGGCATTATCTGCAGAAACATGCTTTTCATAGTCATACATGTACGACGACCAGCCCAAAGTGAAAAAACCAATAAAACTTCACATATTACGCAATGCAGTGGTGCTACCGACAAGGCACCGGGTACATGAAGTGGGGTGATCTTAACAAACATACCTGACAGCACATCCTTCTATTCACATTCCTCATAAGAGATATATGCTTTTAGAAACAATATGCATTTTCCTAGACAAGTCATTCAAACTGAAATATCCTATATTGAATGTCAACTCTGTAAAAAAAGGTGATATGGCTAGCAGAGCAAATCAGCTGCGTTGTTCTTTATCAACCATGAACATTTCTCAGTACTGACAACGTTCACTATTAATTGCATATAAAATATAAGAGCCTTCCTTTAAACTGTCAGAGAATTCGGGCAAAAGTTCAAATACATTCCTTAAGGTGGTGAAAAGCAATGGTTTTTATAACTATGCCTCACAGTATTACGTTACTATGTAATCCTCGGGCTACTGATGTTCCGGTCTTAATGTAATATCTTCACTTGGTGGAGCGAAGCACATCTATTCTGCCAACATTGGTTGAACGTGTGGAAACATTGGTTAACCATATGCCAACAGCAAGTTGGGCCATTGTTAATGTGTTATCCAATTATACGTGACAACGCAATTGATCTTAATGTTTTGTAGAAATCTAAATATCAATAATACATAGTGTATTTGATACAACTAGCTTGCTTTTCCAATCTCTCTTTTATGTATGGTTTGCATCAATTATTTGACGTATGGGGTAAATGTTTTGTGATTTTCTATTTTGCGATCTTCCTGTCATGCAATACTCTTTTACTCAGTGTGTGTTGAAGTAAGATTCACTGGGATATATATATATATATATATATTATTGTCTTGTCACTTCTTAGCTTGCACTGCGTCTGCCCATGTACATTTGAAATTTATTTCGCACACTTTCAGTCTTCTCTCCAAGTTTTTCTGACTAGCTTCTTGCAAATTATTTTTTGGAGGGGGCTACACCAACTGCTTATTTGAACCCGTCTTTCTGAAAGTAACCTGTCCCAGTGTCCGCCAAAGTTCAATATATTCTATACAGGTATGCTGCATAATTTTTAACAGAGATATTTATAACATACATACATTAATATGCTATCAAAAAGCTATTTAAAAATACTTTATTACTCTGTCGTTTTACATGAAAATTTGCGTCATGTATCTGCACAGCATCTATCAGCTAAGCCAAGTGGTAAATTACATTCTCACAGTACTCTTTGAGAGTGTATACAGTTCAACTGTCAAGTCATACTGGAGATCACAGATAATACTTGATTGACTGCGTGCGATTCAGAAATTTCTTTTTCGATTGATTTCATAGGCGTAGAGAAATATGAAGCTAGTCTTGCAACTTGTTGTGGGCAATGCCAATGCATGAAATCTGATAGTGGTTAGCAATTCATAATGACATTTGCTACACTGAGCAGGAAGTGGATTTATGTAATTTCAAGGAATTTTGAGCAAAGCGCCGTTTCTGAGAAAGGCTAATGGGATACTCCTGGCACTTGACCAACTGAGTGGTCTATTTTGGTAGTGCATGTTTGTAACCTTAGTAGATTTGCGTGTTTACTCCTGCGTTATACTCCACTGAACATGATTGATTACACTAATATGCCATCATTCATACATGTAACTTCAGAATCTTGGAGAGCTGAGCTGTGAAACTTTCAAAAAGGTTAAGGGGGTTGCAAACATTGAAAAGATCTGCAGTTAATTAAACGCTGCACTTTGCAATGTGATAATGAAATTATTTTGAAGTGACCGCTGATAAAATACCATTATAACACCCTCAGGATGCATGTACACAGGAAACAAGCCCTAGGAAAGCACGGATACAGAATCTGCTCCATCGATAAAGTCCAGAAATGACAAGCCAAAAACGATATCTTGGGCCATCTTTACATCCTCTCCATTTTATGCTTTCAGATAATTTTTATTAGTCCCGTATAAATCACGTTGACGACTGAGATGAGTTTAATTTCCACCACTGACAAGCATGAGGTGATCGTTCGGGAACTGGAAGGTGAAGGACTAAAGGTCACTTTCTTCGTCGTTTGTCTCTTCTTTGTCTGTATATTATCTAATGATACTTTTCATGGTGCATTTCATTTTCTTACACCAGAATAGGTCCAATTCGTTACCCCCTGTTGTTGTTTTCCTCTGAACTGCGTTCTCTGAAAAGAGATTTTTAACAGTTCAAATGCTAGGTTTCTTATGTTCTAAGATGGATAAAGGGAAGTCCTTAAACAGCATGTTATGTGATTTCCTTCTTAAGATTCGAGTATATGTAGTCTGTCAGATGCGAATCGGTATGGGTATCATATCTAGAGGAAATCAATTGTATTGAAGATTTATATCGTCGTAAAAATCGATTGTCTTTAAGTAAAAGTGATGTTTGCATGCCACCCGAGCTTTATAAATGATTTGGTCTTAATATTAAAATCTAAATCCATTATCGATAAAAAATTATTAGAAGAGCATTTATTTTTATCATTAATATTCCAGTCTACACATTTTTATGGCGTTTTCACAAATATTCTTTAACATCCTGTTTATCACTGTATCGTGATCAAAACTCAAAAATAAGCTATAGATATACGCTCTAGATAATGACAGCTTTCTTATTAACTTTCCCAAAGATGATTGCAGTTACAAACATCTTGCATCCTCACTCTGCGTAAAAAGTTTCGAGAAAGAGCCTTTATTGTATTATTTCAGAAGATGTAATAGGCCTATGGGATATTAATTAAGGTAATCTAAAAAGACAAAAGAAAGATATTAGCGAAAACACCATGTAAGAACCCTTTAGCCACGCACTTTTCTGATCTTATCGGAACTAATTGACTCTATGAGCCCTTCTTCCCAGCAAATCTGCAATGAACACCAATCATGCTTTATTATTCATGGTAAATGAATGAAGGGAAAGTGAAGTTAGGCAGATAGGTATTTCGAATAGAACATTCTGTCTGATGAATGATAAAATAACATATCTTATGATACCGTCCTTTTCTCTGAATCGTCTGGAAAGTATTGCTAAAAATGGTGTTTAGATATTGTATAGGGGTGTCTGTGTTGTAGCATACCCAAGGGTCCCAGGTAATAAGACAAAGACCTTTAAACAGGATGTAAGAAATTGGTTAGCTTAAGTTCACTTTTTATTTGATTGGGTTGTTGAACTTAATTTTCCCACTTCGATTGTATGTAGACTGTTTTATCCCACTTTTGGTTAAAGGTTAAAGGATACCATTTAAGTCTTGTAACGACGTCTTTATGCATAGTTATGGCGTCAGTCGTTACCCATCAAAATAATCATTTGAGTCCAGTGTCTTTCCTTTTATCCACAGTATTGGTCACTATCGATGTCTTTATAAGCAGTCAGCGTTCGAAAGATCAAAATTCACTTGACAATATAAATGCGACTGTTTTTGCAAATCGACAAGAAAAATCGTATATTTTATACTTTGCCTGATATTCAAGAACTCCGTCTGTCATTTTCCAAGTCAAATTTCTAATCAAATCTAATTATCTACTCAAAATTGCCCCAGAAAACGGATGTGTAATACAGAAATCAAAATTACTACTTACTTTTTCATCATAATCTACATGAACGTTGAATTTGTCCTGCCCTCTCTCCCCTTAAATGTCGAGGGATTATTAGAAATAGCAAGTACTTAGATGAAAGCGAATGTGACCTTTCTAAACAGAAAAATGAGATTGGCCTTGCATTTTAATATCACCGCCCCCCCCCCCCCCCCCATAACGGCACGTTTCAGTTACACGCATACGCCATTAAAAAAAAGCTGAAGAAGAAAAAAGAAAGTGAAATTGTAAAACGTAAAACTGGAAGTATTTGTTGTGACAGATAATGATAACTGATGGCCATTGCATCTTGATGTCGCAGAGGGAGCAAGTAATAACAAGGCCAGATATGCAGCACATTGGGGGCACTGACTCCGAACACTGGTGGAGGTGACGTGATACATACAATGTAGTTTATGATATAGCAGTTCTGTGCACTTATATCCACAATAGCTGCTATTTTGAACAATCTCACACTTGGCGTTAGACAGTTATTGAATTTGAATTCCGTCTAGGCAAGTCTAAGCAGGATATCAATTGCAATCTCGACCAGGTGAAATCCCAGTTGTCATCTCGCTTCTAGGCGGCTTTCCAGTCTGCCATGGTTTTAATCTCGATCGTGGCATATATAATTATCATCAATTTAATATTTCGCTTTAGATTTACTTCAAGATTCTTGATTTTTAACATGTGACAGAAAAGAGTGAAGATAATGTAAATGAATGTATAATTTTGCATGTGTAAGGAAATGATTATTGATCGACTTTTTTTTAAGAAAACAAAAAAAAAAAAAATAAAAATAAATAAATAAATAAATTAATAAAAAATATTGTGTGTTACTGAGGTCCAAAGTGTTAATTTCTCTGGTGCCTCAACAATATCATTCTGATTGCTAGTGTGAATGTTTTAGAACTGTTTATCCAAACTTCACTCATTTGTATGTATATTCATTAATATATCTTTTTATCTAAAAGTGAAAAAAATCAGTCTTTCCATAAATTCTACTCTAAAATGAAGTTCAATGTGAGAAAGCGATATTAAAGTTACTTTTCCTTCCTCCTGCTAAAAATAAATGAATAAATAAATTAATTAATGAAAATAAATAAATAAAATACTAGAATGAGAGTTAAAGTGTGGTCTTACTCGTTTTCTCTGAAACAGACATATGTAATATATTTATAGTACGTTAATCTCTGAACTTTAATTTAAGGATACTGTACATAAATCTTATTCGTTATGCTTCAAATTAAATGTATTTCCTTTACTTTTAGTTACAGTTGTCGTGGCTTTTTTCGTGTGTTGGGCACCGTTTCACGTACAACGCCTGATGGCCATCTACATCGAGGAGGACGATTGGACCCCGCAACTGCTAGAAATAGACACGTACACATGGTACATTTCCGGAGTCTTGTACTACGGCAGCTCAACTATCAACCCGATCGTCTACAGTATTATGTCGCTCAAGTTCAGGCAGGCATTCCGTAATACCTTTATGCGGCCATGTTGCACTAGAAGTTCCAGTTCAAGAGGAAGAAAGAACCATTCTAAATACCAGACGTATAAGTTTAAGAGATCCGTGGATTCCCAATACTGCTCCTCAGTTGAAGGGTCTCATTCCCCAAAATTTAAAGCCGAAAGAAACGGTAATTTGGAAGGAACAAGAAATCCAAGGCAAAACATCGAAATGAAGACAAAGAGTGGTGATAATAATCAAGTTGAATTAGTCTGCCAAGCGCAACTTGGGACCACTAAACCTTATTCTAGTGAACCCTCGGTGCCAGTAGGACCAGGGGAACCGCTTAAGCCTAAATACGACTGTGTTGTAGAAATCCAGGCCAACCCCCTGTCTGACCCCCAATATACGACATCCCTGAGGGATCTACACAGCATAAGGAGCGTTTAGAATACGCAGCTTACACAGCATAAAGACACAGTGGGCTGTTCGCCCATAAATGGGGTACAAATGGACGCACGTTGCTGTACTTTGTTGCTCCTCAGTTTTAACATGGTAATAATAGGCCCCTGGGATGTCGCAAAGTATCAATGCAAAGCATCTTGTGCGAATTGTACAAGATATAAAATCCTAGTGCATGGGGAAAGTTTCGGCACAGCCTGATCACTTGAAATACAGATCAAGATGATTGGTACGTTATAAATCAGCGAATCAAGTTAATTAGCTACAACTTAGCTATAAGTTAGGTGTAATTGACATAAGAGGAAGTGGGTAGCGGCACGTTTTTTTTTTTTTTTTTTTTTTTTTTTTTTTTTTTTTTTTTTTTTTTTTTTGTTAAAGGCAACATACGGGGATAGAAATCGAGTGATAGATATATGGCAAAAACATACGCTAAAATGCATATTTTTAGCTTATGGCATTACATGTGTACATCTGTATCTTTTAGGAATGTTTATTGTGCCACCAAAGTAGAATAAACATTGACCAAGCCCAAATCAACCTTGTTTACGCTGACAGTCAAAGGAGGCGCCCCTAACCTGCCTAATTTTGGGTTTAATTGGTGTATTTCCACATGCATAACAGACAATACATACCCAAGCAATCATGTCCACATGCCCAAACAAAAATAAAAGTTCACTAAAAAGTACATTCGTAAAATTCAAAACTTGCCTTGAGATTGATCTTGATATGGTCTCAAGTTCATATTTGAAAATTCGCAGTATTTGCATCGTTAAGATTATTTACCCTGAAATATATCATTATGTGACCTAATTTGAGTTCTTCCCTTCACTTTGTTAGCGGGTATTACGTGTCAATCTATCATGACTGGCATATATTAAGGGGCAATGGTGATCAACATATCGATAACAGGTAAGGTTAGTATTGTACAAAGGTAACATTTTTGCCAGTTGATGTACCAGAAACGCCCAAAACCCAATAAAGAGGTGCATTTGAGGTCTCAAAAAATAAAATTGCATGAATTCGAAGTTTTATTCAATTTTTAAACGGATATGTTTATAGAACAAAAATTCACGGCTGTGTCAATTTTACATCTACATGTTACTTTTATCGTGGTCTATCATTCTGTAAAAAGACTAATCGGAAACTTACGTTACCAAATGGTAAATTATGTTCCAGTAACGTATATTCTAGGAGACCATTTTTTATCGTGTTCCAATATGGATGTTGTAGTGATTCAGCCATGGTAAATTATACATGACGAGAAGATGTCTTTACAAGCATTTAAACTTAAAGTGCTCCCATGTCCCTCTTAAGGCCCGGTCACACCTACAGAGCGCACGAGGTACGCATGCATTGCGCATGAAAATAAGCCAAATGCGCTGTTGTGCGTCCAACTTTTGACAGAATCTACCAGAAAAATTGCGAGTTAGTAGCGAATACATAGCGTTCTGTTGGCGTATTTTGCGTATAAAGGGCGCATGAAGATCGACTATAGAACGCACGCGTAAAAAAATCCAACGAATGCACAACTGGTTTTTGGCGCAAGGAACAAATGACTCGCGCATTCAGCACGCATTAAGCGAACAGATAGCGTTCCTCAGTCAGCAGCAATCACGTGACTCGTTCTCTATATATAAAAACTGCAGATTATGTAAAAAGCAACCAGTTAAGTTAATTTTTTGGATACACATTTATCGTTTCATTTATTGGGAAGGTGATATATATCAGCAAAATAATAAAGAGAAGCATTAACATGATATACACTGTTAATGTAGGCCTAATTGTTTTCAATTATGACCGAGCATTGTTTTTAGATAATTTATGTAAAAATCGAGCTATACAAAATACTTAAATTAAGACCATCTCAGAGGACAAAATTTAATCCTGATTGTAACTTTAATTACAGTAACATCACATGTGCGTTATGTATTTTGTACCAATGTGTATTATTAAATGTCTTGTTTAGTCTGTGCTTAAATGGTCAAAGGGAAGAAAGAGGTGGTCTAAATCATCCTGTCTTGCCATAGAACAGATCCGTCTTCAGAGTTGACCCAGTGTTTGATGATATTTCTCTGTTTTTTACCTTTATTGCTGGACGTGTTGCTGCCAGTGACGATGCGGGTGGCCGATGCGGGTGGCCATTTCTCCACTCACCAGCAGCAAACTCTTGACCCAGGTTCTCGGAAACGTCAAGCTGCTGGCTCTGCAGTGAATGCCGGGTCCTCATAAGGTTGTGGAGGATGATGCTTGCTATTATAATCTTTTTGATGGCCTTGGGCTGCCGCTGAAGGAAGAACTTGTAAACGGTTCGCCAGAATGCTCCTGGTGTCACAGGCTTGGTGGAGTGCAAGTTCCATGACGCTATGAGAATGTTGGAGAACTGAAGTTTTGTATTCTAATCGCAGCCTGTCAAGATCTTCCATATTATGAAGCGGTTATTCAGCATAAGTGGATAAGTGATGCTGATACAGAGGACCCATTTATGTATACACCGTGGATACACGCTAGGCTCAGGACACGCATGCTTAGGACACGCTAGGAACACGACAGAGGTGCGCTACAATAACGCTGGCTGCGTTAAAGAGACGTTCAACGTTCGTTCTGGTTCGTTAGAGATTCGTTTATAGTCGCTGCATGTTCGCTACACATGCGGTGGAAGCATGCTGTGTGCTCGCTACGCCAAAGGCAACGAATTTGAAACACCTAGCGTTTATGCAACGTCTGATTAACGCTGATCCAACGGCCTCCGCGAATGCCGAGCGACCTTTTGACGTCTAAGTTCATGCGTCGGGCTGAACGCACATTTTTGTGCATGCACAAAAACTCAGACGCACAAGAGCGAATGAAAACGAATGCATAACTGTCACCCGGCGCGTTTGACGAATGCAGACGCATAACAGCGCACTGGCCAAAATTGCCAAATTTTTTAGCGCGTCGGCCGTGCGCCGACCCTGCGTCGTGTAGGTGTGACCGGGGTATTACGGGCTGTTTGCGTCCAAATATTGCGTAGTATCTCACGAGCCATGCAAGTCCTTACGAGATTCTGAGTTCGCAGACAGCCCGTAAGCACGTACGGAAGATATTGGAACTATCCAAAAGATTCTACGAATAATCTACGAACAGCGAGGTCGCAAGCGTAACTTGCTCCCGTCGCAAGGAGTTCGCAAAAGAGACGCACGTCGCAAGCAATGAAGGAGCAAGTGCCCTTTATGTCTCCTCCATCCCAGTGTACCACAAACTTTCATAGTCCCATTCATAACAAGAAAGAAGGCAACAAAGACTGTCGATTGTTCGTGATTTGGCCAAACCTTTCCTCTACCTCTACGAACTGAAAACCCTGTTACCTAAACTTTAGGTAACAGGGTTTTCAGTTGTGGACTGAAACATATGTAGTGATTTTCATGTGCATTTCGACATATTTGACATAATTTTCGCACCACTAATAATAATTAGTTCATTTAATGCTTCTTTTAATGTCAGCATGCTGTATTTTTTTTTATTTTGATAAAATTTAGTGACAAACAAGCTAAAATTGCACAAAAAATTTCAAATGATTAAAAATTAATCGCTCTATACAGAAGATTATCATGTTTTTTACAACGTTATACTGACAGGAAATAAATTAAAGAACAACCAGTGCTGATCGAATTTTCAAGGTGAGTGAGCGGAAAGTTTTCCATTTGTGACAGTGAAGTATGTTCCTTTAATGGGGTTAGACGATGAATTATTTTTCATTCTCCATGGTTCTAGGACAGTAAGACATTGATGCAATCTTCTTCAAGCGAGACCCTTAAATAATCAAATAAAGTTCCTAATCCAGGTACTAATTAAATATTTAAAGAGCGTACTTGCCACATTATTTGCACCTCTATATTGGGTTTTGGTGGGAAGCCTTTTTCGACTACACCTCAATAATCCCAATAGGGAGAAGATGCATGTAGCAATTGGTTCGATGGATAACACCGTAACAGCTGCAGATAAAATCCCAAAATTAGCGAATATGATAACATTGGTATGAAGAATCCGATATCAATGCTATTTTATCAAAATAAATCACACGTGTGCAAGAATTAATTATGTTGCAAACTCAACTCTTTTGGAAAAATAGATTAACAAGTTTAAAAAAAGTATGTTACATGCCAAGGGTTTGAACAAATAAAAAAAAACTGGGAACTGGAAGCAGCATGAGACAAGCTAAGAGTAATAATATTTATTAAGCAGAATTTACGACAGAAGCAAAAGAAATACAGGAGTAAATGGAATAGAGTCCATTGTACTGAGGACACAAGCCCGAGGTCACTACTCTCTCGGCGGTGTGTAGGCTTTATCCATGTACAGGCACTGGCCGTAAAATTCTGATTTTAAGTGCTGCCATTTTACATAAATAAATTACTTCGTTCGACCATTACCACATATTACCAGTTTGCTCTTGTGTTAAAAATGCTTCTCTATAGTATTATCCCATAGATGTGCATAATCCAGCTGACGGTACATACCTTGAAGGCGACTACGCCACTAGTTCTAATCACAGCACAATTCCAATAACCTTTATTTTTTTCCTTTTAAATTACATTTCTTGGGTTTGATAGATGTTCTCTGTTATTTCAATATAGTAAGTAAGTCTTGGTCATCAATCAAATGTCATAAACGGGTCCATATCTGTGGTTTATAGCGTAGCCTTATTCGATGTCACAATTGTTTTGCTTTGGTGTGTTTTTGTGGTGTATTTGTGTTTAATCGTTGAAATAACAATGTTTTTCAACAGATATTGGAAGCAAAATTCTTCCAATCATTAAGTGGTACCTTTCCTCAAACGCCTGAACTGGTATCATAAATTCATTGAAAATCCGGTCTTTCGGCCATAACAATGCTCAGTATTTATGTTCTTTAATTCACATAACATCTAGGGGAAAGATGAATGGTGTTAAAATTATATTATAGTAATACTTGTTTGAACATTAAAAAGCAACTAATTACATAGTATTCATTTACTGCGGAATTGTGCTCAAAATATCTATCATTACATAGACTTATATAAATACATGTATAACAGACCAACAAGAACGGTTTAGCTGACCTACTGCTCTACCATTCTCATTTTTCTCTACCAGACACAATTTAGGTCTGTTTTACAAGTATCAAGTAAATTGCAATTCTTGAAATAATCTCTAAGTCTCTCTCTCTCTGTCTTTCTCTTCACACTGACATAATAGGCCTACACGTAAATTACAGCACAATATGCATAAGTGGTTCTCCATTTCATTACAGCACAATATGCCTAAGTGGTTCTCCATTTCATCATTCTTTCTATGGCTTGCCCGATTAGGGCTACATCCAGTCCAACGATACTAGAGTTACTCACATATATCGCAAAGTTAATGAAGCTAAACCTTTCAATCGACTCGATTTTCTCAGAGAATGAAGATAAAAGCGAAAAGACGAATATAGAAAAAAACTTCATTATTTTTCAGTATGCCCAAGTTAATTTCAAAATACTTAACACAATCTATCATTCGACCACGACCTAACACAGCTGTGATATTATTAATATTATATGATACAATACAACATATTTCTAATTGCTGAACTCTCACGAAAAATGTAATGGCGCACTTAATCAAATACCATGTAGTGACCTCGATTCTTTCTTGTTTGTTTCTGAAAGCAATTTCAATGTATTTCTGCCAAATATTCAACAATAACATCTTATTTTCCTTACTTTTGTCTTGTCTTCAGTGCTATGGAGTAACTTCACGGAACTAGAGGCATCTGAAGTAGGCGAAGTGGCAAAATATATAGCTTTTTTTCATTATCCAATCGTATACCATATCATTATGGACTGCTCAACAGAGGATTGCCGCGTTTTTGATGTTAAGACAAATCTGTCTTTAAGGTTTACTGAAAATTTAATAAAATCAAGTAACATTTGATAATAAATGAGACAGTGAGGCGTGATTGTATATATGGTCATTGCTTTTTAATGTTTGAATGCACAGGTGCATATACAAAAATAAATAAAAATTAATAAAAATAAATAAATGAAATAAAATTAAATAAAAACTGAGGTGTGTGTATATGAATTATTGATAAAAAATATGATTCAAAAGATACTGCCGAAAGATTATTAATATTGGGGAAACGCTGAATTAATTTTTCAGAATTTACAGTTTGACTCGCCTACCCTTTGCTTCAAGCTGAATCCCATCTGTTTTCCATGCAATAAACTTAGCTTTTTTCAAACATTGTCTGGCCTTTAAAAAGCCCTTTCGTCTCACCTTGGCGTGTATAATAACAAAAGCCATGCAGTTACCAAAGGATCTTAAATAATCGCACCTCGTCTGGCCTTTTCAAAAATTCTTTCGTCTTTCCTCTCTGACAAGTTCGTGTAGAGCCTGAATTTACTGTTCAATTTTGATGTTGAATTTTGATGAATGCATGCATGCAGGAATACTAGAGAAAACAGTGCAAGGCATGTTTGACGCCCATTAATGGCTTTCAGAAAAGGGAAACACGTTCTGTTACGTCAGTGGGTTGCTTCATAATAACATCATTATTTAAAGAAAGCCTTACAGAGAGAGCACTTTATCAAGCACCTGGGTTTTTACAGTTCGTCGATTTTGAATGAGCATGATCTGCATGTAACCCAAATTATAAACTAGTGAAGTTAGTGCTGCTATCGGCCAACCCATCAACCATTCTCTTGGAACGAACGCGTCGTCCGTATCGATCGCACATAACGGTCGTTAAATGACGCTGTCTCAATCATAACGAAATCAGTTTACAGCTAACTTTGGCTTTTGTAACATCGGCCCGTTATGATATCTCAAACCAGAAACTGGAACTATATCCACTTCTTGTTGTTTCGTGCAAACGGAATTCTACAAGATTGAATTCAATACATGTCATTGTAGATCATGGACATTTCCATGACTGTAAATTAAGCAAACGTTTCCTCTGTCTTCTGGTTAATGATACAATCCAATCTGCAATGCTGGTATTTTAAGGCACAATCCAAGCAATTAGTTCTGCATTGTCATAGCTGACGGTCATATATAATGATCATTTCAAAAACGATCAACTTCATGCTGACGGCAGAAAAACAATTACCAGCTGCAAGCCTTACTGCACTTAGTGTAGTTCAGAAAAGCAAAATACCTGTCTAAAACATGCACCTTTTAAAGCTTTCTACATGTATGACGTACTTTATATCGACAACCCACTATTCAAAAGTAGATTAGATACGATATGATCCTAACATAATGTTTTAAATTGCTGTCTGTGAATTTTCACTTTTGTTTATAATGGCCAAATATCATTATTGATTTAATCGTTTATTTAATTTTTGATTCACTGAAGCAAAGATCTGCAAATGTCATTGGGAACGGTTCGTCACGTGTTCCTGTCCGTCTTTCATTCTAAGGTGACAGCTTACCTACTTTTCAGTATATCTACCTTTCTAAAAGCTAAGAAAGATCTACTGGTAGAAAGATTGAGAACGATAAAAGATTTAGTTGATGATCGCTGACGGCTTGAAAATCTTATGAGAGGATAATGACCTCATGGAACATCTCAAAGGACGTGTTATTTATGAAGATTCCAATTCAGCCATTAACTATTCAAAACATTTTGAGGTCAGCGCTGTGTTACATGTAACAGAGATTTTATAGTAGTTCCTGTTCGGTATTTAACCAATCTTTTCGTTTTTAGTGCGTTTTGCACGTCCACTTTTTTGCTAATTATAAGTCAGGGCTTGGACATACCGACGTTGTTTTGATTCCTCAATCAAGGTGACTTCAATATTCTTGCCTGCTGTCTACCTCTCAGGATTTTCAAGAAATTATATTACTTGTGATTTAAAGATACAAGCTCAAGGATTTTTCACTGCAGACATCAATGCAACATTTCTTTCTGGGACTCAAGCGCAAACTAATTTACGAGTTTGACCATTTGAGATGACACATCACATCCATAAAATAATGTAGCGCGAGGAAGGATGTTCATGAACATTGATGTTTAGCACTGGCGATATGAGGGTAAACAAGTTTAATGGGTACTGATTCCTTGCACATATATATATACGCAAACAATTGTACAATGGAACATCACCCATAACAACCCCAATAAATGCCAGTTGTTAATTGACCAATCGTAATATTAACTTAATTTTAAGACTCAATAATTAGAAGTCTATCAATTCTTGAAAATTGCCTCCTACCGCCTTCTACAACTGTCAGAAAACCAATTTCCTCTCATCGGACATAGTTTATTGGCGATTTAAAAATCGTGACAAACAAGTACCTTTTTCGTTCCCAGAATGAAATTTCAAACTAACAGGACCAACATCCTTTGATAGTGACAACCAAATGACGTGGTTACCAGGACGTATCGCCCTCCACAAATGTCAAGTATCGCAAAACTCATTTCCTCCCAGTGGACATAGTCAATTTACTTGCGATTTAAAAACAATGACAAACAAATGCCCTTTTCGTTCCCAGACTGTAATTCCAAAATAACAGGAAATATTTATCCTTTAATTAAGCAAGTAGATGCACATAACTATGTCCTGGGCCATTACACAAGTACATATATATACAAGGTGCCCGTGTTGGTCCCGCACCTCTCCAAGACGCCAGATACAGTCAGTGACAACTCGCAAAAATCTATACTTTACATTAAGGTAAGTAAAAATGAAAGAGAATTCTACGAAGAAATAATTATAAACTGCTGTGTTCAATTTTTTAATGTACGTTACGTAAAAGATTAAATTGGAAATTAGTTGCGCTGCATTAAAATTTTTCTGATTACAAAGAATCTATACTAACAATCAAGGTAAAGATCGATGAGTTTACATCTGTAAATATATATATATATATATGAAACAGAATATATACATATATATATAAATGAAAACAGAAAACGCACTGCACAAAACTGTACTTATTGGGATTCTTAGAAAATGAACTCATTGAAAAATAAGTTTAGGCTACAGTGGTTTGTGCTTGCACACAATTGCTATTAGCAATTGTGTGCAAGCACAAACCACTGTAACTGTAACTGTTCACTTTGAAAGTCTTCACGCCTTGTTATAATCCATTAAGTTTCACAAAACTGAAATTAGCTATATGTCAAATACTTTTGAAGCCGTAGAATGTATTTCAGCAACTTAATTTAGGTCGGTATGATGGACTCAAACCGTATTATTATGTACAGACACAGATGTGTCTGTACATATTGCCATCACCTGCGTCTGTCGTCGCCGTCGCCGATCATGTCGCCGTCGCCGTCGCCGTGCACTTTCAGCGTTAACACCATAAGTGGAAGACAGTTTTACTTTTTGGCTTTATATTTACAGAGCTGACTAATATTCATAAAACGCAGGTCAAGTTCGAAAATCAGCATGATCGGGCCATTATTGTAGAATTTATGCTGTTTTTTCACTTTTTAGCATATATGCAACACTGTTAACACATTTCAAGGAAAACCGATAGGCCTGTTGTCATGAAACTCACAGGAGTAATCAGTCTTACTAAAACGCAGATCAAGTTCGAAAATCGGCATGATCGGGCCACTATTTTAGTAGTTATGCTGTTTTTTCACTTTTCAGCATATATGCAACATTGTTAACACATTTCAAGGAAAACCGATAGACCTGTTGTCATGAAACTCACAGGAGTAATCAATCTTACTAAAACGCAGGTCAAGTTCGAAAATCGGCATGATCGGGCCACCATTTTACTAGTTATGCTGTTTTTTACACTTCAGCATATATGCAACACTGTAAACACAATATAAGAAAAACAGATGGGCCAATTGTCATGAAAGTCACAGGAGTGGTCAATTTTACTAAAATGCAGGTTGAGTTCGTAAATCAGCATAATCGTGCCATTATTTTAGAAGGTATGCTGTTTTTTCACATTTCCTCAGATTCAATTTTTAGGCATGTCAACAGTCTCATTATTAAACTAATAAGATATGTGAAAGTGTTTGTTTGACATTTCCTGCATCTTTACAACATTGTTAGTTGATTTTGTAAAAATGATGGTAAACATGTTATCGTGTATTGTGTAATAAAGTTTCAAAAATGGAAATAAACTCATATCATTGCAATTTGTCAGATTCAATCATTCACTATGTTCAGAATCTCAGAATGGAAGAAATTGGACATTTAACACTGCTCTGCTGATACTTTTCTCATCTCATCAATTTTCTTAGTTGATCATGTAAAAATGGCAGTAAACTGTTAATTTTGTTTTATGTTAAAAATTGTTAAAAATGGGGAAAAAACATTTCAGAACAGTGCTGTCTTGTTTACATTTTGGCATTTTCAAGTTGTGACTTTGAAGTTCCATGGGCCTGAAGACCTTTGCTAGTCACATTTTCTGAATATCCATGATACTAATATTTTATTATTAAAAATTGATGGTCATTATGCTGTTAAACATTATGTAACATTGCATCAAAATTTGAAAAAAAACTATTTTGGGCACTGCTCCCATGATTACCTTTTAAGAAAAACCATGTCACTTACTGTTCTCAAACTTACAGGAAAGAAACATGGGACTAAAATACAGCTTCAGTAGGCAATGCAATCTGCCAGATAAACAGCTTTTTTTTTTGTGAAAATTTAATTTTTCACATATTGGCATTTTCAAGGTGTGACTTTGAAGTTCCACAGGCTTGAAGACCCAGGCTAGTCACATTTTCTGAAAATCCATGATACATATATTTTGTTATTAAAAATTGATTGTCATTATGCTGTTAACCATTATGTAATATTGCATCAGAATAGAAGAAAACATAATTTTGGGTGCTGCTGCCTTGATGACCATTATGGGAAAACCATGTTACTTATGATTGCCAAACTTTCAAAAAAGAAATACAGGACTGAAATGCAGCCTGAGTTGGAAAAGCAGTCTAAATGACTTCTTTTTCTGGAAGTTTTACATTTTCAAAGTGTGAACTTGAACTCCCATGGGCCTGAAGCTTTATGCTTGTTTCACATTTTACTTACATTGGTATTACCTGTTGAGCATAATTAAAATTTGATGTTGAATTTGCAGTTTAACATAATGTACTTTTGCATCAGAATTGACAGTAGCCTATTTTGTTATTTCCTGCTTTTTGTCTGTACATTTGACAGCTTTGCTGCCTTGTTTTTACTTGCGCTTGCACTGCGTTTGCAGCACGCCGTATGCACTACATATGGACATTGTTTTTGTTGTGCAAAGGTATGCACAAAAATGCCGTTAAAATCCTGAAGCATAAATTCTCAAGCAGTGAAGGCTGAAAGCATTTTTTAACGAACCATGAACTATATATGTATGTATGTATATATATATATAAGGATTTCGCGTTCCAGATCATTTTCAATAATCAACCATGACAAGAATAGTCCTCGTTGTTCTGGTTTTCATATTGGCATCTGCGATGTCGTCAGGTTCTCCAGCGGGAAGAGGTAAAAATTTGATTTACTACATTCACTACAACTTATGACATGAACTCCCCCTCTTGGCTATATATTTTGTGATGTGATCTTAAACGAACCGTAAATGATTTTATTTTCGATCTTCAAACTTTTCTTTTTGCATTATGTTACTTTCATTTTAAAGAGCATACATGTAACTGTGATCAGTTTATCACTATCGGGGCAATTCCTAGCGACCCCAAGATGCAGGTGAATGATTATTTTACAGAGATGGAAGTAATTTTTCTAGCATTTGATCTTCCAGCAAAGCGATTTTTCCAATGCCAAAAGGATCCCAACTGTGGCGTGCATGTGGGGGTACAGGCCGGAGCCAATGGTCAAGTGCTGACCTGTTGGTGTGCTGACCCCGCCAAAACGATGAAATGCTGTGTTGAGGTTAACTGGGGGTAAATGCCCAAGACTCCAGTCTTTATACCTTACAGTACCCTTGTATTTGTGCAATAGACTGATTATAATGCAGTAATAAATAACTTTATTGTTTAAATTAAAAGAGCAAAGATGTGTGTGTTGTGTATGAAAGCATGGAAATGCTTATTCTCACCTACCATCTCCGGCCATGAACATACGAACGTGCGAGTCCTGCACAGCATCGATCATTTTCCCATTAATCTCCTTTTTTTTTTTGCAACCATTTTTCTCAAAGCAGAGTCATGCACTTGTTTATCTCAAAATATGCAGAAATCTGTCATAAATAATTAATTTACCTGGGACTTAATAAATATCAAACAAGAATACATTGAGTCAATTTTCATTTAAACTTAAAACTTTTATGAAGGACAATGTCTGGTTTTTGCCCTATTGCTCTTCAACCGTTACATGTACTTCTGCTTACCTTAAAATAACATTTCAAAAAAGGAAATTATACTGTTATGAAGGTCCAAGAAAATAACCCTTCACAAAAAAATTTACTTCTTTCATATTAAGAAAATCTTAGTTAGAATTTGTGACAAAGTTTCCCTAGGATTATTCACAAGTACATGATAAAACATGAAAATGCAAAGAACAAGAAAAAAGAGCACAAAGTATAATAAGTAGTCATACCTACTAAAACAGCAACTGTGGCATCATTATGAAAAAAGATTTTCAGAAAGCACCAACTGTCAAAGGAAAAAATTGAAACATTGTATCTTAGATAAATAAAACCATTTTAAGCATCCATTATTTAACAATAAATAAAGTTATAGTCTTAAAATGAATAAACACTCGTTACTTATCAATGTAAATCGACCACATTCTCTACCAAATGTAGTAGTACAGTGTACATTGTATGTTCTCTAGAAAAACTGTTTGCAAACTATAACTCGGTTGAAAACCACATGACTTGTGGGTATTTGATACTTAAGTCCACTTAAATATCTTAATTTTAACCACGTCTTCAGTTTGCTGACATAAACCTAGTCCAAGGGGAAAATCTTCAACTGCTTCTTGCACCTGAAGTCACTAAACAAAGAATCACACCCGAGTTGTCATGTTGAAATGGATGTTTTCTTGATTGTTATCAATTTATTATTGTTTGACATGCCAACTCTGCCGTTGGTATGGATATATCATCATTAGAAAACCACATGAGAGCCAGCACCATGAAATTTCTTGTGTGGTTGGACTTCAGGGAAAGCACTACATTCTTTGCTAAGAATGATACTTGATGGGTGCCTTCATGACTTGTTGTTTTGAGAAGTCTGTTAATGATGCTAACCTTTCATAAACATAAATGTATCACAGAGAAGTTATCAAGACACACAATAATCCCTAAGAACCAGATTTCTTCTTCTCTTCTGGTGTAAACACATTAAAGCTCTCTCCACAGCCACAAACTCCAATTATGTTTGGGTTATTAAAAATAAATTCACTGCTTAGTTTGTCCTCTTTGAAGTCCATCTCTGTGCCAAGAAGAGTTAATTGAGCTTTTTTGTCCATTAGAACTGTAACACCTAAATACAAGAGGTAACATATTTTTCAATAAGCTTCCCATCATTCCAGAACCTTGCAGTGCAGAATACTGAAAAGTAAATCTGCATTGTGGTGACTTTTTAAAAATTCACAACATACCAATATTTAGTAATTTATGTTCACTAAGATAACATATACTGCTTCATTAAAAAAATGTAACCCAGAGTCAATTGACCTGAAAATCTGACACTGTATGGTAACTCACCATCTTGTTCGACAACCTCATCAAATTTTCCCCTTTCCTTTACATAGTCTAGTGTGTATGACAGACCATTGCACCCTCGCTGTTTCACACCAATTTTCAGACCAATCTGAATAGAAAGATCATCATTATAAATATTGCAAATATCAAATGAATGTCAAAGAAATTAGCAGGATCAATTTCATGGGTATCTTGCTCTGGATTTTTCTCGATTCATTTTCACATTATAAATTTAAAAGTAATCCTTCTACTCAAACAATTTCTACTGGCACATAAATTGGCTCATTAGTAAAGTGACTCAGTAAAAAATGCTATCATACTGGTCAGTGCTGGACTGAATAAAGACAGAATAAATAACAATCAATAAACATTGAAATGCCAATATATAATCCCATAAAACAGACTAGAAAAACTGAAAAGAGTGATCCCACAATTAATTTTTTATCTTTAGCCAGTGCTTTCATTCAGGCTAACTCTTAAGACAGAAACATGGCCTTTTATATCACAATGCAGATGACCCAATTCTGTGTTGCTGTATATGACTTCAAAATATTAAAATGTTAAACCATGACCATATTTACAAGTTATAATTGTATAAATAGAGCACAACATTGATGATAGAATTAACACACAGAAGACTACATGTACTGGGTATGGATACAGTTTTCTTTAGTCAAAATTAGTAATCCTTTTACATTCAGTCACTTTTACATTCTCTAACATAAGCTCTTCCACTGTCTACTTCTAGGAACCAGTTTACATTTTTTTTATTTCCACTTATACATACCGTTCCTGGCTTCTGAGAGACCAAGCTCTGTATTCGCTGAACTGCTGCTGGAGTCTGAAAAGACATCCACAGTATCACCTCAGTTTACTGTAAAATATTATATACAGTGCTTTACCATAATCTTGTGAGTACAATTTAGTATTTAATAGTTGTATTTCTTCAATGATAATATTACATGGGAACTAGTAGTTTCTAAGAGCAATTATCCATATTTCAAATATGCAGCTGAAGATTTTGTTTTGCAAGCTCTTAAGGTCTATTTTATTTCTTGTTAGTAACATAGGGTACTAGCACACACACACACACACACACACACACACACACACACACACACATGATGGGGTAGTGCTAACACTCGCCGATTTAGCCAAATGCTAAAACAGACTTAAATTGGCTAAACAAAAAGGGCTTGATTTGACTAATTTTAGTCTAATTCAGGGGCGGATTGAGGCCGTATTCTGGGTCTTCAGGAAGACGGTCAAGTATTCAAGTATACACTGACTAGTATCTATATTTTTCTGTCGGAAGACGGTCAAAAATGGAGAATGGACCAACAAAGATAATTTGGAAGACTGTCAGAAAATAGCTCTGGATCCGCCCCTGTAATTAAAGTCATTTGGATAACAAATTAACATAAATGAGGTGATTTGGCTAAGCGTAAAAAATTGCTAGCGCTACCCCAGATATATATATATATATATATATATATATATATATATATATATATATATATATATATATATATATATATATATATATATATATATTACGGCAATATATTTCTCATTAAAAATGCTCAACTGATTTGACCCAATTTCCGTTATGTCATATACAGTTTTGGTCAAAAGGTAGTTTAAATTACTCAAGATTTATTAATAGATTAAGGTGACAGTTGACCGTGGCTGACCTTGAAACATGCTGCTATTTTGCCCTTAATATTTTACTGACATACTAGTACTTCCGACGGAATACACTAACGCTAAGGTCTTGGTATCATGATTTAAACCGATTCAGTCTTATACTGATCACCAAAGAACAACTTTTAAAGATTTGACAGTTAACTATCAAGTAATATTATCATTTTTATATCCTCAGTTTCATGATTGTTGTGAACCAGATTCCAGTGGCAGTGGGCCAATGACACATATTCTGCGCACGGGCACCAACGATAGCGGACAAGAAGACAAACCAGATTTATTTTATTAATCTAAGATACAAAAACCAATTTACCAAAGTTAATGCTGCTCTTGGTGGCACGGGTTTTCTCCTT
The DNA here is from genome assembly GCF_051362555.1 of Lingula anatina. NCBI lineage: Eukaryota > Metazoa > Brachiopoda > Lingulata > Lingulida > Lingulidae > Lingula > Lingula anatina. The sequence continues at coordinate 48,631,339 of NC_141767.1, forward strand.
GTGACAGCTCGCACCGTAGCCCCAGCCGCTTTGCTGGCAGACATCTTATGTAAATGACCCTTACATCAAATAAAAAAAAGAACTTGACCCCATATTTGGTGTTGCATTAGCCAGTATAAAGTCATTTCAAGCTATAAAAATTAAACTCAAAATAAATGAAGCAACCCTAAGTTGAAACTAATGACAAATAAATATCTATGTGAAAATTAGTATGATGTAAGCGATAGGCGCACACTGTGTGCGCAAAACCAAACTGTTTTTGTAAGATCTGAGGAGACCAAAGTTTGCACGTTCTCGTTCAATGATTGAAGAAAATGGGTTTGCATCTTGAGGTTGGAAAGGTAATTGGTTTAATGGTCTGTTCACTGTATCCATCTTGTTCATTTAAAATAACACTTAGAACACGGTTGTAGAATGTGCGGTCTGTCCTAGTTATGTGCATTGTGAATTTACAATGTGAAGAAAACCTAAAATGATTTTCCTAAAGCTGCATATAACTCTGCTCATTACACAGGGTCCCCAACCTACCAGGAAAGTGACCCAGGGGAAAACTGGAAAGTGACCCCTCCCCTTTTCCAGTCAGGGGGGTGGAGAAAAGTTGCACAAATTCAGGGAAAATGGGGGTATTTTAATGGTCAGACTCTCTCGGCTTGTGTGAATAGGGATTGTTTATTTCTTAGGGTCTGCGAAGCTGCTTTTTAAAAGATGTTTAAAACGGGAAAAGGGTAAAAATTATGATCCTGGAATTTTTAACTTCCATCAAGGAAAAATCAAGGATTTTAGTATCCATAAAAAGCTGGGAACCCTCTTTAGGTTTATAAGGTCTTCAACCAGGTTGTGGGTTAGGTTTGTGTTATACATGTTCCCTTGAGATGTCGCTTTAAAAAATTAAGACAAAAGCATTATTTTACCCAGAAAGAAAAGTTGCTGGTATTGCGGATTGTTTTGCTGGTTTCTATTCCTACCAACTTTCCAATATTATTTACAAATGGAAGTCAATAAAGTTAGTGTACCAGTACCATCAGTAGGCACTGACTGTGTGTCATCTCTAAGTCTTGAAACATAAATGTTAATGAGTGGAAAATAAAATGATCAAAATTTTCTTATATTACAGATACCTTTGAAGCCAGTTGACATGTCAAATCATTGCCCCAAATTTAACCAAATGCCACAATGTAGTTTCAAATAGCATAACTTAATAAAATCAAAGGGTACCATTTCGTATTTTCAGAAAAATGACATTATTATTTATTTATTTATTTTTTGTTGAGCGAGTGATTTATTTGGTTTATCCTTTAACATGTGGACTTTTTTGAGTCATGTAAGAATTAGTGATTTATATGGGTTACAGAGAATGTAAACTTGCTTCATATGTAACTTTACATATTGCATTCAGATAAAGTGTGCTGTTGAACAAATAAATCTCAAGCTTATAGATGGTTTGCATCATGATATGACATCATGATCATGCCCAGTATCTAGACTGGGCTGACTAGCACAAAAGTTCAGAAGTGTTAGCACCTCTGATGCTAGTTTCTGATATGTAAGTACTATTTGAGCTTGCTAATGCAGGAAAGGTAGAGGTGCAGCGTGCACATACTTTTTTAAATGATGACCAGCTACCTAGTCTCTTGGAGAGTCTGTCAATAAGGTAAGATTCCCCCACCAATCTACCAGTTATGTGGCTCTGTAATCATACACAATCAGCCACAGAAATCATCCTTCAGTCATCTGCCATGCACACACAAACAATCTACAATGTTTTGATATTTTCCAATATATAATTGTATTTATTTCACACCATTTCAGGCTTTTCTGTATTTGCTGACACCTGTTGGTATATACTGGTATGTCAACACAAACAAATCGTATGAAATTGCAGAACAAATAACAGTAAGTATTCACAGTCACAAATTAAGGCAGTATAGCACATAGGATGCACTATTGTCCATCTGTCTGTTTGCCCTACCTTGTGTTTTTAATTTCTACTATCTCCTTGTTCGAGTGAGTAAGTTGAAACTGTGTTGATTAATAGACCTGTCATCAGGAAAGTACATGGGCCTTTTGGAATTTTAGTGTGGGCTGCCCCTGGGGGTGCATGATTAAATTTTTTCCCAATGGTACTTTCCACTGTCTCCCCCTAGACGATTAGAGTGGGGACTTATAGTCCTGTAAGATTTATTACTCTGTAACTATGTGTTTGTGTTACCTCAGTACTACCAGACTGTGAGTACATTTCTTTTTAAAAATTTACATTATGGTATACAATTTAGATCATTTTATTGTTTTTCTGTTGCTTTTTTTCAGGAAAAATTGATGGGAGATGATTTGAAAAAGGTAACTTTATGAGAGTACAGCTCTAGGTTGAAATGCTTTATATGATTTGTCATGAAATTGACAATTCAAAGTAGTATAAAATAAAAAGTTTGAAATTGTAACAAAAGATACTTTAAATTGTTTTTTTAAAAATAATAATTGAAGCATTTGAATGTACACTTAGCTTTTTTCATTTTCACTTTATGTACTGTTGTTGTATTGTGGCAGTGGATTTGTTTTTCAGAGTTCCTTACCTCAAGGTAAACCAGACAACAGGACTGCACAGGAGATTCTGGAAGAGTATTACAACCTAAAGCTTCAGAACAAGTTGCCTGTAGAAGATGAAGGACCTACATTTGGTCAAAGATTAAAAGAGTGTGTAGAGTTGGTTAACCCCTTTGCAAAGAGAAAATAAAATGAAAAGTTCAGTATTACAGCATGTTATGTCAAAAACATTTTATTTCTGTTGGTGCATGTGGTGGGTATGTACCAAAAATGAAAAAGTAAGAAGTTCAAACTGAATGCAGCTGAATAAGTTTATTAGAAATGAACTTTTTGAACTGTCAGCTTTCTTTTACTTATCAATTGCTATTAATACAGAAAACTGTGTTCATATATTTTATATATTACTTGGTTAGAAAGGAACCAAGATCAGGACAGCTACTCAGCATGTGTACAATTAAATAAATTGATAGTAATGAAAAAGGCCTTGGGACATTCAAGTGGAAAACATTATGGTGAAAAGTGTAAAAAAGTGGTCAGAAATAAATTGAGAAATGCTGGCTGAATTGTTAAAAAGATATTGTTTAAACATTTGCGAAGAAAAATGTAAATAAATTATGGTGTTTTTCAATAGGAGACATTTGTAGTTGCTTGCTGTGTCAACTGGTTCTGCAGGGATATTGTTCCTGGAGGTGTTGTACAATTCATTCACTATGATGTTAATTTAATCAGTCATTTCCACAGCAAATGGGTGTGTAGAAAAGCGTTATCTGCATCTGATTCACCAAATTCATTGATATGTTTTGAGAGTGGTCATGTACCTGCTTGTGCCTATAGGGTTTTCAGATCCAAAATAAAGAGCATGTTTTGATACATAATGAAAATGAAGTTTTACTTTTAAGGGTATTGTAACCCTTTATTATCATCCAGATACTGAAAGTGAGCTTTTTCCTGCATCTTATTATTCAATAATGCATCTGTCTATGTGCTTGTTTAAAACAAAAAAACCTCAAAAATATACTGTCAGTCAATGAAAATGCATCATTTATTTATCATGTAATATTTTAAGTTCCTTTGGCACATTAAGAAAATAAGTTTTCATGTGAAATATGAAATAGTGGTCAGCCTACTCTCTTATGACCAAACGAGTGCATTTGTACTCGTTTATATGGTTTGAATTGATTCTCGGTAAAAAAAGTAAAAGTTTTCTGATGCGTTTTCATTGACTGTCAGTATATAAAATATTGGCGTACTTATTTCTCCTTGCAATGTATAACTAAGGCAACTGAAGAGCTTTAATCATCACTTTAACACCTTTCTATTTTGAGGTGAGAGCAATCCTTAGGTGGTAAAGATGACCCTAGCACATTGTCCTATACCAAAAGGTATGCTTTTTTTCTGTCAAAAATAGTTATAAACTCATATCATTGCAGTTGGTCAGATTCAATCATTTACTATGTTCAGAATCTCGGAATGGAGCAAACTGGACATTTAAAGTTGTTCTGTTGATATTTTTCCCATCTCAACAATTTTCTTAGTTGATCATATATAAGTGACAGTAAAGTGATATAGGTCAATGTGCTGGGGTCATCTTTATCACTTAAGGATTGTCACCCTTTGCCCAAACTCCTTATTTACTGCCTTACATTCTTTTGGGTAATAGATGAACCTTCAGTGTTCAGTGACTAAATTGATTAACATTTATACATGTCATCTCATGGGTGACGTCATAATAGTGATTTTGGTCAACTTTGCCAATTTTCGGGACAAAATTAAGCCCCATATTGATAGCGATCTCACCTCAAAATAGAAAGGTGACAGGTTTGCTGTTTTGTTAAGATGCATATTCTACCTGTCCTTTGAATTAAAAAAAAAAATACCAATTAAAATCATTTTTGCTCAAGTGCCAAGGTTCTTCCCTTACACAAGAAAAACAAGCAAATTCACTGATAACTGCTGGCAAAAACTTATCTATGAAAGCGGGGAAAACAGTGAGTTGATTCAATATTTTGCTGAAATTGCATGTGAAAATGGACAAAATAAAAGGTTAAAGGTAAATATGAACCATGCATCAGCGGAGCTTGGATTCACAATAACATATATAAACCACTTCTACTTGTTTCTAACATGACTCAAATAAAATCAACATGCCAAGGGATAAACTTAATAAATCTCTGCCATAAAAGAGCTGTAGACTGCTTTCTTTAAATTTTTGGTCAGAAATTTAACCTACTTTCGTGACCCACTTTTCTGCCCCATTGATATACCGGGTACAGCACAGAACGCTTGCAGAAAAATCCATTCAAATATCATTTTTCAGGGAATATTAAACAGTGCCTTTTGGTAATTTTTTGAGTTATACTACTAGAAACTATATGCAGGCATTTGGTTAGCTTTTGTGGCAAAAAATCGACTTCATATGCATCTTTAAAATAGGCTGCAAAATTAGCCTGTCAGACGGGTAATTTGTAAATGTTACCCACCCGGTGTGAAAAGTACCAGCCTCAGGCTGTCGGACCGGCGGCCATTTCATACACTGCTACATCCATTTTACATTTTATGATTGTGTTGTCATAATTTGAGAGATTTAAAATTGTTTGAAAAAATATATAAAAATTCATTTAAAATACTTTTTTTGCTAAGTGCACTACAAAGGAGTTTTAACTGGGGGAGGGAGATGCACTGTGGCATCAAAAGAACAGAGTCTGGAAAAGCTACTTTCCTGTATTCAATTTATTCATATGAATAATGTGAAGATGATTATTCCATACATATTGCTCTCAATATGTTTTATACCAGAGTGCTACAATACTTTTGGCAAGAGGGAGGAGTATACTCCCATAATGTAAAAGACCTGCAATATCTTTTGCAGATTTAATATCTAGTAAGTCACTAGATAATCAAATCATTCAACTCTGAGAAAAGAAAAGACATGCAAAATACTAGCAACATCACTTTCACTTGTGCAGCTTTCTAATCTGTTTTCAGAATCCCATCTAGAGTTTAAAACTCTTATTTCTACTATTTGATAAAACATACTTTGTTCGTAAACTGCAACCAGGAAATTGATAAATTCACTTATGTTTAGACCTAGATGCTGCAAATTTACCTTATTGCCATCATATACTAAATGCATACATTTTGTGTTCAATACAGTGAAACCTTTAATACTGGTTTAAATGGAATAAAATGTGAAATTGTAACCCTATCACCACAGTATCTATATGTAATAAATGAAATATTTCATTTTTTACTACATATATGAGTTATTTCGTATTTATCTGGCGCAAAACTTGTACATAAATATATATATATATATATATAATCATGAAGCTGTTAAATAGACCAGTACAGTTTTCAAAAATAAGTAGGCCCCTATAACATGACCATGCACCTGAAGTGGCATGGTGCATAGCTTATAAGGTAATACTTAATACAAATAACTGTTACAACTTTCACTTCAACTACTGTAAATGTTAAATCTGATCTTAGAGTTTTTATTTTTAAGAATTGCTTTTTAATAAAAGCAATCTTCACGCTACCCTTTATGTATCAAAATCTGAAATTCAATTATTTAGGTTTGCTGGACAAAGCATGTATGCTTTTCAACGACATCACAGTGGTGTTGTACTGTGACTAAGCAGAAATAAAGAATGAGGACTTTGCTTGGTCTTCATAATTCCAAACTGAGTGAACATGTTGGAGGAACAAGGATGAAATGAACTACATTGATTAATATTTTTTGTGCCTAGAGTAGTGTAAATTTGATTAAAAAAGCATTTATACAAAGCCAAAATAACAGTGCTCAAGTAATGATAGTGAGGGAATAAGATAACAAGACTAGTTAAGAAAACAAGTGAATGTCTTACATTTATAATTATTTTCATATATTTGAATTGCATCATTAGGATCTGCAAAATAACCCATTTCAAGCACTGTAGTTATGTCTATACATGAAAAATGCTACTGCAATGTTTACTTCAAGGGATTTCTTTTTTTTAAGAGCCAAAATTCCAAGAACTATCTCTTGATTACAAAAACCTGTACTTTACCAAGAACTACCACCACACAGCACATGCTCAAATAATGCTATTGATAAGTATAACTGATACAAAGACCTATAAAAATGTTCTGTCGCAGATATCAGGTACACACATTCTATTACAATAAATATATAATTTATATGTACTTTTTGGAAGTAATTGTAATTTATGTATTAAACAATTTTGTTCCTCTTTCATATGCAATGCTAACTGCTTTGAAGTTTACAGACAGAAAAAAATTCATTTGCTTGGACAGTTATGCTAAGATTTTCCAAATTTTTCTTCCCATTCTTGAGCAAGTCTGCTTCTCCGTTTTAATGTGTTACTTCCTTCACTTGCTTCTGTCTGCACTGCAGCTGCAGGTGGCACCACTGTCTTTGCAGGTGGACTTTCTACATGGTTGTCTCGTATGGGTTTCTTACTAGCAGAGCCGTCAGTCACTTGCTTGGTACTTTGTCTCAGTTTCCTGGAAGATAAGTACAGAAAAATAACATATACATACATGGATTATTTGCCACTTTGAGAATATTTAGGGGGTAAAGATTTCTTCTTCTCTTAGTATTTCTCTGATAATAGTCAAAATGCCTGCTAAATATACAGCTCCACATAAACCACAAAAATCTGTAAACACTACATTTCAAGGGACCTGGTGTTTTAATTAAAATTATCTAAAGTAAATGTAAGGCTTCCACAATGAATCATGATTTAGACAGAATTCATTATTTGTATGCAGTACATGAAACGGATGCTTGAGCAACTGCCATAAGTGTTTTGTTGATACAGCACATGGAATTTTATGTCCTCCCATTTTGTTTTAAAAGAAAATGTCAAGACTTCAAAATGTTGATGGAAGATGCATATTTTAATGAGAAATATGTCAGCTCTATAATCTTTTATGAAAGTAATGCAATGTTGTAGAATGTGGTAGTGGATATATGCAAAACACCAGCATGCCAATTTTCAGACATAAAAACCTTCAAAATGTTGCTTCATTTTGATATAATATGCTGAATACATAAAATACTATGAAAAAACCCTCAATAAAAAATTCTATAATGGAAATACATATGGAAAAGATTCACCCAATGCGTATCATGCAAATGTTGTATTTACAAGAGAACCTGCATACTCCTGAATCATACTATTATATGTGCACCTCTGCACTACATGCTGGTTTTTATTATAAAAGTTGAAAAGGTCCTTTCCCAATATTTGCAAAGATAACTGGAATAACTTCACATTATTGTCAATACATAAAGGTAAGCAAGACATTTAAAAATCAGCTCTGTGTGCCACAAAGGTTGTCATTCATATCCTAAGTATACACAGGAGGACATGTGACACTGCACCATGACAAATTTCTATCAGGGCATTTTTGTGTGAACATATTACAAGCTGCTCATTGGCACAGTTGCTGACATGCTTCATGCAGGGAATAGTCAATGCTTCACTGGTAGCATGTGTACAAGAACCTGTGGTACTGAGCATGCTAACTCATACCTGTGTGGATGTTACATAGGTTCACTACACTGATTCCATCTGCTTCTGTAAACCAGGGCATGTTTCACTGTTTAAATTTGGTTACATACTGAATTTATAAACATTACTTAGAGAAATTCTTTTTGATAATTCTAGGAAACTTTGGAAAAATGGGCTTGGACTATAACATTTCCAAATTTATTTTTCATCAAATTGTCTTTACAACCCATCCCCAATTTTGATCAAGAAGCTGCAATTCACACAGATGTCTTTTATATATACCTAAAAATTCATAAAATGTTCCTTTCCTTGCTGTAATTTATACCCACCCTTAATACACAGAGACTGTTTTCTCCCTTTTTAATTCAGGTTTTTATTTAACTTCCTGTTTGCAAAATTTCTAGACTTACTTGAGCTCTTGCTCTCTCTGCTGCATCTCCTCAAGTTCTTGATGAATCTTACTTTCCGTCAAGTTCTGAGATTTCCTGAAAGTAAACTTTTCTTGTGTGTTTGTGGAATTGCCTTTCGGCTTTGTCCTTAAAGTGACTCCATTATGCCCATCTGAATGATCTGGGGTCTTCTGAGGCACCCCTTTTTCTATGATCACAACCTCCCTCTCAGCTGGTAGAGGAAGCTTGGGTGAAGTATGTGTCTTTCGCAATTCCTCTTCACGCTCTCTTGCGATCCTAATGTCCCTCTCAATAGGGGTTTCAGGCTGGGGGACATACTTGTAGGAGTTTTGAGGTTCAACATCTTGAAACGGCTTCACCTTGGGAGAGCGTGGGGAAGTCACAGTATCATTCTGAACACTAGAAGCATGGAGGGCAGAGTAGCTCGTGTTTGTCCCAGTGCTATGGGCTGAATCAGTGGAGTTGGCACTGAAAGAATAACCTTCCCTTTTGAATGGTTTCACCTCTTTCTGCCAAGTCCCACTAGGCTGTTGTGGCACGTCCACAGACTTGGTGTCAGCCTCATCTTGGTCACCACAGTCACTGGCTTTACCTTGTGAACCAGACATTTGGCGTCGAAGACGCTGTATTTCTTCCTCTCTTTCACGTTGCTCTCGTAATTCCCGAGCAATTCGACTCTCCCCTAAAAAGTTAAACAATGTAAGTAAACAACTAGAATGAATGTTGAAAATGGTGTAAAATGGAATTCTCAAAGTGCTTTAAATTTTTTTCAAAAACATTTATGTTCAAAAGAAGATGATCCAATTTACATTATCACAATCAATATTTGATACATGTATGCCATTAGTTTAACTTGAATGTTACAGTAATAACTCAATATTTTCAATGGGCAAAAATTATCAAACTTCCAGATACATACTTTTATAATCACAAAAATTCTATTAAATTTTATATATGGCATTTGTGATGCTTTTACTGCATAAAAAAGAACTATAGTGTAGACTGCTTTTTAATTTTGGTTCCGTTCACATGGAAAATCTATTTTCTAAAAATCTATTTTCGGTATCTTGTGATCACGGTCTGTGTCCTGAATACCCCACGGCGTAATTACTGGCAGCGCGAGCGAGTTACTTCCAAAGCTTTAATTAATTCTCGGCTGCGCTTGGAGGAGATTCTGATACCTTGACGCATGTGAGTAGTATCTCTAAGCTGTGAAGTTCATCAGTTTAGTTGTGACGACTCATGCATACAGACGCGTAATATGGCTAGTGGTAGTGCCAAACAAGTTGGAGTAACTTCCTACTGCGCATGCAAGATACCAAAAATAGATTTTTAGATTTTTTAGAAAATAGATTTTCCATGTGAATGGAGCCTTTGTTGCTACCATTCAACGAGAATATTTTAATTTTAAGAAATTATGACTTGAAAAATTCACAATTTTCCACACAATTTTTAACAGAAAGATCGAGTAATTTACCGTACCAACTCTCAAAATCTTTAAAATGATTATAATTATTGGTACGTTTAAGGTAGACACGCATATAAATGTACAAAAATAAAACACAATCAGGGTCAAAACTATCTACCCGGATGAGCAAAATGTTTTCCCTCGGCCATTGTTTCACCACTTGGAGCGCTGGATGTCTTCACTGCTGGTTTTGTAGTTGATGCCACTGGAGAACTAATATGGAGCTTTAAAGATCCACCTGAGGCGGCCTGACTCTTTTCCTTGTGTGGTGCTGAAGAAGTTGGAGGAGATGTTTTCTTTTTTGACTCTTCTATTTTCTGCTGGTAAGCTCTCTCACGCTCACGAGCAATGATCTCTTCACGCTCTCTCTGAAGACGGATTTCTCTTTCAACTATGCTTTCATGCGCTGACAGCCTTTCTTCCTCCTTTTCTTGTCTTTCAAATTCACTCTGTTGCTGCTCCTGAAATCACAAAGCATTTCATGTGAAGGATAATCATACTGTACTTTTTGAGTATGTAATATCCACAATACCTTAGAACTGAGTGTGAGTTACTTTGCCAGTGTATAGGTGTGGCACTACCTGGTCATATGTTACCAGAGCAACACACAGCTTGCTGCCTACAGTTGCTGCTAAGGGATGTCTCGTCACAGATGGAGAGGTATATCACACTGAAAAATTCTCAAAATTTTTTTGCAGTTCCTAAATTTGAATTTTTATGCTACAACTTTCAAAACTATTTGTCTACACAAAGTATACTACTTATTGTAGCTTTTTTAATAACATTTATATGGGCAGAATGTCTAATACTGCATAAGAAAGTTACATATAAAATATTATATAACACATTTATCAAATAAAATCTTTGTGACTGTGTACGTAAATTCAAATGCCCCCATTACTAATGATAAAACCTTAAAGCAATAATAACTCTTCGTTTCGGCCAAAAAATGAATTTTCCTGGAGTAAACAACAATTTTCCCATACTTACCAATGGTTAATGAATCCATTTTTACATTCAAAGTCAGTCCCTGGTTTTTTTCTAAAAAGTTTGGTTTTTTGTTAAAATCTCTTAAGAGATTTTAACAGAGTATAGACATCAATGGAGGTCACGTGGTCTAAAGACAAGTTCAAATATCAGAATAAAAGCTATAACTGCTGTTTTCTTGGTAAAACAGAATATATTATATTTCTATGAGTTATTCACAAGGTTTTTATTGTGAAATAAAGGTCTCATACGAAGAGTTATTATCCCTTTAAGGTACTAAAATAACTAAAAGTAAACCTAACATACTGGCTTGTACTCTTTTCTCTATCAATATCTGCAAATCTGTGCAAGAAACATTGATTTAACAATATCCATGTTAAATGTTCTTAGAAGCTGCAGCAGTATTACCTCATTAACTACCTGCAGCATCTAGTGACTTCAACCTCTCTCTGAAAGCAAACGGTAACTACATTTCCACCCCTCTTGGCTTCCCCAACCACATATAACTGTCACACAATCTCTCACCTGACCAAATGTTAATGAAACTAGGTGGGCATCTGTTTACTGTTCTGCTGTTGCTATACACAATCTTTCATAAAAATTTATTGAATTGAGAATTTAAGTGCCCACTTATCAAATTTAATTTGACGCTGGTCTCATTTAGGTTTCCACAAAGCAAAATTGATTTTTGTATTATTTTGTATATTTGTATACCTTTTTTTTTTTACACCTAACACAATTTTTTTATATTTGTTAATTTTTCGTATCATGCGAATAAAACTAGCCATCAGCACCAAAGTAACAAGTTAAGTTAGCTGTCACCATACATGTCATATGGAAAGCAGAGTGGATCATTATGAATGTTGCTCAATGTAGTCAACAGTCATCAATAAAATGCCAATGTATAACTGCTGGGCATACAATGTACATACATTTATTGGTCTGTCATCAGTGTCTAGCAGCACAACTTATAGTGGGCACATGTTGTCCACTATGTGGTAGTATACATTCTTCTGTTACACTTTGCTGATAATTTTTGCTTATTTATTAAAATATTACTGACAAAATAGGCAAAAGACAACTAACTTTATTGTGATTACTTTAAGGGACAAAGTGTAACATTTTACGCACATGTTAATACTTTTTTCTAAAGTTATTCAGCTTTAACTCAATATGACCTTTTTCAATGAAGCTTTTTTTCAAATATTAAACTGTCGATTTAATCTCTTTCTCATATGGGTATTCTATCAGTTTTATCAGTGAATTTTTTATAATTTGCACATTGGATTTCTATCACATAATGCAAATAATCAAAGCATGGTCAACTTATTCAACATATATCAGGCAGTGCAGAAATGATATATTAGCTCTGAGCGCCTAAGATGGCAGTCGAGCTGTATCCTCCCCAGCGAGGTGAGACCGTCTACAGAGTGCACCAGTGCAAAAATGACCAGGCTTCCTTTGACTTGAATATTCATATTCATTTAAATAAATAAATTACATAATTGTATAACTTCAACCTTCGGGTTGCGATTTTCCAATAAAGATTATTATTATTATTATTATTATTATTATTATTATTATAAAAATACAATTGATCAATACCTTTTACTTTCATCAACATGTAATTACAATCTGCTTGCAACTCCACCCTGTTGATACTAGTGCTTGGCTTATGGACATTTACTATTTCACCCATGTACATCTGGGTTTTAAATAGTAACTATAATTCTTTTGAAGTGGCAGAATTCACCTGTCTCTCAAGTCCAATAAATTATGAAAACAAAAGTGGTCTAACAGGTTCTCCAGTTTCCACTGGGTTCAGTTTACATACCAGATCTTTTGCAGACAAAGCAGGCAATGCCAAACATTGTATCAGCAAGAAAACTAGTACGTTGTGCAATGTAAACATATAAGCAAATAATTTTTACGTTTTAAATGAGTCTTAAAAATTATGAATAGTTTTAAATGAATGAACTAGTTTTATTACATGCCTCCATAGATACAAAAGCAACAATAAGAGGCTGTTCTCTTACTGAAAGGGATTACACAGGAACTGTCATGTGGATGAGAAAGTACAAACCTAAGACAATGCAGATAATAGCAAAATAATGATCACTTTTTAGGCAGTGAACCTAACCAAGGTATACAGAAATCCAGATATCATACATGATGGTTTAACAAAGATGGCAAATTTATTGTGAGAATTTTCAAGCCTGTAGTAGAGCAGCATAAATCATAAAGGAATGTAAGCTACAACCAGACTAATATCAATATCTCATTAATTAATTGCTTAAAAATATAGACTTCATTAACTATGATAGCAAATGGTAGATTTATAGATATACACAACATAATTATCATCATTAGTTCAATACCAATCGTGTATATACATATGCACACTCTCATAGCAATCTCACCTTTTCATATCCAGGCACAGGTTGACTAAGTCCCTGTCTCTTCATTATATGCCTCTCCTCATGCTGGTCTTGTACAACAGAGCTTTCTGCAGACGACATTGGCTTGGAAGACCAGCTGTCACCTCCAGCATTGGTAGGAGATTTGGCAGATGTCGTCTGCTGCTTTGCTGGAGGCTGTTTTGACTGGACACTATGCGGTGTGGGCTTTAGATGCAGTTCTAGGAGCCTGTCTTCCCGCTCTTTTCTCAGGCGTTCTTCACGCTCTGTTGCAAGACGGATTTCCCTGTCTATTGCACTTTCACTGGCATATTTGTCATTGTCTGTGTCAAGGCTTTTAATATTCTTCTCATCCTGGATCATCTCATCTCTGTATTTGAGGCCATCCTCTGAAATGAATGATTCCTCCTTCAGTCTGTTGTCATGCTCCCCTTCATGGTTTTTATGTTTGTGTTGCTTTCGAAAACTTTTTTTTTCTTCTTCTTCCGCAAGTTTTTCTTCCCAGTGCTTTTTTGTCAGGTCTTGGTCTCTGATTGAATGCGATTCCACTTCTCCTGAATGATAAATAACAAATATTATATAATGTTTGTTTTTGATGAACTTTAAGGAAAAATGTAAAAAAATTACTTAATGAGGATTGCAAAATCTGGAAGCAAACTTATTTTCATATATTTTCAAAACTACTCCCCCATTTGAAGGTATTCTGCTTGATTGAAGTACCTAATGCTGTCGTGATTACAGGTATGCCTGGAAAAGATTTTTCAATCAGTAAAGTAGAACTAATTTTCTACCTTTGACATCAATAATTAAATTGGTGCCCCAAGGGAATCTACTTCCCAAGATGGTAATTACATTCTATGAGAGAGAGAGAGAGAGAGAGAGAGAGAGAGAGAGAGAGAGAGAGAGAGAGAGAGAGAGAGAGAACCTGCATCCATTTTAGTGACCTTTCTACAATCTAATGATCCCATAGTGAACACAGGAATACATCAGTTGGTACAATTAAACATGAACTCTAGCAGTAACACCCAGAGTTTCAAATATGTTTTATTTTAAACGGCAATCCTTGGGTAAATACAGGCACAACTAGCTTTACAGTCTATAAAGGTACACACCTTCCAATAAATTACTGACTGGGGTTATGACATGTCAAAAGATAAAAAAGATTCTTATCTCCACTAGGCCTTCTACACAAAGATTCTTATAGGCAATTTAATATTTGTCAATAGAAACCTTTCTTGAGAAGTGTCCAAAGGAAACAAGTCCTTTGGAAGTAAACCATTTAATGAAATGCCTTGATTTTTACGCTATAAATCTAAAATTTCTCACCATTTTATTCAGTTTGACACTGATCTAAAATACTGGCTTTAAGCTTTAAAGCTGATTTGAAACACAATCAAAGTGCAGTTTGTGCTAGTACAGACATCCCATTTTCAAATCAAAAATAAAATCATTTGTGATTCATTTTGCACTACTTTTCATCCTCTTCCAAATCCCAGGGTTGGGAGTCGGGGAGTAATAAATGTCTATCAGTTAGATTATCCCTGTGATCTGAGCATCATTACTGGCCAGACGACACAGGGTAATGTTCTTCTGCATAAAATTCACTAGATATAAAGGTATAATCAGGATGCTATAATGGCAGGATGAGTCAGATAAATAGTATTGGAGATTTACAAGTGTAAAAACTGAAGGGGCAGATGAAATGGATATGTACAACAAGCTGGTTTAACTTTATCTGTGAGATTCACAGCATACAGAGGGACCATAAATTAAAAAGAACAGTGAACTGATTTTTGGTCACTTTAGCTAACTTATAAAATAGCTATTTGAGGTCATTTGTAAATGAGGAATAATTGACTTAACCATATTTAGAATTATCATTAATTAATTTTAAGTAGGAGCTGATTTTTTGGCCTAAATTTGACCAAATTGTTTTGTTTTTTTTTAAATTTGTAATAGTTTTAAACACAAACTAAACATTTGATAAATAAATCTACCATTTCTGAAAAAAAAAAAAACATTTTAAAAATTTTAATGCACAATCGCACTGGAGCTTAGGGTAAAGCATATGCAAGCTTTAATCTCCAATTTTACACCCTTTCTAATTGAGGTGAGATCATTATCAGTTTGTAGCATTTGTGTACCAGACTACCTATCCAAGATAATATAGCAAAATTTGAAATGATTGTTGATATAAGTATGGACTTCAACACCTTTTTTTGTATATTTGTTTAATAAGCAAGTTTTGTGTCTTTGAACATAAACTGAATAAAATACAATCATCATTTTATTTTAAAATAAAAAAAAATAAATCAAGTATTAAAGTCCATCTATGTGCTGTTGAGATGGTAATGATAGCTGCCTTGGCTAAAGAGGAAAGTCTAAAAAAGAAAATGCTATTTTTACCCCAAAAATGCTCGTGTTATGTCATCAGTATAGAATTGCAAGATCAGAGCTGTGGATTTTAACATTGTAACAGGTGTTCATTTTGTATATTTAGGGTGATAACTGTAGTTTTAATTATAAGGTGAACACTATAACCCTACACACTAACACTGCTATGAAATAAAAAAATTAAAAAGACTTATCTTTGGAATCAATAAATATATGTATTAGAAATTTTCGTCCAAACCATAAGGTAATTTCTTTTATTATATTACGAGTTACCTAATACTTATTTAAGATTTCATGCAAGATTAATAGAATAACAACAATTTATCAAACTTCACATTTAATATGATAATTGTCTTCATAAATCTCACCTTGGCAAGAAATTGTTCAATACAACTGCCTTCACCTAGATGTAACCTGTCTGCAGTGATGAATGCTTGTATTCAACATAACCTCACTAGCAGCAGGACTGATGACAATGTTCCAGACACAGCAGCATTGCAATTAAGTTAAAATTCCTCCTCATCATACAATGCCAACATAGTCTGAGTTTAATCTCTGACAGGTGGACATAGTAGATAGCAATTAGTATAAAAACTGGGACTTAAATGAGGAAAATCTTATTGAATCAAACTAAATGAATCATGTACTTTTATAAAATCTTATCCAGCATAAGAAGAATACATCACATTGTCAAGTAACAGTGTTGGATAATAAACCTGATAGCCCAAACAATAAACAAGGGACAGCTTTTTGGCAATGACATCTTCAAATATTGTTGGCAAATTTCATCCATAGAAGGTTTCAGAGAAAATTAAGGCAGTGTGTAATATAACATTAGGTGAAATAAACCCACAGCGTCTGCTGCAGGCAATGATGCATGTACTGCCAGGAGCTCTGCAGTATTTAGATCACAATGGAGCATGGATGAGTGGCTTTCTATATGATGGCTTGACATAGAAAATAACGTTACAAGCTGAACAAAAATATGACTGTGGAAACAAAATACAAAGCAGCAAAAGTCAACTCCAGAGGTGTCAACATTTCTTCTCTGTATAATGCATAATAAAACAAACAGTTCACCACAGTCCACATGACAGAAGACTTACCTTGAAAATATAATTAGACATATATAAAATAAATGTGAGATACTAAAACATCTTTATTTTATTTGGTCTAAAACTTCATTGAAATAAACAACATTCAAAAGAAAAAGCCAATCCTAAATTGCCTCACATATAATGCATAATGCTAATGCCACAGTGATATGTATATGGCATGTTTTATGTATAAGAATCAGTTGACATCATCAACTCACCATCTATATCAATATCCACCACCATAAAGTACAGTTTTGGTGAATGCGGTGGATCATATAAGTCCATCATGTTGCTCATACAGTAGACACACACATTTATATAGATCTCCTCCCTGAACTACTATCACAAACAGTGGATCCTGGACCTGGGAACTGTTGTCACCTGTGGAGATAGGCAGTGTTCACCTGTCTACTCTCAAGCTCATCCAGACATGAACAGTAAACATCAGTACAGGATCCATAACTGGGCCTGCTATTATTTTTTTCCTGACTAAATAACTCTATAATGGTCTTCATCCAGTGTAATTGAGGTTAATGTCACGGGATGACAAGTCAGTGGTCTCTCCCGCCGCTGCCTAGATCTCACTCTCTGCTAACCAACCTAGCATGACTGCCTCCATATAAGTGGGCTAAACATGAATAGAATATCAACAGAACATTGCCAGTAATTTCTCCCTGCATCCCATTATACCTGCTGACCTCTTTACAACTACAGGTGACAAAAGTGGAGGATTTGCCTCTCCACATTCCAGACTTTCTCATTCAAATAAACTCTTCGCTTATTCATGTAATACATGTATGTGCTCTGCCAACATGATGGAGCCTTTCAATAAATAATTAAATCCAACGGTACACCCAATCTGCCTCCAGAAAATAAATCTCCTATGAATCATACAGAGCATGGAAGGCATTCAATCCAATTAGAATTTTTTGCATAAAATTAATAAGGTCTTGGTTCCTTAGTTCTACCAGAGTCGGTCAATGTTGTGTCATTAGGGCTAAAATGTACATGCCCAGCATAGACCAGCACTTGTATCAGAGCCTAGATCATAGATTGCAGTCTAGCAATTGCACCACCTGGTTGAGAACTTAAAAAGTTTCCAGAACTTCTGCCACGGAACCTAATACTTGGTGTTCAGCTAGTAACTGTTAGGTGTTCAGTTCACATGCAGCACTGCTGCAGCTCAGTTTTAGGTTTACAATAGGATATGTGAACAAAGTCACAAAGTCAAGACCTGACTCCTGTTGACCTACACTATAGTGGAATAATGTTCTGATGTTGTTAATGCTTTAAAAAACTTGTTTATTTTACCTTTCATGCCTTGGCAGAAGTTCAAATTTCCTACATCACCCAAGCATGTCACCAACCTCTGCAGTGAGGCTTAATTGCTTTATTTCCTAATTTGCTTTGCTGCAGTAGACTTTGAATCACAGCATAAACCAATCAAAGAAATATAAAAATAATTGATACATTCTGTGGTGATAGGTAAGAACTGGCTACGAAATCCACAAATATTTTTGATGTGTTGCAAGGTGTGGGACATACTCAAGCTTACAAATGCACATGTAAGGTTATTTCTAAATAAATTACTTAACAATCCTCTTACTGACACTGTGGTCAAGTGATGTGGTTGGTGGTCACATAAATCTTGAGAAGTTTATTAATTGTACCTTATATTGTGTAAAAAGCTATGTCAAGAAAAGGATTATAACTAAGGTCTATTGCATTCCTGTAATCTATTTAACATGAAACATTCTAACAGAATCAAGCATGGAATCTAATTTAGAGTCAGTTTCTATTCCAATAATTACAAATCATTTCTTGCCAAGTTGTAAATACAAAGATGTGATTATAGTTCACCTCTGAGATTATATGTCCAATATATTAAAAAATGACACAGGGATACCTTTATTTTACATTCCCATTTCAGATTTACTATTAACAGTGGCTTTGATTAAAAAAATTGATTGATAATTATAATGCAAACAATATGAAAAATATTTAAATTTAAAAATACAAGTCAGTCAAAGTTGCTACTTGGTCAGTGTGCCATTTTCAGACAAACGCAAGATATCATGGTGGCACCTAAGTTCCTTCCCTAGCTTAGCCAAGTGTCAAATGGTTTCACTGTCCACTGGGTTTCACTGCCCACACAGTGACCGATAAATAAAAATAATTGGAGGTTCCACACTACTGCAGTGTGTGCTAAAATTGAGAACCTCCATATCTAATATCTTAGATCAGAAAATGGAAGTAGTGTCTGCAACAATGTAAATTGTTTGTGATAATTGTTGTAAAAAAAGGTTTACTTTACTAACTTGAAAATTCACTTTACTTTACAATACCAGACATGCTGAAAACTTTTCAGAATGGCTGGACATTTGGACCGGCAGTAATGAAAAATTTGCCGGACCGAATGGATTTTTGTCGGACCAAAAATCACCCTTTCCGTTTGAGACAGATACTACCAGTATGATTAGGGTAGCTTACTTTGTTTGTTTGTGAATGTGATAGGTTAGAAATGGAAGGGAAAAATGCTTTGGGTTTTATATAATTTAATTAGTGAAGTTTGTCAAATGATATCTGTAAATTCAAAACTGCTGCTCTTAAAACTCTTGTCGGTCTTTTGGACTGACCAAGTCCAATTTTTACCGGTACAGACAAATTTCCCCGGTCATGACCGATCGGTTTCAGCATGTCTGCAATACAGTGATAGTGTTGGCAATCAAGTCTATCTCAGAACTCAATTATGATTAAGAACTACTAAATATAACCTGTCATTGCTGCAAAGGATGCAATAGTATGTATTGAACTATCCAATTTTAAAATCCTTTAAAGGCATACTTTTAAAACTTCAAATAATAATATTGATAATAATAAAAATAAACATAAAAACAATACTAATAACAATAATTGCAGTACATAGCAATTGTGTTTTTGAGATGTTATATACATAGAGGGCCAAAGCTGCTGCATTCATTTGGCTATATAGAGACAACACCCAACAGAAGTGGCACAACTGCAGATGGAGACAAATCTGTTTGTGACAATCATCTGCTTGTGTATCTGTGCCTGTGTGCGTGCAGGTCACAACTGACCACACAAATTGTACATATGTAGTTAACTGACACACCATATAACAACACACACACCAATTTGCATGTTTATAAGCCACCACTAGACCAACACAGTTTGACCTGTAAGCTGACACATTTGACCAACTTCCCAGCATCTCTCTCTTTTTAGTATTCTGTTTGAATTTTAAGATGACAATTTTGACCTTCAAGTAGGGGAACAGCTTTTAAAATCCCTTTACATTTCTTTAACTGTTTGCTTAAAATATTTTATATGTTTGCACTTGTCAATTTTCAGTAACAGAATTTGTAACTATCATGTTAAATATTAAGGCAAACAGCCACAGCATGACTGTACTAAAGCTGTCCCTGTCCAGCTAGTGTGTACTTCCCATTGTGTTAGAAAAGACTGCTCCAAGGTGAAAGGAAACCAGGCATTGCTATTCACAAAAAACATTTGAGGTTTCGTGTTCAGTTTATATTTTGTTTTTGAATGAAAAGAAATGACTAAAACTACCTATCCTAGCATCAAGTCATGCATACAAATGCAACACCTGAATGTTATATGAAAAAAAAAGAGCATGACTGTCATTTTAAACCACATTGGATTCCTTATAAAAATTGAGTTTATAGAAGCCTTAAAAGGCTTCTAGGTTCAGATGTAAAAATAGGGATGGGCTTGCTTTGACTGATATGATTTGGATGTCTCAATTAGAGCTATAACAAGATGTGCCAGTAGTCATGAAATGTGCACATTAAAATCTAGTGAATTTAGTTTATTCAGGAAAGTTAGACTAGTTTCTACAATTGTCATATTCATACTGTAACAGATATTTTTATGAGGCAGACAAGTGACATTTGCAATAACCAGGATAACAATGGAGGGGAAGGGGGGGTAGTGGGGAGAGGCAATAGAGAAGGAAACTGTGTGTGTGTGTGTGTTTGTTTTTTTTTGTTTTTGTTTTTTTTTTTTGGCTTTTAGAGTAGTTTTAAGTAAGAAATGCATGAAACCTGCTTATCTGGGTTTAAGGGAATTGAATAGCAACTAGTATCTGTCAAAATGGTTACGGGATTACAGTTCAGGTTTCTATACACCGATATCAAATTTTGAGAAACTTAAGCAAAACACTCATGCTGTAAGTACTCTTTACCTACAAAAAGTTGCAATCGTCCATATCAGACTTTGCAGTCACAAGATAAATTTTGTTATCATATCTCACCTTTGTTAACATAAATGTACAGTTTCTCGGGTAACTCCAACTGTCTGCCAGGATGTATTTTATTTATCTTTTTCCATTCATCTATGTAGTCCTGTCTGAGTTGTCCAAACAGTTCATAATCTATATCAACCCTGCCTTCCTCTGTAAGTCTAACAGCACTCAAAGCCCATTCAGGCTCTACAGCTATGTCTTTTCTACCTGACATGGTCTTACAGTGGACCTGTAGCTTTCTACACCCAAACTGTCTGTCTCCACCCGGAATGTCAGTCTACACACACAATACTACTGTTTAACCAGTGGTTAATCCAAATGGTACTGTGACAGTAATCTTCAAGTGATAGGTACTTCAGAAAATCTGTACGCAAATTACAGTCCTACGTGGGAATATGTAATGATAAGAGAGAAGATACCTGGGCCTTTTTTATGCCTCTTTTATAATCCCTTCCGGCAATGATGCTTCAATTTAAACATGTAGACGCCCAGGTTCGTTGCAGAACAATTAGTAAAGCACCTGAAATAATCCTAATCCTGGCTCAGTGGTTTCTATTCAAATCTGCCACACCACACTGAACTGAGCTTATGAATCATTATCTGACACAATATCTTTCCTGTTTTCAAAAATATGTCTAATAGAGATACGTCATCAACCAAAGGTGGAGATATGCCTTCATGATTAGGTGCGGTTACGTAAAAGCTAGAAAGCAAAAAAATATATCCACTTATCTCCTTATTAAGAGAAACAAGTTTATAACAGGTTAAGTTTATTATTCTAATATAATAGTATTGTTCAATTATCCATACAGAATATCAAAGTAGTGCTGGTAACATTACAATAAAGGACAAATGAGTAAACATAAATGCAACCTACATTCATAACACTTCAGCTGTACATAATACATGTGGAAATATAATAGCAAAACTGCCTCTGAGCCAATAATATTACAATAACACTGAAAATCCACCAATTATGTTGAGATATCCATGGCAAACAAGAGCTAGTAGGAGTTGAGGAGCACAGGATTTTACAGACAAGTTTTTCAAATGTGGAGATTGTATGGAACCCATTATAATATACAACATCTAACTCTATATCTTACAGTGACACACCTGTGCAATTCTAAACAACCTGAATGTAAGTTTCTATGCTAATTCCTACCAAGCAAAACAAGGTGAAACATGTCAGTAAACTTGCAAACTTTGATGTTTGTCTTTGTATACAGGCCCTAGTTTAAGAGATTTCTGTACATAGTAAGATGGCGGTACCCACAGGCATTGTGTCATATTGTCTCTGTACATCAATCTGTTGCTGTAGTCAAATATTTAGCATACTCCATGCAACTTGTATTACAACATTAAGGTAGAATATAGAGGCTACCTTGAAAGGTGTTAAATCTTTCATATTATATTATATGCTTCTTAGTTTTTAAAAGTTTGAGAGATTAAGAAATATCTAAAAAAGACATGTGGATGATACAGCTTGTATTTACCTTGAGCCTTGGTCTTGGGGATTACATCTGGCTGCGGCTTCTGAATCTGCTTCTTGCGTTCTTCATACCTCTTCATGCTGTTCAGTGGTTTCCCACTGGTGGCTGGCATTGGGGGACTCTCTGGAACCCCTTTCCATGTGGCAACTTTCTTTCTCCTCACCTGTGGTATAGAAAAGAAAATTTCATTCTTATTTTTAGAATATAAGCAAATGTATTATATCAAACTGATCATGTTGATTTAATGCCAATTAATGTAAGTAAATTAATGTAGGTCATATCCCCATGATGAAGGGTTTTGTGTACCTTTGGCACATATTCTTATTTTGATCATGAAACCCAACAAGTGTAAACTCAGTGTGAAATTTATCTAAAAACACCAAGTTGATTAAATAATCCTGATAAAGTGTAAAAAACAAACAGCATAAGCCACTGGACTAATAAAACTTTTCAATGACCTGTCAAAAAAGTATTCTTTTGTTGACAATGTTGCTTAGGAATGCAAATAGCAAAAAGCAAATAATGCTTCACATCACCTTCTTTTTAAAAAACTAATTTGTAGAAGCAGTATTTGTAGAAGCACAACAAACAGAACAGACTGGCAACCTTCCAATACTCACTTTCATTTGTGAGATAAGTTGCTTTCTTTCCTTCTCCAGTTCATTTTCCCCAGAGGTGACTTCCACCTCCTCTTTATGGAAAACATGGGAAGGTTCCACCTCTCTGGCAATCTCCATGGCCTTATCTATAGCTTTCGTATTACGGGGTGGCTTGGGAGGAATGGACGTAGTTTTACTTTGTGTGGTGCCAAAACTGATGACATCAGGTGGAATGATTGTAGGGCTGTCGTCATCTCCACCTAGTGTGAACTTGGCTGGCTGTACTGGAGACAGTGGGGAGACAACTTCATCTGGCTTCTGGCCAGGATCTTGTATATTAATACCTGGTTTATTATTTCCTTGTGTCATTTCACCTAAACCAACCAAATCTGGAATGGACTTGCACTGGTTTTCTGGGAAATATTCCTCCCGACCTGTTGCCTTGGGGACATCAGTTCCCTGATTATCCCCACTTGTCTGCTGCTGTGAACTGTCCATTGCTTGGAAATCTGGAATAGATTTACACTGATTCTCAGGAAAGTACTCAGGTGTATCAGTTATTTTTTTTACTGGTGGACTGTCAAGTTCTGTTAGGTCCGGCACAGACTTGCACTGGTTTTCTGGGAAATATTCATCAGCGATGGCAGGTTCAACTTCATCTCGTCCAGATATCACATCCCCAGTGGAAGTGAGCACAACATTTGTCTGATCAAGTGCTGTTAGATCTGGGACAGACTTGCACTGGTTTTCTGGGAAATATTCATCAGCCATGGCAGGTTCCACTTCATCTCGTCCAGATATCACATCCCCAGTGGAAGTGAGCACAACATTTGTCTGATCAAGTGCTGTTAAATCTGGGACAGACTTGCACTGGTTTTCTGGGAAATATTCACTTGACTTCTGCTGAGACTGTTGAAAGTCTTGAGATTCTGGGAGAGTTTTCTCACAGATTTCTTCTGGCTCATCTAATTCTGTTAGATCTGGGACAGACTTGCACTGATTTTCTGGGAAATATTCCCTGGAGATGTGCACTGCTGTCCCATCTTCAGTTTCATCTTGTTCAATCTCACTGCCATCAGATACTGGTATGCCTGTTTCAACAGGGAAATTGATATCTGGTTTCAGTTCACTTTTGATCTCTTTAATAATGTGGTCTTCCTTTACCCCATCATCTTCCGTTATATCATCTTTTCCATTAGAGCTGTGAATTCCACCATTCTGAATTACAGCCCTGGCATAGGCATCATCTGCAACAAGTTCTGCAAGCATTTCAATACCTGCTTGTTTGTTTTCTTCCACAACAGCCACTGACCTATCACTGTGATCATTCCCACTGTCATTCACAATGAAATTCAATGTATTGTCTATAAATATGGTGGGATCTTTCTTTACCAGAGCTATGGGAGATATGGGTTCCTCTTCTATGGAGACAGGGCTGTGACTTCTGGCAACAGGGAAGTCCTCTTTCACATCATCAATACTCCCATCCAAGCTGTACCCTTGAAGCTCCTGGGGTTCAGTCAGCCCATTCTGTCCATGGCTAGGTGCTGCTTCATTTAAGACAACATGTTCCACTGGGAGTAGCACTATGTCACCAACCTGTTCCATATGGGATATGTCTCTCCTCTGAGCTACTTCTGATTGTATCTGATCCTCTTCAACACCTTCTTCCATATCATGGAGATTTGGGAGAGATGCATCATGTTCTTGCATTACAGGTAAGATTCTGTGCTCTTCCACTCCAAGTTTATCTTCCTCTTCTTCTTTCTGTCCTGTTGGTGAAACTTTCCGCTTTATGGATACTGGCTGAATTTCGTCCTCACTCACTGACCCACTGGACCTAACTCTTGCCCCTCCTGTAGCAGTGACCAGCGTTGGGACAAAATCAAAGCTCTGGTCAGCAACTGAGTCCATATCAGCAAAAAACTGGGCACGGAGATTGGCCAATTCGTCTCTGCAAGCTTTTTTATTCTCCATGTCTTGCTCTTCTTCAGATGTTACAGGATTAAGTTCAATGTTGGTCACTTCTTTTTCAATATCAACTGGATGTTCTACCCTCGATTTTGCAACTTGTGGAATAATCTCATCTTCTTGGCATGACTTGGCATTTGTGTCTGTGGAATTAGGGGCAAGAGGTGGAGGGAAGTCTCTAGTAGGACTTGTTTGGGGCAGATAGCCCACAGATTTCCAAGATATTGCCTGGCTGGCACTCCCAGGGCTGGTAAATTTTGGTGGAGATACTATATGAAGGTAAGTTGTGGGTTTACTTGTCACTGATGCCTCAGTTGATTGACCCTTAGGTTCTTTCTCTTCATGTGATGTTTTCATTGGATCAGAACTAGAACTATCTAGGAACAATGGAGATGGAGAAGGCGAGAGAGATGGGGAGGTTGAGCCTGGGGAGCTAGAGGTTGAACCTAAAGTGGTTGTGCCTAAACTATCCTGTTGCAGCTTTTGTAGTTTTGCCTTCCGCTTTGGTCGATCAGGTTTTACAGGAGCTTTCCTAGGTTCAGCAGATGCCAAATGAGATTGGTGTTTACTTGAGTCTGAAGAACTGATACTGTTTGACTTGCTGGCTTCTTTGTCAGACCCCTGGCTTGGTGGTGATGTTGGCTTGTTGTTGTTCTTCCACTGCTGTTCTGTAGAAACTGGCTTTGGTTTGGGTGCCTCTTCAACAGGGATTTTGACTGGTACAACTTCTGATTCAGTCTCCTTGGTAATACTTTGCTTTTGGTCCTGATGTATGTCACTTTGATTTGACTGTAAGATCAAACTGGTTCTTGGAGCTGGAATTGGTTGCTGTTTTGGTTTATTACCCTCTCCTTGACTTTGTGCAGTACTAATCTTTTCAGGTGTTTGCCCTGGGTGTGACAAGACAAATTCCTTTATTTCTGGAGTAGATTTTTCATTAGTGCTATCAGTTTCTTTTCTCTCTTCTGAATCCTGACATGTATTTGCTATTGTAATTTGTTCTTTTAAAACTGGTTTTGAGTATTCTGCTTCTTTAGGTTTCAGTATGAATTCACTGTCCTCTGAATCACTTTCCTTTTCTGTATTAATGAGTATGCTTGTTCCAGGCTCTGAGGTATTTAGTTTTTCTTCAGATTTCAATTTTCTTGAAGCGCCTTCATTCAAATCTAAATGCTGCACATGTAAAGTTGAACAACTGGCAGTTGGGGTAGTGTCCTTAGTATCTGATAGCAAATCTTCTTCAGATCGGAATTTCCTTCTGCTATATTTAAAGTCTTGGTCTCTTACTGGTGTTTCAGTTATGTCATTTGCTTCTTTTCTCAATGTTTCAATGTTTGCAGATCTTCGCCTATATTTCGCAAACCTATCCAGTGGGTCAGCAAACTCGCCTGGAATTCTTTGTGGAGTTACTCCTGCGTAGCTCCTCCTGTTGTAGCTTGGTCTGGTTCTTGTTTCTACTTGTTCCTCAGGCTGGGCGGTGTAGTCTGCTGGGTTTTTCTAAAATTGAAAAATTTTTTTTTCTTGAAGTCCCATTCAAAAATTATCTATATAAATTACTTTTGAAGCCATGGTCAACAACAAATTACTTTTCCATTATATATACAAATACAAAGAAAATACCAGCGACCACAAGAAAAAAGTCCAGTCCATTACTGGTACATTCCTACACAATTCAACTTAACACTTCCTTCAATTTCATAATTGAAAAGATATTATGTATACATGGGTACCCAAACCTTAGTCAACTTCCAATGGAAGCCTCAGCAACCATACTGTTAGAGTTGGCAAAAAGTAAAACACATCACACTTTCTCTTTGACAGGGTAAGATTTATTACTCAGAAACACATTTACGCACTAAACAGTTCAGTGTAACTTATGACAACAAGCCAAACATATGAAGCAGATTATTAAGATATTATTAGCTTATAATGGACATTTTAGGCACTCTCTGCTACATACACTGGGCCAGTTCCCCACTTTGATCACAGAACAATAGGAATATATGACCTAAGGACCCACAGGCCTTTCCTATGCCCACAGTGCCAACATTTATTTCATGTTATGTATGATGGCATAACAAAATGCACCAACACTGCCATGCTAACTAGTTTGAATAGCAATATCTGCCTAATCCCTTCAGTTTCAGCACTTGAGACAAGCTCAAAGGTCATCCACTTTTTTCTATCATTCTCCTCGTCTTTGAATAAACTTGTTTATTCAATTACTTAAACTGGTCTATTTTTCAAGTTTCATAGGTCAATAAGACGGATAGGGCATTATTATACATTTTGTAGCCTCCTACTAACAGGGTAGTTCTCACCCCACATAAATACTTAACAAGACTGACATTATACAAGACACCATGATGCTGAGTTAAGTTCTAATACATCACTGAGTCAGACACTTGAAAAAGTCTATTCCAACACAGTGACACTTCAACATTGAAATCAAAATGGACATCTATATGATTCTGTAATACTGACAACAAAAGCACAGGAGCTGAACTTTTTACTACCTTATCTATCATATTATATATATTACTCTCTTAATGGGTCCACTGCATAACGGCAAGTGGCTATAGCATGGTCTGTGGCCTACTGTTACCACAAAACTGGTTTCAGTTGATGATTTCGCCTCAGTTGTCCTATTGTTGATGAAAAGAACTGCAGGTGTACAGAGACTAAAGTGCCAAAGTGGTGTACATTACCTTAACACTTTTTTCTTTTTTAAACTCACTTAAAATAGACAATGTGCTTTTACCAAATTAACCCCCTAATATAGCCCAGACTAAGATAAGTTTCCTCCTAAGCCTCATCTTAACACTATTATAATAGTTATGGTAAGACTAAGGCCTACGTTATGCTTATTTTTTATATACATGCATGCTTAATAAAGATGTGTGCACAGAATTTTCAAGAAACTTCCTTCAGAACTAACCTTTGATACCCCCAGAACAACTTTCCTGCGTCTAAACATCTTCTGAGCCTTAACTGTACAAAAAGCAACAGGCAGTATTGTTCAGTCGTTTAACCAGATGTGTATAAAACAACCAGCGAATTACAACAATCTGCATGCCATCTCGTTTATGAATTAATCAGCTCTGCCTGTATACAGTTCATAAAACAGAAACTGAACCGCTTGTGGTAAAAATAAAACTCATGCAAATCTTACATGTAAATTGAGGTTAAACTGTTCTGCATAAAGTACAGACCTGCCTATTTTCTATGCATTAAAACAAAATGTTTTAAGGTCAAAGATCCTCTGCCTTAGGCATGGAAGAACGTGTTGAAATGCTACACATCCACCATTTCAAAAACATATTTACTGCATTAATTGTCATTCCATTTTCATTTTTGCTACAAGGTATTAAAACTGATGATATTTTAAGACAAGTAAAATCTTCTGACTTGTGCTTTTAGGTCATAACATTTTTAAAAATACAATATCCTACTTTCAAAATAATTCAAAACTACTCAGTTATTTTCTGTTAGTCTTAACATAAACATATTTTTTGAAAACTACTTCTTAACAATTTACACTGCCAGATCTGATAATATCATGCCATACAATCAGAAGTATAAATTACATAAAAAAGCTACACTAAATAACCATCAACTACAGGTGTCTGCTACAAATTGGGCAAAGTAACTTATGATTGGTGTATAGTCCATGTGAAGGCTATCATTACTCATATCAAAAAACAAAACACGCATCATGATCATTTAAGCCAATTCACTGATATCATTCAATGCATAATAACACATTATCACCGATGAAAAATAAAGGGGTTCTAATGCAAGCCTCTACCCATGCTGTGCACATTAAATTTGTATTACCTTCACTTGCAGTACTCCACATGTAGCTATAACCTGCCTCCGACCTGCAGCCTGTCTAATGATATCATCTCAGTTTATTTTACATAATATACTTAAACACTGTCACTAGTCTGGGTTAACTTTTGTGGATATAAAGTTTAAGAGATAAATGCACATTAAATGGGGCTTTAGTGACATTCTCTTTCAAGTTGCTGCCATTCAGATTATATGCTTTAAATGGTTACTATAAAATTTCTACTGTTAACAGCAGCTATAAATGTATAATGTGCATTTAAATACAAAGAAAATTGTGCAAGCATTAAAAAAGAAAAAAAATAAATTATAAGGTTACAAACAGCCTCTGAAACAACTAATTTGCAGAAAAATATTAAGATACTTAGTTGAAAATAAAAATTAAAATTAAAGGTGATACAACTAGAAAAAAAGAAAAAAGTTTAAACTTGAAAGTACAACCAAAAATGAATCCCCTTTAAATCAACATTATAAACAGTCTACAAAATCACTAAAACTTTTCTAACTTGAGAGCAGTACAGTATCACCTACTACTGACTGTGTTGTACATACCTTGCCTTATTCTGGCTGAATGTCCAACTTATAATGAAAGGACTTCCAAATCTTTTCATTTTATTAAGTTCCCCTTTATGCGTCACTACCAAAAATTCAACTCATGTCTTTAGTAATAAATTAATTGGTTGCACAAATTAATAGTGCCTTCCATAACTTTGGTTAGTTTTCCTGTTTTCTCACAGGTGTTAACTACAGGTGAACTGGTCAGTCATCTTTCCGGTCACCTCTCAGATGCTCATGGTTGCCTTAGTCATCTTCAAGGGGCTTGCAAGTGTTTCCTGGGGTGTGCTGGGCATTTTTTTTAAAATTTAATAATTTTTTTTTGTAAAGATTTTGTTAAATATTGCTCTCGCTCTCTTTCAGATTATGGAAAATAGTGATATCATGGAGTCCTGCACATGGAAATTATTGCCAATCATGTCTGTCACCATAATCATATTATAAGACTCTTGGCTATGTTAATTTGGCTAGATTAATTTCTAATACTGATTAATTTTTTTTTTTTGAAGTACAACCAGAATGACATATTTCTGGTTTATCTTTTACTGGGACAGGCTCAACATGAAGTATAGGAGTGTTGTTCAGAATGTGTCCCAAACCAAGGATAATGCTTTGAATAACTAGTCAGACAGGTTTCCAATTCCAGGCGTTCCATTTAAAGGAGTGCACAAAACTGCTTATCAAGGTGTTCCTTCAGGTTTGCTGACCAAATACCCAACTCTTTTCTAGTTATTTTTAGCAGTGGTGACCAGAATAGGTCCTTGTTTGACAAATGTACTTGCAAGATGGATGTCATGCACCTAGAACATTCTGTGCTCAAGTCCAAACTTCCTTACCTGTCTATGACTTGACCAAATGGAAGGCTAATATAATCAGAATGTTGTGCAGATTTACTCATAAATATTCTTTATTTTCCACTATTTGTTTCTTATTTTGAACAAGATTGTGTGCCATTAATGAGCATTTATTACAAATCATTAGAAGACTGAGCACAAGAGCCATGCCAAATATCTGACATGCAAGGTAAAGGTAGATGGTAAGTAATAAAATCTATCATTTCTTTGTAACATACTGTTCTGGCTAATGTCTCTGGACATTACATAGTTTACATATTATTTCAACCTTTTATCCACATAATGAAGTCCACATTTATTTCTCTGTTGTAAATATTCTAATATAACTACTTGCAAATGCCAAATGTGCACCATCTTTAGCAACTTTACCTCTAAATGAACTGTGCCTTTTACGGAAGACTACATTTATCCAGTAGGTCTCAAAGAAGGCTATATAGCTGGACAACAGGTCATTGGAAAACTGACCTTCCTTTCACATAGAGGTGTACCTCTTCACACATCACTGATTAGCTAACTTTTAAAACCGCCAAATACTCCAAAAAGCATTGTTTAAATATTAATTGTCTATACGAAACTTACCCAATGGTGTTGACTTCAGTATTTATCTGATGTATACAGCTCTTAAACTAAACTCTACATAACAATGTAACACAATCCTTTAAATATTCTTATATTTCACAAAGCTAGTCAAAACCATTCTTGTATACAAAAAGTTTATTTCACAGTATCAAAGACTCACTGGGTTACTTCCCTGTCAGCTCTAGTGTGCTGGTAATATGGATGGCCCTCTGCATAACAAACTCATGTATGATCTTACTAGTCAAGGCTTTCTACACTCCTACTTGTAACCATTGCTTCATCTAGATAAGCTTTCCAGTCTGCCACTTTATCAAGATTCAACTTATGCTTGGAAATTGCTGTTTAAGAATCCAATTTTGGGTACGATATTTTAATAAAGGAAATATCCTGACCACCTAATTTTTCAAAATTGTCTTTCTTAATTTCATAAATTGGACTTTGCTTTTACAACCTTTTCAGCTTTATTTTAAAAAAATCACGCCAGACCTATTTACTTTCTCATCTTCTCTGACCTTACAAAGCATAATGGCTGAACGACTTTTTTGAGGAAAAAAAAATACAACAAGATAACCTTTGCTGATGCATGGGGCATTTATATGTTTTAAAAAGTCATTATGTGCCTACGTTCTTCTATCTCAGGCCCTTCAGCTGTTTAAAAAATAGAGGAAGTCACTAAGACATAAAATGGCTTTCAATGACAACCAAATCACAGATAATCATCTAAAATAGATGAGACAAAGCGTCAGCTCAATATCCAGAGGTAGTTACTCAATCCATATTATTACTCATTATATCAGTTTTTTTAGAATACTCTTTTTAAAAACCTAATAAAGCACTCAAAACCTTATATTGAATCTCAAGCCTCATTTACTTTATTGTATTGTAAAGAAGCAGCTCAAACCAAAAAAAAAAAAAAAACTGTGTAAATTTAAGTTACCATCTTGCTATTTTGTAAGTGTTTAATCATATAGCATTGGTAAAGCAATGAAAGCAGAACACCAAATCAAATATAATCTGATTTCTTAATAACAGCCTGACCCCCCCCCCCCTTAATCTTCTGATTACTTTTGCCAAAAAGTGTGCAACAACAAAGGTAGCAAAATGTTTTGACTTATAATGTACCTGTGTAATAAATTGTGGAATTACTAAATAATAAATGAATGATGCTGGCTTTATCAGTAAAGGCCCAAGTATTGAATTTGGCATGCCTGTAACTGTGCATGTTTATACAAGAAGAAAATATGTAATTTATGGTATTTTGAATTTAGAATGACCTACAACATGGCCTAATTTCAAATGTATTTTCATTGTAGGAAATATAAAAAGCAAAATATTGAGAACACATATTCTGCATGGTCTCCATTTCCGTAAACTTCAGTGCACAACCTTTTTCAAATAAAGTTGAATATTATCAGTTCTCAACAGCAATTCATAGTTCTATTACAAAAGCATTCTCATGATTCAAACACTGCTTTAAGCATCATCTGATTTTTAGCACTCTTTAAAAGCATCATACTTTGACTTTTATAATGAAATTTATCATGAAGTCACACAGTCAACATCTAAATCTATATGGGTTTTGAAAATTTGATAAACGGTCCTTATCATTTTAAGCCTTAAACTAAGTCTCCAAACAAGTCCATACAGATTGATTAGCATAAAAGACTTACAATACCATTAAGTACCTGAGTTGACATGCAGAGACATTCCAATGTTACTTACCCAATCTGTTTATATAAAGAAATATCTAATCAATACAGGCAAGAAAGCTTTTACTTAATGAGGTCTACTGGTACCCACGCCTTGATGTAAAAGTGTATGTTTAATATATGTGTAGGATACTGCCATTCATGCAACATTAACTCATGCCCATTTCTTGAACACTTTACATCAGTAATGTTAATTTAACATGTTTATATAGATCTTAACCAAAGGAAAAAGAGAGACTTAAATGTTAACAATGTGTCTAAAACACAGGTGCATAGTCTGTCTCACAGTTGCCTTAAATTACCCTGGGTGCATTCCTAAACTCCCACCTGAGCTTGAACCTAGCTTGAAAAATAAAGTATGAACACAAAAATTTATCCCATGTCTCAATTCAGACAAAGAAATGAAATTATTCTTGCAATTCCAGCTTACCTCTTCACTACAGTGAACTGCAATCCATGACCCTGCCTCACTGATTCAAGCCTCACCCAAATGTTAACATCCTTTGATAATTCTTCAATCGTGTACAGTTAAGTTTATAATGTCCCTATTTTATACTTTCCATAATATAATAAAAGTTGCTGTTGAACCTTCCTTTAGCACAAATAGGTGTGCTCACATGATAAGTATGCCTAACCAAACAAGATGCCCATTCATGCATGTGAGCAATTATGATCTGGGAACTAAAATCAACACTAAGTATTGATTGTATTGAAAATGGGGATTTTAGTTGGCCAACAGATAGCAGCACTATATAGCATGGCCCCAAAGTCAATTATTTTCCACCCTAGGTGCCTTGAATGCAGGAAATGAGCCAATGAATCAAACCCATGCAGTTTAGCTTAGGGAAATTTTACATAAATACTGAACTTTTCTATAATTATGTGTTATTAAATTGCCCCAAAGTCTTAAGATATTATTTAGTTGCTTGATAAATTTACAAACAGACAAGTTTGATAGCTTAAACCCTGGTTTCTATTGTAAAAAATAATTGCATGGGTATTTGTTAAAAGTGTATTGGATTCTATATATATTTTTCAAATTGCCTCTGGCAGCTGCATGAAATGACTCACAGTCAATTTACATAAAATAATCCTTTATTAGGTGGTACTTCAAACAGATCCTTTAATAGGTGGTACTTCAAACAGATAGTGATATTTATCACAAGAATTTCATTCAAATGGTCTTTAAGTTAGTAGTAAATATGTTCAGTGAAAAACTATGTTCTAACTACACTATTAATACCCAGAGTAGAAATGCAATGAATGTTAAGTTACTAATCTGATTAGCCTGGTTTTTTAAGCTGCATTGAGCTGTATTTTAATCCTATGAATCATTTAGGTAAATTTTAAAATGAATATACGATAGTACACAAAATATGTTTTTGTCAATAATGAAACTATAAAAATTTAAATCTCATTTTATTTAATGCTTAACAACACAATCACCATCAATTTTTGATCATGTACTACTGTGGCTATGGACATTCAGCAAATGCAACTTGCACAGGGCTTAAGACCAATGGGAAATCAAAGCCTCATAAGTGCCAATTTGTGAAAAACTTCATAACTTCACAACTTCAAGAAAAATATGGCCACTGTGATGTCAGGCACAGATGATAGATTACAATATGTTGAGAAACACAGAATGTCGGTAAAGAAATGGTATACTTCTACAGAACTTTTTACACTAGATGTTTTCTTGCAACTATATGAATGTTTTCTTGCAACAGTATGAAAAACTAAACGACATATCCAAACTTTATCAAAACATTGCTTTCATGTAAATGGCAAATTCAGCTTAACTTCATATTCATTTAAAAAAAAACACAAAGTTGAACACAAATTTGCCATTAATGAATTGTCACTTGAAGCTAATAATATAGTTTTGTTGAAAAATATATACTCTACACATTCCCATTACAATAATGCAATATGACTTGTTTTCATACTTGAGATTTGCAAAAGTCAATGTTGTGATCAATCTTACCATGACAGTGACACAGTGTGAAGCTAAATGAAACAGTTCTATAAATTCCAAATGTAGGCAAAAGAAAAAACAGGGATGCATCAAACTGCGTAAGAAGGGACAGGAAATTAATATCAGATAGATGGAACTTCTGTACAACTGAACTGCAAATGTTTTACTAACTATTGAGTCAAAACCTAAAAAATTATGTTTGGTAATAAAACATGTTTTTTCAACCCAACATATTTTGCACAATGCCAAATAATCATAAACATATTAACTTGCTTAATTTTGACAATAAAAAATCTTCCAATGCCTATCAGAATTATCTTATTGAAGAGTCCCAATGGAACTGACTGGCAATTGTGAGATAAGATGACCTGACAGCTTTGAGTCATCAGACAGACAGACGGACAGACAGACAGACAGATATAAAAAACATAGCACCTAACATCATACTGGAGTACACAAGCAACTTACAAAGACTAGCTGGTCTCCTCCCTGCTGTAGAGCCTCCTCCTGTGTTTTGACACTGTCCCACTGCTGGTTGAGTGATTGCACTTCCTCCCCAGTCAGGTCAGGAATGGAACACCACAGTTCATCCTCATCCAGAGACACTGAAAATACACACTTTAACTGCAGATGTACTTAAATAAACTAGAAAGTTTCACAGTGTTTTTTTTTTCTCCTACATCCAGAAATATAACTCAATCCAATATAAATGCTGCACATCTCTTGTCGGTTTTAAGAACAACAACTAACCTGTCCAGAGGTTTCAAAACTATAAGTTACCACAAATAACAATATTTATAGTTTTCCACTCTTGGTGTATCTTATTTTAATTCTAAAAAATATTTTACTAATCTGAAAACCACACCAGGCCAAAGTTATACAGCAAATGGTTAGACAAAATTTTTATCTGCCTGGCAAAGAGCATTTGATTTTCAACAAACCTGGCACTGTTTTAAACACAGTGTCCTCTTCCCCAAACACATCATCTGGTGTAGTTAGAGCCTCTCTAGGAGCCCACGTATTCACAAAATTGTCATCAAAACCATAATCATTGCACACTTGTCCTTTGCTTGCGCCGCCCCATGTTTCCTCTGCTTCTGCTTGTTTGCGCAGGTTGAAAATATCTTCTCCTTTTATTCTGGGCTTTTCAAAACTGACTTTGTCGAAAGGATCAAAAACAAAGGGGATCTCCACTTTCCTTTCACTGACAGGGAGTTCCGTTCCATTTTCTTTTGCTTCTGCAAAGTTATAGAAAGCACAATTGTTTAATGTGATCAATCCTTCATTCTGTGACAATCAAAAGTAAGCCGAATGCAAAGGCTCTTTTCCATTTGTTTCATATTGCAGCAAGTACTAAGACATTTTCTTTTGCTTCAAAGATGAAATAAAAGCATGGAGAAATCATGAAAATACCTTTTGCACCATCTACTTGTTAACTGTTTTATCAAAATACTCTAATAGGTGTTATCATAAGCAAAATGTTATGATAATATCTGTTGGGTTTCTTTATAGAGTTACACTTTTTTTCTATGCCGTTGTGATAAAATGAAGAGTACAATATTGTGAAATACATGTAGGTTCTCTTTGGACCTCACCTTTCCTTTGCTCATACAATTGGTGGAAGGGGTCAAGGTCATGAACAACTTTGTGCTCCTTGGACAAAGATAGCATCTGCAATGGCAAAAGTAATGTCTGCAGGTTACGAAGAGCAAATAATTTCACTGAAACAGAAGATTAAATGTTAACCTTAGGAATGTTTTTCGGTATTTAATTATAAAACTAAAATCCAGAAACCTTTTACCCTAGACTTAGCATGGTAGATTGCCATGCATATCTCACTCCAAAAATCATATGAGGTACAAAAGAAACAGATAAATGACATTACTGATGCCAAACAAATAAATCTAGTTGGAGTTCTAGATACACTGTTAGGGGCTGATATCCTATTCTACACTGTAACAGGTTAGGTGCCCAATTATACACTTTTAAAAACTAGGTTCTGGCTTGTGTGCCTAAATCAAGTTTTCTTAACAATGACAAACTGCACTCGAATTTTTTCCTTCTTAGCTAAAATTACTGTTGATTATTTGGTGTTTTGACATTTGAAAACCTATTTAGAACAAAACAATTCCAAATCCCAATCAACACAAGCTGAAGAACAGAAATCTTACTAGATTAATACATGCCCCAAATGACTGCCAAATTGACATCCAATCATGGCAGTATATATGCATCTCTCTCAGTTTGTGCTCAATTACATTACAAGACAACTCGAAGTGACAACAGACCTATGGATGGTTGCTGATATGTTATTACTTTCCAGAAAATTGGCAGGAAATATTTGCAATATATCTGACCAAACAGCTTGATGAGCTAATAACATGTTATGCTACTGGCCAGGGTTAAGTTCAGAAAAAAATTCAATGTTTTGTGTATTTTTGTACAAAATAAATTGGAAGCAGTTTACTTAAAAATTGATATTTATCTTAAAAAAATGTTATGGTTATTGACCATGCAGTTACTTCCTCTACAGATGGCGTGAAACAGATCAAAGTTCTACTTTCAATTTCAGAGCTGAGAACAAGTTTCAACTTAGGTTTTATGTGAGATATATCCCAATTGTAACAATATCCTTATTTTTCATTAGGCTCTGGTTTATAAAAACAGCTGGGTGTCTTCCTCAGAGCCCTCCTGAAATATAATCATCTTTATAAATAAAACCCATTGCCTTGGACTTGTGTCATTGCATCATATTTTATCTACTGCAGCTAGCTGTTTCCTAATCTCACCAGTTTTTCCAAAAAATCACTGTTGGTGATATTATATAATATAGAACAAATTTACGGCATAATTCTAACATGTTAATGTGAAGCAGAACATGTTGCATTACAAAGGTCTCACCTAACACATTTCATTTTTTTTAAATTAGACAACAGACTGCTTTTTAGTTGTGTTACCAGAGGCTTAAATCCTTTGCTGACCTCAGGCGACAGTCTAGCCCATTATCATACATTAAATTACTAGACAATTAAATGAGGCATTTATATAGGTCCCTGAAAATCTGCATATTTGTTAATATGCTCTATTTCTTCTTTGTAAATTCACTTTGATCAAGAGTCATACTTATACTGAGTGTCTGACAAACAACTGATTTTGACTTAGCATATTTTTTGGATGGTAAATCATCAAAATTGTTCTTATGTTTTTAATAGCATACATGTACACCTTACATAATAAGCACAAGCTAGAGTGTGTATCTATTAAGAACAAAGGAAAAATTAAGATTAAACCCCCATAATGTCCCTAAACTAAACTGTGATGCAGTATCATAAGAAGATTTCTAGTTTCTTCACTGCAATATTTCATAACAGACAGCTAAGCTGTTTAACAACAATGATAGAATATTACACTAAGAGAGCTATTGTTTCAGTTTATTAAAACAGCTAGCTCACCTGTCTGACTCGCTTAGCCTCTGCTTCCTGCTTGTTTACTTCTGCTGACAGCTTCTGCTCATCTAAGATTATTTTCACTGTTTGCTGTCGAACCTTCTCATGTTCCTTCTTTAATCTAAAAAAGTAAGTGAAGTGATGAGGTCATCACAACTGCTATAAATAATTTTTCTAAATAGTTTGAATTGATTTCTGCAGTTCATGTTTGAGATTTTACATACACACAAGATATAATAATTACCTAGAAAATAAAAGTCAAAATTTGCTACTTAACAAAAACAATACTACTACCCCCCCCCCCTCCTCATTTCAGCAAAAATTTGCAAAGCAGCACATTTTGTCTTCTAACATTTAAAAGCAGTACCATGTGTATTTACTCTACACCAGCACGAGCAGTTAAGACCACATGGAAGGGTATAACTGCTTAACAAAAGATGATATTGATTTCACACCAGTAATGAAGAAAAAACACTTTGTTGCCTTGCTATTGATTTCTGCATTGATTAAATCAATAATACCTTTAGTTATGGTAGACATAATTAGCTCGGCAGAATGTCTGAATAAATATAAACCTTCTCAACCTGCTTCCCACAATCTGTAGTATGATTGCAAAGAATGAATCACTGATATCACAGCTATCGACAGCAACTATCTGTGATAGCTGTGAGTACATTTTTTTTATTTCTATTCAGGCAAACATATTAGTGTAAACATTTATATTTGTATGGAGATAGGCCTGTACATGCACAGCATAATGGAATTTCCAACTATTTACTTTCATATATATACAGACACCTGCTCCTAATGAAACCAAACAAATACCTGGCTGCAACTGCCTCCAATTTTTTCACCTTGTCCTGCTCATCCTGGAGTTTTTCCTGAAATCCACCTGTACCCTCTGAGCTACTTGAGGCTTTGAATAATTTGTGCTGAAAGAAAAAAAAACACCCTAAATTTTGGGAACAGGTAGTGATTCTCGGTCTAATTTTGATAGTCTTAGCATGGGACAGACAGTGACCAACTAATTAGTAGATAATGGCCCTGGGTCACACAGTTACAGGTATGTTGTACATGATGAAAACAATCTAGAGAGCACCCATTATATAATCACCATAGATTTCAATATGCCTGGAGCAGTGACCCTTGTGTCCTCCTTGACTGGGCTCTTACTCTGGCATTCTGCTTCTTCTGACTAATAAATTTTTAGTTAAAGAATGAATGGACAGCTGGTGAAAAATACTTACTTAATGATAATATAGCCGAGACATAATAATAATAATATAGCTAAGACATATATCACAGTTGATGTCCACAACATGCAAGCTTGTGTCCAGTGTCAGGTCAGATGACACTGTGTGACCTGTGGGGAGTCCAGCACCCTGTGTGTCTGGATGACTATCCTCATACAAACACATAGAATTGATATTAAAGAGGCCAGAAGAAGTTCTCTTATATACAGGGTACTGGACATCAAATTAGCACTGGTTGATTTGTCACTGCAGAGTAGTGTTCATGCAACTGAAATGTACTACTTACTGGTACATGTGGTCTTTGTTTAACAGCAACAGTATGAGAAGACCTTTCTAAAACTTATTATTAACAAGTTATGGATTCTCATGCATTATAATAATTTTTGGTCCCTTTGATTCAAAACTTGTGAAGAATGGTGTTCAGGAAGACATTGTTAAAGATTCCAAGAAAAGTGGCATTTTCACAACATAACCAGTTGACTAACTCAGTTAGACTTACTAGAGTACATGATGTACTGTATTTCAGCCAAAAGGAACATTGCAGCAAATTTCAACTATTAAAACAGAATGCTAATTTTAAAGTTATGGTGAAAAATAAAGAAATACTTGCAGGTATAGAAATACAGCAAACAGTGAAATGACATTATTTTGTAAAAAAAACTAGATTATGTTAATCTTGATCTGTAGTTAAAAATACCAAACCTACAAGTAGACTTCAAATAAAACAAATGTAGAGTCTGGCAGTTATAGCACAACAGAGATTGCTGTCTGGTGTGACAGCAATGGCATCCATCAGCTACAATGACAACATGAATAGATTCTAATGATCAGAATACAGTAAACAAAGACGCTTTAACTGCCTGTATGTAAAAAGAAGGGTCATTTTGTTCTATTATGACACTGCAGATATTTTATGTTTTCCTATTTTTTTTTTGACAAAATATCTTAAATAATTTTACATTTACATGGCATTGTAATTACCTTTTGTATGGCAAGTCGGACTTTCTCTTTCTTTAGCTCCACTCTCTTGTTCTCTCGTTCAGCTTGTGCCTTCCTTCTTTCCTGGAAAACCCAGTCAAACAGTTTTTTTATACTACTGGGCATTTCTGCAAATACTATACTCCAGAGTTTAATCCTGCCGAGCTGCTTGGTCTCCTGTTGTCAAATTAGTCATTACATTTCAGACAGCCAAGATAACGGTATCACATGGGTGCTCTGATCAGGAGTGCATCCTGAGGGAGAGTGCAGCAATTTCAATAGGTACTTTATACATCCCAAAGGAATGCCAAAATAAAGCACATTTGTCATTCCCAGTATTTTAGCCTTTGTAAATGAGATCTTTTGGCTAATGTTCATGACAAAAGAGCACTTTTAGGAGATGAAGTGTGTAACTGCTCGTAGGTTTGCAATAAGGTTTTAGAAATCAGCTCTTTGCAAAAGTTGACAAAATTTTATGGGGAAAGTTCAGAAATGCAGTCCATGTCAGCCATTATTCCTTTACATGCAAACCATTCTGTTTGACAAAACTTGACAACCATAGGTAATAAACTTTGTGGTCTTCAATACCAATGCAGCAGAGACGACAGATGATGATTGTAATATACAGAACACCTAGTACATAATCATATTCATACAGCTGAACATGATAACAAATATATATCTATGCACATGTATACAGACAAGTTCAGTCACCAGTAGAATACAAGTAGAACTTTTTCAACAGTCCACATATTGCTATTGCCTGCAGCACTGCGGTTCATGCTAAACCATTGCCAATTGTGCACACACCCCGACACTGAGATACAGGTGAACCCCTTGTAAATAACAGTGCTATGAATATAAAACTATGTCACCCAGCTCAGTATGAACTTTGACCCAACCCTTGGAGAGAGCAAAAACTATTTTTTATGAGTTCAGCCAATAGCCAAAAACTGAAACGCTCCAGAATACAGATCAGGGCTGATAATTATGATGTTCACATGTGCATATAACCATGAGGAACCAGAATAATTACCTTTAATATTTTTGTGATGAGCAAAGTTAATAGCTTCCCTATTCTCTAAATTCCCAAAATATCACATTTTAGACCAATGCTTACTATGTTCAAGCTTTCATTCCTAAAAAATTCAGTTCTTTAGAAACTTTTTATCTATGCCAAAATAAACATCATTCTATACACAAGATAATAAAAAATGCCAACAATGGCACTTTAAATTCTATACCTGAGCAGGCACAATGAACATAATTCTAGGACCTTCTTTTGATCCTGAAAGGGTATACTTCATTTTTTAAAAAGAAATTTTAAGTATTTGCCCAAGTAGCATGCCCTACATACAATCTCAATAGAGATATCACCTCACCTTCAGTGCCATCAGACTTGTTTTCTGTTTTTCCATCACAGCCAATCTGAAATGATAAAACATGTTATGCACAATGTGTTCCTTACACACATGCATTCATCTCTGTATTGTATAAATACTAACAAAAGAAAAAGATTCCCGCAGGCTATCAAATAACAACAATATGAGATATAATTACCTGACAGAGGTTTGAAAGGGACACAACTGATACTGTAACTAAAAGGTAAATCAACACAAAAAAAGTTACATATTTCTACATCTAACTCTATGACGATATTGAAGGACATAAATATAAAACTAGATTATCATTACTCTAAAAAATATTTGTTAGTCTGGAAGAGGTTCATTGTTAACTTTCCCAGGTAAAACGAGACAGTACAATAAAATGCCACACTCCATTTCAACAAAACATTACATGGGTAACGCAAAGTGCAGCATGGAGACTTAACTCTCATATGACAACTGCTGTTAACTGGTGAGATTAATGTCAGGAGATGTCCAGGGACAAATGCTCAAAAATGCACAAAAACCATTTCTTTACAGCATCATTCGATTAGTTTGAGATAATAGTCATTTTTTAAGTGATCAGAAAGTTAAACATTGTTAGTTTGTCTTATGACACAATTATTTCTTTTTGCATAAATCAGTGAAGATTTATAAATCAAAATGATATAAACAATTAAGTGCATTATTATTATGAATCAAGAAGCCAAAGGTGTCTACTTGACAACACATCAGGTGGTGAACATCTCAAAACCTTCATGAAATACATGCTTTAAATTAGTACTGTCTTTTTCAACATTCCTTATGGTTGATCTGGTTACCAAGACAAACAGCAAGAATGACACTGAAGAATTTTAAAATGTGCAGAGAGGGATTGGTTCTTTACATACACTCATGACACTTTGTACATATTATTAATACTTACTTTTTGCACAATTCAAAATACAAAGTTTAATCCTTTTTTTTTTTGTAATATGCAGCCAAATAATATGTTTGGACTACCAATTTTCGCAGCAGATAGCTGGTAGGTAGTACATATGCCAATGTTTCTTCATGCATATATTTTTCTAACGAATGTCATAGCAAAGTTTGCCAAGTGTATCCAAAATCTCATGTATGGCAAATATGTCATAAGTTCTCATAACATTTCTCTTTAAAACAAAAAAAATTATGTCAGCTATGTAAACACAAAATTGTTAATAGTACACTGCACCAAGTGTTGTTCAAAGGGGAGACCACTTGGGGCAAAGGTTTTTTTTTTTTTTGCCAGTTGTGAGAAGTGTTCATAAAACACATTATTAAGTAATACTAACTCGATTACACTGTACTATTCACCACAAATTACACAGAATGTATGAACATGCGCCATCACAAAGACATAGTATGACATGCCCATGCATACAAGTTTTTCATAACATACAAAACAACTCAAGCAACATAACTTGATTTAACATCAACATATAATCTTGATAAATACATATTGCTATTATCTGACATAGAATCTATTTCCAACTGTCAGAAAAAGAGCACACATCCTCAGTATTGCCAGAATAACCACATTCTACAATATAACACACAGTTTAAAGTTGGTTATACTGCTCTTTTTGAAATAGGCTGACAAAGTTCCATTTATTCAATGGTTTATGATAACACTACTTATTCAAATTCCATATTCTCTTTGGTTTATTGGATGAAATGGTTAGTATCTAAATTGTTAGTATTTAGTAATTGTGCAGGAAGCAACTGGTAATATTGCTACAGTTACACAGATAGGAAACAGATGATATTCCAAAACCAAAAATGTGTTTGAGTGCATTTACAGGGCTATGCCTTTGGATCACTTACCTTGGTGTAGATGGAGGTGGATGTTAGCTAGCTTAGGGAGAAAATGAGCAAACACAATGGAGAGCTGGAAGAAGCTATCAGACTAACCTGTGAGTTAAAATGCACTAAGTCTCCCACATTGGTAGTAGTAGTAGAACAGATACCACATCGAAGAAAACAAAGGACACGAGGAGGAGTGCTGGAAAGACCCTGGAGGAAAAGAGATGTGTGTGTGTGTGTGTGTTTGTGTGTGCACGCACAACTATTTCAAGCAAAGTTATGAGTGCTGCAATGAAAATGATTTTGTTAAAGCAGCTACTTCAACAAATTGCTCTCAAAAAGCATCTACAAAAAGAATGTGATGATATGAAGTTTATATTTAGTTAATAAAACGTCATGAATTTGGACTTTTTCTTTCTGTTTAAATTAACTACACTTAGTAAATTAAACCACTCAAAATAAATATCATTTTGTATTTATTTTCACCATTTTGTATACTTATTGGTTAAGAATTAAGTATAAGTTTGAAAAGAATGTAGTTTGTATTATACAAGTAAAAAGTCTTTGAACAAAGTGAACAAAGCAGAGATAAAAGTCTGAACACAGCCTTACTCCTTTCTTGTCAAAGTTGTAAATGGTCTAGGCAGAGGGAAGGATTTTCTGTATTCCCCTTACTAGTAACAAAGCAAGTTTAACCACTAATTTATTTTTATTCAACATACATTTGCAAGGTTTGAGATTACTTTAACTTTTTTGATGCAAAACACACAAGAAAGGTATGTTCATGAAATTTTGTTTAGCATGAACAAAATCAAACAAATATTTTGAGAGTTCATTGTTTTCAAATGCATGGCTGTGCTCAAGTTTACTTTATGCAATTAGAGAAATTAACAAAAATGCACCAAAATCTGTTAAATGGAGTACTTGTTCACCATTAAGTGTTTGGATAAATTATGCTTTTGTTCATGATAAGTAATGTTATTGTTTAAATTCAGTATTAAATAAAATTCTATGTAATCTTGGCAACCAAAAAAAAAAAAAAATTGTTTGCATGGTAAAGCTTACTTTGACAAGAAAGGTGGTCAAGATAACTTTTAAATAAAAAAGTC
Organism: Lingula anatina; assembly: GCF_051362555.1. Classification (NCBI taxonomy): domain Eukaryota; kingdom Metazoa; phylum Brachiopoda; class Lingulata; order Lingulida; family Lingulidae; genus Lingula; species Lingula anatina. Next base: position 48,676,039 of record NC_141767.1, read on the forward strand.
TCATGCACAGTAGATAACTTTTAATATTAAACCATAACCTAGTTCATCGCATACCTGTAAAATATTTGTCTAAAATTATTCCATATCAAAAGGAAATATGTGTTTGTCCCCAATTTCCTGAACATTAACCAAAACAAACTACAATGTGATAGTATTTGTAGTTTTGAACTTGTATTAATTCAGAAAATTTCTACAAAATTCAAGAAATCATGATGGTGAATATAATGGTAAATATGTATGTAATATATTTATTTATAGAATTCTTTCACACGTTACCCAACACCAAGTTACAAACATCAGAGTGCATTTCTATATGCAACAGTATTCAATGGCCTACAAAGCAATATACATTTAGCACCTTTACTACCATTCTATGAGCCATAATTTCTAAACATTTAAAATGGATATTTAAGAATTACCATGAAAATATTTAGTGCAGTGAACAAAACTAAAAAGTAAATATTTAATACAATTTCTATAGTCTTCGGTTAGGCTCAGGTCTATTTCTTATATCTAACTTTACATTTAAAACCAAGTAATTAAAAAAACTCGAGATTACCTCCTGTTTTTCGACAGCAGAGTTCCAGGTAGAGCTTTTGCAGGTGCCAGAGAGAGAAAATCCACAGGTCCTTCAATCTTGTTACCTAAAATCATGAACCAAATATCGTGATTATTATTGTTACCAAGTGTTCTCCTGGCATGTCTTAGTGCCAACAGCCATCAGCCTTACTGATAAGCTAGAAGGAAAACAGCCACAATATACCTGTTAACAGAAATAAACTTCCTTCAATAAACACTTTCATCAATGTGTGAAATATACTGATTGAACATGACAGTGAAATGGCTCTTTAGCTTTCACAACCACTGAAATCACCATCTGCATTTGTACAAAATCAGAATATTTACCAAATGATCTGCGAGTTGTATAAGACAAATCATCATGTGATCTTATAATGCACAGTGAGGAGCTCTCTGTCGGATCAAAATTAGTGCCTGTTTCCATGGTGACAAACTATATGCTTATATATAAAACTGTGAGATCTCATATAGCAAACTTTCACAAGCAAAAATCAATGTTATAGGCTGTTTTTGTGTATGCATGTTGAAAGGTGATATTGTAAAAACATTAAACCTTTTATGTATAAGGGTGAAACTTAAAGAACTGTGAATTTAGTATGAGAGAGTCATTTTAATATGACATGCATAACATGGTTAATTGGTGCTGTTGTGCAAATAGGCTGAACAGAGCTCTAGATCACAAGTCATAAAGAAATCTGTGGATGACTGTTATCACCTTTCATTTAGCACACCAAATTGCTTTTGGACCAAATTGTCATCTAGTGAAAAACACCAGTTTATGAACTTCATGGCTAATCCAGTAGAGGAAGGTGTGCACTGACCTAAATCATAATATTATATAAGAATGAACTTTGTTGAATTTCATAGACATTTTCTCTAAAAAACATGACCTCACCTTCTTTGGCATATTTAAGCATATGACAGGCGACGGCAAATTCTTCTTTGTCAAGTGTCCCACTGGCATCGTGGTCAGCCAGGTCCCATATCAGAGCTAGTTCACCCAGGGGAAGTCTGCTCTCCAGAAAGACTGGATAAGCACACTTACCTGAAAGTGAAGAAATAACAGACTTGCAAAATATTGCTAACTTCTCCCCATCAAAGTAAATGCAATAAGTGGCACTTAAAATCCGTAAAAAATGATATTTATTACTGCTTATAAAACAGCATCGTGCTGTGAACTGACAGATTTGTTCTCAGATTTATTCTAAAGAACTTCCATTGTGACCAAATACAGGAAATAGATTCATTACACCAAAAATTGCATTTTTTATTCACTGTTTAATAAAACTTACCTTCACAATATTAAATTGTTTCTATATATATCTAAACCTTACTACTTGTCCTATTTATCAATACTTCCTGATATTTATACTGAAGATAGACTGACTCTTCTTAGTTCCACTCTTTTATGCTTGCTGTGTCTAAAAACTAAGCTCAACATAAGCAGCAAATGTGATATATATATTTACTTTAGTATGATATTATACCCTCCAAATCTGAGGCATGCCCTAGGACGGTATAGAAGGTGGAAAAAAAGAATTGTTGTATTTGCTGCCTATGGTGAGCTTAACCTATCAGACTGGTGACAGGATCTATTTGTACTGAAAAGGGTTAGCCCATGTGCAATTTAAAGACAACAGTTTACTCTCTCTCACCATCAACAAAACCTCTATTTGCTGTGTCTTCCACACTGAACACAGCCTGATAGGCTGCCCTCTCTCTGTCTTCTATGACTGGAACCAGAACTTGTTGAACAGAGGGCAACTGGAGGAAATCTGGGAGCACTTTGGGCAGACTCTTGCCTTGAAGAAGTCCTTGGATCAGATGCATTGCTATGGTGAACTCAGCAACATCTAACATGTTGTCCTTGCCCATATCTGCTAAAATCCTGAAGATATAAATAATTGATAAATCAACACAGAGCAGGATTGATCTAGAAAAATACCGTGAATGTATGTTTTCATCAAAAGTTTAAACATATGTTTGACCAAAAGACATCTTATAAGTATCTAAAATTGAGAACACTACCTAACTATCTGATTTGTTAAACTGTTTTTATTCCTACTAGACATTCATTTATCTTAAAGTCTTCCTTCTCTTTAGTCTTCTTTCTTTTCTTTATATTTTCAAATTTTAATTATAAAAATTTCAAATCTAGTATAAAGGGCCCTGTTGCACAGAAAATTTTTTAGATAAGCACAGATTGGAATGCAGACAACAAAGTCATCTTTGCAGTACTGACCTCAGAGAGTTTCAAATATAGTTAGACTGATAAATGTTAGTTGTCTTAGATAACAGGTTAAATTACAATGTTGAACAGAAAATGGTGACAAGCAAACACTGCGTTGTTCATTATTTGGGTCACCACTTATCACTTGTCAGTTTCTTTCATTAATTATTACATGGATTGGTCAATTTTATACCATATTCATTGATTTTTACACTCACAACTTTTTGTGGTGTAAACAGAGGCTTACCTTGACAAGTGAAATGTGCATAAGGATGTTGAAATGAAACTAAAAAAATTGATCTTGATCAATCAATCTGACTTATGTCATGATATATAATACAAAAGGTATTTTCTATTTGGACCAATTTCATATTCTCAGTGGTTTTGTTCATGGGCAGCTATAGCTTTAGCCCACCTCTAAGTTTGATAACAATGTTGGACCCAGGGCTTACTTTTCAAGATAAAAAAAGGACTTTTGATTCCAATTGAAATACATATTAGTTGCCTTAATCATGATATGTAATTGATTAGAAATAAGACTTTGTGAAAACTGCAGGCCGTAGCCGGGGGGGGGGGGGGGGGGGGGGGGGGGGGGGGGGGTTTCGCACGGGCGGACTCAGAGATATATTCTGACAGTCTTCCAAATTATATTTGTTGATCCATCCTCCATTTTGACCATCTTCCAACAGAAAAAATTAGATACCCATCAATGTAAACTTGAAAATCTGACCGTCTTCCAGAAGACCCAGAAGACGGCCTAAATCCGCCCGGGTTCGGGAGGTTCAAAAGAACCCCCCTTTTTGCTGGGCAAAGGTCCCCTCTGGGTAAAATTTTACCTAGGTACAGGAAGATTTCATGGTAAAAGGGCCACTTTCTCAGAAAGAGAACCCCCCTTTTGAAATTGCTGGCTACGGGCCTGAACTGTCTACAGGCTTTGCCAAGCCCACTGACATAGTTTTTTTTCTATTGTGTAATGGTAATCCATAATCACAGTTTATGCATACATAATGTGTCCTGAACCCTGTTATACCATGCAGGGTCAACAGGACAACTCTTAGCTAATATGACCTCTCTTGAGATCTTGCTGTCTACTACAAACGACAAATTATACTACAGCATGCAATCCCTATTTTTCAACAGCTAATGCAGGGGTAACAATTTAACTCTTGACCATCAGCTAATTCTAAGATAAAAAAGATGTGCATCCTTGTCAACAATACAATACATTGTATTCAATATTGCGATTTCATCTTGGTTCAATACAAGCACAACTGAGGTGAAATGCTTGACAATGGCTCCCACATTTATCTGGAATCTATATACTGGTCAACCATACAAAATAGGGACTATGCCCACCAATCATGTAATATTCCAATGGAATTTTATGCAGCAAAATATTCAAGTCAAGCGGAAAATTAGAGGACAAAGTGACAGGCATGTGAAAACATTGTGCCTCTCCATTTGGTGCACTAGAGCACTGCTGTTGCCCTGACAGAGGGAACAGGAGAGCCCAACATTCTTTAATTTATTATATGTACTAGTATTCCTTTTTTAAGGTCAGTAACAATAATGAGCCAAGAAAGCCATCTTTCAAACAAGGTAAATGGATATAAGAAAATAAAAGATACCTGCAGCATTTTACAAACCCAGTGACCACATTTCTAACTGGATAATCATAAACCACCTGTGGATTCTCTTACAATGTATTTAGCAATTTATTTCCCAAATAGATGTCATCCAAATTACATGACAATCATAAACATTTCATTCAGCATGGGACTGAAAGCAGTTTAAAAAAAACACTTTTCATGAGTTATGGTAGATAATATTTCTTTTAGCAATGTAACTAATTTTCCAACATCAATGACAGATCACCCAAATATAACGTAAAAGAAAAATATAATAATAATAATAAAATAAAAAATAAATAAAAAATAAAAAAAAACACCTCTACCCAATATGTATGACATCAAGCACGACTTATTTCAATAATAAGGTCTGAGAAGGTGTTGCAAATCACATGCTCTTTCCTAAGAATTTTAATAACAGAGGAAGCGCCCTGATAATTGGTTTGGGCCAGTATCATACAGGAAAGCCTTAAAGTGCACAGACTAAATATATATATATTAAGTGTATGCTTAAGGCTATGCATGTCATCCAGTTGTATTTTACATAAACCATTTATGTCTTAATTATTACTGGACTTCTTAATTTGTCTAGTACACTGGTCTTCTGTACTTAGAATTCTCATTTTGTAAGCACAGTTATTGTAATAAGATTTAAAAAGTTGAATTTATATCTGCTAAAGGCTTCTAGCCATTTGAACCAGCACTTTAGCAAGCTCATTACTTGCCTGTGAAAAAGGAAACCAGTTTTTAAAATTACATAATATAATCAGTTTTATTTGCAGGACTCTTAGATGTAAACAGACCCCTGATTAAAAACAACATAAACACCCATACACTCCCTGCTTCTTTTCCTCGTCCTAAATTTGACACTTAACATGAACGATTCCCTCTTGAACTTATTTCTGTTCACTAATCTTCTATAGGTGTGTTTGCATCATCAACATACCACTAACAATGCCCTGACCTTGTTGTCTGAGCACCATGGCTGACAGATCACATTGTATGAACAGAAAGAACCAGTGCACACAAATCTGCTCTCTCAGTGGTGACCCACACTTCAAACCTTCAGTAATTTACTTAGAATTTTTTTAAAGCACCTGCTCTAATAGAAGACTTACAGGTAGACAGGGCATTTCATTAAAAAAAAATATCTATTAATATGTATTAGAATTACTCAAAATGATTGATACTTAAAATATTTATGTGTGTTTACGTGTGTGTGCATGTGTGCATGTAAAAAGAGAAACGATCCTTCAATGCCAGGATGTCAGGACACTTTACAAGAATTATCTAATGAGTACATTACGACAAGAGATATGACATTTTGTAATCAGACCATTCAGTGACAAAAATCCAGAAAATTTTATGAGTGATGTCCTACCTATGTGCCATGTCCTCCATTTTCCTTAAATTATTTAACATTTATGTGTATGAACACTGAATTCAATCATTTTCACTTGTTGCTATGATATACTGTATACATGGATTTTTTGATAAATATGATCCTGTATTTCAGGTCAATGTAATTCACAGAAGTCTGATTATTCTATAACTTTGTAGCCCACCAATATTTCAGTAATTTTTACTCCCACTGTTAAAAAGCAAACTGTACACTCATGAATGTGGTCTAACATTCTTTACTGGTAAATCTTGACACAAGAATGCCTGGTTTCTCAGCTGAGTTGACACCTGGAGGGTATACCTATAGTGATTAGAACAAAGGAGGTGTTACAAACTCCTCCCCAAATGCACAGCCACCAGTGTATGTTATTAATTTCACCTCAATAAGCTGTCCATATCAACAGTACCCTTTCCTTATCAAACATGAGTATCTTTTCCTATAGGGAAACTTATTAAAAGTTCTAACAGAAAGAAAGAAAAAAGGACCACTTTATAAATTTCTTAGTCAGCCTTTTATCTTAACACAAAAGAAAACAAATTCCTAAAAAATAAATTAAGTTTTAAAAATAAATATCCTTTTCTATTGTTGTCCTCATTCCAAGTATCTGATACTTTATGCTACAGTGCATGTTTATTTGAACAATGTACTGCTGCTGTGCTCCAATTCCTCCGCCAAACTGCAGGAGCAGGTCAGGTATCAGCCTTTGACTTCTGGCTTATTATTATATGACGGGTTTTTGAAAGTGAGTTCTGTAACAGTGGCATTTTCACTGTATTATGATTCAGGTGTGTAATATTATAAACTGGTTTGAATTATGGATTTCAAATCTTTCCATCATGATCATCTAGTGCAATTAAAACAAAAGCTGATATATACATATATATATATAAAACAAGTTCTACTAACTTTTTATTTTCTCTATAAAATACACCTTATTTGAATAAAACAGTGATAAAATCACCTGCCAGCAAATGTTTAACAGTAATGAGATGTTTTGTACATGCCTTGGCTGTTGTTTGATTAGTTTATTTACCCTTTCCACATAACAAGAGCAAAGTAACCCTAGAACTGTTATTTGAATAGTTCCCTTTCTACATAAATGTTTGAAGAGAAAGGTGGTTACATAATTAGAATGACTTCCTCACTTGTGGAAAGAGCTTACATTTGCTTTTTAGTATGCTCTTGAAATTGCACCCTAAAATTCTTCTGGCGCACGATATTTTGCTTACAAACCAAGCCAGTCTATTTAACTTGATAATAAACCATGGCACAAAATCAGATGCAAGACACAGTAGATTTCATGCATTTTAAAATCTTATCATAAAAATTTAAAAGTTTCATTAAACACTTAATAAACACAGAGATCAGCAGAAAGAATTCACATGAAAATACGATTAAAATATGTGTTAGGCTTCTAAAAAAACTAATAATTGTGGTTTACTTACCAGATTTGACTTAATTTCAGCAATGGAAGCTTTGACTGGAGGAAAAGATCACGGGTCTTCTCAGCTTTTTTTAAAAAAAAGAAGGTTACTATGTTATTACTGGCAAAATATTTTAGACTGAGAATTTTATTGGTAAATAGATTAAACTGAAAATGTAAAAGAGTGGGTAGACTGTTCGTATCTTAGTATTATAATACATAGTAATCACATATCAGATAAAAAAGTAATATGTTAACATATATAATTCAAGATTTTTTTATTATGGGACATCAAGGTTGCATGCCAAAAACTATCCATTTTAACACTTCAACAATCAATATATATAAAAACGTATTTTATTTTGGAACAGAATTATGTCTTATCTGTATATGAAAAAAAAAAACATCAAGCAAAGCAAACAGAAATGAAAGTCAGAGTGCAGAAATGGGCAAAATGAAAGGGGACGGGGAATGGGACAGGGAGAAGGACAAAACTGACAGAAGGGTGGAGACAAGGCAACATTTCATATTGCCCTCCAGTAATTCCTCAACCCCCATACTCTCTGCATCACAGCTTACAGGTACAGTTACTAAAACAGACTATTTGTGGGCATATATATATCTGTAAAATATGCCCTACCTGGATCATGTGTTCAAGTGACCATTGCAGCTGTCATGACTACATGACCTAGGGCATTGGTGGTGTAGTTAATCATGTAGTAAAGCACAGCTTGTTATTTCCTTGACTATATCATGACAGCTTGTTCCACTGTGACATATGACTGCAGGGTGTGGCTTTTACTAAATCTGTACACAGTGCAACATATGGGACCTTCACTTTTTCTTTTGATTTTTAAAAAAAATTTTGAGGGGGATACACAAAATAATGTTTTTCTTGCTGATTCACGATAAACAATTCCAACATTGTTCTACTTTATGTTTTTTCAAAGTCCATGTCTTTGCGTGAATGCACAGCATTATATGTTTTGGGCATATTAATCTAAATGTCACTGTAAGTGCCCAAGTTTAAGAAAAAAAGGAAACAAAGGTGCAAGTGCATAAGGACCATTCAAAACTAAGGTGTAATATACAACTGAATGCGTGACACACGTTTACTAGTACTGAAGTGTCATTCAGTTTTGAGGTGGTATATAGTACAGATATGTCATGCTGTTTTGAAATGGTATATATATAATAAATCAATTGCACATCTTGGTTTCTTTATTTCTCTACCTGCTAGATATCCCTCTACGGGTTCTTGGCTGTAGAACAGGTGCTCATGGCGGACTTGGTCTGCTAAACTAATAGGCCCCCACTCCTGGCCGTCTGACAAGGAGGACACTAAAGATAACACAATTTAAAAATGCTGGCAGTTTGAATAAGCTTCAGATATTGAGACAGCAACTTTACAATAATGAGATTTAATATCTTTAAATGGGCGTGCTGTCAGAGACGCACGCGGTGTCCGTGAGAAAAATAGATTTTAAAATTGAAGTAATACATTAGTACATGAAACTAAAGTCTGTAAGGAGTTCTACAAATTAAGAAGTATATTCCGTTATATTCTTTTCCCACTTTTTGGTCTTCTACTGTAATGTGTAACAATGATAATATGCTGTCGTTGTGACTTTAAAAGCCTAAATATAATAGAGCATAGTAAATAAGCAGTAATCTAAACAAATTCACAGTCGACCTACCACTCATTTCACTGGCTTCTGTAAAACACCCAATATAAATATGTTACTGTATCCTGTAACGTGACATTTTTACAATTAGGAGCACAAGAGAATTATATAAGGCCTCGTAACTGCGATTACACCAAAAAGCGACAGTTTATCCATGACTTAGTCCCGATTGCAAGTGAAATTAGGTCGATCTCGTTTTTGACGAGAATACTAACGTGAGCTGATTGGAGGTCACAAGACTTGCTGGATGGAGTGACAATTTATTATTTTGGAGATACATATAAAAGGATAAAATGAGTACATTGATATACAGTACTGGCAGTGGAATCATTGTCTTTGCCCTTATATTAATAGGTAAGTGTACGTCAGAAAACATGTCAACACTTTACTCTAAAATGACGCTTGTTACCGGTGTTCTCTCTTCCTGAGAAAGAATCAATACAGTTTTTTCCTCTCAGTCACAGACCCATTTTACACTCCAGTTTTCATTCTTGAATCGGTTTTATGATGAAACATAAAATAAACATTGTGTATTACTAAAGGAATGTTTTCGTTTACTGATTTCAAATATGTTCATACTCCATATTACCGAATTTCTGAAATGGAAAATTTGATAATACTAACACTACATGTACAAGTAGTAGCAACAAAATATACATTTCAAATATTGCTCACCTCCTCAAATAGATTAGCTAACAGAACTCTATTGACAATCTTTTAAAATATTTCAATGATTATTAATTTACATGTTGCTGTTCAGCCCCTTTGGCTCATATAATATTAATTAGAATAAATGAACAAATGATGCATTGAGCACATAAAATGTTTTCACAGGCTCTCTAAACTAATACAGTATAGTATACAAAATTATACATGGAAGATAAGATCCCTTGTCATATATATTGGGTATCGAGAAAACAAAACTTGACAGTTTTGGTGACTTTGGCGTTTTACATTTTATTTTATCATTTCGGATCTTTCGCATTACTTCATTCACAAATTTAATAATGGCAATCAAATTTTGGGCAGAGGGTGGATTTAGTATGGAGAGCTGCATGCCTTTGCCAGTTAGATTACTTATACTGCTAGGTGTTCCTGATTCAGTTACACCCAAATGTTGGTTTAAATTTCATGACACAGCAACTTTACTATGACATTTGATCTAAAAGTTAAATTTCATATATATCAGAAATTAATGTAAAAGATGAAAAACGTAATTAACATTTGTAATAATATATCTGTTTGTGCAAGTAATAATATTCTTAATTTTCTACTGTTTTAAAGGGCTCTACTACTGCTTATCAGACCAGGGATATAGATTTGACATAGGATGGTATGTTACTCCAGGGTTATATAATATTGTCATTATCATGAATAGTCTGCATCTATCTGTAACAGTTATAAACATGATTAGTAAATTTGCTATATAACAGACCAGTTTGTTTAAGGGGAGATAAGTGTAATCAAATACAGTTTTCTAAATTAAAGTTAGATAATTTGGGTTAATTCAATTGTAAAGAAAGGAAATATTCACATTGGGTTCTGTTCCAGGTTTCTAAGCACTACCAGTCCTGTGATGTGGGGAGGGCTGGGCGTGGCCTTTGCCATTGCCCTCTCAGTAGTAGGGGCTGCATGGTAAGAGAGATTAGTTCACAAAATTGTAGCCAATTCATCATCATATCAGGGAAACTTTGCTTGCTTTTTAAATTGGAAGAAAGACATATAACAGTATATTAAAATATAAAATTGAATTTTCTCATTTTGCAAATTTTTTATTTAATTATTTCATAAGTGAATAGATGTAAAATATTTTTCATGAATATAAGTTTGAAACATGACAGAGTTAACTTTTTTTTTTCTATAGGGGAATTTTTGTCACTGGATCTTCTATAAATGGGGCAGGAGTGAAAGCACCTAGAATTCGTACCAAGAATTTGATCAGTATTATTTTCTGTGAAGCAGTGGCCATTTATGGAATTATTCTAGCTATTGTCATGCAGAATATCATTGAAGTAAGTTTTTGAACTACATTTTAAAGTAATCATTAAGTTTACTTTTGATGAAATTAATTTTATTTAGAGTTTAAGATGGATTATGTTAAATCATGCCAATATGTACTTTGACAAGTTATATGAAATGTTTCGGGATCTCAGTGGAGTTAATGGGAGGGATTGTGTTTTCAACTTTTACTCTATATTTTTTCATTCTCTGTTCCAATTTCTTATAAATGTAGTCTACTGCCACATTGTAACTTAAATTTATTTGTTTTCAGGGGTATACACTTCAGGATATTAAAGTTGTTATAGCAAACCACAAAGCAGGTAGGTTATGATACAACCTTTTATAAATGTGCCAACATCCACATTGTTGGATGTTTAGTAATAAGTGACTGCATTCCTCCTGACCTCATTCAATGTTTATAAAGCTTGGATGAAATGTTTTATAACCAGCACATAAAACAAATTTCTACAGGATTTTGCACAACCTCTGTTCCATCAAGCAAAATGCCTATTTGTTGCAAAAGTCTCAGCTCACAGTATCTGTATTTCAGTTGTTATTGTATACTATATGAATGTGTCATTATGTCCAGGTTACCAGTTGTTTGGTGCAGGATTGACAGTGGGTCTCTGTAACCTTGCTTGCGGTGTATGTGTAGGCATAGTTGGATCTGGAGCTGCTCTGGCAGATGCTGCAAATGCTGCTCTCTTTGTCAAGATTCTCATTGTGGAAATTTTTGCCAGTGCAATAGGGCTGTTTGGAGTCATTGTGGGAATCTTGCAGGTGAGAAGTCTTTAAGCATTAATGGGGCGCATTTCATTGAACCATGTATCTCTGAGTGGATTAAATTTTATTTGAATCCATCTTTGCTGGACTTATGAGAGTAAATGAATAAATAGACTATATTAGTTTATTTTGGTCTTTTTATGTACAGACACAGATGTGTCTGTACATATAGCCATCATCTGCGTCTGTCGTCGCCGTCGCCGTCGTCGCCGTCGCCGTGCACTTTTACCGATAACACGATAAGTGGAAAACTGTTTTTTCTTTTGGCTTGAAACTTACAGAACTGATGAATATTCATAATACGCAGGTCAAGTTCGAAAATCAGCATGATCGGGTCACTTATAGGGAATTTATGCTGTTTTTTCACTTTTTTCAGCATATATGCAACACCGATAACACGATAAGTGGAAAACCATTTTACCTTTTGGCTTGAAAGTTACAGAACTGATGAATATTCATAATACGCAGGTCAAGTTCGAAAATCGGCATGATCGGGTCACTTATAGGGAATTTATGCTGTTTTTTCACTTTTTTCAGCATATATACAGCACTGATAACACGATAAGTGGAAAACCATTTTACTTTTTGGCTTAAAACTTACAGATCTGATGAATATTTATAATACGCAGGTCAAGTTCGAAAATCAGCATGATCAGGCCATTTTTAGGGAAGTTATGCTGTTTTTTCACTTCTTTCAACATATATGCAACGCTAATAACACAATATAAGAAAAACAGATAGGCCAATTGTCATTATACTCACAGGAGTAGTCAAACTAACTAAAACGCAGGTTGAGTTCCAAAATCAGCATAATCGGGCCATTCTTTTAGAAGTTATGCTGTTTTTTCTTATTTCCTCAGATTGAATTGTTAGGCATGTTAACAGTCTCATTATTGAACTAATAAGATATGTAAAAGTGTTTGTGTGACATTTCCTGCATCTTAATAACATTGTTAGTTGATTATGTAAAAATGATGGTAAACTTGTTATTGTGTATTATGTTATAAAGTGTCAAAAATGGAAATAAACAAATATCATTGCAGTTTGTCAGATTCAATCATCTACTATATTCATTATCTCAGAATGGAGGAAATTGCACATTTAACACTGTTCTATTGATATTTTTCCCATCCCATCAATTTTCTTAGTTGATCATATACAAATGGCAGAAAACTGTTTATTTTGTTTTATGTTAAAAAAGTGTTTTAAAAATGGAAGTAAACCCATTGCAGAACAGTGCTGTCTTGTTTCAGCATATATGCAGCACCGATAACAGGATAAGTGGAAAACCATTTTACCTTTTCCCTTGAAACTTACAAAACTGATGAATATTCATAATACGCAGGTCAAGTTCGAAAATCAGCATGATCAGGTCATTTTTAGGGAAGTAATGCTGTTTTTCACTTTTTTCACCATATATGCAACACTGATAACATGATAAGTGAAAAATCATTTTACCTTTTGGTTTCAAACTTACAGAACTGATGAATATTCATAATACCCAGGTCAAGTTTGAAAATCAGTATGATTGGGTCATTTTTAGGGAAGTTATGCTGTTTTTCACTTTTTTCAGCATATATGCAACACTGATAACATGATAAGTGGAAAACCATTTAACCTTTTGGTTTGAAACTTGCAGAACTAATGAATATTCATAATACGCAGGTCAAGTTTGAAAATCAGCATGATCGGGTCATTTTTAGGGAAGTAATGCTGTTTTTTCACTTTTTTCAGCATGTATGCAACACCTTTGTGCTATATGACGGTACTGTATGGATAGCAGTCTTTAAAATTATCCCTTGGGTGATCACTAATTAAATTAAGGTCTATAAAGTCACTTGCCTACTCATTAATTGTACCACCAGCGTTAGCGCTGGCGGTACACATGGTTTCGGTCCCGTCCGGATCGTTCCGCCGGCTCCGCCGGACGGCTACCGTTACCGCTTCTCCTCCTAGACGGTAAGGGCCCCCGTACCCATCTCATGGATTTAGGTCACCTATAATCTCAACTCGTTCCACGTAAAATTTGGGCTTTGTCGGTATTGGGGTCTGGGTGTGGCACTCATTACAATGCACCCTTGTCTAAAAATGGCAAAATTAAATGCTAATTATCTACCCTACGGAAGGAGTTATGGGAAAAATTTTTATAGACGGCTTTCCAAAAGTCATATGTGTAGATTTCAAATATACCCTTGGATTTGACCTTTGACCTTTACTTCAAGGTCAAATGGGCCAAAATTTTCAAAAAAATGAAATTTTTTACGAAAAAAAATTTTTTTGCCCTGTTATTCAGACACTACACAGACTTAACCAATAATATTATTGGAAAGTGTTACCCTTCAGGTCATCTTTCATCTCCATGAATTTGGGGTCAATCGGTGCATTTTCACGGGAGTAGCGGCCATAAGATACCGAAACTGAAAACTGTCTCTAATTCAGGAACCGTTAATGCTAGAGACCCATTCTTTTTTGCATTTTGTAGAGCATGTTAAGCCCAACACTGGAGGTGGTCTCGGTTTTTTTGTATTCCATACGGTTTTCGAGTTACGCTGTATCAAAAAGTACATATTGGTGGTAAAAGCAAAATGTGCAGTACGGTAATGGATAATAAATTTTGAACTCTGGAAAAATAAAGCATAAGGCTTGGCAAAGCAGACAACTTGTGTTCAAAAATGACATTATTTCATCAAATTTGAACTTCTGAAACTTCAGAGCACCTCCTATTTCAAGAATTTTGACCAAAATGACATTTTCTTTATTTTAATTAATTTTTTCTGTACGAAATTTAAGGCACATTATGGTAACTCCAAAATTATAACATTTAGTCCCTTATATCTCCAAAACTGGCAGAGATAGGTCCATAGTTACTATTGAAGTTGAATAGGAAGTCATATACTGACTATCTTTCTGTGACCTTGAAATTGACCTTTGACCTACTTTTCACCATGAACTGAACTTTGCAAATTTTGCTTCCCTTTTATCTCCAAAACTGGCAGAGATAGGTCCATAGTTACTATTGAACTTGAATAGGAAGTCATATACTGGCAATCTAAATGTGATCTTAAAATTGACCTTTGACCTACTTTTCACCATGAACTGAACTTTGCAAATTTTGCTTCCCTTTTATCTCCAAAACTGGCAGAGATAGGTCCGTAGTTACTATTGAACTTGAAAAGAAAGTCATATATTGGCAATCTAAATGTGACCTTGAAATTTACCTTTGACCTACTTTTCACCATGAATTGAACTTTGCAAATTTTGCTTTCCTTTTATCTCCAAAACTGGCAGAGATAGGTCCGTAGTTACTATTGAACTTGAATAGGAAGTCATATACTGGCAATCTACATGTGACCTTAAAATTGACCTTTGACCAACTTTTCACCATGAATTGAACTTTGCAAATTTTGCTTTCCTTTTATCTCCAAAACTGGCAGAGATAGGTCCGAAGTTACTATTGAACTTGAATAGGAAGTCATATACTGGCAATCTAAATGTGACCTTAAAATTGACCTTTGACCTACTTTTCACCATGAATTGAACTTTGCAAATTTTGCTTTCCTTTTATCTCCAAAACTGGCAGAGATAGGTCCGTAGTTACTATTGAACTTGAATAGGAAGTCATATACTGGCAATCTATATGTGACCTTAAAATTGACCTTTGACCTACTTTTCACCATGAACTGAACTTTGCAAATTTTTCTTCCCTTTTATCTCCAAAACTGGCAGAGATAGGTCCATAGTTACTATTGAACTTGAATAGGAAGTCATATACTGGCAATCTAAATGTGATCTTAAAATTGACCTTTGACCTACTTTTCACCATGAACTGAACTTTGCAAATTTTGCTTCCCTTTTATCTCCAAAACTGGCAGAGATAGGTCCGTAGTTACTATTGAACTTGAAAAGAAAGTCATATATTGGCAATCTAAATGTGACCTTGAAATTTACCTTTGACCTACTTTTCACCATGAATTGAACTTTGCAAATTTTGCTTTCCTTTTATCTCCAAAACTGGCAGAGATAGGTCCGTAGTTACTATTGAACTTGAATAGGAAGTCATATACTGGCAATCTATATGTGACCTTAAAATTGACCTTTGACCTACTTTTCACCATGAACTGAACTTTGCAAATTTTGCTTCCCTTTTATCTCCAAAACTGGCAGAGATAGGTCCATAGTTACTATTGAACTTGAATAGGAAGTCATATACTGGCAATCTAAATGTGACCTTAAAATTGACCTTTGACCTACTTTACACCATGAACTGAATTTTGCAAATTTTGCTTTTCTTTTATCTCCAAAACTGGCTGAGATAGGTCCATAGTTACTATTGAACTTGAATAGGAAGTCATATACTGGCAATCTATATGTGACCTTAAAATTGACCTTTGACCTACTTTTCACCATGAATTGAACTTTGCAAATTTTGCTTTCCTTTTATCTCCAAAACTGGCAGAGATAGGTCCGTAGTTACTATTGAACTTGAATAGGAAGTCATATACTGGCAATCTATATGTGACCTTAAAATTGACCTTTGACCTACTTTTCACCATGAATTGAACTTTGCAAATTTTGCTTTCCTTTTATCTCCAAAACTGGCAGAGATAGGTCCGTAGTTACTATTGAACTTGAATAGGAAGTCATATACTGGCAATCTATATGTGACCTTAAAATTGACCTTTGACCTACTTTTCACCATGAATTGAACTTTGCAAATTTTTCTTCCCTTTTATCTCCAAAACTGGCAGAGATAGGTCCATAGTTACTCTTGAACTTGAATAGGAAGTCATATACTGGCAATCTAAATGTGACCTTAAAATTGACCTTTGACCTACTTTACACCATGAACTGAATTTTGCAAATTTTGCTTTTCTTTTATCTCCAAAACTGGCAGAGATAGGTCCGTAGTTACTATTGAACTTGAATGGAAAGTCATATACTGGCAATCTAAATGTGACCTTAAAATTGACCTTTAACCTACTTTTCACCATGAATTGAACTTTGCAAATTTTGCTTTCCTTTTATCTCCAAAACTGGCAGAGATAGGTCCGTAGTTACTATTGAACTTGAATAGGAAGTCATATACTGGCAATCTATATGTGACCTTAAAATTGACCTTTGACCTACTTTTCACCATGAATTGAACTTTGCAAATTTTGCTTTCCTTTTATCTCCAAAACTGGCAGAGATAGGTCCGAAGTTACTATTGAACTTGAATAGGAAGTCATATACTGGCAATCTATATGTGACCTTAAAATTGACCTTTGACCTACTTTTCACCATGAATTGATCTTTGCAAATTTTGCTTTCCTTTTATCTCCAAAACTGGCAGAGATAGGTCCGTAGTTACTATTGAACTTGAATAGGAAGTCATATACTGGCAATCTATATGTGACCTTAAAATTGACCTTTGACCTACTTTTCACCATGAACTGAACTTTGCAAATTTTTCTTCCCTTTTATCTCCAAAACTGGCAGAGATAGGTCCATAGTTACTATTGAACTTGAATAGGAAGTCATATACTGGCAATCTAAATGTGACCTTAAAATTGACCTTTGACCTACTTTTCACCATGAATTGATCTTTGCAAATTTTGCTTTCCTTTTATCTCCAAAACTGGCAGAGATAGGTCCGTAGTTACTATTGAACTTGAATAGAAAGTCATATACTGGCAATCTAAATGTGACCTTAAAATTGACCTTTAACCTACTTTTCACCATAAACTGAACTTTGCAAATTTTGCTTCCCTCTTATCTCCAAAACTGGCAGAGATAGGTCCATAGTTACTATTGAACTTGTATAGGAAGTCATATACTGGCAATCTAAATGTGACCTTAAAATTGACCTTTGACCTACTTTTCACCATGAACTGAACTTTGCAAATTTTGCTTTCCTTTTGTCTCCAAAACTGGCAGAGATAGGTCCATAGTTACTCTTGAACTTGAATAGGAAGTCATATACTGGCAATTTACTGTGACCTTAAAATTGACCCTTGACCTATCTTACGAAGAACTTAAATTTGATTGTACCATATGTATTTTTTGCAAAAGTTTAAAAATTCTTGTTGATTGCATTTTTACAGCTTGTCAAGCACAAAACTGGTGGCTGTGTCCCTTATTTTGTGTATGTGGGGGTCTATACGAATGCGCTTGCTCCAGCTGGTGGTACAATATTCGGAGGCGGTATCGCCTCTCTGATCCTCTAGTTTTCAATTGGCCATTAAATGAGATTACATAAAACACTCCTTGAGATTTCCCTGTAAAGTCCCATAGGTTTAGCTCTCTTAACTGTGTCACAAAATTAGGATTTGGTGATAATTGTGCAGATAAATGGTGTTTAACATTGCAAATAATTTACAACAAAAAGAATGTGTTATGCCAACATGCTATAGATGCATAACAGTGCTTTATTTTTCTCAAACTTGGTGGGGTTATTAATATCAAGTTAATACAGCTAGATTAAAAGTTTGAATAGCAGCTTTATTGGAATTTTTTACGTTTTATTTAAAATTTTTTTAAAATTATTTTTCAAACACTAGCATCTTCAAGATGTGATTTTATACTCCCATCCACCAGAAGTGCTGTGCATTTTCTGTATTTTTGTATATAATTGTTATTTCTTCAGATTTAATTCTTAGGCATGTTAACAGTCTCATTATGGAACTAATAAGATATGTAAAAGTGTTGTTTTGACATTTTCTGCTTCTTAACAATATTGTTTGTTGATTACATAAAAATGACGGTAAACCTGTTATAATATTGTGCATTGTGTAATAAAGTATCATAAATGGAAAGGAACTCATCATTGCAGTTTGTCAGATAATCATTCACTATGTTCAGCATCTGCAAATGGAGCAAATTGGACATTGAAAATTGTTCTATTGATATTTTTCCTATGTCAACAATTTTCCTAGTTGAACATTTAAAAATGACAGTTTATTGATCATTTTGTTTTAAAAAAGGTGTTGAAAATGGAAAGAAAATCATTTCAGTACAGTTATCTCTTGTTTACATTTTGGCATTTTGAAAGTGTGACTCTGAACTTCCATGGCCTTGAAGACCTTCCCAAATCACATTTTCTGAATATTCATGATACTTTTATTTTTTTATAAAAAATTTGATGGTCATTATGCTGTTAAGTATTATGTTTTATTGCATGAAAGTTGAAGAAAACCCTATTTTGGACACTGCTGCCAGGATAGCGATTAAGGGAAAACCATGTTACTTACGATACTGAAACTTAGTGAAAAGTTTCATAAGACAGAAGTGCGCAGCTTGTGTTTGAAAACCAATGTGATTGTTTTCTGTTTTGGAGGCAATGCAGGTTTATAGAGTGCTATACTGGCATTTTCAAGTTTTGACTTATCACTCCCATCTGCCAGGAGCCCTGTACTCTTACTTTGTAACATTTTCTGTATTTTGTTAAGTTACAAGAATGATTCTTAGGATTGACATACAGCCCAAAAAAAAAAAAAGATTAATTATATATATATATATATATATATATATATATATATATAATGAGTTTAAGCAATTTTTTTTTTTTGTGTGTAATTTTCACTGTACCTCATTCTGGCATTTCCAAAGTTTAACTCTTATCAGCCTGACACCTTAGGGACTATTTCCAGACCCTATCACGCTAACTGTGGATCGATCTATCTCCATGGGAATTCTCGCTAAATTGCAATCAATGTAAGTGGCTTAGTTGTCTCTCACGCCTACTGAAACTGGCATGCCAGAATCCTAAGACTCTCAAACTGAAAGCAATTTAGTGAGAAACCCCTTGGAGTTGGATTGATCCTGTTAGATTGATCTAGGTATGGGAACTTAGTCTGATGCTTGATACACATTTTACTTTCATCCTAATCCAGTGTTATGCAGAATAAGAATTTGATGTTGGCTATGCAGTTACAGTAAGCATAATACATTAGTTCATCAGAATTGACAGTATCCTATTTCCTGCGTTTTTATTTTCTGGTTTTTGTCTGTACATTTGACAGCTTTGCTGCCTTGTTCAAATTGGAGAATCGTTGTCACCTGTTAGAAGTTCATAGATTCCCTTTTCCATCTTTGTATCCCAAGGTGGCAGGATTTGGAAAAGCTTAGTGTAGTTTTCAATGTACTGTTCTTAACCATGTGGTTCTGCTTCTTTTTTAGGTTGCTTCAGCCAAGATGGGAGACCAGGTTTCATAATCCAGCACTGTGTAAGTTCCAGACTGTAAAATTATGAAACGGTGAAGACTGAAACTTAAACCAAGAAAGATGGACGCTGTACATGTGTAGAAAAACTGACCCAAGATATGTGTTAAATGACTTTGAAATATATTATATTCACTTAGGTAAATGGTAAAGGTGCTGTCGTCAGTAAATGTGACTATTGTGTTTCATGAAATTATCCATGGTGAAAGTAATGGAATAGAAAGGAATGGTTATTAGCAGAAGTACATCATGGACTTTGATTACATATTCTTTTTGAAACAGCTGGCTTTAATATTGTAAATTGATTGGAAATTGCTTTATATGTTTCCTGACTGAAATTGTGATTAATTATTTGTTTTTGAAGTCTTTGTTTAGCAAAGCTCCAGTGTAAATGTATATGTGTTGTAAATAAGAAATCTTCACAGTTAGATTAGTGGGAGGTTGTAACATCCCTGTTTTGATGTCACTTGCAGAGATAAGTGGAAAGATGTTGCAAAACAGAGTATTTAATATGTACCAATATATAAAGTCTCTATGGGCAGATTGGAAATAAATTGTTATATCACCTTGGAAGTCTTGATATATGTGGATTGATTTCCAAATGCATTTTCAATCAGAGTATGCCATATTAATTGAAATTGTTTGCTGAGAATCTATTCTTGATTTTATTTACATAAAGCATATAATGTTCATTTTTCTTCTAAGACTTGATGTGAATGACATTGTGTTAGGTAGCACAGTCACTTGTTTGCTTTAAGTAACAAGGCTTGCAGATCTAAATTAGAACTGAAAGGTTTTCATTCATTATAAAATAAAAAAAGGTAAAATATTGGTACATAGGACCTTTCTGTTTGCATTATTGTGTCACTGAATTAACATGCCGAATTTCAGCACCCAGTTTGTGTCACTAGTTCTGGAAACACTTTCATCTCTAAGCACCTCGACACTAAGGACCATTATTTATTTAACCTGTTAGTGCTAATTGTTAAAACTGACTGTCATTTTCAAACTGCTGTTTTCTTCTGTAAAAAGAATTGGATTTCCTTTCTTCACTGAAATCTTAAGAATATGATAAACTCCACGTCTTTCTTTAATAGCTAGGTAGTTTTGTACCTTGGGGAACCATAGCGTTCTCTCCGTAACTGATCAACTGTCTTTTCCAAGTCCCTCTGAAAGGAATTTTTCCAGTAAGCCCGTTTCATATTTGGTGGGCTTCTTGTATTGGTACGTCTGGAGTGTTTCTTTGGCTTTGGTGATCCTTGGGGATGTGGAACACTTATATGACTGGTTCCTGTTCCCGTAGTACTTGTCCCTGCTTTTGGCTCTTTGGAAATTTTTGGAATAGAAGGTTCCTGGTAGATATCTTCTCGCATGAGATTTTCTGCTGTTAGGACTTCAAACTTGCCAGACTGAAATTTAAATATGGACATTTTGATTTCTTTGGTAATTTTGAAAGGAATAAACATTAGTATATGATTTAATAATAATCATATATTAAATGCCTTTGCAAGTGAGTCAAATGTAATTTAAAACTGAAATTATATTTATGCCATATTTATATAGTAAATTAAATTTTACCCTGTTTAAAGACTTTGTGTCATATTCATCATATGAGGTATCAGGGTCTTCTTTTACCATCTTCTGGATTTTTTTGCAAATCACACTGCCGTCTTGGTGTTCTGTGAAGCTGTTGAGTATCATAATACTCTAAACAGATCAAAGGTATGAATTTTTAATTTACTATCTGTGACCAAAGTGCATACATTTGTGTTTAAACAGTGCCTTTGTATGTTAATTTTTTTTGACTGCATGTTGGAGTAAATAATAAATTTACATAAATTCAGGATGTTATTAACAAAATAATGTTTTCATCAGATTAAACTCTGGATGTTTAACAATGTAAGGACTTGCAACTGACTGTAGCCTAAACAGAAAAATTATGAGATGCTAGATACGCTTGGAAATGACTTTATTCCCTATCAGGTACACCACTTGACCTACCAGGTAGAATCCTACTGCTGACCCTATAGCATACCCAGCTAATATGTCTGGCCAGTGGTTTCTGTGATGACCTATCCTGGACAGACCAGCCAACAAAGCAGCAATGATCAGTGACAGTGTGAAGAAAGGGCGTAGGAGTCGTACTTGATGTGTGTTAATAGAATTGTGAATGTACACCTGCAATTGATGAATGGTAGAACTTGTTTTACGGATTCCAGTGAAGAGTAATTACAAATGCAATGAAAATCACTTTGTTATGCATGTATGAGAAAAAAAAATTAAAGTCTTAAAATATCTTAGAAAATTGTCATTGTTATTTATTTGACAAGTTTCAAAAAGAATAATGTTGTTTCTAAACCTATACTTACGGATGTGAATACTGCAGCAAATGAGGTAACAGATGCATGCAATGATGGAAAAGACAACCTAAAAGGCAATAATGGGATTTCCATAATGGCATGTATGCCTGCTTTTTTACTGCATGTACATTTCTGGCATGCCCTCTCTATAACGTTATCTTTAAAAAATTGATAACTACTGGTTGCAAATGCTTTCTATAAATTATACATATACAGATAAAAATCAGATGAAGCCCTTATGCCAGGGGAAAAAATCCACAAATCATGGTATGACCCCTGTTATCCTTTAAATTGTATATCACTAACAAATTATAAATACAGTAAATGTAACAATAATTATATTTTCACATAAAGTCATAAAATGTACTAGTATGCCATACCTAGCATCTCTTAGCATTTCAATATTTTTCTCTGTGCATACTTCCAGGCCCACATTATCGCTAGTACAATTCTTGAGTGGTTTACATACTGCCAGGAAGTTGGGTCGGAGTGTTCCAGCCATTGTCTTGGTCACATCTGTCACAACCATGGTGGCTAAACACCCAAACATGTGGACTCCTGAAATGGCCAATTTTTGGTGAAATTGCTGACAAATAAACCCCCTGCAAGACTAAAATATAGAAGAAATTGTTGAGGATCCAGAGACAATTACTACTGACATCAGAATGATCTACAAAAGACGTTAAAATAATAATTTAATAAATGGTCCTTGGTGCATTTTTGAAATTACCATTAGACATGGAATGTTTCAATCTTTTCTCTTGACAGATCAATGTTCAAATTATCATTTTAGTGATTCACAACAGTAGGAAATGCTTATAGGTATGTGTAACAAACGCATATAAATACTTAACCAAACTTACATTTTAATACAAATTATATCTTACCTACAAACCTCAGCATGCGCCTGAACATTTGAGGCAATTTAAACTGTTTGCACATGGCATACACAACTTTGTGCTCTCTGCCATTGAGTAACCACATGGCAGACTCACCAATGCCTATCTGAGGAAATGTAAGTTAAGATCATAAAAAATATCATAATTATACATTAATGTTCCCAAGCTGTTCTTAAATGCAAGGCTACATAGTAGTGAATAGTTCTCACTTACAGTACATTAAATATTATTTTTGACTTGTATTGACATCTTTGAAAAAAATCAATTTTCATAACCAGGAGAATTCTATACAACCACGCAAAACTAATACTAGTGATAAACAACATGCTCCTATTTGGCTGTAGGATTCATAAAGATTTTTATAATTAATCTAAATAAAATGAAATAAAAAACAGTGCTTTCAGTGTGGGTGGAGGGGGGGGGGAGGCAGTAGCTAGGTTTAAGATCTGAAGCTCTTATGTTCAGAGGTGCTTTTAATTGTCCTTGATCAGTTCAAAACAAGGCAGTTGCTGTCAGAAAACGGCTAATTTTTAGCCAGTGAACCTTTGGACTGTCTGGAAACACCATTCCCTGGGGATGTGCGGCTTGTACATCTGCTTTAATATCGCATGTCACTGTTCAACAAAGCAACCCTACTCACCATTATAGTAGGTATCAGAAAACAAGCTCCTAACATAAGTGCCTCTGAAACATTTGCCTCCAGAGCAAACTGAGAGAAGGCCTGTCTGCCATCAACTGCATGTGATATGCTGGGGTCTAGACAAGAGAAATTCTGCTGTCTCACTGGAAATGCTGTGGTCCACCTAGCGACAGATGTTCGGCAGTAATTATTTATAAAATTTTATAACAATAAAAGCTGAATATGATTTTGTTCACCAACTACCAACTAGGTGAAACTTGACCACAGCCTCAAGGTCAGCAGGCTGTCACAATTTTATTGACGTAATTCAATAGAAAATATGCAAGTTCAATATGTTAAAGAAAAGTTGTAGTATACTATAGTGTTGACGTTATTCATACCTGAGGAAGTATTCCAAAATGGCCACAAACACCATAATTAAAAACTCCACAATGAATATGAAGATTATGTAGGTATTGACTCTCTTGTGACTGGTAGTGTAGGTGGCAGTGTCAGAGCTGCTGTCTGCATTATCATATATCCCCATACTCTCTCTGTACTGCCTTAGCAGGCCCTGATACTTCCCTAAACTGGCAGTAAAATCAGATGGGAGAGAACCCTGACGTAAATCGTGAGACTGAGTATGACGGACCATTTAGCCCTGCAAAGATGGTTTAAGATTTCAAAATGAAATTTTACAATAATTAAAAAAAAATAATTGTTTGTCAAACGATAAAAATTCAGTGCAATCTTTGCACATGGTGCAACTTTGTTACTGAAAATATAGGCCTTCTTAAATGTTTATGCATTTCATATAATGCGCTATGGACCATATAGTTACTGTATTAATTTTAAACATATATAAAACACTTGATAGAATTAAGTTGTACTTACAGTCCTCAGTATGTCTTTCCTTCAGAGAGATTCCTCATTGTCAAAAATAAATTCAAGTCACCTGATTTTAGCCTTCATTTTCATTTGTGATAGAATGATGGAGAATATGGCTGCCTATGAGAACCTTTGGTATGCAGCAACACCCTGGTACATACTGGTGACAGTTGGTCCATGCTCTGAGACAGCTCGTTTTGCTTAGAAATACATAACACCAGCTGGTCAGAGGAGTGGTAATTTTGTTGTAATAAAAATTGTTGTAATTTTTGTAATAAAAATCATACGTCTCAGTAGTGGGATTATGATTAAACTTTTGAAGTGTTTATGACACAGAATATTATTGATTACTTCTAGGTGGGGTGAAAACATTCATGTAAAATTGAATAGATATTAATTAATACAAAATCAATATCCCTCATTAAATTCCAGTAAGGTCTTTGGGATGATTGAGACTGTTGGACAGAGTTACACAGGGATTCTGGGGATGGGAGATGACAGTCTCCAATAAGGGTCAATTGAAATTCCCTTGGGATGCCTTGGGATACGATCCACTGGGATTGGAATTGACAGCCCCTTGGATATAATAGGTGGTGATGGCCCCAAGGAGTTGACAAGTTTGGGAACTGACAGTTATCAACAGATATAATTCTTATACTATAAAAACCAAGAAAATAAATTCACAGTTTTTATTTGTAATTTTCACACACCTGAACAAAATGTTACACATAGAATGGTTAAACATAATTGTAAGTTAATGTGGGTAAGTAATCATTACATGATTTCACCTACTTTTTATGTAACCTTTAAGATTTAAACAACTAAATCAATCGCTACTTATTTATTTTTTTAAATTCTCTAGACAGAGCACATAATACAGAATTATGTCAACACTTCCATGCTAACTAATGGACAACATAATCTTGAGGCTTATTAGATTATCTTAAGTTTTATAAAATATATAAGATACAAAACAACATTTAGAGACAACAAAGATATGACAGAAAATTGTCCTTATACTGGATTGTTCCTCTGTTGGGACGCAAAGAATATGTTACTAGACAAAATATGGTTTTACTGGCCAAATAAAAAGTACTGTTAAAACATCTTTTCTTAAAACATAACTGTCATTATATCATATATACATTGTCATGTCAAAAAATATATAAATGTATGTATAAAAAATCTGTAGACTATGTGTATAAATTTATCTTTTGGAAAATTGGGCAAGGCCAAGGAGTGTCCCCTCATTTTCAAAATAAAATGGAAGATTCAGACAATCTTTTTCAAAGGGGAATAAAAGTAAAGGGAAGACAAAGGCTGACAGATTCATTGTTCATGCATTGAAAAAAAAATGCACCATTTTGCAAATTTGTTAAACCAAGAAAGTGGACTGGGGGCAGTGAGTAATAATAATATTAATGATAATACTGACAATAATGAAATTATGATAATAATAACAATCATATTTTTGATTTTTTACATCCAAAAGGAAAGAGTAACCCTTCTTGTATAAAAAAATCCATAAGCAGTAAATCAGATAAGATTTGATAAGTAATTTTACATTTTCATTAATTCTACTGAAATTTAAAGAACAATACAATTTCCAACATTTATAATCAAGTGTTCCATGTTACATATCCAGCTTCATCCCTTGCATCCTCATAATACCGTTTTGGATAATATTTGCCTTTAACCTTATGGAGTGTAGCACCTAAAGGATTTTCAAGTAGTGGTGTTTCTGTGACAGGAATTGTATCCATCTCATTAGGGTCATCATTTATGCTTCCCTTTTTAACAATCTTTTTTTCCTTGTCTAGAAAAACATAAGGCATATTTTCAAAGCATGTATTGCCATTTGCATGGGCAAACTTTGAGTATCCCTCCTTGGGGCATGTTTGTGGAACACAACATTGGGGGTAGTTAGTAAGTGCCTCTGATTTACAGAATGCAGAGGCAGCAGAGCTTGTTGATTCAGACTCCAGTGCACAGCTACCTCCACAACTTTCTTCATCTGCTCCATTATCATGAGTAGGGACTCCTGACTCCTACAAGGAGAGACATTTGCAGTTGCTTATACATGTATCAACATCATTTCAGTAGTTATGTAAGTAGCATACTTACTTTGTAGAACATTGTAGCCATTGTAAAATATTCTGTAGGAACTGATCCTTGTTGAGAGACACAAACTGATTTTATATGTTTTTTTTTTAATTAAAAAAATACAGTTACAATTTTTCAAATGATAAATCATGAAGAAGAAATATATCCTTTTTAGATCTAAGATTAATCTAAGATCAACAACTTACTGCATTACTACTGCATTCTGTTCTGTAGCTGGAATAACCTGATGATCCATGGCCATTGCATTTTTCATAATTCTACAAAAATATATAATGTATTACTTTTTTTTACAAGTGTTTATCTAATTTTAATTTCATTAAATTGTATTTTGCTTACAATCTTCCTTTTGGTATAGAAATGGACAACATTCAATTTGTCATTTGTTCTGTCTGTGGTATTCCATAAAATTAGAATTTTGACTGGATAAGACTTATTCATGTACTCCTCTCCCTAGGTAAATGTGTAACAAACTCAAATATTGTACTTTCATATGACAAGAAAGGAAAAGGGTAAAAACACTCTTAAAGAAAAAAGAAAGGGTTCTAAGACTTACTTCTTCAAGAAGCCATAACTGTTACAATAATATTATAATCATTGACAACATACCATTTATATTTGAAAAAGGTTGGACATAGAATATAAATGACTGTCTGGGGGGGGGGGGGGGGGGGTCTTTCAAATCCTATGAATATCTCTGTCCTAACCTGTAATTAGGTCAAATAGGATCTACTACATCAAGATGTAGTGAGGTAATCAATTAGTTATAATTGTCTTTATACCTGGAATGAGTACTCCACCACCTCAGGGACTGGTTTGGGTACACTGATAGGGATTAAGAAACATTTCCTTAAGTAATGATGGAATCTGAAAACAAGAGAATAATTCTATGTAAAATGTATATTTGTCTATGTTTAAATTAAATATTAAGACAAATTGGACAAATATCCGATATAGTGTACTGGAAGTAGGATTAAAAGCTGATAAATTAAATACTAGGAGATGCTGAATGATCATCTTTTAATCAGGAAACATGTATTTTCTGGGTACAGATCTGCACATCTAAACTCATGAGGTGCACCTAAATATGCAATCTTTATAATGTACATAGGAATTTACAAAATTTGTGGCATGTGCAGTGCACTTTATAGTCTCTAGTCCTTTATCAATTATGTATGTACACTTCTTTTCAAGTCAATGTTGGTTTTATATTAACAAATAACAAATATTCATTGAAGAGCTTTATATAGACAAAAGAACTATAGTACATACTTGCTTCCCACAACAATTGCTCCCAAGAGAAAAAGTAAAAATACGACGAAGGTTGGAATGAATACACTGTCAAAAGGTATACCTGGGAAAAGAATACGCATTAGAATTAGAATTAGCATTCATACGTTGAACAAATGCATATACTGAACAAGTTATAGATAGTTATAATGTAATTGATACCTTAAAATCCTAGAAACACTTAGTCCAAAAATAAAATAAAATAAAAAATAATAATAATAATAAATAAATAAATAAATAACAAAAACTGTATAGTGACCATTTGCATTAGGTTGATAGCTAAATCCTCCAGTTACTTAATTAAAAAACTTTTTCTCAAGCTGACCTTTGTGATAGGAACACGTGAACTATTCCCAAGAGCAACTGAGTGTTATATGTCTGACTTGTGTTCCAAATTAGTTGGCCAAAAGTGAAAGTCACATATAACACAGAAGAAAGTACAGGTAATGACATTCATTATATGTGGCATGGCCAGGCTCAACCATTCAAAAACTCACTGGTCTGAGCCAGTTACAAATTAAAAGTGCAGATCCAAGTTCGTTAGTCTGTAACCTTTTTTCTTTTTGTTATTATTCCAAGTTTTGCTGGGAATTGTTAGCAGAGGGTAAGTTCAGTGATGCTTTTAGTGTTCTTTTGGCAGGGTTATAATACTTTTAATCAATGTATATATTAAGTAAAATTTTGAGTCCATATTTCAATTTTTAGTCAAATGTTCTTTCAAAAGGACACACCATCAGTTTGCAGAAGATATATTTCAACAGTGTTTTACTGCAAAATCACAATTTGTATACTTTGCACATCATACCTACCATAAGTGCCAATGAAACCAACATGAACTGTTGTTGCCTCACTCCAGAAGCCCCCCATATTTGGCTTGCTGCACACAGTGATTGTGTAAGCATAGACATCTAGATGCAATGCAAGAAGCTCAACGGATGCACTCTCATTGGAGAGGGCTGTTATGTGGTGACTCTAGAAGCAAAAAGAAATATTGCAGTAGTAAAGACTGAAAGATTTACGCTTTGTTTCTTTGTAGTGTCACTAGTATTAGTTGTAAAGGGTTTACGGGTATTGTAAATTAACCCTTTATTATCATCCAGATACTGAAAATGAGTTTTTTTTTCTCCATCTAATTATTCAATAATGCATCTGTCTTTGTGCTGATTTAAAACAATGTATAAGCATATGCAACTCAAAGCTTTAATCCTCAATTTAACACCTTTCTATTTTGAGGTGATATATAGCAATCAGTATGGGGTGTAACTTAATCCCTGAACAAGATTTTATCACAGAAATTGGCAGAGTTGACCAGGCATGTATAGGCTATACAATCCAGTGCCATCATTTTGGTTTAAATGTTTTTATAATGGAGTTATGAGCCCCAAATTACAGATTTTCATTAAATAAAGGCATTAGGGAAAATCGCTGGCAGGGTTTTGGAGTACAAACTAGTTTCATTAAATGGGTGTTGAAATTGTGATTGTGAGTGCTCAGGTAAAAGTGAAATTTGAAAAACCAATTTTTCAGTTTTTGCCCCAAAATCGCAATTATGACGCCACCCATCAGATGACATACATATATGTGTAAATGTCCATTAATTTAGTCATTGAACACTCAAGATTTATTTATTACTCAAAAGAGTGTAATAGTATGTAAGGCAGTACGTACGTAAATAAGGAGTTTTGGGTGAAGGGTGACAATATATACAATTAATGGTTGGCCTGTCACTTTGTTTATTTTTAAAATTTTATCAATTTTTTATTAATTAAAAACAACAACATGTACCTGTAATCCAACTTACCTCCAGGGGCTGTCCAGACAGTAGAGATATGTTAATCTGATAGTCTAGAGGCACTGGATGCACATAAGAAGGAAAAACTGGAGGTTGCCAAGACAGTCGAGGGGCAACAAAAATAATGTCATTGGATGGAATTGGTGCAGGTTGGACTGGAATAGTAAAACAGAGGACTGTTTGACACCATTCAGATAGACACATTGTACAAGTTTGGTAGGCCCAAATCTAGGGGGGGGGGGGTTCTTGTAATCAGTGTCAATTGTTTGACACTCTTCCTTGAGCAGCTAGGGGATAATTAACCCAGATACAAACTCCCTAGTTGCTCGAGGTGTGTCATGCAGTTGAGCTGATTGCACCTAGCAAGAACCCCTGCAGAGTTGGACCAACCCAATTAGTATGTATCTATCTAAATGTTCTCTTAGTAGTGCTCAATATTTCTCAACTGGGACTGGTTCACCATCAAGGCAGTTGCACTGAAATATTCTCTAGTCACATTCCATGTAAAGATATTAAAATAGCCTTCAACTTCTAAGTTCTAAGCTTGAGACTTAAATATGCATGGTGATCAAACATGCACTTCACCAATGAATCCAGTGGATTATAATAATAATAATATGTATTGTAAAAATAATGAGAAAGTGAAAGCTGTATCCGAAAAAGGATATATTATCACATATTTCATCAGCAGTGAGACTTCACTGTTTATAAACAGTAAATTATTAAGTAAGTAAATTATTATTTTAAAAAATATAAGAATTAATAAAGATGAAACATATAGTGTTTACCCAGGCTAGCATTTGTATATACCACCAACTGGTCACTTGAAGCTGTCCCTAGGGCATTTTCTGCTTGAACCTTGATCCATATCATATCATTGATCCACAGGGTGTCAGAGCCATTCTCTGAACTGGTGGTCCAGTTGCAGGCTGGGACACTGGGTTCTGGGTGCTTGCAGCTACTCCAACTGGAAATTTAATGTGAGA
Organism: Lingula anatina; assembly: GCF_051362555.1. Classification (NCBI taxonomy): domain Eukaryota; kingdom Metazoa; phylum Brachiopoda; class Lingulata; order Lingulida; family Lingulidae; genus Lingula; species Lingula anatina. Next base: position 48,706,924 of record NC_141767.1, read on the forward strand.
GCACATAGGATTGATATCACCTTAAATGTGCAGTGATTAATGCTGGTTAAAAAACAAAGATATTACAGATTGTCATGCTCACAATTCACAAATATATATTACATTTTCAATGTAAAGGTAATTAAGTGTGCTTTTTTGTGTATTGCTTTTATTAATATGGCTGGCTGATTTATGTACAGTTATATGTCCCTTACTTATGATCAGATATTCTTCTTTTCCAATAGGCATTCCAAGTTGTGCTGAGAAGAGGGTTTCTTCCTTGATTCCAAGAACATGACAAAATTTCAAAGTTGTAGAAGACACACTTTACATCTGTTGGTGCATCTAAATCTGAAATTGGGAAACATCTAAATTAGATATTAGGTATACAGGTGTGTTTATGTTGACTTCTAAATTTCTACTAAATAAAGCAAACAAAAAAGGTCAGTTATTAAATCCCTGTAATGCACAGTTTCTTAGGTCTATGTAAATAACTCAATATTTTCAAAAGGGAAATTGTGAATTTTACAGATACTATTTTTCTAAGTTATAAATTCTTAGAATAAGGTTCATACTATTGAGTGGCAGCAACAAAACTGGAAAACTGACTACCTCACAGTTACACTTTAAACAGTTAAAGCAACACAAATGCAACACAGAAAAACACTTCTAATATTAATATTCTAAAATTATGTATCTGAAAATAAATAATTTTTCCCCATGGAAAATACAGAGTCATTACCATATTTTACAGACAGCTGACATACACAGCTAGGTATGACAGTTTGCCCTCTGCATGACTCCAGATCATAATTATACAGATACACTTGCAAGGTAAAAAAGACTCTTAATTTTTGCCTCATTGTGCATTACATAATATTCTTTGGAAAAGGAGGTGACTGGGTCAGAATCACATTCGATCCCTTGAAATAAGTTATAATTATCTTAATAATCACATCCCTGTTATAAGAAAGATAATAAACAAAGAATATTCAAGCTGTGCATTATAAAACTAGTCTGGCAAAAAGGAAAAAAATTAACAATGGTATGGCATGTCTTATGGTCTGTCGATTAAATGTCAGGCAATAAGAGTCATGCAAGATTAAAAAAGGTCTGAACATTAATGAAACAATGGATCAAATCAGCTAAAGCTAACTGGGAAGGCTGTGATATAGACAGTACAATCATTACAAACAATAACAGACACCTTGAACCTATAGAAAAATTAGGATATCATATGATACAGTTGTTTTTGCTCAAATACAGTTCTAAATTTGCATTAAACATGGTACTGAAATATTATAAAGAAACATTAGACTTTAATTTGATCATTTTTTTAAAAGATAGGTGTCTGTAAATGAACTTTAAGCACTTACATCCCACAGTAAGTAACTGCCCCCCTTGCAGTGTTTTATTATAGAAGCACTCATACTGTCCAGCATCTTCTTCCTGAACGTTTCTCACTTGTAACAATGCTGTTGTTTGGGAAATCAGCTTCGGGTGAGAGTCCAAACTTGTTCTGGGTCTCAGAAATTCAAGCAGTTTCAGGTTTATCTTATCTGTATCATCTACAGTACAGGTTAGATTCAGAGTAGTGCCAATCTGTAGAATGGGGTCCCTAGGTAGTACCCTGGACACTAAAGAAAAGTGAGAAAATGATGACAGATACCACTGAAAATTAAAGATCCACTAGCTATTTTGGGCTGTAGATGACATCTTGTTTCTAATATGTTATAAAAAACTGACATTATTAAATTTGTACTTTTTATAGTTAGCATGGTATTCTATCTGATAGGCATTATATAGGGATGAGCTTTAATTCCCCTTTTTTTACATTTTCTTGTGAATTCATAATGTGTCAGTTTGATTACAAGAATTTTAAATACTCAGATTTTAAACATGAAGCCTGTGGACAGATTGATCCTGTAGAGAACAGCTTGGTCCCACTTATTTACACTTTCACAATTGTACGTGCTAGGTGTTTTGTACAACTGTAAAGTGTATTAAGGTCAGCTTATTTGTAATAAATTGTCTTAATCTTGATACAGTCAAATATATACATAGCTCAGAACTGATACCATGATAAAAGCTGCACATGGCAATGATATATTAAATGTTGCTCTTTTTACTTGCCTAAAATTTTCTTAATAGAGTAGCATTGTAATATTGCATTTGTGTAGATTTCATTTTTGTCACTATTAGTAAATCTTTGTTAAATTAACCCATGTATTGTCCTATTCAGAAATGTAACCCACCTGAAGATTTGACCCAGTAAAGTAATAATATTGATAAAGTCCTCAAAATCCACCTTTGCATTCTGTTAGAGCTGCATACGCCTCCTATTGCTGAGTTGTTGTTGACTGTTTGTCCAAAAAAAAAAAAAAAAAAAATACACTATAGAACTAATACCAAAAATGAACTTAAAGAATAAACAACGGATGCAATTAATGTTACTGCAATACTTGAGTTTTATATATTAAGGCTTTCAGAGATTCACTGGATCAATGCCTTGTCAAAATCAATCACACAAAACTGAAAAAGTAAAATATTCAGTTTAAAAGCCAACACTTAAATATGAAGCTCTCACAAAGCACTACAAAGCAAGTTAATATATATGAATTTAAAATGGATAAATTAAGTGTATTGTAAGTGGTAAAGTTGATTTTAAAAACTTTAATTTGAGTCACATCATGCATTTATGATGCATTTAGTTTTTAAGTTATTAATAAAATTTCTTTACCTTCAACTGTCACATGCTGTTCTTGGTGTACTTCATCTGAGGTAAGTCACTGGATGTCAACTATAGAAAAGACTTGACTTTTGTCCATCATCTGTGCACTGTGTTAATGGATGGTCAATACTTCAAGAAGGCTTATAATTGCTCAAATGTACCTGAGAGCAGTCAGTGAAATAAACTATCATTACCATGGGATGTAAAATCAATAAAAGAAAACTACTAGCACCAATGCAAAAATACTAGTATTTAAAACATCTTGTAGTACTGGTAGTTACCTATACTTTTCAGCATGTTGTTTGGAAAAGCAATCTCTGCAAGTAGACCTGTAATGGTCCACATCTGTGTACTTACTCGATAAATAAAAAGCATTCTTAAAGATTTTATATTGGGTCACACCAGTCACATGCTCAGATTTAATACTTGTATACACAACCCTTGTTTATATGGCCAATTCCTTTCTTTATGCTTTTCATTCTGTTGTATACTTTCTGCTTTGCTGATCACCATAACTGTTTTATCAAAAGAGTACACAAATTGAGCCTTTAATACTCTTCATCCAAGCAGAAAACTTCCTTAATAAAAAAGCTGTTTTTTGAATGCACACAGCATCAGTAAATAACTCAGCAAGTACCTAGTAATTGTTCACATAAGATTTTCCAAAAGTGTTGCAATATTTGGTATTTTTGAATACTATTGTGATCCCAAGAACTATACTTTCTTCTTTTTGGATCCGATCTAGACTTAATCTAGCTACCATTTTGAATTGGACAAAAATATATGCCACTGGGGGCCCAAGGCACTGCCCACCTGTATAGGCCTTAGAGTGCATTAGCTCTTATTGTGACACAACACAGTGCGGAAAGTAACTGAACAAGTACCACATACTGTACAACATGTCCTTATTTTCAAATAAGTGTGGCTTATATATAATCACTGGTATACCATGATAACTCACCACAGCTAAAGCATTCATTATATATACTCTTCTGATGCATCTTTTTATGTTACTTCCAACGTGAAAAAGTGAGAAATTTGTGTGTATCTCTTACTTGGCCTTAGTCAAACAAAAGAAAATAATGGCCCTTAAAGTGGCAGTGACCTGGATAAGTCACTATTTAACTAGGCCATTGATCTAAGGTTGGAACTTGATAGAGTGTTGGTCATTTGGGTCAGTAAAGGTACAGGTACATGTACGGGTACATCACCCCGGTGAAGTTGATTCCTGGTTCCTTATTCCTTATTCGGTTACTTATTCAAATGTGAAGTTGGTTACTTATTCCCGGTTCCTTATTCGGTTACTTATTCAACTTTTTTATGTTTTTTTATGATTTTGATGCTAGAATACCTGTTTCATCATACTAGCACCCCCTCTTCATCTAGATGACACCCTAAAATTGTTAAATATACCAATAAAAACACAAAATATAACCCATTCCTTATTCAAAAGTCCTGTTACTTATTCGGTTACTTATTCCTTATTCGGTTACTTATTCCTTATTCGGTTACTTATTCAACTTTTTTATGTTTTTTTATGATTTTGATGCTAAAATACCTGTTTCATCATACTAGCACCCCCTCTTCATCTAGATGACACCCTAAAATTGTTAAATATACCACTAAAAACACAAAATATAACCCATTACTTATTCAAAAGTCCTGTTACTTTATTTTTTTGGTGGTATATTTAACAATTTTAGGGTGTCATCTAGATGAAGAGGGGGTGCTAGTATGATGAAACAGGTATTCTAGCATCAAAATCATAAAAAAACATAAAAAAGTTGAATAAGTAACCGAATAAGGAACCGGGAATAAGTAACCAACTTCACATTTGAATAAGTAACCGAATAAGGAATAAGGAACCAGGAATCAACTTCACAGGGGTATTTTTGGGACTAAAACATCATTCTCGGTTTCCTGATTTTCTCAGGCACCTGGACAGCTATAAACATGCTTTTACTTGAACAAAGTACTACATGTACAAAAGGAGTTCTTGCACAAAGAAGTTCTTGTTCATGAATATCTTTGGGTTATCTATGTCTCTAAGTCATACTAGATTAATATTCAGATCATTAGTAGGTTCTTTTACTAATTTAAACTACAGTAGTGCAATACCTGTACCGTGGTGTGTCATCTTGTCATCAGTGTTTTGTTATTTCCTTAATGAATTGTTGGAGCAAGGTACGTACGTGTAAGGAGTGAGAATTTTTTATCTTTTAATGTAGGAATTAAACATGCTGGTTATCTATGCAGTATGTTCATCAAACTGAAAATCTCAGTGTGGCACCAGGTGCACAATTATATCAACTCTCTAATATCACACATATTATTTGATGTCAATATTGTAGATGGCATTTGAGATACATGAGCTGCTGTGCAGTACAAAAAATAAAAAGATAAAAATGCACACAATGAAATACTAGTTTTTGGAAAAAATAAATGCCAGATGCAGGAGTCAGTGAATTTCATTAATTTTTGTAGTTATATGTACATTACTTCACAAAAATATTCATGAATGAATTGAGGTACATGAAATTATCACACATATGACACAATTTTTAATTATAATGAAACAAAGTTGATCAAAAACTCCAAAGTCAACCACAGTATACTGGCAGTTACTTGACAACCTATAGCTAACCAGAAATTCCAGTTATTTATTTACATCTACACATCGATTCTTTAATTATGAAGGAGACCTTGTAAGTCATAGTAGTACAGTACAATGCCATATTTTTTCATTTGATAATTCTAGAATTTAATGAGTCTTTATTTAAAAAATAACACATGAAAAACTTCAAACCACATTACCTTTTTAATGCTACAAAAATGGATACTGCCAATTTGTTTAGATTATCCAAGTTTTACACAAAATGAATTTGCATAATCCACCAATATTAACAGATCTGGCAGATGAAACGTTATCAAAAGCAACAGCATATTAAGGTTTAACCTGGAATAACCAATAGTATACCCAATGTTTTTTTTCCATTTGTAAAAAAAATGGGTGCAACAAAAAGTTTGATTTCCATAAAAAATCAATCAATCACTGTTGTGAACCAACATATTAACTTGTCTGGCCTATAGGTGAATTTATGGTATAAGGTTTTAGGGTCACATACCTCTCTCCCCTTTAGACCTCCCAAATCTGTATATAAAAATTCTAATGGGACAATGAAAAAAGATTAGCCTTGCATATGTGCCCTCTTCCACCACCACCACACACACACACACATACACACACACACACTACAGAAGAAATGTATAACTTCACCATCTATAAAATAAAAAAAAACAAAAAATATTTAATATACAAAATATATTCCATCAAAATTTCTGATGCATCTCAAAACAAATCTGTTCCCAATAAAAGGAGAAAGAGAGTGAGCTACAACTGTAGTTACTGGTGAAGGTCTAGTTTGTGTCCAGAATGTTACATAATCATACAGCTATCTGGCAACCTGTCATGAGCTCTTAGAGGCATGTCCAGCTGACATAACCATTTTTAAACCGAGTTTCATCTTCATCATTTCCAAATTGTAAATCCTGAGTTCCATTTTTATTAATTTCGCACATAGAAAACCAGTGTTTGTTAGAAGGTTTTTTTGTATAAGCCTCTTGTTCTGATATTGTAACCTCTGAGGTAGATCGATCCATTCTCCCAAAAAACTTTGAAGAAGAGTTCAACAAACTTGGGGGACTCTCCCACATTGACTCTTGTTTGTCCCCTACAATCATCTCTCTTAGAGGGCCACTGGTAGTTAGTGCATGTGTATTCTCAGATTTTGTAAAAGAAATATATCCTGAATCAGGTGACACTGGTTCCGTGTCAGACATGTCACCTGAGGATGGTAACGATGATGATCTATCAGAGCTGTCAGGCACACCACCCTGAGGGTCATATTGAATGTCAAACCTTGAATATCCCTGGGGTGTGTTATTTAATTTTAGGCATAGAGAATTATGGCATGTAATACATGGATCTATTTGTGAGGCTTTACTCTTTAGCCCACTGATGTCTCTGCATTTGTCTTTCCAGACTTTATTTTGTGTTGGGTCAGAAGATGATTCTTGCTTAATATCTAAATGTGAAAGTGAGTTTTTACGACCACAGGACTGACAACCACTCTGGTCAGCAATGCAAATTCCTTTCTTTTCTATTTCTATCACACCCCTGTCTTGTGGTAGCTTTGTGTTTGTTATTTCATATAAAAGTGGGGTCCTTATATCCCTTTGTCTGATGGCAGTACATGTGTCTAGTGCAGAAGATAGATCATTTTCGTCATGGCTGATATTTTCATCATATAAGCTGCTATCATGGACCAGTCCACTGTCAGCATTACTGACTCTCGTATAAGAGTCATACTAAAATATAAATAAAATAGCGAAAAATTACATAATTATAAGAGTCATGTGTGTGTGTGTGTGTGTGTGTGTGTGTGTGTGTGTGTGTGTAACATAATTTTTATGAAAACAACTTATGAATGAATAAACAGAAACAGTGGATATAGTAATGTAGTAATTTGTGAGCTTGTACCATGATTCAGAAAAAATATGTCCAATATAGTTTTTTAATACAGAATAATTCTATTAACAGCAGTATATGTGTAAATTTAAAATATGGAGATTTCTTTAGAAAATAATATGTGACTTTTATCTGGCTGGAATCTTAATGCATGTAACACAAAATAGCATTTATAGAGGCTTCACCTTCATGTTGTAATCATATGCCAAGTGGGAATCAGTAGTAATATCAGGTTCATGAGGAATATCTGGTACCTTAATGGAAAGAGATATATGTCAACGTTAGATGTTAGGTATTGATCAGATTGATATGCATCAGGCACAGTGCATATTGCTAAAAGCATTCACCTTCTGACACCCTCACATGTCTAGCTGGCTGTTGTCATTTAATTTACCTGTTATACAATCCAACCAAGTTGAAAAACCAAATGCATCTTTTTTTTTTGTCAAACTACTTCACAGTAGTAATTAAAGCAGCAACTAGCTTGATCAGTCAATACACAAGTCTTCCCCCATCCCCCATTCTGAACCAAATTCTACAACTCTTGCAAAATTTTACACTGATTCATGGAACTTCAGGCTATCTTGGATGATGTACTTTAGTATAAAGTCAATTAATAGAAATAAATAAACTACAAATCACAAATTAATAAGATATTTTAAACTTTGACATTAAAATCGAGAGGATACTCACTTCAATGTCCAGTGTACCATATATTTTCCTCTTTAACCATAATCCAAGACTATGTATCAAAAGAAAAAATTTGTTATGGTCTACAAACTAATATAAATGCAGTTCAAACATTTGAATTATAAAGTTGTTACAAAAATGTATCACTTCTTTCATTTGGGAATCAGTTTGAATCACTGGCTTTAATTAAACTTTTTTAAATCATAGAAACCTTTTTATTTCCATAATGAGGATTACAACTTACCATGCAATCACAATTGCAGCAACAATAATAATTGGTAAAATGAACCCTATTAAAAGAACTGACATGTTCTGAGGAAGAGGTGTCCAGGAACTCTTTGAATCTGAAATAGCTAGGTTAACAAAAAGTATTAATATTTGAAGCCAAACATTGCAATTTATGATAAAAGTTATCTATTTTCTTTGCAATCATTAGTGTTCATGTTAAGTTTTTCTTCAGCTTAGAAGTATAGACACACCATTGAAAATTGTGTTAGATGTGTCATCTCAACCCAACACATTCTGTTGTGACTTACTGGTCTCACTTAAATTTCCACATGTGACCACCGTCAGTGAACTCCAGTACAGTCCTCCCTGCGGTCTCACTGCTATGCTGATGTTATACTGGTTTGTTGCTGGTGCAACATTGGTCAAATATATAGTTGCATTCATGGTTTTGGATCTATTCAGGTATACAACCACCTATTATGTGTACAATGAATATCTGTGAGAATAGAAGCATATCTATTGATATTTCCATAGTTAATGTGAAAGTCAAATGACCAAGTTTTCAATATCAAAGTTTTTTCATAAAGTTTTCATTGTTCTACATTAAATAAAATTTTGTTTTGTGTCTTTTCTGCTCTTTCACATAACTTGCCATACTCATTGAGATTTTATAACATTTTTCAAGACGTTGAAGTAAATTTTCAACCAATTTAAAGTACCAGTATTAATACAAAAATAGGCATATAGGATGAACAGAACATAAATAAAATCAATTCATACTTACTGTGTGATTGTCTGGTTCAATCCTGTATTCAACCCTGTACTGCAGGCCACGACCCACTGTAGATAAAATATAATCCTCCATGATGTTCCTTCCTGAGGGGGATGCTTGCCATGACAAACTGATCATTGAGTTGTTCACTGCTATAGCTTTGACATTTCTGATAGGGTTCAGCTTCACTGTTTTTTGAAAAAAAAAAGCAACAAATCTCTTTTAAGGTTGCAGATAAGTCCAGATACATAATTATAAAAACTTAATGCAATCAAATAAAAATGGTCTCATTCACTTCCCAGGTGATCTTCTATTGCATTATAAAGACTTGGGGACAATGGTTCTGTCTATGTTCAATAAATCCTGTTCTTTACCAAGGACATTATATCAGATACAATACAATACATTTTTCTATACAGTAGCTATAGATATATAAATTAAACTAAAATTACTCACCAGATTTAAAAATGTCCACTTCTGTGATAGCTGATGTACTCTCCCCCAAAACATTTTTACCCTGAACCTTGAAATATTGGGAAATACCGGTAATATACTTTGAGTCCAATGTGCACTTTTGTCCCTGGCGATCGCATGGTGTATAGGATACATTGCTGGAAATAGCAATTAAAGTACATTATTTATAAGTAGAAAAAGTATTCTTTTGTTGTCCCCATGCAGAAAATTAGACTGTGTTCCCATAAACCCATTATACTAGATGGATCAATCCAACTCTACAGGGCTGCCTAAGGCCTCATTCAGAATAGGGGACTAACTAGTCCGAGGGTCAAATATGGCCGACCCATCTGAATACTTCCCCACGGGATATCTATTCAATGTCTATCAGCGGATTAGACGGCAAGCTTTGTAGTGGGTCGCCATATTTGACCCTCGGACTAGTTAGTCCACTATTCTGAATGGGACCTAAGGTTACCTCTTAGGTCTGTTTATGTGTGTAAGGGGGCATTCAGAACAAATTGATCTGCAGACTAACAGATACGCAGGTAAAATACTGTATTGCTGACTCACTTAATTGAAAGCTTGTCCTATATTCCCATTACAGAGACTGAATAGATTCCCAGCAGAGATAAACTTTCAACTTGGTTGGCCATATTTGGTCTTCAGATCTGTTAGTCTGCAGATGAACTTCGGGTGTGAATGCAGTCTAAGTGAACTTCTTGAATCTTGTAATTAATAGCCAATACATTTGTTTTTATTTCATTTCCCATCTCCTATCTTATATCCAGTTAGAAATTTACAAATGCCTCAAATAGATGACTCAAAAACAGTGTATTTTCTTTCCTGGGAAGGTGGGGGTGTCTTGGTGGAGGTGTAGGGAGGGAATTGTCTTGGGGGGAATTGTTGGGGGGGGGGGGGGGCTGAATGATACAACACACTATACTTACTATACTTTAGGTTACAGAGGTATTACCTATAATGGACCATGATTAGCCATGCCAATAACCTGGCTACATCACTCATCAGGGGGTTGAGATGAATGAAAAGAGTTGTAACGCCAATGTACATACCACTGCAAGGACCAGTCTAACATCTATGTAAAATTGTCCAATTGAAACATGGCTAAGGGAATGGGATCATTAATCTCCAAGTATCCCCAAAGAATGCACTTAAAACAAGAAAAATGCAACTCCTATCAGTATGTGGAAACTCACTCGTTACTTTTAAGTGCTGTCCAGTTGGTGGATATCAGAGGGTCTCTTCCTGTGGTCCAGCTGCAGGTTAATTCCTCAAAGTTGTATGAGATACAAGAAATGGTAGCCTTATCTGGGGGGTCTTTGAAAAAGAAAGCCATATGACATATTAACTTTTTGTTACAGTCTGACATGATTATTTTGTAGTATATACATGACAGTGGCATGCAATGCGTGCATGTGCTGCCTAAGCTGCTGTTGCATGTTACGCTGCATGGACAGTGATAAAATGCATACTCACATCCCACTTCCACATACTGAGCCTCATATCCAGTACTTGGATTATGATCACAATAGTAGGTGCCTTTACGTACATCTTTAACATGGAGTTGCACAGTGGAGTTATCAAGCACTGCAACATTCTCCTGAGAGAAGTTTTTGTAAATATTGTGGAAGCTATAGCTGAAGTAGATATTCTTGGGCTGGAGGTTGGGATCCTCCAGGTAACAGGTGAGAGTGAGTGAAGAGCCAGCTTCAACCACTGGGTCTTTGGGCATTAATCCTAAAAATTGAAAAGTTTACAAACCACTTATAAAATTTCTCACATTCTAGATTCTTCTGCTAAAGACGATGTGTTTTCTAACAATTTTTGATATTTTGAGTGTAAGAATATAGCTGGCAACCATAAGCTCCACTGAACACTGCAAATGCTACTGTAAACAGTAACTGTGACATGGAACATTATATAGATCTAAATATTCATGATATTGTTTACAGCAATAAAGCAACTCAGCAGTACCAATATTGACTTAAAATCTTTGTTTTAGGCAGTAACGTATCTTTTTATAATATGAAAGTCAGTCAGACAAAATTTATCTTGTATGGTGACTTCTTTAAGAGGAAATTCCTGACAAAATAAACCTTCAATGCAAGTAAATAAATAAAAAAAAAATAATAATAACAATAATAATAATCACAGTCTTTGTCTGCAAGACTTTTTTCCTCAACTTATTATTATAATATGATACTTAGCCTTTTAATTTGATGGAAAATTGAATATATCACATCAACGTAAGGAAAAAACACTGATACTTACTAAGACTGGCCACTGTAGACGTATTTATCATTAGAACTGCAGTGATGAGTTGCCACATGGTCAGCATGGCACTACTACAGTAGTACTTTAATGGAGGTAGTCATCAGTTTTGTTATTTAAAACAATTACCATTCATATGTATTAGGTGGAGAAATCCAGGTCTTTATCAGCAGTCACATCTGAAAGGTTGAAATGGTGTCAACTGTACTGGTACAGTAGGTGTATCATGATCTTAGATCAGTGAAGGTTATATTGATGGGTCAACTTTTTGTCAGATCTGATAACATTTCAAAGAGAAATGATAATATTCAAGATTAAAAGATAAAACAAAATAAAATATCCAACTGCTATAGTGTTGAACTGAATGTACTAGTAGAACTGAGGAAAATACATGTATCCCCATTGTTGCACAAATGACATAAAAACAGTTTATGAAGATATGTGGAACCCTTAATATATCATATTGGAATTGATATTTATGTCCTAACCCCCTGCTCCAGCTATAAATGGAGTCATGCAAGGAAGTTACAAACTGTACATGGCTTGGAGCATTAGTATATACTGTCATTTGGCAATAATATGAAAGTTTTCTTCAGTGTTAATTTTTGTTAATCATAACTTATTTACAAAATAACCTGTCCTCTTTTCAAATGCAGACAATCTCTATCTTTCTATAGCTCTCTTTTTCTCCCTCTCACACTCTTTCTCTACCAACCACCTCCTATCCCCAATTTACCTACCCCCTATCTCTCTTATCTTTATTTTTAATTATTTATAGTTGTACATCCTGTCATGATTGCAGTCAAATTCTATTTGTGCAGTTTTTAACACAATACTAAATTTACCCATCACTGCTGTCATGCATGTATGTATGTATATTCACACTGCACTGACATTGCACTGATTCACCTGAATAATCAAATTGGATATCAACATTAAATAAACAATGTATATAAAAGAGTTGATAATATCTTCAGACTTCTTTGTATCTTGAAGCTTGGTTTTGCAAAAATAAGAAAAATAAGAACACATAAAATAAATAAATAAATAGATAAATAAATAAATAAATAAATAAATAAATAAATAAATAAATGTCTCACCTCCTAAATGCAAACAACATGTATTTTGGAGAAAAAGAAACATTTAACATTTTTGTCAAGAGTCCTGAACAATATTCTCATACAAACTGAATCATTACAGCCCATTAACCCCCAAACTGTGTGAGTTCCACTGTGTGCAATTTAATCATACTCACCTTTTGTGCTGATACGTTTTTGTAAATTATTGACATCCCATGGAAACATGACAGCTCATGTTTCATAATTATCTTAATACAGACAGGCATATTACGAGTATAACTCCTGATAAAGATGGCAGATGAGCACAACCTCTCTGTGGTGGCATTTATCTGCGAAATATCTTTATTTGTCAATATTATCAACATTTAAAGGAGCATGAAAGCAGCAAGGCAGGGGAAATATAAAAATGCTGAACTTCACGTTAAAAAGTTTTGCTCTCTTTCATAAACAGTAATTAAGAAATAGATAAAGTAAAAGAAATAGAAAATCATGACTTCTTCAGTGTCAAATGATGGGCCGAAAGAACAGCCTACACAACTGTCCAAATATGCCAGTATATTTTAGAATACTATTTATACAAAACACCTACCTTGTTTCACTATACCTGCACGTAGCACTGCATCTTTTACAGGTGCATACTAACAATATTGGACTCGGTATACAGACTAAAAAACTGGAAAGAACTTAGGCTTGCCTCAGGTCCAGCGATTGCCCCCAAAGTATGTATGTCCAGGCCAAGACTGAGTGTAAAGGTGTCACAACCCTACAGGGTCAGCTTGGTGGATTAATAAGGCAACACCATTTTATTACATTCATCGTGTAGTGCACACGAGGTATTAAAAAAGAATTTAGGTCAATGACTGTTTTATAGTTTGTTATAAAGGGTGTCATATAATGGGCATATAGAATGATTTTGCTATTAAAAAATGATAAGAGTTTTTATTGAAACTATTTCCCTTGCTTTTGAAAGTTTGAGTTACAGTTTATTTTCATTAGGTTTGAAATAACAATGTATCTGGTTGTTTTTGACAACTTTTTAGCATCAGTTATAGTATTTTAGTAAAAAATAAACACAATGCATCTGGTTCCTCCTTTAATATGTTATGAAGAAAGTGTGGAGTAAAAAGAACATTAAAATTTTGAAACTAGTCTGCTAATTTTGTTTTCTTTCTTGGACCAGTGCCTTGTTATATCACACAGTTATTCCTGATGTTGATGTTCACTTGTAAATCAGGAAAACCACATAAAAGTAATAAGACAAGATTAACTGGAGGGCATTAATGGCATGCCAAGAAGAATATTCTTGGTATGTTAACATGAAGGGGCCATTTAGATTGGTGTTGTTCCAATAACTTCTAGTTATGTCAACATCCCAAATTATGGTAATTTTTCGGTCTTTTCAATGGGTAAAACTGATAAAACTTGTAGGCACATAATTTTATAATAATAAAAATCATATCTTTATATAGCCTTTGAGGTGCTTTTACTGCATAGGAAAGGAGGTAGAGTAGCCTGCTTTTTAATTTTGTAGCTACCACTCATGAGGAATGTTCTGATTTTAGGAAATTATGATTTAAAAAAATAGACTTAATGTAAAATTCACAATTTACCCACACTGAAAAAAACCAAGTTTTTACAGTATTTCTATAATTTCTTTTGTGTATATTCTTTTTTTGCCCTATCAACAAACAATCAAACCAACTGACAGACAACGACAAAAATAACATCTTTAAAGAAGATATACAAAAATCATTCTTTACAAAACCTAGCATCAAAAAACAAGCTATTTTCTACAATATGATATAAAATATACCATTAAGAAGGTCCAGACATAAAATATATCACTAAGAAAGTTAATAAATGTTCAGAAATTCTTTTTTAGGACAGGACTGGCAACTCCCAAAAGCTAATGAGCATTTAAATATGGGGACCTTTCCTTTCAATAATTATTATTTGGATATTTTACCTGCCCTCTATATTTAGTTTTTCATCTACCATTTAAAGTGATTTTTAAAGAATTTTTAAAAGAAATCTCTTGATCAAAATTTCATTTTTAATCAAATAAATAAATAATATAGAACAGAATGTGAAGTCTTGTTTCAATACTACATTACACTATGTTTTCTATCAATTCAATCAGCTTCACATGAATGTCATGCCTCCTTGAGCAGCTAGTTAAAAGTTGATAACCCTCTTGGTGAGAATCCCCTGTAAAGTTGGACTGATGTGTCTATCATAGAGAAATGAAGTTGATCTTTCATGGTTTGTTACACAATAAAAGCCAAAACTGAAAACCCATTTCAAAATTTCCCACCAACAATTCCCATATACTTCCCTATAAAACTTTAATGATGATGATGATTTTGTTCCCATTCTTAAAAGTTTGGATGATTTCACATAGATCTGCATCACATATGTTGTAGAATTATGCAGAACTGGACAAAAATGCTCTTGTGGTATAAAGCTGAAGCCTTGATATTCATAAAATACAGCATTGTGTTTTTTTTGCATGTAACATGTATTTTTGAAATACCAGTATACTCACCAATTGTTTGTCTGCAGTTAGCCCTAATTACACTCTATGGAATAAATGTCTGTGACCTATAGTTCATAAACATACACAAATAAATATCAAGCAGTATGTCCCAGCCTACTTATTTAAATCCCAATCCTGTTTGTGGTTTTATAAGTGATATTTTTAAACAGTTTCTTTATTCTTTATTACTCCTTTGCATGGTAAAGTAGACTTCTTATCTCAAAACAATACAGTTCAAGTCTCTCACATATGTAATGGAGACAAAAATCCTTCCACACGCTTCATTATGTGTTCCATCATTATTGAAAGAAAAAATTTGTCTGACATTTCATGTCTTATAAAATTCTCCTTAGTAACATCACGTGCATCCTAATTACCTTATGATTTGCATATTCCTCTTTGAAAGGGATATGAGTATGCACTGTAACTTACCAGTACTAGTAACTACCGGTATCTCAAGAAGTGTGTGTGAATTTCCACTGTTATATTTTGGTTTCACAGCCTATTCTTCCTGGTGTTATGGACTACCTGATAATCATGTGCATCAATATTTGATGTATTGATAATGGATAAATACAAAAAATTCCACACCCACCTAAAAATGCCACATACTCTGTTTGTAAGATCAATAAAAAAATATGGATGAAAAACACAACAGGATCAATGTCCTTGTATGTAAAACATCAATAACAATGCAGGGGCATATCTTGGTTCTGCTCTGTCAACCTGTAGTCTTTATTAGAGAAAAAGGTCAATACACTATATTTTCCTTCCGTTACAGTGTATACAATTTATTCATTTCTTGACGAATCGAAAATCAACATACTATTACTAATAAGGTTTTTTAGCAGCTGCTTGATGGCTCTTGAAGAAATAAATTTCCTCATCAATAGGTAACAACAATACTAAAATGCAATACAGTGGCTGGAGTAATTCACTGAAAATCTTTAATCAGTTTGAACTGAAGCAGGCTTCTCAGTATGTGACATCATTCTGATCCTTTCCAGTCTTTACTTCATTTGGCAAGACTAAAAAGTTTACAAACGCGTTCAATGAAAGTAACATTAACACTCATTCTCAATATATAGGTCCATTTGAAGAAAACAAAAAAGTGAAAAATGAAGTTCAAGATTTATTTAGAAATTTTATTTTTTCTGAATCTCTAGTGACAGAAAGTGATAAATCTAGCTTTTTGTGTGAATCATGGTAAAATTCATGCCTCTCTAGTATTGGGAAATTTTCATACTTAGTAACGAAGGTTTCAGCTTTCTGATAATATTTGCAAGTTATTAATACTTACAAAAATTAGATTATTACAAGATGCACATTTACTTTAATGATACATATTTTGTCCTCAACCTCAAGTATATTTTTTAACAATGCCTGGTAATAAAGAAACTTTCTGGGAGAATGCAGTTTTGCCTACAGTTTCATGGAAAATATTTACTGTACTCTGTCACCATATCGTCTAGCTAATCAGGGATGTAACTGAATTAAATATTTTATTAATGGATAAAATATTACTAAAACATCAAACAATATATAATATAATATAATATAATATAATATAATATAATATTACTCAGGGACTTCAGTCTGAAATTTAATCGAACTTAATTGATATCAGCATTTGCATTTGATGCTGTTACTGCAAACATTCTTAAATTTGTTTTCAGAATTACAAATTTCACAACTTATAACCAGGGAATTTTCCCACAGACCTCTATAACCATTATTACATCCTTATATATACTAATAGCTTTCACTTTCAACCACAGGCTTGAATGGATTTGTTACCATAGTCACACATAAGCTTTATATTCTCAGCTGTGTACTGTGCCGTGTGTGCTACCAAAGGTATCTACGTATGCATTTCACCTTCCCTTTTATTATCATTATAATGTCATAAAAGATAAGTACGACTTTTACCATACTTGCCTGTTACAAAGCTTTACTTGCAAACAGTCAGGTTAGCACATTATCTCACATAAATCTTATCATAATCAACTGAAGATGTTATTTTAAACTTAAGCATAGCACACATTGAGAGTGATAATTTGCGAGACTGGTGCAGTAGCAGATCAAAGTGGGAGGGTGGGGCAGTGGGATATGTGCCCAAATGAATTTATTTAAACTGACGTGATTTCGTTTTTGAAGACAACTCCCAACTATATAGTAAATATCAAAGACCGTAAACGGGAGTGTTAGCTCATGCATTGTCGTGCTATAAAAATGTAGGCACAGTCAGTTTTAGATAACAGTCAGTGAGTGGTATTGTGTTAGTTGTACCAAGAAGTTATATAACTTCTTGGTTGTACGTTGCTTTGGTTGTTACGACCTTACATCGTGTTGCATAAAGTGCTTTGCTACAAACAGACGTCTGTCTGCTGACTTATTATTGTCACTCTCTTTTAAAATTGCTCAGTTTTAAAGATACCATCAACTGTATATACGCACTTATACTTGGCTCATAATCTAGCTCGTTATATTCAGTTTATATATTATTACCTGGTTTGCCACAATTTTTTTAAACATCTGACGTAATCTATCTATTGCAAAATCAAAGTAGGGCCTATGTTAAGTCATCTGCCATTTTGTATAAGCATATAGGCCGGGGCCGTAGCAATAGTCCGAAGGTTCAATAGTCCGAAGGTTCATTGGTCCGAATATTCACTATAGAACCTTCGGACCAATGAACCCTTGATTAAAAAATCGATGAAAATGTTACAACTTTTCGGACCAATGAACCTTCGGACCAATGAACCGTCGGACTATCGAGACGCCCCCTATAGGCCTACCCTGTATCTATACTTAGTAATCTTTATATCGTACACAATTAACTTATTCCTCTACAGTTTAGTGTAACATTTGGGCAAACTTTGTTTCGATAAAGAAAGTACAATAGACTTTCTCTATTTGCTCGACAGTATTGCCATGTCAAAGATTAAACCCAAAAATGGAATTTATAAATCTATAACATTTTCACTGTTCAAAACTTCGCTTTTTCATACGCAGTCTGAACACGTCACAAGTCACAATCCCAACTGTGATCACTGGTTTTTCGCAGTGAAGAAAAGTAGCCCATTGCTATTGACATGCATGCACATGTGTGTCGAGAGACAATAAATCTCCAATTGTCAGCTCATACTGTATACAAACAAACCATTGAGTACAAGAGGGTAACATTATTCAAACGTCTCTGCACTCCGTAGCATAACCTGGCTCTTGGCCCGTTTTACTACAGGGGATAGACTGGAAATGATAACACAACGAAATAACGAACGTATATTGTGATCTTGGTTTACAAACAGTGTATTTCGGTAAAAAATAGTTTTTCGTTGTCCCTTGTATAATGATGATAAAATAGTAAATTGTTTCTTAAGAGACAAATGTGTTAACTACCCACGTGTATGCCATTTAGATCCTCTATTCAACCTTACATCATTAAGGTCGCAAAAAACTTTTTGTACATCCCTTTACATCGCAACAACATGCCTCATACGTAAATGACTCTTTTTAAAACGATTTCAGTGTACTTCAAATTCGATCATGGTTCTCCGTGAATTATGCCACAACTTGTTCAAAATGTTCTTTTGTGACCTTGATTACATTAGATGTCGCCACAATCTGTTTCAAAATTTGATTATCAACGTAATCGGGGCTGCTGTAGTCGGCAAAAAAGGCCATCCAAGAAACTACACAAAGCTGAATTCAGACGGTCATTTTTGTAGTGAACGCCGCATAGGAATTTCAATAACTATTGAATCAAAGTGCATTTGTCTTAGGCACTATTTTGTACCACAATCAAGTTTCAGTATATTATAACGGACAGTTTTTTGAAAAAATAAAAAAAAAATTAAATAACTAATACATATATACAGTATGGATAATACATGTTTCTAACAAGAATGTTTCTTTTTGGAAAATCGTCTTTAGAATGCATATTCTTTAAATAGACGCCCAAGATATTTGATAAGAAAAAAAAGGGAAAGATCAGCTCGGTGGTCATCCTGATCATTAAAACCTAGATTACATTTGCCATGGGCGCCGTGCGAAAAAATCATGTACGTTTTTCGGTGCGATTTTTTTTTTTTTTTTTTTTTGACATCGTAAGTGGCTACGAACGGGCAACGGCGATACACGACGTGAACTTGCAGGCCTTGAAGTCACGTAGGAAAAAAAAAAAAAAAAAAAAAAACAGAAGCACGAATTTTAGGACCGTACGTCCCCTACGAATTTTGAGTGCAGTGGAGGTCGTGGAGTTCGTGGAGGTAGAGGAAAGGTTTCAATAGAAATGCACAAACCTGCCATGCGAGTTGCACGAACCACCTGAGATGCCCTTTCAAGCGGGGACGCTAATGGCAAGGAGCGATGGCCGTGGAAATAAAGGGTACCGGAGGAGACGAGAATAAGTTAAAATTGTGCCGGAAGTGTGATGTCATGTGACGTAAAGTGGTGTTAGAAGCGAAGCTGAGTGGTCATTTTTTAAAAGCTGTAGGTGAACGGGAGAAAAGACGTGTAGTCAGAGGAAAAAGCAGTTTTCCAAACAACTTGGTAAGATAACAATTTTTCTTAACGCATTTTAGGCAGAGAATACTTGTAGAAATAATAGGTGCATGATATGAAAACGTGACACGGAACTTGAAGGTGCAAAATCGTGCTTAATTTGCAGTCTATTTGTTTTGAAATACATGCTGCATCGACCGCCAGCGCGACAAAGAGCGTCAAGGGAAAATAATTCCTGGGAGGCTATAAATCGTTGTCATGTGGAATTTTGGCATTTATATGTCCATATCTAAGTATTTTTGGGTGTTTTGTGGTATGTGCTGCAATTATTACGATGTTTTAGAGGTCCTGAAGGACCTTATAAAAACCAGGAAGTAGCTCGTAACTAACAACTGAATCATACCGATCTACAACTGCTGTGCAAAGATGTATCTTTTTTAATATTGTAACGAATTTTTAGATCTTTATATGTCCATCTGACATGAAATTCCACACTTTTCACCAATTACTTGATTCCTTCCCTGCGATCTAGCTACGTCCTAGACGGACGCAAGGCACCTAAAAACCGTGCGTCCAAAACGTAGTTGGGACCTAGGCTTTACTCCGTGCGAAGGGAGCAAGTTACGCTTGTGACCGAGGCTTAAGTGAATTACACTGTGAATTTAAGTGAATTTAAGTTTTAAACACCTCTACGATTGTTATGCCTCCTAAAAAAATCAACCATGATTATGATCACAGCAGGCTCACTGACCAATGCCATTTACGATAATGCTACTTCTACTTGCTTACGATTTTAATTTTTTTTCAAAGCTTTTATCTTGACAAATCTGTAGGCTACGCAGACCGTGAAGCCGTAGAATCCTTGCGATTCTTTACGATTTGGCACGGCCACCGCCCGCCTCCGCACAGACACAATACGAAACAGGGGCGTAACCAGACCATTTAAAATTGTACGCACAGATTTTGAAAATTCCCAGGTACGATTATATTCCTTGAAAAATACACTGAATTTATGGAGAATAATATCATGGTTGGCTCAAAAAATTGTACGCACAGTGCATCCGTGCGTATGCCTGGTTACGCCCCTGCGAAAAGGGATGTGCGGGTAGCATGCGAGCATCGTACGTGTGTATGGCATCTTCATGGACGTAGTTGTACACTTATTGAACGTTCAATTACAACCCTAGCTAACTGCCCACGGTCTCTTCATTTCTTGTAAATCGATCGAAAGAGGATACTTTCGGGTTTTGGGTAAATCTAGTCCCACGGGGACTTTAATTATGCCATTATGGCCTTTTCAAAACTAACAATGTCCAGGAGAATCGGTATAAACTAGCAGAAAGAATAGATAGAAATGCTGGGAAAGCAGGTGGACAACTGGATTTGTATATCCCTGAAGTCAAAACCTTGCAGCCTCCTTAGACATATGTCTTCATTATCATCTGCCACAAGTGGGGACACATTTGTCACGGCAAAAATTGAGTGGTGCATAATACAAAACAGCAGAAATGTAGAAGAAAGACGGAGTGCCTGATTAGATTGCCACTGTTCAATGATCCTCTTCCGCGGCTAGAATGGTTAAGGATTACATAGATTGCTTCTGCAGTTCTTTGATACCAAATCACAGGGTGTTCTTTATCTTCGTAGATATTTGAAAGGCAGTGATCTTAAGTCGGAAACGATAATACAGCCATCAATACTGCGCCTTTAAGAGTTATTTCGTTCAGGGGTACTAACGATTTCGCACCCAGGATAATATTCCCCGTTTACCGCCTTAAAATATACATCTATAGCTGCGTTGATGAGAGATCTGTCTACTGGGAATAACATTAAATGAGCAATAAGCTCTCAAGATGCTATACAGCTTGCATGGTTAAAGCATCAATGGGAAAATATTTCCTTGAAATATATTAGCTGAGACCTATTTTTACATTCAGCTTCCCACCAAAGGTTTTTAGTACATGCTGTAGAAGAAAACATTGACAGTAGTTGCTACGCCAACAACTGAAAAACAAGTTGCATAACAAACGGCGCTTGGCAAGCACAATTTTTGTCTAACACCAAGGAAATACCCAATGGGAAGAGTCAGCAGATTGACTATACCATAGGTTGTTAATTTTGAAAATACATGTGCGAGCGTGGATTTCTATGTAAACCGACCACTTCTACTACTTTGTTATACACTCACGACTAAAATAAAGTCGAAATGCCAAATTTATCTCTCATTCAGCCAAAA
Source organism: Lingula anatina (assembly GCF_051362555.1). Taxonomy (NCBI): domain Eukaryota; kingdom Metazoa; phylum Brachiopoda; class Lingulata; order Lingulida; family Lingulidae; genus Lingula; species Lingula anatina. Next base: position 48,728,954 of record NC_141767.1, read on the forward strand.
ATAGCTTTAAAACTTCACATTCTTCAAATTTTTGACAGTAAATTGACCTATTTAGCTGTCCCTCCAGTTCATAAAAGTCTAAATGACTGTGCGCGCATTGCATAATCATGTATTATCACGCATACTTATTCAAACAAGACTGCTGAAAGATAGTTATAACACAGAAAGAAAGCAGATCATTTTTCGGAAAATATGAAACGCTCTCCTCTGATATTTCTTTTAGTTATACTGTTTGAAACGATGTGGTGGCCCCGGGTCGGGTTTTGTGGCAAAATTTAACTTTAAATGCAACTTTAAATGAAAATGTACATAGCGGTCTTGCAAGTCGCTCACTGCATACCAACAATTCCTTAAAGGTTTATGTAACTGGCATTTCTATACCATGTGGAAAAACAATTTACAAACGAAAAAATGAACATATTTGCAGTCGTAGCACACGCTCAAAGACTCTATTTTAATTTAAATAATGGTCCTTGCCCCGTAAAGTTGCGACAATGCAAATTAACATCACGCTAAATTATGTGTATCCCCAGAGACAAGGGTTGAAGTTCTAATAAGATTTCCAGGTGTATCTGTTGGACTTGATTTCATTAAGTTTTCTTGTTGATGTAATTGTTTTTTGGACAAAACAGCAGGTCCACATTTTTTTGTACAGAAGTCTATGCATGTCATCTTTATAATTCTGGTATCGTGTCAGACATGACGTGTTTGCACTTAAACACATGGCAGAACAAAAGAATTGTCAAACCCTGCTGGGAGATTATCAAATTATTTGAACTACTTTCCCTCTAATATAATTTAAGTAAACTATGGTGCCTGACAATACCTTATTACAAGAAAACCCAGATAGCAAAAACGACAGCAAATTATTTCAGCTTTGAAATTATAGTAATTTGAATATATACTGTATTATCTTTAAAGTTTAATTTTGATGCAGTATCATTTAGAAATATAAAGCCCAGAAAGACCCCACCCTTGTCTCCCCGAATTTTCCTTCATGCCGTGTATATCAAAGGACGAACGTTTGCGTGCTCTGGCTATATAGGGAAGTGGCGTGGTTAATGGGGTGTTCCCACTTCACTACCAGACGTTTGCTTGAACGATAGACCTTAGTCCAGGTAGAGAGGAGGCAAGTACCTGACAACACAACCTCACAACAAGATATGCACATGCACCTGCAACATTTGACGGACCGAATTCCATCGGAAAGCTTCACTGCGCGTGAGACATGCGAATAGCACAACTGTCGAATCCACAGTCTTTCAAGAAAAAGACGCTTGAGACAGCATAACATCATTGCACATAGATCTTTCAAAGGAAATTATGTTACTCCCATTCAACACAGGTGTGACAGGAATGGTAGTCCTTGGAATGGAAGTATGCGGTTCCATATTATTTGTACAGGTTAGGGTTAGTCGGAGTATTGGTGCTCCCGTCACACTTATTCGGAATCAGCAGGAATCAAGCAGAATGAGTCTGAATGAAGAATGTTCAAAATTCGCACAACATTCGGGAAAAAGTTCAAATATGAACCTTAATTCTTGTAAGAGTACCGTTGGAAAACTCAGAATGCGCTTGAACCCACCTGGAATGATTAATGCACTTTCGACTGTATTAGCTCTCAAATGCAGCTCGAATGTAGTTGGAAAACTAGGAATATCTATAATGCTGTCAGAAGGCAGTCAGAATATTTAGAATATACTTCGAATGGCGTACTAGTGTAGTTCGATTGCTGGCTGAATTAATATTTCAGCTCATTCGAGGCACATTCAAAACATTCTTTTATTTATACCCCCGTCGTACTAGAGGCGGAATGATGAAGAATGGCGTCGGAAATACAATTCTTTGTGATTTCCTGGATATTCGAAGAGCATTCTAAAAATTCCGAGTGTATTCCAAATATTTTTACCCGTTCTGGCTCGAATGTTTTGCTCATGTCAAAAACATTCGAATTGCATTCCAAGTGGAAAATTATCGAATGCCATTTGTACAGTTTTCTAAATACTTAATAACAGCTGAAATACTTAAAATTACTTTTTTATATGTTTAGAATGTAACACGATGCCCAGAATGGTAACTGATCAGAATGTTTCGAATGTTGTCGGAATGCCGTGAGAATATTTAGAATGCAGTCATTGTGCAGTTAGAATACTTTTCAAATGCCATTCGATAATTTTCCACTTGGAATGCACTTCGAAAGTTTTTAACATTCGGGCCGGCCACAAGAATGGGTAAAAATATTTGGAATGCACTCTGTATTTTAAGAATGATCTTCGAATTTCCAGGAACGCACAAATAATTGTCTTTCCGACGGCGTTCTTGCTAATTTCGCCTCTAGTGTGACGGGGGTATTAGTATATGGGGCGAATGTCTCCTGTACAAAGTAATGGCGAAGAGACTAGCGGAATTACATTCCTGTCACACTGGCATTGCTTAAGCCTAGATTACATTTGAAATGCGATGCCCGCACGGTGCACGTATACTGCCCGTAATACCCTTTTCGTACGGCGTCTGAGCGGAGGTATAGTGGCCGTGCGAAATCGCACGGAATCGTACGGATTCAAGGCCTTGTAATGTAGACATACTCGGCGTAGTCCGTAAGTGGCCAGTCACAAATCAGTTGCGACGCCTCGGAGATGGGTAAAACCCGGGAAATTTGAACAAAATCTTGAGACAGATCTCACGATTTTGCACCCGTCGGAGGCGCTCTCCTTGTAATGTAGACATACTCGGCGTAGTCCGTAAGTGGCCAGTCACAAATCAGTTGCGACGCCTCGGAGATGGGTAAAACCCGGGAAATTTGAACAAAATCTTGAGACAGATCTCACGATTTTGCACCCGTCGGAGGCGCTCTCCGGACGCCTGCGGGTTGTCGCAGATTTTTTAGACATCGCCACACCCGTCGCGGTCCCCAACTTTGAACTTAAAATTTTAAGATTGCTCGCAAGATTTTTCACCCATTTTGGGCATCCCAGACACAATCTCCGATGACCTACTATGCCCTTCGATTAATCGGAGGCGTCCTCCGAATAATCTGAGACTAGTCGCAAGATTCTGTGTAGGATTGGAAAATCAGGTTGAGATTCAATGTCTGCGAGTAGTCTCCGGCGCCCTCCGACTGAATCGGAGGCGCCCTGCGACGATTCGTACGGTGGAATCGTAGTAAATCGCCGTGTATATGAGGGCGCCTCCGACCGGATCGCTAAAAGTTTGAGACGCTCTTGCTGCAGGAGGCTGCCCACAAGGAGCCTCTGGGGCGGAATCAGCACCAGCTTCTCTGCAGAGTTGAAGTGACTGTTCTATGTACAACCAGATGAGGGATACCACGCTACAGTACAGTGTACAGAGAGAAATACAGATGACCGATGTCAGAAAACCCTCCTTTTCCCCCACATATACCCAGGGGGAAAAATTACAAGAAAAGACGCTCGCAGATATAGTCTCCGATCGCCTCCAATGCAATCGGAGGCGATCGGAGGCTAATCCCACGATTTTTCGACAAAACCGGGTCAAAATCCTTAAAAAAATCTCAGACAATGTGACTGCTCCACTTTTATTAGGATTATTGCTAGGATTGTTCAAGGATTCTTTATTTTCTACGACGACCCCCGGCCAAAACTAATCCCCGACAGATCGCCAACATTGTGACTGGGCCATAACTCCTTACGATTAAAAAAAAATCGTACGGACAATTTCGTCGCACGGAGCCAGTGTAAATGTAATCTAGGCTTAACAAAGTATGCAGCAACATGCCGTACTGTTCAGCACAGTTGCAAAACAGTACTGGGATCATATTCCAACAGGGTAGTTCTCGTTGCCATGCAGCACATAAGCTCAAGTTGACAGTGTCCTTTAATGGCAAGCATATTCTCCCGATTTATGATCAATTGAAAATCTTTGGGACCATTTGGGCAGACAAGTCGCCCAGAGGAATCCACCTCCTGTAAACAGGAGGAGGTATTTCAGGAGTAGTGGGACCGAATCACATAAGAACCAATCCAAAGATAAGAGCATGGCATGCGTCCGAGACTTGATGCATCTGTCTCAGCGCATGGAGGCCATATTCCATAATATGCCTAATATTCTGACTTTGATGGGGTTTTGAATCTCTCAAGCACACAACTATTGACTACATTTGAATGTCTTTACTACAGTAACGTTATGCAACCATAACAACATATTTTAATATCTCTCTCTGTCTCGTATGTGTTACTTTGATAATGAATTATAAATAAAATAGGACCCTCTGGAACATCAGTATAACAAACTAGTGAATTATTTTGCCTCCTCTTTTAAGTCACCATTCTAAGCAAATCGGCCTTCATACAACCTTTTTAGTCCGTGGTGATTTCTATTATTCAAACCATGTAGGCCTACAATATTCTCTCATCTAGTTGTTGATCTATATATGCAGAAGAATTGACTTTACAACATGATGATTGAATAATTCTGTCAGTAAAAGTCATTAAATTTATACGTTTGGTTTGGTTTTACACTCGACCAAAAAAGTTCGGAAACATCGTTATTTTGAACAATTATAAAATAACGATATTAGCTAAGGTAAATATTTTAACCAAATATTGATGGATAATGCACCCACCATTCGTTTTTTTTATATACACTGAATATTTTCCCTCTACATTACATAGTTTTAAATTATTGAAAAACAATTTCATGTTTCCAAACTTTTTTGGTAAAGTGTATATATATTGATGTTGGTATTTTCAGTGCTAAGGTTCGTGAGTTGGGCAAAATTGAGTTGGCCCACCGGTGAAAATTACTTGTGAGTAAGCGGGTAGTCAGTCGGTTGCACAGTGTCGTATTTATCGTAGAGAGAGTTATCTTGGAAACCTAACATTTTTTGAGAATTTTTTTTTTTTTTTTGGGGGGGGGGGGGGATATCGTCAATTTTAACCTCAACACCATGTTATTCAACGAACTTGACAAACAAGTAGGCCTATTATTATGTTCCCTCTCCCTCTACATGCACTTGGGATATTCCTTTAATATTGTAAATTACCCTCCTGTATGTCAACAGTGATCAACCGTTTGAAATAATCTACAACCTTAGAATAGCTTACTTTGATATGAGATCCGCAGTAGAATGTGAAATTACCATGGCATGAACTACCCTGGCATATTGGGAGAACGTATTCGCAAAACGTGTTTTACTTCACGTCAGACATGTTAAACTGTTATCAGTGTTGGCATGGATGTTTGGTTTTTAGACAAGCATCAGCTTTGAGAATTCAAAAGTAATTTATAAAACCATTATTGCACAACAGATAAAGGCTTTGCATTAAGGCTTATATCTGAAATGGCAAAGTGATTACACATTAAAAATAATTGTCTTCTCGAGATGCCAGGCCAGTTAATATTGGGAACATTTCCCCTTAGGTTTTTAATGAACTGTTCACGTGAAATTTGTTGTCTTCCACATTTCGTTTTAGATTTCAAATTATAACCTGCTAATAAAGGCCTTTAATATGTTGTAGTGCGTCTAAATTTGTTTTACCGCATATAATAAAAGTAAAGCATGTAACTGTTGAAAGGGATGAAGAGATTTAATTCCCAGAGATTATTTTAACTGCTTTTCTGCAAAGCAGACTGCAAGGCACTTCCATTTATTCTTCTAAAATACATTTATATCTAATGTCTCAATTATGGGCTCTCATGGTTGCCTTTTATACTGTCGGTATAAATCACAGATAGATTCGAAGAGATGTTGCGCTGTCTCAGGTCAAGCATTTTCAATGCTCTGTAGCAACGTATTCTTGGTCGAAGGTCGATCACTGAAAACAATACCATTGGATTAAAAGATTATGCCTAATCAACCTTTTTAATATACCTGACTTGGAAAATTTATGTAGGTTGGCGAGGGCCCGTTGAACTCTGGGATTGCATCTTGAAAGATGCTCAGGATCTCTAAAGATGTTCTCAACCGATTACATACCCTCTACCAGATATCACTATCACTAGATATTCACAGATAATGTCTCTGGCTAAATATGACCAATCTTCAAACTGTGACCCTGTTCTGAAATCTCTATGTTGATTACATGGCTGATAATTGTGTGCATAACTTATATCAGGAATTGTCACTTAACTAAGTACATTGTAACAACTAACAATACAGTTTATTGTTCTGAATTTAATCAGTTGCTCTTTTGTGACATAAAAATAGCCCCTTCTGAATGGCTTGTTACTACTTATTGATATTTACTGAGGAATCTCCTGTAGAAGCTCCCTACAGAGTGGGTACAATGCCATTCGCGCGTGTGTAGATTGCTTCCATCTGGCCAAAAGTTACAGGGTGACTCAGGCCCGTAGCCGGGGGTTCGGGGGGTTCGAAAGAACCATCCCTTTTGCTGGGAAAAGGTCCACTCTGGGTAAAATTTGATCTAGGTACATGAAGTTTTTATGGAAAAAGGTCCACTTTTTCAGAAAAAGAACCCCCCTTTTGAAATTGCTGGCTACGGGCCTGGTGACCGGTGGAAATGTGCCCATAATAGCTGTCGCCCTGGAAGAGGGTACCGATTACAAGTTATTTTGTCGAAAAGATGTCGACAGAATAATGGTGAATTATGTTTTCCTGAGACAACACAAGCTATCCAGTGCTTTGGCATGTAAAGCAGCCCTGGCTGTATACCATAATGGTGATTCAAGTTCTATTAGAAAAATGCACGTTTCGGCCATAATAGACTTTTCTAGTGTCTCGGCAGATCGCCACGTGCTATCACAAATGACAGAGTCAAAACGGATTAGCCAGAAAATAAAGCATACTTCCAATCGTGTTGCAATGTCCAATTCTGTGCCCTTCTAGCCCACATGACACGCCATCTCGAATGTTCTTCAAGAACCTCACGTCTGGCAACTGCTGTGTATGTCGGCATTTTGATACTGTCATTTTATATTAGTTTATTCAACCATTGTCAATATATTATATAATACACATGATAGGAAAATTGTGTTGCCATCTCAGTTTTTTAAATGATAAAATAAAATCAACAGCAAAAATAAAAAGAGGTATATTGGTAATATTACTATGTTTTATTATAAAAAAAAGATGTGGAGGTTGGATTGAAGTTTAACTTCCTCTAAAAATTAATAGTGTATATTTGCTCGGAAGAAATTGAAAGCGTTAATAAGCAGGTTGAGTAGTATCGTTCATATTTTTTTTTTTTGGTTTTGGAGGCCACCCTTTCCAAACAAATGCTTCTGATCCAACCCCACTATTCTTCTGCAAGCATCTGTAAGTCCGTCTATTCTCTTAATATCCTTCTCTGCGGCACGTCCATACCTTGTCATTTAGAGCGACCCCAAGCAGTAATATATATCTGATGTAAACAGGCTTCTTCTCATAATTGTTCTCTCTTTAGTCCATCCGTTTGAGTATATCAGTCAAAAAAAAATAAATAAATAAAAAATAAACAAATAAATAAATAAATAAATAAAAATAAAAAGACTTGCAGCTTTATTCTTAAGTTTTGTTGGAACCCACGTCAGATTTTATAGTTGGTCTGCCTCAAATCCACGAGCAAGCGTTAACTCTGAAATATTGTCCTCCCACACATCTTGACAATTTTTCCCGCGTTGCTGTTTTGTGAGCTCGCGAAATTTACCACGATCGATACTACATCCTTTATTATTAGTGATAAGATGTAATGGCATATGTTTTCTTAGTTGGATGAAATAAACCGCGAATAAAGGTAGGAAGATATGAACCATTTTTGTTGCAAACGCTTTTCTAAACGGCATGTTGCAATACACATGACCTGTACAACACAGCATTAGTTGCAGTAAATTCACTATTTTCACAAACGCATAACTTCTGCAATGTACGGTAAACAATCAATCTGTGACAGCTGGGTACCACATGCAAGCGATATAAAAACAGCCCCACAACTCGTGCTTGTGTACTATGAGGCTCTCTGTTGGACAGAAATCCGCAGATGAAACGACCGCACGTTTTGTATCTTGCAAAGACATTTGGAGACAGAGATACGCTTTTAGCTTAATTGGTGACTTTGGTGAATTGATTTCACGCGAATTTTCACCTTGCGGAAGCTGCAGTGACAGTGACTAGCTCATTACGTACATATTGATTTTCCGAAAGATTTGCCTTTGGATATAAAAGGAAAATCACGACTTCGTCTTGTATAAAAATAATCGCACCTCAAAATGGATGTGGATTGTAGAATGCCCGAAGCTGGAATTGCTAAAGCTATACAGGAACTTAATGCAACGTCTGCGGTTTCCACTTTTGATAATCTAACAAATGAAACTGAGACGTGGAATGAAGATTTTTTCAATATTAGCACCAACATTTCCAGGGTGGTTCCAGAAGTTCCAAAGTACATTCTAATTACTGCAACGTCTTTTTACATAATTATGTTCTTGCTTGGACTAACTGGCAATATGCTGGTTGTGTATGTTGTGCTGAGGAACCGGGATATGCACAGTTCAACACATTTGTTTTTGGTGAATCTCAGCCTTGCTGATCTTTTGGTGTTGGTTATTTGCATGCCGACAGCTTTGATTGACTTACATGCAAAAGACGTGTGGTTATTGGGAGAAGGTTTATGTAAGTACTCTTTCTACTCTCTCTCTCTCTCTCTCTCTCTCTCTCTCTTAATAATTATCGTTTCAGGGGAACATATGGATTCTGGCGGTAGCTTTTAAAGGGCTCAGATGTTATTTTCTTGTTCTGTTAAGATACATTAGCCTCAGTATACTTAACGTGTGTGCAATCGTCTTATATTAGCAAGTGCCAATTTAGTTAATAAGTAGTAACTCTTCTGGGCATTTGTTACATTTTTCTCCCTTAAGCCTCGTTATATTAAGTAAACTTAAAGGGATAATAACTCTTCGTTTCGGTCAAAAAATGAATTTTCCTGGAGTAAACAATAATTTTCCCATACTTACCAATTGTTAATGAATCCATTTTTACATTTAAAGTTAGTCCCTGGTTTTTTTCTAAAAAGTTTGGTTTTTTGTTAAAATCTCTTAAGAGATTTTACAGAGTATAACCATCAATGGAGGTCACGTGGTCTAAAGACAAGCTAAGATATCAGAATAATAGCTATAACTGCCGTTTTTGTGGTAAAACAGAATATATTATATTTCTTTGAGTTATTCACAATGTTTTTATTGTGAAATATATATCTCATACGAAGAGTTATTATCCCTTTAACATTATCAACATGCGGTGATGTGGTGAGGATTGGTGTCGTTTGATAACATTGGTATCTAAATGATACAGAAGTCAAAGTGAGATAATACACCGCTGATAGACTGAGTGTTATCATTACTTTTTTTGCCTAGAGCGACTAAGAAACACAAACCATACACATCTCAATTCTCTGGTTTATCCTTTCCAATCACTTTGATTGTTGCAACAAGAAAGTCTAAAAATTGGGAGTGTCCTACTTACAAACTATAGAAAAATGGAAACCGACAGAGAAAACACGCGTTGGTGATGTTCTGAGAGTAATTTGAATCACCTCCAAGATATTTTATTGTGAAAGGAGAAAAACTTATTAGTAGGTAGTCAAATTTATATATGTCTTACCCGAGATGCAAATCCAGACGGATTGCCATTCCGCCTTAGTGAGATGCAAGATGGGATTTTACATATTCAATAAGTGATTTCGAACACCGAATTTAATGACTTGAACCGCAGTCAACGCATTGCTAACTTTGACCCGCACCTCAACCCCTCGTCCCCCAAATCCTTTTAATCCACAACAAAATGTCAAAAGAATTTAATCAAAAAGCTGATTTGTTGATTAAGAAAATAATAACACCAGGCCAAAAAGGACATTCATGATTACCCCTCCCCAAACGCCGCTATTACGTTACCAAGATGATCCAGTAAGAAGAGTATAATTTCATGATATAAAATATCAACTATAGGTAAACTATATTGTATTGTTTTTAAAATTTTTGAAGAAAATCAATACGCCAAGTTACAAAGCGGAGCTTTTACATCAGTTTGAACCACAAAGGGAAACTAGAAAATGTATTTAATGGAATTAACCATACTAAAAATATTGTTACGGCTATTGGTAGCAGAGAATTTGTATGTAATTTTAAATCACCATACATACTTACAGTAACGCTAAAATTACTTTTGAACGAAAAAACAAGAATATCGATTTATATCTTAATGGTTACAAAATCAAGAGTTATGCCTTCTGTTCTTGTAATTTAACATTGTCAACGTTTATTGCGAAGCATACAATTGACATCGAAGTCAGTATATTTAGTTTTAACAGTTTGAATCCCATAACACTTTTCCGCATCCTGTGTCTTATCAGGCCTTGCAATGTACCGGTATACTCGACATCGCTATCAAGGCGTTTTAGCATCACTTCCCATTGAAAATTCATTGTTTATTGTTGACTTAAAATGCATTGTAGCCTCCAATCTGGATATTGTCTTTCAGAGACGGAAAAGTTTAAAAGAACCAATGCGTACTGAATAAAGGTTAAAGCAATTATTTCTTACCGAACTTAAAAAAGGAAAATCAAGTAGAGTTTTTCACACTTCAACTTCGTTATATTTTAATTTCAGTAACATTCAACGGGGTGCTCTTCAAGCAAAGGTTAAAATTGTGTCATGTCCCACAAGACCAATTTAGTCAACTTCAATCCACTTCTAGCACAGTTTTTTTTTACATAGCTTTAGCTTAATTTCCCAGTTTTAGGACGGCGTTGAATGGAACCTATGTGTCTGATTAATGAATAACTCAAAATGCATTACGTTGCTTTTTTTGTTAACGTTTGGTTGATGCTGAATAAAAAACCACATTTACGTAAGTTGTGCGTGATATCAGGTAGAGGTTCACCAATATACATGGGAAAAATATCTTTATCGGGAAATGAGTTCGTTTAATCTATAGAAACTAATGCACGACTAGGTGTGCTGTTTCACGTAGGTGCTAATGCTTGTTTACCACATTAAAAAAGAACAAGCACGATTCTGCAAAAGGTATAGCTGGACCTGCCGACTCAAACACGGGAAAATGCCCATCAAAGTTCTGCATAAGCACTTGTCGATGGCGTCCTGCATCCTGAGCACAATGTCGGGAATTGTAATTCCGCGGGGGGTTGTATTCTCACAACACAAGATACGCGTGATACCGACGATACGCACATTTTATTACCATCAAACTGTTTGACGAGATATGTTTGGGTTCTTAATGTCCGTTGCAAAATGGCTGAAAGTTGGGTAAATAGCTATAGATTTCTTGACAATACGGTTATGGTCCATTTGCGTTGCAAACTTAATTTGAGGAAATATTTTGTATACAACTGTACCAATGTTTCTCCATCGTAAATGGAGATGGATACATATAGTAATTCTTGCAACAATACTACAATTACTAAGCATTTTGTTTAAAAAAACTACCATTTATACCAAGGTTTACTTTTTTTATTTCAATGCTTTTAGAGTTTGTGCAACAGTGCATGAACATAAATTTGGTGCATGTTTTTTCTACAAATTTGTTATACCATTTGAGTGATCTTTTTATCTTAGACCGTCTGAATTTCTATCTAAGTAACAAGTTCCACAGGTACATGTACGGCCCAACACACACGGAACATGAATACATACATCACCACCATCATCATCATCATCAAGGGTATGGAGTTCAATAATCGCGTAACATTTTGATCACACGGTCAGGGTTAAAGGGGTTTGAAAACAAGAAAACTTTTCGGTCTGGTCATTTTTGGCCCAGTTTACAGAGAGCAGGGTAAAATTTCATTACAAGAAGATCTTTAAATTTGAATTTGGAACTTAAACAAGAGGTCAGACGAAGCATAATCTGTTTTATTTATTTACTCTTTTTTGTCAGGACGGTTTCCATACATTTTTGTATTATTGGTATGTTTTCAGGTAAACTTGTACCTTTCTTGGAGAACTGTACAGCACTGACCTCCACCCTGACCATCCTGACGGTCAGCTTTGATCGTTACTACGGAATATGCCAGCCACTGCGAGCCAGAACGGTGAAAATGTTACGAAGATCTCATGTATGTATCCTGGTCACGATCATATGGATAGTCGCCATTGCCATATGTATTCCTTTCACATTGATTCCAGTCTACAGAAACTCTAAGTTCAAGGATGGAACCCCCATAAAAGTCTGCAGAAATACTATCAAAGATAGCTGGAAGACTGGTTATATTATATTTGTATTTTGTTTCTTTTTTGTTGTGCCCTTTTTCATTCTGGTCGTCATTTATAGCATAATAACTAGACAGTTGAGTAGGGAATCGTTTCAGTTACGAGGACAGCACGAACAGGCGGCACGAGTTCGTCTGCGCACTAGAAAACAAGTCATAACTATGCTAATTGTCATAGTCTTCTTATTCTTTTTATTTCACTTGCCTATTCGTGTTGTCAGTCTTTGGGTTGTGTACGCATCAAAAGAGGAAATGGAAGCTCTTGGGTTAGAGGGATATTACAACTTACTTGCATTTGCAAGAATAATGTTCTATTTACATTGTGCGACAAATCCTATCGTTTACAATGTGGTGTCCACAAAATTTAGAATGGCAACTGCAAAGGTATTCTGCAGTAGGCAACAGCTGGAACTATCGCAAAAACGGTCTTCTTATTCCAGGCAGTTTTCGCGGTCGTTATCGAATAGAAGCAACAAAAGTGATTCGAGCTGTGTCACGGATCGCATGTCAATAAGGACAAGATCAACATCTGACTATGTCATGTACAAGAGGAATGAACATCGAGTAGAATTGACTTAATTACTTATACTTACTAACGCCGAAGTTGGTAATAGTGTCAGAAAATCAGTTTTAATCCAATACTACGGAGCTTTGTTAGTATCATATTAACTTTTCTTATTTTCATTTAAGTTTTATTATACGGAATTTTCACCGCGGTGAAAATTATTTTTACCGCGGTGAAAATTAATTTACACCGCGGTGGGAATTAATTTTCACCGCGAGGGAAAATAATTTTCACCGCGGTGGTAATTCCTGGCCATCTTGGCCCGGGTGATGCATACATGTAGGTTATACGAATCCAAAAATTACCAGATGTCTGGGAAGGAAGTTGATAAAGACACTCACATGCACATGCATGCGGTTTAACCAGTCTATGTGCCAATCATCCCAGGAATGTGGAGGAAGCGGGCAGTATTCGCATAGATAAAAAATCACCGAAATGCTGCAATGTTGTACGTCGCTTTTCCCTTTATAATAACGCGTATTATTGGGAATATTGGTAGAAAGAAACCTCTCCAAGGAAACCGAGATTACATCTATTAAGATAAGATGTATGGACAAATACATCACACAAATATTTAAAAATACATTGTCCAAAATTAACGTTAAGTATTTAGTAATAACAATGGGATTCCCTTTGCATAAAACTGCAAGCGGGACTTTGATTATATAGGTGGTAAATATAGATGGGAAACCTAAGTTAACGGCAGTGGCCCCACGAACAGATCCACCAGCCTTGTGTATGTACAATAGTATGCACCGTGACGGCATCTGGCAAATGTAAGGTTCTCATTACCTATTCATCACCCGGGCCGAGATGGCCAGGAATTACCACCGCGGTGAAAATTATTTTCCACCGCGGTGTAAATTATTTTCCACCGCGGTGTAAATCATTTTCACCGCGGTGAAAATTCCATAAAATGAAACTTAAATGAAAATAGAAAAAAAGTTAATATGATACTAACAAAGCTCCGTACAATACAATCTGATAAACGCGGCGTCTGACCAGATCTTATATATTTCATTTTACGTAAATGTATTGAATGTGACTAATTATGATTCTGTACTACATGTGTGTAAGTTAACTGCCAACTATTCATTACTTTGTGCGTGAAATGTTGGATGAACAATTTGTCAGCGAAATATAGCAGATACTTTGGTTACAAAGAGACGATTTCTTATTAAATTCAGACATAAGAACGGAACGATAACAAGATTTAGACCCCCTTACACTGGACGGCGGCCTTTCTGTGTCCCGTAGTACGACCATTTGAGAGTAAAAAAAAAAAACAAAAAAGTGCCGACAACTGGCCCATCATTATAAGCATTCATTCTGCAACCAAAGCGATGCCTGTGCCTCATTTCTACAACCACAGCGATGCCAGTTTCATGGTCGGACAAAGGACGCAGAAGGGACGCCGTTCAGTGTAAAGGGTATTTTTCTAGTTAACTTTGTTTTGGTAGTTCAAGTTGTTTTTTGTTCATTTACCTCACTTTTATTGGCACCTTTTACTAATACCAAGCAAGTAGTTTTATCAGGTGAATATCTGTGCGGAACATTGGTTCCTTAATCTCATCGTAAAATCTGCCTGTGTATGCAAGATACACTCCACGTTTGGGTCTTTGGTTTTCAATATCCGCCGTGAAATAAACCTAATTTTCAAATTGATTGTTATCAATATGATCTAGAAAATATGCAAGATGTTTAATCATGTACCTACCCATATCAATTTTCTATAGGATACAGGCTATATGATCCAGCATCCTAGGATAAAATAGATCTACAATTTTTCTAGAGGCCCCATTAACAGATAACAGCAGAAGATAACAGCAGCTTGGCAGGATCACTATTGCATTAGAAGTGATATCCTGTATGTGCTCAGCGTTTTCTTCTCGTGCTTCGTTTGCTATTGCACTATAATGCAATTTGATTTACCCACAAATGCCCCACTTAAGGACACTTTAAGTTAAGAAAACGTTTGCGTAAAAACTACTCTTTTCCACAAACGTGGCCTACAGATTTTTTGTACGCGTTCTATAGAATGTTCCACCAATTTTCATATTGATCTGGTTCACTGACGAGTCCATTTTTTTAATTTAAGACCAGAGGATGTGGGACATTATTCTTTGATGTTATTTTGTCACAATTGGGTGCGCTATATCTTATCGATAAAGGAAGACCATTCAGGCCTTTAGATTAAATGAATAATTCAATCATTGGAAAAGATCGATTTAATAGTAATCTGGCTTTACATGAAACTGCATTTGCTTCTTTTTGCTGCCGTGATCTGCTATCTTTGCATTTCAATAGGTTTTGAAGACTTCATGCACTTAAACTGGCATTTCATTTCCACGTCACAGACGGAAAATTTGCACACATTTCAACTCAATCGAGATTCCTCATATGAAAACAGATCAAACGCTCAGCGTGCCCCTATCTTTATACACTTTACATCGTACGTTTGTTAACTCGTTTCCCATGGTTCATTTAGTATAATACTTAATATTGTTTATGTACTCAATTTTCCTGTGGCTTTGGATTCGCATGCTCTCCATTCAATTATTGGTGTTGTTTGTGTTCTCCTGCACATATCTGTATAAAGTAACGTGTTTTACTTATTTTTTCATAATAAATATTTTGAGCAGTCATCTTGCCTCTACTTTTTGGTCTTTTCATTTCTGGTATGCAGACACTGGCAAGTGAAGTAAAATATACATAACTACTGTATGAGTTACTATTTTTATTTTGGATGTAGCGCAAATTTTAATTAGCAAATATTAAATTGAGCTTAAATGGGGCTCTACACCCTTCGTAAGATAATTATTGGGTGGTATATAATTCATAAAAATGTCCGTCTGTGAAACAAGAACAAGACCATAACCTTTTTTGCAACTTATGAAATTGATACACATCTTAAATGATCGAATCTTAATTCCCAATAGAAAAAAATACTTTTCAAAAGAATATATCTATCATTGCAAAATCAATTATTGGATGAAAATTTAAAGTAACCCATACCCCATGTATATTACGAACCTAAAGCTGTAAGTTTATCCCCTAAATGTTAATAAGCATAACTCGATAAGGCATAGCCTTCATCACGTTAATAACAAACTACAAGACTGACATTCTCTTATCAAAAGTTATGGTCACCGTCGCTCTGTATTACTGGAATACGACAAGGAACTCGGGGTAAGCCTGTGTATCGGAGAATATCACGAACATGGTTGGAGCGGATGGATTGTCAACAACTGAATCGTAGAGACTGTGCTTGTCATTTGGATCCTTCTGTGGAGGGACGATTAGGCCCTGTTTACCTTGTACATATTCTCCAGTAAGCACGCGGCACAGATACAGGTGCTTATAGCCATTGGCATTTGGCCGAGCGTAGGTATTTTGGGCGCTGTAAGATGCATTCACCGCAAAGTACACGCCATTTCCAAGGACAGTTGCTGAAATTAAAAATACATGTTGTTTATCATGTACATTCAATGTCGTACGAGAGAGAGAGAGTTTTAGAGAGAGAGTTTTACTGAAAATTATAACAGGCACATCTATTAAGTTCATTCGTTTTTTTTCATTATTGTCGTCTAATTAATGGGATCTTTATCTGAAATTACCGTTTTTCCCACAATAACTTCGGTTGAAGCCATATTTATTAATACTAGGGAGGGTATCTTCACTGGTGCCGTGCCACAACACACGTTCTACAATAGTCCCCGCCTTGGCTGTTGCTTCCATGTGAGCTTTCTGAACGGAATATTTCTGGAACATACTTGGATTTTGAATCCGCTGAACCTAAGAAATATGAATAAACGTCGATACAAACAAAATTACCAATGGGACTATAATCATTTCCTGAAGAGTGGGTAAAATGACATTTTCTTTATCATTTCTACTTTTTCCTAAACCACACTCTCTGATATCCTTATTATTTCTTTTTCTCATCGACTTGGTTATGAAACATCGGAAAGATGGACGTACTACGAAAGAAAAAAACACGTGTTGATTTATTTTACCTTAATTATTTGATTAAGGGCTCTTCCTATTGTTTGTCTCAACAGCTGATCCACGCTTATGTACTCTTGGTCGGAAGGCTTTAAGTCTACACAGATATATGAGGTGTCTTTAGGCACTGTGGTCCACGTGGAGGGCAAATCAATCTCTCCTGGGAAACGAAGCAGATCAGTCACAACATATCTATGTAATGAATACACGAATTAAAACGTCTACTATACAATCATTTATCTACAATATGCTCCACTCCACTGACTTTTAAGTTTAAAAGTATCAGGTTGGATTTTAACGTGAAAAAGTACAATCTTACAGATAATAATCTAAATCTCTGTAATACAATTTGTAAAATGCAATCAGAAAAAAATTACCCACTTTTTGTGAAGTCCAGTCGCTTGACATCAGTTTCCATTTTGTCCGCCAGGCAAATTTCTTTCATCCTTGAAAAATCAATTTGACACTTATCGTTATTTTCATCGATGAAATTGACAAAAGTTTTTCCAGAAGAGTGAGCATCCTCGATTGCTGCATTAATATTATCCGGATAAGGTTGAAAACTTTCTTTGCCGTTGTCATCAACATCTAGGTAGCACCACTGAACAGTCTTGGCAAGCATTGCTGCCTGTCTCTTTTTGCTATCTGCGAGAAGTACTTGTCGAAACACGCTGTTAATGTCCTCCGTTACTGCGATAATGTCCTCTGAACTACCTTGGATGCGGATGCGTTTCAGGCGTGCCTTCAGTTCTACCGTGATCTTAACGTCATATTTTCTTTCTAGGGATTTAATTTCCTCAACCTAAGTTGTATAAAAAAGTATCTAAATAAACCAAATAATTAATTTATAAAATATAACTAAGCGAGTTATCAAATCATATATAAATGCCCCGTGCGGCTGATATCAGCGCAGTGAAATCACACAATATGTTTATTCTAATCAAAATTAGGGGTTTTGGGTGGAATTCCCTTAGTATGTAAGAGATAATGCACTACCACTCGGCATTCTATTCATCATACATCGGGCTTGCGGGCAGTGCATTATTTCCTGCATAATATTTTGCTTTAAACCACCAGGTGTGTGTGAACAGCAAGAAATGCCATTAAATGGTACAATGATGCTCAACATTAACTATTCAGCAAAAGATGTATCTTCTGGGAACGTTACTTTGGAGCTCATTAGCGGTATTAATAACGAGTAATGGACACACCAGGCATAATATCGCTACGATGGTGTGAATGGGAACTATGTCCCACAAAACAATGTTGACTAATGTTAAAGTAATAGAGGTGATGAGCGGCCATGTAATTCTACAGCATAATACACTATGCCGGGAAAGTTTTAAAGTTTGTATACACGTTTGCCGTGATATCATTCACAGCATAATCTGGAGTACAGAATCAAGAAAATGACAAAACTTACGTCTTCTTCAGCGAGTAGTTCCAACGCCGGCTCATAATTTGGCCCCTGAAGCACCTTATCTTTGGACTCAGATTCACATAACTCATCGATTTTTTTTATAGCATTATCAATGTTGTCTTTCTTGTCCGCATAAACTGTGAGAATAAGAGACGCGGGTTCTCTAGCTGTGCTTTTAGTTCTGGCTCCATTACTGGAACTGCCAAAGGGGGACCAAAAACTGACGGTGTCTAAAAGAGTTGAATAACAGCTTTCCTAAGATTCACCCATGCTTTCATTATACAGCTATGAATAAATCAATAGTTAAATATTTCATTCAATTTATATTTACTTGATGAAAAGTTATTAAAATATGAAGGAAGATATGCACAAGTGTACTAGGATATGTACAAGTTTACAAACAACTTGGTACAGGGTATGAACTGTGCTTTTCACCTGATATGTAATCGGTAAAAGTCCGATAGATCCCCTTACTCTTGTCCACAACTCTTTTGGCCATTTCGTTATGAAATACATCCACCATGCTCGCCTGGAATATGGTTATTCTTACAAGGAGTAGGTTTTGGGATTTCCGCCCTTTGTCAAAGTCAGCTATGGCATCCAGCATGCCTTTTGCCACGTCTTTTGGGTCACAACCTGCGCCTGAGCATGTAAAAAAGGTCTTTTAAAATCTAAATAACTCATGTTAAAGATAGAACACTTCTATGCATTTAAGCAGTACTGTCGATTGATATATGTAATAAGTAGCAAATATATATCTGAATCAACAAAACAAATAATCGAAAAAAAAAAAACATGGCGCGTTTCTCAAAAAGTTACATCGAAAAATTAAAAAAAAACAAAAAACATTAAGAAGGTATTTTTTTCAATGTGACAATATTTCAGTGAGTTTTTCTGTATACTTTGTAAAATAATCCAATAACACGACCAGTCCTACTAAACTGCCAACCTAACTGGCATACGCACCTGTTCCAAGAGCCGGGAAGCAAATAGATGCCATTTTCATATCCTCTGCCCTCTCGAGACACTTAGTAACCGCTTTCTTCCAATTAGGATTGCCAAAAAGCTGTACTGGCATGACCAAATGTATTATACACTTTGAAGGAAGGTCACCAGCAGTAGTGACAGCAATTCCTGACTTGGGGCGTTCTACATACGAAAAGAAAAATCATTTAATAAAAAATAACATGCATGAACAATATAGGAGGGGCATTTACAATGACGTGTGATTTTTTTCAACAATTGAAGGTTCATGAATTTTGAAATTTTTGTCCATTGAACGACTTACTCTGTCCAGCACACTCTTGAACAATACTGCGTCCACCCTTTTTTATAATGGCGTTCGAAACAGCACCTAATAGGAAAATACATAAAGCAACATTTACTGTATAAATACGTACATATTTTCTACTGTATGTCTTAAGTTATCCCTTTTGTAATGCAGCTTTTACATTACACGAATTTCTGCACCCTGTCAAAAGGGCATAACTATTGCTATTTCAGACATTTCATTAATAAATACGATTGGCAAATTGTTGGGATAAATGGTGCATATATTTTACTCGACCACGGTTGATACATGCACGGTATACCTTTACTTAAGTCCAGTTCTTCGTTGGTGCAGTTCACAATGGCGTCAGTGTGTTCCTCAGTTATATCCCCCTGCTGGATTTGAAGCGTGATATTCCCTACCATTGCCGCCTGTTGTAGTCTACCACCACCACTGGCCATACTTTGGAATGTGCTCCCACCTTGAGTGGACAGATGGTTAATAGTTACACTAGATATAAGAATAATTTCAGATGTAATTTTTTCTATGATTCCTTTGATTATCGCTGGGGACAGACCAAAGACAAACAAGGCAGCAAAGCTGTCAAATGTACAGACAAAAAACAGGAAATAACTATGCACAAAATAGGCTACTGTCAATTCTAATGAAAAGTGCATTACGTTAAACTGCAAATTCAACATCAAATTTTAATTATGCTCAACAGGTAATACCAATGTAAGTAAAATGTGTAACAAGCATAAGGCTTCAGGCCCATGGGAGTTCAAGTTCACACTTTGAAAATTTATAATTTCCAAAAAAAAAAAGCCAATTAGACTGCTTTTCCAACTAAGGCTGCATTTTAGTCCTGTATTTTTTTTTTTGAAAGTTTGGCAATCATAAGTAACATGGTTTTCCCATAATGGTCATCATGGCAGCAGCACCCAAAATTGTGTTTTCTTCTAATCTGATGCAATATAACATAATGGTAAGCAGCATAATGACCGTCAATTTTAAATAATAAAATAAACGTATCATGGATTTTCAGAAAATGTGACTAGCATGGGTCTTCAAGCCCGTGGAACTTCAAAGTCACACCTTAAAAATGCCAATATGTGAAAAATTAAATTTTCACAAAAAAAAACTGTTTAACTGGCAGTAAGAATTACCAAACAGACTGCATTGCCTACTGAAGCTGTATTTTAGTCCCATGTTTCTTTCCTGTAAGCTTGAGAACAGTAAGTGACATGGTTTTTCTTAAATGGTCATCATGGGAGCAGTGCCCAAAATAGGTTTTTTTCTAATTTTGATGCAATATTACATAATGTTTAACAGCATAAAGACCATCAATTTTTAATAATAAAATATTAGAATCATGGATATTCAGAAAATGTGACTAGCAAAGGCCTTCAGGCCCATGTAACTTTAAAGTCACAACTTGGAAATGCCAAAATGTAAACAAGACAGCACTGTTCTGAAATGTTTTTTTTTCCATTTTTAACAATTTTTAACATAAAACAAAATTAACAGTTTACTGTCATTTTTATATGATCAACTAAGAAAATTGATGAGATGGGAAAAATATCAATAGAGCAGTGTTAAATGTCCAATTTCTTCCATTCTGAGATTCTGAACAAAGTGAATGATTGAATCTAACAAACTGCAATGATATGAGTTTATTTCCATTTTTGAAACTTTATTACATAATACACGATAACAAGTTTACCATCATTTTTACAAAATCAACTAACAATGTTGTAAAGATGCAGGAAATGTCAAACAAACACTTTAACGTATCTTATTCATTAAATAATGAAACTGTTAACATGCCTAAGAATTGAATCTGATGAAATGTGAAAAAACAGCATTACTTCTAAAATAATGGCCCGATTATGCAGATTTTTGAACTCAACCTGCCTTTTAGCAGGACTGACCACTCCTGTGAGTTAAATGACAATTGGCCTATCTGTTTTTCTTATATTGTGTTTACAGTGTTGCATATATGCTGAAAAGTGAAAAAACGGCATAACTTCTACAATAATGGCCCAATCATGCTGATTTTCGAACTTGACCTGCATTTTATGAATATTCATCAGCTCTGTAAATATAAAGCCAAAAAGTAAAACTGCCCTCCACTTATCGTGTTTACAATGAAAGTGCACGGTGCCGGCGACGACGGCGATGACAGACGCAGGTGATGGCAATATGTACAGACACATATTTACATAAAAAAGCATAACTACTAAAACAGTGGCCCGATCATGCCGATTTTCGAACCTGACCTGCGTTATAATAAGATCGATTACTCCTGTGAGTTTCATGACAACAGGCCTATCAGTTTTCCTTGAAATATGTTTACAGTGTTGCATATATGCTGAAAAGTTAAAAAACAGCATAACTTCCCTTAAAATGGCCCGATCATGCTGATTTTCGAACTTGACCTGTGTTTTATGAATATTCATCAGCTCTGTAAATATACAGCCAAAAAGTAAAACTGCCTTCCACTTATCATGTTTACAATGAAAGTGCACGGTGCCAGCGCCGGCGACAGTGACGGCGACGACGGAGATACAGGTCATGGCAATATGTACAGACACATCTGTACATATTTACTGTACTGTTTGAGAACAGTAAGTGACATTGTTTTTCTTAAATGGTCATCATGGGAGCAGTGCCCAAAATAGGTTTTTTCAAATTTTGATGCAAAATTACATAATGTTTAACAGCATAATGACCATCAATTTTAACAATAAAATATTAGTATCATGGATATTCAGAAAATGTGACTAGCAAAGGTCTTCAGGCCCATGGAACTTCAAAGTCACAACTTGAAAATGCCAGAATGTAAACAAGACAGCACTGTTCTGAAATGTTTTTTTTTCTATTTTTAACAATTTTTTTAACATAAAACAAAATTAACAGGTTACTGCCATCTTTATATGATCAACTAAGAAAATTGATGAGATGGGAAAAATATCAATACAACAGTGTTAAATGTCCAATTTCCACCATTCTGAGATTCTAAACATAGTGAATGATTGCATCTGACAAACTGCAATGATATGAGTTTATTTCCATTTTTGAAACTTTATTACACAATACATGATAACAAGTTTACCATCAGTTTTACATAATCAACTAATAATGTTGTAAAGATACAGGAAATGTCAACCAAACACTTTTGCGTATCTTATTAGTTCAATAATGAGACTGTTAACATGCCTAAGAATTGAATCTGAGGAAATGTGAAAAATCAGCATAACTTCTAAAATAATGCCCCGATTACGCTGATTTTCGAACTCAACCTGCGTTTTAGTAAGATTGACCACTCCTGTGAGTTAAATGACAATTGGCATATCTATTTTTCTTATATTGTGTTTACAGTGTTGCATATATGCTGAAAAATGAAAAAACAGCATAACTACTAAAATAGTGGCCCAATCATGCCGATTTTCGAACTTGACCTGCGTTTTAGTAAGATTGATTACTCCTGTGAGTTTCATGACAACAGGCCTAACGGTTTTCCTTAAAATGGGTTTACAGGGTTGCATATATGCTGAAAAGTGAAAAAACAGCATAACTTCTACAATAATGGCCCGATCATGCTGATTTTCGAACTTGACCTGTGTTTTATGAATATTCATCAGCTCTGTAAATATAAAGACATCTGTGTCTGTACATAAAAATTGCCTGGCTAATAAATTCAGACTTGCAAGCAATAACAAACAGAAAATACCATTCGCTTTCCGTCTAGAAGTTGAATGTCCACTTCGCTCAGAGGAAATATCTTCGTTGCTCTCTTTTCCGCGTCTTCTGGGCTTACGTCCTCTTCCTCTCTTCAACTGTCTGATCTCATCCTCAAAAGCCTACCAGTAATTAAAAGAGGATTCATTAAAACAGTGTTAGGGAAAACATCTTTAACTCCTACCACAAGCTAGAGGGACACCAAAATGGTTTTTCATGATCAGCTTAGTGTAAAGAAATCT
Organism: Lingula anatina; assembly: GCF_051362555.1. Taxonomy (NCBI): domain Eukaryota; kingdom Metazoa; phylum Brachiopoda; class Lingulata; order Lingulida; family Lingulidae; genus Lingula; species Lingula anatina. The sequence goes on from NC_141767.1 coordinate 48,752,391, forward strand.
ACAATTTAACAGTAGCAACTTACAGCAACGGTGGCATGATCTTTATCATACACCACAAGACGCACTTCTCTGAGAGTTGTTTCTGGTTTACTTGTGCTAAAATTGGCTATTTCTTCGTACATCGCTCTTGCCACAACATCTTTTGGGAAGCCTAAGTTGCCAGTGCCAATCGCTGGTATGGCGATTGAAGTGTAGTTGCCTTTATCGGCAGTAAAAAGGCATGTCTTCACCAATTTACGAAGACACTAGAAGAAGACATATCGTGAAATGTATCTGGTCATTGGTAGGAAAGCGCATCCTAATAAAAAATGACTCACCATCGCATTATACGTTGTAAGCTTTGATTATTAAAAAAACAGAAATATTACATGAAAAATCAAAGCGACACCCATTTATGCTATGCCTTTTAAATTCATTTAATTTAGCCCATTTTTTAAGTATTGTTAAAAATTTACAACACTATAGTACTGAAACGACCATAAACGTATGGTTAATCAAGGGATCGAATACATCATGGGGATATTTTCGTTTAGTGTATGAATTGGAAAACTATGGATAAAACACCATACTTTAAAGAGTGGTGATTTAACTGACCTCCTCTGAGCCAGATGAACTCCAATTCAGACAGCTTCCATGAAACACGCGTTTGCACTTCAAATTACCGCCAGAAGTTTCAACAATGTCGCCAAACTGAAGTCCATTTGGTGCCTGCTGATCACATTCGACCTGCAAAACGTTTCCCCCAGCGGACAGCAAAGACTTCGATACAGCACCGTTCGCCAACTTCAGATCCCTGCTAGTAGTGTTCACAATGATATCTGCCTGTAATGTTATGTTTAATATAGGCTATGAAAGTATATGAAAGTCGTCATAAGATTTAAATTCATATAAGTCATTCAGGTACATGTACTTGAAACATTGTACCACAGTGTTTATGCTCACAGAATAACTTCTCAAGCGTACACATACCATTTCCTGTGCAAGAACTGCCTTTCTGAGTGAAACCAGAAGTCTCTCCCTTGTGTTCATAGTCAGGGGATCAGTAGTGGGTAAGTATGAACTACAGGACTCTGTCTCCAGACCTGGCATTTACGTAGGTATTATGTAGTAAGTTGTAATTAGACACAAAACAACAAACAAACAAACTCTCTTACAGACCTACAAAATGTTTTCCTCAATTACTTTACAAAACGCACAATTACTTTGAAAATGTGCGGAGAAGGTTTAAAAGAGACTTTGGAAAATCTAAATCCCATTAATGAAAGTGGACATCTACATTCACATTTACCACATTGTGCACATTTCAAAATTACTATTACTTTAGTGAATGAAAATGCCAAGATGTTCTACAGACTAAAATTGGTAAAAATCATAGGTAAAGATCAAGATGAATATAATGATACGCTCCCATGCCCCTAAAGAAAAGGCAAATGAAATCTCGTTCGGATACTGGGTGGGGGAAAATGTTAGGGGCTGAAGCAAGAATTAAAAAGATCATTTCAGTACAAATTGACTTATTGTTGTTCACTATCTGAAGAGTTTTTATTTTTTAGGAAATTTGATAAATATGAAGGTTATATTCAAAATTGTTGTATAATAGTATATTTTGTTATTAACACAAAAGGCCCATTCTTTAGATCAGTTAATTGGTTAAGACGGACAGGTTGCCTACCAGTAAATTGTGAGTGCTCTCCTGCTCCTACTGATGCTGAGACTCTGCCATACCCACCATCGTAGCTTGCTCCCTCATCTGTTCTAGAACTGCCAGTCGGAAAAATTCCGTGTAGAGCTCGCTGAAATGCCGTAAGTACACGTTCCTCCAGTGACACAATTCGAACCTCTGTTATAGATGTTGAGGAGTTCTTAAAAAAGTCCCTTATAGCTTCAAGAATAACTTCTGAGCATTTATCAATTGGGAATCGATAGACTCCAGCACTAAGTGCTGGAAAAGAGATGGCTTTGAATTTCATTTTTGTTGCTTCATCCAGACAGTTGTACACTGCCTCATATAGAAGGTTCTCTTCATTATTATTTCCTCCACGCCACACTGGACCGACAGCATGCAGGATTTTCTTGCAGGGCAGTTTGCCTGCCGAAGAGGCGAAGACTTGTCCATCAAGAAGGGCTCCGTGCTTCCCGGTATAGGCAGAGCATTCATCTTGGATACTTTGGCCACCTAAGGATATTTATTTTATTAATCTATTTATTATTTATAAAAGATTGATATGAATAAAAACAAAATTTGTGTTCGTAAATTTTGATACTTCCGTTTAAGGTATATATAAGAAAATGTTATCACTGAATACTACAAAGAGGCTGTGCATGACAATATTGAAACACAAAAATAGTTTGACTGGCAGACGTTTACCACTTCATGATAGACATGTCTCACCTGCGTCCACGATTGCTTTGGCTAAACCTCCAATGTGGGCCATGTCTCTGTTTGCTGCATTAACTATTACATCCACATGTTGCTGCGTAAGATCATCTCTATGAATGGCCACTACACAATTATCTGGTGTCTTAATGTGAGCCACTACTTTCTGGTTTATGTCTGAACTGTCAACGATCACAAAGTCACCATCCTCCTCGGCTGGCCCAGAACTCGACGGGACATCAATTGTACAGTCGTGTTTTGTTTCCACGTTTTCTAGAAAGTCCTTTCCTCGTTGGGAGAGTATATACTTTGGCATCCCCGGTTTATTTATTTCTTTAATTTCAGACTCGATTTTCAGGCAAAGGTCGCGTAGTTTTTGAGTTGTGGCGATGATTCCGGGTTGATTCCCTTGTACAAGAAATCCGCTGCTCTTTCCGGACTTTCCCCATTTTATTTTCACTTGGTTTTCCGCATTTTCCTTCTCAATCTCTCTTAATCTTTTTAACCTTCGCTCTACAAGGAATGTAACTTTTCCTCTTTCCATTTTCATAAATTCTTCAACCACTGTGTTGAAGGTAAGGAAATCAGAAACACATTCTAGGACGTTGCCAGATACACTTTTCACAGCCACAATAGTTACGGAACTATTGTCTGCTTTGGGTATAATTCTACACAACCCAGGATACAACTTTTCTTGCTGATCAACTGTTGCGTGCCACTTTTCTGTGTTCAAAATCCCCTGGCTACCATCTTTGATTGAAACCGGGGTTTCAATTATGTTTTGCTTGATGATCTGACAAGCATGAGTGATCTCGTCTTGCTTTGTTGCATGTACTGAAACCTCATCACTTCCGACAACCCACACTGCATCCAAACTTTCCCGGCGGAACAGATCCACAAGATGTTCTCGGCATTCTTTGGTTCCCATTAACAGCATAGACGCTGGAGGCAACTTGAAGGTCTGGTGTAGTAGGGCGTTTATTCTTTCATAAACATCTATCATAGCTTTGTTTACGTCATCTGGCATGCCTTTTAGATGAAGCATCCTACTATCCTGATCAATACTGATGTTCATATCGGGGAACATCTGTTTAGCAATCTTTTTGTACTGTATTGCCAATAGGTACCGAAGTTGAAACAGCTTCAGAGTTTTCTTTTCCTTCACAACCAATGCATCTCGTCGCATTTGCTCATCAAGTTGTTTCTGTATCTGTGTAATTTTCTGAATCACCTCATTGGCTATACCTGCCTCCCCCATCACTCGTATGACACAGGTCTGGTCTTCAGTTTGCAGACGATAATTGTCGTTTTCTGGATTCGGTAGCAATGAGAGAGCTTGGTTGGTTTTCTCCCATATTGCCTGAAGAGTGGAAAACTCTTTGTACACAAACTCTTCCTTGAAAACCTTATTCATAACTTCCCTCACATTCCTTTCCCATGTTTCTGCAGCTTCTCTATAATTTGGAGACTGTTGAGATAGCGCACAGGTGACACTGGGCATTGATGCTGGATTCTGAGGCCATTGTATGCGGGCACTCACATCAGCAAACGCTTGTTCAGCCGCAGAACGATGTCTTTTAATGCCTTTGATGAACTCTACCAATCCGTATTCAACATTTTCCAATTGAATTGGTTTGGGTAGAGGTAAATAGGGTTTGCTCGGGTCATGTCCAGGGGGAAGAATCCCAAGGCACTCATGGTATATGGATACCTTTACATGGGTCTTGTTCAATATGTGCTTCTTTTTTAAAACTCTGTCTACAACTGAAACACAAGCACAAACACTCCTTGATACAATAATTGCGGATCACAAAGAGGGATTATCATCAAACACATTTAGAAAAAATTGATATGAAATTGTCAAATTTTCACCTCTTTTAAATAAAGAAAAAACCCTTACCTTCTGGGTTATCAAAAGTCACGATGGCGGAGGCTGAATCTGAAGCCATATGAACCACACTGACTCCACCACCACCACTTTTCTTCTCGTTCTCAAAATAATTCTCGAGCGCATCCTCTGTGATATTTTGAGGAAGTTTGTGAACCTGGATACTAGTTGTAAGGGGAACTCTTTCCACGACAAGATTACTTCCTTCAAGTTTCTTTTTCGAGCAATTGGCTTTAAAGTTATCAAAGTCTGAAATGAAAAAGAATGTCCCTGAACGTAGACAATATATTACTATTTACATTGTTAGTAGTACAATTGTCACACATTCACCATTCTGGTTAACATTTGTTTTACATGAAACGATAACGTAAAACATGAACCACACACTTCACTTTATTAAACAATTAATCAGGTTTAAGGTTTAAATGGACTTTTCTAAAAAATACATCAGGTACCTGTTATTGGTTCACTTAATGCAACTAGGACAGTCCCAGGGATAGCCCCAAAAGTAATGTTCTCAACACTGTAGCTGGTTTTTGCCTCGATGAAATTTTCTAGGAGGTCTGTTGTTACATTTACGCCCACCTTCTTGAAACAGACCTTCTGCAAGTCATATGTGACAGGAGGAGGGGGCTGAACTGCTGCTATGTCTAGACTACTTTTATCTAATGTCAGTCCAGTCTGTTCCCACTTCTGTAATATCCTGTTCACAACTAGTAATTAAACATTTTTTAATTATCATAATTTTAGAAAGAACTCAATGTTTTCAATAAATTATACATATGAAAATAAAAAATCTGCTAACCAAAGGCTAATCTCCTTAATTAGGACTTAATTGAACTGACCACGAATATTTATGGTGTACTGAGCTTTATATATACATGTATGATGTAATCGATGTACTGCATAAAACCAAGAACCATCTAGCTAGTGTGCACTGGCTTGAGAAAAACCTTCGCAAAAAGAGAACTAAATTCGGTTGTAAAATAGCTCACCTTCAGGATCCGGAAATGTTATCAGGGCCTCAGTTTTATCTTCATTCATTGTTATATTCTGAACGGGACCACCACCTGAACGTTTTCTGTTCTCAAAGAAAAGTGTCAAGCTCTCAGTCGTGCTCTCTTGGTGAAAACCATGTACTCTGATGGTGTCAAGTTTAGGTGTTTCCACTTGGTTGTCTTCACTTCCTTTTGCAGATAATAAAAAGGTAAGTTTAAAATGTATAATAAGATATAGCATTTTTGTATTTGTTCATTGTTTTACAAACTTCCACTGAATAACAGCCTCCCCCCCCCCCCCATATATATACACACACACACACACACACACACACACACACACACACACACACACACACACACACACACACATATATATAAATTGAATATTCTTTTGGACAATTTTCCCCTTACTTGTCCCTCCTATAGCTGAAGGAGCACTCTTTTCACAGGGCCATTCCACGTGGAGCCTGTTTCCATCTAGTATCGTCCCAGGAGACTCCCCGTGCTGAATGACACATGCAGCAACTGAACATGAAAAAACTTACATTATTTACGTCCTTAACAGAAGGTGCAGGTGCCAAAATGGCTAAAAGTTAGAGGGTCGGGATATTATTATTTATCTATGTAGAAATTCATCCCAACAGGAATCATAAGCACACACGGAAATGTCAGTATTTAACCTTAATTTTGTTTGAAACAAAAACAAACTTTCAAGGAGAATCAACTTATCAAACCCTTAATCCCTCAAAATATTGATATATATGGCGCTCTTGCAACGCCCCTAATGTTATTTATCTTATTCATGTAAAGTCAGTTATTTACTTAATGCTCAAAACAATAGTTGTGTTTTTTTTTTCAAAAACTAGTCTTGCCATTTGTATATTAATCTATCATTTACAGTAATTTTTCATTTGTCATTAAATAAAGAGCAGTCTAGCATAATACATGTAATTAATCATTTAATAACCTGTTCCTTCACTATTTAACTTATTTATCCCAGTCAAAAAAGGAAAAGCAAAAAATACCTTCATGGTCTTTATAGGTAATAACAGCAACACCAGATGCTCTATCAATGTTGATGTCCTCAATCTCACCGCCACCACTGCGTTTTTTACTTTCAAACAACATCTCTAAGCTGTCATCTGAGGTGTTTTGATGAAAGCCGCGAATTTCTACGGACCTGACTGGTTCTGGTGGTGTCAGCCTGCATATGGTCAGTGTGGCTCCTTCAAGTTTGAGGAGACCTCTTTCTAATACTCTGTCAGCAACTGAAAAGACATCCAAGAATATACTTAACAGCAAGGGCATTGGTGGTGACTCACTTTGTTTTTTATATGTTTAGGAATAAGCACTATCTATATACAACAATAAATTCATTGTCAAGCTCACATTATATATGGAACCAAAATTTTTCAGTTATGAACATAAATAAATTATTCTCGTATTACTTAAAACCCATTAATTAAAGCAGCATTTGATCAGCATTAACCTTCTGGATCTACAAAGGTGATTGTCACATCTTCTGTCAAGGGATTCCTTTCCAATTTTGCAATTTCACCACCTCCAGATTTCCGTTTGTTTTCAAAAAACAACTCGATTGTGTCATCAGATGTTGTCTGATGTATTCCATGAACCACTATTGCATTGATAACCATGCTATCTTCCTGCATTATGTTGCCAGCTGTGTCATCTGCTTTATCTGGCTGGGGCCGACAGACACGTATTGGTGCACCCTCGAGAATCAGGTTTTCTTGGGCTAGGACACGTTCGGCAACTAAGTGGAAATTTTTTAAGGATTGAACAGAGGTTGTAGGTTATTTACATTAACAAGGGTGGCATTTTACACCTGATATAACATAGCATTTATGGCATAGTTACTTCTTACCAAAATGCAATGAAACAATTTTCTTAGGGAAAAATTTTCCCTAAGCGGAATTGAAAGTAATTCTCACCAAACCATTACTTACTTTTGGAATCTGCATAAGTAATTTTGATAACGCCTGTAGTAGCATCCCTTTCCATGTGCTCAATATCTCCGCCACCTGATTTTCGTTCATTTTCGAAAAACATTTCAGCGGTGTCTGTGGATGTCTCCTGTTTCACGCCGTGGACTTCGACAATGTGAGAAAGCTCTTCTTTTTGCTGGGGCTTAGGCATGCATACTTGTAGCTGGGCACCCTCAAAGAGAATGTCCCTCTTTCCAAGAACACGTGAAGCAACTAAAATGGTCATTAAATATAAAGCTAGTGATTTTTCTAAACAATTAACGTTTTTAAAGTAAAAAAACTTTAAATGTGACTTTCTGAAAATTGTTAAAACAAGTTGCACTTACCAGATGGGTCACAGAAAGTGATCCAGACAACGCCCTTTTCCAGGTTTCTCTCTAGCCGCTGTATATCACCACCACCCGACCGTTTCATGTTTTCAAAAAACATTTCAATCTTCTCGTCTGAAGTCTCTGCCCTTATCCCATGTACTTCTATCGTGGCTGAAACTTGTGTTGTTTCTATGCCAGTCGAATCTTCCTCGTTCTCTCGCCAGACCGCCTTTAACTCTGTTCCCTCCAGTATAAATGTTCCCCTGTCCACTACTCGAGAGGCAACTGAAAGAATTACACATGTAAATGAAAAAGCATCAATCAGATTTCTGTCTGTCACAAACCCCTCTTTCAAACCAGCACACACAAACAGTACCTGATAAAGGACAGCATTTGTTCGGTTAAGTCAACTGAAGTATTCTGAAGCATAAAAAAATATACATGTATCATAAATCAATTCTTTCCTACAACTTTACAGAAAACAAAATGCATAAACTTTAACTTATTTATCATGTCCACAACAACAGTGTACTGATTACCTTTTTGGCTATGAAAACACTTTGATGGATAATCCTTACTTTATGTCCATAATAACCTAAAATCAACTACACACCATTTTAGGTGTTGGGATTAAGAAAATGTATCGAATACTCAACATTCTGATACCTTAAATGAAAGAAAATGCACCAATTTGCATACTTAAATATACACTAGCTGATACCCGTCACATCAATCATTGAACCATGACAAGAGATTAGTATACACGATTTATAGCCTGGAGTCAAAGATTTTGTGACTTTAACAATAAAACTAAAAACCAACCTCCATTCAGGTGTAAAAAGAATTATCGACAATCTATGTTATATTAAAATATACATGTATTTATAATAAGAATTCTTAAAAAATTAAAGAAAGACTGGGACTGAGTAGTAATCACACTTTGTCAAACATGTACTTGGCAACCAGCGGCATTATCCACTGCGCCAACAAATCTTACTATTCATTAGAATGTTATTGACAGTATTATATGTTTCCCTCACACATGCGAAAGCTTTATGGAAATTGCCAAAGGCTAGAAAATGCCTTCAAAATATACTTTTACAAGTTTTAATAAAATTCAAACTATGGCCACTATCATCCCACTGCCCTATGGTATCGCTAACACCTGTCAGTTGTCAACAGATCGTTGTAAATGTAGTTTGGAAAAAAAAAACGTGAAACGGAGACTTTAGGTGATCTGCTACTATAATATAGATTGCATAAATTTATCATAAATTTATCACATCTGCAAGAAAAGTTTATTTATCTTTCTACCATTTAGGCACTAACTGAAAAACAAGTCACAGAAACAGCATCAGTTTTCACTACCAAAATTGCCCATATTCAGAACAATTGACAAAATAACACCTTATATAACACCTTCGATGACAGTATCTCCAACATTTTTTATGACTAGTTACCATAATTGCTGACAATTAAAAATTTTTACTTGAAGATAAATAAAACCAGGCAATTGCTCAATGACACTTTTTCCGAATACCCACTGTAATATCTACATAAAACTCACACTTGACAAAATAAATGTCATATGACATATTAGCTTTCTGTTCTTACCTGTTACATCATCAAAGACGATATATATGCAATTTTTTTCAAACTCTCTTTTCATTTCCTTAATTAGTCCTCCACCGCTTCTCTTTTCCTGCTCAAAGAACATCTCCAATGTCTCGTCTGACATCTCCGGTTTCACGCCAGTAACCATTACCGTGTTACATGCGAGGACAGTTCCTGTCTTTGGCACAGGCTTGCTGATTTCTAAACTAGCACCTGCCAGTGTCAAATCTTGTCTTTTCAGCACCCTCTCAGCAACTGGAAAAATGCAACTTCATATTCAAGCACGGCTGTAAAAATGAAATGCAAAACAGCATTATTATTACTGGTATGCCTACACTTAGAACATGGAAAGTCCAACCTAATTTGTGTTTAACTTAATAAAGAGCAGAACAAAAATGACAATATAAAAAGAACTGTCTACGTAAACTTACGTGAATCTACGGCAAATGTTTTAAAATAGATGAAATACCACAAAACAGGGAATGTAGGATAAGGAACTGGGCAAGGTTCCATTTGCCAGAGGGCAGACAATTATTGACAGACTGCAAATCTGCATAAATCTCAACTTCGTTGTATCATATCAAATTTACCTTTCTTCGTCTTGAAAACCAGCGTGATAACCATGTCATCACGATTCACATAACAGCTTTCAATTTCACCCCCTCCAGATCGCTTTTCACTTTCAAAGAACATACAAATGGTTTCTTCTGACGTTGCGCAGTTGAACCCTCGCACCTCAAGTGTACATTCCTCTTTATTGGTCTCACCCTCCTCATGTTCATGTCTGTCTCTGGTTTCATAAGGAGAGCCAAGGTTGCCACCTTGAGACCCAGAGTAAAGGGGAGGGATTTCCTGTGCTACAAGATGAAAAACTGAATATAAAAAACATTTGAAAACAAAAGATTTCAAGAAGACATTATACAGTATTGTCTCATTATCGTTAAATATAGTAATTAAGTAATTATAGTAGTTCTATTTTTTTTATTTTGTGTTCTTAAATATACTGTATGTCAGCTGTGCATTTGTATATCGAATACAGAAAAAAGAGACCAAGTGGGAAATAATGGTCGTTTATTATTATGACAGGTATTCACATTTGCCCAATATGTGCCAATTAATTATGACAACATCATGAGCATGGTTACACATCTTTATTAATTGAAAAACACAATGTAGGAAGGGGCATATATATATATATGGTTGGCTCTTTCGGACCCCTATATTTGAACTATAAAGATCACTGCATTGGCTAAGTGTCACTTATTGTCACTTGTGAGCAGTACTGGTCATTAAATTTTGGGGCGTCCGACTTCTTAGGGTAAAGATCCGGCCAGCTGAATCAGTAAATGGGGTTGGGGGATTTTTTAGATTTTTTTCAAAGTTTTGGTGTTTGGAACTCGAGGTCACGGCTTCTAGATTACATGTTCAATGTGAATGCATGCTGAAGTAAGTTACCAAAGTTGAAGTGAAATAATTCTTGATTAATCAGTAAATCAGTAAATTGCTGGACTTTAGTTGGACTTAATTCAGTTCGTAAGTAAAGACTTTTAACTGAATGGTGGCAGCATTTTTACCTTGTATAGCCATTAATGACTTTGCATTTTCAAATAATGGATACAACAGCACAATAGATGCAGGTTTTCTATGTGTATCATATTTCGTAGGATAAATTTTCAAAGTTGGTAAGAATTTGCACTCTTTTTCCTGTTCAAAAGCTATATTAAAATTTCCACTATAATTGTTTGCACAGCTATATTAAAATTTTCACTATTATTGTTTGCATAACTACAAAAATTGTTACGTCTACCAATACAATTTATGCTGGTTAACAACTGTTGTTTCATTTTAAACACATATGACATACTAAATAACATGCAATGCATGCTACTTATCGTAAGAACACGCATATTGCATATACAACCTATGGAAAAGCACCTACTGGTAATCAATAAGGTCGCGAGACGTGGTTATTTTCAGTTGCACCCTGGATTACGCACGCTTGCTACGCAAGGTGTCGCCTGTGGAGGGGGGGGGGGGGCGGCACAGCCCATATGGTTACTGTGGCGAAGGTGACAAGTACTTCCAAACATTTTTTCATAACTGTCATTGTTCCTCATTCTATTCACAAATTTGATATTTACGGCAATTGAAAATGTGGCACTGGCAAAAGTGGGTCTTGGTGCGTTGACAGACCGCATACTGCACAGGTGTCCCCAATTAACCGCCGCCAGAGAAGAGACCCCAAGCATTAAACAACACGACCTGTAGATATTGGAAATTTGGCAAAAGTTAAGCAACTAAGGCTTTATTAGATTTGGGCAGAAATCGAGAGGAATGTCCAGTGACATGCCAAACCTCTAAGTTCAAGTCTTGGCCCTTGACACCAGTAACGCACCCCTTAGTCAAGAATGTGAACAAATCAATGTTGGGCAGGTATGCTCTACTTTCTACAGGCGTTTTGTGATTTTATCAACTTGATTGTCAAGTGCCAGACCTTTTGTCCCCAGGTACTAGTAGCAAACATTATCAGATAACAATCTGACACTAACCAACAGCGCTGTAAACCCAGTTATCAATGCTGTCTTCTTTACCTGTATCTTTACCAGTATTATGCCAGTGGTACGTTCGCTACATTTGAGTAAGGAAATATGCTTTGATGCTTATATTTATTTGTAATACGTTAGCATCAACCTGTTAATAAAAACTTGGAAACTTTCAATGTTATTACAGAATAAAAGTATAATGATGGGAGATGTTATATGATTAAATGCTTAATAGAAATAATAAAAACAGATCATGTGAAATATAAAATGAATTCATTTTATTTGGGTTATTTGTTTATTTATTTATTTAAATCAATTAATTATCAAACATGAAGCTTATTTTTAGAAACATTAACAGATATTACTGCAATATAACCCTGCTGGTACACAGATCTACAGTTCTCAAATGCAAATACCTTCCACACACCACTGATGAAATGTGAATAATCATATGTATAAAGCAGTAAAAATATCACAAAATGCGTGTAGGCAAGATATTTCTACAAGTAACCTCATTAATCAGTCAGGAAACTTCATAATGGATTCAATAAATGTAGAAATTTGAGCAAAAGAAATTCTACATACAGGCATGACAGATTTACCATATATTGCCACCAACTCTTAACTGAATGGGCATAGAAAGAACAAAGTGAGTCTCCCGCCCATTAAAAAGAATAATAAAAAAATAATTAAAAACAGATACTGCCAGTCTTAATACTGAAAAACCATGGCACCTTGCAGCCTTCACTGCCTCACTATTTGCAGACAATGTTCTAGTCTCTGTAACTGTGTACTTTTGATGAGGCATAGACACAAGAATAACTCCTTTGAAGTATATTGTGAAGGTCTCTTTTGTCATAAATCTGCCACGTATAACCTGAATGTACATATTGCAATTCACACCGCAGCAGCTTGTCTTAGTAAGGACTCAACCAGCTGAAAACTTGAGGCACAGCTTCAGGGACAAGATCACACCATCTTCCCTTGCTGTGATGATGGATCTACTAGTACATTATCTATGTCTTGTCCTCCTAGTTTCTCTAATACCATTTCCCCTGATCTATGCTCACATCAATCTCTACAGCTTTACCAACAGCTACACAGTTTTTACATCTGAAAGTATAAAGCCAAAATTGTAATAAAGCACTATCAATTTACTTGTTATATATTGATTTGAGGGCAAGAGAAAAAAGCAGGAACCTCGTATCATAATCAAGATAACTAAAAATCAAATATGCATAATCAAATAGCTTCAATTGTATATACTACTGATGATTTTATCTTTTAAACTTCAGCATAAATTTTGACTTTCTCTTGTTAAAGCATAGCCACTTTATCAAAATGTGCTTGAACAAATAATAATAATAAACAACCTGCACACATGATGGAACATGGAGGTCAATTGCCACAAAATAAGTTGATTTGTACTTGGTAGCCTGAGAAATAGTATCAGGTATTAATTTGAGCAGTAATAATACTACAGAGTTAACAACGACACAAGCATATGGTGTAATGTAACAAAATTCATGCATTACTTGCTGTGGCAGTGTCCTTAATATTAATTCTCAACCTATTGTGCACCGCAGGTTTTGATTTTCAATGTCATTAAAAATTTTTATTGCTGTTAGTTTGATCTATGTATCTGCTATTCAAACTAGAGGATCAGGATATATGGTACAATCAAATTTAAGTTCTTTGTAAGATAGGTCAAGGATCAATTTCAAGGTCACAGTAAATTGCCAGTATATGACTTCCTATTCAAGTTCAATAGTAACTATGGACCTATCTCTGTCAAGTTTGAAGTTAAAAGAGAAAGAAATTAGCAGAGTTCACTTCATGATAAAAAGTAGGCCAAAGGTCAATTTCAAGGTCACACTTAGATTGCCAGTATAGGACTTCCTATTCAAGTTCAATAGTAACTATGGACCTATCTGCCAGTTTTGGAGATAAAAGGGAAGCAAAATTTGCAAAATTCAGTTCATGGTGAAAAGTAGGTCAAAGGTCAATTTCAAGGTCACATTTAGATTGCCAGTATATGACTTTCTTATCATGTTCAATAGTAACTATGGACCTATCTCTGCCAGTTTTGGAGATAAAAGGAAAGCAAAATTTGCAAAGTTCAGTTCATGGTGAAAAATAGGTCAAAAGTCAATTTTAATGTCACATTTATATTGCCAGTATATGACTTCCTATTCAAGTTCAATAGTAACTATGGACCTATCTATGCCAGTTTTGGAGATAAAAGGGAAGCAAAATTTGCAAAGTTCAGTTTATGGTGAAAAGTAGGTCAAAGGTCAATTTTAAGGTCACATTTAGATTGCCAGTATATGACTTCCAATTCAAGTTCAATAGTAACTATGGACCTATCTCTGCCAGTTTTGGAGATAAAAGGGAAGAAAAATTTGCAAAGTTCAGTTCATGGTGAAAAGTAGGTCAAAGGTCAATTTTAAGGTCACATTTAGATTGCCAGTATATGACTTCCTATTCAAGTTCAATAGTAACTATGGACCTATCTCTGCCAGTTTTGGAGATAAAAGGGAAGCAAAATTTGCAAAGTTCAGTTTATGGTGAAAAGTAGGTCAAAGGTCAATTTTAATGTCACATTTACATTGCCAGTATATGACTTTCTATTCAAGTTCAATACTAACTATGGACCTATCTCAGCCAGTTTTGGAGATAAAAGGGAAGCAAAATTTGCAAAGTTCAGTTCATGGAGAAAAGTAGGTCAAAGGTCAATTTCAAGGTCACAGTAAGATTGCCAGTATATGACTTCCTATTCAACTTCAATAGTAACTATGGACCTATCTCTGCCAGTTTTGGAGATATAAGGGACTAAATGTTATAATTTTGGAGTTACCATAATGTGCCTTAAATTTCGTACAGAAAAAATTAATTAAAATAAAGAAAATGTCATTTTGGTCAAAATTCTTGAAATAGGAGGTGCTCTGAAGTTTCAGAAGTTCAAATTTGATGAAATAATGTCATTTTTGAACACAAGTTGTCTGCTTTGCCAAGCCTTATGTTTTATTTTTCCAGAGTTCAAAATTTATTATCCATTACCGTACTGCACATTTTGCTTTTACCACCAATATGTACTTTTTGATACAGCGTAACTCGAAAACCGTATGGAATACAAAAAAACCGAGACCACCCTCAGTGTTGGGCTTTACATGCTCTACAAAATGCAAAAAAGAATGGGTCTCTAGCATTAACGGTTCCCGAATTAGAGACAGTTTTCAGTTTCGGTATCTTATGGCCGCTACTCCCGTGAAAATGCACCGATTGACCCCAAATTCATGGAGATGAAAGATGACCTGAAGGGTAACACTTTCCAATAATATTATTGGTTAAGTCTGTGTAGTGTCTGAATAACAGGGCAAAAAAAATTTTTTTCGTAAAAAATTTCATTTTTTAAAAAATTTTGACCCATTTGACCTTGAAGTAAAGGTCAAAGGTCAAATCCAAGGGTATATTTGAAATCTACACATATGACTTTTGGAAAGCCGTCTATAGAAATTTTTCCCATAACTCCTTCCGTAGGGTAGATAATTAGCATTTAATTTTGCCATTTTTAGACAAGGGTGCATTGTAATGCGTGCCACACCCAGACCCCAATACCGACAAAGCCCAAATTTTACGTGGAACAAGTTGAGATTATAGGTGACCTAAATCCATGAGATGGGTACGGGGGCCCTTACCGTCTAGGAGGAGAAGCGGTAACGGTAGCCGTCCGGCGGAGCCGGCGGAACGATCCGGACGGGACCGAAACCATGTGTACCGCCAGCGCTAACGCTGGTGGTACAATAATATCGTTTGGAAAATAACTCACTGATTTAATTATGCTTTTGCAACATGAAATTATCATTAACTTTGCCGGTTCACGTGTACACAGTACCTTGCTATCAGTGCTGCTCTTTTCTCCCCAACTCGCCACTGACATGCTAACCACATCGTTTCAAAACAACGTTGGTATGCTCCTTTACTTTTGGTGTTGGCAGTTTCGCCCCGGGGACATCGTTTTCGGTTAAAAACAACGTATCGTTTTCACCCATCTTTGCACTGCTCCTGTACAAAATGTCCGCTTGCTGCCCCCCAAGTTAAAAATCGTAGCACGTGGGTAGTTACGCAAGACCTGTGACGTACATGTATAACACACTTATTGAAGTGCCTGAATGGGTTGTTAATGGTTCAACATCTTGGTGTTGATCTCAATTGCAAGTACAGGTAGCATCATCCTGATAGGGAAAAGTTTTCTTACCTGACAATGGGCTAGGCAAGTTATGGGCATTTCGTGGAGCAGTAACATGGTGCCTTGGCAGGGAAGGACCTTGCTCTAAACTTTCATAAGGCGGTGGGCTGCTCCATGATGTGGCCCCGTGTGTCTGGCAGGCAGCACTGAAGCCTATTTAAAAACTTATCTACATTATACAGACTGTGAGATAAGACAGTCCTTTTGTACTTTTTCTTGGAGAAACATTGAAATGGAACGCAGTAATGTACATTAAAATATGCACTCAATGGACGAAAGCAAGTAACCCAAATACCTTGTAATACAGTACCAATGCTCATGAAGACACCCAAATTGAGATATAAAAGAACCATCTATATGAGAAACTAATTTTACATCGTCCATGCGGATAAAAACTGGACATGATCTTTATGATATTATGTTATTTATAATTAGCCTACTTGCATATCCCCACGTGTATGTAGACTCCATTTGGCTAACTTCAGATATTTTAAATAAATGAAAAAACCGACTTCATAAATAAAAGTTGTGATTTTTTTGTCAATTAATATAAAATCTGTGCTACTCATATCTCAATCCCCTCATATAAGATAACTGCCGTATTTTTGGTATAGCCTTGTACTATACATACAACTGTATACCGGGTGGACTCAGAGAATTCTCCTAGACCATAACTGACACTGCATAACATTAATAATAAAACAACACAAACAACATATAAAGTGCATATGGACGCAGTTAGCGCACGAATTTTATTTCAAACCATCTTCAATCATTTACAAACAATATAAATAAATAATTAAATAAATAAATTATAAACACGAGGAGACCCTCTCCTCACCAAAACTCCTTATCATCTCTTCCTTTTATATATAAACAGGAATCACCGGGATATCACATCCCTAACAGCTCTTCTGAGCTAATCTTTCCCTTACCTAGGGAATCACCAGGATATCACATCCAAACAGCTCTTCCGAGCTCATCTTTCCCTTACCTAGGGAATCACCGGGATATCACATCCCAACAGCTCTTCCGAGCTCATTTTTCCTTACAAAGGGAATCACCAGGATATCACATCCAAACAGCTCTTCCAAGCTCACCTTTCCCTTTTTAGGGAATCCTAAGGATATAACATCCCAACAGCTCTCCCGAGTTCATCTTTCCCTTACATAGGGATTTAACAGAATATCACAACCCAAGCACTTTCGATTTCATTTCTCCCATACATAGGAAATCACCAGAGACCACCTCCCAAACACCTCTTTCGAACTCATCTTTCCTTTACATACGGAATCACGAGGATATAACATCCAAACAGTTTCCAAGCTCACCTTTCCCTTTTTAGGGAATCATAAGGATAAAACATCCCAACAGCTCTCCCGAGCTCATCTTTCCCTTAACCCCATAGCGCCTGTCAGCATCTGACCTAGAAAGTGCTCTTGGTCCTGAGCCCTCTACACGGACGCACTCAATTTTACAGGCGGCCTCATTTAATCAATGATAATATATTCACTTGTTTAGAAAACACCTATGAACTGTACATTTTTAAAAAGCCAACAATGTAAGCTTTAAAGTCATATCAGTTTTATTCATATTTGTTAACTAAGGTAGAAATAGCAGGAGTTTAAATATATGACTTGCTTTTCTCGTAGAGAAGTAAAAAACAAAACTTTAATTTCAGCATGCACATTCTTTTTCACTTAACCAAATAATTTGTTGAAATTTTCTCATAAACATTCGAAATATGTTTTAAACAATTTCAGAAAGATATCGTATTTAGTTTTTGAGTTATAATAAGTTTCCTGGGATGCGTGCTGTACCTAAAAACCTTCATCATGCCAGCTAGTTGCACAATATACTGGCGGGCTAGCTGACTGGAAGACTTCCACCTAATTATGTTTATAATTACAAATAGATTGTAAATTAAGTGCCTTTTTCAATAGTTTTTCTCTAGTTTTTTAATCAACTGAACCCGGATACTCATAAAATTTTGTTTTGCACTCAAATCATATACAAGAATACAAACAATATCATGAGCAAATATTACACTTTCGTGAATAAAAATTGCATCATAAAAATACAAGCAAACGTGGAATTTGTACTAATACACAAGCAGGAAAAGACATGTTGATACAACGCACTAGTAAACATATTACATCTGTATTTATGCACAAGCAGGAAAAGCCATGTGTAGATGCAGCACACAAGTAAATATATGTCATTTGAACTTCTACATAAGCAGGAAAAGACATGTTGATGCAGTACAAAGAAACATATGACATTTGTATTTATGCACAAGCAGGAAAAGACATGTTGATACAGCACACAAGGCAACATTTAGCCTGACTTGCCACGGAACGTTTACAGTCATTTTATCAGCAATATAACCCTTCCAATTACTATTGTCGTCTGCTTGGTTACTGCCGTTAGTATCATCAGCGTTTTTCATAAATCAAGCCCGCGTCCGAATCTGCTCTCTGACAACTCATACTAGCCAAAGGTACATAATCTTTAAAGTTATCGGAGTATCAAAATCTATCAAGGACGCTTCCCCGAAGTCTGAATTTTCAAACAAATCTAGAATATTTCTCAACCCATAATTTCTGCTGACTTCTCGTCGCCATTTTGACTTCTTAGCGCCTCGACAATGGTTGAAATAAATCGCTTTTTCATCATCCAATTCTTGCTACACGTCTTTCAAAAGCCAGTAGTAAACAGAAAACTAACATTAAGTTATTCTTGTGACAGAAGCAGGAATTGTTACAAACGACAGAGGACAGTACAATCATGTAAACACAGAAACCGCGTATAAGCAGTTCCCGGCACTGAGGACTTTTTAAAATGAACCGCATATGTGCGGTTCCCGGCGCTATGGGGTTAAATAGGGATTTAACAGAATATCACAACCCAAGCACTTCCGATCTCATTTATCCCATACATAGGAAATCACCAGAGACGACCTCCCAAACACCTCCTCCGAACTCATCTCTCCACTACACAAGTGCAAAACTACCTCCCAAACAGCTCATATAAATCAATCATTAAATTAATATATTAATAAACATAAATCGCACCTCCAAACACACACCCATGCACACTGTACGCCTACACTCTAACACAACATACACTATACTTATTTTGAAAACAAAAACATTGAATAAAAATAAAAATAGCCACTGCAGCAATAACCAATGTAGTTATAAAACAAAATGAATCACATGTACTAATCAAATTAAAACAACAAAACCATAAACAAAATTTGAAAAATAAAAATGTACGTGTCAACTGGTCTGCGCTAACTGGTCGAATGAACAACTGTCATGACTTACCCACAATTCTTACCAATATCACAACACAATATATACAGTGTCGCCCCCTAGGAAAAAATAATTCCATTCTTATTCACTTCGCTCAAACGAATAGAATTATATTTCTCCTAGACCATAACCGACACTGTATACCATTAATAATAAAACAACACAAACAACATATAAAGTGCATATGGACGCAGTTAGCGCACAAGTCGAAAACAAAGAACGGGAATGTTAAGTTATACAGACCCAATTTTTTACTAACAAAAAATCTGTCGGAAATTATCTGTCACATAGCCATCTTTAGCTGTTACCAAACTCCACTTTCCATGTCTTTTAAATAACCTGTCTAGAACACCAGCTCTTGTGGCAGCAGTAGCAGCACCTGCTCTCAAACTATGTAAAACAAATTGTTTTATATCTTTAACAAGAGGAGAAAAAAAGAGGAAATTAATAATTCTCTCATTCTAGTATATGAAATAGGCTTATCATCATATCTAATATTGAAGTGCTTGGTGACAGATCTAAAAATATACAAATCCGAATGCTCAAGATTCACACAGAGAACAATTGCTCTAAATTTTTAACAGGACAAAGCTTTGAATAAGTTCTACATGTAGCAATAACCATATGAGAACCATCTCTAGAGATGTCCGTTTTGCTCTTTTCAATAAAAATCGACATGTATGAATCATGAAACAAAACATCACTAATCCTTAAATTTAACAGCTCTAAAACTCGAATAAAGCCTGCATAAAAAAGCAAGCAAGCACATATAGCACATTGAGAATACACATTTCCTTCTTCAAAATTTGCATCAAACATTTTTTCCAAAATATCTGGATATATGGGCTCCTTTTTGCAAACTGGCTGTGACTTGTGCCTCTTATATACCTTCCGACACGATTTTTACTAAATTAGAGTCTGTAGGAAACTCTGCGCTTATAATGGCATACACCCATTTAAGCCCGTAAAAAGCCTGATAAACAGGACTAGAAGAATTGGACTGTTCTGCTAAGCACGACAAGTACAAAGCAACAGGAAAACCTTTTGCCGGAAAATTCCCTTGATTGCCGTTCTTCTTCGCCCATAATTCCCATCGCATGAAAGCTGAATAATAACCCTTGACTGTGTTCGATAACCGACTCTCAGACAAAAAATCCAGCAACCAATGGCATTTTACCAGCCATCTCGTCAGGAAGCTCAGAAATGTCATCCTTATAAGCCTGCAAAAACAAAAAGAAAAATTAATTAGTAATTTAAAATCACTTTCATTTATTAAAAAAAATCAAATCTGACTGCCAGCATTTTAAACGGCAAATCCACTCTACCAAACAAACCTCCAGGAACATAACAAGCTTTTTCTCTCGGTAATTCTACATATGCTACAGCTTCCTTTATAAAAACCTGCCTTTAGATAATAAAGGACAAAAACTAGCTGAGTGCCAACAAGGTAAAATCACCGTGCCACAAGCCTTGCATTGCATTAAATACAGTATAACTCTAGATAATACACACATCGGGGGCACAAACCAACCATTCATACCACCCCAATGAACAGTGCCCACCGCACCAGGAGTCCAATATCTAGAATTAAAAAACTGGCAATTTATTGTTATGATCAGAGGCAAGAAAAAATTCAATTTCATGCGGCCCCCAGACTGAATCTAAATAATTGAAAATACTATCTGGCACGCCCAATCATCATAGTCTACTAATCTGCTGATTTGATCTGCATATACATACAGAAATCTTGCATACATTAGATACCCAAAGTTCCATTTGTTTCATACTGTTTCTGCTCAAAACAATTTGTTCATTCCAACATTTAGCTTTAGAAATATCAAAACCCAGACATTTTGTCATAATATAAACCATATTGCAAGTAACAAAAGACATAGAAATGATCTGACCTACTAAACTAGCAACTAAACGCACATGAACGCTGCCTTTTCCTCTAAACAGAGAACGAATATCCGTTATAGTCTAAAGAATTTTAAGAAGTCTGTAATCAGAATGCATAAAGTGCCTTTCTCTAAATTCAAATTATACCCTAAAAATAAAATCTCAATACTAGGAAACCACGTTGATTTTTCAACTTTAGGAACAAATCCGCTGTTGATAAGATCTTGCTTAATTTAAAGCAATATTGTCACATTCGCTGTACTGCGAATGACAACCAAAACCATCATCTAAATACATAACCACTTTATTGCCCTCTCCTCGCCACTTTTTAACCAGCAGCCTGGTCACTTTAGTAAAAATATAGCATGCCGAACTGAGACCAAATGTTAAAACTTTAAATATAAAAATTTTGGAAGCATTTCCAAATTTCCAAGAAAACCTTTAAAAATTAGAGTGAGACTCAAAATTATCAATGTGATAATATACAGAATGTAAATCAAATTTGAAAACAAAAATCTCCATTTTAAATAAAACATTACGAATTTGTTCAAATTTTACTGAAAATTTCCAAAGATGTTTATTAACATGCTGCAAATCTAAAATTAACCGCTTTTTACCGCTACTGCTAATGGCCACTGTAAGCGAGTTAACTTCAACAGATATATCTGAACACTCACTAATAAAGCCTCTGACCAATAAATCTTGTATTGCCTGCTCAACAAATGCACTGTGCAAAATAGCAGATTTATTATTATCCAAACGAAATGATGCGGGTATAGAGAAAAAAGGAAGCTTGTATCCATTTTTTTAAACATCAAGAATAAATTCATATGTGCCAATACTTTTCCAAAATGCTAATTTACTTCTTAAGGGGCCCGCACACGTTGAGCATTTGGCGCGTGCCACTTGCGCTGCACCGTTTTCTCATCGTGTGCGGGGGTATTTTGGTGAGATTTTTGCCTCACGCGCGGCTGAGCAAAATTTCTCACGTGTTTGATTTTTTTGGTCTCTTGAGGCAAATGTCTCAGCGTGTGCGGGGTGCAAGCGCCGATTGCTCACGCCATGCTAACAATGCGCATGTGCCAGTATAGCCGGAAACAAACAAAAATGGCAGCCCCCAGTGAAGTCAACAAAAATGTACACAGTTATAGTTAGTCTGATTGATTAACGTGGTCACCATTATCCATTACTATCAGAAAAAACAACAATATGTAATGTTTCCTTAAACACATGATCCCGCAGTTCACAGTGCGTCCGCTAGGGGCAGGCCGGGAGGCACCTCTGCTGAGCAAAGAGCGCAGCGTTTGCGGGGAGCTGAGGAGTCCGAGCATCTTGCTCAGCGCAAGTGGCGCGCGCCAATTGCTTACCGTGTGCGGGGTGCTTTAGCCTACCTTTAACCCAGATATCTACATTGCCTTGCTTGTGCTCAAATTATCGATAGTAAAAAATAATTTATCATATTTCACATCAAAACAATACTTATCTTTAACAAAATCATGGACGATTGGTTTCTGAGAATCCTGGTGCACTTCCTGGTGTTTTAGTGTAGGGACAATCTCTCCTACAATGGCCGAAGGACCCACACGCAAAACACGACCCGCTCCTTCCTTGTCCGTAGGGGCTGACAGCAGAAGAAGTGGCTGGTGGTGTGAAAGAACCTGGACTGACTTCTCCTGGTGCAACACAGGGAAACGCCCATAGTTGTCCAATAAAAATAGGCTGAGCACAGTAAACAGGATAAGTACTACTAACGTTAGATTTGCTGGAGCCATGACCTCCCTTCGAAATAGGTTTGCTCAAATACGCTTTTTCAATGCCTTGCTTTCCGCTCTGTTAACTTTCTTTTCATCCTCAGAGTCACTGGCCAAAGGATTGGCTTCGTAAAAGCGGACAGTGTCCCACCTGTGTCAATAACTCTTCTAATTCAGTATCGAAATCAAACTGAATGCGACTGCCTTCTTGACAGCATTTGGCTGAAACCTCGGTCTTAATCTTTGTTAGATAAAACCATGTAATTCGCTCATTAAGATTTCCAACTCAGAAGTTACTTGAGCCTTTAGGTCTTTTAACGATTCCGCCTGCGACTGCACGGACTCTAGTATTTGTATTAGCGAAACGCCCTCCGACACCACTGAAAAATGCGCGCTCCAAAATTTACGTGTCAACTGGTCTGCGCTAACTGGTCGAATGAACAACTGTCGTAACTTACCCACAATTCTTACCAATATCACAACTAACACAATATATACAGTGTCGCCCCCTAGGAGAAAATAATTCCATTCTTATTCACTTCGCTCAACCGAATAGAATTATATGGATCATGTGACTGTGGTGATATACGCAGTGTTCGGTATTTAGTTCTGGTTAAGTGCGAGTACTTTCTCTCGGTATGTGTGTCAAATAATTTACTGCCACTCTCTCGCGATGAATGCACTGAACACCTTCTGCTTATGTTCGAGTTGTTTTGGTCTATAAAGCCTGGGTGACAAGGAATTATCTCACACTTGGCACCTTGTTTACCACTGGATATCTTTTTAGGTAGGGACATATACCGGTACAGTGTGAGTTGATAAATAAATTGAAAAATCTTTATCATTTATATTTCTACTATTAGTCACACCTTCTTCTCAACTATTTTTGTCTCACATCTGATAGCTTGTGATATCTGAAAGGTTGGCTCTGGTTCCTAGATGTCACATTTTTATTCTTTGTATTCTTTGAAATAGAAAGCATGTGCTCTTCCTAGTTACTGCCCACTGCTTATCCAATTTAACTCGGACATGACCTCATGTAGTCTCTCTCTATGAGTTTTCTAAGGAATTTTAAAATGGAAAAGACATAGCTCCTTGTTAGAAGAAAAAATCTTGATATCTAAATCAAATTAAATTAAATTTAATTTAAATATTTCCTCATTAATAATAATAATAATAGTTATAATACACACATATTGTAAAACTGACATTCACATGAACAAGCAACCTTTCTCTTTTATACTGACTCCGGGACATCACAAGATAAATGTTAACAAATCATTTTATTGAATTCGAAGAAAAAACTTACATGTAACTAACCACCCTGGCCCCGTAACTCGAAAGCAGCGCGTATTGTAAATAGCGATATCACATAGAGGCTACAATGTACTATATGGGACGAGTATGGGCGACTTATGGAATCGAGACACTTGCGCTCGGTCGCAATGCGCGATGCTTTCGTGTTACGGGGCCCTGATTTGCCTTATTATTTTTTGTGTTGGTTTGAAAGGTTGTAAAACCTTATCAGATAAAAACTCAATCCACTCATGCATTGATTGGCGTACACACTGCAGTTTACCTGCTGTAACCTATATTTTAGGTTGGTTTTCATGTGGGCTGCAGTCAGAAAACTATGGCAAATTTAAGTATGTAACGAGCATAAAATCTGCTGAGAGATCCCGCGTCTCTTGGACCCAGTGACATGATAAGATTAGATAAAAGGTCATCTATCTTTTCTCGTGACATGAGAATTCTAGTCATAGTTACATGCACAATAAAGAGGAAATTAGTTGATAAAAATTTGGAATTGCGTGATATTATTGATTAATCATTAACAGATGCAATTTTATGCAAGGGACCCACCTGTATTTAACTGTACTTGGTGTAATGGACTGGAGATTTGAGCAATAGCTCCTAAAGTTTGTTGTCCATATTCTCGTGGTTGTACATGTTGTCTATGTCCAGCTGGTGAGGAAGAGTCTTGCCACCAGTGGTGGCTAGCTGACACTCCATGGCTCGAACTGGCATTATTTATATCGGTGCTCTTATAACAAAAATGACATATAATGATATAAATAACACATATATTGTGACGCATCCATTTTGGGACTTAAAATGCTGAAAACTTATTATATTTTCAGAATTAAATGTAATTCAAACAAAAGTATCTGTCTTATAATGATTAATACATGCATTTGGGAGATTACAAGAGGTAAATGTTTTCTTACCTCTTTGGAGTCCATTGAATTTCTTAAATGCTTTCAAGACAGATCATGGGGACCAGATGTGTTGTCAACAGTGGTATTTCTGTCTCTGAAAAACACCCAATTTCTCAATAATCATAAGCTTTGTTGGTGCATGTGTACCACAGTGTAGCACAAAGACGATGACGTTACTATAATACTTACAAGTACATTGTAATAAAAATGTAAGTAAAAACACAAATACAGAAATATAGGAGTTACCATACTTATCAATAATCCCCGTAGATACAGTAAAAGGTTGATACAGGTAGCTGTTTACTGTGTATATTGACACATTCCGTAAAACGTACATGTTCCAATTATTTTCTTGGATGGTTACATATGTTGCTTCTTTTAAACGATGCCATTTATTCTCCCCACAGAAATAGCTTGATAGAAAAGATGAATGTACTACTAAGAAAGAAGACTTGAATGGCATTACAGTTTATTTTTTTAAAAAAAGCAGAAAAATGAAGATTCTGAAATAAGCCATAATATTTCATTAAAAAATGTTGGTGACTCTGGCGTAGCTAGTAGATGAACAACGTCCTATCTGTATAAAAATATCCTCACAAATTTAGAATCTTGACAAGAAAAATGACAAGAAATTAAACTGAATTAGTCTAATCCCAAAATTCAACTGATCTCAACTGCCATGGACAAATCCAAGGTAGGGATTGCATAGCAAGCTACATTGAATAAAAGTAAGAAACAGTTGGTCAAGTTAAAAACTGATATCAAAAGTAGGCATTTAAGAAGTTGATGGGGTGGTCAATGATCTGTTTGCATAATTTTACACGACAGGTGTGACAGGAAAGGAAGTTGCTAGGAACCGTAGTCTGTTCCCCATTACTTTGTATAGATGGCATTCGTCCTATATACCATACCAAGCCCAATACTTTGACTAACCATTAATTGTACTAATCATCTGAGACTTCTATTCCAAGGACTACCATTCCTGTCATACAGGAATGCTGAACTATTTTGAAAATTAAAGATTTTTTATTGAAAAAATTTATTATCTAAATTGGAGATTTTTTTTCAAAGTTCTCTATGATTATTGACCAAGTGTCCAATAAACAAAAGTGGACTAACTCCTCGAGTCATGCAAAATACTTGGTTAAAATGGTGTGCCCTGTATAACACAACTGGATAGAACACTATAGTGTTTTTGGTTGGAAGTAAGTTTTGTGTCGCACATTGAAGGGTGTCTGTACCTCGACTGACCCTTCAGCGGGCCCCAAACCCTCGCCAAGGGGGAGAGGGCCAGCTTCGCATCCGAAACCTGTTATTTCTATAAAACCGGACCCTCCTTCAAATAAGTCTGGATCCAACCCTGGAACAGGTGCCCTCTCCTCTCCACAAAGTCACACATACTAGTACGAAGTAGCACTTCATAAATACATGTAGGCCTACTAGTAGACTTGATAGACATTCATTTTACCCCAAGGGTCAGCAGAAGGATGAGAGATAAGTAGATACAAAGCAAATACCTTGCACTTGACGAGAACAAACGATGACACTTTTCTCTTCTGTTGTCGGGTTACATGTATTTCGACTTCCTGAACTACGCCCCTTCGCTTTGATTACAGTCCTGAAACTTGCTTTAGTCTCAGCGGTAAAAGATCCACTCACAAATACCCTGTACATGTAGTATGACGTCTTTTATTCTATGGTCCAACGCCTCTGACATTAACCCTGCCTAATGTTATTCAGAGAACCTCAAAGTGAAACTATGAAACTTTCCAATATGGCCGTATTTGTATAGGTAAATATGGAGGGGATTCCCCGTTTCTAAATATATGGAATACCTGCCATAACCAATACAACCAATCAGCATTACAAATGCAATCGACTCAGCAATATCACCCAATAAGAAAATCGATGCCTGGGATTTCTGGTTAATCTACAGGGCTGTAAACTTTGTTGACCTGCAATGCTTAGGCCTACTGCCGGCCTGTAAACTGAGAGTACATGTAAGTCTTAAGACTGCATTCCCATAGATTTAGATCGATCCATCCCTGGGGATTCACGCAAAATTGCTGTAAGCAGAGCGCGCACGGTAGTTAATTACCCCCTTACAGCTTTTAGTAGGCGGGACAGCAGCTTAATTAAGCCGGCTAAGCTGACAGTAATCTAGTGAGACTCCCCACAGGGATAGATCGATCTAAAATCTGTGGGAATGGGGTCTAAAATGGCTTGAAGATGACACAGGTAACACATGCATCGCTGTAATTTTACTTGGCCAGATTAATAATATGATTACGATTATTCTCAAGCATGCACACATTTTCTTAGCTGGCCTATATACATGTATAATAGGTAGTGCCTTGCAGTGGATAAAATCAGCTGCAAAAAGGAAAGTGATCAATTAATTAAAGTCTATTTTTCATTGTAATGACGCCCATCCTGTATGTGACAATTGTCACCCAAACCCAATATAGAGGTGCAATTGATGTCCCAGGCATGCTCTTAAAAATATTTAGTGCCCAGATTGCAAACTATGTCTGATTATTTTAGGGTCTCACGTAAAGAAGTTTATATCAAAGTTTCACTCTCCTAAAACCATGATTAATAAAAAATAATTCAACTTCTATCCTCAAAACGGAACGTATATGTACGTTACTGTCACAAATGCAAAACGTTCAACTACGAAACGTTTTACTCACTTCGAAAATTCAATCATCACTGGATTTTGTTCTTTGATTTATCTCCAACAAGTGTAACCTTGTCAAAAATAATAATATTTTTCTGTATAGAGCAATTAATTGTCTTTCAGCTACTGTAGTTTGCTTGTCAATGAATTTGAAAAAAAAAAACAAAAAAACAAAAAAAAAAAAAAAAAACGGGGGAAATACACCCTACCGACAGTAAAATAAGCATTAAATAAATTTATTTCCCCTCGTGCTCCAAATATTAATGTCAAACTATCATGGAATCACAATATATTTTTCGGTCAGCAAAAGAAAACATTGTTTATGTCTATGCACACCAAGTACTTAAACAAAATGAAACATTGTAACAATTTTCTAGGGTACATACGTTACCTATTGTAGTATTAGCCATGACACCAAAGCCCCTTAGTTATAGTTTTAATATTTATAAAAACGTCCTGACGTCATGTCTAATTTACCATGACTGAACCACTACAAAATATATGGGAACGAGGTATAAAAAAATTAAATTATATGTTTTAAAAAATTGAATTCAACTTTGAATTCATTCAATTTTATTTTTTGACACTTCAACATGTGAAATGCACCTATATATAAAGGGAACCGGAGAAGACTGATTGTGCCCGGAAGTGACGTGTAGTGGTGTTAGAAGCGAAGCTGAGTGGTCATTTTAACCTGGAGGTGAACGGGAGAGAAGACGTGTAGTCGGAGGAAAAAGAAGTTTTCTAATCAACCCGGTAAGATAACTCTCTTTTTTTTACGCATTTTGGGCAGAGAATACTTGTAGAAATAATAAATGCATGATATGAAAACGTGACACGGAACTTGAAGGTGCAAAGTCGTGCTTAATTTGCGGTCAACTTGTTTTGAAATAAATGCTGCATTGACCGCCAGCGCGACAAAGAGTGTAAAGGGAAAATAATTCCCGGGAGTCTTTAAATCGTTGTCATGTGGAAATTTGGCATTAATATAATCTGATATGTCCATATCTAAGTATTTTTGGGTGTTTTATGGTATGGGCTGCAATTATAACGATGTTTTAGTGGTCTTGAATGACCTTATGAAAACCAGGAAGTAGTTCGAAACTAACAACTGAACCGTACCGAACTCCGACTGCTGTGCAAAGCTGTATCTTTTTTCAATATTTTGACGAATTTTTAGATCATTATATGTCCATCTGACATGAAATTCCACACATATGATCACACTAATACACCTTTTACACTGGGGTAGGCACAAATCAGTGTTGTTTAGAAAACTTCTTTTTCCTCCGACTTCACGTCTTCTCTGCCGTTCACCTCCAGGTTAAAATGACCACTCAGCTTCGCTTCTAACACCATTTGACGTCACACTTCCGGCACAATTCTGACCAATGCTGATCTTCTCCGGTACCCTTTATTGGGTTCGAGTATTGTACTTGTAGAGTCTATAGGCGGTGTAGGGGCTTATTATATAGTACTCTCAAACCATATAATTACGCATGCTGACTTATGTCTGTTTTCTATTCACACACTTATTCACTTTTTAGTACTGATTTGTTTCAGACAAGAAGTCTGGAGAATTCTAGGCAACTAGCAGAACGACTGGCAGAACCCCTCAGCATGTCCCGACCACCTTGTGTCATGTCTTCAACCAGGAGGACTGGGAGTCAGCATGGATTTATATTCTAGACGGACAGTGTCAGCACACTGTCGGGTATCGGCCCGATCTGATGTTAACTTAACGCAATATTAGCTGCCGCCGATCGATTACGATCGCAGTTCAATTCGTCCAAGGTTCGAGGTCTGAATGTACACGCGTGAGAGAACGAACTCAAGTCCCGTGCAAAGTTTCTAACTATCAATAATATTTAATTCTGATACATAACATGTATTACAATCGTCGTGTCTCACATCAATTCTCCCGAATAACGTTACCCACCTACTGTAGCTTATATGCAGATATACAAGTAATATGATTAAATCAAATTACCGGTCGCTCCTCGACCGTCTGAACAAAACTTAATTAAATTAGAGGTCACTTTGCCACCTCCACATCCTTCTAGGCAGTGACTGATCAAACTGGCTTCGATTAAACAATGGCGATAAACTTCATGAACAAGATTCTGCCTACACTCTTACGGAAGTTCTAAAACTACATTAAGACATTTAGGGGTCCCTGACAACACGTTTACAACGCGATCACTTTTTGATAACTGGTCGAGTCAACCGTATTGTTGGTGAACTGAACCGCGCGTTTGAATGGGCAGTAACAATGATATCGGCCCCGTGGTACATGTATGTATGAACAGATAACAGTAGCTTTACTTGACAGGATCAGCGTTGCATTAGAACTGATATCATGTAGGCCTACCCAACTACATGTACCAGACTCGGCACCGAATGACCCTGAATTCACCGGTAGATCGGACCCCACTACCCTTTTTCAAGGTGTGTATTAGTACACGCTTCAAAGTATCAGACGCGACACCGCTCTTGTTTTGTACGCTATGTGATAGTGATAATTCTCAGCGGGGTTGGAAACCAGTGCATTTCATCACAAAATATGTTCTGGGGTATGATACTGTCACGAGTGTGAAATGCGCACTGACGCACACCTTGTAAACGGGTAATGTGGTTCGATCTACCGGTGAGTCCGATAGTTGGTAGTTAGGTCTGGCGTTTCCTTCTCGTGCTTTGTTTGCACTAAAGCCATTTGATTTACCCACAAATGCCCCACTCAAGGACACTTAAACTTAAAGAAAACGTTTTAGTAAAAACATACTCTTTTCCACAAACGTGCCCTACAGAATATTTTCTACGAGTTCTACAGAATGTTCCGCCAAATGCTATATTGATCTGGTTTGTTGACGAGTCCATTTTTTTCATTTAAGACAAAATGAAATGGGCATTTGTCACAATTGGTCGCGATATCTTACGATAAAGGAAGAACATTCAGGTGTTTAGATTAAATGAATAATTCAATCATTGGAAACGATAAATTTAATAGTAATGTGCATTTACATGAGACTGCATTTGCTTTTTTGCTGCCGTGATGTTAAAAGTGATTTCTTTCTTTTAAGGACTTCAAGCACTCAAATCGGCATTACATTACACAGAGAATCACTGCATACATTTCAACTCAATTGAGTTCGATCATGCCACATGGACATAAATCTTAACTCCCAATTTTGCCCAAACTTAATATGTTTCAAATTGGAGGCATAATAACTTTCTCATTTTTCAATCCGTGTTCTTGGAATTACATTTTCTTCATTCACTTGTTGATGTAATTGGTGTTCTCGTGCACACATCTGTATAAAGTACTACATGTAGTATTCATAAATAATTTTCACGTGATAAATATTTGGAGCAGCCAACTTGCCTCTACTTTCTGCTCTTTTCATTTATGGAATGCACACAGTGGCTTGTGAAGTAAACTATACATAACTGCTGAATGAGTTACAATCTTTATTTCAGATTTAACGCAATTTCTAATTAGCAAAAATCAAATTGAGCTAAAATCGAGCTAAAAAGCTAGTTCTAAATTCTTTGTAAGATATTATTGGGTGGAATTTATTTCATAAAAGCGTCCATTCTGTGAAACAAGGTCATAATCTCTTTATGCAAATTATCAAATTGATAATCATCTTAAATTGAACAAAATCTTTATTCTCAATAAAAAGGAATCCTTTTCCAATACCGGTATCTATATCAAGGCATCAATTATTAGATGGAAATTTGAAGTTATCCATATCCCATGTTTATTATGAACCTTTAGCTGTAAGTTTATCTTCTAAATGTTAAAAATCATCGTTCGATAAGACATAGCTTTCATCACGTCAATAGCAAACTACAAGGTTGACACTGTCAAAATTTATGGTCACCGCAGCTCTGTATTACTGGAATACAACAAGGAACTCGGGGTAAGCCTGTGTATCGTAGAATATCACGAACATGGTTGGAGTGGATGGATCGTCAACAACTGAATCGTAGTGACTGAGCTTGTCATTTGGATCCTTCTGTGGAGGGACCTTGATTTCCTTTTCACCTTTCACATATTCTCCAGTCAGCACGCGGCACAGATACAGGTGTTTATAGGCATTGGCATTTGGCGGTGAGTATAAATCTTGGGCGCTGTAGGATGCATTCACCGCAAAGTACACGCCTCTTCCATACTTATTTGCTGAAATTAAATACATGTTGTTTATCCTGTACATTCAATGTCATATGAGGGAGAGAGTTTTAGAGAGAGTTTTACTAAAAATTATAACAGGTTCATTTAAGTACAGTCATTTTTTTATTATTGTCGTCTACTTAATGGGGTCTTTATCCAAAATTACCGTTTTTCCCACAATAACTTCGGTTGAAGCCATATTTATTAATACTAGGGAGGGTATCTTCACTGGTGCCGTGCCACAACAGACGTTCTACAATAGTCCCCGCCTTGGCTGTTGCTTCCATGTGAGCTTTCTGAACGGAATATTTCTGGAACATACTTGGGTTTTGAATCCGCTGAATCTAAAACAAAAACAAACGTCGATACAAACACAATCACTATAGTGAGACTATAATCATTTCCTGAAGGGTTGGTTAAGTGACATTTCCTTTATCATTTCCACTGCTTTCTAAACCACACTCTCTGATATCCTTATTATTTCTTTTTCTATCCAACATGGTTTTGAAACTTTGGAAAGATGGATATACTGGGAAAGAATATAATCAAGTGTTGATTTATTTTACCTTAATTATTTGATTTAGGGCACCGCCTATTGTTTGTCTCAACTGCTGATCCACACTTACGTACTCTTGGTCGGAAGGCTTTAAGTCTACGGCGATAAACGAGGTGTCTTTTGGCACTGTGGTCCACGTGGAAGGCAAATCAATCTCTCCTGGGAAACAGAACAGATTAGTTACAACATATCTAGGTAATGAATACACGAATTAAAACGCCTACTATACAATCATTTATCTAAAATATGCCCCGCTCCAATGATTTTTATGTTTAAAAATATCAGGTTGGATTTTTAACATGAAAAAAGTACATCTAGATCTCTGTTATACAATTTGTAAAATGGCGGCAGCCAGAGAAGGAAAAAAAACTACCCACTTTTTGTGAAGTCCAGTCGCTTGACATCAGTTTCCATTTTGTCCGCCAGGCAAATTTCTTTCATCCTTGAAAAATCAATTTGACACTTATCGTTATTTTCATCGATGAAATTGACAAAAATTTCTCCAGATGAGTGAGCATCCTCGATGGTTGCATTAATATTATCTGGATAAGGTTGAAAACTTTCTTTGCCGTTGTCATCAACATCTAGGTAGCACCACTGAACAGTCTTGGCAAGCATGGCTGCCTGTCTCTTTTTGCTATCTGCGAGAAGTACTTGTCGAAACACGCTGTTAATGTCCTCCGTTACTGCGATAATGTCCTCTGAACTACCTTGGACGCGGATGCGTTTCAGGCGTGGCTTCAGTTCAACCGTGATCTTAACTCCATATTTTCCTTCTAGGGATTTGATTTCATCAACCTAAGTTGTATAAAAAGTATCCAAACAAACCTAATAGTTAGTTTATAAAATATAACTAAGCGATATATCAAATTATAAACGTATGCCCCGTGGGGCTGATATCAGCGCGGTGAAATCATTGTATGTTAAATCTATTCAAAATTAGGGGTTTTGGATAGAAAACATGTACGATTTCCCTTTGTATGTATACTGACAGTCAATGAAAACGCATTATTTATTTATCAAATAATATTGTAAGTTCCTTTGGCACATTAAGAAAATAACAGTTTTCGTGTGAAATATGACCCATTATTCAGTCACACAAGGTGAAATAAAGGTCAGAAAAGATAATTAAAAAAGATCATTAAAATGCAAGGTCACATGAGCAAATATCTTTGGTTCCGCCCAGCCTGCAGCATCCCCAGGGCCCGCAGTCGCTCTTCCAGTGTCAGACGTGGTATCACAGAACTTTTTTGTCATGTGTCATACTGGATTTGGTGACTACCGTAAATAAGCTTAATTAATCACCATATATTGAACCTGATTAATTTACACCAATCAGGAAAAACACGTTTTTGTAATAGCTGATCACAAAATCACTGAAGCGGAAATTTTAAACATCCAAGTGGTCAGCCCACTCTCTTATGACCAAACAAGTGCATTTGTATTTTTTTGAGACAGATTGATGCTGATGCTCATGCATGTCAATCAAACAAACAATACTTAGTTCAATTTTTGACTGCGGAAATTTCATATTGGATGAAATAACTGATAACAAATTTAACTAGCAGTTTGTTAGCAACACTAAAAACCAGTTGCGCGTGCCAAACCAGTGAACAAAAGGAAAGTTCGCTTCGCGTGGCACTGGTTAGCATGGGTTTTAGCCTCTAAAGCTATAATCCTATCGCCGCAACAAACAATAGGGACCTTCTGGCTGATGTATCCTGCTGTTAATTACACCTAGTTACAGCGGATTGTCGCACTCGCACTGGACCACAGAAACCGGCGTCATGGGGTTCACTCGTCTTAAGTATTGTGTTATTCCACCTAAGCTATTGTGTTTGTGCGTTCGAATTTTGAAGGGATTTATACGGCCCTCCATTGTTTGTCCGCCCCCTTCTATTCACAAGATAGGGATTAAAACATTTCGAACGTTGTTACACCGGTGTACAACGGAAACAAAATTATTACTACCACTGTACTCGCTTATATGGTTGGAATTGATTCTCGGCAAAATTACAAGGGTACAAAAGTACAAGAAAGTTTTCTGATGCATTTTTATTGACTGTCAGTATATGTATGAAACATAATAAAATGTACTGCTACCGCTCGGCATCCTATCGTGTACATCGGGCTTGCAGGCAGTGCATTATTTCCTAACGTTAATTAGTCAGCAAAACATGTATCTTCTGGGAACGTTACTTTGGAGGTCATTAGCGGTATTAATAACGACTAATGGCCATACCAGGCATAATATCGCTACGATGGTGTGAAAGGGAACTATGTCCCACGAAACAATATCGAATAATGTAGAAGTAATAGAGGTGATGAGCGGCCATGTACCCGGTATTTCTACAGCATAATACAATATACCGACAAAGATTTTAAAGTTTGTACACACACGTTTCCCGTGATATCATACACAGCATAATCTGGAGTACAGAATCAAGAAAATGACAAAACTTACGTCTTCTTCAGCGAGTAGTTCCAACGCCGGCTCATAATTTGGCCCCTGAAGCACCTTATCTTTGGACTCAGATTCACATAACTCATCGATTTTTTTTATAGCATTATCAATGTTGTCTTTCTTGTCCGCATAAACTGTGAGAATAAGAGACGCGGGTTCTCTAGTTGTGCTTTTAGTTCTACCGGAACTGCCAAAGGGTGACCAAGAACTGACGGTGTCTAAAAGAGTTTAATAACAGCTTTCCTAATTTACCCATGCTTTCATTATACAGGAATGAATAAATCAAAATTTAAATATTTCATTCAACTTATATTTACTTGATGAAAAAGTTACTGAAATATGAAGGAAGATCTATACAGGTGTACTTGGATTTGTACAAGTTTACAAACAAAACGGTATGAAGTGTGCTTTTCACCTGATAAGTAATCGGTCAAAGCCCGATAGATCCCCTTACTCTTGTCCACAACTCTTTTGGACATTTCATTATGAAATACATCCACCATGTCAGCCTGGAATATGGTTATTCTTACAAGGAGTAGGTTTTGGGATTTCCGCCCTTTGTCAAAGTCAGCTATGGCATCCAGCATGCCTTTTGCCACGTCTTTTGGGTCACAACCTGCGCCTGAGGATGTAAAAAAGGTCTTTTAAAATCTAAATAACTCATGATAAAGATAGAACACTTATATGCATTTAAGCAGTACTGTCAATTGATATATGTAATAAGTAGCAAATGTATATTTGAATCAACAAAACAAATTATCGAAATAAACATGGCGCGTTTCTCAAAAAGTTACATCGAAAAATTAAAAAAAAAAACATTAAGAAGGTATTTTTTTCAATGTGACAATATTTCAGTGAGTTTTTCTGTATACTTTGTAAAATAATCCAATAACACGACCAGTCCTAGTAAACTGCCAACCTAACTGGCATACGCACCTGTTCCAAGAGCCGGGAAGCAAATAGATGCCATTTCCATATCCTCTGCCCTCTCGAGACACTTTGTAACCGCTTTCTTCCAATTAGGATTGCCAAAAAGCTGTACTGGCATGACCAAATGTATTATACACTTTGAAGGAAGGTCACCAGCAGTAGTGACAGCAATTCCTGACTTGGGGCGTTCTACATACGAAAAGAAAAATCATTTAATAAAAAATAACATGCATGAACAATATAGGAGGGGCATTTACAATGACGTGTGATTTTTTTCAACAATTGAAGGTTCATGAATTTTGAAAATTTTGTCCATTGAACGACTTACTCTGTCTAGCACACTCTTGAACAATACTGCGTCCACCCTTTTTCATAATGGCGTTCGAAACAGCACCTAATAGGAAAATACGTAAAGCAACATTTACCGTTATAAATACGTACATATATTCTACTATATGTCTTAAGTTATCCCTTTTGTAATGCAGCTTTTACATTACACGAATTTCTGCAACCTGTCAAAAGGGCATAACTATTGCTATTTCAGACATTTCATTAATAAATACGATTGGCAAATTGTTGGGATAAATGGTGTATATATTTTACTCGACCACGGTTGACACCACGGTTGCACGGTATACCTCTACTTAAGTCCAGTTCATCGTTGGTGCAGTTCACAATGGCGTCGGTGTGTTCCTCAGTTATATCCCCCTGCTGGATTTGAAGCGTGATATTCCCTACCATTGCCGCCTGTTGTAGTCTACCACCACCACTGGCCATACTTCGGAATGTGCTCCCACCTTGAGTGGATAGCAAACAATTACACTAGATATCAGAGTAATTTCGGATGTAATTTTTTCTATGATTTCTTTGATTATCATTTGGGATAGACCTAAGACAAAAAACAGCCTAGGTAACCGATTCAGACTTGCAAGCAATCACAAATAGAAAATACCATTCGCTTTCCGTCTGGAAGTTGAATGTCCACTTCGCTCAGAGGAAATATCTTCGTTGCTCTCTTTTCCGCTTCTTCTTGGCTTACGTCCTCTTCCTCTCTTCAACTGTCTGATCTCATCCTCAAAAGCCTACCAGTAATTAAAAGAGGCTTCAGTAAAACAGTGTCAGGGAAAACAACTTTACCTCCTACTACAAGCTAAAGGGAAACCAAAATGTTTTTTCATGATCAGTTTAGTGTAAAGAAATCTACAATTTAACAGTAGCAACTTACAGCAACGGTGGCATGATCTTTATCATACACAACAAGACGCACTTCTCTAAGAGTTGTCTCCGGTTTACTTATGCTAAATTTGGCTATTTCTTCGTACATCACTCTTGCCACAACATCTTTTGGGAAGCCTAAGTTGCCGGTGCCAATTGCTGGTATGGCGATTGAAGTGTAGTTGCCTTTATCGGTAGTAAAAAGGCATGTCTTCACTAATTTACGAAGACACTAGAAGAAGAAATATTGTGAAATGAATCTGGCCAATGTTAGGAAAGGGCATCCTAATAAAACAGACTCACAATTGCATTATAAATGTTGTATGCTATGATTATCTTAAGAAAGAACAGAAACATGAAAAATCAAAAAGAAACCCATATATATACTATGCCTCTTATATCCATTAGTTCATTTTTTTTAAATACTGTTAAAATTCACTGTAGTACTGACAGGAACATAAAAGTATGGTCAATCAAGGCATTGAATAAAACTGTAATATCAATTGCAGAGCTACAGATAAAACAACATACTTTAAAGTGTGGTGATTTTACTGACCTCCTCTGAGCCAGTTGCACTCCAATTCATACAGCTTCCATGAAACACGCGTTTGCACTTCAAATTTCCGCCAGAAGTTTCAACAATATCGCCAAACTGATGTCCATTTGGTGCCTGCTGATTACATTCGACCTGTAAAACGTTTCCCCCAGCGGACAGCAAAGAACTTGATACAGCACCATAGGCCAAATTCAGATCCTTTCTAGCAGTGTTCACAATAATATCTGCCTGAAATGTTATGTTTAATATCGGGAAGTCATCAGATAGTCTAAGACGATTTGAATTCATGTAAGCCATTCTGGTTAAAACCTATGTATTTGAAATATTGTACCACAGCATTTATGCTAACAGAATAACTTCTTAAGCATTTACTTACTGTTTCCTGCGCAAGAACTGACTTTCTGAGTGAAACCAGAAGTCCTTCTCTTGTGTTCAGATTCAAGGGATCATTAGTGGGTAAGTATGTACTATAGGACTCCGTCTCCAGGCCTGGCATTTACATAGGTATAATATAGAAAGTTGTAATTAGACACAAAAACAACGAACAGACTTTCTTGCAGACCTACAAAATATTTACCTCAATTGCTTTACAAATCAGATAATAACTTTAAAAATATGCTGAGAAGGTTTCAAAGAGACAATGAAAAATTGAAATTTCATTGATGAAAGTGGATACCTACATTCAAATTTACCACATTTGTGCACATTTCAAAATGACCTTTAACTTAGTTCTGGGTGTTTAAATATTATCACACGTCCATAGCCATTAAAGCGAGGAGTAAATGAAAATGCCAATGTGTTCTACAGACTAAAATTGGTAAAAATCATATGTAAAGATCAAGATGAATTTGATGATAAGCTCCCATGCTCCCCCCAAAAAAGGCAAATGAAATCTTTGTTGGATACTAGGAGAGTGAAAATGTAAGGATTAAAAAGTTCATTTCAGTACAAATAGACTACATGTACATTGTTCTTCACTATCTGAAAAGATTATTTTGTAAATTCGATAAATATAATAATAATAAGTTTATTGAGCACTAAATGATATGAATACATTTGCAGGATCACTAGACTACATTATTTACACAATATACAAGGATATGCTTTTATATATGTTTACATACATGTATGTAGAATGCTAAATTACACGTGTTAATGCATGTTATGCTATAAAATTAATTAATTAAGCTATTCACGGCATTATCAACAGTTGGTGGCTGTGATGTACTAAATTGCAGGTGAAGTATATATTTTAACAGCGACTTTACAAATTCTGCTATTACTTCGAGACTTTTTCACAGGGTGGATTAAGGAGAAATGACAATATGAAGGTTACTTTCAATTGTTTGATTATACTAGTATAATTTTGTTAGTAACACAATTCATTACATCAGCAAATTGATCAAGACAAACAGGTAGCCTACCAGTAAATTGTGAGTGCTCTCCTGCTCCTACCGATGCCGAGACTCTGCCATACCCACCATCGTAGCTTGCTCCCTCTTCTGTTCTAGAACTGCCAGTCTGAAAAATTCCGTGTAGAGCTCGCTGAAATGCCATAAGTACGCGTTCCTCCAGTGACACAATTCGAATCTCTGTTATAGATGTTGAGGAGTTCTTCAAAAAATCCCTTATAGCTTCAAGAATAACTTCTGAGCATTTATCAATTGGGAACCGATAGACTCCAGCACTAAGTGCTGGAAAAGAGATAGATTTGAATTTCATTTGTGTAGCTTCATCCAGACAGCTGTACACTGCCTCGTATAGAAAGTTCTCTTCATTATTGCTTCCTCCACGCCATATTGGACCGACAGCATGCAGGATTTTCTTGCAGGGCAGTTTGCCTGCCGAAGAGACGAACACTTGTCCATCAAGAAGGGCTCCATGCTTCTCGGTATAGGCATAGCATTCGTCTTGGATTTTCCCACCACCTAATGATATATTATTTATAAAAGATTAATATGAATAAAAACAAAGTTTGTGCTCGTAAATTTTGATACTTCCTTTTAAGATATATTTATAAAAAATGCAAACAACCTGCAAATGAAACCGTGAATGACATTGTTGAAACAGAGAAATAGTTTGACTGGCATACTTTCACCACTGCACGATAGATGTCTTACCTGCGACCACGATTGCTTTGGCTAAACCTCCCTTGTGGGACAAGTCTCTGTTTGCTGCATTAACTATTACATCCACATGTTGCTTTGTAAGATCATCTCTATGAATGGCAACTACACAATTCTCTGGGGTCTTTATGTGAACTACTGCTTTCTGGTGTATGTCTAAACTGTCAACGATCCCAAAGTCCCCATTCTCCTCGGCTAGCCCAGCACTCGATGGGACATCAATTTTACAGTCGTGTTTTGTCTCCAAGTTTTCTAGAAAGTCCCTTCCTCGTTGGGAGAGTATGTACTTTGGCATCCCCGGTTTATTTATTTCTTTAATTTCAGACTCGATTTTCAGGCAAAGGTCACGTAGTTTTTGAGTTGTGGCAATGATTCCGGGCTGATTCCCTTGTACAAGAAATCCGGTGCTCTTTCCGGACTTTCTGCATTTTATTTTCACTTGGTTTTCAGCATTTTCCTTCTCAATCTCTCTTAATCTGTTTAACCTTCGCTCTACAAGAAATGTTACTTTTCCTCTTTCCATTTTCATAAATTCTTCAACCACTGTGTTGAAGGTAAGGAAA
The DNA here is from genome assembly GCF_051362555.1 of Lingula anatina. Taxonomy (NCBI): domain Eukaryota; kingdom Metazoa; phylum Brachiopoda; class Lingulata; order Lingulida; family Lingulidae; genus Lingula; species Lingula anatina. The sequence continues at coordinate 48,792,830 of NC_141767.1, forward strand.
TCAGAAACACATTCTAGGACGCTGCCAGATACACTTTTCACAGCCACAATAGTTACGGAACTATTGTCTGCTTTGGGTATAATCTTACACAACCCAGGATACAACTTTTCTTGCTGATCGGCTGTTGCGTGCCACTTTTCTGTGTTCAAAATCCCCTGGCTACCATCTTTGATTGAAACCGGGGTTTCAATTATGTTTTGCTTGATGATCTGACAAGCATGAGTGATCTCGTCTTGCTTTGTTGCATATACTGAAACCTCATCATTTCCGACAACCCAAACTGCAAGCAATCTTTCTCGGCGGAACAGATCCACAAGATGTTCTCGGCATTCTTTGGTTCCCATTAACTGCATAGTTGCTGGGGGCAACTTAAAGGTCTGGTGTAGTAGGGCGTTTATTCTTTCATATACATCTATCATAGCTTTGTTTGCGTCATCTGGCATGCCTGTTAGATGAAGCATCCCACCTTCCTGATCAATACTGATGTTCATATCGGGGAACATCTGTTTAGCAATCTTTTTGTACTGTATTGCCAATAGGTACCGAAGTTGAAACAGCTTCAGAGTTTTCTTTTCCTTCACAACCAATGCATCTCGTCGCATCTGCAAATCAAGTTGTTTCTGTATCTGTGTAATTTTCTGAATCACCTCATTGGCTATACCCGCCTCCCCCATCACTCGTATGGCACAGGTCTGGTCTTCAGTTTGCAGACGATAATTGTCGTTTTCTGGATTTGGTAGCAATGAGAGAGCTTGGTTGGTTTTCTCCCATATTGCCTGAAGAGTGGAAAACTCTTTGTACACATACTCTTCCTTGAAAACCTTATTTATAACTTTCCTCACAGTACGTTCCCATGTTTTTGCAGCTTCTCTATAATTTGGAGACTGTTGAGATAGCGCACAGGTGACACTGGGCATTGATGCTGGATTCTGAGGCCATTGTATGCGGGCACTCACATCTGCAAACGCTTGTTCAGCCGCAGAACGATGTCTTTTAATGCCTTTGATGAACTCTACCAATCCGTATTCAACATTTTCCAATGGAATTGGTTTGGGTAGAGGAAAATAGGGTTTGCTCGGGTCATGTCCAGGAGGAAGAATCCCAAGGCACTCATGGTATATGGATACCTTCATATGGGTCTTGTTCAACATGTGCTTCTTTTTTAAAACTCTGTCTACAACTGAAACGCAAGCACAAACATATAATATTTGCGGATCCCAAAGATGGAATATCATCAGATAATATGAAAATGTCAAATTTTCACTTTTAACGAAAAAAAACCTTACCTTCTGGGTTATTAAAAGTTACAATAGCAGAGGCTGAACCTGAAGCAATATGAACCTCATTGACTACATCACCACCACTTTTCTCGTTCTCAAAATAATTCTCAAGCGCATCTTCTGTGATAGTTTTTGGAAGTTTGTGAACCTGGATACTAGTTGTAAGGGGGACTCTTTCCACGACAAGATTACTTCCTTCAAGTTTCTTTTTCGAGCACTTGGCTTTAAAGTTATCAAAGTCTGAAATGACAGAGAATGCCTCTGAATGTAGACAATATACATGTATTAGTATTTACATTGTTAATAGTAAAATTATCACAAACCCACCGTTCTGGTTAATATTTGCTAATTACATGTACATAACGTATAACGTAAAACATGAACCGCACACTTTTAAACTATTGATCAGTTTTTTAAAGGTTTAAATTGACACACATCTCTTTTCTAGAAATACATCAGGTACCTGTTACTGGTTCACTTAATGCAACTAGGACAGTCTCAGGGATAGCCCCAAAAGTAATGTTCTCAACACTGTAGCTGGTTTTTGCCTCGATGAAATTTTGAAGGAGGTCTCTTGTTACTTTGATGCCCACCTTCTTGAAACAGACCTTCTGCGAGTCATATATGACAGGAGGAGGGGGCTGAACTGCTGCTATGTCTAGCCTACTTTTATCTAATGTCAGTCCAGTCTGTTTCCACTTCTGTAATATCCTGCTTACAGCTGGTAATTAAACATATTTTAAAAAATTATCATAATTATAGAAGGTACTCAATGTTTGCAATAAAATTATATAAGTCAATATATGAAAAGAAAAAAAATCTGCTAACCCAAGGCTAATCACCTTAATTAGGACTTAACTGAACTGGCCGTATATTTATGGTGCACGGGGCTTGATTTATATGCCATAATCATAAAACCAAGAACCATCTACTAGTCTGCACTGGCTTGGGCAAAACCTTGGTGAAAAAAGATCTAAATTCGGTTCTACAATAGCTCACCTTCCGGATCCCAGAAGGTTATCAGGACCTCAGTTTTATCTTCATTCATTGTTATGTTCTGAACGGGACCACCACCTGAACGTCTTCTGTTCTCAAAGAACAGAGTCAAGCCCTCAGTCGTGCTCTCTTGGTGAAAACCAATCACTCTTATGGTGTCAAGTTTAGGCATTTCTAATTGGTCTTCACTTCCTTTTGCACATAATAAAAAAGGTGAGTTAAAAATGTATAATAAGACACCGCATTTTTGTATTTGATTATTGCTTTCCAAACTTCCAATGAATGACAGCTTCCCTGGTCAACTCTCTGCATGATTTTCTAAAGCAAAACTACTGATTTGAACAATAATATTTACAGCAATACATCACCTACGTATATATTTGATATTCTTTTTTACAATTTTCCCCTTACTTGTCCCTCCATTAGCTAAAGGAGAACTCTTTTCACGGGGCCATTCCACAAGAAGCCTGACTCCATCTAGTGTCGTCCCAGGAGACTCCCCGTGCTGAATGACACGTGCAGCAACTGAACATATATGATAAAAACTAAAATTATTTACGCCTTTAATAGAAGATGCAAGTGCCAAAATGACTACAAGTTAAAGGGTCGAGAATATAATTATTTATCTTCGTAGAAATTCATCCCAACATAAATCATAAGCACACACGAAAATGTCAGTATATACCCTATTTTTGTTTAAATCGAAAATGAACTCTCAAGGAGAATTAACTTATCAAACCCTTAATTCCTCAAAATATCGAGCTCAATGGCACTCTTGCAACCCCACTTACGTTATTTAACTCATTCCTATAAAGTCAGTTATTTACTTAATGCTCAAAACAATAGTTGTGTTTATTTTTTAAAAATACGTGTTGCCATTTGTATATCAATCTATCATTTACAATTTTTCATTTGTCATTAAATAAAGAGCAGTCTAGCATAATAATCAAGCCTTTTATGACCTGTTCTTACACTACTGAACTTATCTACCCCAGTCCAAAAAAAAAAAAAAAAAAAAAAAGAGAAAAATACCTTCATGGTCTTTATAGGTAATAACAGCAACACCAGATGCCCTATCAATGTCAATGTCCTCAATCTCATCACCACAGCTGTGTTTTTTACTTTCAAACAACATCTGTAAGCTGTCATTTGAGGTGTTTTGATGAAAGCCGCGAATTTCTACGGACCTCATTGGCTCTGGTGGTGTCTGTCTACACACTGTAAGCGTGGCGCCTTCAAGTTTGAGGAGACTCTTTCCTAATACTCTGTCAACAACTGAAAAGCCATCTAAGAATATGTTAAACAGCAAGGGCATTGGTTGTAATTCACTTTGTTTTTTATTCGTGTAGGTACGTGCACTTTCTATATACAACAATAAATTCATTGCCAAGCTCACTGAATATTTTATCTGGAACCATAGTTTTTCAGTTATAAAGATAAATAAATTATTCTCGTATTATTTAAAACTCATTAATTAAAGCAGCATTTGATCAGCATTAACCTTCTGGGTCTACAAAGGTAATTGTCACATCTCCTGTCAAGGGATTCCTTTCCAATTCTGCAATTTCACCACCTCCAGATTTCCGTTTGTTTTCAAAAAACAACTCGATTGTGTCATCAGATGTTGTCTGATGTATTCCATGAACCACTATTGCATTGATAACCATGCTATCTTCCTGCATTATGTTGCCAGCTGTGTCATCTGCTTTATCTGGCTGGGGCCGACAGACACGTATTGGTGCACCCTCGAGAATCAGGTTTTTCCGGGTAAGGACACGATCGGCAACTAGGTGGAAGAAGTACAGGTATAAATGGAGGTTGCAGGTTATTCACATAAACATGGGAGGCATTTTACACCTGATACAATATAGCATTCATGGTAAGATACTTCTTATAGACAAAATGCGATGAAACAATCTTCTGAGGAAAAGATTTACCCTCGGCAGAATTAAAGTTATTCTCACCAAACCATAACTTACTTTTGAAATCAGCATAAGTAATTTTGATAACCCCAGTTGAAGTGTCCCTTTCTATGTGCTCAATATCTCCGCCACCTGATTTTCGTGCATTTTCGAAAAACATTTCAGCGGTGTCAGTGGATGTCTCCCGTTTCACGCCGAGGACTTCAACAATGTAAGAAGGCTCTTCTTTTTCCAGGGAGTGAGGCATGCAAACTTGTAGCTGGGTACCCTCAAATAGAATGTCCTTCTTTCCAAGAACACGTGAAGCAACTAAAATGATGATTAAATATAAACCTAGTGATTTTCTTAGCAATTTATGATTTTAAAGTAAAAAAAAAAATTTAATTTGATTTTCTGAAAACAGTTAGACAATGCACCTACCAGATGGGTCACAGAAAGTGATCCAGACAACGCCCTTTTTCAGGTTTCTCTCTAGCCGCTGTATATCACCACCACCCGTTCGTTTCCTGTTTTCAAAAAGCATTTCAATCATCTTGTCTGAAGTCTCTGACGTTATCCCATGCACTTCTATCATGGCTGAAACTTGTGGTGTTTCTTCACAAGACGAATCTTCCTCGTTCTCTTGCCAGACCGCCATTAACTCTTTCCCCTCCAGTGAAAATGTTCCCCTGTCCACTACTCGAGGGGTAACTGAAATAATTACATCCGTAAATGTATAGGCAATCAGAATTTCTATGTCTGTCACAAACCCCTCCTTCAAACCAGCACACACGAACAGTACCTGATAGAGGACAGCGTTTGCTTGGTTAAAGGGATAATAACTCTTCGTATGAGATCTATATTTCACAATAAAAACATTGTGAACAAGTCATAGAAATATAATATATTCTGTTTTACCTCAAAAACGGCAGTTATAGCTATTATTCTGATATCTGAGCTTGTCATCAGACCTCCATAGATGGCTCTATAGATGACTATACTCTGTAATAATCTCTTAAGAGATTATTACAAAAAAATTGTAGAAAAAAACGGGACTAACACTCCTGGAAAATTCACTTTTTTTGGCCAAAACGAACAGTTATTATCCCTTTAAGTCTACTTCAAGCATGTGTTGTTTAAAAAGTCACAAGCATGGGTTGTTTAAAAAATAAACATGTATTATAAATCAATTTTTGTCCTACTGAAAAAATTTACATAAAAGCAAAATGCATAAGCATGAATTTATTATGTCCACACAACAGTGTACTGATTACCTTTTTGGCTATGAAAACACTTTGATGGATAATTGTATATTACTTTATATCCTTAAATCAACTACACGCCATTCTAATTACTGAGATTAAGAAAAATGGTCTAATGCTCAACACATTGACACCTTAAATGTAAACAAATGCACCAATTTGCATATTTAAATATATATTGCATAAAATCTGTCAAATAATCGCCATCAATTTCAAGTATCATCTACCACAATTGTTGACATTTAGAAAATATGCCAGAAAACAGTTTAATAATCTTAATAATCAAGTGATTGCATATTGACACCTTCAAAATATTACAATGCCATTTTTCGGTAAAAACAAATAATTTCACAAGAGTAGTAAAATCGCCATATGATTTAAAAACCAGGCATAAATTTGAAAACCACCTAGAACAACCTTAGACTGCCACATTAATCTAATACAATGCAAAAAAAGTCCTATCAAAAGTGGTTAAAGGAAATACGTCGTTAAGTCCCATATACCCCCATAACGACAATAAAATAGAGTAAGCTTGTGAAACAAGATTCCAGAAATTTTAAGATAATAATCGATATAAAATACTGCCAGGCATTGGAGCGGCCTAAAACTAGGCACGTTATTTTATTGTCTCTATGGGGGTAAATGGGAACATTACGACATTCTGTTTGAATGCTTTAACCACTTTTCATAGGGTTTTTTTTTTTTTTTTTTTTTTGCATTGTATTACATGTAGATTTATGTGGCAGTCTAAGGTTGTTCTAGGTGGTTTTCAAATTTATGCACCCGGTTTTTAAATCATGCAGTTATTGTTAACACCACTGAAACTGGGCCCCAGGTTATTTCATTGCCAAAGTCGACCTCGCCTCCGCACATCGTTCAGTCCCTCTGCACCCGTCGCGATATTGCGTAACAGGTCTCCAGTGGCGTTTTCAAAACTCATCATCGGGCACTGTCCTCGCAGACACCAGATTACCGTTTGGTGCACGCCTTAGACCCCATTCCCATAGATTTTAGATCGATCTATCCCCGTGGGGAGTCTCATTAGATTACTGTCAGCTTAGCCGGCTTAAGCGTCTGTCCCGCATACTAAAAGCTGTAAGGGGGTAATTAACTCTGGTGCGCGCTTGGCTGACTGCAATTCAGCGCGAACCCCAGGGAGTTAGGTCGATCTAATTCTAAAGCTCTGGAACAATCTAAATCTCTGGGAATGCACCCTTAGTCCGCTTATCTTACACCGATTTTATTAAGCCAGGCAGTAAAACGCATAATGGAGAAGCGTGGTTTAAGCTTGTCGTATACCTGGACGACTTCCTGGTAGTAGGGGAATTTTTTTCTGATTGCTTAACAGTTTACAATGAGCTACTTCTTAGGAAATTAGGTTTTAATATAAACTGGAAAAAGGTGTGCGATCCCACAACAAAACTAACCTTTTTGGCACAGTAATAGACACAAAAAGGGGCACCTTATCCTTGGAAATAAATAAGGTGGAAGAACTCTCCAATGCTATTACTAGTTTTCGACGTCGGAGGCGGGTCACCAAGAGACAGTTAGACCCCATTCCCAGAGATTACATCGATCCAACTAGATCGACCTAACTTCCTGGAGGTTCACGCTAAATAGCTGTCAGCCGAGCGGGCACGAAAGTTAATTACCCCTTACAGCTTTTAGTAGGCGGGACGGACATTTTTAAAGCCGTAATCTAGTGAGATTCCCCACGGGGATAGATCGATCTAAAATCTATGGGAATGCGCCCTTAGAATCCCTTGCAATCGGAGGCGATCGGAGGCTAATCCCACGATTTTTCGACAAAACCGGGTCAAAATCCTTGAAAAAATCTCAGACAATGTGATTGCTCCACTTTTATTAGGATTATTGCTAGGATTGTTCAAGGATTCTTTATTTTCTACGACGACCCCCGGCCAAAACTAATCCCCGACATATCGCCGACATTGTGACTGGGCCTTCAATAGACAGTCATTTTGGCCTGATGACATCAGACCAAAATGGCTGTCTATTTATCTAGAGACATTTATCTCTGAATATCTGTGGAAAAATCGATATCGCCCTGGTAGAGGGTAGGGAAAGACTCACCTTAGACCTATTGTCAATGTCATTGCAACCTTAATATACCCTGCACATAAACGCAGATTGAATCCAATTGATCAGGACTTAAAATGGTGGGCTACATGGCTTAAAACAGGTAATAACACGCGTCTAATTTGGGATACAAGGGACATATGTCATGTGTACACAGATTTCAGCAGCACTGCGGGTGGAACCTTCCTCCACGGCGACTGGTTCTACACACACTGGCAATCGGACAGCGCTGCACTCAGCGTCCAGCACGTATTAAATGTGAGGAACTCGCTGCGATAGTTCTTGCAGCCCATCGTTGCGGCAACCTCTGGAGAAATAAGCGCGTCCTCGTGCATACGGACAGCAAAGTTGCTATGAGTATCCTTAACAAAGGAGCGTCACTTAATATATGTTGCAATAACTTACTAAAGGAACTGTCTTTTCTAGCTCTCCAGTATAACATGGCGATAGAAGCATAATACTTAGCTGGATGCGACAATTACACAATATCATGTTTTAATGAACCTAGTAAAATGAGCGAATTTCTCTCAGTAATGCATGCCTGGTATATTAGTGCTAACAGAACTTCGCCGCATTATGACATGAGCAAGCACATGACCAGAAATTCACTGTTATTTCTCTTTTCACGGGAGGAAGAAAATCTCAAAAAAAAAAAAAAAAAAAAAAAAAAGGACTATTATCATGCAAGTATTATTATAACAGCATGAAAATAAAACACTAAAGATTTTCACAACCCAAGAACACAATGCAGAATAATATTGCACATATTCTCGGTTTGGTATTAAATGCATGTATAGAATAAAGCTTGAATTTTTGAATTAAAAAAAAAAAATGAAAAACATGGCCAGAAATGTGCAGCATTCACGCGATACGCGAGGGCGCTATCGTAGGGCTTCACGTGACTCAACTAGCCAATCACAGCACAACAATGGCATCGCACACAGACTCTGTGATAAGTGCTCAGCCCGTTGTCAAGTAGTGTTAGTTCATGGTAACAAGCGTCTGACATGTGCAGAGAAGTTTATTGTAATAAATATTTTTCTTATTGTTACATTATTAAATCTAACTCTGTATCCAAGTAGTAACTATACTGTACCAAGTCAGGTACTGATGAGGTCATATATTCCAGAATAAGCCATTACCTCTAATTTATAACTTTAATATTGTTTAATATGTTATTCATGAAAGAGTTCATGAAAGATTATTTTAATTTGTTAAATCGTGATCTAATTCTTTTTATATTCAAATAATTGAATAATGTGGGTAAAATTGGTCTTCCACTTCTTATTTGCATTTTTTCTTTACTACAAGATTATTTTGGAACAGTTGCAGCATTAAAATTTAAAATAAACAGCAATCTGAAAGAAGAATTTTGCATTATTATTAAATGATGATAGGAATTTTGGATTAAGAGAATAGTTAAATACTGAATAGTGATATTGTCAGTCAATTTATGTAGAATCTGATAAAATGATTGAAAATACTGATTGAATTCTTGGCCTTGCACTGGGCAGTTTCACATTTGTGCCAAGTGCTTTTTTTGGACTCCATTGTACAGTGGTAAAAGTTCTTCAATTGCCATGAAAGTTTTTAATCAGACTCTGTATGGTGCTGGTATCTGCTGGTGCTATCGGCAACGAATTAGTTTGCCTTTGTTTCTGAGTGAATCTACCGTCTAAAATCACTATTTCTGAAAATACCGGTATGTGCGTTTTGCTGAGGGTAGGCTAGGCAATACACGGCAAACTTCTTAGTACGTGTGTACAACAGAATTTTTTAAAAAAACACTAACGATATTTGGTCAGGAGTTGCTTGAAGCATAGCACAGCGTTGCTGTCTATCGGCATCAGGCCGTAAGTTAGTCAATTATCACGAATTACCCACGAATCGCGAACCCATTCATTTTCCTATGGCAATCTAGCAACTCATTAAAAGTGCACGCATGCGCAGTGGGCTAAGCGTGACGTCATGCAGTGCATTTCTGGGGATGAGAAAAATGTTTAATAGTAGCGTACACCAACTCTGTCAAAATGAATGTCTTGTAAAAACTGGTCAGTTTAGGAACCACAGATGCCCAATGAACAGCATCAAACAGAGCAGATTCAATGAAGATATCCTTCTCTGTGCACAAAACAAAATCATACTCATGAATGTTGTACACAGCCATTTGACCCTGGACTTGAGTGAAGTAGCTATGTTTCTGATTCAAATATGGCCTATTGTTTTCGTCTAGCTTTAAACATGACAGTTTTCTGGTGACACAGAGTGGTCCACTAAAGTTGTTGAGTAGATTTTCTGCACATATCCATCTTGAAAATACCGATAAGCTTTCAGACTTTTGAATGCCCGCACAAATTTCTTATCGTATGTCCTATCCTTGCTGTCTATGAGATACGTTTTCAGTTCTTTCTTGGAAAAGTCATCAGGTACGTCCGTTAATTTTCTATTCCAAGTACTCGCATGAATGTGTTTTCGAAAAAATTCAGGTGTTATCACCACCTCTATAAACTACACAAAACTTTGAACTTATCTTGTATCCCAGATACAGCTTTCTTTGGTCTTCTGCGGGTGAGCAATTTCACTATTAAATGTCAGACTGACACAGGGCTGTCAATCCTCAGGCAAGATATATCTATCACACCCCAAGGTTGCATCCTACGCATTAGGAAGTCTAAGAGTGCATTCCCATAGATTTAGATCGATCCATCTAGATCGACCTAACTCCCTGGGGGTTCACGCTAAATTGCTGTCAGCCGAGCGCACACGGTAGTTAATTACCCCCTTACAGCTTCATCGACCATACATGTAGATAAGGAATAAGTATATAAGCAATACCTTGAGAGGGATACGGGGAGAGATGTACGGTAGAGACAGCGAGAAGGAAGCAGTGAAGCAGGAGATTGGAAGAGACGGAGTACGGGCCGAGACGTGGTTAGGAGTTGGAGACTTCACTTAGAATATGTAGCTACCGAGCGTCAACGAATAAATCGTTTAACTGGTCATTATGTGGACTTGGGTAAATCTGACACGAACGTGGTATCTTTGGATTGCGTTATCCACTAAGTTAGACGAAAACGTTATGTCCTATTTCGAGCCCACGCTTGAATTAAGCGTACAAAATTATATAAGTTTAGGACATTCGTCATATGTGTATGAAAAGGCTCATTACCGGTACATGGGCCTTTTAAATGTATTACATGTATCTTGTGCCTTTTTTCAGTAGTTTACAGTAGTATTAGAGGTGTAGGAATAAAGGTGACTTAAGCCCTCCTGTGTGTTGTTTTAAGTGCCCATTTAAACTCAGGTACCAGGAGGGGGGTGGGGGTGGGGGTTCGGGGAGTTCGAAAAAAACCACCTTTTTGCTGGGAAAAGGTCCACACTGGGTAAAATTTTATCTATGTACTTGAGGATTTTATGGTAAAAGGTCCACTTTTTCAGAAAACGACCCCCCCCCCCCCCCTGAAATTGCTGGCTACGGGTCTGAAACTAAATGGTATTTAAAACTCACACAGGAGGGTTGTCTAGGGACCTTTATCCCCGCACCCTTTGTTATAGCAATTTAGCTGGTCACGTGTATCAGAACCAGCTGCCTCGTTTCAAATCAGTCACATGTAATTGCCCAACGGTCAATCGCAGTTTTAAACAGAACAGCGGCAGCAGCAAGTCATGCAGAGTGCACCGTAAGATTAATAGTACATGAACAGTGCAATATATTATCTGTATTAATTTTTTTCTTCTTCCCCCCTTTCGTGAAGTTTTCGTACCAAAGACACTGGGCCTTTTAAATGTATTATGTATCTTGTGCCTATTTTCGGTAATTTACAGTGGTATTAGAGGTGTAGGAATAAAGGTGACTTAAGCCCGATTGTGTTTTGTTTTAACCTAAGATTCAATAAACGGATGGTACATAAGATCTAAATTTTAACTAATTAAAACAAGGATAAAAAATAGAACAAGGATTGAGAGCTCAAAACTTTGTTAACACACGCAAGAAAAGCGCAGTAATTTATATTTCTACACTCTAAAAACAAATCAATTATTTTCCATACCTACAAAATCGGTTGACTTGTAATCAGTTACAATCAACGGTTTATTCGGTTATTAAGTGGTCAACATGGTAACCGTGTGGATCAGTTATTGAATAAAGACATTCGACAGAATATCAAAAGACTGTAAAATAATTCTACAAACTATGAATCTTGTTTATTTATAAATATATTGCCCTTCTACAAGCGTACCCCATTACTCGGTATATTTAACTATTCTGCATTGTGTCAATCGCACTGAGTAACCAATGTCTTGGTTGCTGTTGACGGCGAAACTTTGGCTAAGGTTTCTGTGCGCGCAGGACTGCCTGGAGTGGGCATTTCAAGTCGCCACCCAGATAGCAAAAAACATTGGCACAACAGTCATGAGTGGCACTTATGACGTATCAAGTTATACCTTGACCCATGTAAAGTTTTGTAAGGTGGGTCATTCTTGTAAGTAAAAAAGTTTTAATGTGTTTTTGAGGTCCAAATTGTTGTTCATGATTTTGTGGGATTTATGTGCCTCTCCCTTTATTTAATTCAACAGAGCTGTTACACCATTTCTTTGGATGTTTTAAGTGTCAATAAGTAATGATGGAAACTTCTATACATTGTAAGACCTCCTTTTATTCCCCCCAGGGTTGGAACGGTATCATTCTCTGTGCGTCTTAGGGGGCTACCACAGCAGAACACTAAGAAGACATTAGGTATTTTTTTCTAATATGTCTGGCATTTTTATAGTTGAACTTAACTATTTATAAGGTTAATTCTAACTGAGGATAAGGTTAAAAGTTAAAAGATCGAATCAGTTGGCATGACAAATTTTAACTAAGTTAATTTCAACTGTACCATCGGTTAACTACAAGCAAATAAATTGGTTGAGTTCAACCAGAGAAACTATTTTATAGTTTTTATAAATCAGTTAAGAATAACCATTTTGGTCAGTTGCCAGTAACTGAATGGAAGCAACCGTATATAAACGGTTATAATTGAAGTGGTTATATCTAACTCAGTGTATTGTTTAAAAGTAACCGAAATGTTAACCGTTTGGGTTGGTTTAAAAGGCAACTGATTTTGACACAGTTAGGTTAACTGAATATTTAGTCGGATATATATAGACCGAGTGAATTGTTTAATATTGAACGTATTTTCGGTTAAGTTGAACTGGCCAATTTTAAGAGTGTACCATTAAGGCACTGGCATAATAACAAGTTACAGAAGCAGCATCAGTTTTACTACGATAATTACTGATATTCAGACAATTTGTCAAAAACACCTTATTTAACACCTTCGAAGAGAGCATCACCAACAATTTCTATGATCAATTACCATAATTGATGACAGTTAAAAACTTTTACTTGAACAATATAAGAACCACACGATTGCTCAATGACACTTCGATGGACACGAGTGTTGGATTTATGTGTCCGAATACTTATTGTAATATCTACATAAAACTCACACTTGACACAATAAATGCCATATGACAAATAAACTTTCTGTTCTTACCTGATATATCATCAAAGACGATATAAATGCGATCTTTTGGATGGATCGCCCCCTTTTGAATTTCCAATTTCCATGTCCTTTTTACACACCTAGAGATATTATGTGACTGTGACGACATATGCATTGTTAGGTGTTTTTTTCTGGGAAAGTGTCTGTCAAATAATACACTGCCACTCTCTCGCGATGGATTCACTGAACACCACCCGCTAACGTTCGAGTTGTTTTGGTCTATAAAGCCCGGGTGACAATGAATTATCTCATACTTAGCGCCTTGGTAACCACTGGGAATATTTGTAGATAGGGACATATACAGCTTGAGTTGATAAATGAAATGAAAAATATTTATCGTTTATATTTCTACTATTAGTCACACCTTCTTCTCAACTATTTTTGTCTCTCATCTGATGGCTCGTGATATCTGAAAGGTTGGCTCTGGTTCCTTGATGTCACATTTTAATTCTTTGTATTCTTTGAAATAGAAAGCATGTGCTCTTCTTAGTTACTGCCCACTGCTTATACAAGTAAACAGCGGCCACGACCTCATATAGTCTCTCTCGATGAGTTTTCTAAGGAATTTTAATATGGAAAAGTCATAGTTCCCATTTGAAGAAAAAATCCTGATATTTAAATCAAACTAAATTTAACTTAATTTCAATATTTCCTCATTAAAAAATAATAATAGTAATAATACACACACATTGTAAAACTGACATTCACATGAACAAGTAACCTTTCTCTTTTATAATGACTCCGGGACATCACAAGATAAATGTTAACAAATCATTTTATTGAATTCGAAGTAATAATTTACATGTAACTAACCAACCTGATTTGCCTTATCATTTATTGCATTGGTTTAAAAGGTTGCAAAACCATATCAGATAAAAGCTCGATCCACATGCATTGATTGCCGTACACACTTTAATTTACCCATGTACCCGCTGTAACCTATATTTTACGTTGGCTGTCACGTGGCCTCCAATCAACTACGGAAGAATAAAGAGCATGGAATCTGCTGAGGGGTCCCTCGTCTCTTGAACCCAGTGACATGATATAGATATGATAAAAGGTCAGGTACCCTTTCTCGTGACATGTGAATTCTAGACATAGTTACATGCACGGTAGAGAGGGAGTCAGTTGACAAAAATTTGGAATTGCGTGATATTATCGATTAATCATTAACAGATGTAATTTTATACAAGGGACCCACCTGTATTTAATTGTACTGGGTGTAATGGACTGGAGATTTGAGAAGTAGCTCCTAAAGTTTGCTGCCCGTATTCTTGTGGTTGTACATGTTGTCTGTGTCCAGTTGGCGAGGAGAAGTCTTGCAACAAGTGGTGGCTAGCTGACATTTCGTGGCTCGAACTGGTATTATTTGTATCGGTGCCCTTATAACAAAAATGACATAATGAGACATAATGACATAATGTCCCCTTTGGGGACTTAAAATGTTGAAAGCTATTATATTTTCAGTATAACATATAATTCGAACAAAGGTTTCTGTCCTATAATGATTAATACATGTATATAAATGTTTTCTTACCTCTTTCGAGTCCATTATTGGATAATTTTTTAATGCCTTCAAGACAGATCATGGGGACGAGATGTGTTGTCAACAGTGGAATTTCCGTCTCTGAAAAACACCCAATTTCTCAGTAATCATAAGGTATTTGGTGCATGTGTAGTACAGTGTAGCACAAAGACGATGACACATTGTATAAACATGTCAATAAAAACACAAAAACAGTAATATAGGGGTTACTTATTAATAATCCCGGTAGATACATTAAAAGGTTGATACAGGTAGCCGTTTACTGTGTATATTGACACGTTCCATAAAGCGTAAATGTTCCGATTATTTCCTTGGATGGTTACATACGTTGTTCTTTTGAACGATGCCATTATTTTCCCCACGCCAAGAAATAGTTTGAGAGAAAAGATGAGCGTATTAATAAGAAAGAAGATTTAAATGGCATAACAGTACAGTTCTATGAAAAAGAAGCAGAAAAATGAAGAAATAAGCCATGATATTTCATTAAAAAACTCTGGTGACTCTGTCGTGGCTGGAATGTGAATCGTAGTCCGTTCCCCATTACTTTATGCAGTTGACATTCGTCCAATATACTATATACTAACCCCAAAACTTCGACTAACCCTTACCTATACTAATCATTTAAGACGCTGAACTTCCATTCATAGGACTACCATTCCTGTCATATGATGGAATATTTTGAAAAAATAAGAGAATTTTTATTGAAAATCTATTATTTAAAATTGAGAATTTTTATTTCACGACTTTTCTATAATCGTTTAAAATAGCTCGGGCATCATTCCAGCAAGATAACGAACACACCAGCGGATTAAGGGGGCGGGATCATGGGGGCCACACCTTCGGTTACTGAAAAAAAATCACACCAATATGTTCCCCTTGAAATAAAAATTTGACTAGCTGAATCATAGATCTAAACTGTACCAAATGGCACCGTTTGCCCTTCAAAACACCAAAAGTTTCCGGGGCCAAGTGGGCGGGGATCGGACTCGCATCCGAGGCCTGTCATTCCTAGAAAAATCAGAACCCCTTCAAATAATCCTGCATACACCCCTGAAACAGGTACCCCTCCTCTCCACAAAGTCACACAAGTCACGCATTTTAATTAAAATTAACACTACATAAATACTAGTAGACTTGGTAGATGTTCTTTTTACCCCAAAAGATCAGCCGAAGGATGAGAGATAAGTAGATACAAACCACATACCTTGCACTTGACGAGAACAAACTCTCTTTTGTTGTCGTGTTATTTCGACTTCCCGAACTACGCCCCTTTCGCTTTGACTGCAGTCCTGAAAAGTGCGTCAGTAGGGAGGTCAGGTGACATCGCTCATTGGTCGGAATGTTCACTATAGAACATTCGGAACAATGAACCCTTGATTAAAAAATACAGTCAAACAAAGTACAGTTAATGACAGTCAAACAAAAGTGAACAAACGTAGTATTTATTTTCTCTCCACAGATTCCTAAACCTGCCATTACGATACGGCGGTCTCTACAAAAATCTCACTGGTTTTGTATTACCTACATGCTATGATGTCCAGTATCAATGAAATTTTTTTTGGCAAAATGATAACTTACCAAAATCGGATATTACTTATTTTCATTGTGCATTCTGGCATTTTATACTAGTTAAACCTTTAAATCGTATATGCAAGTGCCACTGTAATATTGGTTGTCATGGCAACAGTGACATTGTATTTGTTTACTATTCAACTTAAATTCATATAGTGAGTACCAAGATTGTTTCCCACTTCATATTCGGTTTAAAAATTCATGATTATGTTTACAAAATAACTTAAACTGTTACCATAACAACAGCTATCATAGCGACAGTTTCCATAGCAACGGATACATTAGAAGCCATCGTTTTTGTTTTTATGATGGCGCATTTTTTAGAATCATTTTCATCCAAGAGTAGCCTTTGGGCAGTGATTCTGAAGCCTTAAGGTTGAAAAAAATAGTATTGATCGCTAATGACATTTAGCAAAGGTTGCCATGGAAATAATGGATAAATTCCAGAAAATATTGTATCTATAATTATTTGGCTTCAACTGTTACATATGCTTGCATACAAGACTTAAAAAAAATTCGTGGCCGACTACAATTCTTGTAAATTTAATAGCTCTTGATTGGCTTGCTTGATTTAAAAAAATTGGGAAAACTCATTATTTGCTCTGTCAGAAAATATCAGTCTGGCTTATATTAATGTAACTTCCAAAGTTGACTTGACCTCCCTAGCGGTAAAAGATCTCACTCACAAATACGCTGTACTGTGTGTAGTTTGGCGTCTTTTATTCCTGGGCCCGACGCCTCTGATGTAAACCTTAAGTTAGACTGAATGTTATTCAGAGAAACTTAAAGTAAAACTATGAAACTCTCCAATATGGTCGTATTTGTATAGGTAAATATGGAGGGGATTCCCAGTTTCTAAATATGGAATGCCTGCCATATCCAACCAATCAGCATTACAAATGCAATCGACTCAGCCATATCACCCAATAAGAATTAACGTTACCTGGGATTTCCGGTTAATCTATATGCCTGTAGACTGTGTTGACCTGCACTGCTCTTAACTTACTGAAAACCTGTAAACTGAAATGGTTTGAAGATAACTAAGGTAACAACATGTACATGCATCGCTAATTTTACTCGGACAGATTAATGATATGATTACGATTATTATCTCAAGCTTGCACATATTTTATAAGCTGGCCTCCTATAAGTTGTGTCTTGCAATGGATAAAATCAGCTGCATAAAGGGAAGTGATCAATTAACTGGGGTCTATTTTTTCATTGTGATGACGCCCAGCCTGTATGTTACACTTGTACCTGTAGAGCTTATACATGTAGGTGGTCAAGAAATTGTCTCTTTACAACTTCTTGAGGCGGTGCAGGGGCTTATAGCACTCTCAAACCTTATAACCGGATAGTACGCATGCTGACTTATAATATCTGTTTTCTTTTCACACGCTTAGCCACTGATTTATTTCAGAATGCACAATGAAAGCTAACGCACTAAAGCGTTGCATTTTTAAAGCATAAAATTAGTTTCGTTTTTCGTCCTGCTCGAGCTGTGATAGTGACGTCACCGATACCGGTTCAAACAAGTAGTCAATAGGTCACATGTAGGTATAACATACGCATATACAGTGTGAAATGTACTTCGGACCCTGCAGGTAAACGCCCCTCCTAGGAAAAGAAAGGGATTGGAAAAGTCGAGAGAGATACTGAAAGTACAGTGTAGGAGGCGAACCTGGTAAGCGCTAAGGCTCAGTGGGCCATTTTTAAAGAACAACAATATCCATGCAGGTGTAGTAGGATTCGATTAAGGAAAGAAAAGATTCTAATAAATTTCACAATGTCCATGCTATATATCACATTTGTAATTCAGTGTTATATTATGGTTTGAAATTATGTGAAAATACTGTAGAGAAAAATATTTATAGGTCGATCACTGTATGAAGTATTAATAAGCACATCGTCAATATCATCGAAGAAATATGTTGAGAATGAATTTGGTTTGACTTTATAAGACAAATCAGGTGTAGTTGATTAATTAATAAAGAAAAAAGTTTTAGCAGAACAAATTACGAATTACCCGATTTTCACAAATAAAACGATTACCAATATATGAGCTCAATTTTAAATTAGCTTTGTAGTTGCATCAAAGATAATAGTTACCCAGCAGACAAACGACATTGATTCACAGTTGAATCAACGTTAATTTTGTTGGATCAACGTTGAATCAACGTTGAATCAATGTCGTTTGCCTGCTGGGTTATTTAGCACTAGCTAAAATAATTCTTCCTACCGTTAGCTTACGGAGAACATCGTTGTGGGACTATATACCAGGTCAACTGCCATGACTGTAATTCCTTTTATATTGGTGGCACAAGAAGACAGTTGAAGACCAGGATAAACAACCACCACAATCGATCTACCTGGTATTTATAAAAGGGTCCTGGCAGATATACCACCTAGCGGTCAGTGAGTAACAACCCACGTGACCAGTCTGGTGAAGGCCTACGCCTGTTACGGCTCTACTGTGGCCTAAAGATCAAATTCGGTCTCTTGGGTCTAATTAGTTTGTGTTAAATAATTATCATCTAAGCTCACCAATATATCTAAATTTCAGTGCAGCTAGATGATACAACGAGCCTAAAATGACCTCTTCCCCTCCGCAGTTGCACCCTGATGAACATGTCATCATACTGGGAACACCGCGGGGAGTCTCTGCCTCTGATATACAAGATCACTTCGAGGGCATGCAAGGGATGCAGGGGAAACTAGATAGCGTGGTGTTCCCGTTCAAATATCACGACCTTGATAGCTGTGCCCTCCTTACGTATAAAAGTGTTGCAGGTAGCTTTTCCGATTTGACCTTATATTAAATTAATAATTAATAGACTAGTGTTACGCGATGGTACGCAATGCAATCTTATCTGATTTATCTGAATATATCACGCGCACTGGTTGTTACAATGTACTATGACCTTAGTTCCAACCAAAGGTCCTTCTTGCTGTTACCAAATTACATAAACAACTTTTTTAAAGGCGGGGAAGGCCTCTGTTAGAGAGCGCTATTACCAGAAAAGTCCACAATCAACGACTTCTTACGCAGTACAGTCTTTAGCACATTGTTAGCACAATTAAGGATAATTTCGGATAGAAAAAAACTAAAATTAATCATTTAAATAAGTTAAAACTTATGAACCATCCTAGTTGTTGTTAAAAATGATCTTTTTTCAATCAGATATAGACGCACTCTTTGGCCGTGAACGGGCAGATGGTACAAGAATTGAAATGCAGTTCCAGGATGGCACATTACAGGCAATACGTCCGCCCATGGTGCACAGCTCTCCTGAATACCTTGTAAGCTGCCTATATTTCTTTCACTCAAAATTTTAAATGATATTTAGTAAAAGCGATTATTTAATACACTTTTTCATCTCTTTCTCTCCCTCTCTCTCTCTCTCTCTCTCTCTCTCTCTCTCTCTCTCTGACACACCTCCGGTAAAATGAATAATTTTGTCCCTCTAAATACGCACTGTGTACGCGGCCATATAACACTTTATGTAAAATATGTTTCCTCCAGAAGGAAAGTCCTGCACCCCTATCGTCTTCTACCGACGCGTCAACACATCATGTACACCCAGCAAGTAGTTCACCACCAGAACAACCTTATTACGAACTAAATGCAACGTCTAAAACGGCTTTGGAAGGAAATTGTGTTTCAGGCAGCTTTGCATTTATGAATGATTCTCAAACAAGAGGCTCCTCGCGGTGTCCGCAGACGTGCCGATGTCAGGTGAGTCGAATGCCGTCTCCACAAGATAACGGTCGATTTGATTACATCACTACCTTCGAGAAAAGTTTAGAAGAAAACGTACATGCTAATGGCAACCAAACGATTGCCTTAAATAACCAACTTCATAATCAGAAGACAACAGCGGATGATTTCTTACCATCAAAACGCGTTCCCTGCACCCAAAGGAAAGGTTTAGAAACCAGTAAATGTTTTTATGATGCGTATCCGAGCAAATCCAAAAACGAAAGCGCCTACTCATACCGTGCAGATTCAGGGGGAAACACAATGGAAGAAGATGTCAAATTTGAAGAGGAGGCCTGGAGGGACCACGTTAGTTACACTGAAAGTGAAGTCAAGCAACCTCATGTTACTACTAGAAATTACAATTACTGTAAATCGTCTAACAAAATTCCAGGTGAGATAAATTCAAAAAGAAGTAACACCACGGACATTTCCAAAAACGAAAAAGCAGTTACCGAGACTGTTGTATACCCAGCGTCAACAGTGAGCACCAATACCCAGGAAATCAGAAGCTCAAGTTCTGGTGATAACGGTGTTCCAGAATTTCCCATAAATACCCCCAAAAACCAAAGCATGTGTCAAGCAGGGTCAACACACAATACCGATGAAAACCACATGATAATGGAAGCCGCAGATAAAACAGACGAAAATAACGAAGATAACGAATGGCATGATATTGACCACCCTCCAATTACCAAACCAAATGACAGGTACCCAAAACCAACATCGGTAACATCTTCCCTCTTTCTTTGCAAGGATTCCGAAAATCTCACACCTAGAAAATCTTTGACAAACGAAACACCGAACGATGACGTGAGCCATACTTCCCTGACTGCCTCACTCGATTATGACACAGCCACAGCAGAATGTACGGGCACATCAAGTAACAAAAAAATATGTTTACATCCTGATGAGACAGTCGAAAAAGATGCAGTTTCTGACGAAATTCCATTTGCAAGCATCGACAACCCCCAGGATAATTATCCTAAACCAAGCACTGCTTCGAGTTTTGGCGCTTCCCGTCATTTAAAATCCCCCCTAATCCAACCCGGAAACCAATGTAAAGAGTCAGAAACCATTACAGGTAGCGTCAGTGAAAATAATGAGGTAATGGACGCTGAAGATGAAACAAATGTAAATCGTGCAGACAAAGATGAACGTAATGCTGACCAGCGTCCAGTTACTAAGCCAGTGGACAAAACCACACCAACAGTTGAAGTTCCTTCCAATGTTCCCTGCAAAGGTTCAGATGTAAAGGATTCACAACCAGGCCCTGAACAGACAGTTTCAAAACGAAATTCAAGTGACAAATTGAAAAATGACAGAGCAAATAACAATGAAACCGAAGCAGTTTCTGACAAAGTTCTACTAGTAAGCATCGACAACACCCAGGACAATTATCCGACACCAAGCACTGATACGAGTTTTGGTGGTAGCCGTCATTCAATATGTCCCACAATCCGACCCGAAAACCAGTGTACAGAGTCAGAAACCAGTGAAAATAATGATGTAATGGCCACTGAAGATACAACGAAGGGCAATCATTACAACAACGATGATCATGATATTGACCAGCCCCCAGTCACTAATCTAATCGACAATCATCACACACCAACATCTGAAATTCCTTCCAATATTCCTTGCAAAGGTTCTGATGATCCAGCCACGGGCGTGTGCACTAATGAAACGCCTTTGGCGATTGCCTCAGGTGTCAATAATCGCACAACTTCTGCAGCACCAAATGTAACCGATGCTGATATTCAGGCTAAAGATCTCAGCAATTCACGACCAGGCACTGGGCAGGCAGGGTCAAATCAAAATTCAACTGACAACATGAAAAATTATACAGCATTCAAATCTGCAGATGAGACCAGTGGAAACCAAGTTGGCGCCGATAAAGGGGAGGAGAAATGCTCTCATGATATCATTAAAATTGGGCTAAGCCAACCTACACACGAAACGCCTACCGGAAGTGAGGTCCAATTTCAGAAAAAAGAAACCACATATGTAATTGACACTAAAAAATCTTCAGAAATTGCCGAGGTATCCTTGAGCGAAACGGTTTCATCAACTCCTGTCAAAGCTAAAGCTGCAAGCAGCAACAAGACTCATGATTATACACCTTCAAAGGCATCGGCACACAGTGCAGTTGGTTCCAGTGAAAATCACGAGGTAATGGAGGCTGAGGTGGAAACGAATGTGAGCCGCGTTCACAACGCTGCGCATGATACTGATCAGCCTACAGATATCAAACTAGGTGACAATCATCACATACTAACATCTGAGAAATCTTCCGATATTGCTAGCAAAGATTCGGAAGGCCCTGCCAGAGGAATATCCAAAGATGGATCGTCTTTAAAGATTGCTGTAGGTGTCGCACAAAATAAAACAACAAATAATTGTCATGCAGCTACAGCAGCACCTTCTGTCACTCCAGCAGTACATGCTTCAGCAGTAACCAGCACCAACATCCAAAACAGTGATCCAGACATGGACAAAGTTCCAGGTTCTAGCGTTACTCATACAATAAAATGTAACGCAAATATACGTGAAGACCAATGGCCACGCGAAAGTGCAGCTGGCATCAAAGGAAATCACGAGGAAATTGAAACTGATGAAACAAATGAGAATGAAAATGGCGGTGGTAAAGATGGCCATCGAACTAAACAACCTGCACCTACCCGACACTCAAACTTTGGTTCAAATATTTCTCCAAATCACCCTGTAGACAAAGCAACTCACGCTACAGGATTTGGTGTTATTGTAATGGAGATAAACGAACACAACAATGCAATCACACCTGGGTATACTGGAATATCATGTCAAAGTAAAGAAGTTAAATATGAAAAAGAAACCATTGGGATGGATGAAACTGCAGCCCCACAACCATTCGGCGAGAAAACTCTGCAAACAGAAGATGGGTATAGCGATGTTCGAACTGCGAAGGAAATCTGTCAAGAAGCGAATGACGAACAGTCTGCTAAAATATTCCGAAGTAAGGTACATTCAGATGATCAGCACAGTCGTGCTAATATGACCTTGCAAGAGCCTTCCAAGGCCTTTTCAAGAGCCCTTCACCACGTCCAAAATACCAAAATCCCTGCAGAAGACCTAGATATTGACAAAGATAAACCGAAAGGCAAAGTGGGCAAAAGTGAAGATAAAGAAAGTGGTAAAGCGGCGAAAAGCCAGATACCGCCTGACAGTGATGGTGAGGGAGTAGCTGAGAATGGAAAAACAGGAGAAATTGAAACCTTGAAAAGTATGGAGTCATCTTTGGGGTATCAACTAGAACAGCCTTTAAGCAGTTCCCAAGGATTACCCCTTGATAACGCTTCAAATAAAAGGAATGTATTTCCTCCCGTTAAGGATAGTGAAAAAGATGCCAAAAGAGTGACAAAACGTTTTGGAATCGTAGGTGATCCTGATAAAGGCAACGGTCGATCTTGCAACGTTTCTTCGCCTCTAATCCACAAAAAGGACACGAATAAAGAAACAAGAACTGATGGTGTGGAATATGCGTCAGGTGAAGATCCAAGTGAGATGGCGGGAGCTGAGATAAATGGTATGACAGCCAATGGTGTGCTAGAAAGACCAGCAAGTGATAATGGAGGTAGAACACGTGAGACTAATTTACCGAACACTGATTCGTACCTACATGTAAATCTGACCCAAGTCAACACACCTGTCTCCCACGTTGGTTTGCCGTCACGCTTAACAGAAATTAGCGATCCCGGTCATGAGTCTCATATGAGCATCAGACATACCGTAGAAGGAGCTAATATCACCTCTTCTCGTTTAGAGGACCTTTCTGAGGAAGAGCTTCAGCGTCAGATCATCTCAGGTACATGTATGAAGATAGAGTACCTTGCTGCAGAAACCCCTTCGAAACAGAAGGAGGCAACAGAGACATTCACTGGATTAAATTCAGATCTTGTGCTTTACATTAATCACATTCACTCCGACGGAATCGAAAATATTCTTAAAGGCGGAACAAGTGTCGTATGGCAGGTGTATGCCAATCAAAGCACAGGAACGATTATTTTGACTGCCCGTGATCAGGCCACTTTAGACGCAGCTGCTGAAGAATTTATCCAGATATACCAGAAGTGCTTCGAATATGTAAACATAGTCACCATATCGATATCGAAAAAATGCTGTGATAAAATAATTCATTCTCGGCAAGCTCCTATGCATGCTGTGAATAAATTTATGTCCAAATACAAAAACACGTACGTTCATGTTGACTGGAATGGCATCAGACTCATGACCCAAGGAGACAGGTGCTCTACTATGGCCAAGGAATTTGAGCTCACTGAGCTCTTAAATATCCCGTCATTGGATTGGCAACCGATTAAACGAAACAAGCATCCAGCAGATATGGACAAAAGTGGAGATATGCCAAAAAGCCCGTCGACCAGCGGCTCCTTAACTCAGCAACCTCAATTTAGAACCAAAGAAGGACTTATGATTTCTATATACAAAGCAGACATCACGACTGTTGAGGTAGATGCAATAGTAAATGCAGCTAATGAATATCTGCAACATGGCAGGGGCGTGGCACGGGCCATAGCCGATGCTGCGGGTACAGTTTTTGAATCCGAGTGTCAAGAAACATTGAAGAGACATGGTGGCCTAAGGACGAGTGAAGTGCTAGTGACTTCAGCAGGAGGTCCAGATAGCAGGTTGAAATGCAAAAAAGTATTTCACACAGTTGGTCCTCGGCGACAACAATACAACGATGACACAATCTGTTATAGAAAACTGCGAGAGGCTGTCTTCAACTGCCTGATAGAGGCCCATGATTATGAAATGAAGTCCATTGCAATACCTGCCATTAGTTCAGGTACGTTACATAACTGGTGATACCCGATGGAAAAAGAAAGATAATTCGTTGGTTTTTCCATTTTTTTTCTTTGCCTGTATTTACATTTTTCAATTATACCCATAATTTAAATGTTTTAAACGAACTTTTCATTTCATTATTATTATTATAAACTCATTTATCAATTTATTTATTGTAATTTACCTTCTAATAATTTTATTAAAATGTCTTTCTATGTTATAGGAATCTTCGGAGTGTCGATACAGATTTGTTCAAATGCCATGTTTGATGCTGTAACGGATTTTAGTCGGCAAATCGGACCAAAGACAACGCTACAACATGTACTTTTTATTGACTTCAACTCAGACGTACTTGGTCTTTTGATGAATGCCTTTGCTCCGGGTAGGATTGAAAGTGGAGGGACTTTGTCCAAAGCAGAAATTAACCCCATGAATGCTATGACAAGAAATGACAAGAAATCTGAGGAATCGACAACGCCTGAGAGTGTCCCTTGTGCAATTTGTTTTGACGAACCAACCAACCCGATCGCACTAAGCAAATGCAATCACGTTTTCTGTAAGGAATGCATTGACAACTGTTTTAAACTTCACAAACCTGCTTGCCCGACATGTGGTACTTTATACGGAACTTTGACGGGAAATATGCCAGAGGGCACAATGACGGTATCTAAGGAATGGGCTCCCCTTCCGGGACATGGCGGTTTCGGGACGATTGTCATCACTTACAGCTTCAGTGGCGGCATTCAGCAGGTGAGCGTTGCAACTTACAACCATATATATATATATATATATATATATATATATATATATATATATATATATATATATATATATACCGCGCGAATAGATATTTGTATGTAGACACAATGGCTCTGGGATGAGTTGAATGTTTTTTTGTATTGCTTCAGTTGCAAGTTGATACATTAAACGGTTTATGTGATACAAGTATTATTTGCTGGACATGCTCAAATAACTAACTGATTCGTTGTCAGCTGTCGTCTGAACACCATGTGAATGTAATAACCATTTTCTTTTTAATTTTATTCTTTTTCAGGACGACCATCCGAATCCAGGTCGTCATTACAGGGGTACGACTCGAGTGGCATACCTGCCAGATTCTCCAGAAGGGAGGAAGGTGCTAAATCTTTTACAAAAAGCGTTTGACAAGCGTCTTACATTCACCATAGGGAGGTCGACAACGACTGGTTTAGAGGATCAGATTACGTGGAATGACATACACCACAAGACAAATAAACACGGTGGATCAACTGGGTAAATATACAGTAGTATGATAAACGCTCAGTTCATTTCTCATACAGACTCAGTCGCAATGTATGCGTATACGACCGTATTTCGGTTCGTGTCGACGCCAATGGCATCGACGTCCGAAACATCAGTCCTTATATAAAATAATATATTATGTTTTACTCTACATTTCATTGTGTGGCTTTGTTTGGTTAAAAGGAATGTTTCTTTCGAAACTCAGCATAATAGAATTTTTATTTTTTATATATATTTTCATCTTTATTTTTAGTACGTAACAACTTTTGCTGTTTTGTCTCTATACATTTACCAGCTTTGCTGTCTAGTTTTATTTCGCATTTTTAACAAGTGAAAAAGGGGGTATCTTAATTCACTAAAAAAAAAGGAAATTCGAGTTGGAATATATTTGTTTTTTAAACATTTCTGTCAATTATCATTTAGAAAAATAAGAATGATTTAGAGAAGAAACGTACATATAAACCAGTATCACTTCTATTTTTAGATTTGGTTATCCGGACCCAGACTATTTGCGACGCGTACAAGAAGAATTGAGAGCAAAAGGCATTGAATAGTTGAAATAAGTCCTTACATGACCAGTATCTACGAGAGCCCAACATACAATTCCAGACAAAATTAACGTCTTGGTGCGTTCTCCGAGACCCTTTATTTCATTCCAGTACTAATGGCCAGCAGGACTTTCAGTTGTAGGGCATCTATCCAATATGGCCGTGTCGTCTCTTTGACTTGAAATTGAGAAAAGTGAATTCAACACATTGAAAGGAAAACTTGCATCCTTGGGGTAGATTTCATTGGGTAAATACCATAAAAATGTATTCACGGCAAGTGGATTTTTACTTATATATTTAAACGAAGTCAACGTATTTAGTCGGAACTGAAGTGTAAATGATTTGATAATTTCTTTTTCTTTTTTGGTGTACATAATCCACTGGATATATTTCAAAATTCCTCATAGCACATCAGCTGGAGAAGGAATCAGTAAGCAACTTGTGTGATATATAGGTAGTTTAAACATCAATGCAACATTTAGCAGCGATTACTGATACTGATAATTGATACCAAGAAACATTTAGTGAAATGTTTTTGGTGAACATCATGGATATTGTAAGAAGTTGCAAAATGGAAAATCTTCATTTTTTATGCAAACAAAGTTTTAATTGGTAGTGTTAAATTGTCATTAGACACTCTAATCAATACAATTTATGATTCTATAAATTTACTTTTATTATAATAGGAAAACTTCTAAATAATGAGCCACATGCATCGTTTGTAATGGAAGTTTTTATTTGACAGTGATTAACTGACATCATTTTTTCACATGAATGCCTTTGATATAAAGATATAGAGCTACTCAGTAGCAGATAATTTATTCTGGGGTCACTATCCAAATATGACCACTACTTTAACAACAAATTATACAGTGACTAGTGTTTAACTATATTTAAGACAAAAATTTGATGAGCTATGATATGATTGAAATCGATGAAATAGCTTGTAATGAAGGAGAAATTCCTAGACTTTGCATTATCAAATGAAATAATAAAAATTGCACATAGATATAAATATATGGTGTAAATAATGCATGAAATATTTGAAGTAGTTAACTATTCCAAACACTAGTTAGCTGCCAACTGAAAAAAAATTAGAAAAATAAGTGACATTATTTTTAAGCATCATTTCAACTGGTGTGATCCTTAAATATATAATCTTAATCACATTATGAAAATAAAACATCTTTATTCCACACAATTTGGAATGTGCACTGGTGTAATCTGCCAAACTACCAAAGGATCTTGTTAAAATAATTTATCTTAAGTGATTTGCTCTTGGAGCACTTCATCAACTTCTTACAGTCACAATTAACTAAAAATATAAATGCATGCAGTGAAGACCATGGATTGCTTGGATACACTACACTTAAAGAAAGCTTAAGAGACAATTTAAGAATATTTGGATTTCAACAGGGAGAAACATGCTTTCAAGATATTCCAATACTTTTATTCTCTGATGTAAAAGAACAAGATTAAAATAAGCAATCTACCTGCAGTGATATCACAACCATGCACACATTAAAGCAACCATTTTTTTTAAATTGGAGTTGATCAATAAGCACATGAGTATTCTGGTTAGAATAATTATCCCTGATAAAATTGTATTGAGGAAAAACAAACTTTCTCCAAGTCAATTCATGTTAATAAATCATTCTGTGTGGAAGAGTCATTTTGCTCTTGTCGAGAAGTAGAAGCAATATTCAATATCTTTTCTGCAGCAGAAGCCTGCTCTGCTCGTAATCGTTTGTAAGGACATTTGAAACATGTGACAAGGAAAATGGCTCCTACTGCAGCTACACAACACAGGAAAATATCAGGATCTGGAAATATTGAGAAAATATATAGATTACTATATGCTAATTTGAAACACAGAATAGTAAGGAGGCTATTTCATGGCAATTAACATGGCTTATTTCTATACATTTACACAACTAGGAGTCTACAAAAAGGCTGGCAGATTCTGGAATCTAGTATTAGGATCCAATAACAACATATTTCACTCACAGGTATAATCCATTGGTGGGGTAGGTTCAACTTTACTGACTTTGCAGGCTTGTAAATTATTTACTGGCAACTCCACTGCTATAACCTCCATAACAAGGACAAATATTATACCCTGTATCTGCCTAAATAAAATAAATATGACATATTTATGTTATCATAGTTATTCTAAAAATCACATCTTCATTCATTATGACATTTTTAAAAGTAAATCATTAAATTTTTTTACATGAAATGTTTACTTCTCATGTTAATGCGATATTACACAGAGAAAAGTTTGTGACTTCTGCAGCTACTCAAGACCATCTTTACAGCTGTTTCTTATTTTATTCTGTGAACTTTTCACTTCTGTGGCAGGTATCAATTAGTTAAATAGAATTCAAGAAAAAGTTTGAAATAAGCATAATCAATGCAAAACAGTAAAGCAATACAAATGGTATACATTAGATGTGTGCATTCAGCCCTTACCCTGAAATTAACAGAAAGCCTGCACTGGTAGCTTCTGCCACAGGAAATGTTGTCTCAACAGCCAGTTCCAGACATACAGGGTACAGGGCAAATCCAAATATTCCAAACAATGCTATAGAAATGCCAATCCAGACAGGTATGTCATACATTCTTGCTGTCTGCAACAATGTACAAAGACATTTTAAGAAACCCACCTTCAAAAGGTAGTACTCAATATTTTGGCATATTCATGCCATTAAAGTTTGTTTTGAAATTTAATAACTTCATTTATCTGAAAAAATTCTGTTATATCATGATATGCAATCATAAAATTTAAACATCTGTAATCTTTATACAAGAGTAAAATTAAAAGAGTATAATTTGTCATACATTGAAATTATTCTACAAGCTGACAGCAAAGACAAAGTAATCATCATGTGCCTAGGGTGCATCAACAGTACTTTTTTTCTTACCAATGAAAATGCTACACAGGCTGCAGCTGCCATACAAAAACAGAATTTGGCCACCTCCTCAAATTTTTTGGTCTTGTCTACAAATAAGCTGAAGCCTGCAGCTCCTATAATACCACAGCCTATGAGGAGTGCCCCACAGATACCAGCAAAGTTCTAGAGAAGAAAATTCTTCGTAGAATCCACCTCTAATAGTTTACACCAGTTTCTGACTTTACAATACTTTTTTCATTATATGATACATGGTATGATATAATCAAACTTTTTTTTTTTTTTTTTGCTATACATCTTAAGACAGTTTTTAATGCATGACATTGGTCTACTCATAAATCAGTTATGGTAATTCAAAGTTGACTTTAGTTACTAATAAATACTTCTTAAATACACAATGCACTCTCTTGTAAAATCGTTATTCCTATGCATATCAACTCACATCATCATATCCCCATGGACAGAGGATCTGTTCTATTAATGTGGTCAGTGAGTTGAATAAGCCAAGTCCTGCTCCAAAACACACAGTCAGCACCCAGTATTGCTTGTTCTTGGCAATCTGACATAACCAAAATATAAATAATAATCTATTTTCTTCTATCTCTACCACTGCTAAGAGATAACTGATATCCTTTACAGTAAATATCAACAGCTTAACAAATTACTATAAACAGTTTGAAATATCAATCCCAAGATGTGTCATTTTGTATAAAGCTAAGTTCTTTTATTTGTAATAACTGACAATATTTTATGTAATTTTATCTGGCATATGAATATTACAATTCATAACCAAACCTGCTTCAGTCCAAGAAGGAAAGGTTCAGATTCTCTCTCAGCACTGGCAGTTGGAGGAGTGGGAGGTGTAGAGCTCCACACACCAAATGTTGCCATGACTACAGCTACTAATGCTGGACCTAAGAAAACTAAATGCTGAGGGAAGAAAGTTTTAATTTAATATACAGGACAAATGCTTGTTTGAATATTAACAATATCAGATTTAATCACATCCAGTACTGTTCTCATAATATTGTGTGCATATAATGCACTTATACTGACAGCAAACTTTGAACATCCAAGGCACTGAAACATCTACTTTAATTGCAAAGGCTAGTGATAAAACCACGTAAAGATTATGATATAAAGAAAATTACTTAAACATGACCTGTTAATTAATCCTATAACTTGAAAGGATAAAGATATTACCTAACACAAATTTTCAAAAAGATTCTAACTGTATTAGTTTTTTTGCACCTACCATTGTTAAAAATCCACTACTTCCCTGTATCACAGGAGACAACACATTGGCAACAAGAATACCTAGAGGGTTAGCTGGAACAAAACAAAAAGCTGTAAGTAAACTTTAGTCAATAAAATATGTGGTGCTTAAGTTGATTTATAAGGCATTAAAAGACATGTTATTTTAAATCATTATCCTTTTAAATGAAAAGATAATTATATTAGCTCACACAATTTCCAAAATTTAAACCAAACTGTTAAAAAAGTCCATTTCAATTAAAGGAACAAATCACCATACCCCTTCCAGCAAATCTAACTTCTTTTTCTTTTTTTCCTAATCTGGCAACATAACCAAAGCAAAGATACTGTTAGTGTAAAAAAACAAAGTATTTTATTTTTAAATGAATAAGTCAAAACTCACACATAGAGGCAATCATATTAGCAATGGCTCTTTGGTCATCTCTAAACCATAGTGCTGCTAGTTTTGTTGGAGCAAAGAGTACAAATGACTGGGAACAAGCTGCTACAGCCTGCCCACCCATCAAGACAGGAAATCTGAACTTTTGATCCACCATGCTGATGCTGCTCACCACTCTGAGAGCTGCCCCTATACAGTTGATCCATGCTCCCAAGATAATCTAATAAACAAATAATTTTCTTGTCACAAACTGTGAATGATTTTCTATTTAAAACATGATTTTATCAGCAATATTATGAAGATAATATTGCATGGAAGTAAGTAGTCTAGCTATCATAACTATTATTAATATTTACTCAGTGGCTGAATGACATTAAATCTGATATTTTTTGGACAATTCAAACTGAAAATCTGTTATTACATTTTGTGATAATAAGGTGACAAATGTACAAAACTAAACCACAATCTAATCAAAACAGCTTACTAATAAACAAAAAGAATACAATTTGGAAGTAAAAGTTAATTCAATCCTTCAGCAGTAATGTTACTATCTTTAAAATCAGTTATACCCCAGCTCTCAGTCCAAGAGTATCCAATAACCATGTGGCACTCAGTCCAAAGGGTATGCTGGCCACAAGGTAAACCAGTGATAGCCAGTTCACGCCATTTAGACTAGTTTGATAGTATGTAGCAGTCTCATCAGCTATGGGTGAATACGTGATCCATATCTAGAATATTTTAACAAAAGAAAGACTGAGGTAAAAAAATCTAAACAATTTTAAGTTTTATAATCATAAAATGGATTTGATAAAATCTACTAAATCATAAAATGATGGACATTACTTTCAACCCTAATCTCACCATGTGCGGGTTTGGCACATCTAAACAAAGGATTCCGATTCTTATCATACACTTTGTAATTCATAGGCCAATTGCCAGAAAATAAAATTTGATGAGGAAAAGCAATTTCTACAGGGAGAAGTAAGATGGGGCATTGGGACCTTAATTGAGCATTCTGCCCAAACCAACCTTATCATAAAAATAAAGTCTGGGAAAATTCAGACAGCCTGGTGATAATATACATATCTATATTTGTTCCAGGACCATACTTATAATAACTCCCTTCAAGTCCAGTACTTAGCATACCAGTATACAGCATGTACTATTTATTGGGAGCAATACCAGTAATCCAGTACCTGGTGCTTTGAACTCCCCAAGGCTCCACACAGGCCAGTTGTATATTATATACTACATAGAAATTATCAGTAATTTGCTAGCATTCTACTTTCGCAACTTCAGAATGTCACTGTGCACTGCGGTAACTGTACATGTTTATGTCATGCCAAAACACTGTATATACTTGGTACATGTACATCTAGTGGTTCATTGTTGGGATTAACAAGAATGGAAAATACTGTTACGGGCCATTCCGTGGTATTTTTTTGCTGTTATGGAAGGACATTTGACACTTCAAATGAAAATATTTTCAAAAGTAAAAAACTTACAAGGTCCATTTTTTGTATGTTTATTCTTCTATATGTAAGTTATAATTGGGCAAAAAATTAAGTTTAAAAAAATTATAGTTGCGAAAAGATTATAATAAATAGTTAGCGTCTCGGAAGGACGTGAAATGGACATGGAATTTTAACTTTCAACTTCAAATCTAAAATTCTGCTCTGTCTGTGTAGATATTTTAAAGGTCAAATCAAAATAAGAATATTTGATTATTTCACTTTCTCAGTGTATAAATTTTTTTTTTTTGGGAAAAAATAATATATTTGAAAATTTTGCATATAAAAAAATCAAGTAGGCGTCATGGAAGGACGCGTCTCGGAAGGACGTTTTGTCCATTGCTAAATAAAATGCAAAATAAGGCTAATAATAATATTTTATGAATACATACCAGCATAAGTTTGATGAATAATATCAAAGGTAAACATGTACTTCTATGGTGATATATTTCATCTTCAAACATGTTACTAATTTTGACTATAATGTAAGTTCTCATCTGCTCTGATCATCTTTAAATAATATTCTGACATTTTTAGAGAAAATCTTACCAAATCTATTAATTATAAATATAATCAATTGTCTAAATTATAATAACTTCAAAATTATTCATTCAAATGAAATGTTTCCCAGTTTAAAAATGCTTCTATTTATAATACTTGTGAATTTTAAGTTCAAGATTATCTTGAAAGACATAAGAGTTTAGGGCTCATTGGTCACATGACCTGTTATGGTCCAATCAAAATGCCTCATACGTGCTTCCACTGTGCTAGGTGTCATGTTTAATGCTTATATATTTGGATTTAATTTCTTATTGAAGTGGTTCTAAGCAAAAATGTATTCATTTTTTGTTGGCCCCTATCATGGTTGAGGAGAATATGAAGTTATAAGTTTTTAGCTTTTGTAGTTACCGAGAAAACTTAAAAAATAGGTACCAAAATCGTCACGGAAGGACAAATTGATATTAATTAATCCATTATTTTATAATCAAATATTTTTTAATCTAATGCACTTGCCTAAATGTAAGAAATAAGTTATATTTAATATATTTAGCCTTTATTGTTTAAAATGATCTCTATTATGAAAAATATATCAAAAATAAAAATGTCCTTCCGTGACACTATTTTATAAGTTTTGCAGATAAAAGTGTCAATAAAATCATAATTAATCATCAAAACCTAAAATTTCTTTTGGATTCTGGTGTCTTATGGTGTCTGTTTTCAGAAATTATAAGTTTTATAAGTAGGATTCCTTTTTCAAATTTTGAGGTCTGCGGACCAAATACCACGGAATGGCCCTTACACATTTTGAGTTAGTTCAGCAAAGTCCTATTTCAAAACATAAATGAAATTAACCTGGAAATAATCGTGAAAATGAGCTTGGGAAAGATTTAAATGTCACAGTCGCCAAACATGCAGTCTTGTTAATACTGGCTTACAACACTGAAAAAAAGTCATCAGAATTATACCATTTACCCCAGTGGTTTTAGTTCTCTCAAATTTGGTTTTTATCCTCGATATTTTAAAGGCACCACATAGCTTAGTTTAGAAAAGATATTGACAATCAAGACTCATTAGGGGGAGGGATACTGCAAAAGTGCCGATTTATCTGGTTTAATTTAGCAATTTAAAACCACGCATTTTTATTGACAAAGTGCAACCACATGAACATTAGTCATAATTTGCAAAAATATCTATCATTACCATTGCATTTGATATGTTTAGCAGACAAACAACCACCAGCATAAACCATCTTCTAGTATAAACTTTGTACTCAGTCCTATCCGAAGAACTGCTGCTGAGGAGGGGTTGTCGCTCCCCCTCCCCTCTTTCCTCTTCCAACATGATTCTAAAATATGGGTCAGGTCAAATTTCATGGTCAAGGTCGATTAAATTCAAAATAATGAACCACGATGACAGTTTCGGTTTCCTTGCATTTGAGATACGTAATGATAGTTTAAATTGCTTGAATTTCGTTTAGACAAAATTTATTATTTTGCTTTGAGCTGAAACCGCACAATGTGTCTTAAAGTTTGTTACTGAGCTTAAAACTGGCACGATTTTTCCGCCTTTCGGCTTAACTCTTGTTAGAGAAATAAAAATGGCTGCCTCCATGAAGAGCCTGATTTCGGGTCAGTAATTATTTCGGTTTGTTCGATTTAAAGGTTAGCTTGTATTCTGCGAAGAGGAAAGTTAGAATTTGATGCAGGGGAAGTTTCAAACACCATGGAAGCTATTGATGTTTTCTTTTTGTCTATGATAGACACGTAATGTTTTAATTTTTATTCTGCTGGTCTCTTTTTTTTTATGTACTAAAATAACTAAATTGAAAGATACAGGTGCGCGTAAATATAAAATGACAGTAAGCTAGCCACTTAGCTTGTCAGGAGCTCTCAAATTTTTGCCCACCCCTTGCACCTCCCCAAGTCGCCTACTGTTGAAAAGCCTGTTTGCCATTAATTATGCTGTGAATAAGGTAGTTTTCATCTGCTCATTTACCAATGCATTAACACACCTATTCATGTCTTCAATA
The DNA here is from genome assembly GCF_051362555.1 of Lingula anatina. NCBI lineage: Eukaryota > Metazoa > Brachiopoda > Lingulata > Lingulida > Lingulidae > Lingula > Lingula anatina. The sequence continues at coordinate 48,828,068 of NC_141767.1, forward strand.
AGTGTACAATTTCATGGTGGCATAAATATGCATGCTAGCTTTTGGTATGTGCACTTTTATGAAGTAGTTTGTTTATAAGCATGAATATTTGTTTGTTGCCATGAAAGTGTATAAGTTTTACTTTAATTGTCTCATCCCTGTTTGCCTCTGACCAGTCAGCATTGAGCAAAGTATTATTAATTAATGCAACATTTCTTTTTTTTTTATTTTACTCATATTTATTATTTATTTTAACAAATATTTATTACATTTAACTTCTTATGTTATAGTTAACTTTTTATAACATTTTAGGAATGAAAAACATTGGTATGAAGATATTTTCCTCACCTGGTAATTGTTTGCCAACATATGCACAGATGAGAATAGCAGGAAATTACACAAGTCAGTGCATGCAGCAGTTGAGAACTTTTTCATTCACCAGTAATAAGCAAATAATAAAAAAGTAAGTACATTTCCAGTACTTTGCTCTGGCAAAATATTTTCATAAACCTGGTTGAGGTTAAGGACTTTTTCATTTACCAGTAATAAGCAAATTATAAAAAGTAAGAACATTTCCAGTACTTTTTTTTCTGGCCAGATATTAAACATAAATGATTTCAGATTTTATTCAAATCATCACAGACTGAGTTCCGATCAATGATTAATTAACCAATTTTAATGAAATTTTGCTAAAATTTTTAAGTGATTACCTACAGGACATGTAATAATCCATATCTCAATTTGAAAAATTATTTAAAAAAATTATTTTGAGTGTTTTATACAAGAAATAAAAAAATTCTATCTGTATTGCAAATGTTCACATTTTTCAAGTCCTGGTCCCTACATATTCTATATCAGTGATACCTGGATTGTTGGTTCAAGTACTGAACATTACTTTTTTTCTTTTACAGACCTTTACTTCAGCCTCAGATTCCCATAATGGAAAGCTGTCGAACCAAAACCATTATTGACAGGAGGCGAGGTAGAGCTCATGGAGTTAAAGCTGTTAGAGACAGATTCTTTCGCTTAGAAAATGGTTTGTGGATCCGCACCATGGCAGGAAAGCATCGGAAACTTTGGGCTAAGTCAGAACGTAGAAAGTTCAGGCTGCGTCAGCATGTTTTTTGTAATAAAACTCAGTGTAAATTACTGGACAAAATGGCTGGACCATATTATGCAAAGAAAAGATATTTCCCAGAAGATCCATATGGGCCATATCAAAAACGCTATGGAATGAGTCACATATTTTATGAACCTCCAAAGTTTCTTCCATGAGGTTCTTTTGATTTGTGTGAAAACGTTTTTGGAAATTTAGACACTTCAAGGTACCATTAGACTTTGTGTCATTAGAATGAAACTGTTTCATTTAAATATAATTTGCTTATAATGTTTCTGGATGCATTTTTTAATACAGACCTTAGTTCTGACAAACAGTCTAATGTATAGAGAGTTGTTTATTACTCTAAGTTCTATTAGCAGATTGGTTGATTCATTATGAGACAAGAGACTGGGGTGAATAAATGTTTGTAATGAATGAAAATATTCTTTATATTGAAAGATCAATACAGCATCATCACCAGTTTTCAGTATACACAGACCTTTGTTATGAATACAAAATGCAGGATATAACTAAAACATAAATGCTATCTTCTGACTGTCAAGCTACCTTTTGCCTCAATAACTAAATGTAGCTACTTTTTTCTAGCAGTCTACAATACCAACCCTATCAACAAACATACCAGCAAATGTACCCCTGATTTTTGAACTGAACTGTTATAGTGCATTAGCTTAGTTTTGATCCAGCATGCAACGATCCACTCTTTAGTGAAATGTTATGCAAAAGGTGGTATCATCAGCAAGTTGAAGTTCACATAGTGTGCCATTGCTATCCTTTCCAATTTAGTATTGTAAGAAATTTATTTATTTTGCCATAATAAGCTGAATGATATTATAGGGAAATATGAAATACAGGTAAAGTATAGATTATTCTCTTCAATTGTTTTTCCATTTTTTCATATTGATTATAAATTATAACCATTATCATGGTCTATTCAATCCTGAAAATAAGGAGAATTTAGTCTACAGTGAGAGGTTGTTACACCTGTATATGGTGTCAAACATGAACACAGGTTCATGCTTATTATGTTTTGCCAAAAACTTTCTCTCATTCCAAGTAGCAGTGAAGCTACTTTCAGCACTTCAAGCATGAAAATGTGATTTGGTCCAGCTAAAAGTCATGGGACAAGTAGTAGAGAACACAGCTGAAAAGATACTAAATTTTTGCTATGGAGTGTTCAATGCATTGAATATTTTCTTATTTAAAAATTATTTTTATCAAATGCTCTTTTGAACAATGCTAGGCTCTGTCTATGACCAGTAGCATGACTTTTGAAGTATGACGTATGGAAAATGATAATAGGATGTATTTTAAACACTCTGCCTGGGACACTCCCATTAAAAAAATTATATTTATCTTACTTAAGGGCAACTACAGTAATTATAAAAGGATTTGTGGTGGTTTCTTTATATTTGCCTAGATAGATCTCGAAGTAGATACAGCAGGTGTTGAAGAGAAAAATTCAATGAAGATGAAAAGGTAAAAAAGCACAAATCAGTTGTGACTGTATAAAAGACCACAAGATTCCATCATTAGCAATAATGGTTTATGTGTATGCATTAATTGTAAATTGTACAAAAATGTCTGCCTGATCTTACATATAAAAGTTACAGACAGATTTACATTACATTTTATTCAAATAATGGCCCTTCATTTCCAATTTAAAAGTGTCTCTGAGATGAGATTATTTCATGTTAAGGGAAGTTTAGATTTTAGATACTGAAATTCACACAATGAAAAGCAATACAGTCATGTGTTTGGCCACCTGCAAAAAGAAAAAGCTTTTTTTCTTATTTTCTTTCAGTCAGGTGGGTTTTTATTTTGGGTAAGATTGAAAAAGGAATCATAGTTTGAATTTATCATTTAAAAGTATCATAAAGGTGTAGAGGACTGACATTTCTTTATCAGTGTGATTGGCAATTTAAAATGTCTTTTTTGTAAAAGAATCTCCAGCACAAAAAAGAGCACTGAGTTTTAAGACCCTTCAAGACAAGACTAATAAATAAATTTTTATAATAGTAAAAGGTAAAATTGACCAGGTATTGATAAAGAAAGCCCAATTTAAGTCCATATATTGTGGAGTATTTTGCTGTATGAACTTCTTATACATATAAATATGTTTAACCTTTGAATTGATATTATAGTCAATATGCTTTTTCCTGTTGACTTGGTAAATGTACATGTCACTTCAGCTGCATGAAAAAATATTCTCAAATTTGCAATCGAAAGGAAATTATCACTCTTGTTATGTAATTGCCTTTTTGTGAATGCATAATTCTTGGCACACTTTCAGCAGGAGCAGGACAAGAGCCATTGCGTAGGTTGTGTAATTCCTGCACATCAGTAGGTGGGGTATAAAATCATGTGTGCCATAAATGTAACAGCGGTGCCGTTATGTCATTATAGTCCAGCTAGGAGCACTTTGTGAAATCATAAAATTGTGTTATTGTTTTTAGATAGTGGGAAAGGTTAGGCGTGCAATGGCTGTTACAGTTATGCTGTGTTTGTACTTGCCAATGGCTTGTGGCAAACTAGCCACATTATTGCATCTGTATATAGGTGCCATTTGCTAAAGGCAAGCATATATTTTGCAGTTTTGAAGTTTCTGGCCAAGAGCCTTGATAAGAGCTGATGAGGAATGATCCAGATTTATCTGTGAATCATATTTTTGCTCTGTTTTTTTATGACAAGTAAGAAAACGAAATGGAAGTGAGTTCTTGGGAAGGTTTTTATAATTCTCCATAGAAAATAAAACTTTATACACATATTCTGTATGTGATACAGATACTTTTGTGATATGGTTATAAATCAGTAGCTATGGAAAAGAAAATAACTTCATTGTCTTTGCTCTAAACTTCAACATCTACTTACTTTATTTGTCAAAACTCACACTACTCTTGGACAAATTAACCCAAGCTGAGACATAATACCAAGGGAAGTGCATATAAATTAGGTCTACAGTTTTCACAGGAGCAGGTTTCACCAAAGATCTTCAGCCAGAATATTGGGCCAAACTTAAAGTAGTGCTTGCAGTAAATATTGGTCTAGCTAAAATATATGCCATATCTTTCTTATCATTAAATGCACATGAACTTCTATTTAATTGGACTACTACTCGTATGTCTTGGGTCAAAATAGGGGCCTGAATGAGAAGATACGAGTGCTAACTGGTCCATGGCCTACATATGGCGGATATACGTGAAAGGAAGACCACTTAATCCTGTAATGGTCTATTGGCCTCTTTTATGCCTCCCCACGCGTTGTCCCTGCAGGGGTACAGTAATTAAATTTTGGCTCAATTCGACCGGTCAACCACATGGGGAGGCATTATAGGATTAAGGGGTCTTCCTTTCATGTAGGTCTGCCATATTTTGGTCGTGGACCAGTTAGCACTCAACTCTTCTCATTCTGAATGGCCCCACAGGCTAAAATTTCGTTTAGCCTTGTATTTAGTTCTTTTGTGAAGCCCCTTGGGTGTCAGCTTTGTGGCAGTGTTTGAAAGTCATTTCAAAATTTTGATAAAAATCATTACTGATAAAATATTCTCCATAAATTTTATAGATTATGATTGTCCTTTCTGACATTGCATTTACTTTTCTGCCAACATTGTTTGTTACTTTATCAGCTATTTAGTAATTACATGTGTTGAGCAATCAAGCAAATGGGCTTGACTGATGTACCAGTACAGCCTCTCAGATGGGAATTAAGACATTGGTCTTGTACTCCTGAGCATGCTGTCCATGGAGTGTGCCATTAAGGATATTTACACTAAATAGTACATTTCCTTTTTAGTTTATTACTGTCTAGGGTAAATACCTTAAATGGAGTTTTCATGATGTAGGATGGTCATACAGTCTTATTTTATATTTAAATGAAGTTTTAAATAATTACTGGACAAACAATTTAGTCTAATTGATCACCCTCAAGGAGACTTTATCAGGGTATATTCTCAGTCTTGTCATGCAATCTGCATGGCAGGTCACCTTGTCTCATGCCCTGGGGAGGTATACTGTAGATCCTCTATGTCAATCCCCTGTCGATTAAGGACCCACTTCTCTGCCCTGCCAAAACTCTGTATGCTTCCTTGAAAATGAAGTCCCTGAGAGGGACACACTGCTATCTTTTGGACTAAATTGTTTTGCAAGTTTAGTTATAGTTTTAAACAGTTTATTCATGGAACAAGCACCATTTAGTCTAAAAATATAGGTTAAATTTGATACATTTCCATTTTGGATATTTATGCTGATGAGTACAACCTGTTCTATGGTATTCCTTTTCTTAAGGTTTGAAATACTAGTATCATTATTCAAGGAAAAGAGAAATAAAATAAAATGTTACCATAAGAACAACAAATATACTGATGTTTTGAAATATGAATTCACAACTCTTAGTAAACACTCATTTCTGTAGTAAAGTATGTGTTGCACAATATATTTCACATGGACATGACAGTAGTTTAAAAATACAATTTTTAAGGATATCATTGAGTGAACTGTATTTAAGCCAAACTCTTCACCACCTGTGGTAACAATCTGTCCTCTTCCATAAATGTTCTACCTCAGTTCCTACAAATAGCGTATACTTTCACTCTGACAACCAGAGGTATAAATGTAACAGTAGACAACGTTTTGTATTGTTCTTGATAGATACTGATGTGATAGGCCATAATGATAATGACAAGAGATTTCACCAAAATTTATTTAGTACAAATCCTTAAAGAAAATTAAAATTCTGCTTTGATGATTATCTGTATAAAAAAATTATAACGGCATATAAAAGTGGGAGGAGTTTATATGTGCTTGTCAACAGAGGGTTCATGGTCATGCTGCAGCAATATGGTGTCTGTCAAAGCATTCTGGATAAGTACAGGGTGTATCAAAAAGTATAGCACTTGTGTTTAAGTTGTATAGAACTTTAATTGTGTGCGTATACCTTTCTTTGTGACTCAGAGTGTGAGTGATTTGTAAGTTGTAGGTAATCATGATTGCCATAATCATGTAGTTTTCTTTTCGTTTTTGTTGTTTTTCAATAAGTTCTTCAAAATATGGTTCTTGCATAATACATAGTGTTAGTCTCTTTGAACTTCTTGGAAATGTTGACATATAATATTTATGATTCTGACAGATAGAATTTATCTCTCAAAATATTCACGATTAATATTTTTAGCCACCCAATGTGAAAAATGTGTGTGTGTGAGTGGCTGGGAGGAGAGTTCTGTTGCAAAGTCAACTTGACAGTTTTTAGAAAAGCATACATTTGCAATTCATTATATTATTAAAGGGATAACAACTGTTTGTAAGATATCTGTATTTCACAAAAAATATATTGTAAATAACTCATAGAAATACAATGAATTCTATTTTACCCCCAAAACAGCAGTTAACACAATTATTTTGGAATTTGTGCTTAAGGAATTATTACAAAAAACCAAACTTTTTAGAAAGATACAGGGAGTAATTTTAGATGTTGGAGTGGATTCATATATCATTGGTAAGGATGGGAAAATTGTCCTTTACTTCAAAAAAATTCATTTTTTGGCCAAAATGAACAGTTGTTATCGCTGTAATCATTATAGCATTTTTAACAAAGATGTCCATAACACAAAATAATAATAATACAATGCATGTTTTACAGTTATATAGTAAAGAAAAAAATGAAAATGTTTTTTTCTTAGAAATTTCAGCAATTTTCTTAATATCACTAAAATCCATTGGGAAAATGATTATCTGTAAATTTGTTTTCCAACTCTTGTATTTGGATATGGTATAGTATGGTGATGGTATAAAAGGAAATGCATTGAAATTTCTTGGAAAATATTTTTTTAGTTATATTAAGGTCTTAACCTCACTGTGAGACTTAATTGTTAGATGCCAAGTATTGCAGTTAAAAACATTCACAGATTTTTGATGACTCTGTACACAGCACATCCACCAGGTCAAGCCATAAAAGCTACGCAGTTTCCTTGCTTAGAGCTATACAACAACACCTGTCCTGTATTGGCCTGCTTGGCTTGCATGCCTGGTGTCACAGAAAGCAGGCAATTTTTTAGGCGACTGATTGGATCCATGGGATGGGCAGCCAATATATGGTAAGTCACAAAGGGAGGAGATGAGATTTTTGTTGTCAGTTAGTTGAAGTTGTCACCATTACTCTGTGGCAGTGAGTGAGGATGGGCACCATATATGTAAGGTGAGTTAGCTATAGTCTACTGTTCGTTTGCTATAAAATAGGATGAGCATTAGCAAATTCGAAAGAAAGAATGATGGAAAATAGCAAAAGTAACAAATAATTTTCAGTTATTTCCTCCTGATTTAAAAAAAAAATTGAAAACTCAATTTAGAAAAAAGAAAAAAAACATTGTACATTACACTGGTATATATTCTCAAGTTGGGGTTTTGGAGTAAATAAATTATAAAGTTTTACAACTTTCAGAAAACTCAAACCATGTAATTCATTTTATATGCCAGTTTTTTCATGGAATTTTCACAATTTATCCAAAGCTGGTAAGATGTTGAAGAAGGATATGATATATTGATATTGTACAGTTTTGGATTTGATAGTCCACTGAGAAAATGAAAGTTGATAAGTTACTGGGAGTTAATAAGTGAGATGGCATGTTATCATTTTACTAGATTTTCGATGGAGAAATTGGATTTACTAAACATGTCCAGTGCATATCACTATAGATATCAGCATTTTCTTTGTTCAAAAAGTGGTTCTATGATACTTTTTAATGTAAGTAAACTTGACATTGACACTGAACACAATGAGGATAATTTGTGTAACTAAAAGGGGCCTTAGCAATAGTAGGGTTCAATAGTCTGAAGGTTCATTGGTCCGAATGTTCACTAGAGAACCTTTGGACCAATGAACCCTTGATTTAAAAACCGATGAAAATGTTACCATTTTTTGGACCAATGAACCTTTAGACTATTGAGATGTCCTCAATAGAAAGGGACAAACATGGACAGTAAAAGATGGTCATCAGTGATCATCTCCGTTTAACTGGTTCCTGTCATGCAATGCTCTCATCTTGAGGTAATGTCTTCTCATTTGTTTATAACATACAAGGAGATTTAAGGCTTTATAAGTCACCCCAGATAACCCTAAATGTCATGACTTAGGGTGTATTCCCAGACACAATCTATCCTCGTGGGGAGCCTCACTAGATTACTGTCAGATAATCTGGCTTAAATGTCCGTCCTGCCTACTACAAGCTGTAAGGGGTAATTAACTTTCGTGCCCGCTCGGCTATTTAGCGTGAACTCCCAGGGAGTTAGGTCGATCTAGTTTGGATCGATCTAATCTCTGGGAATGGGGTCTTAGAATAAAATCTGCCCAGAGTATGGTCAGAAATGATGGCAGACTGGCAGTTGCTGTCCATCTAAGAAATAAAAGCCAACAGGATTCATTCAGAGACACATATATTTATATGTATTCTCATAAATTCTATCAAGTTAATATTGCACAACAGTACAAATCTTCATGCTTTGGATGTGGGCCATTCCATGGTACCGGGTATTTGGTCCGCAGACCTCAAAATTAAAAAAAAGAATCCTACTTATAAAACTTATATTTTCTGAAACCAGACACCTTAAGAGACCAGAATTCAAAAGAAATTTTAGGTTTTGATGATTAATTTTGATTTTATTGACACTTTTATCTGGAAAACTTATAAAATAGTATTACGGAAGGACATTTTTATTTCTGATATATTTTTCATAATAGTCATCATTTTAAACAATAAAGGCTAAATACATTAAATATAACTTATTTCTTACATTAAGTCAAGTGCATTAGATAAAAAAAATATTTGATTATAAAATTATGGATTAATTAATATCAATTTGTCCTTCCGTAACATTTTTGGTACCTATTTTTTAAGTTTTCTCAGTAACTACAAAAGCTAAAAACTTATAACTTCATATTCTCCTCAACCATGATATGGGCCAACAAAATACAAAAACATTTTTGCTTAGAACCACTTCGATAAGAAATTAAATCCAAATTTATAAGCATTAAACATGACACCTAGCACATATGAGGCATTTTGATTGGACAATAACAGGTCATGTGACCAATGAGCCCTAAACCTTTATGACTTTGAAGATAATCTTGAACTTAAATGCACAATTATTATATATAGAAGCATTTTTAAATTGAGAAACATTTCATTTGAATGAATAATTCTGAAGTTATTATAATTTAGACAATTGATTATATTTATAATTAATAAATTTGGTAAGATTTTCTCTTACTGAGTAAATGTCCCAATATTATTTAAAGAGCAGAGCAAATGAGGACTTATATTATAGTAAAAAATAGTAGCATGTTTGAAGATGAAATATATTACCATGGAAAGACATGTTTACCTTTGATATTATCCATCAAACTTATGCTGGTATGTATTCATAAAATATTATTATTAGCCTTGTTTTACATTTTATTTAGCAATGGACAAAACGTCCTTCCGAGACGCATCCTTCTGTAACACCTACTTGATTTTTTTATATGCAAAATTTTCAAATTTATTTTTTTTCCAAAAAAAAATTTTTATGTATTGAGAAAGTAAAATAATCAAATATTCATATTTTGAATTGACTTTAAAAATATCTCCACAGATAGAGCAGAGTTTTGGTGTTGAAGTTGAAAGTTAAAATTCCATGTCCATTTCACGTCCTTCCGAGCCGCTATTTATTATAATTTTTTCGTAACTATAATTTTTTAAACCTAATTTTTTGCCTAATTATAACTTATATATAGAGGAATAAACATACCAAAAATGGACCTTCTAACTTTTTTACTTTTTTTAATATTTTCATTTGAAGTGTCAAATGTCCTTCCATAACAGCAAAAAAATACCACGGAATGGCCCATGTCACTTTTGCAATGGTTTCTAAGAAGACTTTTCTGGCACATAGAGTTTAATCATTTATGCTGAAAAGTTAAGCCTTTCTTATATAGGTTTTTTTAGTTTCAAATGACATCATACAGTGCCAGGTTTACTTTAGCCTATATCAGATGATTTCCATTGATAAGCAAATGTAAAGTGATATGATGGAGCTATCATAATAGATGACCTTGTCATTTAACTATAAAGTTTTTTCATTTTTTCAGGAGCTTTATAGCTCTCATTCTGTTCATATGTACAGCATGGATAAGTGTTGAAGCAGTAAATATTGGTAAATACAAATACTTTAATAAACTTTTTTCAACAATAAATAATCTTTCAAGCGATGCTGATAAATTGAAAAACAGGAAAAAATGAACAGTATTATTGAACCTAAGGCCCCACTGATCTAATTTTCTGGATGACATCCATGAGCACATTGCTTTTCACTTGTTAGAATGAGAAAATCATTTTCTTTCACACTGAGAAAAAATCCATACTAGTATACATTCAGAATAAGACAACTAGAGTCAAAACTATGTAGTGTATCTTTTAAGTAATTGTTAATCAAAAGATTTGTATTTTCCAGCTGTTTACTGCAAAAACAAGATTGGTCTGTTTGCCAGCCCTGATGGTTGTGACAAGTATGTGGTGTGTTTCAATGGCTTGGGTTGGCAACAGCCATGTTTAGATGGACTCCATTTTGACAAGACAACGAAAGTGTGTACATTTGCAAGCACTGCAGGTTGCCAAGGTAGGTTTCCAAAAGCAGTAACAATGATTGTGGATCTAGTACCTTGACTACTTTCTCATTGGTAGCAGCATCTCACTACAGTGCCTGTTGGCTAAATTCCCATTCCATGTACAGGGATGCATTTAGCCAATATCACTGTTATTGCGGTCTTTTTTATGGTGGCTTCCTGTAATCAACCAGTTACATACAGCTCAGGTTTGGTGGAGGGAACTACTTTATTCCCACTATCAAATTTATTCCTTCTCCATGCTAATTTTAATGAGTAGTGTACTTAAGCCTTGTTTGTTTACTCTGGGCCAAAATGACTGTAGGGCTGTATTCAACATGAAAAAAACAGATTAACTTTGCTCATTTTCTTTTATATATATATATATATATATATAGAGAGAGAGAGAGAGAGAGAGAGAGAGAGAGCGAGAGCCTGTGAAACTCTGGAGTTGGGGTTGATACATGTCTTGTGTTATTTATTTATTTATTTATGAATTTTAATTGTGCATAAAGGCTCCAGACAGTTGAGCACTCTGTACCACACACACACTTGTTTTATATATATACATCCTAACCATTAAAAAACAGTCATGTCTTTCATGTCTTAAGTGCAAGTGTGCAAGCCCCTGACAGGGTCAATGTATAAATGTGAAAATTTTTGTTTAGGAGTAAAATTGTATAATATTTCTGGGAATGTACACTGTTTCTCAAATACCCAGTTTTATTTAATAGTTATATGAAACTTGACATTTTTTAGAGAGAAAATCATCTTTTTTTATTTTTTATTTATTTATTTATTTATTTATTTTTTTTTTTTGCTATGGCATTTTAAAGGTGGCTTCTGGACTGAAACCCACTTATTTAAGATAAAATAACTTTATTTGATATCTGTGGGCCCAAAGTTTAATGTTATAATGGGAGAAGAAATAATCTTTCCGCACATTTCCAACAAAATTGATGCAAGTAGGCAAGTTGGTTCACTGTGTATTGGAAGCCTTCATTGAAATTAACTTGGCCTATATGTGAAGTTAAAATAAGACACACATTGTTTTCTGAAAGATTTAGATAAAAGATGAAGTATGATAGTAAGCAGAACTTTTTGATCTCAGAACTAACTGGTCCAACAACATGTACGGTATATGCATAACAATTTTCTATGCTATAACATGATGGTATTGCATGCATTGAAAAGACAATGGCTCTTTTCACAATGTGCGTTACACATATCGTTATCAAATTACTTAGACTGGTCTTTACATGTAATATTATATAATTATGCTATATGGGGTTACTGATCCCTTTCACAAATTTGCTTTCAGCTGCTCAGACCAATCAAAATGAAACCAGTTAACAGGCAGTGTCAAGTGCAGTCATCTTGTATATTAGTTCACCTAATCTCAGTAAATTTGAGGTTAGGTGAACTATTATAACAGTTACTGTTTAGAACGACTGGAACTGGCATGGGCATTTGATGTATGTTATGCCCAAATCATTTGACCAGGTTTTAATAATAACATTTTCAGAAACATTGGTTAAGTTGAAAAATTCAATACTCTGCAAATTTTCATATATTCAAATAAAGTAAGTTGTTTCAAAAGTTGGCTACAACAGAAGTGCATATTGTTCACACTATTTTCCAGTATAATGCTGATGGTACATTTTCATGCATGCAGTACTTGCAGTATATCTTAACATTTAAATTAAGTCAGTTTTTGTCCCCGCCTTTCAGAATCCAAGCTCATCAAAAAAAATCCCCAAACTATGCCATGCCATATGTTTAATTAACATATGGGAAGATGTACTGCCACCTATGTGAACAGTGATTAATAATTTTATAGTTTTAAAAATCAAAATGATTTTCACCATCTACTCCTTTTGCATACATGGAATTCAAATCTGGCCAGTCTGGGATTATGGCAATCACGTTGTAACTGAGGTTATTATCATATATAAATGACAATTCAAATGGAAAAAAAAGAGACATAAATCATTTTTCTAGGTGACAGATGACCCACTGAGGAAAACAAAATTTCTCATCTTTCACCTGAAAATAAAAAATTGTCTTTGTTTCTTCATGTTTTTGTCACAAGAGAAAAATGATGCATAAAGTTCTTTATCACTTTTCACTTTTCACAGATTATACATTGTTGTCATTATTCATTCTTTTTGCATGCATGGAATTCAAATTTGATGTCATGGTAAATTATGGTAAAACTGTTGTATCTGTGGTTATTATCATATATAAATGACAATACAAATGGAAAAAATAGAGCTTAGACAATTTTTCAGTTGACAGATGACCCACTAAGGGAAACAAAATTTCTTATCTTTTACCTGAAAATATAAAGTAGACATTGTTTCTTCATTATTTTGTCACAAGAGAAAAATGGTGCATAAAAATCTTTATATCAGAAGTACTATCAGTTTTCATCTTCTTTGATTTATTGACCATTTCAAGCATTTTCCAACATTCAGGAGCAAAAACTAGAGGGCTGCTGCTTGTTCTCTTTGTCTTAATTTTTATTCTCCTTGAAGAGTTTGAAGAAATAATTGATAGTAAAAAATGTCTTGGAATAAAATGCTGTCAAGTGTCCTTTTTATTTATCAGTCTTTATAATTCATGTTTTTTCAGAGAAATGCTGTCATATGATGGTTTTATATCTACCAAACTCAAACATCTATGCATAGTATTTCACTGAGTATTTTTACAATATAAATTGTGATTTATTGTTTTCATGCAGCTGTTACATGCTGCCTGTCATCTGCTGCATGCTCAGATAATTTTTTATTATGATGTAAGCATGACATAGAGACAGAACAGAGATAAAACACATGGTAGTGAGGATAACATCATTTTCCATTCAAAAAACCATCTATTATTGTTCTTGTTACCTATGTCTAGAGTTTAGTTGATGGGAGACATGAAGTTCTCTGATATTGCATTTTTCCATTAAAATTTACTGATCACATAAATAATGAGTGCATTTAATTGTTATATATCAAATCTGCTGTTCATATGTTTATTGATGCATTACAGGATCAAATTAACTTAATAGTTATGTGAAGGACTGTTTGGCTACTCTGAATATTTTGATATTGATAAAGATAATATTTCATTTAACATCTCAGGCATGGAAAGTCATGTGTGTGTGTGTTTGTGTGTTTGCTAACATTATAAACCCAAAAATCTTTTACCCTTTCCAACCTACTACCAGGCAGATTAAAGCATGTAAAGTGTAATTTTATCAAACAGATGTCATTGTTATTAGTGAGCTTAATTTCTAAACTGACATCTGAAAGCAGCACATGAACATTTGAATGCCCCACCCTAGTGTCACTTAGCAGCTGTGCATAGAAAATAGAATAAGAATAGTACATCCCAGTCTGTCACATATGAGTAACTCTTTAAACAGGATGTAAAGTTTAACCTTCAGGCCTTATAAACGAAACAGCCTTTGGCATTCTCAAGCCTCTGGTTTGTGATTGCAAACTTCTAATAAAACTCAAACCATGATTTCATGGCTCAAACATAAAAATAGTGGTTGCAAGCACCACAATGCAAATTGTGAATCATTCATCCACTTACAGTATATACCTGCCCACTTGGTGCCAGAGATTGTCAAGAATGCATTGCTCCGGATCCTGTATTGAAAATAGTTCAGGGCTGAGAAAACAAGCCAGTGTATGCAAACAGTGAAAAATTCAGCTGAAAGCTGGCCAACTTGTTTGTACTCTTTTATGTGTTATCTGTTTTATATCATAAAGTTCTATATACACAGCTTTCACAATTAATATTTCAGTTTTTTTATAGTCATGATAGCTATGGTACCATTTGAACATGAGTGTATTGTAAAATGTTCATGGTAGGAATGTTTGAAGGGACTAATAACAGACTATCAATTTCAATGCAGTTTTCATTCAGTTGGCTCAACATTTCACATCATACAAAATTTATTGATTTTGGTTATTTTACTTAGCAACCATCATTCTATCAAATTCTCAACCCAATGAAAATAAGTATTTTAAGATAAAAGTGAAAGAGCTTTAAAAGAGACATCCCTCCCTTTGAATTTCACTAAGTGAAAAAGAATGCTCATTATTTTTACAGTGCACAGCTTCTCTGCATCACAAAGAAACCAAGGTGATTCAAGTTGACAAAAAAGTCTACATCTACAGTCTCTTTATTTTGTGATAACTTAAAGTTTGATTTTTATAATTTCTCCTCTAGTACCAGCTCCAGCAGTGGAGGTCAAGGCTGTGCCAACACTACCTCCTGCAACAACAACAACAACAACATTGACAACTGTTACAGAACCAAAGACAGTAGATGGTAATGTATTTTGCAAATTTACGTATGAACCTGTGCATGATAAATTGTGTTATGTTTTCTATATGTTTTATGTTTAGTAATTTAAGGCATCAGTTTTCACAAGTCATTAAATTGTGTGGTCGCCTTATTTTAAAGCTTAAAACTATTTGATTTATATTTACTAATTCATGGGGTTCAGGTTCTTAAAGTTAACTAATTGATTAAAAGTAGTGAGATACAAAATTCACTTTCCAATGAAGAGCAACATAATTAATACATATGACATGCAAGTACATTTTGGATTGAACTCCATTTTTAGAGTAGTTATTTTAATTGTTGATAAAATGTCTATACATAATTAAAATCAGGAAATTTTCAGAAATCCTCACCCAGAATACTAACATAAACAGCAGTAACTACTACAAGTATAGTGAGAATGAAAATGGTAACCTAGATGAAAAAAGTGCTGCACAGTTTGAAAAACAAGACGATGAACTTTCTGACATTGTTTTAAATGACCATCAAGGAACTCATGGGTCTTTCTCAGGCCAAGATAGTTTACAAAACATTCCACATCCAGTGACAAGCTTTTCTTTGCAAACGTCACCTTTTTCTACTCATCAGACAATTAATGGCAAGCCACATTTTTTACACCCAGCAGCAAAAGTTTCAATAGAGCCAGTAGGCTTTATTGGCTATCCAGCTCAGCTTGTACATAACTGGAATACAATTGATCACCAATACAGGGTTGTTCATGGATCACAATATAACCCAAAAAATATAGAAATATATCCTACTAACAACAATGGTGGTGGAGGTGGTGGTCACAGATATAACCCAAGACCTCTTGCATCAAGCAGCTTTCTACCAAAACATTCAGACCCAGGAGGACAGCTGCATCCATTTGAACAAGGAGGAGCACATGTAGGGCCAGGAACAAATAGGCAAGAAGGAGATATTGAGAGACACCATGGAGGCATAAATAACCCACAAAGGGACATAAATAGACCACATAGGGGCAAAAATAGACCACATACAAATAAACATAGGTCTCGGAGCAGCATAAATCATACTCCCAGAGGCACAAATAGACCTTACAGAGGCAGAAACAGACATGGCCCCCATTCTAAAAGACCACCTCCTGAGGTGTTCCAGCCCCCTGAAAATCTGAAAGGTGGTTTTGGTGGTCAAGACCAATATAATCCACCCAGTATACCTGTGTTGAAGGATATGTTCAATCTACCTGTGACACCTCCTTTTGGACCCCCACCTCACCCAGACTTTGTGGGACCACTGATAGATTTTGGGGGACCCATTCATCTTTTGTTTAATGGTGAAGGTATGGCTTAACCATGATACACTGTACAGTAGCATTATATACATGTTGTGCATGAAAATAGGGTTAGTCACAGAAAGGAATTTACATTAAACGCACTATTTGTCTTCAGATCTTAAGCCACTAAGAACCAAAAAACCTTTTTCAGGTTCCATTGACAAACAGAGTATATTGAAGTAAGATGATTTTGTTAAGACATACAATTGGACTTCCCCCATGTCTCTCAATGCTGCTGTCTAGGTTTCTGTTGCCTAAAGCAACTTTTTTTGAGTTTGTGTTTTGACATTTAGCTGGCAAAAATGGGTGTTCACTGTTTCGTAATGGGGAGGGCATCATTTTAAGACTGTAAATTTTGTAATTTTTGATTGGAACAAGAGGTATCATGGTAATAACTCGTAACAGAAGTTTAAGGGTTTTTTTTATTATTTTACTAAAGGCTTTGACTCCATTTTAAAGTTATAGTCAATTAAGTTACTAATCCTTATTTGCTCTGGATGGTTTATTTACTAATGTAATAACATGCTACTTCTACATAACAAATATTCCAAATGTAACTCAACAACAACCTTCTTTCCACAGAGTTGGTGTCAGAAGCCCAGAGGCAATTGGATGCTGCTGCCAGGGAGTCCAGACTATACTTGGACAGTAAACTGGCAGATGAGGCCGAGAGGGTTAGGTCAGGAAGAGGTAATTGTATTTTAATGAATATGGCTATGTTTTTTGTCATATCCATCTTATGTTCAGATCATAAGGTCTAGTAATTTTGTTGATCTTATTCCACTAGCACATCACCATTAAACACCTAGCAAAAAGGGTCAGTGCCAAATTAAGATCATGTCTCTTTGAGAATAGGGCTAATAAGAGTGACAACATTTAACATCTAATTTTAAAATATTGATTGATTACGATTTTTTCTTAAATCTCTCAGGATTTGTGGATTCCAAGTCTTACCAGTATGTGTCTGCCTTCAGCAATGCCAAACCATATGTGAAACAGTTGTCTTTTGTGGCTGACATTCTGCTACAAACATGCAGGATTATCAAGGAGAGGTGATGGTTTGAACATATGTTGATTGGATCAAATGATTATTTTTGCTTTTTGTTCTCCATGAATTAAAAGCTATTTAAAGGCTAAAAATGAAGGATGACTTGATAATACAAAACATTGTTATCCATTGATCAGAAAGTCTCTGTTACCTGATTGAGATAGCAAATTATTTCTGAATCAGTTATATAATTATGGTTTTCATCAATTACCTACACTTCTTAAGAAGAAGATGCACAATTAGTATATGCTGAACGTGTATTAATGCATGTATTCAAGGAATAAGCCCAGCTGATAGCTAAAAAATATAACCTTTCACTGTACCAATAGGTTCCACATTGACAGAAGCCAAATATTAGATGTGATGACAAGGATCCCCAGCCCAATCCCACCCAACCCCAATGTCCACCTTCCTGACACCCCATTATCCAGACCAAGTAGGGATGTGTGTCCATACCCCAAGAACTTCCAGTGTGATGACCAGTACCGTTACAGGTCATTTGATGGGTGCTGTAACAACCCTCAGTACCCAGGTTATGGCCGCGCTATGATACCTCATGCTAGGCTGGTGGCTCCACAGTATGGAGATGGCAAGTTAACAGTTTATGTCATGCAATGTACTGTTTTTTTTTTAAGGTTAAAGGCATTGAGCGTTAATTTGTTTTGTCAAAGAAAACCATGATCTCTTCTTAGCTACTAAGTGTCTGCATGCAATCTTAAGGTCATAAATGTACATGTAATTTGGTGTAAAAACTGGATAATAAAATATTTACATGTTTTACTAAAATTAAGAAATTTTGATGAGATCAGAAGATATTATTATAGGAATTGAATCTTTATAAAATCAAACAAAGAATATATTATCTGCCATCTTTAAAAGTAATATACTAAGCATTGCTCTTAAAGGTGTGTGAATAAAAATAATCTTATATCCATACCCTTACAGGTGTTGATACCCTGAGAAGAGCCAAGAATGGGCAGGAACTGCCAAGTGGACGTGAAGTGAGCCTCCGTCTGTTCCAGGATATAAACAGACCCAGTAATATCAATACCTTGATGGTAATGACCTTTGGACAGTTTGTTGACCATGACTTGAGCCGCTCAGCTGCAACCAAAATATCAGTAGAAGCAAGTGGTAAGTAGATTGCTTAATATAAGCTAATATCCTCATGCTCTTTCCACCTGATACAGTTTCTTTTTTAAATCTTAACATAGTTAACAGTATTATCTCCTTGTTAGGTAATTAAAAATTAAATTTTCACTTCTCAAAGGCAAAAGTACCTTATTACAGTATCTCAAAAACTAATGGAAATTGCATTCAATTTGTTTTTGCACAGACATTTTGCTTCACAGAAAAAACTGTTTTCACACTCCATACACCTTTAAACATGGATATCAGTATATATGGACAGAAAGTGATGACTACCCAAGTAAATCAATCCAAGATTTTGAACTTTTGTCTACTGCAATTTTTCTATAGACCTTTCTTACTTAATTTTCCTTTTATTTGTTTATGAAATGCAATTCTAGCATAGTGCACATAATCTTTTCATTGCTTTGGAAAAAAAAATCACTTCAGTATTTTGAATTTCAATTTGGCAAACTGTTTGATTATTTTAACTCAACATTGGTTTGTAAACCAATCAGTCTGTTACCAGTGAAAATTGTATTTTAGTGTGATATCAGAGAGAGAGAGAGAGAATTAATTGATGACTTTTAGGATTACTGATTAATTGTGTTAAAAAATTGTCACATTCATGTGGTACGGTTATCAATTAAATCACAGTTATGTATTTTACAAATTAAGCAACAATATACTTAAATACAATCATTCAACATTACAAAATAATTGTATACTAATAAGGAATGCAAAAGATGATTAACTAAAACTATATTTCAAAGGGTTGGGGAAGATGGAAGAAGTTAAGTGTGGTTCTGATGGATGTGAAACAGGACAGAAAGGACTGGAAGCTTGTGTACCTATAAAGATTCCAGCAGGTGACCCAGACTTTGGTAATAAGAGGTGCCTAAAGTTTGTGCGAACACAGGAGGTGCCAGCCTTGGAGTGTGGCTTTGGTAATTAGGTTTAATTACATGATTCTACCGTATGTATTATATGATACATTTCTGGTAACATGAAGATTCAATGGATTATGATTTTATTGTTTCTAGATATTTAAATGTGCACCACCATTTATTGCTTCATTGGTCTTAAATCCTTGTCATGGATTAGTTCTTCCTTTCAATTTGCCTTTAAGTTAATATTTGGAATGTATAGCTTTATGTATACCATTTGTATAAGAGCTATATACTACAACTGATATCACAAATTAAACCATTGTTTAAGAAATAATTGTGCCTTCAGTTGTTTCGTAAAATTAAAAAAAACACCAATGATCAATGTGTGTGTGCATGCATGAGTGTGTGCATGCATGCATTCTTTCATTTATGCATGTGTGGATCATGACTTATTACTTCTCTGTCTTTATATTGTAAAGGATTTAGGGAACAGTTAAACCAGATTACATCTTGGATAGATGCTTCACAGGTCTATGGGAGCAGCAAGGAAGAATCTGATTCTATCAGAGAATTTTCTGATCCAAGTAAGACATTTTAAAGACAATTCAAAGCTTATTTATTTGCTTATTATAGAAAATGCAAGGATTAATTTCAACATTTGATTTCATAAAAATGTAACCTGTGTCCTTCTATTTTGTTTCTTTAGACTTTTGTATCTTTTTGCTTTGTTTTTCATAGGACGTGGGCGAATGAAGCTGACCCCTCACCCACATGGAGCCTCTTACAAGTGGCTTCTCCCAAAAGATGATGTGGACCTCTGCAGAGATGTGAATTCAACTATTAAATGTTTTATGGCAGGTGAAGGACACAATTTGCAATTTGTTTGTCATTTGCAATTTGAAAAAAAAATCATAAAGATTCTTTTAGAGATGACTTTCCAACTGGAAGAAATATGTAAATATTGAAACAGCACAACTATCTCAGTGTTACTTTCCTTTATTGTACACTTAGATTCAATACTTTTAATCAATATTTAAAAATCTACATGAATTTTCTAAAATTAACTCATTGGAATCAGTTATCCCATTTATTCCATGCCGATCTGATTTTGTCATGCAAAGAGCAAAATGATGAATGTGAAAGTTATAAATATTTTGCTTTCAAGGTGATGAGCGTGTAAATGAGCAAGCTGCCCTAACTGCCATGCACACCATCTGGGTACGTGAGCACAACCACATAGAGGACATGCTCTTCACCATGAATCCCCACTGGGGAGGAGAGAAGCTCTTCCAGGAAACCAGGAGGATTATTGGGGCTATGAATCAGCATATCATTTTCAATGAGTTATTACCAGTGATTCTGGGGAAAGATGTTATCAGAAGAGAAGGCTTGGAGTTGCAAGATACTGGGTATTATGGAGGTAGGTATTTTAGACAACTTACTGTGACAGAAAAAATCAGTCTATTGTAAGAATAATATGTGGTAGATCTGAAAAGAATAACAAAAATATGTAAGGAAGAACATACCTTGTCTATATTGAAATATTGTTTTAAAAAGATATCTGCACAATAAAATAAAAAAAAAAACTGATATCTTTAAACCAATCATTTCAGAGATTTTCTCAATACATTAAGGATACTCAGTCTTTGTCCAATTATCATTTTAGGTTATAATCCTGCAGTAGACCCAGGCATACCAAATGCATTTGCCACAGCTGCTTTCCGTTTTGGTCACACTCTGATCCAGGACATCCTCCCAAGGGCCAACAGGGACCACTCCATCACAGACAGGATCATGCTGAGTAGTGTAAGTGATCACCAAAGACTGTTCCAGCAGCTTCACTGATGTAAGGGACATGACTGCCCTCCTTTCACTTTCCTAGAACAATTTTGCATGCATGTAGTCATGCCTAACAGAAAGAGTAAAAATACTTCTAACCCTGAGTTCTCCTGTCCACGTTGAGTTGAAAAATCATGCAGCCACTTGTAGGAAGTGGTCACTGATGACATGCTGACTATAATATTGAACTACACATTGTCAACTCTTAACCTATATGTGGAAAACTGTTTGTCATTTGTAATCATAAATGAAAAAGTAATCCTTGATTTTACTTATATTTATATCTATTTTTAAATAAGAGTCAAGTTTGACTTTAAGGAATGGGGTAAATTGGTTTTGCAAGGGTCGCAATTGTTTATGCAAGTAATGGGGCACTTCTTCTTCATAAAAAAAGTTGATTTTCTTTTAAAACATACGAAGTATTTGAAATTTATATGTATTCTTATCTAGACACAAATTTTGATTATCCATGCATGTTAAGGGCATAATTATAACCTGTTTGCCTTAGGGTTTTTTGATTCTAGGTCATTGGCAATTAAATTTGTTCAGCTTAATAAAAGGATATTCAAATCTAGAAATATCTAAACATGTGCTTAATATTTTATTAGGCTTTCAGGCGTCCCGTTCATATCTATGATAGCTACCGTGGTGGTGTTGATTCCATTATTACTGGGATGTGTGACATGCCAGCACAGACTTATGACAGATTCTTCACTAAACAAGTCACCAGACATCTTTTTGCTGAGACACCACCTTTTGGACTGGGCATGGATCTAACAGCCTTAAATATACAGAGAGGCAGAGATCATGGGATACCAGGTATTCATTCATCCCTCTCTCTCCCTCTCTCTCTCTCTCTCTCTCTCTCTCAATGTTATCTGGAGTTGAGTAATCTACGTTAAGAGGAGGATTTGCATTCACTGGTATCTTGTGATTATTTTAAAACTGAGTGATGACATGTGACAGTTACATTGTACCAATTAAATATACTAACACAGTGTACTGGAATGATGTCATTCTAGGTTACAATTTCTACAGAAAGTTCTGCGGTCTCAGATATGCTCATAGCTTTGAAGACTTTACCTCAGATTTTGCTGATGCCAGCGTGATTCAAGAATTAAAGAAACTGTATAAGTAAGTACCCTAAATTCATTTGTTAATACAAATCTGCAGTTTAGACATATGTCATCTTTACTGTACAAGTAAACTGATTTAATGATGCTAATTAGCAGTAGGTTAATTTGCATTTTATATTTTCATCAGTATGGTATCAGAAACAAATACAGAATGATTATAATGATCAGTGGTTAATCTAATATCTTGCCTTGTACTTTTATATGCACTTTTTTTCTGAAGGCCTGTGGCCTTCAGATTTAGAATAAGCACAAACTTCATAAAGATCAGCCTACATGTACCTATACACATGTAGTAGCTAAATTAATACATAGAAGTACTTTTATGATATATACAATTTAACAGGGACTACTTAAAACCAATCTTCATGAGGAAAATTAATTAAATGGTAAACACTGATTTCAGGCACCCAGATGATGTGGACCTTTTTGTTGGTGGCATCCTGGAGACTTCTGTACCTGGAGGCATCGTTGGTCCAACCTTTGCTTGTATCATTGCTAGAACCTTCAAAAATGTAAGAGATGGGGATAGGTTTTGGTATGAAAACCCAAATGCAGAAGGATTTACCCCAGGTAACTAAGCATAATATGAAAACTATTGACACATGTTACCATTATCATGTCGAAATTAGTTTTTTATTTTTGGTGGAATGGATATTGTCTCTGCCTCTAGAATATTGAAAACAAAAAGGTGTTTTTTATTTTTCATATTCTGAAAAATGCAGTTATGTACTTTTGTCTTTTGTGATGCTGGTTGTCTTTCATAAAACTCCTTATTGCATCTAGGATCATTTTGGGAATTGTAATATTCATTATATAATCCTCTTACTTATTATACAAATCTGCTTTTTTCAGCACAGCTTCAGGAGATCAGAAAAATATCTCTTGCTAGGGTGGTTTGTGATAATTTGGACAACATTGACACCATCCAGCCCTTCATCTTACTTCAGCCCTTCAAGGCTGCTTTTGAAAACTTTGATGTTGAGTAAGTAAAATATCTCATATGCAGCCATATGGCCTTCCGAGTATTTTGCATAGGGATGAGATTTTTCCAACTCTCGGCAGATTTCTGATTATTTGGGCTGGTATTGGTGCTTGCAACAGTAAAAAGATTTTCCGACTATCGGCAGATTTCCGAATTTATGGGAGTCAAAAAATCTCATCCCTGATATAAGGATACAGCCTTTACATGCCTTTTCCCATTTTCAAAAAAAAAATCACAAACTGAGATCATTTAAAAGTTTCATAAGATGTGGCTCTGCATGTTTGATATCTGGTTTTGATTATAAGACATGCACCTAGTTTTGATATGAAGTTTCTGGATGAAAAGATGCTTGTTAGGAAATACTATCATATACATTGCAGCTAGTTCTGACATTTACATGTAAATGTCAGAGAGATAT
The DNA here is from genome assembly GCF_051362555.1 of Lingula anatina. Taxonomy (NCBI): domain Eukaryota; kingdom Metazoa; phylum Brachiopoda; class Lingulata; order Lingulida; family Lingulidae; genus Lingula; species Lingula anatina. Next base: position 48,851,879 of record NC_141767.1, read on the forward strand.
ACTCATATGTAAATTAATTTTCTCTATCCTGTCTTTATTTGAGAAATGTCAAAACATATTGATTTCAATATAGTCCATTGATTTTTAAAAATTGCTGAAATTGCTTTTATTTGAAAATGTGCGATTCATTTCATTTTTGGTGTTCATCTATAAAGGCATGCAACATGGTTTAACCTTTATATAGCAAAAAGAATGATTTTTTCTCTTGAAAATGTAACACCCTTCTCTTAGTCACCAATGAACATACTATATCCAATATCACTAACAAGTATTTGATCTATAGGCCTGTTTTTAAGTTCTAAGTTTCTAATTTTTGAGTTTATCTCTTTAATCTCCATTGAGATGGAGGTGGAAAATGGTGAATTATTGTTGTGACAGTTAGAATTTTAAACTCAAAAATGGGTTTATATATGTACATGTTTATAGTATTTTTCTCAACATCTTTGGATAAGGTATACTAGTACATTGGAGATTATGGGAAAATTGATGAACATATATTGTATTTTTGATTTTTGAGTAATTGTGGTAGTAGAGCTGGAGGTTCTGCAGATTTGCTTAGAATCCCTTCACATTCACACCTATGTCTATGTCCATGTCTAACATGTCAACCTCAACAAAGCGTATTCAGTCATCTGAATTTGAAGTTGCCCTTAAAGTTTTTGCTATATTGTCTTTCCATGTAAGACATCACACATAATGGGCGAGTTTCTTATATTAGTGTTTGTAAAAGGGTTACAGACGTTGCACTTGTTTTAAATTATGGAGAATCCCAATCTAGTGATAACACAGTGCCTAATTTTAAAGAAATGTTGACTGTCAACTTGTTGCACTACTTCAGATTTCCAGGTTTCCATGTTTTTTTAATACATTTTTTCAAGTTCAAATTCTAAATGGAAAGTGCAGAAGCTTGTGTGCATTGCTTCGTTTAAACTTCAAAGACATATGTACAAGTATACATTCATCTTGAGGTGTCTAGGACTATTTGTGTTCTTGTATTTACGTGGAAATACATGCTGTTGTGTCAACTACAATAATTGGATTCTTCCTGAGCCAAACCTCTTGTGTCAACCTCGCATTTTTTAAAAATTTGGCATCAATGTTTATGCAGAAACCAAAAACTGCTGGTAAATTAATTATCTTTTTATCTTATTTTTGACATATGCTTGTTGTTATTCATGTTGGAAATGACAATGCATTTTGTGAGTTATTGACCCTTTTATTACATGGTAGTAAGGAATGATGAGGGTTCTCTGCCTGACAGAACCTCTAGCTCTATTCTGTTTTAATGCTTCACTCATATACCAAAAGCATTTGTTTTGGTCAGTTAAGTACTTGCTTTATCCATTAACAAATTTTAATTATACCTTTGGTGTTAACTTGTCAATCTGCCCTTTTTTGTTAACTGTTTTACTGGTCTACAATACTTTTCATTGGTAATTATACTGGAGTCCCAAATTTGATTGCTGCTAACAGCGGAATTATATTGAAATTATGTTTAAAATTTATGTTTTATTATCACATATAAATGATGATTAAAATTTGTCCTTTTGAGATTTTTTTATTTTCATTTAGATTGTAGACATTGCAATCATACTAATGTAAAACAGTTAACAAAAAAGTCTGACCTTACTGACTTCATATTATTAATCACCAATTATTCCATATTTATCTTTATTTATTATATTTATATGAATAAATATATGCCCCTCCCAGGCGTCCACTATTTGATGAAGGTGACTTTTACCACAAACCTTATGGAAGAAATTATAATTTCTATAAACCTCGCCAACATTTCCATAAACCGTAAGTCTAATGCTTTTTCTAACAAGTTGAATATTATATGGTTGCAAGCTTTTGTTGATATTTTTTTCTTATATGTCTTAACTTGTCATATATCTGTATAACTTGTGATGCACGTGTGCACACACACACACACACACACACACACACACACACACACATATACTTTTATACTAAACAGATTTCTATATATACAGAGTACTGCTGTAATTATTGTAGTGAATGTTCACATTTAGCCACATCCCATTAAAGCACAAGCTTTCATATTGAAATGAAAAATTCACAGAGAGCATTTGTTACAGTATCAGTTCGAATTAAGCTTTCTGCACATACAGAAAAGATTTTGTTTTGGCAAGGAAGTTGTTATTACACAAAAGATTCTTGCTATGTACTAAACCATACATTAAATTTGGATAATGAGGTAAATGTGAAGGTGATGCACATCTTTTTTTTCTCTCTAAACAATTAGTAACTTTTTTAACACTTCTTAGCTTTTTACTAAAAGAATCCATTTTGTAGAATCTTGATGATCATAAAAATTGATCTTTGTCTTTCCCTGTGTTCCTCAGCGCTGCCTCCAAGGCCGGCATCCCTCAGACATTATTCAGGAAACTGTACCAGGGGGATTTCAACAAGAGGGTGTCCTGCAATCAGATACCATATGTGGACCTGACTGTGTTCATGGACACATTTTTCAGTATGTACTTAGTGTATTTTTGTTTTGTTATGTTTACTTTGTTTCGTAAATTTTTTCTCTAAGTGTACTTTTAGGTATTGCTTATTGATTTCACCTTTTACAATATATTTAATTTATCAAAATGTTCAACTCTTTTCAAATTCCCCAAAGTGTTAATTTTGATGTGATACCTTCAAGGATGAACCCAGGTTTCACCATGCAGCTGGTTGTTCAAATGCTAAAAGATTACTCTCACACGTTCTCTGATTGATAACTTCATCTGCTGATTCCAAACATAGAAATCAAAATGAATTTGATTTATCAGAAAGAGAATATACATGGAAATCTTAGATCAAAATGAAAGTCTTTGTAGCAGTATGCAGGAAAATGATAAATATTTTTGAAAGTGAGATACTCTGCTTTCAGCATGATAATAGATACCATGTACTGGCAACAGAATATTGATCCATTGTAAATATCTACTTATGACAGTTGAGCAACAATTATTTGGTCTTTTCTAAGTACATTATAAAGGGTCCAAGAGTCTAATCAAACCTTTTTTAAGTTGTGTGTGAATCGTGAAATACAAGGTAGTATCACTGGTGGAAATAAATGAATATTCGCTCTTATGGCTTAAGGTTGCAGACAAGGTTAGACAAAAACTCCTAAATTACTGTGACAGTCTAAATGCCTTGCCATCACACAAATTTCATTTTACCAATGATTCGGTTATAATTGGTGTATAAATCACAAAATCAGTTTCTCAAATTTCTCTTTTAACTGAGCATCCACAAAGTTCAACACCATTCCAATGCCAGTTTAATAACATCATTGAGTACATCAAAACTCCACCAGCAATTTTTCTTAAAAGCTATAGTTCAGATGTTATCGTTAAAAAGGTGAAAATGCCTTTGTTCAATGAATCATTGTTATTAGGGGCTCATAACTCCTAGACAGAAACATTTAAACCAAAATGACTGCACAGGAATGAAGCCCAGACACTTGTCGTCATCTGTCCCAATTTTATGCCTCACACAGATTGCTATCTCACCTCAAAATTAAATTGATGATAAAAGCTCCAAGGTACTTATATTATAATTATGCTTATGCTTAGCATTGAGAAATATTAACACTGATATTTAATATTTTCAAGGGAATTTTTATGGTTTTTAATTAGCAAAATGGTAGATGCATTATTGAATAATTAGATGCATGAAAAACATCATTTTTAGTATTTTGATGATCATAAACCCTGTCAGTAACATTAATGAAGCAGTAATGATTGAGTTCATCCAAAGGACACCTTTGTAAGTGTAGCAGTGAAGTGTGAACATTTCATTTTCTTACAGAAAATGGTACATTGTCAGAATACACTGTTGAGCCTATGGTTCATTTGACCAAATTTATGTAGATGTGGTATACATATGTTTAATATGTTAGTTAATTTTTCATCGATTATGTCAAGAGAATACCGGTATATGAAGATTTCTCTCCGTTCCTTCCTGGTATTCAACTTACTGGAGTACCAGAAACAAATGTATACAACATAACAAAAGTGCCTTGTGTACTTTCATTTAATGTTGTTCATGCTTGTACATCCAGTTGTTTTGGCTTGAGTCCAGTTTTCTTAGAATTCATTAGTACACATTCATTTACATTGTTTGCCAAGATTATTCCCGTTGAGAATGCCATAATTGTATTCCAGGTTCAAGGTTTGGATGGTGGCCTTCACCTCAGATGTGTTATTTTATTTCTCTATCCTCTTTCTGTGTGTAATCAACATGGTTCTCATGTGATGATGTACCTATAGTTTTGTAAAAATTGATTTTCTAGCCAGTTTCATCCCATGTATCAAATATTGTTTCTAGGTCATATCCATGATTTATTAAAGTGTCAAGTCAATTATATGGTAAAATGATATTGATTGCTTTTAAATGAGGTTGGGAACAGAGTGCTCAACAGTCCGGAGCGTTTGTACACAATTAAAATAAATAAATAAATAAATAAATAAATAAATAAATAAACAAAAGACATGCAATAACCACAACTCCGAGTTCAATCAATCATTGTTATCCGATCGTCAGGAGGTTTATTTGAAAACGGTTTTATTAGCCGTTTTACGTACACGGAGTGACGACACTTACGTTGCACGCCGTGTTAGTTACGTCACCTGATTGCATAGATGCTGATTTCTTCTTTGCGGCGCTGATTTCTTTATGATGTCCCATCTAATGTCATACTGGGTTTTATTTTCTGTTAATTTCCAAATGTATTTGGATAACTCAGTATCTGCAGCATATTTCTTGTCTCTAAATGACTTGGTGTGATTATTGTATCTCAACTTAAATTGCCCACCACAAAGACCTATATATTTCATGCATTTGTCCTTAGTAGTAACTGATGCTTGGTACACAATGTTGCTAGACAAACATTCCCCTCTCAAAGTACACTTACTTGGAGCTCTACAATTACATTTCTTATCTTGATTGTTAACTGACATGTTTTTGAGAAATTTTTTATTGTGACCGTGAATGATTTGCTGCATGTTTTTCATACAACAGTAACTAACTTTTACAAACATTTCCCTCGCAGAAGCAAGCTTTACCAATAATTCAACAGATCGACTGTAAAAGCGCCGCAAAGAAGAAATCAGCATCTATGCAATCTTTGCCTGGACGAAAAACTGTTAATAATGATAACACCAGATACTCTAAATAAAAGAACTGAAATAATTACCATGTGTCGGCATAAGGTGATATAACTAACACGGCGTGCGATGTAAGCGTCGTCACGCCGTGTACGTAAAACGGCTAATAAAACCATTTTCAAATAAACTTCCTGACGATCTGGAATACCTTCTGGGTATGCCCGTGAAACTCGGAGTCGGGGTTATTGCATGTCTTTTGTTTATTTATTTATTTATTTATTTATTTATTTTAATTGTGTATGTATATATATATATATATATATATATATATATATATATATATATATATATATATATGCATGTTTTAGAAAAATATATTCTTTTTTTAAGGGTTTTAGTACAGGTTACAAAAATTTGAAGATATCAGAATGACTGAAAAATCAAATAAGGAATCCATTTGTGCCCATTGGCATGCCTATTTACCTACAAATTAAATCGTGAAGTTAGATCTTTTCCCCAGTAAGGCATGAAATTGAATTGTGTTTCGTGATATAATGATTCAAGTGTATGTGGTGAACCATGCGGATATCTGGTAGCATGTTTGAAAAAACAGTTGATGCTAGACTTGTTAGATTACTAATTTCATTGATAGGGGGTCTAATTTGTGTTTAATGCAAGTTATCAAAGCCTTTCTCTTGTGCTCCACTGTGCATCAGTTTTGCACATCTCTCCATTGGAGAGAAGTGTGGATAATGAAAATGCTTCATAAGCGATAAAAACTTGGAAAACAAAATTTTAAAAATAAACTTTTTTCCCTTAATACATATTTTCTATAGTAACAAAACTTACATGGGCACTCATCACTTTCCAACAATGTATGTTTGTTAGATATTCTGCATGAAGAACCAGTTTAGGTTGCGGAGACAATGAAAATGTTTCACGTGTGAAGAAAACTTGGAAAACGTATTAAGAAATTGAGGAAAAATGTGTTTTCCCCCTAAAACATGTAATCATAGCAATTATATTCACACTGGTACCATCACTTCCTAACTGTCTATGTCATATACACTGAAGTCTATGTTTAAGGAGGTATGCAAACACTTCATTTGTGAAGAAAATTGAAAATGTGCAAAAACAATGCAATTTCCCATAGGGTTTTGTAGAAATTGAACCCAAAGTTCAAACAACCATAGAAAAGGTACTTTCACTGCTTCTGTCCACCATTGTCCAAATTAACTGACAATTCTAACATTGCCCCAATATCTACTATATCTGTCCCTTATTTTACTCAGCTGTCAGTTTTACTAAATTTGTACTCAATTTCTTCAGAATCTAAAGGTTGCTTCATTTTTCCACCCCAAATTCATACATGTAACTTATTGTGAAAATAGATGTTTCAAAATATGCAGTTATTCAGAACATGATTTCAGTTTTCAATTTTACTTACAAATCTCGGGTTTAGTAAGCACAAAAAATTACTGACCTCTAGTGACAGTAAGTCAATTATCTGCAAGAAAAAAATTGGACTTTCACAGCCATTGATGATGACATTCATTGTGCATGGAAACAACTTTCTCTCCTGAGCTTTATAAAACTTTAGCATTTTGTACCCCACCTACATCAGAGGTCTGTGGAGGGTAGCTAGGGAGCCTCAGAAAGATAATGACTATGATATCTGTTATCAGCATTTGTCCATTCATGTGCTCAGCGGGATTGTACTGTTAACTGTAACTTACATATTGAGGTGGCTTGTTAGGATTCAATACTCTGAAAATCACTATAGAAAAGGGATTCTTGTATACAAAACACAGTTTGCCCAACAGTTTTATCTATCAATTATTTTTAGCCTTTAGTGATAAAGTCACTTCAATAATTTTGCTTTATGTATCTTCTGACAGTTTTATCAAAAGTAGCTTTTACCTCTTTTAAGAAAATATTACCAGGTCACATGGTAGTAACAGTGCAGATAATGCACTGTCAGGCAGAAACAATCACTGAATTTCCCCTTTTGATGAGGATGTGCACTTTTCCACAGTTTATTTAGATTTTCTTAAGCTCTGTTATCAACCACATAAAGGCACACTCTCTGCACCAATTGCATATTTTCCTCATTACTCTACAACATGTTGCTGCATCTACCAAGTGGGCTCTAAGAATTATTTCTACAGATCATTCACCTCCATTTGAGTAATAGTACACGGTAAGACAAGTATATATCTGTTGTCTGTAAGATATGACTTGTAAATTGTTATTGCCATGACCTTAACTCTCAGATGCCAGAGTTTGAAGCAATTAATTTCTATTGCAATATTCTCATCTTTTCTTGGGAAATCGAAAAATTTATAATGACGGTGCTGTGTTTTCATTTCATTTTCTGCTGTTTCCTGCAGATAGATTATATCACTTCTTTCAATACTTCTTACCTAACACTAATGGACTAAGGTGGGTTTTGTAGATACAGTTCAGCAGGGAATGCATATTGAAAATGAAATAATTTTCTTAGTGAGGAGATTGGTATATCTGTTATTATTGACTGAAAAATATTGTTGCTGATGCTTTTATCATACTACGTAAATATCAGTTTTCTTCTTTAATAATCTGTACATGTATAAGTTATTGCATGTTTTTTGCTTTTTAGGAACAGACATATTTCCTGTACCAAACTGTTTTTCCTTATTTGTCGGATATGCTGATAAAAGCAGTGCATGAAAGTGGTTCTTATTTAAGAATAGTACTTAAAATTGTACTTTTATAAAACAACAAACCAGTAACTTAAGTAATGATTGGAAAAGACTAGCACTGGAAAACATCTGATACATGTATGTGTCTTTCTCAGATACATGTATCATAAACATACAATTAATAATTTGGTTGATAGAATCATGACTCTTGAACTGTGAGTTAAGAAAGTCATTGTAATGAAGATCTGAACTTTGCCATTTGATTTGTATAAAATTTTGTAAAAGAGAAGTATTGGGTGGTAAATTGTGTGGTAGGTCAAAAGTATTGAGCCAGACCAGCCTTAGACAAATTCTTGTCTGCTTGAAGTGCATGGCCTTTTTCTGATACAAAAACTTAATATGTAATTGTATCCTTAAAGAGCAAGAGGTATTTGAAAGGTCAAATGAGACACATTAAAAAAGATGACACACATGCTACAATCTTTAATTGGCAAGTTGAAAATGCTTCATGTACCAATTATACTGTTAGTTGAATTACAGGCTTATGGTTTCTTGGCCTTTTGATAAACAGTACATTTAGGTGGGGATATTCGTGTAGCAATCAGTTTGAGAAGGAAATTGCATTGTTTCCTGGGGGCTTACTAGTAGTTTTATTAATTGAAGCAAATGCCAGTGTGTTCAAATTGCAGAGCTGTTGACAGAACTGTGACAAGGGATATGAAATATGACAATATCAAGATCCTAGATCAGGCACAAAAACAATGCAGGTACAGATTCCATATCTGTTTGGATTTAACTGCATTAAATTTGAGTTTCTCTAAATGCATGTTTATATTAGTATTGTGTTGCCATAGGGATTTTTCCAAGAACCGATCTATTAACCAGACGAGTGAAGTGGTTTGGATTTTGTTAATATTAATTAGACTCTCTCACATGGGAAGTGAGTGGACAGTAGATGCAATGACTTGAACCACAATATCATGTTGCTATTTGTGTAATATGAAGACAAAAAAGAGGGGTGTCATTGCACATTTGAGTCATATACTGTATATGTGATGTTTGCCATAAGTAATTTTTCCATAATGGTTTATATCACTTTTTAATTAATATTGATTTCTTTCCATATTTGAGGGTTTTATAGTTCAAATAACAAAAATGATGGGGCAACTCAAAATTATGCAAATATTACACAAAATATGTGCATCAATGATGTGACTCAAATTTGGTAAAATGACCAGTTGTCAGTTCCTGTTTCAGACTCCTTGTATTCATCTACTTTCTTTCATTCAGTTGGTTTTCATTTATTGATACTTGCACACCTGTTATGAGAGTATATCTGTTATAAAATTGAGTTTCAGTGTCCCCTGATTGATTTTGAAATTGCAACTATACTATTTCACTTTTAAAATATATTTATTCCTTGAATTATAAACAAACTAGTTTATTATATACATGTTTATATAAATATCTTCATTGCTTGTTATATATAGTTTCCTTGTACAAAAAATTACATTTTGTTTGCTAATGTTTAAGGAAATATTTTCTTTATTTATTTTCAGAAAAATAGTCCTACATTAAAAAGGGATATAACAGCCGATGAGGCCTCTCTGCCCCATGCGGTATTTATATATTGAAACCACTTATACACACAGGCATATGGGAGCTGCAAAATAGTTAAGGAAATGTGAAAGGCTCACAGAACCACAGGGATCAAGATATTGTCGGCAATCTGTAAAGGCTTTCTGTATTTGAAAGATGCACAGCATGGTACATAGGGTATTTCCATACTGCTGTCAGATAAAATTTACCTTTCAGACATATCATTTTATTTTGCAATTTTTTATTGAAAGCAGTGAGTGTTCATCAAATCATTTTGCTGTTTTCAACTCGCTAAAGTTATTTGGTGCAGAAATACCAGGAACAGCATTCACAGGAGAGTTTTGATCAAATATTGTCATATCCTTCTTTGGAGAAAACTACTATCATAAAGAAAATCTTATTCTTTTGGACACCAGAAACATGATTTGTAAAGTAAATTTATCTGAAATCAAATGGCTATTTTCGGAAGTAATCTTTATTTAAAAAAGCTTGGTGGAGGTGCTAAAAACAAGTACTGTGAAATAGTTTTAGAAAACATATTTGGAATAAAGGCTTTGAAAATTGAAAATGTTTTTCCCTTTTGCTCATTTACAGTTGGACGGATAATAGTATGTGCAGATTTTTATTAAATCTTTTGTTTCCTTTTAAAAGTACAAATTTGTTACAGAAACAGATTTAAGGTTGATCATCAAATGCTGATGATACAAATGTGAAAAAAACTGTTGGAGAATGATATGCCCTACAAATGACAACGTATCAAAGTCTAGTCACAAAAACGGTAAGTAGCACGTGCGACCTCTTCTGGCTGTCACCAGGCCTTTCAGGAGACATGGCATTCCTTCTGACAGGTTTATCACAATGTTAAGTCGGGGATAGCAGTCCAAGCATCGGCCAGAGCTTGTCGGTGTTAGTTCAGATTTGTCTGCAGCTCCAGTAGAAGGCTGATTAAGCAAGTATTTAATACAGTTAAATAGTCGCTGATGAGAGGCTTGCTGCTGGTGCGCAAGAACATACATAGTCTCATATAAATTAAGTGGTTTGATTAAGCCAATATTCAATCTGCGCCATTCAGAACTTCCTTGTAGTTTTTAAGCGAAACAAATATGCGGTTTGGTAGACATACAGGTAGGGTGATCAGGCACTGAAGCGTCGGCGACCACATGGATATATCAAGAAGTTGTTACAACTTCTTAGATATATAAAGCTATTCAGAATATAACAAAAGTCGTACCATTCAAATAGGGTGACGCAGAACATTAATTCATATGACATACAGGGTATAAATCCTCCTCCCCCCTCCTCCCTCTCTCTCTCTCCATCGGCGCGCGTGGCATTTAAAATACCAGACAATTAGAAAGGTTCTATGTGAATGCTTGGTTCGAATGATGGTTTAAATGTTTGGGATAATTTGGGATGTAGGAGGCATAAAACCATTCAAACCATAGATCTAAGTTTTTTAAAATCAATGCATCAATTCACATTGGAATGTAAGGTAAAGATAAAATAAGTTGGTGCTGTGTCTGTTTTATTCAAGCTGTTTAAAAGTAAATTTCACAATGCAAATTTTGATATGTAAACTTAACAAGTTACTTGTGCCCCGAACTGGAATTGGTTTCATTTAGAAATCATACCTAACATAACGTTAAATAAGTGAGTTACGTATTCAATAATGTTATGTAAAACTTGCTACTGATATTGATGGGTAATGTAAACTATGCCTATATACGTGTAAAGTTACATTAAGACAAGAAAAGGTGCTTCAGCTACTCTTGTTCTCTCTTACTTCTTGACGCACATGTACGCGTCTCTTATCAATAACAGTTTGCCTGATTGCTTTTAATACTTGACCAGCTAACATGAATTGAACGCTGTCTTGTTACTATGCAGTATACATCTGAATAATTTACACCATTACAGACATAAAAACTAGGCTAACTGACAAATGATAACATTTGTAGTCTATTTTGTATTTAAACTACGCTTTCCTCTCAAATGACATTGTTTCTGCCACTGTTCACACCCACGGCTTTCATTGCTTTTCACTAAAACGATTCAGTGTATAATTTGGAAACTTCATTTCCCTCTTTTATATAGGCCTACCGCTTTAATGAATTACTTGCCTGAATGTGGAAAAAGTTCCTTATAATGACTATTTCTACCAAACTATTTAATGAAATCAGTTATTTGACACCAAAGGGTGTAATAATACTAATAATACTCCGTATGTGCACCGGTGAAGTCAGGTTATCAAGAAATGGGTGGGGTATATGTGTTATATATATATGTACCTACCTTTATAGTTATTTGTCAGTCAAATAAATTTTCGAAATGCAGCCCTGCAGCGAACAATTTTGAACTGATAATAAGAGAAAGTCTATTAATATTAAACTTTCAAACAACCAAGTAACGCAAAACAGATATCCATAATGTGGAAAGTATTGGGCCTGAGCATGTTATTACAGCTGTAAAGACAGATGAAGCTTTTCATTTATTTTCATGTCATGTCGAGTTTTTTGCTTGCGTCAGTACTACAGAGGTATGGAAAGAAATCTTAGTGCATTCACAGTCTGCGGAAATCCCTAAGCCGTAATTTGTAGTTTGATTGATTACAAAACAGAAGTATCTGAAGGGATGTTTTATTTTGATGCACGTAAACTTTCGTGTTTTCCTGTTAGGCCCAGTTCGCATAAGCTCTTACGGCCGATGTCGATTCTATCCTAAGGAAAGTTTATGGTCTTTATAAAACGCATTTTTACTCGTTCCCTGTGACCCTTTTTGAAATATATTTTGGTGAGGTGAATTAGATTACTATTCACAAGTGTGTTGCGGTAATGTGCTAGTAGCTAAAATAAATATTCCGAAAAATCACTTGTCCATTCAATAGGTCCTTCCGTGAGGTTTTGGGGAATGCGTAGTTTTGGCAGCTCACATCTTTTATAGTTGACAAGCAAATATGTTACCATATATGGCCCGTTTCAATTTTTGGCTTCCGAAAAAAATCGACGTTGCAACAGGAACTGATTGGAATCATCGCACTGGGACTAAAACTGCGACGCCGTAAAATGTAGAGAAAAATCTGCAGGCTCCTTTTTTCACATTGGTTGTTTAAGAAATTTGAGAAGATAATTTTACACATACTTGTATTGGCTGTTTGAGTGTATGTGACGTTTTTAAATCTATAGAAAAGATTATAAAATCTTACATTTTCTTGCCAAACGCACCAAAAACCCAAAAGAAGAAAAAAGGTAGTTTGGATTGGCCTTTAATGACTGGTAAGGACTGGAATTGGTTTCCAATAAAATGTACATAATGATAAAAAGAGCTTCCAACAAATCACTTACTGTGGGCGCCAAAAAAAAAAAAAAAAAAAAAAAAAAATGAGAAGAACTAAGTTATTATGGTCCAGATGTGTGTTCGCTCATGCATCTATATGGTTAAGTTCAAGACCAGTTCATGGCATGTCACAGAACACAATTAATCTTAATAAGTCCGTATACCACCTGAATTTAACCCTATTCAGGTGATCGTCCGAATGCTTTCTTAGCCTAGCGAAACCTTTTATTGATATACAGATGTGTAAATAACACGCAACACCACTGTATGATTATGATGACGATGCACAGATTTTACTTCAATAGAATAAGAGCCTATGTCCCTATTACGTAAAACCATTATCTCGATATTTTCTCTTTAAGACAATTCTTTGCTCGTTTCAAAGGTCAATACATGTATCATACAATAAACTCTTGGATTTGAAATCATCTTCCAACTTTTGCACACTCACGTGTTGATAAACTGGTTGTTGTTTAGCTAGTAGTGTTCTAGTTGATCAGTATGTGTGCTTATAAACCTCAAGTGAATTTAAGAGAGCGTGCGTACATGTATGTTATATGCGATAAGAAGTCTCCGCTTTGCAACTATTACGGGGCGTCTATCAAAGATAATATAGCCTGTATGTCTACATATTATGGAATTGCATTTGACTTTTATTGCTGTTTTTGTGTCATTGTATTTATGATTTCTTTGTGCTAGGTTACGAGAAAGTATATAGTGTATTGGATTTGTGCGCTTTTTATGTACAGACACAGATGTGTCTGTACATATAGCCATCATCTGCGTCTGTCGTCGCCGTCGTCGCCGTCGTCGCCGTCGCCGTCGCCGTCGCCGTGCACTTTTACCGATAACACGATAAGTGGAAAGCCATTTTACCTTTTGACTTGAAACTTGCAGAACTGATGAATATTCATAATACGCAGGTCAAGTTCGAAAATCAGCATGATCGGGTCACTTATAGGGAATTTATGCTGTTTTTTCACTTTTTTCAGCATATATGCAGCACCGATAACACGATAAGTGGAAAACCATTTTACCTTTTGACTTGAAACTTACAGAACTGATGAATATTCATAATACGCAGGTCAAGTTCGAAAATCAGCATGATCGGGTTTCTTTTAGGGAATTTATGCTGTTTTTTCACTTTTTTCAGCATGTATGCAGCACCGATAACACGATAAGTGGAAAACCATTTTACCTTTTGACTTGAAACTTACAGAACTGATGAATATTCATAATACGCAGGTCAAGTTCGAAAATCAGCGTGATTGGGTCACTTTTAGGTAATTTATGCTGTTTTTTCACTATTTTCAATATAAATGCAACACTGATAACACAATATAAGAAAAACGGATTGGCCAATTGTAATTATACTCACAGGAGTGGTCAATCTTACTAAAACGCAGGTTGAGTTCGAAAATAAGCATAATCGGGCCATTACTTAAGAAGTTATACTGTTTTTTCACATTTCCTCAGATTCAATTATTAGGCATGTTAACAGTCTCATTATTTAACTAATAAGATGCCTAAAAGTGTTTGTTTGATATTTCCTGCATCTTTACAACATTGTTAGTTGATTATGTAAAAAACATGGTAAACTTGTTATCATGTATTGTGTAATAAAGTGTCAAAAATGGAAATAAACTCATATCATTGCAGTTTGTCAGATTCAATCATCCACTATGTTCAGAATCTCAGAATGAAGGAAATTGGACATTTAACACTGTTCTATTGATACTTTTCCCATCTCATCAATTTTCTTAGTTGGACATATAAAAATGGCAGTAAAATGTTTATTTTGTTTTATGTTAAAAAAGTGTTAAAAATGGAAATAAACCCATTTCAGAACAGTGCTGTCTTGTTTACATTTTGGCATTATCAAGGCGTGACTTTGAAGTTCCATGGGCCTGAAGACCTTTGCTAGTCACATTTTCTGAATATCTGTGATACAAATATTTTATATTTAAAAATTGATGGTCATTAAGCTGTTAAACATTATGTAATATTGCATCAAAATTTGAAGAAACCCCCATTTTGGGCACTGCTTCCATGATGACCATTTAAGGAAAATCATGTCACTTACTGTTCTCAAACTTACAGGATAGAAATATGGGACTAAAATACAGCTTCAGTAGGCAATGCAGTCTGTTTTTTTTTTTTTTTTTTTTTATTATTATTATTATTTTTTTTTTTTTGCAGTTAAAAAGTTTTTTGTGAAAATTTAATTTTTCACATATTGGCATTTTCAAGGTGTGACTTTAAAGTTCCATGATCTTGAAGACTTTTGCTTGTCACATTTTCTGAATGTCCATGTTACTAATATTTTATTAATAACATTTGATTGTCATTATGCTGTTAAACATTATGTAATGTTGCATCAAAATTTGAAGAAACCCCTATTTTGGGCACTGCTCCTATGATGACCATTTAAGGGAAATCATGTCACTTACTGTTCTCAAACTTACAGGAAAGAAACATGGGTCTAACATACAGCTTCAATAGGCAACGCAGTCTGTTTGGTAAATTTTTCTGGCAATTTAACAGTTTTTTGTGAAAATTTAATTTTTCACTTATTTGCATCTTTATTTTCTGTTCTTTGTCTGTACATTTGACAGCTTTGCTGCCTTGTTTGCTACTAGACACTTCAAAATTCATTCATATCAAGTGACAAACGGCCTTCATCAGTTCAATCTCTGTGTAATCCATGGTGATTTTTGCTTTAGTTAATCTCAACTTCCATAAATTTTAGGATTTAAATTGGAACCAAAATTGTTAAATTTCATGAAATGTAATAATTTTGATGAATGTCGAAATCAATTTGTGTAGTCTACAGTCGTGGGTGTCAAAGTATTTTCAGACTTATAGAGGAACAAAAGAACTTTGTTAAATCATTACATGTGTTACTTAAAGATGCATATGAAGTCAAGTTATTGCCACAAAAGCCCACCAAATGTCAAATGCTACCTTTTTGGCAAAGGGTTTCATCAGCTGTGTTATGTATTGAAAGTTACACCAAGAAAAACACAGAGAAACATTTACTAACCAGCTCAATTCACATTTTTAATTGATTAATTAATTAATCACCACCAAGATCTAACCGATTCTAAATTGGCCTATTCCGGAACTAGCCTGACAAATGTTCGCAAAATTGTCTATTGTTTCCTAAGATTAGACTATATCTAACAAATCAACAAAGTAAATACATAACCTTCCTTGGTGGAGGTAATAATAGCTTCTTCAAACTGCAGACAAAACTGCAGGTAAAGGCTATGAATGTTTGAGCGGTACAAAGCTTGCTTTTTAGTGGTTGTTTGAAGAAACTAATAGCGTAACTTTGTTTTCCTTTGGCTTGCAAAGCACATTTATGATAGAAAAGAAATGTGTTATTCGAGCCTTAATTGGTTTTGACAGAGACCATTCAATGCAATTGCACTTTCAAAAAACTCATCAGAAAACAAGTCGGGAATAAATCAATAGAATCGTCCCAAGATAACAATTTGAACTTTTTTAACCTTGCTCGAATTATAACCAATATTTTCCATATATTCCGATTTTTATCACCTTGCCATTGTACACAACTGTGTAAAGTAAATGAAGTAAAGGCTGGTTCTTATATACCGCATTCCACTACATCTCAGTGCTGTTAATAACAGATCGCAACACACCTGGCATATTTTGGACCATTATTTCAACTGTCTGTAAAGATTTTCACCTCACTTATAATGCTTTGATAATTGCATATTGAATTCCCAAAATCTAAACAGCAGTGTCATTATAAAGGTTTCTAACAATGGAATTTAATACGCAAAAAATACTCAACACTCATGGACTGTTAGTTGGTCAGTCTTATTGCAGATGAAATGCACAAGGACACAGTCACCGCAAAAAATGGCAACAACCGTAAACGACTGATTCATTTTGTTGCCACATATCTGTAGAAAAATAACGTTTATTAATGGAA
Source organism: Lingula anatina (assembly GCF_051362555.1). NCBI lineage: Eukaryota > Metazoa > Brachiopoda > Lingulata > Lingulida > Lingulidae > Lingula > Lingula anatina. The sequence continues at coordinate 48,868,576 of NC_141767.1, forward strand.
ACACGCCGGTGGGATTTATAAAAAGTTACGCCATTCATTGGTTTATCACATTCTTATACACTTTTTCATTTACAGGCAATCCAGTCATGGCCTTCCAACGAGAACAACAATGGCTGGAATGAATAGAGTAAATAACATATAAAGAAATCCAATCGATATAAATTGGCCGGCCATAAAATGTCACTCCACTCGGTACGAGACACACAAAAGATTCATAATTTGTGAAACTGATATGCACCTCTTTAATCATGATGCGGGAAGTATAGCAGTACGGGGAAATGAAGACAATCATTTCCTTGACCTATTGGGTTAATTGTCTTGAATCATCCAAATCTATTCACCTTCTTCCCCCATCAACCGATAATTCACAAGGATATGGTACTTTGCTTTGGCAACGTTATTTGGGTGAAGGTCAAACCTACGCTTTCATGTGGTTTTACGTGCAACCATGTCTGCGACTTATCTTTCAAGTGTCTGTGTTACGTCAGGGAATGACTTTCAAGAACATTATAAGTCCATTTGCTATGATAAGATCTAAATTCCTGGACAGTCTGTGAATCTATATCCACCATGGCAACCGTTTGACGTTTCACCATGCACATTTTCAGTCACCCACTTGCAAACCAATGAATATATCTGATTTCTAATGCATGTTTGGTATGCAAGAATCTGTGCGTCTCTGCAACAATATCAAGGAAAACACAGGACATGCGATCAGATTTAACTGATTATAAAATGCCACGACAATAAGGAACATGTTTTGGTAAATTACCGGTCTATGCATTACCATAAGACCAGGTCTGTGGAATTCCAAGACAACTTTTGTAAGTAATGGATTAGCTGATCTTCACCGAGTCAGATCATCCTGAATGATCTCTTTTAAAGATTGGTTAGTTTATTGCTTACAGATCACTCCAGAGAGAAAGGCAGTTGTCAGCTCATATCCTACAGTGTTTGTCAAGGAAGAAAGCCTTAGGTGGCTTTGATTTGATCAGCAATCTCAGTGACTTGTCCCCGTGAATGGCATATCTTTAACGTAATCCGTTTACAGACGACCCAAGTGAGGTTGAATACGTTTGTGTGTGTGTGTGTGTGTGTGTGTGTGTGTGTTGCATTCATATCATAATTTACTTTGAAATAAAAGGATTTAAGATATGAATTTTTAAAATCACGGATTACAATCGTACATATATATCTGCTTCTTTCTTTTTCTTATAAAAGAAAGGATATACTTGTATTTTTTTGTCATATCTGGTTAGAGACAATCATTCCTCTGTCCTCTGTATATTTTTTTTATACGTGTGAAATTACACTGAAGTTAACAACCCGTTCTTTGAAAAAATCAGAAAAAATTAAATGTTATTCGATAAGGATGTTTGCAGTTTTGTCTGTCCTAGGTATCATGTCTGACGAATTGCATGGAATTTAATGGATTATGTGTTTTAAATGATGTAGATATGTTACTATAGATAAAATCTTAGTCTAATGCTGCACGCTGTGTATGACTTACTGGCTGCTTTGCTGCTCTATGAAAGAGGCCCACATCGCAGGTGGAAAGCAATAAAACTGTCCTCAAATTTTAAATACGCACATTACACCGTTGGTGATGCTATTAGGGAACCGACTAAGAGCAAACAAAACAATATTTGTACTCATAAATCTTTTCAATATCTTATTTTATTCATCGACGGTCGAGCTATTTTGGCAAAAGCATAAAAACAAGTACTGAAGTCTTTTTTAGACTTATTCGGATATGTGCATTTTCAGTTGCAGGTTTCCAATATTAGTTGCATAGATCTAACGGTTTTTGAGCATTTGGATCGTGATTTACAGTTCAAAGCCCAATTTGGGTTGCGATTACAGTTGACGCATTCAGAACATATGGCAACATGCTTGACTGCATATAAATAATGTTTTGTTACAATTTAGTCGGAAAAATCCATTTAACTATTGATAAATAACCCTTAGCCGTTGCAAACCAATTGCACCAGTCGCGCGATGGCTTGAAAATCATGACCTGCTGGACGTGTCTTTCTGCTTGTATACAGTGATTTTCATGAACAAAATGTACTTTTGTTTTACGGGAACACTGCTTCAGTAAATGGTAAACGGTATTTCCAATTTCAATAACATATTTCAAACGTCAGAAACATGCAATACATGTAAAATAAATGTGCGATATTGACTATACAAACAAACAGTGCCGTTTACTAAATCTTTTTTTTTTTATTAGATGTGGTCCTTTAAGATATGCCTCGAGATTATATTCACAAATTCTGCTAAGTACTGATGTCAAGTAATACATGTATTTGGAACAATTGACAAACGCAAAGCAGCCAAAATGATGAACATTACAAAAATGTTACAATGCTTCAGGAGGAATTCAATATTGCAATGATTGTTTGTTATCTGTATGTAGCCTTAATGTGTCTGAGGGCGATTATCATTACGCATGCAATCACAATCCGCGTTATCTAATCACGCTGTTTCCACCCTCGCGTTTACTTTGTTCTCGAAGGATGCTAATGTAACCACATAAAAGCAAGACCTTCCATAATACAATTTCCGTTCACAATTCACCCAAGATGACATTTAACTGTTCAAAAATTGCATAATAGATAAAAAGAAAATGCGCCTTAAATGTCATTCGCGGTTGCCCTTGACTTGTTCTACATACAGTTCCTTTTTTTGTTATCTCCTGATTGGTTTACACGAGGTTCGTTTTGCAACTGCTGACTCGATTACTCAAAATTGATTAAAACGGGGAGTATTTTTTTTTTTTTAATTTGGAATCAGCAGGCTCCATTTTCCGTCTTAAACTATCCTACAGCAGATATCCTTGATCTATATTTGATAGTTTTTTACGTAATGATAAAACCAATCCATCAATTTTAGCCACCGACTTTTCCATTCCGATGCATTAGATGCTTTCGCATGGAGGAAAACTATTCAATGATAAATCTCTACTTCTCTCGATGTTGGACCGTTGTTTTCTGTTTATAACTCTCAGATATAGCACTGTGAATGTATAAATGAATGTATAACATGTATGTCCTAAAATTGGACAACCCCAACTAGTTTGCATGTAAAGCTTTGAGTTTTGAGTGGCAAATAAAGTGAAAGAAGGTGATTCGTTGTTAGAATTGAGCTGTCGCATACATGTAAGTGCATTTGCAGCAACATAATATGAGGATAAGAAAAATCAGTCGGTTTTCGATTTCTAGAGCATTCGTCCGACTACTTCCATAACAATTACCAACAGATGTTTTTCATGAGTAATAGCAAACCCTTAATACGTTTCTCCCTTCTGTATATCACTAAGTTTGACGAGGTTTTAAGTAAAAAATCACTTTTTTAAATACATTAAGGCTAAGATTTTATTGTGGCATGCAAGGTTGATATTTCTCCAAATTGTTTCTTTTCAAGAGACAGTATCCAACATTCTTCCATGCAAATTGTACATGAATTTTATAAGAAAAATGTCACGGGAATATGTAAGCTTTATTGAGCAGTCAGTTGCTTTTATGCGTGCAAGTCCACAGTTCTTCTTTAAAAAGCTGTTCATTTATAACCGATGTGAAAGGCACAAAAGTATTATTTGTAAGTGTATCAAATAATGAGTTTTTATTTCTGATTCTGGACAATACCTCCAACAGATTTGCCCAGACAATATTTACCTTTCTTTCCGTTCGCTCGTGGACAATTGGGATATATGCTTATGAAATATTATATAGGTAGATAATTATCAGTTTCCTAAGGTCTTAATTTAAAAGAAATGAAAGGGAAATATTTTTACTTTGAGTAAGTGATGTTTTATTAGGAAAAGTACTTATATGGTGACTGTGGTGCCACAGGTCATTGGATGAATGTAACAAGCAGGGACGCGGTGACTTGTACAGTTCTTTAAAGTGTATTTTAGCAATCATTGGATAAATAGGTTTTGCTTGACTTCTGTCCATTAGTGTACGAACATTTTGTTGTACAATCATTAATAAATCATATATTAGGATTCAAATTTCCTATTATACAAGGCGACACAAAAACTGTTTTACGATGGGAGGGATGGGAGGCAGTGGAATGGTCCAGCTGTTATCGCCATATGCTTGAAACACACATATCAGATAATTCGGATCTACAACACCTACGGACCCCGCCTACAGACCCCAGGTGACTTTTTCCCAATATAACAAAGGTCCAAGCTTTTAACACAAAAATGATAAATGCCAATTTACGGCAGCTGAGGCAAACCTTGACCCAAGTTTGGAAGAGATTCCCCAGCAAAAATATGGTACTTGTGAACACAAGTCTGGATCTTTATCTTCCACACGGGGGAAGGGGGCGATGTTGATATCATTAACTGTATATCAGTCACATTAAAATCTGTGGGAAATTATAATTGATTTTTAACCATCAATAAAGAGTTATACGAGTATTTTTAATAGAAGCTGAGATACAGAAGCCATGTTAAACTATCCATGGGAAGAGTGCAATGAAATGATGAAAAATCTCTTATATGCAGTGATACATGTACAGCTGTGCACAAAAGAAAAGTTGGCATTAATAATCAAATCCAAAAATGTGACAATTATTTTAACCAACACTGTAGAAAGACTAGGGCTTTTTAATACGTTGAGGAGAATCGCCAGGGGAAATAACTCATGTCATTTAATTGATGAACAGGAGGAGGATGCCAGCATGTTCTTCGCGAAAGCAAAATTAAGCCCTTGAAGACAATTGAAAATCCGTATCTATCTTCGATGAGTCCAGGTTATGTATTAGGCGTCTTGCGACATTCTCGGACTGGAGGTTATGAAGACGAAATTATTTTCACCACCAAATATGACCTCTCAATAATGGTACTAGGATACATTGGCAGTTACACTAATGGAGAGGTTTGGTAAGTGAATAAGTTTACTTAAAGGATTGAATACGTGCTTCGGAAGAAAACTTTTTAAATATCAGTTCTGAACATTTATGGGGAACAAAAATGGCCTTTCATTTTCTAAGATGACTGTGTCACTATATCCACAGGACATGCGCCAATCGGGAGTAGTTACTTCAGCGGGGAATAATTGGGGTCGACTGGATTGCGCAGTCGCCAGTCGCAAACAAACTGAAACAAATATGAAATAAATTTCCTTCCAGATCTCCTCCGATGATGATGTTCTAATCGAATCAGCTTTTTACAGCCTCTGGAAAGATGCAGGTTAAAAGCAGTTTTCGCTTAGAGAGAGATTTAATTCAAATAGATCATCCTCAAAGACGGATTGTGGAATTTAAAGTCGCACGGTTAATCAAACATATATTAAAATTACCTTTGCCCTTGTAGAATAAAATGATGGGATATGTTGTTTGTTTTGGCAAGGCAACTCTAACTATTCGCCCCCCCCCCCTTGGCGTGGGGTCCGGGGCCTGCTCAAGGGCCCCGAATTTTTTTTTTTTTTTTGTGTGTGTGTGTGTGTGTGTGTGTGTGTGTTTTGGAGGGAAAACGGTGCCCTTTGGTACGGTTTAGAACTATGATTCAGCTAGTAAAAATTCTAATTTCAAGAGGGAAATATTGGTGTGATATATTTTTCAGAAACCGAACGGGGGGGGGGGGGGGGGCAGGACCCAACTGTCCCCCTTTCTTAATCCGCCACTGTAACTGCGTTTGTTATGTTGCAATACTTTCGTTGGGTCTGTACTTGTGTAACTTTATTTCATTTCCCAATACGTTATCCATTGCTTAGGAAACCTTTCTTTGGATTACAAGTCATCGTTACAGCAAAAGTTATTAAAATTAGCAAGCAATTACCGTATGTCTAAATTTCCATTGGAAATTCTCAAAAACTATAATCTACTAGCCGTATGAATTCTTCAATCCAACTTATTAGGTGAAAAAGAAAATGAGGTAGACGGAATATAATAAAAATCAATCGGAGGGATAATCTAAGGGAATAATCCGTAGAAGGATTTGTCCGAGGTGAAGATGATCGAGACGGTAACTGTTCGGGGAGGGGGGTGATGTACGTTTGAAAGTGTGTGTGTGTGTGTGTGTGTGTGCGTGTGTGTGTGCGTATGAATGTGTGAGTGTGTACACGTGTATGTGTGTATCAAACACATTAGCCTGGTCAGTATAGCAAAAAAAAAAAAAAAAGAACCTATCCCCACGCTTATAACACGCCACGGTAGTTGTTTTATTACACATTACAATGGGGGGAGATCTACTTTAAAACCACTGCCGCCAATAGTTGATAACAACTGCTTTGTCTTTAACCCCAAAAGGGATCAAAATAGGAAAACAATGACTTCAGATGACCAAAAATAATCTATTTTATTCAATTTTAGGTCCCGAAAGTTATGTTCCCTTTTAACTTTCGTCCAAAGCCAAAGTTATGTATTATTTATTTATTTATTTAGTTATTTATTTATTATTATTATTATTTATTTATTTATTTATTTATTTATTTATTTATTTATTTGAAGAGGCGAGTGGGAGGGCCAAAACTGAAAAAAATCCTCTTTTGTATCTTTTCATACATGTAGGCATATACACCAATTTTTCGATCGGAATATATACTCCTAATATACTTGGCAGTATGTCGAATAACCATTCCCTCCTCCCTAACTGGCCGATGGAACCTTGTATCGACATTAAATTAGTCAAAACCTCCCAACTAGCCAAGTACAGCATGCTATCGTGTATATCGAGCTAAAGGGTACATGTAGCAGTGCATTATTTGCCATACATACTTAGGAAATCGTGCATTTTTCCCACAATCGGCAATCCTCGGCTGACTCCGCTGCGCTCCATACATTGTCGAGTGCGTGAGACACCCGAATAGATCCCAGTGTGTTTCCCACACAAAACTTGAATAGAATACGCGCATGGTAGTCCATAAGGTCTGACCTGAAAATGCGTTTATAAATAAGCATGCTATTCCATTTTAACGAGTGTAAGATATTGAGAGTGTTATGAATTTCAAATGTCCCCAAGTAAATACTTTTGGGTCCGTTAACTTCATATTCCTTGCCAATGTACCATGATTTGAACATTTAGACTGGAACTCTTTTTTTCTTATCAATGTGATGAGTTGGACAACCAATAGGAGCAGTCAAATTGACGACTACTTTCTTTGTGACCTTGGCTGTTACTATCATAGGGAAGCTTGAAGGGCGCGAGTGAGTACTGATACACAACTAAGCAAAGCCCCTCAAAAACGCCAAGGTCAAATTAGCCTTAGTACCGAAATTATAGGCCTTCCTAGTATTGGTTAAAAGGTAATAACTTCTCCGAAAGGACATTTTTGCTTTTTACTGACGGCACATTTAGTGTAGTTAACGGCCTTCAATATTTATTATTTTATACTTCTTTTAACAAAATCTACAAACAAAAAATGATCTAAACCCCATAGTCTATCACCCACTAAAATAGCATTTCCTTTGAATTTGACAATAAATATTTATTTCTCACTTGAACGTGCGGTAATGAAATTGTAATTTTCACTCAAGTTTCATTGAGCCGTCTTTTGTAAGCTATGAAGAAACTTAATTACTTCATAGACAAAACGCTTATATATTATGATAAAATGCAACACTCCCCAGATATTTAGAATTTACCTTAACCACTGGAGAGCATAAAGTAACTAGAATGCAAAATTTTGACAAAGAATATGATATTTACACCGACAGTACGTGATGCGTTTGCGTGCGCGTGTATATTATTATCAATTGAGTCCGTATGCTCTTTATATATACATGTATGTATGGCTTCTGACATTTCAATCTCTTTTTAACAAATTACTCTTGATGCAAAAGCCATGTTGTTCAATCCCAGTGAGGAACACCCCATAACAAGTTTCCTTTGGCAACGTGTCAAGTTCTCAACCACGTAAACGTAAATGCGATAGGTATTGATTACATGTTACGATTTGATCGGTTTGATGGGGTGAATATATTTTAAACGCCACCCCGCCGTTCCCTTGACAGCTCACACTTGGGTCTCAGTCACCGATGACCCGTTGATTTGATGGAATTGAAAACTGGTTCTTTTTCTCTGCCGGATGCAGAATCGAAAGAGTCGTCTGTATCCGAGGCGAACTTGCGGGAGTCTGATGCCATAGATAAATGGATCTGCAAGCGAGTTGGCCAAAATAAAATTGAACGCAACGTGGTGATATATAGCACATGGCACACAGTTGCCCAGTGTCTGTGAATGTGCTAAAATCAATCCGTCCACAATTCCAGGTATCCAGAACAAAATCACGGTTCCAAAGAGTAATCCAATTGTGACTTTCACTTTGGATTGTTGTTCTCCCTCACGTGAATTATTCCTGCCGATCTTATCCTTGACATTGAAGTGCTTTTTTACCTTGAGGAAAAGCCTCGCGTAAAAGAAGCTTAAAGCCATTACGACTACGGCAAAGATGGCAGCAAACATGTAAGCTGAATTTGTGTAATACTTTGGGGTTAAGAATGACCGACAAAAGTTCTTGACGTAACCCATTTCGTCGATCCCCCCTTCTTGTAGATTACTAAAAACTGGGAGGGCAAGGGTGACGATGACTCCCACCGACCAACTAAACCCCACGTAGATCATGGCCTTTCCTTTGGTTAATAGAGTTTTATGCGCAAGAGGCTTGCTAATGGCGATATATTGCTGAACGACGAGTCCAGACGTTGTTAAAATGGGTACCAACAGAAATAAATAGGCCATCTCTGAAAAAATTAACCCAAAGCAAACAAGTAAAGGATCGTCTACTTCACTTGTACTGGCGTTGATGTAGAGAGATGTTCCAACACTGGAGAAAAATACCACAACAAGGTCGGCGACTGCTAAATTGATAAGGAAAATATGGAATGCTTCCCAGGGTCGGCGCATTGACAATAGGGCCATCAAAGATATAATGTTCTCCAGTACTCCAAACACCGACAGTGCCAAACTGAAACAGGCGAAGGACTTCTGTATGGTCACGAGCAGTAACTTGTCCGTTGGAAAAAACGAAGAATTAGTTTCTGGGAAAAACCAGCTGCTTGACTGACTCATATTGCCGTGGGCCTTCGACGTCTGCGAAGATTCAAAATGCCCTGTTCTTGTAAAATTGATATGCGTAAGTTCAAATAATACTGAATAATTGCTTTCCGTATTCATTGTATCGCGTGACACGAGCGTGTTGCGTCGGTTTGGATTCGATAAGAACCTGCAAAATGAATAAAAAAACATAAAATTGCAAAAATATTTTTGGTTTTTAACATTTACTTATGTCTTAAAATCATGTTCAAACCTTTTCAGTGTATCTGACATACATGTACAAAAAAGTATACATGCATGCAACAAAGTCAATATTTACTTTACACAATCGCGCACAAAAGATACTTCAGTACGTCTGTAAATTGTGACAAGAAATAGCACATTTTGATTGACATACCCATTAAATAAAATACACATACTTTTAGTAGGAAATACCAAAAGTTTACCTATTATGTTCGGTCCGCCTTGATCTTAGAGAAACGTCATTCTTTTAATTCATTATTATCAAACTTATCTGAATTTACACCTATCTATTCTGTCACTCCTGTCAGGCACACGCGAATAATAATCACGAAAAATAGCAAGCAAGACGTGTGTTCTCATTGCAGTTAATAGACAAATCCACTCAACTCGCCATGTAATTTGGAAATCAAATCGCCCTGAATATGTTGCAAGTAATGTTACTTTAAAAAACCATTCCAGAACAAAATTTAAAATAAAACCAATGATTAATATACGTACTAGCATGCAAAAGATGCACGTTGGTGAAACTCTGATGGAAAACACCAGCCCAGTGCAGAGGTAAGCACCTGTTTACTAAAAGAGATCCCCAGTGTCCATCGATGATAATCCGCTACTCTAAGACGTATATAACCGCGCATAGTTAGTGCTGCTTATTAGTTTGGCTTCTTATGACGACCTGCATTCAATCTGACTCTAAGTAAATGACACACGCTGAGCATACTGGCGGCTGCTAGACTAATGCGACCCTCGCCGGATTGAATTAATTTATGGCAAATGTAACGAACTACCACCTTTTTATCTGTTTTGACTAAGACTGATATGTTTAAAAATGAATTGCAGTAGCTGTGAATGTGTTTTCGTTAATTTTTTTATGTTGACCTGTCACAAAGGTTAATAGGTCAGTTCGATCGTACGCATACAGAATTTTTCATTAAACCCTTAAATCTTTGATACGGACAGTTTTAGATGCAAAAGAATGAAAGGATACATTTTTGTCTGGGTCTTAAGTTCCTCTTGCAAAACAAATTGTTTACATCTTGACCACATCAAATAACGGTACACTTATTAGTCAGATCTGTACAAACTTTAGCACACTCTTGCTAAAACCTTATTTCGAAAATTAGGCACATATTCGTTTTTCTCTATTCTGTGACAGTATTCACGGAACCATTGATATACCTGAGTTAAGCAATGGCTATTCAACAATTGTAAAGTATGAGAAATGGAACAAATAGCTTGAGTAGTGCACATTAGATGCTTGTAGTTCAATGCCCTGTGAGACAAATTTGAGCAGAATATGTAGTGAGGTTAAATGTGTATTTATGTCTCTTGAGCAGTTGCAGTTCCAATTCTGCCCAGCGAATTTGAAGGGCGATAATACTGCCCTATATCTAAAGGTTAAGCGCGTGGAATAATGAGTTTTTTTTTCATGGTTGACCCTATTACAATCACACCGTTGACAGAATACTGCATGCTTTTCAACAAGAGTATTTAAACTGTAAAAATCACCAATTTTTGTCTGACTGGACATTTAGATAATTTAATACAATCCGTGAAGTAGTGACCTTGGATTGGCCATCAATGAATTCGAAGGCAATCTAAAAATGGCCTAATTCATTTAGAAATAAACGTTACCTCATGATTAATGCCCAAACATTAAGCATGTATTGTCGAATTATTTCCAGCAAACGTTACCTTTCGATATTTTAAATATTGGAAACATATTGGGCTCTTTGATGGCACTGCCCATATGCCTTATTTACTCAAATGACCATCCAACTCAAAGTTAAATACGTTTACCCTTGATATAGGCCTATATGCAAGGTCACTGTTGACTATTTCAAATGTGATACACCCCACACATCGTCTTTCTAATTCTTCTAATAAGTTAGTAAATTGTTGTTCCTAGATTTGGCCTTGAAACAACAAACAGTTTCATGCAATCTATCCATCAATATCTTCTGTTGACACTAATGACTCTGCATGTCAACAACATGCAATGTCCACATACGATACCGGACAAGCAGTATCAAAACGTAAACAACCAGTTCCCGCCTATTTTTTTAACGGCAAGGTCTTATTCGCGTAATTGAATACGGAAACAAAGGAGGGTGATAGTCATGATTCGTGCTTATTTCACCCCTGTTACCCTAATAAAGTTTTCACAATATAACTTTCCAAATAAGGCCATAATAACAAAAACATGAAGGGGGTAAATAATGATAACTTGTAAATCATATAAGTTGGAATAAGATAAACCAAGAGAGGTGTAACTGAATTTTCCCTATAGATTAATAAAAACAACACAGAATCCACACATCAACGGACATATAATTACCCCTAAATAGTAGTTTATATGAGGTCATATACACGTATTTCATGTTTTATAGTAACTCCACACATTTAAAACCAAAATAAGATAACTCAGAATCTAATTTGTGACTATATGCTTATATTTTCTTACAATTGAGAAAAAGAAAATAAGAACACGTAGGGCTTATCTATCATGTGACTTAACACTTGCAACGTGCAAACGCCAATGTAAACGATGAAGGTTTAATTCTATAGGATCGCTTACCTGAAATTCGTCTACTTGGCCACTTGCAGACCTTTACGGGCATTAGTTCTTTAAATTTACCGACGGAAAACGCCGAGCCAAGATTTTTAGCATATCACCTTGTAAGCTCTTGGCTCATCAGAGTGCCTTCAATCAAAGCCATCTCTCGCCTATGCCTGACTGTTTTTGCTGCTCTCGTTGATCCAATTTCTAAAGGTGTTGGTTTCAAACCTTACAACAGCAAATGAATAGGGGTTTCACAGGCATACAATACATCTGTCATTCTAATGGGTGTTGTGATGCAACATTGAAAAGTGGTGATAGAAGATTAAAATGACAATGACGAGAAAAGCTATTAACACGCCCATAGGTATATACTGGATGACGTAAAGGTTTGGTTCCCAGGAGGCAAGTAATGCATTTAGGTATCCTCATACGAAGACCAATCTAATGTAGACATGAGCGACCGTTGAAATCCCAAGGCAGTGTAGTCTAGCATGATTCCTAATCAAGTTTGCAAAGATGTGACTGAAGTTTTCTATTTCATTATTATGGCAGCTCTACTCCAAACTTTATAGGGAAGTCTATAACCCCAATTAGGAAGAGTATGGACCTTTGCTCATATTATTTCGATAAAACATTCATAATTATATATTGTTAGATACATGTAGTTCGAAAATAACTCTTTTCCACCAGACAAAGAATCTTCCATGAAAATATTTTTAAAGACAAACACAGCAGCAAATAAGATGAAAGGCATATCGTGACGAATTTAAATATACCAACAACACATTTACTGTCATGCAGCCAACAATTGTCTCCGTTTACGGCATTTCTGGCAGTGAAAGAACAGATGAAATTATGTGAAAACACAGCGATTGTCTCATTCATGTAATAGACTCAATTCCTTAGAGAACAGTTTAAGTGACTTTTACACAGTTGCCGTGACAAAACAATTTGAAGTCTTCATGCAAAATGTAATACTTCTTAAACTTTTGGTATTTTAACGGCCTCTTACAAAAAATGAGGTTTTAGAAAAAAATACACGTATCAGTGTCTATGTTTACAGCAGGTACATGAACGTTCTAATTGTATAGTATATATGCATTATCAATAGAGACAACAGTCAGTTAAATGCCATATGGTAAATTTAAAACAAGCAAAATGTTTAGCGAATGTACAGAAAAACTAATGCAGTAAAATGATCTCCAAAGCTCATTTATTATGTTTAGGTTGTCTATAAACATTGGTACCTTAAATGTACCATTTTCTGTGAGGCATTAATACATGTCTTGCATTAACCCATGCCTACTGACCTCTTCAATATCTAGCGGCAAAGTTGAAATTCCATAGAGGAAAAAGGCTATAGCTGTCTGCCTTTGCCGTTCTAGACCACATTTTTGTATAATGCGCTGGTTTTTGCCCCGTTCACACCTAGTTCATACCCTTCCACGACGACGGCGTCACGATATATTGGTAACTCTCACAAGTCTGAGACATGCGCCTCTTTGTGTCTACACAAAGCAAGCAACTCCGTTTACACCACCCTTGCGATCGCTTGGAAACCGATATCTGACTTATAATCGCCATTTGTTACAGGGATACAAGACGGTGTTCAAGCGATCTGGAGAGTCTCCCAAGAGCTCTCTCTTAGCCCCAAGTCACTCTCCAACGGGTCTCAAAAGTCGTAATAAACTACCCAGTCGTTTGCTTGCGGTAGTGTCTGGTTATGACTTGTTCGAGACATTACAGTTTGATGAATATGTTTAAGCTCTCATAACTATCATATGTCTCAAGCTGATCTCCCTACTAATGCGCCCATACTGGAGTATTCAATATGTAGTGTCGAGAGTTCAAGTCCAAGTTAAACTCTGTCGCAAACTGTCGCAAACTCAAGAAATTGACTTGTTATGGCATGGAGGTTCCTGTGGAACCCCAATACAAGCATTTTCGATCTCGTGTGAACTACTAACAACCCTGTTGCAACCACTAGGAGCATTTCTAAAAGTCCATTACAACTGGGTAATGTGGGTGGTCTATTACGATTTGTGTGACCCACTGGAAAGTGCTTTATGACTCGTAATATCGCGGTCACTGCTCGCAACACTTTTCGACTCTTTTGTACAATTCAGTGAACTCGAAAAAACTTTGCGATCGATGAAGAGTGATGGAGACAAAGAGAGAGAGAGAGACCTTTTGGGAGGCTTTCAAGATAACTTTGGCACCTTACCATCCCATGGCGAGCATATCGTTACTGGAGCGATCTACAGCCCAGTGTAAACGGTGTACTTTGAGCTGTACAAAACTACATTCTGTCATTACATCTCGTAAACAGTGTGTCATTAGTGATAAGTTTAACTGCCCCGGCTTTAGCACAAAGAAACGACGGAATATTGGTCCTATGGTGAAACACACTTCTAACTGTGGTTCTCGTTTAATTTCGATGTTGGATGTGCTTATCGTTGTTCTTGTATTCCTCTATCAAGTTCCCACTTTCTTATGAATGTGCATGCATTTCGTCCCTTCAATCAGAGAACAACCAGAATGTTGTTTTTTTTTCAAAATTAACATTGATTTAAAGTGGAGGAAAAGCAATTACGTTGGCTAGCGAAATGAAGTAATTTTCAACCACACGATGTGCCACTTTGGATTTAATAGAATTATTGTGATTTGTATTACGTGCTTATGCATAACTTGGTCACTCAGGAGACAATATAAAAGACGTATGGTAAATCTGCAAACAAAGGTCGAGCCACTGCTAACTGACATGAACAACGTCGTCTCTTTCTCTAAATGAAAGGTCTTCAAATAATAAAGTTGCAATTCAGAGGAACTTTTCAGGGGTCTTCCTCTGATCTGTGAATCCCCCCTGCTAATGAGTGGCGTGACTGACTACAGGTCTGTATTGGTTTTGTAGCTTATGTTCGTAATAAGATAGGTGTATACTTTGAAACCCAAGCCAAGTTGCTCAGCAACAACTGGATATTACCTACGTTGAAGATGGGTGCGATTCAATGGAGAAAGTGCATTATTGCGTGACAAAGGGACTCTTTTTGAAAACCTAGAAGAGGTGGAGTGTTCCCGCTCCGCCAAAGAACAGCAGCCTCGTTGCAATATTTAAGTTAAGTCTGTAGATAGAATATTTGAGATTCTTCTTTCGATGTTTATTCAAGTAATACCACAAAACTCAAGCTAAACACACGACTACGCCATTACTCGCATGACTAGATATCGTAACAGATGTAGAATGAAATATTAAATCGTAATAAAGCAATTAAGTATCAGTGTTGACCTAAATTAGCAACCAAAACAAAGTCACCTATCGATTTAACGTGGGAAACCTGATTATCCTAATTGATTGAGAAAGTATTGCCGAAGTTGCAATCTCGTTATGAAGAGATGAAAATCATAAATGTTCAAGTGTGTGTTTAGTAACCAAAAATGATGCGATCCAAAGTTAGACTATCAATATCTATAATACACTACTATGTATTTGACTGCAGCTGCGAACTTCATTGAGTGTGATGGCGAAGTCTTCAGCATCAGACGAAAAAACTCTGACTGCCGACATGGCCTGTTTACATAAAAGTTGCTCTACCTGAGGACTACACAATTATGCAAACAATGCCACGGGACTGAACGTCTAATCTTGTTAAGGCTTTGGACCTTGCTAAATCTACTACGTGCTTGTAATCAATCCTAGCTGAGGCATATATGGACACATTTTAAGTAAAAAAGTATTCAAGTCTAATATGAAAGCCGTGGCAAATTTTTCAGACCGACTCTTAAGTGTACATTTTATGTGGACCAATCATTCTTACAGTTTCCAAACTAATATTGCGGAGTTGATTTCGAGCAGTCGGCTATTTGATTTTACCAGCCTAAACTTTGCCCAAAAACACCATCAGACATTTTTTTCTACAACAGGCACCTGTGGCCTCGTTTACAAAGTTTGTCCTACCTTTTAGAATAAAGTTATATTCTGCTTTGACCCAGGCTATAATGGACAATCTCAGATAATTGTTTTCAGTGATTTCCGCATCCTTATAATACAAATCTGGTGCATGTATCCTTGGGTTTTACGAGTAAACCCAAGATGGCCGTCAATGTTATAGCGATATGAAAGGGCACCAACTACTACCAGGAATACAATATCTTTGTATCTTAGTGTTTTCCATACCTTCAACACCCTTTTAGTATATATCTAGTAGGTAACAAGTGTGTGTCCCTCGGCATTTTAAGAATATCCAATTTGTCGAAAAAGATAGTGACCGTAATTAAGAGTCAGGTGTCATCATGAAAACTAAAGTATTTGACCACAAGCGTGTGAACAACCATTCGTTGCTTTTGAATTTTTTTTTTATGAGACATGAACCCCTTATTAGGCCCTACTATATTTAGTAGCAGATAAAGCAAGGAATATCTGCTTGAATTTGAAAGCACTTTTTCATCCATCTGAAAAATGCTTCTGTTACGTCATCAGCTCGGATAAAAAAATTCGACTTGACAGCATTATCTCATTACATTTAGAGTTGTTGTTGTTGTTTTTTTTTTTTTTTTTTGCATTATCTAAGCGGATAAGGAAATAGATCGTTGCGTGTCTATATACCTTAATTGTAAGACAGATATGTAGATACAGCATAAAAACGATGAGCATCAACATACCATAACTTTTGGAAGTAATCAAGTGATAACTGTTTGATTTCTATCCAATTATGACCGAAAACCGTTGTCATACGGCTAGTGATCATCAAATTCATGACAGTCGCAGTGTTGTCCTGTCGCCGATTTCTATGCAACGTCTATTGCAGGTCAACTAACGTTTAAGGCCCAGTCACAATGTCGGCGATCTGTCGGGGATTAGTTTTGGACTTTATGTGCCTTTGATAACTTCTCTAAAACCAATATAGCAGCATTGCCTTTACTTTATTTGCTGCCGACATGCATCAAATTCAGCATAGTGTTATTTTGGAGCGAATTAACCTGTTAGCATCCCAAAATAATGCGAATTTACATTAGTTTCTACGATCATATTACTTTTAGCAAATCATGACACAAGAACGTTCAAAGGAAGCTAAAACAGATAACACTTTCTTCAGGGTACAACCATCTATATCAGTGTTATTTTGGAGGGCATTAAACAAGAAGTGTCCCAAAATATGCAAATTTACATTAATTTCTACGATCATATTACTTTTAGCAAATCGTGACACAAGAACGTTCAAAGGGAGCTAAAATAGAAAATTTCTTTTCATATCACCATCTAAATCCGTGGTTGGCTTATTAGTGAATGAATAAATGTTGTTATTGGTATCAGTTGTAGAACCACCTGGTTACATAGTTACTAGTGATCGGAAGAGTTGCTCCAGCCAAGAAAGGTCAACATTGGTATCTCCACATATAATACAGCTGTTGGACGAGAAGGACAATAAGCCTACTCATAAAGTATGTGGATATGGAAATTGAACTATAAAGATTAAACTAGTTACGGAACATGAGAGCACAGCAATTTTTTACAAATCAAAATGGCTCGCTTTAAGTATCCAGAAGACGTTTTAAAATGTCCCAGTGACATACTTTTTCTTGTAACGCTTCTCATCTTTCCCAATTCAAAACTTGAAAGCGATAAAACTCCTCGAATAAAACAGTATCTGAGGGATTCCAAGGCTTAGAACCTCTCGAGGTGCATGTCTTGGAATCTTTCTACCTAATGCGAGAAATAAAATCTTTTATATTATGCACTATACCGCGTTACAAAATCTCTAATTGAATAATTCACGGCTATACAAACCCATTTCTGTCTTTTCAATGTAATTTTTGACCGTTAGTGTACTATCAAGTTTTATATAAATCTCTATATGAACTAATTATTCTTAGCTGTGTAATCTAAGCTATCATCTGCATAATTAAACTCCCGTGTGCAATGGGCCACCCTGATTACTAAATGATATAAAGAACTGTCAATACTAGTCGGCTAACGCGATAAATCTCTCAAAGTTCCTTATTTATGTCTTAGCAATGAAAAAACAACCAGTGCTCTTAGATGTGGTGGAATGTATAACAATAAAACTGAAAAATAAATGGGGATAGAATGCCCCATCATAAAAGGTCTCTATGCGATAGCACGAATAACCTCAGAACGTAATCGAAATTTGACGGGTTACCGGTCTCTTAGGACGAAGAAAATTATCATTCTGTGGTGAAACTAACATTTTCATTATTTCTTCGGTCGATCAAAAACTAGTTATAGAAAGATAAACAAAACAGGTTGAAAACGAGACAGCACTGCAATTTGTTCTCAATCGTATTAAAGAAGGATCTAAGCTCTGTGCTCTGCTAAGCGCTAGCAATATCAGGTAATTACAAAACGATACACCTCAACTAGAAAAATCCATTTTTTGGTCTAAAAACAGAAACTAGTTAAACAGAGCTGTCCAGATTAATTTGGTGATTCCTGGGTTCCATGCACCAACGTGTAGTTACTTGTTACATACATTTTGAGGTTAGGTTTGTTATATTGACAAACGTCTGAAAGAATGCCCCTGAATAATTTTTCGATTTCGGAGAGAATGTATGTGCACTTGCATTTCTACCAAGTGACATTAATTTGTTTTTTATAATTATTTCTTTATCAAACATTAAACTAATTCATCTCATTAAGTGGCGGTCGCTGCTGAAACGGTATATCACAACCATTAGTTGAATTTACCTGTTCTGTTTACCAAATGAAATAAAAAAATCTGCAGACAGTGAAACCTAGATATTGAAACAATAAACAATATATATAACAAATTGATACTGTTGTTTTGCTAAATCTCTCTTTGTGCAAGATTCAGATTTCTTCGTGAGAATTACCATGCAGAGGATGATGTGTAATGACCCAAGTTGTGGCGAGAAGACTTTTGACTCCTTTTTCCTAGTAGGCACTTATCTGCAGATTTTATTAACGGCCAGCTGTAAAACGATTGCCACACGGTAGGAATTCTAAATTTTCAGTTCACACTAATTCAGAATTAAGATACACGTAAAACATTCACAAATTTCACTGGCATTGAAATAAGTGATATCTTTCGTTTCAGTCTAAGTAGACACACAGCCAACATTGATTCTAACCTTGTACAACATTAAGTTTTGAAAAAACATAGATCATCAAATACTTTCATCCAGCTCGTACATTACGTATTACTTAAAAACGTTGCACGAAATAAACTGATACCCACCTGCAAATAACGTTCTCTGGTTCAAGTACTTTGGTGTGCGTGCTTTCCTGCTTTCTCCCCGACTGAAGGGAATCAGCAAGCTTTTAAGCTCAACTCAAGGAGACTATTTTGTAACACAGCACAATATGACCTATGACCTAAATGCAGAGTGGTCCATCACAGGTGTCTACCTTTATAGCGCAGCGCGACACGAATTATTTGGTAACGCAATTTGACTGCAGAATTTTTATAATAACGCATGCAACAACCAAACACGAAGATGTTTTAGCTCCTTGTGGTGTGACATACCAATCGCGTTGTATGACTCAAATGCTCTCCTAATTAGTTCAGGTTACTAGATTTGGTTTTATAAATGTGCATTGGATAGATTTTCCAATTATTTTGATCGAAAAACACCTGCTAAAGTTGAAGTTAATGCTAGGGTCAAAAAATAACACCTTATGTTGGATCTTAGGTTAAAGGTTGGCATTCCGAGTACTTTTAATTTAATATGCTTATTTCTCCATAATATTTCTGCATAAATTTCATTGTCTCATGAATATACGCTTCATGTCATGATGGAACACGATACACTTGTAGGCCCCTAAACGTTAGAACATACAACTTTTATTCTTGCGTTTCTTGGTTTCTATTACAAAATATCAAATGCCATTTATTTGCAGGGTGACATTTTCTTACTTTTATTTCTGTACAATTCCCAGATATATGATATCCTTTAAACCTTTAACTTACCCAAATTTAGTCCTGGACTGCTAAAAACGTTTTGATGGCCCTCGAGTTACAGATGTATGCAAATGTATTTGACTTTGCTTAGCTTAATATTAGAAAAAAAGGTTAAACCTGTATATGATATATACTGTATACTTTAATGTATAATGTGATATTGTATACATTCCATGACTGTTTTAATACGAAAACAAAATTAATATAATTCTAATGTGATTTATCTATCGTACCTCCACACTTGCCACATTATTCTCGTTTCCTAACAGGACTAATCCTGAGCATTTCAATCCATCAGTAGAATTATTGGAGTAATGGAAAACACGCACATCGCGCCAAGAAGTTCCCCGCCCATAACATGTTGCTGTCCGCATCAATTTGAGGTTGATATCTCTTATATTCGTTTCGTGCGTGAACATACTTGAAATGGTTATATTTATTTCTGTTGGTGAGTTGTCAAAATAGACATTTTTCTTTGACATAAAGATATATAAGATACAATCTAACACGCAATATATAAATATATATATAAATATATATATTTTTTTTTCAGTAACTGATGAAAATATTTCATGTTATACGAGTGTGCACTGCATTTGTCTGTACTGATGTACTTGCACTTGTGATTGATACATGTATGCCCCCCAAAACTGCATGTAAATACCTAGTATGTTCCCTAACCAATCAATGGCTGCGGTAAATCTATATTTTTGTTACCACCTGTAAAGAGTACTCAAAACATGTGTACCTGTTCATTTTTTGATGGCCTTTTTTTCGCAAATGCAATACTTTATACCTACCATTATACCTATATGATACCTATTATTATACTTATATGATACCTTTATGAAGAAAACAACCGACTGAACAGGTACAGACGGGTTGCCTACATTAACATGCAAAAAAAATACCTCAACGCTAGGCTGAACAATTAAGTCAATGGGCTGTATCTTCCGGGCCGACGCTTCTGTTTCACAAGATAAGAGCGTTTCATATCCCTAAGTAATACTATCATGGACTAATTCCCAAAGTCGTTTTTAACTAAGATTCATCAAACAGAGAAAGCAGCTACTAATGATTGAATACTTATTAAACCTTCCCGATATGCAAGTCTGAAGGACAGACCCATGTGCCGCGTGAGTATGCTGATCAAATGAAAAGATTTGAGCCGTAGCATTAACGTATTGGAAAGACAGAGGCATTTATCACAATCTCAGCGGCCTTCTCCACTTGCTTCATCTTTTGCCTACAGCTTCTTCAAACATACATGGTTTGTTTTTGTTTCACATGTCCCACACGTGTGATTATTATGATAATAAAACGGAATTCCGAGAGAGTGGTGGCAAAGGCATGAGCTGACCACACCATGCCGGTGAATATAGTTAGGTTTATATCGATATAAATTTTAGATTAATCACATATTAATAATCAATTTGCAGCTTTGCTGCACTGGAGGAAATGATACTGTGAGCGCAAAATACAATCAGAATATCTAGAACAGATAATGCCTCCATTTAATATAACATACATAATTCATTAACCGTGAGTTTGTGGATTCGGCCAATACGTAATACCTTAGAAACACACCATATCATTTGTAAATGCTTTCTCTTGGAAAACGAAAATTAGATGTTTGGAGAAAACATATTGATATCCCAACTTACCGCATTCTGTTCTGGGCT
The DNA here is from genome assembly GCF_051362555.1 of Lingula anatina. NCBI lineage: Eukaryota > Metazoa > Brachiopoda > Lingulata > Lingulida > Lingulidae > Lingula > Lingula anatina. The sequence continues at coordinate 48,890,011 of NC_141767.1, forward strand.
TCTTTGTCATTCGATAACTTGTCAAAAAAAAACAGCTTATAAAAATCTTTTTGAAGATTGATGACATACCTTTACGTCCATTAACTGGAATTCTTTTGAAACTGATTGATCGCAAGCACTCCTCTTCAATAAGGTTACAATGCGTCACGGAACGGTATTCTGAATGTTTTCATACTGTAACTATACTGCTTTAGATTGCATGAAAACCTTAGAGATTCCCCACGGTCTGCACTTTGTTCTCGGGCTAGGGATGAATTCTTCGAATTTTATCTTTTTACAATTATATCATTTTAATGAAGGTTTCCCTGCTGGTCTTGGCTTTGAGTTTTGATTGAATGTCACTCACAATACATCTAAACTAAATGAAGCTATCACATGGTGTTTTACATGTTGAATTATTGCATATATATATATTACTATACCGACGATGGTGTTCTGAAAGATTTAACGAGCTGTGTTTAGAAATATTCAGATATCATTACGTGTCTGCCTTTTTAGTCGATACAAATCAAATATTTTCGGGATCTGGGGATTTTTTAGTATGTCTATTGCTTTATTACAACGTATACAGATTAAACCTCTCCTCTGCTGTAATACTAACTTTGGTAAGGTATTAAGCTCATCTGCATCTCGACATGGAGGAAGACCCCATTTCTGATCAGGGTGGTATTATTATTATTGTCCAAATATTGCTTCTTCATCGCCCATGAAACAACAGAGTTCTCTGCAAAGTCCAGAAAACACACAAAGGTTTTATACATGAACGGAATGCAAATGTTATCGCGGATCTACGAACAGCACTTTTAATACAGTTGCTCCTGACTGCCTTGCCCAAACTGCAGCCAATATATTTCAGAACCTTTTACGCCAAGACTTCCCTATATTTTAAAGATATTTCATCTTTGCAGAGGTCTTACAAGAGCATTGTATTATTTTCTCGCACTACCATTCATCAAAAGCAGCACCATTCCTTAGGAGATTCATTTTCTGTGCTATTTTCTTATTTCATTCTAAATGGGTTTCTTCAACAGTATGGGCTATTTACCTAGGTAGACACTTTAACCATTTTGAACGCCCTTTCCATAACTGATAAAAGAAGAAATCAAGGTAAAATGTTTACACAAATAAAAGTATTATGACAGCTCGACAATGTGTTTTGTTGAATTACAGTATATCCACAAACGACACGCTTTCATATACTTCAAAAGCACGCCCGCTTTATAAATAAGGATGGCTTTGCTTTTTGTCATTTTAATTCTTTTTGTTTTATCCTACATTTGGGGGAGAAATCAAAGGTCAAGGTCTCCAAAACCATTGGATCCACAAGAAAGGCACAACAAGCAAAGGAGTAGCAACTAAGCCACCTTTTCTTCGTCACATTTTTAAATGTTGAAACCTTTAAATTTTTATCTTAATAATGATATAGAACTGTTTGCCAGCTTTATTGTGCATTTGAAAGTATTTAACTTTTTCGTTTAACATACAAAAAATAGGACTGATGGAAATATACATCCACAAATAACCAAGTTACAGTGGCAGCATAACAGCAGTGATTGAAACTGCGCAACATAAAAGATAAATGACAGTTAAATTAATGCGTCTTGCATAGAAACCAAGTACTTTGATTGCTTTGCGATGTTACATGAAACCTTTGGCAGATAGCAGTAAATCATACAACTGAGGAAGTTTTTTTCCTCGTATTGGCATGAGGCCAGACATTAGCCGCGTTCATTAAAAGGTAACTAGGAAATTAACCGGGATTAATTTCAAAGAGTAAATTGGTAGATGCATTAACTTGTGTTGCAATGCACAGAGCAACCTGTGTTACAATGCACAGAGCACCATTGCTATGACCTTAAATCGACCTTCCAGCACCAATCAAGATGTCAATAGTAGAGTGCTATCGGGTTACTTTCTGTTTCCTTGGTGGAAACGATTTCAGTAGCAATGCGAACGAGATCATTAACATATTATATAACGGCTTCATGTGTAAAGCTGAAATGGTAGGAGCTGCAGACTAGAAGTTTTTCATTTATTTTAATAAGTTAAAACTGACGTAGCCTTCATGTATAAATACAATGGGCTACTAGCATGCTCTGACAAGATATTTCAAACAGCACTGATCAGATAAGAATAGAACAGGAGTAGAAAAAAGGCACATTTTAAAAGTATATTTAAATGTACCCCCATTGTCATCCCTGTTTAATGACTACTATATCATATTTAACGAATGCCACAAATAATACAAACCTTTCTTCCTTCATATTCCATTAAAGAGGTTACTTGCTGAGTCTTATAAGCAATCAAACTAATGAAACAGACTCACGGAATTGCTCTCTTTTTTATTATTACCTTACGTACTCAGTGATCAAAAAGTAAGTCGTTCGAGAAATAATTGCGTACTTAAAATAAGTCATTAGACCCATCCATGATAAGCGATTTCATGTTTTACTGGGACTCAGTATGATAAGTATGGATTCGAAGTCAACGAACTCATTTGCAAAAAATATATGTATGCCATGATTTTAAAAGGCAAGCTTACGGATATCCTCTATATTGACAAAGCGAGGAAGTGATTTTTGCAACTATCAAAAACCGAGATCCAATGAAACTATTTTCACATTTGAAAACAAAGGGATTTTTGTTTGACAATAAAAGTATCAAATTTACATGAAAAACGCAAGAAATGTTTAAAAGACAGTTTGCAGCATGCCAATAACAAAAAACCATGACAGAAAAATTTGCAACTTAAATGACCATTCATCATGATAAGTGGAAAGGTTGTATAAAAATATAATCAAGATTTGTTAGCAGTACCATATGAATTAGAGGCTATTTAATGCCAAGCTGGGGTATAAACAAACACACATGCATCAGTCATACTAAATAAAGAGACAACATTTAGGTACATGACTTGGAACTATAGGTGTATGCGAATGATTTAGGATGCATTCATGCAATATTTTGTTTGCATGATTGTACTAAGTGTCTGTCTGATTTATGCAGTGTAAGATACAAAACAAGCCACGGAACGGTTGCAATCACTGAAAGTCTTAAAAATCACCAAGTGCGCACAGAAAGTTACTGTACAATATACTGTTGGAATAAGTTATACGCATTTCACGTCACTTACCTCAACCAGAGCACACAAACCAAGTCGTGCTTCTACAACCATTCTGCCACTTAATGCAATTAGCTGGTCTGCATTCTCTCAGATCGTTTATTCTTATGAAAGAATTTTTCTAGATCAGGCGATAAGGTTTCAAAACTGCTGGTTTGCAAAGAAATTAATTTCCTGTTCAGTGTTCTTTTTCGGCACGCACTTTCTACTTCAATCAGTCCCTGGTCGTCTGAGTGATGTGCCCACGTTGGGAGATGCTGGTCGACTGGTCGTCGCGAACCGATTGCCAACACTCTGACTGCATGCACTCAGAATATGTATTGATCATTTTTTGCTATCTCCATTAGCCGTAAACATTTCTTGCAGTTCAATAGGGTTTTCTTACTTTAACAAATGTCTCTTTTTTGTGAAGCAGAAATGTCAATAAATCATATTCCCCAATTGGACTGTATTGATACCTTCGATACCTCCTTCTAGTAACAAATCAAATTAAACGAATTTTATCAACAATAATTCAAGCAAATACAGATCTCGACTGGCTTTTTTTTAAACTGATAACCATTCAGTAGTGACTTTGTTGGTTAGCACATCAACAAATCTAATTCTTTCAGTGTAATTATTAGGGTAACAGTTCAAAAATGCTGGTTGCAACACGTTTTAATGCACGTAGGATGCTCCCAACATCAGGTTTTAATTTCTGTCTGTTACATATTGCCAATGTCGCATTGCACAAGTCCCGTGAAAGATGGCTTTCTTTCAAACTGTCACCGCCACAAACCTAAGGAAAATTATATAACCAGCAAGACTTGCAACATCCTACATGTACGTATGCAGCATGAACCAGTTCGGCCATGCAGGACCATCTGCAAATATATATTCGTGATAGAGGTTAGAGTTGTTTGGTTCCTAAATCCCCCTTTAACCTGGACTGCCTCCTTTCTGCGTCCTTGTGCGACCATGAAACTAGCAACACTGTGGTCGTAGAAAGGAGGCACAAGCATCGCTTTGGTTGCAGAATAAATGCTCAATGTTCGACCAGTTGTCGGCACGTAAGGTATTATTATTATTATTATTATTATTATTATTATTATTATTATTATTATTCTACTCTCAAACGGAGCCGTACTACGGGACGCAAAATGAGCGTCGTCCAGTGTAAAGGGGGCTTAATACTATATTCAAAGTATGGAGTAGCCCAAATAGGGTGTCAGAGACTTTACGTTAGACAACAAAACGCAGATGCTTTCGGGATCGCTTTTTATTTCGTCCAATCATTCTTCCGTAATTGCTTAAATCATGTATTCTCTTAACTTATCTTTTTCCACTGGAGACAATCAGCGTTATTTCCTAAGTGCTTATGCGCCAAATAAAAACGTAATACTACGCATTTGCACTCGACATAATTGCATTCCATCATAATGGAGAGTGTTTAAGGGGATAACATGTTAAGTTCCATACGATCTTCTCCCCGTCAAACAGATAATAACAACCGTGACTTCAAGGAAATCACATCAAGGTCGTCTACCAGATTATATATCGACAAAAATATAATGCTGCAGTTGCGCGTAGGAAAACATATTTTTATACCGAAAGTAGTGTTGATTTGGTGACATTATAGAGTGTATACGGTACGGCCCTTTGGGCGTAAACTAGAGAATTTTGACTTGATCCTTTTATTCCAATTACAAAACCGTTTCGTATATAATAATTGACGAAAACTGTGACAAGTCCCAACACACACACACACAAACAAACAAACACACACGCACACACACACAGTTCCTTATTTACTTTGACAATCATAAGGAAACACATATCACTTACTCAGATGTATGTATGTATGTATGTATGTATGTATGTATGGAAATAATCCACGCCATACCCCTCTCCCCATTTCCTGCTGCGCTGCGTCTCTAAGGTCGCATTTAAAACAGTGGACTAACTAGTCCAAGGGTCAAATATGGCCGACCCACTTGAATATTTCAGCACGGGATATCTATTAGTGGATTAGACAGCAAGCTGTTTAGTGGGTATTTGACCATATTTGACCCTCTGACTAGTTAGTCCAGTGTTCTGGATGCGGCCTTAGCCAGATTGTTGAGGATGTCCTATATCCCATACAATGGCGTAATTGTTCTAGGTCAAGTGTCCGAGTTTATATCAATTACGGATAAGGTCCCTATAAAAGTGCAGTTTGTTCGTTTCTATCACAAGGATTACATTTTGTTTATTGATGCTGGTAGGTTGTTAATTATATTCAAATATTCGTGTAATGAAATATGCGGCAAGTTGAAACTTAATATCGCCACTGACGGGAAAGCAAGAATATCAAATTTAAAGCGTTCAGAATAACCACCTGAACCACTTGCAAACAATTATTAGGGCCATCATAGTAAATACACATATTTGATTTTCCTTTACATCCGAGTGCACAATCTTACTGTTGACGCAGGGTATGCGTTTTTTTTTTTCATACTTTTTTCTATTTCTTTTAGTAAATATATATACCCTTGGTTTCCGAGCATTAACGGTAGTTAGTATTGATATCAGTATTCATTTCAATTTATTTTTAATTTTTTCAGTCATTTCAATCTCCATATTTTATTACTGACAGTGTCACTATTAATGAATGAGCTACGATTTCTGCTTGAAACGGAGTGCAATTTCTTTTCAATTTGGACATTTTCTTACAAATGATAACCGTTATTCCTGGATGACATTGATCTTTTTTATCTTTATTTGTGAATCGCTAACATGCTGCTGTATGGTAAAATGATGCAACCAATAACGTGCAATTTGGCAAAATAAATATACATCCAATTGTAGATTTGTACATTTAATACATTTGACTCAGTTGATTGAATATATAGCTGCTTTTATTTAACAAAAAAAGAAGACTTACATTTTACTCCAATTATTTCAACGCACCTAAAGGAAAATTACACTATTGGAATATTAATACGAATTTTTAGTTTTTAAATTAAAATTTTCCAATGTTTGACATATTAATATATTATAACCACATATATATTATATTATAATTATACCCTAGACATCCTAATTGTTTACATCTTTTCAAAATAGAGGGCAGATGTCGACTGACGATGGGACTGGCGTGAGAAAAATGCTAACAAATGTTTATCTTTCTTTAAATGGGACTAATTATTTACAGTCCTTAACCGAAATGTTCCTGTTTTACGCACTCCAACCGAAGTTACACGTGATGGTTCACATCAAGTTGGACCCTTCAAACCATTCACGCTCAACTGAAGGACCAACACCGTGCTATTTTCCCTCCTTTATTGTGCCCTTCACCGAAATATCATTCACGATTTTCCAAAAGTAGTTTAATGACATGACTTTTATTAATGACGGTCAAGGCTACCATTCTGTATAAATGGGGGTGATACCTGGGGGCCTGGCGCTGGTACTGCAAGCACAATGGCCAGCTACCTTGCATTTGGTCTTCTTCTTTGCTGTTTGGTATCTCAGTCTCTTGGTACGTACTACATATTTTTATACTTGTCATTCATGCTTTTTATAATATCATTTAATTGAAAGGTTTTTAACAATTTAAATAACCTTCTAAAAATATTTTGAGCCATTTTATACCTTTCTATACTAGAAAATTTAACTATTAGCATTCATTTGTCATTTTAAACTTATTACTGTTCTTATTAGATAAGGTTTTGAACATACGAAAGTGCTGTGTTATTGATTTAATACGAATATTTTCCCAGGACTGTTGCTTACTGATTCACTTTTTTCAGGTAGAAAAGGCGATTTTTACGAACGCTACAAAGATGTAATGTTCAAGATACTGACCAATGAGACATTGGAGGAAGAATGGTATAAGCATCTCAGAGATTTCGGGGACCCGTACGCGGTAATGTCTAATTTAAATTGGACATAAATTAACAGCGCTTATATTCGTACTTGTAGTAATATCTGCTTTCTAACAAGGATATGGTTTCTTGTGAAACATAGTGTTGTTTTCTGAAGGATTGGTAGATTCTCAGAGGGCTTTTGACACCACACTTTATAATTGATTATGTTTTGGGGATAAAGTCTGTCTATCAACTTCAAAGGTATTGCCTTGCCATTATCGGGGGACTGGACATTAAAAACTGCATTATTGGTAGACGGTTAAGGGTACTGATGGTATAATCAAGATCGCTCTTTCTTTCCCTAAGCCCCAGTACGTGGACTTCCAGAGGTCAGATGAGCATGGCCGCGTCCGCCGCTCAATTGACTGCGGCAGCCAGGTATCTGAAACTGTTCCAACCTCAGGTAATTATGCTTTATGTCTGATCAACAATTTAATTGTAATGTGATTTTAAAAACAGTAGAACGGAGTAAAAGTGGTAGACAAAGACTTGCTTTCGTAAAAATTGACCATTATTCTATGATTGTCGAAAATCATTATATTATAATTTTTCCACGTCCCATTGACAGTTCACCGTCTACGACCAGGAGATATCAAAGTGGTTGCCGCAATGGGAGACTCCTTGACTGTAAGTTTCAGATACTTTTGATAACCTCTCACAAAATTCATCTCCGTGGTGTAACATTACAAAAACTAACATTACAAACTAATGTCTTGCCACCTGGTGTTCTCTGTTTTCTATTTTCATTTCCATTATCTTAATAGATAAAGAACTATGAATATTTTAAAACCTATCTCACGTCACTCGTCACACTTTTGGGGCAGAAAGCATAACAAAATAAGGAAACCACAAATTAGGAGTAATATCATGTGAACTCGCTTGAAAGTGTGCAAGTGCAAAAGTACAAATTGCCCGACCGAACTCTCTCTCAGCAAAAGCGTCTGGAACATTTTAGGATAATCATGCAACTAATACATTGGTTTACTGGCACTGTAATGCAATACTCAGACTCATTGCCTACGTTGGTACAAAATGCATTGTTATATAACACACTGTAACAAAATGCGTCTTGGTTTTGATGGGTTTACGACATTACATGACTTGCGTGTGACATTGGGGTCAACGATTAAACATTTTATTTTGCTTCAAAGCAAAGAGATTAAACCATAGATATTCCCATCTTTATTTGAAATGACATTTAGAGAATAGGGCTCCTCCTGTTCTTACGTGATGTTAACTTGCACAGTTTCGTGCAGACACACTTGGTGGGTGGGTTGAAGGTGACTCAAGTAACGAAATGCTCCGTGTTAACAATGCTGATATTTGAAGTGTTTGAGAGATTTTAGGAATTGAAAGGGAAAACAATTAAATTTAACAGGATTGTGCCGTGAAACCCTCCTACAGTCAAATTTTAACTCCTACAGTCAAAATTAACATGAATAAAATCTCCTTTTGCCAGAACCATATTTGTATTTGTCTTTTACTAATACTTTCGCTTGGGTGAATGAGGAGACATAGACTATTTTTGTTCTTTTTGCTATATTATCAAAAATGCGTTTTTAAGTAATTAAAAATTTATTGGATAATATCTTTAAAATGAGCTCATTTATGATTTAAAGTGTAAATTTCTTCACCAATGAGACTGGTGTACTATCTATAAGTGAGGGTTTTGGAATAAGTGTGTCTATAAAGCAATATCGCTCCTCTCATTTTATGCACAGAAATACTGCACCTTAGTGACCTGTTTCTCTGCTTTCTCTGTAATGAATATTCAACAAGTTATTTCAATTAGACAATAACATTGTTACAGTCAATGGCAGTTCTAGTTAGTAACACAAAAATCACTATTGAAGTAAACGGAAACTTCTCGCTTTTAAAAGAAATATACTTTTTTCATTCTCTTATATTCTCCCTAAAATGCAATTTGTATATGATGCTGTGTAGTGGGTCTATTAAACGAGATTCAGAACACAAAGGCAGTGTCCTTTGGTCTTTAAGTTTTGCAAAATACATGGCATACCAAAGATGATACTGATGACCAAGCTTGAGACACGCTGAAACTCATTCCCTGACTCATTAGTAAACTTAACATGCGCATCACCACTCTCAGCACCTTCTGTTATAAAAATGCATCTCACGAATTACTATCATCTAGACATCTTCATTGCAAAACGTGCTGAGGAATGTGACAGTATCAGAAAAGAAACCTGAACAGTAAGTTCTACATGTACATACTTAATCATCTAAAAGCGGTTTGTTGGACGCAGCATGGTAGCTAACTATTTAGCTGCGGAGTTTGCAGATTTGAAATGTATTATTTAATAAATTTGTTCGTCAAGCAGTACAATTTTTTTTACTTTATATATATCTTTTTTTTTCAAAATCTCGAAAACAAGCAGCTTATTATCCAAAAATCCAGGCTAGGATAATCAGCTTATACATGAACACAAATCGCAATCAACACGACGGGGCATTTCCTACTGCGTGTTTTCACTCAATTAAAGAAGGATAATTATAAAATAATAACTACGGAGAAATGTATTCCAGATCGTGAAAGCCCTGTCATGACAAGTTAAGTTGCTGGAGACGTGATACACAGGAGCTAATTGGGAACTTTCTTGTCTGTTAATTCAGATCATTTACAGTTTCATAAACAGAAATAGGCTTATCATTCACGAAAGGGCTTTTTGAGGTGACCGTAAACAAATAAACATCATTATATGTGTATCTGACGAGCGATAGAGTGATATTCTCACGCTAACACTGTAAGCTTAATCCTGAAGTCTGTAATCTCTAATAATGATATACCTTGATTGAAGGCATTTCTCTGCACAGTGCATAATAATGTCACCTAAAGAAATCAATGTCTAGAAATATGAGTGGCTTAAAATGTCCCGTAAAAATCGTCGGAAAAATGTAAAAAATTTAAAAACAACGTGGGCCTGTAATTGGAGTCATTTTAGTATTTTTGAGTCCTTTTCAATGTGTGAATAAAGCACACACAGAAGAGCTGAAAACAAACTTTTTGTCCACGTACGAAAAGTATAATTCAGCATTCCAAAGCATTCCAGAGCATTTCTAAACTACTGTCATTACCAAGACAGTTTCTCCATAACTTTTGCCTGTGTGTTGACCGAAGCAAGAAAAGTCTTATTTTCCACTTCACACCAGTCCTGGAATTGCAAAAGATGTAGGGGATTTTAAATTAATTTCATTTTCCTTGGATAATAATGTGCGCAGCAGGTCATAGAGCTTTGGGACATACCGTATATTGTGTAGAATGTCATCCCAAGGTTACATGGGATAACTGTTAAAGGCACAACCTCGTGAAGACGCCCTCGAGCTGAGACCTATCGACATATCGGCAGAACACATACAATCTCTCTCTCTTTCTTCTCTCTCTCTCTCTCTCTCTCTTTCTCACACACACACACACACGCGCGCACGCGCGCGCGCGCGCGCGCACACACACCGCCCCACTTTCATTCATACACATCCTAAATGTGTTTTATGGTGGAGTCGTATAAGACCAGTGTAAATGGAATGGAGCTGTGTTCACTATATAACGATACGTTATCCAGCATTGGTTTCCAGATTTCAGAATGTCTATGAAATAAAAAGGTATATTTTCTGTCATTCCAGTATTGATTTTCACTTTCAGGCAGGGAATGGAATTCTTGCCTGGACGGTTTTGGGGTGTTTGACGGAATATAGAGGGCGCTCATGGAGGTAAAGTTGATTCGATTATGCGAAAAAACTAGCAAGTATTTAGCCTATGAATGATGTATATTTTAAGCGAGAACATGTATAATAATTGAATTTACCCTCCGGTACAATCAGATAAAAATCCTGTGGGGGGATCTATCTCCTTGAATATGTAAAGATGGTTTGCATTGATTTTTTTTAGAATCGTATTTTAATGGGGTTTGATATCTGTTGCACTAAACCAAATATTTGTATAGTTTTTTATTTTCATTTTAGCATCGGAGGAGATAAATCCTTAGGACAGGGAGTTGTCACGTTGCCTAGTAAGCAAAAAGCCTGATAACATTTATCATCTACAATAAAAAGAAAACATAGCCCTTGGTGTAATTTAGCGTGAACTTGAACTTATCATTGAATACGATGAAACACTTCATGGCTATTACATATTTTTAACCTTTTTGGATTGATTACTTCATTTCAGACATCCTTCGTGCAATGAACCCTGAAGTCCGTGGCTACTCTCTGGGCTACGGTGACGTAGATAGCAGTGGCGCCAACCTTAACGTAGCGGTACCGGGAAATATTGCACAGTAGGTCATCAAAGAAACTTAAAATTGTTTTTTTTCCTTTTCTTACGTCTCTCATTACACGAGAAACGTTAGTTTTAACTCCTGTCACCTTTTAAAATCTGTAGGAAGAGAGTAATAGTTTATGACGAAACGACGTAGTATTCATTTATTCTATTTAACTAGAGAATACCTGTAAAGAAAAATAACTGCTGAAGTCGCTTTGCTCCCCCGATTTGACATTGTAAACATGCGTATTTCTAGGGATATGCCACCTCAAGCAGAGAAGTTGGTCCGTTTATTGCAGGAAGATTCTGCCTCATTTGAACATGACTGGAAGATGATAACTCTCTTCATTGGCGGAAATAACTTGTGTGACTTCTGTAACGATGACGTAAGCTACTTTTTTATGTGAAAAAAAACATAATACGAAAAAGCCGAAATAGCAAGCCGATTGCTTGGAGATGTAAAAGCTTAGACTGGTTCAATTGAGTGAGATAAAATCATTCCAACAGTCCTGATAGATAGTGGATGGATGGACCATCAATTGTTAATTCATTTATTCCCCACTTACCTGTATCTGTTTCAGGCAATATTCCAATGTACATTCATAACAGCTTATCCAACTCTTTTTTCTACCTTTATTTATTTATTTGTTTTAGCATAAACACAGCGCCGGCGAATACGCCAGAAACATAAAGGCAGCCCTTGATACTTTGTACGCTTCCGTTCCGCGTGCTTTTGTCAACTTGGTGCAAATCTTCGATATCGGGCCAGTGGCTGAGCTCGGGACCGGGTTCATCTGTGGTTTGGTGCATGAGTAAGTACATATTTTATTCTTTGCTATTGTTATATATTCAATTAGTCATCTTGATCCATTTCTTTTTTTTTTTTTTCAAAACTTGAGCCTTTAATTTTAAAAGTTCAACAAGTTTCCATTAAGTTGACAAAATCGAAATTATCTCTTACATTTTGGGGAAGGGGATACGATTCTAAGGCCCCATTCAGAATAGGGAACTAACTGGTCTGAGAGTCAAATATGGCCGACCCACTTGAATACTTCCCCATGGGATTTCTATTCAGTCTATTAGCGGATTTGACGGCATATTTGAACCTCGGGCTAGTTAGTCCTTTATTCTGAATGGGGTCTAAGACATTGAAACAAAATACCTCCTATAAGAAAGTGATGAAAACGTCTTTAGTTCTGTATGCGGCTGCGGACATGACGCGCGTAATCGTGAAGCGTTAAGGGACCTTGCCCATCAATACCAAGCTGCCACTGAGGCCTTGATCAACGGCGGACGATATGACGGGAGAGAAGACTTCACTGTTGTTCTCCAACCCTTCCTGCAGGAGACAACACCACCACGCAAAGTTAGTACACTGCAGTTTTTCTCTCTCTCTCTCTCTCTCTCTCTCTCTCTCTCTCTCTCTCTCATATATGTCTTATAGAACTAGCATTTATACGTTAGTATATTACTAAAATTCTCACATCCAAATGTACGCACGTTCGCACATACACACACACATATACCCACTCGCCAAATGAGTCAGACATGCACGTTACAAACAAAAAAAACTTTCTAAGATTTAATCACCTCCATCAATCGTGCATCGCACGAAAAGCGTACTTTTTCTGGCCAAAGACTGTGACCATTACATTTCCTGCTTTTTCAGTCCAATGGAGATCCAGACCTGAGCTACTTTGCCCCCGACTGTTTCCACTTTAGTGGCAAGGGACAAGCAGCATCTGCCAAGGCGTTGTGGAACACCATGGTAAGTTATTCTTGGTTTCGAAATTACAGTTGAATGGACATTTGTTTTACTTACTTACTTTCCCCTACTCGTACTTCAAAAGGATGTGACAAAAAAGATTTATTTCAGAGTAGGTTCTTCTCTCCCATTATTTCTAATACTAATGACGAATATCTGACAGATAGCTCCAGGTAAAGCCTATTGTTACGGCGGGCTCAGAACTAGCGCCGCATTTACTTCCCCTCGTTTGAAAGAAATCGTAGTTTCGCCACTGACAACATTGAAGACATGTTGATATATCTGTATTTTACAAATACAACTTCAGTAATAGTCGCGGTCTCCTCTGTGTTACACTGAATTTCAGCGTGCTTTGGAAACGACGTGCAGACGATGTACTGAGTTTCAAAGAGACTATTACTCGTAGTATATGTGATATAAGTTCACATTTCAAAAGTAGATTGCTTCATTCTAGTTCACCAGCAATCCTTAGATGGTCCCCGTCAATTTCAATTAATTAAATCCTTTTTGTTTGTTAACAAACTTTCACATTTTCCAGCTTGAACCAGTCGGCAGCAAGAGAACCGAGTGGCGCTTGTCGGACAGCCTGATGTGCCCCACTGCGGTAAGTGCGACCGTACTTCATAGGCGCAACTAACGCAATTTACTTCATGTGTTATTAGCCAACTGACTTTAATCTGATACCGTATGTACTTGTAATTCTTCCATTTATTCTATATAAAGTTCACTATATCAGTAGAAAGAATGTTTACAGATTCTGAGATTTTTGTGTTGTTAGAACCTGTTGAAATTACTAAAAGTAGGTACTGAGTGGAAAAATAACGAGCAGTTATCTTTTTAATTGTATCTGACTTAACTTGGTGTGTATTTTTCTTTCAGGAGCGCCCGTACCTTGCTACGGCAAGAAACAGCTAAAAAATTATTGCTGTGCAGCGTAATAAGTTAAATTCACATTATGAAATTGCTTTTGATTTTCAAAATTATAGAACTATGGACTTTTGACAAGCAATTGGAAATAAAGCACGCCGAATAATAGATAAAAACCTTGCATATTGTGCGCCCCTAATTTAAACGATGGCCAAAAGCCCACATGCAGAAATTTTCTATTAAGCAACTTCATTAGCAACATAAATATGTTAGTGAAATAATATGGAAGGCATACATTACTTCTAGATCAAAAGAACGTTTATATCTTTTTTCCGTCAACACTACAGTGGTTATTATATCTACGCTCTACCAGCCAAGGGGCGTGGTAGGTTATAGAACAACCACGAGGTGTTGTCTGTCTGTTGTTAAGTTCGTTTCCCTCAAGGGTCTAAGGAGCACTGATACTGAAAGCGCTGAGTTTAGTTGGAAGGAACGAAGCAAACATAAATATAAAGTTTTATTGTGATCGTGATTTATTCTAGGCTTCTGTCATGTATTATTTACATCTTTTTCAGAATTTTTCCATCAAATAGTACAGAAAAGTACTTGGTTCAATTTCGTTCCCGATTTACATTTAATAAAGGAGCTAACTACTATCTGTGCTACCGCAGTTTTAAGGGACAACCTTTAAAAAGTACATAGAACTAATTATAAAAAGGTAACATTAATAGACAGGCTCGAGCTCGATCAAAAAATACTTCAATCATGAATGATTTCGAACCTTAATGTTAAAAAAGGTTAAAAACTACACTGTGAACCACGAGGAAGTGTGTATTTACTTATTTTCTATCCCTTTTTGATTCCCCAAGCTAACAGAAAAATAAAAGTCCAGAGCCACTATATATTATTGTACATATACGTGAACATAACGTGACAGACTTGACTGTACAGTTCATCATTTGCTCAATAACAATAACAAGTGTAAAAAGATCCGATTCAAATCACACAAATATCAGTGGCGGTGGTACAGAACATGAAATCACAGTTGATATCTTTTTAATTCTATCTACTATCTCCACATACCAGCATCAAATATACAGTATTCTGAATATAGGAGTCATCACAAAGCGGACGCAGACTTAACACATATAAATTCAGATTCTAGACTGATAAGCTGTATGATGGCATGGACCAGTAGCCGTGTAAACAGCTGGTTGTCTTTTTTATATATAAAACCTTATCTTCTCAATGGCCAAATCCAAATTGTCCATTTACGCCAGTTACTCAAATTAAACGAAATCGCATCTAAAAAACA
Organism: Lingula anatina; assembly: GCF_051362555.1. Taxonomy (NCBI): domain Eukaryota; kingdom Metazoa; phylum Brachiopoda; class Lingulata; order Lingulida; family Lingulidae; genus Lingula; species Lingula anatina. The sequence goes on from NC_141767.1 coordinate 48,905,245, forward strand.
CAATTCACTTATGCGTGAATATATCGCTCTGTGACGGAATAAGACGTTTCCACAAATGAGTTACAGTTTTACCTCCCTGTTGTAATGGCCTATAATCAGTGGTATAGATCATAGAACGCCAACACGCCTCCCACGCCTACACATCACAGTTGACAAAGCTGATATTTGAAAAAACGCACAAGGCATATAAAGATATGAATATAAAAGGAAAGGTTGTTTTTCACCCCTCACACGGTCAGCCTAACTTCCTTAACTTCAATTTTACTAAATGATTAAGTAGTTGATTAGTTGAAGTTAAAGCTTGATTCGATGGTTTAGAAACCTGCTTCCTACTCTACCTACTATTTGCTACCACAAAATGGAATCCTTTAAGTTAATTTGAGCCGGAACTAATTGGGTTTCACGTTTCTGTAGTAACATATTTAAGGTTGGAAACCACAGTTTAGCGCCGATCGTTAGTATTAGCTATCATAAGCCATCTTCAAGCAGACAAGACAGCGCACATGCTACAAGAAAACTTCCCTGAGTCCGCACAGCTTTCTTTATTAAATTATGTCCCAAATAAAAATTAGAATTTAAAACGTGTGATGATGCAAACTGTAAAGACTGTAAATGAAGTATGCTGTGAGATATGGAAATGCAGGATTCACCCACATGAATTAACAACACGAAGCTGGTAATGTCGCTTTCAAGAACTGTTTTCAAACATTTCACTTCAACATGTAACTTCAGTCAAAATATTTTCCCGTGCTTATGGCTCCTTTTTGTGCCTAAAGCAAACAGAGTTACAGAAAAATACGTCTGTTTGAGGGAAATGTTATGAAGTATTAATTTTTAGTTATACATCCGTAGCGTGATTTGTCATAGGTTTAGTTTCCTCGTCCGTCTCTACCTCTATAGGACTTCGAAGTCTGTGATTTTCTGTTGGCTCATCGTCTGCCTTAGAATGAATGCCATCACTTTCCTCCTCGTTAGAACACGTGAAACAAGCACTTGTTTTCTGCCTTACGCAGTCTCTAAATGCCAATAGTCGCGCTTTCCCACCTTTTCCTTCTTCTGGGTCGTCCGAATCGCTGTCGTCTGCTCGATCACTACCACGTGGGCTGGAATCGACGTGGTTACCACGGTGATTTGGGTCGGAAGATTCTGGGGGTTCGAAGGCTTTGCTGAACTCACGCTTTGGATCTTCGTCTTTCTTATTTTTCTTCTTATAACGTATCCAACACAAAACAAGGATAATGACGACGAGGAGGATGATAAATAAGATTAGGAAGACTGAAAATAACAGAAAAAACGGCAAATTATACATTCCCTAGTTTACTTTCGACTAGTCAATGCATTTGTAAATAACTGATTTCAAACTAACGCAGAATATTGCCAACTTTATTCAGTAACTGAAAATTTAAGCCACTCAATCGGCACTATGCATGGAACATTCTCAGGCGCACTTTTCTTGGTTTACAAACGAAGCGTTTTCATTTTAACTGATCTCAAAAAATCTTCTATTCCGAACAATGAAGATATAGATCAGAATACTACACCGATATTTGCTCTAAGACCCCAGTCCCATAGATATTTAGATCGATCTATCCCCCTGGGGAGTCCCGCCCACTAAAAGCAGTAAGGGGGTAATTAACTATAGTGCGCGCTCGGCTGACAGCAATTTAGCGTGAACCCCCAGGGAGTTAGGTCGATCCAGATGGTTAGATCTAAATCTCTGGGAATGCAGTCCAAGCCTTGAACAAACGCCAATTAAAGGCAAGCCACCCGATATCCCAAATAAAATATGCATTATCAAAAAAGGAATCAAGAATTTACATTTTATAAAAAAAAATGTGCATTATCTAAATATTTTAATAATATTCTGACTGTGTCAGTAAATACTAAAACCGTAAGTAGGATCAAATATATCATCGAACGACATTAAAGTTCTGGGGTGCAACAAGACTGTTATTTTCAACATATAATGCAGAACGCTTATCGAACGCATTAACAAACATGTCTGCATTCTGTACAGATGAGCAATGGCGAATGTTTGTAAACCAATGTTGCGCAACTATAAATAAACTAGTTGGTTGATACATTTCTTTATACAAACACGGGTACAAAACGATTCCAATACAAAAAGATTTCCAAATATTTGCAAAGAAATGAAAAATATGCGGTTATCCAGACTGTACCACTTGATGTTCTTTCGGCCAATATCCTATACCTCTTGTGTGCTAATGAATTTTATATAGAACTAAAAAGCCCCTCTACGTGACTTTAAGGAGAATTTCGTGATGGTATATGACGAAAAAATGTCACATAGTGGCCCTAAACAGGTACTTAAACTGTGCCAATCAAACATATAGAGCAATAAAATGTGTAAATATCTCTACCTGCCGCTGTCAAAGTAGGTAAAAAGTTTCATGTTGATACAGAGATCTACAAAACGTGGGTATACAATGGGAATTAAGTAAAGGCAAACCTGAAGATCACAGGTATGATATCATGGAAAACTACTTTAACAGAGATGGTGAAGTACACGTATGACAGACAAAACCCAGGAGAGATGAAGCGGGGGGGGGTTTACATGATCAGACACGGAGTTAGAAGAACAATGCATACATTAAGAAATGCCCCAGAGAAGCTCATGCTTGTTTTGACTTCTCACGAAGACTTTACTTTCAATCAATCTACGGGAACTGAACGGAAATTCATTATATAAGACGTGAAGAAGACCACTGAGCTGATTAATCTAATTATCAGAGAGGACGATTTTGAATTCAACGGGAATTCAATCACGAACGCTTGTTTTGTATCTGTTATCTTAGCAAAGCTGTGGACGTGATTTTGAATAACATAAAGAACTATCAATGTATGTTATCTTATCATTGTTGAACCCAGTTTAGATGATGTACCCAAAATTAACTAGCAGTTTGATCATTTCTTGACTTACTCAAGACCATCATGCATTTTCAATCCAGCAAGTCTTCGGTGGACAAGAAAGTTAACGTCAACTCAGGTTGCTCTATTGAAATACACTGTACAAAGCCCACGCTTAAGTGTTAAAATGCTTTGAGTAAAGACGCTTTCATTAACACCTGTGCTAATGATATCTTATTCTTAAACCTTGAATAGCATGAATGATTAAACCGACGCGAATTTTCTATACACCTTCACTCCTCTCTGGCATTATCTTACCTTTGAGCACTGTTCGTGATGTGTTGGCAGCAGCAAGTTCCGCGGCCAGTGGGTTTGGAGCTGGCAAAAAGAGAGAAGATTCCTGATTAGGTCAAATGTCTATTTAAAACGAACTTGGTTCATTTTTTTTTCAAAGGGAACTCATTTAGAAAAACGTAAACAAATAAGCAAAATTAAATCACAGAAATACCTCCATAAGAGGCGTGTTATTAATACTGTTGACAAATTCTAAATCCAGTAAATTATATACAAGCATAACTGTAACATATCTTAATATTCCGGTAAATAGTGAAAATTAATGCCAATTCAAAAATTAAAAAAATTGCACGACACTGAACTTCGGTTCTTAATTTCACAACTTTTTAAATAAACTTGAAGCAAAGCAAAAAGCAAATAATAGTAAAACCTAACAAATGAAAATGTAGCAATCTAACAAAATCTGAAAAGGTAGAATCATTTAACTTCGCAGAGGCAGCTAATATGAAAAGACTTGGACTTTGTATATTAGTTCACATTTTTTCACAGCCAGAATGCTTCGATGCTGAAGAGGCTCTTTTTAGAATGAGATTTTAAAAAACTGATGAGTCATCGCTATCGTAGAAGCAAACTAGTAGTAGTAAACGAGCATCCCACCAGCTACAATCACGACTCGCAGAAAATACTTCACATCATATTGGAGGTTAATCGATGTTAGGCTATAGTAGGGCTACATTTGCACAGATTACAAAGTAAGAATTAAAAAAAAAAGATTGGAAAGATAATTAATACACTTCGAAATAAATCCAACTAAAACCTAAAAATAAAGAACGAAACATATTTCTTTAAATTTGACAGATGAGATGACATCAGCTACGACAGATAGCACTGCAGACTTCACAAACCTATTGATTTACTTACTTGCATGCACTAGTAAAAGTCGCAAAGAAAAAAAACAAACATCATGAAAACAACTCTAATTTTAATAAGATTTTGCTCAAGGTATATATATGGATTAGGAGAGTTATTTTACATTCTGTAACACTGACTTAGCTTTCTGCCATGCGTAGAACTCTCATGCAGCCGCACTGTAGTAGTAGAGTAGTAATTAGTTACATGGATGAACATACGTGCTCCGATATACTTCAACTTTACTAATGGTGAATTGACGATTAAAAAGAGTTTTGTTATTCCATTTGAAAGGGTAGAACAACAGGAGAATAAGACTTGACCCTTAAGAAATATACATAAATGATAAAAGTCCATAATTGAAAAGTTTGTGCTAGTATGTCATTTGCAATTGTGTTTAAGATGGCTTTATACGTTTTGACTAAATTCATATTCGATTCTGTCTTATAGGAAGCATATGTCGCCTTTTTTTTCAAGTACACCCAAGCCCTTTGGCGAACGAGCACGGACCTGATTTATTGCAAACCCCTAGGTTACCTCAATAAAGACTGTCACAGTGGAAAAGTTATATTATGAATAAGCCAGAGACATATCCGTGAATATCTAGTGAAAAATCAAACTGTGCCCCCCCTGGTAGTGGGTAAGGTTACCCCAGTGTAAAACCAGAGTAAATTGCGCAGCGTCAGCTATGGAAGTAGCCACAAAGGGTTTACATAAAGGGGGGCTGTAATCATACAGTTTCGCACCAACACTGGGTACAGACTAAACCCGATATCAAGTTGTCTTATGGTACGCTGCCCTTGTCACCCTGTATTGCCCCCAACTTAAAGAGTTTACTGCTCTCTTGACTTCTGCGGAAGAGCAGAAAGATAACCGTCCGGACGTCTGAGCAAATATGATACTGATGGTAAAGCTGTTTAACCAATAAGTGGACGAATATGGGTCAAAGCATTGATTTCCTGCTATCAATTATTCAGAAAATCAACTTTACGCCGTTACCAAAGTAGAACTGGGCATCGATACTAGATAGCGCCTCAATTAATTTACATGCATCCTCATAGGTAACAGTATTTGATGTGATATTGTTCTAAAGACTGGTGAGAACCGTATATCAATAATAAGTGTCTGTACAACATATTATGTGGGCGTATCGTTGTCAAGCTTACATTGCTTTGATGGGGAAATTATGATGTTTTTGTACTCGATATACCTTATGATACACACTGCCCATGTTAATATTACACGTGACATGTAGGTCAAATGTTGCAACATAAGGGATGAGAGAACGCACGCACGCCCATGCCTACGGGCCAAGTAGCCTCTGGAGACGGGCGTATGTCACTTTCGGCGGGATTTGAGGTGCACTGCATTACCCTCTGCATGAGGCAGTGACTCTCTGTCATTGTGAATAATGACGTAATTAACACATACATAATATCGAAAAGCGCTTTTTAATGCAAGGTAACTTAACGCATCTTTGGCCTGCAATGACGGACACATTAAACAAATAAACGGTAAAAATTATAGTCTGTCAATGAGTACCATAAATCGCTTAAAGCGGGCAAATTTAGCTTTCTTCACATTAATGTAGGTAAAACATATTTTGCTTTGGATTGGATTTTAGCGTGTTAGGGATAGACTCTTTCGTCTTGCCTAGCATCGAAACCCCTAATTTGATCTGCGTAATCTTTCTCACTGATTGTGGTATTTATTTGAAGATTAAGTTGCTATGACATGGTTTTATCAATCAAACGACACTGTCAACAGGCAGGTATACAGATATTCCTGTCACAAAACGCATAAACGGAGACGGCGGTGACAGTTAGTTTTCGTGCAAGCATGGTCTGTATCACGGGTTCCCACGTATGCTGAGACAAGGACCCTTGTAAGATGACACAGACCATAATACAGAAGAGAATGATCTTTCAGAGTTGACCGGCGGCCCATTGATTTCTTCAGTGATCACTGAAATTTCAAATTTAATGTTACAATTACACCCTTAATTATATTTATCCCCGCACTTTTGGGACAAAAGTCATGGATCATGTAATCTTTGTTTATGTCTTCATGGCAATGTTGCGGACCCGGGGGTTTACGTGTACTGAGTATATGTTTGCTTCACATCCTTCTTTACAACATCCTGATGTTAACGCACCCACAAAATAATTTCAACATAAAACCAACTGCATTTGCATTTGAGAATAAATAGCAACCTGAGACGAGCGACGTGCTTTGCATAAATTAATTTCTGAATATAAGCATTTTGTTTGCCTTTAAATAAATGTCAGGTTAATGGGTAATCCTGTTATACAAAGTCCCACTCCCTGTTTAATAATCCCATAACTTCTCCTTTTCTCATCCCAGTGCCCGTAAAAAAAGTTGTGTTGATAAGAAGTTATGTGATATTAACCACGGCTGCAATGTCACGGTGACAGGGAGTGCCACAGAACAAGGCTTTCTTCTTAGTTAATTTTCTACAATGTCATGCTTAAACATTTTATATCACTTCCGACTCTCTTATGGAGACTGATGCTGTGCTTTTGATAAACAGCACTTAATAGCATATCTTTATGTCTTAAAAATCTTCTGAGACATGGAATCAATGTTTTTTTTCTTTTGAAAAGTGGTGTATTGTGTGACAAAGAAGTCAATTATTTACTGATATTGGTTTATCACTATTTAAATACTTTTCTTGCTGCTTAGAAAAGTAGTCTTTGTAATGAATTGCAATTTTGGATCCAAAGGTGCACTGGGTAAAAATCAATTAAAAGAGAGCTCGGTGTCTTTCCAGAACAACAACAACAACCGAACAAAGCACCTGTTGATCCAGAATATGATACATGGATTTAAAGAACTATCACGGGAAATCAGGGTATTGTCGTGTTTCTTTTATCAAAAGATGAGCTATGTGTCCTATTGCATTGCTTGCCGTGAAGCACTACAAACGGACGCTGACTTAATCATACTCTTGACTGAGTCTTTTTAGCGAAAAATGCGGCACTGTCATAGACTAATCTTTTCGTATGACGGAACCCGTTAAGCAATGGTATGGCACGTCTAGACAACATCTTGACCAATGTCGCTTGTCGAGGGTCGGTGATCATGACGGTTGAAGAGGCCACAAATATGTCAACTAGGTTGACATTGACAATATCCCCTTATACACTACAAGCCAAAAGAAGTATTCAAAAGCAAACATTGCTAGTCATTTTAAACAACCGGTTTGATGATACCAAAAGTAGCCAAAAATTTTGACTGGCCATTAAAGAAAGAAAAAAGCAGCTCTAAAATTTGGTCGATTTAAAAAGCAATATTTTTACGTCATATAGACAGTAAACAAGTAAATATTTACAAAAAAAGTCGAACTACAAAATGTTATTAAAGTGAGTCAAAGCAAGGGTAAATCCATCCATTCTATTTCAGAGGAAAATATAAATAGGCAATATGCTAAGTCTCAAGCATGAATACTGGACTTTTAAAGGTTTGCGGGTGGCACGTATTTCCGCTCTTGACGTTATCATGTAGATAGTTGCAACGTTACCTAATCTCCACCTGTCATTTATCATAAGCAGTAGGTGCCACGTTAAACAGTTGTCCCGCCGTTGTTCAAAGCTCAAATCATAAAAACGATTCGTACAATTCTTACTTTACAAACTACCAACATTAACGGCATCAGCAACAGGTTATCAGCGGGCAGTGCACAGGTTCCTAACAAATACATGTATTAGGGTGAAATGCTTTTCCTCTCTCCCTATTTCAGGGTTATGCGAACAGTGACACATTCACCAGGTCTTTAACCCATTACACAGCAACAGAAAGTACACAACTATCTTATCAAACGTCATTTTGTGACGTACCTATTCAATAAACGCATTACATTACCGTTTTAAAAGCCCGATTACCTAACGTATCAAATTGCAAGCTTAATTCATACTTAAAATGTTTGAATTAAGGCCTATGTAAGTATACGTTGAATTACTGTTTCTTTCAGACCTTTGTGATCTTTAAAGGCAGAGTATGGTTATGAAATAAGAGCAGGCGATTCTGTTCAGTTGAAATTCACTGAGCCATAACGCAATGCAAATTACCCTTAAGCCAGCGTTTTGATTGTAAGGTTAATATATGTTTATAGTTGGCCAGCCTTAATTGAGCGGCGCGTACATTCCTCGCGATTTCGTTACACCCGAGCAAGCCTCTACTTTTCAATACACTTTGATTTTTGCTGTGTGGTGGAAATAATCAGATCCAGATCCAGATACATGCAAAGCCCACCTGCAAGTCCTGACCATCCATTAATGCTTAATTTACATTTAATAGACTGCTTTAAAGTGAAGTATTCTCGCAAACTTCAGTGCCTTAAGTAACATCCTTCCTTCGCTTGAGTGGCACTATAACCGTTGTCTAAAAGCTTTTAAGAAGAAAATAAATTAACGATAAGATGCCTTGTTTAAAAAAATCGCACACCTGTTTGTAAGGGTTTATGGGACTTGGCGCTGGTATTGATTAGGACTATTACAGGTCGTCAAATATTGATACCGAATCTCCAGTATCAGATGAGTGTAATTAGGCTATCTTTTCAAACCAGATGCCTTGCACTGAATTAAATGCTGCGATAGAGTAATTTTGTGCAAGTTTTGTTTGGCAGCTCCTCTCAACGAACTCTGAACTCTATCAGATTTAATGTCTTCACAGTACAGCCTTCATTGCGCTAACAATGCCCAACAGTGTCCAGTTTAGGTTGGTCCACTGATCCATGACGCTGAGCACTACAAAGAACTTAATGCTTTGCCCTAGAAGAAAGGTAAGAACAAATCCTGACTTACCTATGACGGGAGGAGGCGCGCGACACACTCCATCACGCATGCTCAGAATGTAATTGTTCCAGAACGCCATCTGGACGTGCCTGTACTTCTTGTGGCTGGAATGCTCATTTAAATCTGTCGTAAAGACAAAGTAGTTCTCATTCTTTGCTGTGAGTTTCTCCCATTTGGCTCTATTCTGCAGGTTACCAGGGGAACTTTTAAAGAAAATTATAAGAAGTGAATCAATATTGAATGATAAGATAAGGATAAGCATTTTCTTTTCTACCACATGCAACCCTTTCCTATTACTGATATACACGATGCAAATATCTCCATACGTCCCTTTTATGAAGTAAATAAATGATTAGTAAGTAAAATGATTAACTTCATTTTTGCTGTTAATTAGCCATGTCTCTTCGTACTGACGAAACTGAAAATTTTACAAAGCTAGGTGACAAAGTGACATGCGGTGAAATAATATGGTGCACAAATATTAATCACCAAAAGCGATTACAAATGAAATCGAAGATACAAAGCTAAAATTCGATACCACTTACTACATTATCTCACTGAAATCTAACATCATTACACCAAGGAATTTTGAAATTTGCAAAAGTTAAGGATAGCAATAATAACGATGAAGGAAAAATAACCAAAGAGCACACTATAAAGTCTCTCAGAGGAAACATCTGTTTTTGTTGAAAACGTTAATAACGTATTTTATGGGTTTACATTTGGTACCAAAAAGGGCTGATTGAGTCCAGAAATTGCTTCTAAAAGGGAATTCTTATAGTAGTAGGTTTCATTTTACTTTCATCTAAATTGTCTTCTTCCGTCTGTAAATAAAACTTTTATAGCCATCCCTACCCTGCACCCGTTTACATGCCACTGATTAACGATTCTGATATAGCACCACAATATTTCAACTGTCCAAGAGAGCCCAGGTGCTCTAAATTAATAATAAACAAACAAAAAATGCTTAGAGTTGTTCTAACGCGCTCTTCCATGCAACTTAAAAGCACTTTGATCTATTGCAGCCCCTTTGAATATTAACAGCTTTTGACGGCAAGAGAAAAGAGCGACTAAGTTTTGATGGATTCGGGGGCCCAAAGCTCATACCTGCAATCCAGGTGTGAAAGTACTCGGATATAAATTATAAGAGATAAGAATCGTTTTGAAGTCACGAGGCTAGGTTAAGGGCTATCACTGGCTGGGCATAACTGACATTTCGACACTTAATGTGGCCCATTAGAAAAAGAGTTTTTACATGGTCAATACAGTGGGCTGGCTGTGAGGCTTCCCCCATCTGATGCATTTATATACGTACGTCTTGTCCAAATCATTACTTTTCACCAGGGGGTCTTTACCAGGTTCAACGGCCAACAAACTCTCCTCCCAGCCGTCCATGCTCCTGGAAATATACTTCATAATTCAGCCTTCCTTCTCACACCTCAGTATATGAAGAAGATGATGATGGGTTTGGTGTCCCGTACACGCCATCATAGAACGCTGTGATTAAATTTTTTTCCAGACTGAAAGGGTTATCTCAGTATTTTAATCAGTGCATTCACGGAAAAGCTGTATTACGTGCCTATACTACAAGAGTAGAAGAAACACCCTTCACCAACATGCAACCTGCTTTGGGTTAATATTATGTAGCATTCAGGTTAAAAGGCAGTTTTTATATAAAAAATACACTTCATGATTATCTAAAGCCGCTGCACTGACACATCCCTGTTTGTGTCTATCATTCATCTAGAATTCTCCTTTTTTGTCAGATTGCGTTCCTCTTCTGTGGGTACTTATAATATCAAACACCATATACGCTTGATGGGATTTTTAATGGACAAATGGAGTCGCGCGGAGTGTGAAGATAAGCTCGTTCACTAAAGCAAGGCAAAAAAGCTTTTCTGCTCTTGCACTGAACACTAAAATATTGCCAGAAGGCTTATATCATTTCAGTGTTGGGCACTTAAACTACTGGGTGTTAAGAATGTTATACGTTTAATCCATTACTAAGTCAGGTAACCACCCTCGACTCCCTATAAAAATAGGCCTCCAAGATCAATACTTGTAACAGGCCGTTTATGTATCACGCCGCTGGGAGGTCAAATTGAAACAGTTGAGCACAATTATGGTTGAATTCGATCTTTTCCCCTCAAGATACGAAATCTATTGGAACCAGAAAAGCAGGCAGAAAAAGCGTCAAGACTGGAAATGATACACTAGATGCGCAGGCTCGTGTCGGCACTTCTGGGTTACTCATGCAATCATGTCCTTCATGAAGTGTATCGCACATTTTTTGTTGGGTAAAACAATATCACCAGTCCCATTCCCGTTTCCATGCCGTTTAGATTAGAATAACCGCTTGTAAATTGAACGTAAACCTCTAGCAACTGTCGAAATGCGTACGCGGTCAGCCAGTATTTGCAAAGTTGATGGTGTAGTGATAGTATTTGGTGGCACTGACTGGGTCATAAGTTTTGAATATAAAGCCCAAAATTTAAAATAAAACCCAGCTTTAAACAGTAAGACCCCCCTTTCACAGAGTTAAATAGCACCTGTGGCTTGCCTAGATATACCTAGCATTAGAAATTGTTCGAGTGTAAATACTCATCTGCCCAGGCAGCACTAAACAGGGGGCTATTTGGAAATTTAGACAACCACGGTTTCCATTTTAGACCAATCTATTAAGTGCTGAGAGGTGGGTGAAGCATGCAAGGCTTAGGTAGGTATGATAAACCCAAAGGGGAGCGTTAGTATGGGTAGTCAGATGAAAGATCTTCCGTACCCATTAATATGTTTATGCAGCAACAGGTGTGCGTGGAGGAACAGTAACAGAATGATGAATATAAAGCTTGCATGGATGTGCAAAAGCTAAATAAAAACTGTGCAAATAAACCCCTTATCAACTAAAACAGCAGAAGATAAACATCACAGCATGAAAGCGGCTTAAAGATAGTTTCGATAAGAAATGGGGAGCATGCAAAATAAAAGAGTTAACAAATGCAAAAGCGTCTACTAATGAAGGCTAAAAATGCAATATGTAATGCATAGGCCTACAACTTGGTGCACGTTAGGAATAAAACGTTAGTTCAAAAATATTGAATGACGCCAGACGTCTGGTCAATACTGAGCTGAAAAAGAGAATATTTTATATCTTTCTTTATTAATTGAGTACATGCCTGCTCAGAAATATTAAAACTAAGACACTCTTTAAAATTTGGTATGAATCTGAAAAAAAAACGCAATAAAATTAAGAGAGATGTACAAGAATCAATCAAGAGATATTTTTATGATTACACTGGTGACAAATTATCAAGGTAACTGAATGCAATAAAATCTGCGATTCAAGGTTCTGTCTTAGGACTTGCTTGTAAAGTGTTTAAATGGTGGTTATTTGGTCATTTAATTAAAAGAGACAATATAAAAACATTATTTGAAATCATCTGTGGCAATATTGTTAATATCTTGGACAGCAGCGACCAGCCACCTCCTACCACTGTCTATGGGCCCTGAAATACATAATAACTCTAGTCAGGGCAATACAATGGGTCAACTGGACTGAAAGAGAGACTCGCTGTTTAGTTGATTAGACCTGCATGGCCATTGTTGTAGAACACATCCAGTCGCAGTTTAAATCAGAGAAGTTTAGATTGGATTAGATAGGTACAGCAGTGGAGCCCAAAATAAAAACAGGATGAATGTTAACTTTAAGCGGGACCATGCCCAGCTTGGGACGGTATGAAGTCAAGTTTTATGAATGCACCTAAAATTGCCGGAGGAAAATACAATGTTTTATTTCCATCAAATTTCAACTCACGTTTACTTTTATAGAACACAAGAAAAATGACAACATTAACGCTAAAGCCAAAGAGTGTGTTTTGGTAGTTAAATAACGTAGACTATTTTTAAAGTCCATCAAATCATCGGAGGTTATTATTGTCCAACTCTTAAGTAATCCATATTTAAATATTCCCCACCAGACAACAATGGAACATTATTTGCCCGAGGAACTCCATTAATACTGGAATATGTATCTTCCATAACCTTACTAAGCAAATAAGCCCGTGTCACGGAGTGAGTTGATTAATGCAAAAAGGAGAATATATTATCGGCGTTAGTCGAGTCCCAAAAGTCTTGTCCGACTTCAATTTTACACGTGAATCCCTATTCTTAGCATTTCTTTTAATCAGTTAAAACATGTTGGCCATCTTTTCCTAAAGCAGGGCTTGAATAATTTATCTTTTGTATAGCATAAAATCGAATTTAAGACACACGAAACTCTAAGAAAACCGGCGCAGTTCTATACTCAGGGGTGCCACATTAAGTTTTCAAAACAGATGGGAGGACTAGACTCGTCTTTTTTTTCGAAGTCCGAATAAAAGACGAGGGTCTTGGGACCAACTTTACCTTAAGGCTGGGGTGTAGAGTAACCACCTGTAGAAAATTGTAAATTGAGATAAGTGTATAAATGACATTTTGTGACATTAAAACAAGTAATAAATGGCGTGTTGATGAGAAATTATGCAATTCCCAAGGTAGGGGGGCAATGTCTGTATGTATTGGGGGGGGGGGGGGGGGGGGGGGGGGGGGGGGGGCGGGGGCGGTTACCCACTTCCCCAAATGAATCTTCATACTATACTTACTTCGTTTTAGCAAATCTCGTCCAAGCTCGCATCATGGCTACGGAAAGCTCATGGTCTTCAGCAGTGGTATTTTGTATTACGTATTTCATATAACCAAACACATAGTCATTTTCATCAGCGTGCGAGGCCTGAACAAAAGACGGAATGCTTTCGTTTGTGAGTTTATAAGAAGGGCGCTGTGAAAATTCATAAAAGTAAGTCACAGCTCCCGTCACTCTGTGGAGTGTTGCTGCTAAGTAGCTGGGGGCACCGATCGTATAGTCGGTCAAAAAATCAACCAGGGCAGCTTTTCTCTGAGTGTCATTCTGCACGCACGTGCTGTACTCCATCTCAGTCACCTTGGACACTTTGTCCACCACTTCTTCGTAGTCTCTTTTAACAGTATCCCGAATAGTGTCGGCAAGAATTTTTTGTGTTACCTCCTCCTCGGGTTTTAGATTTAGTTTATTTTCATATACAGGAAATCCATCGTGGCTATTGACTCCTATGACGTAAGGCACCAAGTTATAGGACAATGTGTGGAAAGTCGATAGGGGGTCACCAATGATAAAGTCACCATCGATGACAGGTAGCCACTGGTCATTCAGTTCTTCGGCCACCTGTCTAGAGATATTTAATAATACTTTTACATCAACCTCGAGTCTTAAACAATCAGCTTCCTCTATTGATGTGTTTCGTGTGCAATTCAGTCGCTCAGTCAAAGTCCGAGCCATTAGAGTGGAATTGTATTGTGTGATGTTAGGCATGAGAGCCACTCCGCTTTGTGATATGGATCTGTGGAATAGGGTTTTACTGCGAGGTGACAAGACGTGGAATGAGACAGAGGCACCTCCGGCGCCCTGACCAAAAATTGTCACCTGGTTGGAATCCCCTCCAAAGTGACCGATGTTGTCCTTCAGCCATTCGAGGGATCTGAGTTGGTCAAGTAAACCGAAGTTCCCACCCATGTTAGCGTACTCGGAGCTAAGGAATCCTAGTACACCTAGTCTATAATTGACCACGACTATAATCACGCCCCCCTCCATTGCTAACCAATGCCCCCCATACATCATGGAGGAGCCTTGTTGAAACCCTCCGCCATGAAAGTACACCATGACAGGGAGTTTGAGCTCGGCGGGATTGACCCATTTCTTCAAATTCCTTGGCACATAAATATCCAGAAAAAGGCAATCCTCACTGGTGAAATTGTGCTGAATTCTAGCTTTAAATACTTCTGGGTTCATCCGTTGTTTCCACAGCGTTGTATTTTGGGGGCAAATATTTCCATGTTCTACTACATCCATGATACGATTCCACCCTAAGTGAGGTACAGGGGGACGAAATCGTAGATGTCCAATAGGAGGAGCGGCATATGGGAGACCAAGAAACTGACTGATGTAGGCTTTGGGTTGTCCCACTCCTTTTTCTACAACCTCCCCTCGCACTTGGCCGCTGTTGGTCGCAATAATCACGTAATCTTTCAGTGCCCATGTCACCGATACCGCAGTAGTCAAAAATACCAGTAGGTATAGCACCGTTGAAGCTACGTTATACATGTTTTAAAAGTCAACCACCTGGTTTGATGTTACGATATGCTTTTTAGAGTTCCCAACTTTTACCTTACTTACAGAATGCCGCCACTATTCTTACCCATAACGGCTCAGGATGTCGTCAGCTGAATTCCACGCAAGGCATGGGAGCGGGGCGGATGTCCTCAGTTCTGCTGAAAAAGTCCGAGAACAAATCCACAACCACGGTCCTCCTTTAAGTCCTGCCAACGCGATAGTCTACCACAGGTAACAAACGACTTGCGTGACCTACATAGCCTCTCTACCTGTAATCAAAAATAGAGGCTGGATTATGTTTATTCATGACGTATATCAAGTGACGCTAAATCAATGGGGTCAACACAATGCCCCCTGGTGTTGACTCTACGGAGGAGAGGCATAGATATTCCCGCATTAAAAGACAGAGAAAGAAAAACAGTAACATGCAGCGTTAAAATAACATTTACACATTTGAATTTATTTTCAAGCACAAACGACGTCGGCCGTTATTTTTGTTTCTGTCCTGAAATCACATAACACTGTATTCTAAGTCTCGTTAAGCGGATTACGTGCAGTATTGTTCGGTCGAAACACGTCTAACGGGCTCTTTTGTGATTGAAAGGACTTTAAATAACTATTCCTCTAAGTGCGAAAAAAGACTTTGTGAATTTTACTATAATGAACAAAGTTTCACAAGTTAACTTTCATTATTGAACAGGACGCAAACACAGACAAATATCTCAAATGTTTCTTCAGCTGTGACGCATTTTTTAAGTCAATAGCTAGTTAAAATTCTTCAACTGGGATAATAGAGTTCTAGGCCCTTTTAGGCATTATCCGAACAAAGTTGATTAAAGTTTCAGGGTCAGGACTGAAAAAAGGAAAGTATATCGTAAAGGTGATGCCATTTCCCGGCCGGTTATGTTACCCTGGATTGAGCCTATTAGCCGACTTGACATGGCATGTTTGTAACTACGATCTAGCGTAAGACATCTTATGTTGGATCTAACAGGTTGCAATAAGATTTCATACGCAAAGCACGCTCAGCGCCGGTAGCATTTGTACGTCACGTTGTTTGATAGAAGTCATTTTAATAAGTTGTAATAGTTAACCTTTAGCTTTGAAGACAACTGCGAACACGTATATGTTCCGCGCTGACGGTGCACAGACTACCTTTAACCTTCGGAGACGTCCTTTTATTTGCATGCACTGCATATCTGTCGTGCCGACAAAACAGCAAAACATGCCCTCTACAAGTCCTGGCAACATTACAAATGGAAGATGGATGGGTCTATCTTCCGCCATGACTTTCTGATTATATCCTCTTTTTACCGCAGACGATCAGACACACTACTAGATGTACATAGCGTTTAACTTTATATGAGATTAAGATTTTATGAATAAAATCACATACCCCAAATGATTATATTAATTGAAGATGCCTTACAATGGTAGAATAATATAAGTGTGGTTGAAAATAAGCAAGAAAGAGATTGAGATAAGCTACCCGTCCAGTGCTTGAGCCGCACCGCCTCAGGGGAAAACTAGCAGACAAAAGCTTGGTAGTTAAAATTTGAGCAGGCGTTAACAACGGCGCTGTCAGGTAGTCTAGTTTGGTGGCTAGGTGTTTCAGGTATTAAAAATGAACTTGCTGTGTATGCTTCAGAAATATGTTATTTATATATATACATTTATAGCTATGTCTTTCAAGCGCAGTGAAAGATATTCCCTGTCACTTAACGAGCGGAGACAGAAATATACTACTTTAAGCCGCCCATCCATGCTAACTTGCACTCAAAACCTCAATAATCTACATTCCTAGTATAAGGACTGACTGACACGTGTGCATTCATTAAATACACCTATGTTTCGACACAAGACAACTGATGGACCTGACACTGACAGGTCATAATTAGTACATATCAATCCAATACTTACTTGAACCTTTGCGATGATCTGCCCTTTTGAGCGTTAAGGAGGAGATGGGATCACAACATCCCAGTGTTCTGACTCCTGTGGAACGCAGCTGCTGTTTTAACATGATGCAACATAACAAAGTGTGCACTGTTTCTGACTCTATTACAGAGCTATTAATAACAAACAGATGACAGAAAACTAGTTTTCCATTTTGAAAGAAAAGCTGATGTACATCTGACCATGCTCATTCCGTTTGGCTTCTAAATAAATAGAGTTTTGCAATAATTTCATTAAGACATTTATTTAGGTGTAGCTATTGATTAACATCTGACGCGATTATTTTGATATTTATATTGACACAGATGATTTAAAAACGAAAGATTGCTATTTGGTTGATGTCGGGTTAAAAAACTCCACATGCTACTATAGATCATCTTTTTAATTTCTTTAAATCTTGACTGGATAGTAATGTAATTCGTACTAGTTGCGATCAAATGTACATTCTGAAGACCATCAGTAATAGCTTTAGTGTAAAGTAATAGATTAGCAGATTAGCCATTCGAAAAAATAACACCAGAGGAGGATGCCTAAGGGTCCGATGTAGTGTTAAGAAAATAAGATTTAGCGATACCAAAGTGATCCATTTATTTAAGCCTGCAGTGACTGTCAAACACATCACCATTGTTGTGGTATGTCTTTCAATACAACGGAAAGATGATTACGCAAGTCATCAGCGATCCTTCGTCTGGAACGGGTCAACGAAGGTTCGAAGGTTACAACAACGTCTCGGCTGACGTCTTCTGTTACGGCTACGTCAAGCCAACACCGCAATCCTTTGTGAAGTTTTTTGTGTGGTTTTGAATGGCTCAGTCAACAAAAGCAACAAACAGAAGAAATGGAATTTCCATAACAGTCAGAAATTCAAACTGAGGTTTGAAACGCTTTCCAACTATGCTGAAAATCAGGATTTCAAGCACGTTGCGGAAAATGAAAATGAATACTGTAGGCCTACTGACTTATTTTTTTTCTTCTCAAGCAAAAAAGAATTCAACACATCCTCTCTAAAGGACATTGAAATCGTTTTATCTCTTTATCGACATATTATATTTAAAGTAAAAAAGTAGGTACATGTAACATTGCAATATGTAACCACCTGATCACCCATACTAAAATCCATGAATTTCGTTATTCTAACAAAGAAAGCAAAAAATTAAATCATCTGCATCAGCTGAACACATCGAAGAAAATGAAATATCTACATTACAGCAACTGCATAAAAATTATCCGAACCTTAAGTACTAGAACAGACTTTATACCTTTATGATGAATGATTGAGAAAGTACAAACTATGCTTGTTAAATGGCCTTTCAGCATGTACGCTATCGTGTCCACGATTTTCTTTACTTTTTCAGATACTGTCTCATAATAGTCAATTTGAGCACTTAACTATTTATCAAACACGTCCACCATTTGCAGTGTCATCGTAGACAGAGGTGAGGCCGGTGCAGTTTTAATGTTGTTCGAATTCATGTCTGGTGTCTGGTCCACAGGCTACCAGGTACCTGTTCTACTTGGTATTAATATGACTATGTCGAACCTGAAGGTAGGCGGTTGGATACCGTGTTTTTTATTAGTCAGGTTGCCAATCAAGGGCCATGTTTACATTAATCAAGTGCTACAACATTTGTCTCAAGATTATATGAGTTCTCTTTAAACCGTACTAAAAGCAGTATTTTTGCTAGTACTAGCATTGAAGAACCAGATCAAATTGTTTATGACTACTTTTTATATTTTATTTTCCTCTTCTTTTTTATTTTCCTTACTTGCTTCTCCTTTTTTTGTTTGCTTTTGTGTGTGTGTGTGTATGTGCGTGTGTGCGAGCGCGCGCGTGTGTGTATAAAATTGCATTTTTTGTTCATTATGGAGAGCATATAGTGCTAAGAGTGATATGCCTCCTTTAAAACTTGTTTAAAAAAACTGGATAATTTGCCTAAGCGGGAGGACTAGATAGCAATGTAAAAGTACATGTACATCGCTCCGACTGCTTGGAGGGTTTCATAGCCTGGGGGTTGAGGAGGTTTTTTCAAGAGGCTGACGCCACCAATCTTTTATTTCGTACATGAGAGTTTTTGATAACATCCCCAATAATCTACTCGACTTGTAACGTTAGCTGAGCTCTTCAGAGCCTAGGCAAGTCCGATTGTGAACCACCACTTTTCGGTTACTTACACACGCACATTCAACCGAATTGCGATAGTTGCGATCCAACACAATTATCAAAATTAGGAGCTCTTTCTCTCGGCTATAATGTAATCGCGTTCTTTACCTTGATTTCCGTTGATATCAGCACACCTGAACACAAGGGATTGCCATATAATGGCAGGAGATGCGAAGAAGTATGCAATATTGATGCATGACATTTTCAGACGGAATTTCTTTGATATGCACTATATTATTGATTGCCAATAGCAAGATAATATATGATGTTGCCAGCAATCTATCTAGAATACTGGGTCATGTTCATTACCTAAAAATAATATCAAACTTTAAAAAGTGTAAAAAATGAATCCTAATGGTCTCAAATGTGTTTCAGCCTATCACCTCACAATATCTAAAAAGCTTCCACCTGAAGCTATTGTAAAGAGTAAATAGCACGAACACAATGTCAAAATGTCAGTCCATACCCTCCCTATTTGTCGTGTCGGATTAACAGTAAATACTGGTTGGTTCTTACGAATATGTCCTGTTAATGTGTACCCGTACTGTCAGGTTATCACCAGAAAGGTGTTGCACCTGGGAGGTTAAGCAGTCCGATAAGAAGAACATTTTGCAGTTGCGAGTGCTGATAACTTAAATATCGTTTGACACACACACACACACACACACACACACACACACACAGAGAGAGAGAGAGAGAGAGAGAGAGAGAGAGAGAGAGAGAGAGACAGACCGTCAGTCTACAGCGAGTTCATTAACAAGGAAAGCAATGCTGACGCTGACATAATGTTTGTTCAACTACTCCTAGCCTTTTTGAGTTCTATTAAGACCCCTCAGCTGCGTTCAACGATCTCAATGATAAAAAGCCAGTGATTGTTCAATTTTCAAGCTGGTGTCCACGTAACCATAATAGTAGTTATTAGAAGCTGTTTCCATGAACTACGAGTTGTTATACTCTACGGGTTGTGCTACTGTCAATTTGAATGATCTAATAAAATATCTTTATAAATGATTTAATGTGGAGGCATGTATCGTGTTGCAGAACTCGCCGCTCGTACTTCATATCGTGACTTTGATATAACAAACAGTTAAACAAATGCACTCGTTGGCAAGATCGATACCACTTTCGACCAACTATATACGTAGACCTAAGACAGCTGTTGCTTCCTTTGCTATCAGTTGATGTGATATTATCCAGCAAACAACAGCTGCATATATATGCCAATTGATTTTATATTGGCACTACTATTACGTGGGCGTTAACTCAATATTTTGTCTCTTGCCCCATAACAACATCTCTTTTACCTCTGACGATGTTGTACATAAAATCTCTCTCTTATGGGTGTTTGTAAGTGTGCGCTTTTTAATTCTTGTCTCTAGCATAAGCATTTATGAGCGTCAAATCATGGGACACGAATAACACGTGCAGATAAAGTAGGTGTAGGCTTATTACAAATTGATGCATGTATAAAAGTAGGTCATCTCAGGTATTACAAACAATCATTGTCACGAGGAAATGTGTCACAGGTACCAAATCCTTTGATAAATTTACAAAACAACTATTATACAAATAATGGACTGCGTTATGCTCTCTTGACAATGCATTTAAGACTGCACCTATTTTTTGTTAGCTACGACGAAAATCAATACGCAACAAAACATGTTAAATGCGTACAAATCTAAGCTTAAATTGGATTGTACAATACAAGGAATGGGTTTCTAGGAGACAGATCCGTACTTACCCACTGCTCATGCGCCTTTCATTTGTACGTTGTCCTGTAACGCCCTGCCGCTACTCCAGCCATGGCATCATACGACGGCTCTACAGACGAGTTAAAAAGGGAGAGATGCATTCAGGAGCTGGCCGCTTTAATCCAAAATGGCGAAATTGATTATCCTTTCAAGAAGTTTTACCTTCAAAAGGAGAATTTGATTCAGAGCTTCCATGAACTAAAGGCGTATCGATTTTCTGGCCGTGAGTATGATTCAAACTTTGAATCGCCATTTAGATTGATCCATAATCCTTCACATGATGCTTCCGACCCAAATTTTATGGATGACACTGCTAGGAGGCCCAGGCAGTATCGTCTGCTACTAATGGACGACGATGAAGAATATATATACTTCAACTTTACAATAATGTCGGACTATTTCCAGGAACACGTGCGAGTTCGGGCCAAGCGTTCCGATATGCGTTGGTCGCCCATGGAAGCGTGGTTGACAAAAGGAGCAGAGGCAATAAGGGAGGCTTTGCAACGCGCGTCAAGAAGCTATAAAGCCCCCATGTTCAGGACGCAGTCAAAATGTTTGAGAGACTTGTTCAGCTCACGGGTGACAATGGCACACGAAGACTGCCGGGTAACAACGGTGTCTGTGTATGATATTCGGGAAGCTATCTACAGGTTGTGGAGGGGAACTGCAAAAGAGGCAGCACAGTTCAGACCCACACTAATGGTGGAGCTTGTGAAGCGTTTCAAGTCAACACGTGTGCTTGATTTTTGTGCGGGTTGGGGTGACAGACTGATAGGGGCCATGGCAGCAGAGGTTGATTTTTACTGCGGAGTGGATCCTAATTCTGAATTAAGTAAAGGCTACGCGGAAATAATACAGACTTTTCAGCCGCTAGTGCCTGGTTTGAAATGTGCACCAGACGACATTAAAGACCTCCGCGGCAACAGGTTATCACGCTTTCATATGATATCACTTCCATTTGAAAAAGACTCCACTCGCATACCTCGCGCCAATTATGACCTCATATTTACGAGCCCACCATTTTTTAATCTTGAAAAATACTGTGACGAACCGAGTCAGTCTATTAAAGCATACCCCGAGGTTGATGACTGGTACCACGGATTTTTATTGCCAGCAATGATAAAGGCATGGTCATTACTAAGGGAAGGGGGCTACTGTTGTATTCACTTGAACGACTGTCGATCTAGTGATCATTCCATGATTCAGTACACAGAGAGACTAATAAAAAACATTGAAAAAGAAAAACTCTACTTCCCAGGTGCTTTTTACCTAGGGGTTATTGGAACTATTCCGTCCTACAAGAAACGCAAGAAAAGTACAAGCTTTCCTCCTGTTCCCCAGGCGAACATTCAGAATATTGAACTCAAACCAAATGGCCAATGTTTTGACTTGTACCCAAAACATATTCCACACGCTGACAAAATGAATCAGTTTTGTTTTAATGATACGTGCAGGAAATATATCTTCGCTGAGCCTATCTGGGTTTGGAGAAAAAAATCAATGAAATAGTACTTTTATGTATGTTAACGGTATCTTTGGTTTTATAGTTGAAATGACTAAACAGTAGAATATCGGTGTGAAATACTCCGTTAGAACTTTGAATGGGTTTTCCTTCAAGCTTATAATCAGGTTTGTCATATCGGTTTGTTCTTCAAAACTGCCAATTTAAGGTCAATTTTGTTTTCTTTAGCACGGTACCCATTTAAGGTCGCAAACATGACTTAAAATGGAAAATCCCTCTCCATTTGCCATTTTAAGCCTCTTCCATTATCTCGATTTCCGTTTTTATAAACTGCCAAGCCAACTTTGAGCATTTTCAATATGTTAATCATTGACTGGCAATTAAACAAAGACCACCGTCACTCGCAACTTATAGTCCACACTATGCGAAGTGTCACTCGGTGACAATTTAAGAGACCATTCCTAGACCCCATTCCCAGAGATTAGATCGATCCAACTAGATCGACCTAACTCCCTGGTGGTTCACACTAAATAGCTGTCAGCCGAGCGGGCACGAAAGTTAATTACCCACTTACAGTTTGTAGTAGGCGGGACGGACATTTAAGCCGGATTATCTGACAGTAATCTAGTGAGACTCCCCACGGGGATAGATCGATCTAAAATCTATGGGAATGCGCCCATAGACCCTATCGTCTGTAGGGCCGTCGTATGGTGCCATGGCGGGAGTAGGGATTCTCGCTTAATTGCAATTAACTTAAGGGCTGAGATATCTGTCACGCCTACTGAAACTGATAGGGGGTAATTAACTATTGTGTAGCAGCTATAGTAGGCGTCTCAGACATCTAAGCCACTTAAGCTGCAAGCAATTTAGCGAGAAACCCCGTGGAGATTGACCGATCCTGTTAGATTGATCTAAGTATTGGAACCCAGTCTAAATTCTGCACGACATTGAGAATATGACAATATTCCAAGTGCTCTGTAGCTCAGTTATTTTTTCTACTTGAGTGGATTTTAAGATAGATCGAGTAGCACGTGCGTGGATATTTGGCACGATAAGATGACGGCGTATATTAAGAAAGCAGTATCGTTATATCATTTAATTAAACATTTACGTTGAAAAGACACAATTGGACATTTCATCGTGGTGAACATAACTTAAAATGGAAAATAGGGCGTCCATTCCCAGAGAAAGAAGTTTGCATAAAAACAAATTGTAGCCTTAAACACAAAACTATTTAATACTATAATAATAATCATTATTATAAATTTAGAGTTAAAAGTTCAAATGTGTTCACCAGACTTTACAATGAAGTTATTTATTGATCAATTTCACCCCATTATGAGGCATGGAAAACACGCAAGAGCCATTAAAGATCACTTGTAAAATTTCCTAAAAAGATAAGTCCTAAATTCATATGTTAAATTCCCAGGGAAAGATATGCTATGTAATAAAATAAGAAGAACATTTCATTTGTTTGGTGTTGTTTCAATAAATTCTGGTCTTGCATGGAGTTAGAAATGAAACAAATGGGCACAGGAGACTTACAGGAAGGGTAGGGGACATAAGGGATCACGAATTTACATAAACATGGCGGAGCTAAGTTGTAAAAAGGGTATAAAAAAGTTTTAAAAAAATAAATGTCCTGCGAAAGTTATCGATGAATAGATGTGATGTGACTGTCACCAAGTGTGCGAGTGAGGACACGAGTTGAGACATTTTGAATGTGTTGTTCACATTTTTATCTTTTATTGAGGACATCCATAGAGAAGAAAATGGAAGTCATCTGAGCGTTAAAACGAGGCTGTAGGTACTGCGTGACGAGGCTAAAAATCTGTTATTATCTGTTTGAAGTGGGGCTTATATTTAAGCAACATGGGTGAAACTGCACTGAAAACAATTTAGCGAAAAAAACCCATGGAGATAGACCGATCCTGTTAGACCGATCTAGGGATGGGAACCCAGTCTTAGAGACCATTCCTAGACCCTATCGTACTAATTTTGGATCGAACCATCTCCAAGGGAATTCCCTCTGAATTGCAATTTACTTAAGCGGCTTAGATGTCCGTCAATTTAGCGAGAAATCCGTGGAGATGGACCGATCCTGTTAGATCGATCTAGGGATGGGAACCCAGTCCCATATTTTTAGCTGAGACTGTGTAATGGACAAAAATTATCTTCTACTATCATGGACCATCAGTTTGCTCTGAATCATCCAGGCCCGTAGATGCAATGTTTCATTTTTGTTAAGAACATTTCAGGGTACTTGAAATATTACAGGGAGTATGAGCCTACCAGTATATTTAGAAGTCATTTTCACGTACGTATTTTACGTGGTTAGACAGCGATCAAGCACGCCCCAAGGCGGCTAGAATTTGAACTTTTTGTTAATGGTTAGGGCAAATATATATAGACATTGCATGATGATCAACCGTACGCGTTGTTTTATTTTTTAGCAGTTAAGAATTGCCCAGTGTGATCTCTCTTGAGCTATTTAAGACTAGTTCGCGATAATAAAGAAGTTAAGCGTATCAAATGCCGCCGACAGGTCTAGAAAGACTAGCAACATACATGTACATGTAGCAGTGTGCCTCTACTCCTGTATATTAATCTGATTGTTATTGGTGCTCTTTGTGTATTTATTTATTTATTTATTTATTTATTTATTTATTTATTTATTTATTTATTTATTATTATTATTATTATTATTATTATTATTATTATTATTATTATTATTATTATTAATTTTGCATTAAATTTAACATTTTCCTAGGGGATTTCGAGGGATAAGGTTTTTTCATTGATACCCGTCACAAGGGGCAAAAAAATGAACGTTACCAGGGAGTAATTCAAGTATGAAACATAAATACCTAAGTTATGCGCAAAAGATATGCTCATTTTAAAGTAAGAAAACACACTGTGTTCAAACGAAAATACTAGTATTATACTGACAATTTCAATAGTATGAGAGCACTAGTTTCCTCAATAACTTTCCATTTTATCAACCAGGCAACCAGGCTATTATCTTTAATGCCATATTATTATTATCTAAATCATTGGAAATAACCACGAATCTAACAATCTGACATATATATAACCGGAACACTGTTCAGCGATTGCAAGAACAGGATATTGCAAGGATATTGCAAGAACAGGGAAACTCGGTCTTTATCCATAATTCATAACTGATCTCGACGCAGCTTCCCTTATGTCACCTAACATTACACGTGTTTTATTTTTTCCCACAAGATAACCTTTCTTATGAGACTGCTAAAAAACAATCATTATCAAAAATAACAAAGAAAAAAGGTCGATTAGTACTGTTTGCTATGTACTTTTGATACTAATTGAGATCTTTAAATATGGAAAAATATCCTTTCTCAATGACGACAAATACATTTAGATGACGCATTGCTTCTGACCATTAAGAGTAGCTTTTGTTTGTCCCCTACTTAACTGCAAATTAACACGGAAGCAACGTTTACATGGATAATCTCTAAATGATTCGTAATAATCACTTCCCTAAATCTCCTTCCCTAGTGAAACAGGACAATTTTCTCATTTCCCTTCTGAGGCATTTGACTAAGATCCTGGTTTGTTCCATATTTACTGTTATCTGCAGTCAACACGTGGGACTGAGCATGTCCATTAATTCAATAATCGTGTCGGGAGCCAATCCTGCGTTTTGCATATGTTACTAACTCACGCACGCACTAACTCGCACACGCATAGCCCTATATATTTGGATGTCTCTTAGTATATATCTACTTGTATTCTAAACCAGTCAAGAGAAAACAACGTAAAAAGGAAAAAATTAATTTCAAGAAGAAACTTGGCTGTAACTGAGAGCAGTTACCATGCGGAACATGTTGGTTTTAGTTGAATATATATTGTTGGGGCTACTTTATGGTGAAGTGCACGCCAAACCAGTGATTAAGTCATGCATTTATGAAGGTAATGTCTACAACGTAAACGGACTGATTGTCGACAACCAGTGTTACTTGGTATATTGTAGTGATGGACACTTAAAGTCTATACTAAAGCCGTCGTGTATACCGAGAAATAACGGTCCAATCAGAAACAAAAGACAAGTTATTCATCGTTCTACGCCGCCGGTAAAAACTACGACGACCACAACATTATCTCCCGACAGTCTGGGTTGCCGTGTTGGAAATCGGTGGTTCGCGTCCAACGAAATTGTGAAGGAGGGACCGTGCACCATCACCTACTGTTACCACGGTGCATTGTCTGTAGTTAGGAAGAACACGTGCACTACCTCACCGATGACGACAACAACTACATTACCCCCACACCCACCAGGGGCATGTTTTTATGGAGGAAAGTGGTACCCATCCGGAACTACCATTCACAAAGACAGGTGCAGTTCGATCATTTGCTCCACAGGACAAATTATAATTGGCGATACTTGGGAATGCATTCATGGTCGCACACCGAGCACAATCCCAACAGTAACGACTACTCCACCAACCTCCTTACCACCAACCAAGCCACCAGCTAAAGCAACCACTATACCACCAAAAACTGTACCACCAACCCAGCCGCCAACAACCGCCCCGCCGACAACTCCACCAGGTTCGTGCTTTTTCAATAACAAATGGTATCCTTCAGGCGCCACTGTTGCCAAGGACTGGTGTAGCACAGCCGTTTGTAACCACGGTTCCATCACTTATTACGATACCTGGGAATGTATTCACGGAAGAACGACTCCACCAACCACCACTCCACCGACCACTGTACCACGGACCACTATACCACCAACAACTGTACCAACAACCCAGCCACCAACAACCACCCCACCGACAACTCCACCAGGTTCGTGTTTTTTCAATAACAAATGGTATCCTTCGGGCGCCACTGTTGCCAAGGACTGGTGTAGCACAGCCGTTTGTAACCACGGTTCCATCACTTATTACGATACCTGGGAATGTATTCACGGAAGAACGACTACACCAACCACCACTCCACCGACCACTGTACCACGGACCACTATACCACCAACAACTGTACCACCAACTGAGCCGCCAACAACCACCCCGCCGACAACTCCACCAGGTTCGTGTTTTTTCAATAACAAATGGTATCCTTCAGGCGCCACTGTTGCCAAGGACTGGTGTAGCACAGCCGTTTGTAACCACGGTTCCATCACTTATTACGATACCTGGGAATGTATTCACGGAAGAACGACTACACCAACCACCACTCCACCGACCACTGTACCACAGACCACTATACCACCAACAACTGTACCACCAACTGAGCCGCCAACAACCACCCCGCCAACAACTCCACCAGGTTCGTGTTTTTTCAATAACAGATGGTATCCTTCAGGCGCCACTGTTGCCAAGGACTGGTGTAGCACAGCCGTTTGTAACCACGGTTCCATCACTTATTACGATACCTGGGAATGTATTCACGGAAGAACGACTCCACCAACCACCACTCCACCGACCACTGTACCACAGACCTTTATACCACCAAGCAAGCTGCCAGCTAAAACCACATTACCACCGACTTCAGCGACAACTCGTGCCCCAGGCTCATGCTTCATTAATGGCAGGTGGTACCATGAGAACGCCGTTGTACGGAACAGCCACTGCAGCACAGCGATTTGCCAGCATGGTTCTGTCATATATTACGATTCCTTTGAATGCTTGTTTGGCCGCACTACCACTACACCGCCTTCTACAACCACGCCTCCTGTTAATCCACCCGATTTTGGACTTTGAAGGGACAAATGATGGCAATCAGACAGGCGCTATTCGCGTCGTTAATGTAAAAAATAGTTAAACATATTGGAAAAAAGAATAAGCAAATTGCAATATGGTAATATTAAAGTTGTTATTTATTTGAAAATATCCTAATATTCATATTGTGCTGATTTGCCTTATTTTAATACTTCTGTGTCACCATTATATATAAGGCGCGCGCGCGCGCGCGCGCGTGTGTGTGTGATTTACTGCAACCTCTCTGTATAACTATCAAGTAGTCACATAAATATTTACCTCACACGATTCAAATTTGTACCACTCTCTTCATCCTTCGACTAATGTCAAAGGCATCTTCGATCGCAAACGAGAAATTTGCAGTGCACTAACGACACAAATCAAAATTGAAAAAGTATTCTTTTTGAGTAACAAGTCGATTTATCTACCGAACCTTTCTCTAATGAGCTCAGTACGTCGCAGGACCTACGCACATAGCCTGAGCGAGAATGATATTGTCACCTTTCACCCAAAACGTATTTACTGTCTTATATAGATTCTTTAGGGTAATACATAAATCTTCAGTGACTAAATTAATTAACATTTACATATATGACAGCTTACGAGTGACTTAAAAATTGCAATTTTGTGGTTAAAACTGAAAAATCTGTTTCTCACATTTCTTTACCATTTCTTTACCTGATCACCGTTTCAACGCCGATTGAATGAAACCATTTAGTATTCCAAACCCCTGCCATCGATTTTTCTTTAAAGTCTTAGACTGCATTCCCACAGATATTTAGATCGATCTATCCCCATGGGGAGTCTCACTAAATTGTTGTCAACTTGGCCGGCTTAAATGTCGGGCACGCCTAGTAAAGCTGTTATGGGGTAATTGCCTTTGCTGATTCGGTAGGCGAGACAGACATTTTAACCTCTTGAGCTGACAGCAATTTAGCGTGAACCCCCAGGGAGTTAGGTCGATCCAGATGGATCGATCTAAATCTGTGGGAATGCAGTCTTAAGGGCCATTCCCACAGATATTTAGATCGACCTATCTCCCTGGGGAGCCTCACTAAATTGCTGTCAACTTGGCCGGCTTAAATGTCTGTCACGCCTAGTAAAGATATTAGGGGGTAATTATCTTTACCCCTATCTGATTCGGTAGGCGTGACTGACATTTAAGCCTCTTGAGCTGATAGCAATTAAGCGTGAACCCCCAGGGAGTTACGTCGATCCAGATGGCTCGATCTAAGTATGGGAACCCAGTCTTAGACCCCATTCCCATAGATTTTAGATCAATCTATCCCTGTGGGGAGTCTCACTAGATTACTGTCAGCTTAGCCGGCTTAAACGTCTGTCCCGCCTACTAAAAGCTGTAAGGGGGTAATTAAGTATGATGCGCGCTCGGCTGACTGCAATTTAGCGTGAACCCCCAGGGAGTTAGGTCGATCTGAATCTAAATCTCTGGATCGATCTCAATCTCTGGGAATGCACCCTTAGTTCAGATTTTATCGTTGATAAAGCAAAATAATGCCTTTCTTTCATGAAAGTCTGTAATTAAGGACTCATAACTCAAAACCAAAAACATTGAAACAAAAATGACGACTGAAAATTGCAGCCCATACACTCGTGGTCAAATCTGCCAATTTTGGTGATAAAATCTTGTTCAGGGACAAAGTAACGTCCCATACCGATTCCTATCTCACCTCAAAATAGAAAGGTGTTAAATTGACGATTAAAGATGCATACAAAGTCAATTTTTTGTCACAAAAACCAACCAAATGCCAGCATATAGTTTCAAGTAGTATAACTAAGAGAATTACCAAAAGGCATTGTTTAATTTTACCCGAAAATGATGTTTGAACATATTTTTCTGCTGGCATTCTAAGCTGTATGTCAATGGGGCAGGAAAGTAGGTCACGGAAGTAGGTTAAATTTACAACCATAAATTTAAAGAAAGGAGCAGTCTAAAGGTCTTTTATGGCTGATCGAGTGATCTGTTCAGTTTATCCCTTGGCATGTCGAATTTATTTGAGTCATATAAGAAGCTAGTAGAAGTGGTTTACATGTTTACATGTGTTACTGGGAATCCACTATCCACCGTTGCTCGGTTCGTATGTACCTTTAAAGCTTCGCCTATGTTTATACATGGCAAGGAGAAATATAAATGCCGATATTTTATATTTTCGAGAGCTTTTTTATTGTTTGAAAATCAGCACAAAGATACCGGTAGATGCATTATTGAATAATTGGATGCAGGAAAACCTCATTTCCGATATTTGGATGATAATAAAAGGTAAGACTGGGTATGAACCTGAGAAACTAAGAACATGATATTACATAATGTGTTTATATGAGTTTGTTCCTTAAGCTTAAAAGCTAAGGCCCTGGTTCCTAGTTGTGGGAAAACAAAATGCACTATATGAATGGTATTCAAGTAAACGTCCCATCTTCCGCTCAGAGAATGAATTTTGGCCCACTCTCGCCATTGGTTGGGATTGCCATAAAAATGCAAAATGGTTTCTACCTTATCTACAATAATCTTTCAGGTCGCCTCTCTTGGTTTCCATCACCCTTTATCAATCAACAAGTGGTTTTTTCGGTTTATATTACTAACCAAAACACTATCAAAACTATTGCCATATACATAACAATAAACATACAATTAGTTACAGTTAAAGGTCTCAGGAAGAGGGTCTTTTTCTTACCGTACATGTAAATTTAGGCTAAGGAGACGGTGTGTTTGTGAGAGTATACCAAATATCGTTTTCCAAGAGGACATAAGACCAGTGTAGGTTAAATTTGCTGGTTTGGTTTAAAAGTAGGGTAATATAATAAAAGCGGCCTTATTAGGCCAAATCACAAACAATCAATATTCCTTGTTGCCTTCTTTCTTGTTATGAATGAGACTATGAAAGTTTGTGGTAGTGGTACACTGAGATGAAGGAGACATAAAAAAAACAGCTGCTTAACAAACTGCCATTAAAAACGAATTAACCATAGCTATTTTAAAAGGTTGAAGGTAGGTCATAAGCTGAGTGCATGACACTTTCTAAAACAGCATTTAAGTCACGTAATCAAATCGTGTCCTACATTTAGACTACAATGTATAACGACAAAAACATATGCAATATGAACTGACTTCGACGCAGCTTTCCTTATTTAACCTAACATCAAACTTTTTTTTTCAAGACAACCTTCCTGAATAACAATCATTCTCAGAAAAAAAAATGATCGGTTAGCACCGTTTGCTATGTACTTATGATATTAATTGAGATCTTTAAATATGTGAAAATATTATTTCTTAATGACGACAAATACATTTAGATGACGCATTGCTTGTGACCACGAATAGTTAAGCTTTTTGTTTGATACGTAATAATCACTTAAATCCTTTCTTTGGGGCATGAGACTAAGATCCTTGTTCCATATGCCTACTGTAATCTGCTGTCAACACGTGGGACTGAGCATGTCTATTAAAAAAATAATCATGTCTGGACCCAAACCTACGCTTTGCATATATTTCTAACTCACGCCCGCATATTTACATTTGGATGTCTCTCGTCTCATTTGGATGTTACGCATCTAATTGTATTCTAAACCAGTAAAGCGAAAGCAACGTAAAACAGAAACTTTTTTTCATTTCAAGAAGAAACTTGGCTGTAACTGAAAGCCGTTACCATGCGGAACATGTTGGTTTTAGTTGAATGTGTATTGTTGGGGCTACTTTATGGTGAACTGCACGCCAAACCAGTGATTAAGTCATGCATTTACGAAGGTAAGGTCTACAACGTAAACGGGCTGATTGCCGACAACCAGTGTTACTTGGTGTATTGTAGTGATGGACACTTAAAGTCTATACTGAAGCCATCGTGTTTACCTAGTAAGAACGGTCCAATCATAAACAAAAGACAAAGTAATCATCGTTTTGCGCCGCCGGTAAAAACTACAATCTCCTTAGCACCAATCAAGCCAGCAGCTAAAGAAATCACTATACCAACAACAACTGTACCACCAACTCGGTCACCCACAACCACCCCGCCGACAATGCCACCAGGATGGTGTTTTTACAATAACAAATGGTATCCTTCAGGCGACACTATTGCCAAGGATCGTTGTGGCATAGCTGTTTGCAACGACGGCTCCATCACTTATTACGGTATCAAGGATTGGGAATGTATGAACGGTAGAGCGGCTACACCAACCACCACTCCACCGACCACTGCACCATTTGCCAATATACCACCAAGCAAGCCGCCAGCTAAAACCACATTACCACCAACGACAACTGTTGCCCCAGGCTCATGCTGCATTAATGGTATGTTGTACAATGACAATGCCATTGTACCAAGTAGCCACTGCAGCGGAGCGATTTGCCTGCAGGGTTCCGTTGTAATTTATGATAACTTTGAGTGCTTGTTTGGCAGCACTACCACTACATTGCCTCCCACAACCACGCCTCGTGTTATTCCACCCGAATGTGGACTTTAAAGGGGAAAATGATGGCAATCCGTCAGGCATTTTTCGCATCGTTAATGTAAAAATATTTAAACATATTGAAAATAGGGATAAGGAAGTTGAACTTATCGTCTCAAAATAACAAAAGTTATGGTAATATTAAAGTTGTTATTTATTTGGAAATAATCTGAAATTCATATGGTGCTGATCTGCATTAACTTTATACTTCCGTGTCACCATTTTACATACGGCATGTGTGTGTGTGTGTGCACGCGCGCACGAGCGATAAAGAGACCATTCTGAACAGAAGATACGCCTCTACACGCGCCATTCTTCCAGGGAGCTAGCAATTAAACCCCGGGGCCCTGATTTAATGGGTTTAATGGCGGTGAGACCATCAGCGGATTAGTTGGCTCTTATTTATGTAGGGTCCGCCATATTTGATCCATGGATCAGTAGATCCTCAGATCATCTGTTCTGAATGGCTACTTACTGCAACCTCTCTGTACAACCAAGTAGTCGCACTAAAGTCTACTTCACACGATTCAAATATGTACCACTGTTTTCTTGTTTTCAAGAGCATTATCTTCGATCACAAACAAAACAAATCTACAGAGCAATATGGTAATATTAAAGTAGATATTTATTTGAAAATATCCTAATATATTCATATTGCGCTGATTTGCATTATTTGAATGCTTCTGTGTCACCATTATACAAACTGTACATACCGTGTGTGTGTGTGTGTGTGTGTGTGTGTAAGTGTGCGTGTGTGATACACTGCAACCTCACTGTAGAACTACCAAGTAGTCGCATAACTACCTCACACGATTCAAATATGTACCACTCTTCATTCTTCGATTACTGTCAAAGGCATTTTCTTCGATTGCAAACAAGACAAATCTGCAGTGCACTCACGACACAAATCAAAATAGAAAATGTAATCTTTTCGAATAACAAGGCGGATTGATCTACAGAATCTTCCTCTAACCAGCTCAGTATATTGCAGTTCCCTGAGCGAGACTCTTTTTAAGACTGGGTATTATCCTGATCAACTAAAACATTATATTACATAATATGGTTATATGAGTTTCTTATTCAACTTGAAAGCTAGGGCCTTTATCCCGGTTACACCAACGGGGCGTATACGACTGTCGTAAACCTGATGACGTCCGTGCGCCAGGTTTATTCTCCCTGTTAACGCCCGTTGCATCGAGGCAAAAAATGGTCGTCTTAACTACACCTGAGTAACGTTTCGCTATCAATGCCAAGCAATGCATGGATTGTATAATTAGGCAAATGAGTTCGCAGCTGCAGTCATAATAGGGTGATAAACACAAAATGAGCAGTTTAGTTACCGAGAAATTCAGAAGCTTCATTTTTCCATTTTACAAATTAAAACGTTAAAATATGTTAACTTTGCTGTTGCCTAGAATATATAGCAATGAAATCGTATATGTATTCTGAATCAAATTTTTCTTATAGTATGTTAAAACATTATAAAGCTTTAATTAATTGATGCCTGTTAAAAACGAATAAAACGCGTTGGAGGCAGTACGTATTCTAATAAATGGATTTAACCAACTTCATATTTGTTATTCACACTTTGAAAATAATGCAAAATTGCACCTTTAACGCCAATATTAAAAAAAATACAACAATGGCAACCAATCCATGACCTACTTATCATTTAAATTAAGTGAGCTTACATCTTGTAATTTTGAAATACAAGAGCCCCTATACATATGACATGAACCGTATAATGTTGACATTTTAAGCTTCTCTTTGTATGTTTATATATAATAAAATATGAATAATAAAAATGTGAAGAAAAAATGACAAAAACTATGGTTAGTAAAAAAATTCTGAAAAGAAATTAAGAAATCGAAAGCCAAGACTCACTAAATTGCTATCAACTTAACCGGCTTAAATGTCTGTCACGCCTAGTAAAGCTGTTAGGGGGTACTAATCTTTACCCACAAGCTGACAGACAATTAAGCCTGTTAAGTTGATAGCAATTTAGTGAGACTCCCCAGGGAATTAGACCGATCCAAATGGATCGATCTAGGCATGGGAACCCAGTCTTACATTCACAAACTTTATGAATGTAAAGCAAACTACGATGCATATTCTAAGCAGAAAGAGTGTGCACGAGAGACGATTTCATGTCATCGTGGTTTAACCACTGATTCAGGATCGCAGCGTGCTTTGTGACGGCACAAATTGTCGCAACTCAAATTGTCCCAACTCTGTGAAGTTAAGTGTACCCATTCCTGATAATTTTTGTATGTGTTTAATCTTACATTTTCCAAATTTTATGAATATGAAGCAAAATACAATGCAAATTTTAAGTGTTTTAAGTGGAAAGCGTGCTCACAAGATGTTGAAACGCTGATGCCTGTGTCCCACTGTTGTTACCCAGTATCGTGGACGTGCAGATATATTAGCGTTTTAAAAACCAAACCACTGCCCAGTTATACAGGCGGAAGCGGAAGCTTTGGGTGAGTGTTTGTGAGAGTATACCCAAATGTCGTTTTCCAAGCGACCATAAACCCGGTGTAATCGGGATTTAGGTTAAATTTGCTGTTTTGGTGTAAACGCCATTATGTGTCTGACGAAAGCAGAGGACGACCGCCACTGCTGAAAATAAACTAGTCGCGTCTAGAAAAGGTCGCATCCAGTGTAAACAACATGAATTTAAGTGAAGTATAAGACAATGCATTACGGTTAGCATATTTTTAATGGAAAGTTCGAATAAGAATCAAAGGGTTTAAGACCCGTTTTCGTTATCTCGAATTCCATATATCCAGCACTCAATCTGTACGCTAAACATATGTTTGGATCGATTATCACGTACCCTATCATTAGTATAATCTCCTAGTAGTAAAAAGACGTTTTAGAAATATATATAAGCGTTGTTATTCTAAAAACTTTCGTTACGCAAACCATATATATCCTTCGTTACTGAATATGAAAACTGTGCATACTACCAAGGAATTATCGAAAAATGTTTGCATGATTACAGACAATACATATATTAATTAATTTCTTTCACCAGAGTTTTAGAAAAAGTAAATTTTGCGAATGTATTTTTCACTTAATTTTTCAATTTTCTGTTTACTTCAAATGGACATATATATTGAGAATATCTGTTTATACTACTAGATATAGTTGTAATTAAACGCTAGTTCATTGATTGAATAGACAGGAAAATGTCTTCACATGCATTCATGAGTATTTAAACCAACCAAACAAAAGAGGTGAAGGGATGTGAACTGTTATCAGGAGTCTGAAAAACCCTTATGGCAGCTCGGTTTGACATCTAAACACACTGTCCCTCTCCTCCTGTGGTTTGTATGTCGTCACCGGACCACGTAACCACGTAGCTCATTAACTCCCAGACCTAGTGAAAAGGGCTCTATTTTAAGCTTGATATTTACAAAATGAACTTCCAATTTGTGTATTTTAATAAAAAAACAATCATTTGGGCATGTTTTCTGAAGGATATGCTCCATTCAAGTCATTCTGAGGATCTATCTGAAATCCTTTATTAAACTTTAATCAAATATCATAATGTATTTAATAGGTCTTTTGCAACTAGATGGCATGATGTTGACTTGCTCTGTTTACTGAACAGTTTGCTCTCTAGCTATTAAACAGATAAAAGAAATCAACATCTACTAACAGTCATCTATCTGCAAAAGGCCTATTGATATCAATTATTGTATTACTGTCCTGTATAAGTAAGTCTTGCTACATGTCTAAGACATTCAAAACCTTGTTGTCTGTGCGGGAGAACGAGGTGCTTCAACAGCAGTAGCGGGTTGACAATCATTCCGATCGTCGTTCTCGAAGGTGTTCATCTCTTTCTTCAGTGTTACACTTGCCGTCCTTCCAATGCAATAAAAACATGGATTATTATATATCGTAAACAAGGACAAAGATAGGTATGAAACTTAACAGAACTGTTCAGTACGCTTTTTATGTAAAAAAAAGCTCATTAGATTTTAGTTATTTATCAACAGCTTTCATATTAAATAGCAATTTTGAACTTT
This sequence comes from Lingula anatina, assembly GCF_051362555.1. NCBI lineage: Eukaryota > Metazoa > Brachiopoda > Lingulata > Lingulida > Lingulidae > Lingula > Lingula anatina. Next base: position 48,941,877 of record NC_141767.1, read on the forward strand.
TATTTATTTGTTAGTGCGACAAAGTTTTGTTACCAAACTTTGTACCCAAAACTTTTTTTTACACTACTACGATGAAATATAATGTGAAAAATAAGTTTCGATTTATTATAAGATCTTTTTATTTGTCGAATTTTCTACCCGATAGATGCAGTTTGTGCACCCTTCTTGGATTCTGTCAATTCTGTTTAGAATAGTCTAAATATAATGAAATATTATCGGCTTTAAAAATACATGGCCTGAGACCTTAAACTTATAAAGTTAAAAAAGTTAATAATAATACACTTACACTTGATCAAGACAGACGTCACTGCCTTGAGGTTCTTTCTTTGAATTTACCCCAAGTGTACTATTAAAAGAAAATCACAAATTCTAAAAACGAATGAACGTACCCACATTTTTACCAGAAGATATTTTGATTGCTTAAGCAAAGGTTAAACCAACGTATGAAAAAAACCAAAAGGATTAAATTTTTTAGGGGGTTCCGTTACACTCCAAATGTCAAATTTAAGCAAACTAGTACGAACAGGGTTACACAAAGTACATATCTTGCTATATGGATTCCCAGTATTGGTTTCGAGGTACCAACTGGGACTGTTGCTCAGAAAACACAACCTGAAGCCACAGTCTGCTGAATTGTTTGGAGGTCAAAATGACCAATTTGGAGGTGTGATACAAACCCGGTAACAAAAAATTCCGATTTCAAATCTGACTGGCAGCACTTAACTTGAGTTGCATAGTCCTATTTTTCAATTTTATGTTTAAAGAAATACCCTTTTCATATTGTTTTACGTGTTCCAGAATTTCTGCCACCAAATCAAAAGGGCAACGTATTTTAAAATTACTATAGTATATTTGTAGCGACTAATAAAATTCAGTCATTTGAAGCAACAGTTCCCCTTACTCGATATACTCGGGCGTTCCAAATGCTTCTCCTTGAACTAGTGTTTCCGGCATTGGCAAGCCCATAGTTTCAGGCAGCAAAAGAGCCAGTAGGCCAGCAACCAGGGACGTCACGCCGAATACAATGGGTGGAAACTGACGGATGGTGTAAGCACCCTAGGAATTTTTTCAAAAATGATAATTTTAGAATTGTTCGGTGCAGGCTGAACACACACAAGGCATTTTTTCTAAGGGAGTAGATTTAAAAGGTATATTGAAGTAATACACAAAAAGAAACATTTTGCAAAACCAAGGTGTGATTTTAAAAATTAAATTTTTTAAACTTTGAGATTTTCCATGAATAGCTGCCATCAGTCTTATAACAGAAACTGGTAAAAATGGGATTATTCTTTTTGTTTTACCAATGGTCATATCTTTGTAATCATGAATATAGAAATATGTCAAAGAACCGTACCATTAAATTAACCAATGGCGCCAATACCCCTCCTACTCTGGCGAACATGGAGCTGACACCGACCACACCGTTTCGTATCACAGTCGGGAATGCCTCAGCAGAGTAGTTGTAGACGAGTACAAATGATGCGCCAGAGAAAGCTTTCCCGGTCATGGTGAATGTGATTACTAACCAATCCAAACCTAATAAGAGGATGAAAACTTTCTCTAAGTATTTAGTTATAGTGCCATGGTTAAGGCTATGCCTAGATAATTATAATTTTGAAAATATGTATATAAGGTATTAAAGCATTGAATCAATACACTTTGAATATGTATGTATCAGAGGGAATTAAGAAATACGTGTCGTTAATTGGTCTACATGGTTATGATCGCTATCATATATATATATTTATTTTAAAAAAATGTTACCAGCGTCTTTTGGGATAACTGAAGCCGTTATACATGCTACTCCGCAGAATATCATGCTCATACAAAGACAGGCACGCCGACCAATCCGGTCCATTAGCAAAATGCAGAGCAGGAATCCAGGAAACTCCACCAATCCAGACAAAGACAGATTCAAGTAATCATTGCCCCCAGGAAGTTCTGATGTGCTTAGAGATAGGCCATAAAACACCAAACTCACAGTGAACCTTAATATAAGAAACTGAAGATAATTTAAAGTGTGGTCAACAGAAGTCGCTAAAGATTAAACGACAAAGACATCAGTTGCAAAGTTTAATAGGTTAGGATAGAATTAGATATAAGAATTGGATAGTTGCAATTAAATTTGAAAAACTAAACGACAATGTCATTATTAACTACACATTTAATGCACCATTGGGGAAATATTCGTAGGCAACTTACCAATTAAAAAAAATAATCAATCCTCTAACTCTCATACGAGGAAACTTCATGATGGCAAGAACATGCGACTTGTGTTTCACATCAGGCTGAAGCTTAAACACGGAGAAAAACAATCATGGTGCCTCACATCATATTTCCATAAACTTGATATACGGTTATATGCTTCTTGTCAAATTTACATAAAACTAACATCGTGCACACTCTAAAAATGACGCTTTTCTGAGAACATAGGGGTGAATTATTTGATTTTAAAATATAGCAAATACTTTGGTTAGTGTGTTATACATGAATAGTTTAACTATTCTTTGTTTTGTGCATTTGACCTTTATTGGGTGTGAAAAATAAGACAATGAAATTCACATCGCTGACAGGCTTACAATAGTCTTTCGTTTCGAATAACCGAAATGCAAAGTTTGACTTTAATGAATGCATCGGCTTGAACTATTGAAAAAAGCAAGCACTTAATAAAATCTGTTTTAATAGAGTATTTTGCATCATGAATCCGCCCCCTTTGTCTTAAAAAATTGTCCATATGAATTATATTGTTCCACACATAAAACACATACCTGGTTCAATAACTTCTGTGGCAGGTCATAACCATTTATCTTTGCAGCTTTTTTAATTATCTTCTTTGACTTTTCAACTTGATTGTTTTGCAGGAACCACCTGGCCGATCCAGGAATAACTCTGTCCCTTTTTTCAAAAAAGCCACAGTATTTTAACCCACCAGAATATTACAATTATCTTTATAAAGCAACAATAAAATTGTTACGTTTTGACAAGATACGAATTAAAACGTCAATTAAATTTAGGATAGACTTGAGTTGAAAATGTATCTCACATATAATATTACAGTTTACACTTACCCCTGTATAAGACCGCATTCAGATTCAGACCTCGTGCCAGCTGGGTCGATTCAACTCTGCGGGGGATTCTCACTAAAATGATCAAAGTAATCAAATTAATTGTGTGACACTCCTCCTCGCACTGCCCGGGGGTAGTTATCTTTCGTCTATGCTCGGCTTAATTATCCTTTAGTTGGTCGAAGAGCCGTGTCAGACAATTAAGCTAATTTCATTTGATTGCACTTTAGCGAGAATCCTTTTTGACCCGGCTGGTACGATGTCTAAATCTGAATGCGCCCTAAAAAGCGAAATATTAAATTCAACTCCTTCCATACAAATCAAACATATCCGTCTACAATTGTAACGCAATAATATCAATTTACTTATATCTAAAATGGCAATCATCCGGGATAACCTAAAAAGGAGCTGCGGCACTACGAGCTCTCATGCGAGACTAGAAACGTTCGAGAAAACGCATGAGGAAGGGTTAACTTTGTAGCGATGAGGGCCGATGTAATTACAAATATGACATGCACAGCAGGTTGAATTCTTAATGTTGTGGAATAAACTGTAATTCGAAGAAAGCAGTCGGAAAATAGCCATAGGTAAATTCTATCACTGCAATAAGTCTAAATGGGTAGTCTGCCATTAGGCCCTATATCTGACCCCGATCTCCTTAAAATCTAGCACGAAAATTCATTTGTTAGCACAGACAGTACATATCAGAATCGTCAATAGGAGAGCTAACGCATGAATTTTCGTGCTACTTCAAATCTCGCGAAATTTCGCTTGACTTAAAACAAAGTCGCAAGACTTTGAGCTATCTCGGATGATTCCCATTATGGGTGATCCCATTACATGCAAACCGCTGTCTGAAAGTATTCATATATGTGATAAGAAAACTCATACTGATAAACCAAGGTGCACTTACCAAATGAATATCAATAAAAACAATCCTGGTAGGGAAATAGTAAACTGCAACCATGTCCAATACGGGATGAAGTATGCAGCAAAAGAAAGGGTACAGAATCCCACTGCGAAGAAGGCGTTGATGGCAATACCCGTTATAACTCTACCATTCTTCGCACCAATAAACTCCATCCCTGAAACGTAACATTTTCCTTGAAGGAAGGCCGTGCGCCGACATATGACTAACGGTGAATAGCAAATGTCTTAAAATTTGAAAATCATTGATTAGACATAACAGCGACACATGGAATATGAATTTTTAAAACTAAATGTAGAATAAAAATAAATATCAAAAAGTATTTACCGATAACAAATGCAGTGAGCGTAACCCCGGAATGTGAGGTGCCCAGAACGAAACGAAGGATAACGAAAGTGACATACTCAGGCGCAGAGCCAAGAAGACTGCCGGCTAATATTTGTAACAACATGCCTATAATCATGACGCGCTTTCTGCCAAATCTGAAAAGAAAAACTCTTATGAATCCTTACGCTTGCCAATACACTTATAGTCATGTGGTGAGCAGTATTAAAAACATACTTTTCAGCTCGTCATATAAATTTGTGATCATCTTGCAAAGTATTGTGATTTTGTGTTATTATTTTAACTGTGTTCCGTTATGAGCACACTTTTCGAGCACCTACCTGTCTGACAGGTGCCCGTATACAACTGCACCAGTCAACACCCCGGCCATGTAAATGGACTGTGCCAAGCTGTTGAGATACTTACGGTCACATACCATATCAAACTGTAATGTTAGGATAATGAACACAACTGGTTAATAATTTTAAACTTCATGAAACTGAGAAAACAACATTGCCATACATGCTAAAGCTCTATAACAAAGCTAAATGACACTGGAGTTATAAAAAAGATACCAAAATTTATATTTCATACTTAAACGCGTAGGGTCTAATTTTCCACACAAATTAGGCGCACCTGTTGGCCTATATTACTGCAGTGAGGGAATTCTAGGTCTCCGATTTTGTAGAAAATTATGGAAATGATGAGGATAACAAATTATGACTGCTTTTCACCGCTGAACGTTTTGAATAGCTGAGCACCAACCTGCGAGAAAACAGATGTCTTGTACCGTGATGTGTCATAGACCCATTGGTCACACTGCACTGTGGCAGTTGTATTGTCTGGTATTGTATACCACACCCCTCTGGTCACGTTGACAGCATACATATTACAGCGGTCATACTGTCCATCTCCACTAGTAGGATATACCAAGGAGTAGTTGAGGGAACCAGTTTTGTTGTAATAATCATCCCAGCCTGGGACAAAGCACCTATTTTATCAAATACAGAAAGGATTAGCATTTTTTAATAAGGCCTATCAATCTCATCACTGTCTTAGGCGCATTTCCTTTCTGGGGTATTCATGTCAAAAAGGCTCTTGGATGATATACCGCATAACCGAACTTAATAATATGCTAGTCTTAATATTTTCCAATATTTGGCAATCTTTATTGAAAATTAAACATGGGATTAGTCAGGCGTATTCAATTGTTAGGAATATTTTATATGCAACTGTTGCCAACATCTTGTATATATCGTAACCTTCGCATATTTCAATCTAATAGAAATGATGATGGATTCAATAATACCTGAAATCTTGCGTTGCTGCAATGAAAGTCATGGCTAATGCGTGCATCCCAGACACCCATGCCGGCAAAGACAGCAGAAATAGCTGGCTCTTCTGATACTTTCCAAATTCACCCAAATGTGGAATTATCTCTTCAAACTTCATTTTCCCTATTTTTTATTTTAAATAAGATTCTTTAATGAATGTATTTCGTTATATATTGTACCGACTGCTTAGCCCTTTATGCATTTTCTTCAAAACTACTCTTAAAGCTAAGATAAGATTTACAGATTGACTTAAGTAGAAAATCGGTCTTAGCACAGATTACTAAGAATTCTAGCTGACAAAATTGCGTTCCACAAATATTTCATAAGTTCACTTACTTTTTACTTGGTCAATAAAATCGGTAAAGAAAATTGTGACTGAGTTTCACCTTCAAGAGAGTTAGACTTCCAAAATCGAGATGCGCTGAATAAATTGATAATTCTCGTATTTTGTCTCTTTTACACACAGCTACATGCAGTGCACTTAAGATATTTTATGCACCAAGATACAACATATAGGCTTTTTTCATCCCAAATGTACCCATAAAACATAGCACAGGCGATGAGCTCACTTTGATTAATCTCTCGATGCACATCAAAATTAGGACACAAGTTACATGTATATGTAGCTTTACATGTCGCTCATACGCACATTTGGGTAGAAGAAAGCCAAGAAATGTAAGTACTCGGTGCACATACCTCGTGTCAAAGAGACAAAATGCCGGAATTAACAATGCACTCAACGTAATTATATTTACCTCTTGGGAGTTCAACCCCCTTTCTCAGTATTGACAACAGGTCCTCAAGATACCTGAACTGATGTAGGCCTAACAGTGAAGCGCGTCGACTTGGATCAAATCATCCTTATCTCTTATCATACCACGGTCAGAACACACGCCCCCGACGCTTACCCCACTAAGTCTTACATTTTTGATATTCGCCTTGGTATAAGTCCAATATACCCCAAATCAACAAGGTATATTCGTATCCAGTAGGCCCTACTAGGCCTACTTGTCACTTGTGCATACCCTGATACCGTGTCCCTGTCAGACTATTCAAACGTAAAAAAGCTTTATCATTCTAATTTAGACTCCGGTTATGTAAGTTTAGGTGTTTCCGAAATCCAGGTGATAAATAAGTTACTGATTACTAGCAGGAAAACAACGCTTTTATTTATATATAGGAGCATCCTCAATTCACAGTACTACTGGCATATATATTCAAAAGGCGAATCCAGGGGGTGGGTGAGACCGGTGTATTTATTTATTTATTTATAGGCCTATATTTATCATTTCATTCACTTGAGCTGTTTTAAAACATGTTTCACCACCACTTGTCTCATCCCATATTCACATGCCAACTTTGTATTCAAGCATTTCCATGTGAAATCCTGGACTACTCGATGAATCCAAACACAGGTTTTCAGTGAAGCTTTGTAAAATACTAGAAAAGCACTCCGAGAGCGAAGACCTCCGCCAAGGCAGCAATTTTTGATTATTTTTGATTATTGATTGATTATTGATCCACCAAAAACTAATCATCTCTTCCTTGGACCACTTCTGACAGTTCCTGAAAATTTCATCAAAATCGGTCCATAACTTTTTGAGTTATGTTGATGACAAACAAACAGACAAACAGGGGTGAAAACATAACCTCCTTGGCGGAGGTAAAAATTTATATTACGCAAATGTAACATGGAAATGACGGAATAAGTAATAAGTACTTTGTTCTTCAAGTAACAAAATTAAGCGTTCAAGACGAGGCACACACACGCACGCACTATCACAGACAGTAGACAGGCTACAAAGCACTGTTGTACGGGTGGGGTCATCTCATACTTCTGGAGATAAACAAAAATGAAGCGGAGAAGCTTTTTGAGTTTGTTCGGCAAAGTTTAACTTCATAATATATTAATTAAGATAATAGGCCTATAAATGAATTAAGAACAGTCATTTACGGGGTAGTTCAAACAGATGCATGGCCTATGTGGGGGTCCGGAACGACAGGTCTCGGTTGCGAAGCCGAACATCGCCCCGGGGCCTGCTCAAGAGAAATTTTTGATGTTTGGGAAAGCAAACAATGCTCTTTGGTTCAGTTTAGAACTATGATTTACCTAGTCAAAATTCTAATTTCAAGAGGGGAATATTTGTGCCTATATATATATATATATATATATATATATATATATATATATATATATATATATATATATTTTTTTTTTTTTTTTTTTTTTTTTTTTCAGAAATCTATAGGACCCTTACTTGGACACATTACGGACCTTTAATGATGATTTTTCCCTTTGTTTGTATCCATTCTGCTTTAAAAGACCTGCCCTTTTCGCACCCACGCGCAGCCGCGTTAGGATCACTTGCCAAGATGTTCGTCCTACTGCTCCTAATCAATTTGAAAGTATGGCGGGAAATTGCTGACGTCATGACCTACATATGAAATGCACTCTGTTTTGGCCTCACAAGCCTATTGTCACTGTTACAGGCGCACTTAAAGTATTCTCAGTTTTGTAAATAGTTGACCAAGCATTGGAAAAATGAGCTTTTGCACCCAATATGTAAGTGTAAGTGTCTGGTGATATACGTCAGAATATAGAAAACATTTAACCTAAGGCAAGAAAAATAGCCCGGTTAGCTCAGTCGGTAGAGCATGGGACTCTTAATCCCAGGGTCGTGGGTTCGAGCCCCACATTGGGCGATGAAATATTTTCCATTTTTCAAATTTAATTTGTATATATTTTGTCTATATCACTTTGTGTACACTCATCACTGTGTAAAATGAATGTGAGGAGGAGAAGAAAGCCAAGAAATTGGTGATAAGGCAATTTTACCAATTTGTCAGGTAGTATTACATGTTCCATCTAATATAGTCATGATCCAGAAACCTAACCCCTGATGGGACTACTGTTCCTATTGTTCCTAAGTTATAGTGGTCTCTAGGACTTAGATTACTGATAATCTGATGGATTTAAAGACAGGGATGAATTGTATAGCACTAGCGTGTAACAAAATAACCAGAAACAACTTTTATCAATATGTCGCAGAAATCATTTTATTGTAAAGCAAATGTAGTACAAAAATATCATAAAATGTAGTATTTTCTTAAGAAGAAAAAAAAAAAACAAAGATAAGCTGAACATTCTATACAGGAAAAGGTTCTGATTTTAAAAAAATGCTTTCCCAGTACTCATTTAATCACATCTTTCTTTTACATAGGGAAAAAAACTTTACAGAAATTGAATGTAGGCCTATATCAAACTCATCAAGAAACTGTTTAGATTCGATAGCCACTTTTGAGTAAACGTTCATTATAGTAACGTTTCTAATCATGGAATAAACAAGATGACGTACATTTCACATTTGACAGATAAAGTCACATAACTAAAGCATGTACACACATGGACTTTTCAATGTCAACCATGAAAGATAAAATCGGGAGATCTACGGTCTTGTAGCATTTGATCTTCATTTTTTCACTTTCAAATTTTCGACTGGCTTTTTATTTGGCTTGTTTAATTTTTGCTTCTGTGCTCGTTCTGTATGCTATGCCTTTTTCAAATAAATTTTGAAAGAAAATTTTGGTGTTTCGCGGAGAAAGCAATTTTTCATAAAGAATCTGTTTTAGCTTGAACTACCTTTACTACCCTACTCATGAAGTATAAAATTCATATATTTTTTTGTAGAATACAACTCTCTCTCTGAAGTTCCTTTCATGGGTACATGTAGCTTCTTTTAACGCATGAAATAAAAACGCGGAGAAAACATGTATAATGCGTATTTGTCGGTCAAAATCTTAGCACCAGAGGAATGGCTTTGAAACGAGAAGTTTTTTGTAAAGCATTTCCCCGAGGAAAACCCTGCCTTAATCAGCAGCTAATTACAGGGGTCATACTAAAGTAGGATCTTCCTTTCTTGTTTCGTCCACATCGTCATCGTCGTCGTCCTCACTATCTAAATCTATCCCGTATTTCTCCATCGCTTTTTCAAATATATCACTGGTGCCGTCGTCATCGTCTATCTGGAGGGACGCAACAGAGAGTTTATCGACCTCTGGGTCGCCAAGGCCTAGTGTGTCCTTTTCATGGGTTTCGTCTGAAAATGTCAGAAAGTGATTTTACTCAAAATAAAAGTGCTGTGTGCGTTTGCCCACATATCTAGTGGAACATCAAAAAACGTAGCATCGCTATAAAACTAAAATACTTAATTACATAAACCAGTCATATGGTAACCGGTCATGAACGCAGTCTTTCTCTCCTATGTGCCTTACTTAATCCCCTCCCACCCCACCCTCAGGTTGCGGAGAAATAGTGAACTTACCTTCCGGCGTTGCCAGATGATTCGCCTCGTGCATCACTGACTTTATGTCTAATTTCTTGGTTTTCCTGTTACCTGCAAAATCATGACATTAAAGCGTTTAGTTGGTTTCTTTATTTGTTTTTGCCTTTTTACTTTTGTAAACATTACTAATATGTTCGTGGTGGTTTTTATCGTTTTTAATCATCCATTTTCTATTGTATTTATCCTTTTGTTTTGTTTGCCTCTACTTTAAGATTGAATCATTGATCTAAGTAGGCCTAAGTTTTTATTAGCCTCCATTTATGCAAAGGGCGATAGAAGGTGGCATTTAACTTGGACAATAAATATTGGATTATCTCAAATAACAGAAATAGGTAACTGGAAGCTACGGAAATGAAGTACCTAAGAAGATTGTTGAGAATATCCTGAACAGAAAGAAAGACCAATAAAGAAGTGTCACAACCTTGCATGTGTACAACGATCACTGATGAAAACAATTAGAAAAAGTCAAATGAAATCTCTGGGCCATACCATCAAATAGAAAAACTATTAAAACTAATAAAAAGTAGAGGAAGACAAAAAAAAAACAGCATATATTGACAGCCTTAATAGTTATGTATCAACTCAACGATTGTCCAACTCATCCAAGTGACTGAAAATAGGGAAAACTGGAGTTCCATTATCGTCGATGCCTGCACCGAGCCTGACACTAGAAGAAGAAGAAAAAAAAGAAGAAGAAGAAACATTTGGCTCAAACTTATCAACATTAATTTTGAAACTTACCATGTTCATCAATTTCGTCCACTGTTACGACATCCACCCCTTCCATTTTGGGAACCTTCGCTTTCTGGTCCCATGATGGACCAAAATGAATGTCAAACATTTTCTTGAACCTGTTCATATTCTTCACTTGGTTGACTCCCTTTTTAAACTTATTTAGAGGGATATAGACAGACTTTTTGCGCTTCAGTTTCATTTGATTGCCTTGGACTTTATGGAGATCTTCTGGAAGACCGTATTCATACCGAGTCTCTTTCTCAACTTGAAGCACCCGACTAGTGACATACTGGCTCATAAAGCGTTGTTTTTGTTCTTTTTCAAACCTCTCTCGCACTCTCTTTAATTCCTTTTGCTGTCTTGCCCTTGTTTGGCGTTTCATTTGTTCTTGTTTCTCTACAGACTTGTTGTGCTGTATGACCGCGTCCATTTGGACCTTCGATAAACGCTTAAAGAATTCTCGTTTCCTTTGCTTTTTGTGAATTTCTGTTTGTGTCCCGTATACGCTGGTTATCTCTCGGTATTTCGTGGTTTCATTTGGTGTTAAAACGTAATCTGTAGATCTCCTCCACGGAGGAATTTTTCGAATCAGAATTTCTTTTTTCGAAGGGCGCGTCTCTGACTTAGATGTGTCTAATAGTCGACGAGTTTCAGCAACATAAATAGATTTGCTTCTTTGATATTCGACAGGCAATTCTTCAACCTTTGTCTTCAATGTAAAAGTTGTTTTGTTTCGAGTGAATTCTCTCTTTAACGTTTGAACGTTCCCGTCGGGCTTTTTCGTAGTCCCGTGTTCAGCAAATTTCTCTGAGGTAACTGTAACGGACGGTTGTTTAGTTGTGTCCCTGGTTTGACTAGATTGCGACTGAGCTTTGTGGGCACTTCCTACATTGTTATTTACATCTTTACCAGTCGAAGCACCAGATCGGGTTCTAACGCCGTTTTCAGTGTTTGCGATTTCCTGAGTCGCCTTTGAACCTTCGTCGTGTTTAGTATTGTTACGTAAAATTCCTTGCGGTTTGGCATGGGCTTGTTGACTAGAATCACTTGTTGCGACGCTTTTTGTGTCCGACCTGTAAAGAAAACACAACTTAAAATCATGAAGTTGATAAGCTATTAGAACTTCTTCAATAGTTTATCTAAGGCCTACTAATTTTCAAACCAAAAAAGTTGAGCAAAGTGTAATCAGCAGTCAGATTTGCATCCTTTTAAACATAACCGACTTTACAAAAATTATAAAAACATAAAACCGAGAAACGTAAAATCTTACTTGTTTTGGTGTTGAGACCTCGGTGAAATATCTGCTCTATTATGGGCCCAACTGCTGGCAAATTTCTTAGATTTAACAAATTGCGCATCCTTATCTCTTGTTGATTTACCTGCATAACCTGCGAAGAAAACATAACATAGTTTTGTTAATGAAAAATACCCATAATGCCTTACTTCATCAATCTCATAGTGCCCAGATTTATTGACGGCACGCAACCAATTCTGCTTCGTAACAATTTACATAAGTATGCAGTGTATGATTTTATTCAATATCGGCATCAGTGTCGCAATAGCTTTTCCTGGCTTGTATATAGACCTACAGTATTAATAATTTCATTTACTTCATTCTATTTATTTATTTTGCATTTTTCATTGATCACCATTATTCTCTTTTATTTCTTATGTCAGATTTATCTATTTATTTCATCTCTTTTTTATTTGTAGTAGAAATAGGTTTTCCTGAAATAGAAAACGGAAGAGACACCCGCCGTTGACTCTATAGTAAACCACTATACTGATTTGGCAGGCAAAGGTAAACCTAAATGTTTCTCAACGAAAACGCTCTTACATATCCAGCGTTAGCGTTAGTAACATATCCACAAACAAACTCATTCCCTAAAAGCTAAGCTACATTTTGATCACTGTATGCGACTCTTACTGGACGTCTTTTAAGTGCAGAAATAGAGACATATTATGTTCTCAATACCATTGCTCATAATTCTTTTGTACGCTTGATTTGCCAGAAGCAATATATGAAAGAAAGTTTATACCGGTGCGAGGTATTTAAATAACATTCATTTTATTCAAAGTTAAATAAGGGATTAAAAGGTTACCTTAAACTGTGTCAATAAAATATGTTTACTACATAGGTGGACCGAATTGCGAAATAATAGAAGGTGTGCCACACATAGCACATTGAATTTAACGGATTATCCAAACTCCGACAAAAACGAAAAGCCATATCATGTTTGGTTTACCCATAGAAAGCACTCAGTGGAATCTTAACAGGGAAATCTACTTGCAGCTTATCCCGATTGATTTCGCAATGGCTTTAGATTATACAGCTGTTTAGCTATGGAAGTTGAGGAGAATTCATCAGGTTTTTTTAATATAAAAATTTGTACCTGATCACTAACAGGAGACTTCTAAGATATGGAAGTCAAATTTTAGATAAAAAAAAACTCGCAGAGGTACACGTATGGTCTTGTTTAAGTGGTGCAAGACTATGGCAATATTTTTCGATTTAAATAGGATAACTGATACATGAGCTTAAGTTTTGAAAAGAATAAACAGAGAAAAAGACAAGAGGGAGAATTGAGGTGAAGGTATATTTACCGTCTCTGTGTCCCCGTGAAGTGTGTGTCTCCTGGCTATTAGGATCTGCGCCACCGTTCACCAGGTTGTTAATCTTGGGGAGAGCTCGGGTAGGGGAGGTCTGCTTCTTGCTTGGAGCCGAAGATACATTGCGAGCACTAGTTTCGACCACTGGGAATAAAATATTTCATTCTATTATTATTATTATTATTATTATTATTATTATTATTAAATTTGCAACCCTAGGGTTGGACAAATACATTCTTTGAATCATAGGTGAAAAAAGTTAGTAATGAATAAAAAAAGAATGTTAAAAGATTTAAAATAAAATAACTAAAATGCAAGGTCAAAGATAAAATAAAACTTCCATCGCTCACTGTTATCGATAAATTATGACTAGTAACGTAAACGTTATTTGAAAGTATGAAAAAACGTTGATGGATAGGAAATAACAAAGATCGCGTTAAAAAAGGCTACACAAGCAAATAAATCGCACGTGAAAAGTGAAAAAAATATGAAAATAGGATGTTTAACAACGAAAAAAGATAAAGATAAAAATGAAGGGGAGGGGATGAAAGATTACAGAAGCAGGAACAGATGGACATATACAGGGAAAATGTTATATATGGAAAGCCTTTAGGCTTTGTAAATGAATGTAACTTGCATTTTTGACTTCTGGTTAACGGTAGGGAACTTGTTCGAGTTCCGCTGTTGGTGGCCTCTCTCTGTAGTACGTCCCGATTTGCTACAAGTCCGCGCGAGTTTAGGTCTGCTCGAGGCAGAGATTCTTGATTGTTGCTCTTTCTTCCGTATCTATAAGGAAAAAATAAACAATAGAGATATCTTTTTTGTTATATCATGTAAACTCTGGAAAGTTTCTTCGTGCAAACCTGGAAGGTTTCTTCATGTAAAATCTGAAATATGAAATAAAATTGTATCGTTCAATTTCTGAAATGAGATCGTCTACTTTTTATGTACATGAAAAGATATTGCAGGCATTATCACTGTAGAAATGTACGCGTATAAATATAAGGTGGAGCAAATATCATTTACTGAGAATTGCGTGTTGTAAAATGCAGGGTCACGAAATCTCACCTCCAACAGACGAAATCGCATGCATAATTTAACTACGATCGTATGTTGCACACAGTATAACAACGTAATTTAAGCTGGATACTTCAGTAACCTGTGACTTTCACAGTCCCCGTATACCACATGTTACTTTTCACAAAAAGCAGACGTTTATACAAACTAATGTTCTATGGAAAATGCCCCTCACTCTGCTTCTTCTAAAAGAGTATGGCAAAGACATCTACGCTTGTTCAAAAACGTTCTTAATTTTTAGTCAACACCATGATTATAGTTTCAGATCGTCTGAAAATGGTGGCATTAATTTTGTGCTGAAATCTGAAAATCAAACTGATTAAAACTATTCATTAAATTATGCCTGTTCGTTTTGTAAGTTTACGTACATTTCTCGGGCAGCAGATAAACAACGGCTTAGAAGCAGCTGACTTGGGGTAAAACTGGAAACATCAGAGCTAAAGATTGAACTACTCATACTACTCCACGATGCCGCACTGGAAGGCATTTTTCGACGTCCAACCGGTAGTCCGTGAACGGGAATCTGGTCACTTTTCTGAATTGTTATCCGTTTAGGCGCCGCCTCATGCTCTAAGGTCAAACTGACCACCTTTTTGTGCCCCTCCTTAATATTTTTTCTCTCATCATAATGACTCTTGCTCAATATCTTCTAAAAGCTGTTTTAACAAATTGACACTTATGCTGACTGTAATCCAACGTTTTTGTCCGTGTAATTTCGTTTCCTTCTATCACATGTGTGTTGGAAGGTATTTTTCTCATGGAATATTTGCCCTCTGACACGGCCTATCACGTGACAGAGTTCGTATTTCTAGCTGATGTCACCTGGGAGACAACAGTCACCATAGTAACAAGCTAATAAACACAGGCGCTTAAGAACAAGTCTACTGTTGTGTATCACCATTAACAAAGGGCGGTGTTTACTATTTTTACATATGAGTGTAACCTCTCTGGTCTTAAATGGGCCTCTTGCTTGTAAAGGAAATATTATCAACAAAGAACGTTTCGACCCTAATTGTAAATCTGAATGCAGCTTTGTCACATTGACGAATCGGGGCAAACTGGCGGCTAGAATTGCATTTCAGTAGGTGTAATTTACCTTTCAAAGTGTTGCTTTTCGGTTCTTTGTTAAAGAGATGATTTTATGTAATCAGTTTTCTCGATTTGCGGATATCAAAATACAGAGTCACAGCTGGAGTAAATAGTTTAATATTTATATTGAAATATTATAATAAGAATATATGCATAAAATTTGAGCAATTCAAAAGCCATCTCCCGCTATTTTTAATTTTACTTCGTATGGCAATGTACGCATATTTTTCATCCAAAATAAAATAGTTGTCAAATCATAATGATCAAATACAAAGACCAGGTTGTTTTATTATGTGAATCTCCAATGTCAAAAACGACATGACCTCAAAGGGATAGAAAGGTGCTGATGACTTTTTTGTTATTTGCACGCACAGAAAGTACCTTGAACATTTTTTTCTTATAGGTCCTGTTATTCTGTTTGATTATTCAACAAATTACACAAATACGGTAAAATATGAACTGATAACCGAACTTTTGATCGCTTGCGAACGATTGATTCGGGCCAATGTAATGCGGTGGACAATGCGCAATGCGTTTGTTGCGACGGTCCTGGCAGCCAAGCGATTTTCTCTAAAACCAAATCAATTTTCTTTTTTATACGGCGCTTGGCATTCTTTTTTTATACTTTGCAAATACATGGTTATGCGTTTCTTTGAGAATCATTTTAGTTAAAAAAAAAAGAGCTTTCTTATTTTGGATGGCTTATAAAATGCAACAGAAACTAAATATGAGATAGTATGTTACCCCAAAAATAAAGTATAGCTCCTATCTATGAGAGCTTTATTCTCTACATCTCATAATCAGAAAAAAGAAATTGGGAAAATCATATCCATATCTTGTTTCAATTATATATAAGCTGAGTTCACTCCGACACATCCAAAAAAAAAATATAACCATAAATAACGTGATCAGAGCATCACACACGTATCATCGACTAGAAACAGTCATATTTTTTCCCATACATATGCCATAAACCCATAAGCACTGCCTAGTACTATTTCCAAAAACGGAAAGCGTACTGATGCAACCATTACTTCCCAAAGTGCTAACAACTTCAATGATGCATAGTTATTGCAATACCAAACATGGGGGAAACTGCCTGTCCGACAGGTGGTGACTGCCTGAAACGTCAGAGGACCTGCAAGATTTTTGATATCGCAGGTCTTCTGGATTGGCAAGATCTGTGACAATACAATACATAAAAATAAATCACATGCAAAAGTAGACTAACGGGAATAAAATACTTAGTTCAGACCAGCACAGAATTGGGAGGACCTGCAGATTTCTTGTAGTGCAGGTCCTGGTTTCCACGTCTCCAATTTTTCCCCATGGCTGTTCAATACAATGAGCAGTAGCACTTGTACGCAACAAAGCATGGAACAGGTCCATAAAAACTGTAAATTTAAATTCCTTTAACTGTAGCTAAGAACGATATGGTTTTAATTTTTGAAAAGTCAATTTCAGCTCTCTATAATCTACTTCCGATGTCGACACTTCCGATGTTTTATTATCAGTTTTATTACACACCCTTTCAGAGAAAGAAGTATGATATTGTTCCAGATCATTACATTTCACCGCTAAGCAGACCACGCGTAGGGGACAATCTACAAATTCAAGATATTCAATTATAGATGCTTTTCTAGAACAAGTCGAGCGTATTATTAAGATAAACTTTGAGCAAATGCTTCATAATACAGAGAAAACAAGGCTCTTGTTAACAGAGAGTACATTGTACGCTAGGGGTGTATTAGCGACAAAGCTGGTTTACGTAATACCGACTGTCGTTATGGTGTTATCATGTTCATAATACGATATACATGGTTAATATTAAACAGGGAATTTCAATTTCTGTTTTCTGCAGATCAAATTGAAAATGATTATTTTAAAATCCTATCCTGGGGGTACGGTGTTCATATCCTATAAGAATTGGATTTAGAGTGAAGGGGAAATCTAAAGGCATGTCTGCGTATGTCTGCGTTCATGGGTCAGATTTCTTAACCCACTGTAGTGTATAAGTCAGTGAATATTAAGATCTCTTTGTTTTCTATTATCACAGATTGTCACGTAGATACGAAGACTGCCGTTATATTTACATGGTAACCAAATGTTATAAATTCCGTATTATCGAAACTTATTCAAAGTGAAAATAATTTTGAGAGTAACTGCATATTCAGTAATTTAATCAAAATGAGCTCAATTTCGACAGCAAAACGGATGGAAAAATATCTAGTTTGACGAATGGGTGTATATGAATAAAAAGAAGATATATACGTCTAAAAAAGAGCATATTACCATCATCAGCACAACTTTATGTGCATGGTTGGACATGTGCATGGTTAGACACCCATTTCAGACACATTGGGAAATCGTTAGGGTTCGCTACAGGCTTGAGAGCATGCTTGTAGATATAAAAAAAACCCATCGAATACGGCGTATTGTGTTGAAAATAATATTTCTGAAAACCTTTTATTCAGAGTTTTCACTTACCCTGATTCTTTTTTCGGTGATTGATTATCATACGCTTGAGCATGGATTTGAGGAAGGCGGAAATCACCCTCGTCTTCTTCCTCACTTCCTCTTCTACGCGGTCTCTTAGCCATAATAAACGTCCTGGATAGTCCCTATTTATCTATTTCTGGCATAATTCACTCAGTATTGTTGGGTCAGATGTTGCCGTCAGCGAGAAACGTATCTTCAAGGAGTTAATCGGTATTTGATATAGCTCTCCACTTAAGATACACCTTTCAATGCAGTTTGGGTTCAGTTAATCCATAGCATGTGCAAACACTTCTGGACACACATACACGTGTGTATAGTTGCTATGTGACCTGCGTCCAAAACAAAGGTCACCTTCAGGTGTACCGCCTGAGTGATTAAGTCACCTGTAAAGAGATTTCACCGGTTCTCGCTTCTTACTCGCTGTCATCTGTAAATATTCTCGCCGCCTTAACGCGTAGTAGCGACTCTTGAGTAAAGAGCACAAATTCTGAGCAAATCTTTAAGAAAGATGGCCGCGCTGTTTATCTCTCATCTGTTCAAACTTTTTATTCGTTGCCACCCGCTTTAAGTTAACCTTGTTTTGGTGTTTATAAAGGAAGCTTATTGTCCTTCTCAAAACAGACATTTGATTCGTTTGAGCCCTTGACTGCGAGGGAACAAAGGAGGGTAAAGGCGTGCCGAAAATTTTACTAAAAAATATAACACAGTGTCCATTTTCTTTTAACATTCCATTAAATATTTACTGTTATGAAAAAGTAAAAAATTAAAACACTTTAGACAACGGATTGAAAGAAAGCGATTTAAAAAGAAACGGTAGTTTTTATCCTTCTCTCCCTAAGGAAGCGCGTTCTTGTCGTAAATTGAAAGGATATAACAGCGTTGTTGGCTCCTCTGTGAATGCACCCATTCTATTTGTAACAAAAACAGACGGAACAACAACGGTGTACAGTATCAAAGTACACATTTTAGAAAACTATCGGTGTGTAAAATAACAAGATAATGTCAACCCTGAATGAAACATTACGTGTGACCTGCAACTGTGGATTTTCTAGCTTGATTGCAAAATGAGTTGATATGAGGGAAGGGGCCAAAGGTGGTTGCAGGTAGGGGGTATTTCAATGGTTTGATACAATGGCCTTCGGTCAGTCGTCTCAAAAAGAAAAGGGGGAATTTCTGTTGTTTTCCACTCTCCCCCTACCTACAGACGTCCCAACAGCACACATCCATATTAGTTTTAATATTATATTGTTTATGGGACTTAAGCAATGCGGATTTTTATTTATTGTTTTTAAAAGTTGCTTCTCAACCTAAGTAAAGGATTAGTTTCATTATTAAAGCAAATTATTCTCTTTTTTACTTTTAAAGATGAAACACCAAAAACTACCAGTGTCCTTGCAGTCATACAACTTGCTGTGTTAACTAGCTGTGCTCACTACCATTGCCTTTACCATAAAATAACAAAAACGCTTAGAAAGTGCCCTCAGCTAATCGGTATGCATCATCCTTGCAAACCTATGATTGACACAATTCTTGTTTTCATTAGAAATTATTGTTAAGCACACCAAAATTACTCTCATCTTAGATTAATGAATTGTTAGTTTCTGAAAAACATGTTTAAGAAAAAAATATTTAAAAATCGTCCAGTGACTATCGTTATGTGCAATTTTCAAATAAAACTGTTCATCACTCAATTGACTTGAAACTTATGTACCCTTTTTTATGAATCCACTCTTTATCTTTTGTCTTAGTCGATTGAATGATTCTACGCATTAGTGGCATCTCTTCCTGTTAAAGCTGAACTTTTAGTACGGTCTTTAATTTCATTTTGCCTACTTAAAAGGAGTGCAATATGCCTGTGAGATACGAGTACTATTCTCTATAAAGAAAGTATGTAAACTTACTACTAAAATTCTAAACTTCTGTTTGATTTGTTAAAAATAGACTACCAAGATCATTGTCCATTCAGTACACATTGTCCGTTAGTGCTTAACAATTGAACATTTAACCCTCAAAGCATGTTTTCTAACAAAATAATATCTTTGAGTCTTCTAATGTATTTTCTACAATACTCCGGTCGCTTACAGAACAATGGTTTGATCATAAATAACAACTATATGCTTGTCAATCTGACCGTAAAACGTGAATCCAATGCAATGTTTACCAAGTACATCATTGTTGTAAATAAACTAAGAACCTCTTCCTTCTGCCCAAGCTCTAGGCCAATAAAAACCACAAAGGAAGACGATCGTTTTACACCATAAGAAAAATAATGTTATGGAATTTACCATAACTTTTTTCTTAGCTTATGTACGTGATTATTTACTCAACTTTTGTCTGCATGTCCATAAAACGCATGTTACGAGTACAGTTAAGGTAATACAGCTCTGATCTATGGATCCATAAAAAGCAAAACTTAATGATTGCCTAGAGATTAGCTGACATTTTGACGTCTCGGTAAACGAAACCGGGTAGATAAAAAAACGCATCATCGTTATTATCCACATAATTCATCAAAGATTCAAATAATATATATATATATATATATATATATATATATATATATATATATATATATATATACTGTCTTTGTACTGACTCAATAGCATTTATAATATCCATGTTAAAAAGTGCTAAAATCACAACCTAATCACGAGATGCTGCAATCCAAAATTACGGAGTTTTCTCCTGTAATTTCTTATAAAAGGTTATTTTATCGTTGTTCTACACAGCCATCTCAGTTTGTCTTTTTACTATAATCCATTCCTTGGCAACTACTATACATGTACATGTATCTTTATCCCTCTACAGCCCCGGTGGTCGTGAAGCAAATCCTGCTATATATCTGGTAACTATTTACTATTTTGAAAAATTAAAATATTTAAAAATATGAAATATTAAGTCCAATAGATACTTATATCGACTTTGTTTTTAAATATTCCAAGTATAAAAAAGTATAAAGTATAAAAACATGGTAGATTGCTTATAATCAACTAAACATGTGGTGATTCATTATTTTCCCTTATTCTTGTCAAATGTATCATATATATATGAATTTGAATTTGGACATAGTAATGTTGCAGGACGAATTAATGCTAGAAATTATTCTTAAGTTTTACACCAACATATTTGCAGGTGTCCTCAAATCAATTTTGATTAATATTATCACGCAGAAGTGTTCAAACAACTTCCAATGAAAATCAGTTGTGAACAAACAGTACTTTAACCTATTCAGCCACATATAGTTGAAGTGTAATTTGAAGATGTTTTTGATCTCCTAGGTAAAGGTGGTGAAAGGCACGAGATTAGTATGCCTAGTTCAAGCTGTCGGTTGTATTTGTCAAAGTCAACTTTAGGACAGTAATCCGTCTCAAACACCGCCGAGGAAAACTAGCTTTTTAATGGGTGAGCAGAGCAGCTGACACGGTAAGAATCTTTTTCAATTAAGTTCAGGCATGCCTCTTTGTACATCATTTGTGCCACTTCGGCAACGTTTCATTGAACCTTTCATGATAATATCTATGAAAGGCCATTAATTTATTACGTGAAATCTGACTTATCTCAACAATATCATCTAGTCCTTACAGCTGCAACTTTTATAAATAGCAAGGACTACTATTGATTAAAACAACAACGTTAAACATCCGGGAAATAAATGAATAAAGGTTTTTACCAAGGTGTTTCCATAAAATGGGCGTTCAAAATTTCAAGCGATTATTATACTGTTTAAGTGAATTTTAGGTTACAACACATTCAAAAACAAACGACTCGCATTTCAATCACACCAGTTACTTTATCGCATTTTTCTCTGTCTGTCATTTGCATAGTCTATGTGTAGCCAATATGGCCCATGACCACACTTCATCTATGAGGAAAATTGCAAAAATATGCAAAAGCAGTAAAATTGCCCATAAGGCTCTATATAGGAATCAAGACCACAGTTCAAATCACCATAGCAACAAAACTAACATGGGTACCTACATTTTTTAACAAATCTTAATATGGATATTATAGTGTCAACTATGTATGTAAAAAATTAAAAGGATAACTACTCTTTATATGAAATTCAAAACTACACAATAAATGCAATCTAAATAACACACAGAAATATAATAAATTTCATTTTACCACCAAAACGGCAGTTATCGCAATTATTCTGAAATCTGTGCTAGCCATCGGACCATTGGACCTTCAACGATGGCTACCCTCCGTCACAATCTTTTAAGAGATAATTACCAAAAACATTTTATTTAAAAAAAACAATCGACGAGGTTTAAATGTCGGAACGTATTCATTAACCATTGGTAAGTATGAAAAAAAATCGTCGTTTACCCCAGGCTAATCCGGTGTAGGGCACTTTGTCCGCCAAAGTAAAGAGTTGATATGCCTTTAAGAAAATTCTATCACACAGATATATCATAAGGACATTACCTTACATATTTTCATTAAGAAAAACTGCAACCTGTAATGCCATCAGAACTGTGACAGGGGCGAGTACCTTTAAAATCCATTTACAACAAAGATATGCAGGACAAGTAACCATTTACACTGTCTGTTTGTTTGTCTGTCTGTCTGTCTGTCTGTCTGTGCATCTCTCGTCCGCTCCTTTATCTCTTCCCTTGCTTTATTGCATGAAGTGCAGTCAGCTCAACTCCTTAATGTAAATATTGCCTATAAAATCTCTTATAGTTAGCGTTCAAATCATGTAATTATATTGTCCCAAAAACAAGTTTCACTCAATACCCACCGATTCTTTTCGTTTTGCTTTTTCACCAAAGATTCCGTCTCCTCATCCGATTCCCCATCAGACTCGTGGATCAAAAAAGTAACTTTGTTCCTTATTGTTGGTAATTTAGTCCCTTCCTTATCTGCCATTTTAAATTCTCCATTGTCTCATTGCATCTAATATTTAATACCGTTTTGCTGAGTAGATATCTTCGGTAATTTTTGATTCGATCTCAAATTGTTTTACATTAATTTATACGAATGTCACCCATCATGCGCAGCCATTACCTGACTCAAAATTTGTGCGGGACAGTGCTCCTTAGTAACGGGGCATTAGGAGGATCGTAGTCTAGTCCACGACCCATCAACAAACCACCTGTATGAAACGTGAGCCCTCCAGACGCACACCTACCCAATGCTATTATTTATGTAGCTGTACACATCTGGTGTTAAATTAACCGTATGAGCTTAAAAGCAGTTCAGGTAGTTCGAAATAAGGGGGGGGTCTTGCACAAAGAATGTCTGTATACTGAATTTCAGGTTGATGTTTTTTATTGTAGGCGATAATTTTTGCTTGGCTGTTTTTTCCCGTTTAACATCTGGATAAAAAGATAAAAAGAGAACGCCTCGCTTTTTAGGACACGCTAACAGGTAAAAAAGGTATTTCCACACCCAATCCCCAAAAAGATGTGCCCTCACGTTTCTTTATTTTGCACTCCTTTAACATGACGTGTTTATATTTCGTATAATAAAGATACAAAACGCAATGCAAATATGAGACGGTAAATAAATTTAAGATTATTAATATAATAAATCAGCCCTTGGCCAAGTAGAATGCAAATAATAATACTATGCAACACACTAAGTATTTATTTAACGAGTTACATCATTGCAAGAAACTACTTTGAAGGCGTTGAAAATTGAAAAGAAACAACAAAACAGGTGGATTATTACTACCAGAGGTTATATGAAGAGGTTTTGCACTAACAGTCCAGTTCCAGTTTTAAGTAAATGAAATTTATCCTAAGCAGTATTTTAGTTCGCTTTGTATTTGCACAATCCGCGTAATCAAAGTTAAGACGAATAATCTTATGGCAAACAGAGAAGCCTCAAAGGCAAATGCAGGGGCTTAACGAGTGTGCTCGACTAATTTGGATAACTCACCTACAGCAATTCCATATACAATGACATCGCTACGAGTAGACGATTTTGATCCTACTCTCAATAAATGGGCAACGTTCAAAAAAAAAATAAAAAAAAATAAAGTATACGACAAGACATCGCTTAAATATAACATATACGGCACAATTCGAATTTTGTGCTTGTCTGTGATGTAAAAATCAACAACAAGGTAACCTGACACAAATATAACAACGTTCGGGTATATGCCTCCAGAGTAGAAATCAACCGAAACCTGTTTTGATAAAGGGGGATTGATAAGACAATGTTTGATTAAAATATTGATTAAATTCAGACAATGTATGACATTTTTCCCTGAGCATGTATTCACAACCGTACACACTAAAACACACACACACACACACACACACACACACACAGAGAGAGAGAGAGAGAGAGAGAGATGAACGCAACAATTAATCATTACATATCATTACCTAGACTGTGTTAACACTCTTCCAGATACAAAACTGCTAGCCAGCGTCTTAGGAAGGACTGGGACCCTCTCAGAGGTGGAATCAACGACAACAGTTTGTGAATACACCCTAGACAAAAATGGCAAAGTTTCCTGTGTCTTAGGGCGGCGGGACTCCGAACGTAACCTCATTCTGCCGTCAAAAAAAGTACATGCTACAGAATCCACACAATTACTTTACAACTTTAAAGGTATTCTTATGTGGAATGATATTTATGTCCCATCCTTCTTTATAAGAGATTTCTTCTTGAAGGTTTGATCGCCGTCTGTTATTCCGAATGGTTCTTCTTATGCTTGTGTTTTGGTACGCGCCAAGATGAGTTTTTAAATCTGTGCTTTCTAGATGTCTGCTGTCAGTTCTGTCAATTCGTTGTTATCCTACCTTCCAACTGTCTAGTTTCGAAATTTCCAATTTTAGGTCAGGTTGAAATCAACAAAGTAGTTATTTATCGGTTGCGACGAACGCTGGCACAGTTTTTGACTAAATAAGATACGTGCCTTCGCATAAAGAGATAGCAGCATGTTGCTAATTCAACCCACGGCTTTTCAGGCATCCTATGTATAACATCCACCATCCGTTGGGAGTTGCTGCTAAATAATAAGTTACTCAATAAATATGGATAGCGTTAAATGGATAGTCGTCTTTTGCATGACAGCCAATGAACATGACAAATGTGCCTCGACAAACTGTATCCCATAAGAATTGCAAATCCTATAATCTCACCTTCAGTGTTGACCACGATAGTGCAAGGTATTACTTTCGCGCTGATGGCTACGACAACAAATTGACCAGATCACTAACAATATTAAAATAACATTTGACCATTTTACCGGTGTAATTAAATTAAATATTGTTTTGGGGTTGGTCGCTGGGTGACCAGAGCGAGATTCTTTGCGTGACACCCTTATGGTAACGGTGATGGTACAGCTATGTAGACATAGAAAGACAAACATAGGCGGTGCTTGATTAACCTGAGGAAAGGCTATCCCTCTCTAAGTCAACACAAGCTGTTATCATTATCAATATCCACCTTGCTATGTTATCATTGTCCACAGACTGGAAACATTTAGATGCAACTGTTCTAGTGCTCCACACATGGCAAGATATGTGTGACTTACGTCTTTTTACAAACGTCTACGTCATCGTGTGATTCTACATATGGTATAATTTTTCGTGTTTGAAACGACCCTAAATACGGCGTGCTAATGGAGCAGTAAGATTTAGGGAGCCGAATGCATCGAAAAGGGTGCAGCATTCTCAGACAACATGCGACTGTTCCACTGCAGACTTTTCTATGGCAATAGACAAAATACTAGTTTCGGGCTGCTTAATGCGACATGTAATGCAAGAAGGCAGTCTATTGAAAATGTCGAGGAGAATTAAAAGCCTGAAAGCTCAAAATAGAATAAAAAACCATGTCGTTGTTCGTGTGTACATTTGGTGGCGTGTCTTGTAACTTGGTGATGAAAATAACAGGGAAACATGCGACACCGATTTCTATAAATATGTCACACTCAAACAAGTAATTAATGAAATACACCAAAAAAATTTAGATCCTGTAAATTACAAAACGTGCCTAGAGTTGTAAATAGGAGACTCCGTGAACGCTTTTTTTCTTGCAAAGATTGAAGAAGAAAAGCTTTTCTTCTATTCCATGATATTTGATACATTAATCCCCAAGCATTAAGGATACGTATACACTAATCGCGCATCAAAATGAATATGCCAGCATCACATTCCTGCGGCCGATTCTGTTATAATTGCACTAAAATCTAATCCATATTCAAAGAGGAGACCGTTACAAGACTGTTATAAATGATAAGATGACAAGAAAAATTTCTCCTGTGGTGCATAGATGGGAGATGGATGAGTTATCAGCATTTTGATATGTCTTTGTTTGTTTGAAGTGTCTTTAAGGTATCTGGTGAGGCTATCAGCGGGATTGTGAATATAGTGATGAATTGACAGGAGTAATCCTCCATTGCGACGACCTGATATTGACAACTTGCAAAAAAAAAAATCAAATACAGAGCAAGAGCCCGGCAACCAGTGGTGAATGATCAAGAGTGCTTTATAAGTACAGAGCTCCAATCAGCTGTCACTTCTACAATAGATACACTAAGTATTATGATTTACTTTTTTTTTTGCCATGCACAAAAATATTGATCCGCACGTCTGATAGGCTACATTGCATTTTCAACTTTGATACAGTGACCCTTAAAAGTCCCATGCGGAATTGGTATAACTTGAGGCAACAGCCTCATTTCATTGAACGCAAAGTGGCTGAGGAAACTAGCCATTATTTGGTATGTGTGTAAGAACTTGACTAGAACTCCTAGTCAAGTGTCTCGCCTATACCCAGGTATTCACAGACATCTCGCAACAGGTACTGGAAAATGGGCCTATAAACTTCCAAATTCTAATTTATTTTTAAATATCATTCTTACTTAATTTTGATGCACATAGATTTCTTACATAGAAATACATGTAGAAACCTCAAAAAGCAGACGCAGAAAATAAGTAACTTACTGAAATAGAAAAAGAGAAAAAGAAACAGACGTGATCACGAGCCTTAAAACTGAGTTAATTTATTTATTCATTGCAATTCTAATACATTCGAATACGAACAATGCTTATAACCATTAACTACAGCTGGCAGTGCTAGTCTGGTAAATCACTGTTGTGATAAAAATATGAATAAAATAGTACTATATAATAATTAAAAATGTCATCTCATAATCATATATAAATCACCATATTTAAATGTTTCAATATCTAAAGGCACTAATGTTCTACACACACGTTGAGCTAAAAATTGATGGAATCTAAGTAAAATGTTACTGTAAGTATTTTAGATGGATAAAAATTACAAAACATTTTTGATAAAAAAACAACTTCATGATGACAAGCCTCGGATTTAAGATAATTTGTAACTAGTTTCCGTGAAGCAAGTTACTATAATTATAGTGCTTCCGATATTATTGATCACCAATGGCCGAAGGTACCGTCAATCTCCATGTTAAAAAGGCCTCGTATCCAGCAAAACGGTTAACATCTTTTTCTAACTTTCTAGAAGATGTAACTTATCAGCTGATAAAAGAATACCATTCATTCAGTCTCTTCTTACTGTTTTCTGATTTTTTTTTCTTTTACAATTCCTCATCCTTAGTATCTGAAACAAGGCAGCAAAGCTGTCAAATGTACAGACAAAAAACAGAAAAAAAAAGCGCAGGAAATAGGATACTGTCAATTTTGATGCATTAATGTATTATGCTTACTGTAACTGCATAGCCAACATCAAATTCTAATTGTGCATAACATTGAATTAGGATGAAAGTAAAATGTGTAACAAGCATTAGACTGAGTTCCCATACCTAGATCAATCTAACAGGATCAATCCAACTCCAAGGGGTTTCTCACTAAATTGCTTTCAGTTTAAGCGGCTTAGGATTCTGGCATGCCAGTTTCAGTAGGCGTGACAGACAGCTAAGCCACTTACATTGATTGCAATTTAGCGAGAATTCCCTTGGAGATACATCGATCCACAGTTAGCGTGATAGGGTCTGGAAATAGTCCCTAAGGCTTGAGGCTGATAAGAGTTAAACTTTGGAAATGCCAGAATGAGATAAAGTGAAAATTTCTTAAACTCATTGCTTAAACTCAATTAAAAAAAAAATATATATATATATATATATATATATATATATATATATATATATATATATATATATATATAATCATACTTGTAAGTTAAAAAAATACAGAAAGTGTTACAAAGTTACAGTACAGGGCTCCTGGTCGATGGGAGTGATAAGTCACATCTTGAAAATGCCAGTTTGAAAAATTAAAAATTAAAGAAAAAATTACAAAAAATATTCCACTAAAGCTGCCATTCAGTCTAGCTGCATAACCATGATATGAATCATCCAACTTCAGTTTAAACAGTGTAAACAAGTCACAGAAATATAATATATTTTGTTTTACCACAAAAAGGGCAGTCATAGCTATTATTCTGATATCTGAACTTGTCATCAGACCATGTGACCTCCATAGGTGGCTATACTTTGTAATAATTTCTTAAGAGATTTTAACAAAAAAAACTTTTTAGAAAAGAATTATTTGCCAAAAAAGAACAGTTATTATCCCTTTAACTGTAAAAAGTCAAGTTGCAAATATTGCACAACAGGTAGTATCAATAAAAGTGAACTGTTACATACCCTTTGGAGTTATAAGTCCCACACTGAAAATGCCAGTAGGTAAAAGATAAAAAATTCAAAAATATATACAACAGAATAACATGGTCAATAAGATTACAGTTTCAGGACCATATGTGAGAGTTCAAATTCACATAATGAAAATCCCTATATGTGAAAAATGATGACAGTGCATAAAATAATATTACACAATGTTTAAAGACATAAAAACCAGCACAACTGCTAATGTGGAAAAACAAAATACACAGCGCTTCTGGTGGATGACAGTTGAAAGTGTTATCTTGAAGATGCTAGTGTTTGAAAAAAAAAATTAAAAGAAAATGTAAAATAAAACATAACAAATAATACCAATAAAGCTGCTATTCAAACTTTTAATCTAGCTGTACAATTACTAACATGATATGAATAACCCTATTGAGTTTGAGAATAATAAGGCACTGTTATTCATCTTTAGCATTAATGTAAGCGTTACACAAAATTTTTTTTGTAAACTTATTTTCAATATTAAATAACATTTACCTGCATAAAAATCATCATTTCCTAATTATGTGACACAGTTAAGAGAGATAAACCTATGGGACTTTACAATGAAATCTCAATGTGTGTTTATGTAATCTCATTTAATGGCCACTTGAAAATTAATTAAGCAAATTATTTTATAACCCTGAAATAACTTGAAAATTAATTAAGCAAATTACTTTATAACCCTGAAATAATTGCCTACTATCCATATACATTTATTGCACCAAATAGCACTCTACTGCATTGCTTTCAAAACAGAAAACAATTACAATGGTTTTCCAACACAAGCTGCACTTCAGTCTTTTCAGTAAGGTTGATTATCATAAGTAACATGGTTTTCCCTTAATCGCTATCCTGGCAGCAGTGTCCAAAATAGGGTTTTCTTCAACTTTCATGCAATAAAACATAATACTTAACAGCATATTGACCATCAATTTTTTTATAAAAAAATAAAAGTATCATGAATATTCAGAAAATGTGATTTGGGAAGGTCTTCAAGGCCATGGAAGTTCAGAGTCACACTTTCAAAATGCCAAAATGTAAACAAGAGATAACTGTACTGAAATGATTTTCTTTCCATTTTCAACACCTTTTTTAAAACAAAATAATCAATAAACTGTCATTTTTAAATGTTCAACTAGGAAAATTGTTGACATAAGAAAAATATCAATAGAACAATTTTCAATGTCCAATTTGCTCCATTTGCAGATGCTGAACATAGTGATTGATTAAATCTGACAAACTGCAATGATGAGTTCCTTTCCATTTATGAAACTTTATTACACAATGCACAATAACAGGTTTACCGTCATTTTTATATAATCAACTAACAATATTGTTAAGAAGCAGAAAATGTCAAAACAACACTTTTACATATCTTATTAGTTACATAATGAGACTGTTAACATGCCCAAGAATTAAATCTGAAGAAATAACAATTATATACAAAAACACAGAAAATGCACAGCACTTCTAGTGGATGGGAGTTAAAAATCACATCTAGAGGATGCTAGTGTTTGAAAAATAATTTTAAAAAGATTTTAAATAAAACATAAAAATTTCCAATAAAGCTGCTATTCAAACTTTCAATCTAGCTGTATTAACTTGATATTAATAACCCCACCAAGTTTGAGAAAAATAAAGCACTGTTATTCATCTATAGCATGTTGGCATAACACATTTTTTTTTTTTTTTTTGTTGTAAATTATTTGCAATGTTAAACACCATTTATCTGCACAATTATCACCAAATCCTAATTTTGTGACACAGTTAAGAGAGCTAAACCTATGGGACTTTACAGGGAAATCTCAAGGAGTGTTTTATGTAATCTCATTTAATGGCCAATTGAAAATTAATGAGTAGGCAAGTGACTTTATAGACCTTAATTTAATTAGTGATCACCCATTCCTACAGTACCATCATATAGCACAAATGTGTTATAGGTGTTGCATACATGCTGAAAAAAGTGAAAAAACAGCATTACTTCCCTAAAAATGACCCGAACATGCTGATTTTCAAACTTGACCTGCGTATTATAAATATACATTTGTTCTGCAAGTTTCAAGCCAAAAGGTAAAATGGTTTTCCACTTATCATGTTATCAGTGTTGCATATATGCTGAAAAAAGTGAAAAACAGCATAACTTCCCTAAAAATGACCCGATCATGCTGATTTTCAAACTTGACCTGCGTATTATGAATATTCATCAGTTCTGTAAGTTTGAAACTAAAAGGTAAAATGGTTTTCCACTTATCATGTTATCGGTGCTGCATATATGCTGAAAAAAGTGAAAAAAACAGCATAACTACCCTGAAAATGACCTGATCATGCTGCTTTTCGAACTTGACCTGCGTAATATGAATATTCATTAGTTCTGCAAGTTTCAAGCCAAAAGGTAAAATGAATTTTAACTTATGTTATCAGTGTTGCATATATGCTGAAAAAAGTGAAAAACAGCATAACTTCCCTAAAAATGACCCCATCATGCTGATTTTCGAACTTGACCTGCCTATTATGAATATTCAGCAGTTCTGTAAGTTTCAAGGCAAAAGGTAAAATGGTTTTCCACTTATCGTGTTATCGGTGCTGCATATATGCTGAAACATGACAGCACTGTTCTGCAATGGGTTTTCTTCCATTTTTAAAACACTTTTTTAACATAAAACAAAATAAACAGTTTACTACCATTTGTATATGACCAACTAAGAAAATTGATGAGATGGGAAAAATATCAATAGAACAGTGTTAAATGTCCAATTTCCTCCATTCTGAGATTCTGAAGATAGTAGATGATTGAATCTGACAAACTGCAATGATATGAGTTTATTTCCATTTTTGACACTTTATTACACAATACACGATATCAAGTTTACCATCATTTTTACATAATCAACTAACAATGTCATAAAGATGCAGGAAATGTCAAACAAACACTTTTACGTATCTTATTAGTTTAATAATGACACTGTTAACATGCCTAACAATTGAATCTGAGGAAATGTGAAAAAACAGCATAACTTCTAAAATAATGGCCTGATTATGCTGATTTTGGAACTCAACCTGCGTTTTAGTAAGATTGACCACTCCTGTAAGTATAATGACAATTGGCCTATCTGTTTTTCTTATATTGTGTTATCAGTGCTGCATATATGTTGAAAAAAGTGAAAAAATAGCATAACTCCCCTAAAAATGGCCCCATCATGCTGATTTTCGAACTTGACCTGCGGATTATGAATATTCATCAGTTTTGTAAGTTTCAGGCCAAAAAGTAAAATGGTTTTCCACTTATCGTGTTATCGGTGCTGCATATATGCTGAAAAAAGTGAAAAAATGGCATAACTTCCCTACAAGTCACCCGATCATGCTGATTTTCGAACTTGACCTGCGTATTATGAATATTCATCAATTCTGTAAGTTTCAAGCTGAAATAAAAAACAGTTTTCCACTTATCGTGTTATCGGTAAAAGTGCACGACGGCAAGGACGGCGACGACGGCGACGACGGCGACGACAGACGCAGATGATGGCTATATGTACAGACACATCTGTGTCTGTACATAAAAAGATATAGAATGCATGTGTCCATTGTGTTTTATAGCACAACAAACGTCACATCTACCACAATGTACAACATTAATCACAATCAGTGTTATCACCCTCGGATAGATAATATTAGAGAACTAAGAGTACTTTGAAGCGTTAAAAAGCACATATGCCATTTGTATGAAATTAAGTTATTCTGTTGCGAATATGACATTTTCTTGTTCGACTTAAATTTCCCATAACTTAAATATTTGAAGTGATGTTCGTAATGAAAATCCCAAATTACGAGCATAGAGGTTCATAGTAGTGGGGGATGATCAAGAATTTAAAGCGGACTGATTGAAATTCAAATATCTATCTTAGCTCGCGTTTGGTTAAGACGTTTTGAATACATGTAAGGTTGACAATGAGCATTTGGGGATATGTACCAAAAATAAAAAGCAGTAGGATTTTTTGCAACATGAAATCCCCCCCCCCCCCCCCAACCACAACTGGAAAAAAAATCAATATCCCAACTCCCGACTTACCGACTTTGACTCTAGCGGCTTGCTGAACCACGCCGTATTTATTCTGTGCCACGCAGCTATAGTCGCCCTCGTGGTGCTTGGCGAGCTCCATGATTTGCACCCATCCAGTCACCTGGTACTTCTCGGGCCCGCCACGAGAACTGATCGAGATCTTATGATCGTTTCCTGGAAAAAAAACATGTACATTCTCGATAATTGTCGGGATCACAAGCATTATGGCAGATAACTTGTTGAACACGTTCTCGACGTCCTGCGTGCAGTATGAAACTAAGCATTTCCCATTATGCTGGCACCGTGCCAAGAAATGTTCTTATCTGGTCTTGGACGAATTCAACCTTTTTTTGTCCAAGCCCTGTTTAAAATTTTACTCCTATCCTCATCTTCCAATGGGGCTTGGCGTAGTCGTCCTAATCTCAAACCGTCCTGTTTGACTGGGACTAAATAACATGAGCTGTTTCGTTGGAAGCAAAGTCCCAAATTAAGTTGCTTATATCATTTTATGGCACATGTCTCGAAAATACATATAAACCCACAAGACACATGATTATAATGAATTTATGCAGCAATTACTGATAGGGCCTATACCCACGATGAAAAATGACAATAATTAAAAGAGGAAAATGTGCAGTGGCTGCTGAAATGCAAGATATCGGTGTTCAGGTCGATGAACGATTATCATCATCAATCTAGTGGATTACTTGGCCTTAGGGGGCGTTAGTAACATCGACCCAAGCATAATCCATTTCTTCTGTGTCGCAAATTTTAAGTGTCTAGTTTGTGATTTAAAAGAATTCCCTGTCATTCGGAGAAGCAACCTATGCTGAAAATAAAAACCCAAATATGTATTAATTACTGTAAAGCGACAATTGCGTGGTTGCCACTAACCGTATTATTTTATACACAAGTCTACATAAATTAGTTAAAATGATTTGTCAGTGCTTAAGTGCTTAAAAGGAGTCATACTTTTTTGACAAGCCAGTGAAAGAAAATGCCCATGAAATACTTGTTTGTCACTGTATACTTGGCTAGGCTTTGTTGTTGTTGTTATCCATTCACGGAAATGGCTTTGATTCAGAGCACATGACTCACAGGCTGTATTTCCCCAATTATCAACCCAAGCACAGCCCAAACTTGATCACAAGATTCTCTTTTTTTTCAGAACATGCACAGTTAACCTAATCGAACAGTGTTAGGGCGGGTCATTTTCCAAGCTTGGAGATGTTTAGGACCGCTTGGATGCAACCAGTTCGTAAACAACCCACGTTTTAGCAACGAGCTTACAGACGCAGATAAAATGCTGAAACCAGTTTGGATCTAAAACATGTCATCAAACGAAATTTATTAATATGTTATATTTATCAGGCGAGCAATGATATCTCTCTTAGCACCGTGCGCCCAAAAGATATAAGCAATGAGACCGGCATTTAATTGCACAGGTATAACAGATCCAAAGCCAGATGGAAAATAGCTATGTTTTCAAAAAAGTTAAAACAATTAATGTTTGAGCAGAACTTGAAGACTGGATGTGTTTTTGTTTTTTATTCAACCTGTGCAAAGAGAAAACGTGTAACGGATTAGAGTGAGCAGAGAGCACTGTATATTAGTATTGGCAGTGTAAAAGGAATCGTGTCGTAAACTGCCAATTGCCACATACTGTTGTGCATGAGGCCTTAAATCTTTCGCCATGTAATTCAGGGCGTACTTGCACAGACCTTAACAATTTGTCTTTCTTCAGAATACGATAATATAGCAAAACAAGCATGACTAATGAGCACCAATGTAATTTTGAAACATTCGCCAACAACCCCACCTTCCTGTGAATCAGTATTTTCACAGGATCGTGAGCGTTTAAGGGAAGTGGGGTTTTATAAAGAATAACCTTGTGGCCCTTGCCAACTTTAATAACGATTTCTTTTGCTGCCAACGAGCTTTACGAGCCAGTGTGATTGATGAAGTAGACTGGTATTTTGTGCAGGAAGTGGCCGTCTCGCCTTGGTTAACCTTTCCCATTACTAATATGACGACGATATAAACAAATATAAAGATAATATATAGATGAAGGACAAAATTTATATCATTTGTCAACAATTTGGCACAAAGGGCACCTCAATTATACCGCTGTTTGAATGATTCAAAACATACATTACGTCATTTACAGTGTTTGAATAGTTAATTCTACATCCTTTCCACCCAATTCTGCTTGGCTTGAGTGGAACCTTTCTTTATCTGAAAGGTCTAAAATTATGTCAGGCACTTAATGCCACTAATCTGGAGCAGTCATAAACCGGCAGGTTATTTTCTAAGGTGATACCTCATTTTCGACCTCAAGAAAATGTTGCAATTCGTCGGAAACGAGGTGAGAATAATGGCATTTATATGTATGCTACATGTAGTGGTACTTACTGGGTAAAACGAACGTCTTGTTGTCCACTCTTTTCCAAGTCCACTCCACTGTGGGCACTGGGAATCCAGACACCTCACACGCCAGCACCACATTCTTATGCAGTTTGCCTAAAGTGTGGCTTGGGGGAGAATCTATTCTCGGGGCTAAAAAATAAAATTAACACAAAAATCAAACAAACAAAATTAAATTCATCAACATAGGAGTGCAGAAAAATGATAATTGTGGACTAAAATATAATGATTAAGTAAGTTGGATAGAAAATAAAAGATCTGAAACTCATTCATCCCAATGTCTCTTGCTCAGACGACCAATAAATGGTTATTTGATGGGCAATGAGCCTCAAGTCTAGTTTGGTCCGATGTCTGCTACTTTCTTCATTTTAAACCTCCAAATGTGAAACAATGGAAGAACCCGCCCCCGTCGACTCTGAAACTCAGTCTTTTGGGAGTTACTTGCTAAATGCAAGATCAAGGATAAGATTAAGTGTGAAATTCAGGGTGGTCCGTAATTCCTGCTCAGCCTTGCGCAGTTGTGAACACCATGCAATCTGTCAAGGCAGCATACAAACCAAATACCCAACCAAGGCAGTATACCAGACCCCACCAAGAAATCTATTAAAGCCTAGGCCATCTGGGAAACACATACACCAGAGAAAAGATAAATAGCAGTTGCAGATACAAACCTTTGGAAACAATGGACATTATCGTCAGCTTTATGGCGACGACACATAGCAACGGTTCTTATGCTAGCTAATAAGTGATGTCTCGTGTAGCTTAATTTGATGAGAAAAACATGCACACTGAAAGTCAGACAGACCTAGAGAAAATCATACTTTATCGGGGATTGTCCTTAAAAATAAGATCGGTCGGGAGAAATGTACAAATTAAATGTTCTATATTCTTACGCACCGACAGCAGCTGCAATATGTGATAACTTTCGCGTATAAGGCTTGTGATTTAGAACACTACGTTTATACAGCAGATACAGCAACACTGAATTAAAACCTACCAATAACAGACTCTTGTTAACTAGCACTTTTCATGAAAGATCCATCATCCCTTTGCTACCATCTCTATGCTATACCATATACATTGTACGCACAACATGAGCTGAAACATCAGCTTACTTCAGTCAAAAAGGTTCAGGTACCAGAACATTCAGTGCATACCAGCTTTCGACCGTCAGCCAAGTTCTGTTTACCTGTTACATATTTTGTCGTTCCTGGTATTTGTATGAAAATAGTAAATGTGTACAACTATCAAACCGATTAATCTTTGGGTTTGGTCACTTTTTGTAGTGCGGTGAAGCAGAGCGGCTAGATCATTTTCAGTCTTTTCAGTTTTTGCATTGACAAACTGAAGTATTGCGTTTGAATATTTTAGGATTATCAAACCTATTGCTTAAGGTTAATAACAGCATGTTACCTAATCCGGATAACAGAATGCTTACATTTTAACAGCTATAGATAAAAATAAATAACACGTAGTTATGCAAACTGGAATCTGAGATCGGACATGTGGTATGCTGATGCATTTAGAAACAAAGTTCTATTTATACGAATGTCTCAATGATTCTTCGATGCTTTTTTGACATGCAAATATCATTCGAATCATGCAGATGACATTTTGAGAAAAACGAGAGTCAGAAGTTGGTGCGTTAATACAATAATGATAGAAGGTGGCCTTCTCAAAAGAGATTTGAGCACCTCATCCTTTCTTCATACACGTGCTATGTCTGCTTGAAGACACGCTTTCATACATTTTCAATATTTTTGCACATATCTACAGGAATTCCACAAGTCCGTGACAGGAGGGTTATAAAGCTGTGCTCGTGCTAGGGCCTCTGGCAGCTGCTGAAAACGACCAGTATATAATTTCTATTCCCGTGGTTGAATGACCAAATAGGAGAGGGGTGTCTTTGTTTGTAGATTATATAACTGACTGATTATTTGAACCGGTCTATTTTGAGAATTATAATTTGACTAATGGTGAAATGCTCATGAGATGAATTTCGAGTAGTATTTTGGTTGAATATTCTTGATAATGAATTTAGATGCACGCTACAACCACAAAAGTTTGAAGATACTGCCCTACGGCTCATAGAATACGCATATGAATGAAATAGGAATTTATTGATCTGTGTACTTAGGTAAGTGAAAAAGAAGTGCCTTCAAGCGATTTTTTTCAGCTTAGAATAAAAAAATATATGTCGATATTCCTTTCAGTTCCTATACAGTATGGTAATAATTTAGCAATAGTATGCGGCAGACAGGGCATGTGGATAACTGCCTTTCGGCAGAATCCTACTAATGGAACCAGACGTGTTGATATGAAAATAAACGGCCGTATATAAACTGTGTACAATCTGGTCTTCACATGGAAAATCTTTTATACCCTTT
This sequence comes from Lingula anatina, assembly GCF_051362555.1. Taxonomy (NCBI): domain Eukaryota; kingdom Metazoa; phylum Brachiopoda; class Lingulata; order Lingulida; family Lingulidae; genus Lingula; species Lingula anatina. The sequence continues at coordinate 48,979,364 of NC_141767.1, forward strand.
ACCTAAATTCCAGGGAATGGGGCGTCACATAAAAACTTAACCTTCATATCTTTAGAAAAATACATTGAAAACACCTGCTATGATTTTATTTAACGTAAATCCCCTGTTAATATAAAATTCAATATTACATGCAAAGAAAAAATAATTGAAAGGAGAGTAAAGGCGTGCTACATTTTACTAGACATATAAATGAAAACCAAGCAAAAAAGCTACATTTGCACTTATTAGCGTATGTAGGTGTAAACTATGAGACACCGGTTACTGCTATGCCATTATACATCAGAAACTTATATGAAAACATAGTATCAACACAAACAAAAAGGTGCACTAAATGGTGTTTTTGTTTTTAACCTACTTACCACTCTTACAAGGTCCCTTCCTAAACACTTTGATGTCCTTGCCAGTTTGCTTTTTAGCAGCAGAAAGATCACACATGGTTTTGTAGGTCTCCCCGTCAGAGCCACAGACGTGTTCGTTGCCTTCCATGCACATACAGATAGCCTCCTTGGGGGCATCTGGAGAAATGTCGTCTCGGAGAACGCATTTGAGATTATCCCCACAGTGACCGAAGTAGATATCTGGGCGGGTGACTCCAAAAATATCGCACAGCTCCCCGGCTTTCCTTCCACAAACCTTGCAGCAGTGACAGCGGTCTTTCACAAGACCGGCCTCGCAAGTTGAAAGATCCGTCTCTTTAGGGCAGCGATTTAAATCACAGATCGGACAGTCATCGGGTATCTGCTCTCGGGTGGGCTTCTGGGCAAATGCTAACACAAGCAGGGCGGAGAAAAGCCCCAGATACTGGCCTATATTAGCCATCTTCTGAGGGATTGCCTTACGCAGAACGGAGTTCCTACTCACCACAAATAGCCAAACCACCACAAATACCAGCAGCTAGTCCTCCCGAGATATTGGCCCACAAAAGCACCCGTGAGAATACTTGAGTTTATAAACTGGTACTAAAATGGCTTCTGAACACCCGCGCTCCAAGGCTTAATCCCTTTAATGACCTTCAGTTTACATTTGGTTCAAGAAAATGTTCTGGCGTTTAGCGCAAACGTGCAATGTTAGTTAATCACCCTATTTTACCGGCTATATAAGCAGAATAAATGAAAGCCATCTGGCCCGCTTACTTACATACGATTATGTATCGGAAGCATTTTGCAAACGATTCTTATATATTTCTCAACTTTGTATTTTGTTTGGTGGTAAGTTAAGAGGATTACCGTATAGTGAAAACTGCGGTCTTCAGGAAGATGTATCAAGTTTCTAAAGACTGGCAGATGTTGATGTCCATGCACAGCGCCCTCTGGCTATTCATTATACACTCAAAACTGAGATATGCAAAATTATAGCCTGACAATTCATAAAATATATGACTGGTTAAAGTAATAATGTTTTTTTTCTGGTGAAAATACAACAAACCATAAAAGATATATAATTTGGCATTATAATTTACACATTTTATCCTGATGCTTCAGATCGAGAAACCAACAAATACTTTCAAGATTCCCTGTCGCATTTTGATGCGAGTGTAACCTAATAATAATTACTCGAGTAATATCTTAAAGAATCAGAAATATGTTGGGAACTTATCCGGGATGTATGCTGTGCACTTACCATTAGATTAAAAACAAAATACATCCGAAATCTCTTACCAAAAATGCAGTAAAAGGATTGTGTCGGTTGAGTTGAGCAACTGATGCAATTATATAAAAGGAATAACCATAGCAGCTTTGTTGAAAGTTAAATTTTGAGGACAAATACATGTTTAAAAGAAACGATGGTAATGCTAGGAAATGCCAGGTTACCAAACCTTAGTCGAGACGCCAGGGCGGGAGATGTTAAAAAATTTACAAACCTCACGGCCTAGACTTAAATAAGATTTTAGATATGATAATCAATGGGATGATGAATTGAGCATTTCATGTGAGACAATTGAAAAATAAAATGCATATTTGACTTGAAACAAAATCTAGTGATATGTGCGATTCTGAACATTTTGAAAGACGCGTGATTGCATGACTTGTTCAAAGTTTAAATTGGCATGCTGTCCGGGTTGCCAGATTTTATCATTGGAATGTCAACAGTAGATTATAGTGCACGATCTATCATGAATCAACCGATTATTGATTTTTGATTCATGTTTGTCTTTCACTACAAAATGAAAAGTCAGTTTGTGGGGAAAAAGTCCAATATGACTGTATGGGTGTATGTAAAATTAAGAAGCACCGATAACAATGTCATATAATTTTAATTGGATCAATATCCCAATCAATTAATCATACATTGTCTACGGCAACAAGGCTATAATACAGCTGCAATGCTAGTAGACGTTTACATAATCAGTTTGAAAATATTCCATCCCGAAAACTGTATAGTTAATGTAGGACCTATTTGTCTTCTATCTGCTAAAATCGCTCATTTCTCATTCTTTTGATTTTATTAGAGTCGACCTATGATTATTAAACTTTCTTTATCTCATGCGTAAACTGCCATCGTAGTACATGTATGTAAGCATAGAGATAACTTACAGTCCCGCAAACATCCCCATCATGGACTGAAGGACAGATATTAGCGAGGCAATGATACACAGAGTTATCGTCTATATTTGTGGTGTTAATCTCAATCACAATGAAAATTTTTTATCTTGTGATCTATGTCCTGGCGCAGTCATGATTTTTTTCTGTTGAAAGTATCTGCATATAAGTGCATATCAGTGCACGCTTTTATGCACAAATTATATATTTTTGAAACATATCTTATTTTGGCATGCAATTTTACTAACATGTTGCTACTTGTAAATTAAAGAATTTTAATCAAAATGACGACATCCAGTTTTCCTATTTTCAATATAATCCCACGAAAACAATTTAATCAAGCCTTCGTTTTCCCCAAAAATATTTCCAGAAATGCATGGCAATAGGCGTGAGGTGGTTTGTCGTACCGTCGCTAGGCCCAATAAATGATGGGATTGTTAACAAGATCAATTAGCCTTAAAGCAAACTGGCTTATAAAGGGCGTTAATTTTATGTAGTTACCTCGTGCCTGCCAAGAACTCTAAATAATGAGGAATTGCAGAAAAAGTTTCTCGTTTGTACCCTCTGGTATCAGGGACTCCTAAAATAGTACACTAAATTACAGTGTGAGCCATTCAACATTTCTGTAACAGACTACTAGCGCACCCTGTGGTCAGAGAGTATTTCATTTGTATACTTGTCAGCAGCTGAAATCTAATAGTTGAAATCAGTAAAAAATAATAATAAACACTCTTTGGAGTTCTGCCACAGACTTACCTTCTCTTCCGAACTCTTTGTGACCTGCGTGGGACATCAGCTTCTACCAGAAACTGCACGCTGCGGTTTATTGCAGGGAGCTTTAAATCGGAGTCCCTCCCCGACCTGTCTTCATGCATGACAGCTATTGTCCTGTTTCACGTTATTCACAGCTAAAAAGAAAAATCATATTGCTCAGCAGTGTCAGCACACTTTGGAGATGAAGTTCACTCATGATATCCACAAACTAAAGCTACGTTGCTTTTTTCTTTTATATTTTTCTTTTGCATTTTTTTTCTTTCCTAACAAATTAAAATCTAGTCCGATTTTTTTTTATAAGACTTCGGGTTCGAATGAACCTTTCACTTGATCTAAAACCCGCCCCAGGTCTGTTTGCCTTAAACTTTTGGAGCCGACAGCCCGTTAGTACACAAAGCAGTTAACGAACAAATTTATTTTGTGAAAGAACGAATCCAGCTGATATCTCATAAAACGCCAATACGTAAGAGCTCAGATTACAATGCATAAAGTCGTTTAAACATTTTGAATTAAAACAGAATCCCTGTTACTATAGACAGATAAAACAACCGAATAAGACCATTGATAAAAGACTCAAATTTGTTCGTCGAAAGTCAACTCAAGTGAAAAGGTCGTGTTACTTCGGTTAGACCCGTTTATATTTTATTCTACCGTCTATTCCTGGTGTGTATAGGCGTATGGGAAGAGACGCACCTGTTCCTTAGTGCAGACATTTTTAAAGTAGTAACGCCCAATAAGTAAATGTATATTTAAGGCATTATATCCTTGTTCAACAGCATTTTAAAGTCCAAATCAATGTCATTTACTTCGATTTCTTAAAAAATATCTAATTTTGTAAAGGGGGAATAACTGATTCCAGAAATCATTTATTATATATTGATTTAGTGTTATTGACCACATAGGGTAAAATAAAAGAAAATTATCATGTTATAATGAGAAATTTGGCGTTTTTAGTCATTGAACAGAAACTTAAGTTAATTTGCAGAAACAGCAACACACAGACTTCTTTTACATTACGAACAAGAGAGAAAAAAATCTTCGGTACTGATAGGTACAGTAAAATAATTAAAGGTATCATATCCCGCCAAATCGAATTTTCACCTAAAAAATTCTCATACGTGCGAATCATTGCTCCGTCCGTCCCTACAGGTGATTACGATGTTTTAGAGCGTTTAGACTGCCATGCCTGTCTACACAATTCAGACTGAATTGCTGACATCAGATACTTGTTGTGGAGTTAAATTACCATCCAGACAACTTAGATGGTCACAGTTTTTCAACTGTTAGTCGACATGTTCTTTCTCTATGTGGGTCATCAGACACACTAATTGTCATTACAAATGCTCATGTCAATATATCACCTATAAATAGGCTATTTACCTTTTTTCACATCCTAAATTTGTGTCCCATACCGAGCATCTTCATGTGGACCAACTGGGCAACGGTAGTATCGTTATACTGATGTAGGACAGGCTGGGCTAGAAAACACTTATAAAACGGTGCGTGTGTTTTCAATGAGCCTAGTAGCAGATTAGATCATTCGGATTCGTGAAGGTACCTACAGATAGCAACCGCGACCCCCGCTCAGAAATTTGAGTCAGCGAAGGCCGTAGCAACGGTCCGGGTGCCATTACGTTACTGTTTGCGATGCACACAAAAAAGTGCAAACAAATATAGGTAGACACCCTAATAGGCCATTGCTTCATATCGTTTTGTTGTGTTACCAAATGAACTAAGCAAATACTACAGCATATTTATCATTATTGACATAAGTGCAGGTAAATATTCCTGCCACAATAAACAGTGACAACTAGAGTAAGTAATGTGGAGAAAAAACTCACTTCACACAGTGATATTGGCAAACACACTAGTTTGGCCTTTTTTTATAAACAAATCATCCATCAAAAGCACAAAATATTAAAGAGGTCCAAAAAGTCGTCAGTCAAGTTTCAGTCCGTATTCGCATTGTTAACCTTACTTTAGTCAGGTTTATGAGTTGTTGCGTTTTTACTGAACTTCACTGATGGCACCAATCATAAAACCATAAAACTCAAGGTAAATTTCTTTTTATAAATTATATATTTTAGAGAGCAACAAGAAAACGATTAGGTCAAATTTTCAAAGCATCTTTCAGAAGACGGTAATAGTATTTTTAAAATTGTTATAAGAGTCAGCCTACATTCAAAAATACACATTCACACAAAGGACTAAAACATAAGTTACAGCCATTTTTTTTATTAAATATAAGATGTATATACTGTAGTAACAAGTGGTCCTCATTTAGACATTAATAGGATTCTCATATAAACTAGGCGTGATTGAACACACGCGGATCAAAGCATAACAGCACTATTTTCATGCTCACATTTTGGCATACAATAAATACACTTTTTTCCAATAAAATTAATCAAATGTAACATTCATATTCATAACATTAATAGGATTCTCATATAAACTAGGCGTGATTGAACACACACAGATCAAAGCATAACAGCACTATTTTCATGCTCACATTTTGGCATACAATAAATAAACTTCCAATAAAATTAATCAAACATAACATTCATATTGTTATTTTCTTCAGCATCTAGTATATTGTTCTATTGTTGAATAATTTTACATGGGAACTTTGAATAACAATAAACTTGATAATCATAACAAACAATTTTGAGCAGCATCCCAGAGTGGTCAAAAATAAAATAACACAAATAAGCATCAACATAAAATCATCCATTTCTACATGTACTCTGTCAAAACTAGAGGATCAGAGAGGCGATACCGCCTCCGAATATTGTACCACCAGCTGGAGCAAGCGCATTCGTATAGACCCCCACATACACAAAATAAGGGACACAGCCACCAGTCTTGACAAGCTATAAAAATGCAATCAACAAGAATTTTCAAAATACGCAAAAAATATATATAACTTAAAATGGTACAATCAAAGTTAAGTTCATCGTAAGGTAGGTCAAAGGTCAATTTCAAGGTCACAGTAAATTGCCAGTATATGACTTCCTATTCAACTTCAATAGTAACTATGGACCTATCTCTGCCAGGTTTGGAGTTAAAAGAGAAAGAAACAAGAGTAACTATGGACCTATCTCTGCCAGTTTTGGAGATAAAAGGGAAGAAAAATTTGCAAAGTTCAATTCATGGTGAAAAGTAGGTCAAAGATTAATTTTAAGATCACATTAAGATTGCCAGTATATGACTTCCTATTCAAGTTCAATAGTAACTATGGTCTTATCTCTGCCATTTTTGGAGATAAAAGGGAAGCAAAATTTGCAAAGTTCAGTTCATGGTGAAAAGTAGGTCAAAGGTCAATTTCAAGGTCACATTTAGATTGCCAGTATATGACTTTCTATTCAAGTTCAATAGTAACTATGGACCTATCTCAGCCAGTTTTGGAGATAAAAGGGAAGCAAAATTTGCAAAGTTCAGTTCACGGTGAAAAGTAGGTCAAAGGTCAATTTTAAGATCACATTTAGATTGCCAGTATATGACTTTCTATTCAAGTTCAATAGTAACTATGGACCTATCTCTGCCAGTTTTGGAGATACAAGGGAAGCAAAATTTGCAAAGTTCAGTTCATGGTGAAAAGTAGGTCAAAGGTCAATTTCAAGGTCACATTTAGATTGCCAGTATATGACTTTCTATTCAAGTTCAATAGTAACTATGGACCTATCTCAGCCAGTTTTGGAGATAAAAGGGAAACAAAATTTGCAAAGTTCAGTTCATGGTGAAAAGTAGGTCAAAGGTCAATTTCAAGGTCACAGTAAGATTGCCAGTATATGACTTCCTATTCAACTTCAATAGTAACTATGGACCTATTTCTGCCAGTTTTGGAGATATAAGGGACTTAATGTTATAATTTTAAAGTTACCATAATGTGCCTAAAATTTCGTACAGAAAAAATTAATTAAAATAAAGAAAATGTCATTTTGGTCAAAATTCTTGAAATAGGAGGTGCTCTGAAGTTTCAGAAGTTCAAATTTGATGAAATAATGTCATTTTTGAACACAAGTTGTCTGCTTTGCCAAGCCTTATGTTTTATTTTTCCAGAGTTCAAAATTTATTATCCATTACCGTACTGCACATTTTGCTCTTACCACCAATATGTACTTTTTGATACAGTGTAACTCGAAAACCGTATGGAATACAAAAAAACCGAGACCACCTCCAGTGTTGGGCTTAACATGCTCTACAAAATGCAAAAAAGAATGGGTCTCTAGCATTAACGGTTCCCGAATTAGAGACAGTTTTCAGTTTCGGTATCTTATGGCCGCTACTCCCGTGAAAATGCACCGATTGACCCCAAATTCATGGAGATGAAAGATGACCTGAAGGGTAACACTTTCCAATAATATTATTGGTTAAGTCTGTGTGGTGTCTGAATAACAGGACAAAAAAAATTTTTTTCGTAAAAAATTTCATTTTTTTGAAAATTTTGGCCCATTTGACCTTGAAGTAAAGGTCAAAGGTCAAATCCAAGGGTATATTTGAAATCTACACATATGACTTTTGGAAAGCCGTCTATAGAAATTTTTCCCATAACTCCTTCCCTAGGGTAGATAATAAGCATTTAATTTTGCCATTTTTAGACAAGGGTGCATTGCAATGAGTGCCACACCCAGACCCCAATACCGACAAAGCCCAAATTTTACGTGGAACGAGTTGAGATTATAGGTGACCTAAATCCATGAGATGGGTACGGGGGCCCTTACCGTCTAGGAGGAGAAGCGGTAACGGTAGCCGTCCGGCGGAGCCTGCGGAGCTGGCGGAGCCGGCAGAACGATCCGGACGGGACCGAAACCATGTGTACCGCCAGCGCTAACGCTGGTGGTACAATTAAAGCTCAAGCATGCACATTTCATTTTCACCAAAAACTAAGGACAGTTCATTTTGCCCAAAAAAATATATTATAAAAAAATTGATCAAAAGAAGAAAATAAATGCCTTATTTGTGGGGGAAAATATACTGTGACCCCCAAAAAGCACATTTTTTAAATTGCACATTCTCCATTAACCATTTGCTCTATACCTGAATGTCCCAACACACTTATATCATACTACATAAATTTACAGAAGTTCCAAATAGGAAAATACTGAGATAAAGCTTAACATAGTACCCTCTACCCTCATCAATCTGTAAATATAATATAACATTTCAGCCAATCAAACAATGCTGCTACTACACATAGTAAATCTATCAATTTCATTCAGGGTTTTGTTTGTTTTTGTTTTCTCTACTGCATCTAGTGTTGGGTCAGCAACACCAGTTTCTTCAGGTTTTCCTTCCTTGGGCACTGCATCTTCAGAACATTCATTTTCTGCAGCCTCTGCCGCTTCCGAATCCTTTAAAAACTCTTCATTCAGATGGACACTCTTCAAACTGACCATGCTGTTAGAAAACATAGGCTTCATTGCAGTCAATGACTTTTCTGGATGAAATGAACCAGACATGTCTGTTGGTAGATCTTCAGTTTGATCAAAACTACTCACATCCTCCGATGACTGAGAAACATTCAACAGATCTTCTGTAAAGGAGGACTTCAGACCCTCTGCTAAGCTGCTCTGTTCATGTGCATGCTTGTGCTCCACATGCTGAAGTGACATTGACCTTGACCTTGGTTCAGGTTCAATATCATCGACGAAACTGGCAAATGTCACATTAGGTTGTGACCCATGAGTACCAGAATTTGTCCTTTTTCTGAGAATACTGGCATGGTCCTCACTCAGTGACCCTTTTCCTATTTGAAACAATGCTCTTCTGATGTCTGGGGATGATGGGGCTGGTGGTATAACTTCATCTTTTGGATCTGTTGAGGTTTTGCTTTTTGATTCTTGTTCTGCTCTGGCTTTTTGTTCCTTTATACAGTCTATTGCATGTCCAAGTAAGACAATGCTGTTAAAAACTTTGAATGTTATCAATCTGTAAAAAGAAAACGTAATTCTAAATAAAAAATATAAATGAACTGTATAATATAATACAAATTAGTTATATATGATAAGCCACTCCCCCTCAAAAAAACAAATACTGCTGAACAGCATTATGTTACTTTTTTCATAAAATAACCTTTTTAATCTGTCAAATATTTGAGATAAAAAATATTTCAAAAATGATTTTCTTACCCAAAATAAATAAGAATAAGAATGATGATGTCAATTGCGCCTGCAAACTTTATGGATGTGTATATCATTTTAATCATGAGACATGTCAGTGGGAAAGGAATGAAGCCCATTCTCCTGGACACTTGGTCTGTGTGGTCAGATACAGCCTGAAATTAAAAGCATGCTTAGTGAAATGTATTCTCATTATAGTCATCTTGGCTGGTGTGATCTCTAAATGGTACTCATACTGTAATGAGTATAGACTCCATCAACTTACCTTTTTTAACTTGCTGTTTGCCATGTCATATGCTAGACTTATTTTGTATTCCCTGTATACCTGAAACATATAAAGATATAGACAGCTGTGATTTGTCATAATATAAACTAATACATCACACAAAAACTAAGAACACGCAAGTCAGTTCAGATGCTGACGATTTTTAAATCAAATTAAAATATATAATAGTGGGAAATCAATTCTCAATCAACTGTTCTGATTCTTTTTAAGTGTTAAAATGTTGCATATTTTTATTTCTTCAAAGTAATTTCATTTTTGCACTAACCTCAGATGCTATAGCATTGAACTTAGTGATGAAGGCATGCTTGACCCAGTCCACAACAACTTCTGCTAGCAGCACCATGATCATATCTGGGATGAGGAGCCAAAAGTGATCTGAAAATTGACAGCATGATTTTTTAAAATTCAAGTTGCCACGGGTAATCTAAACCACACACGTAACTTGAACAAAGCATTTCCCTGGCACCTACAAAGAGTGTAATGCAGATTTTTTCTTTAAAATTTTATTGATGGAACTCTTAAGAATTTTATATTTCAATGATTAAGTACATTGAAATATAAAAAATGGAATGTTCTATACAAAAAATATTAATATAATAATAATTATTATTATAATTAAAAATTTCTATGTCCATAACACTAATACAAGGGATAGTTCAATAGCATTAGCTATTCTGTCTCCATATGCTCACCCTTTGATAGGATAAAAATTAGAAAATTGCAACTTACCAATATTCCAAGAAAATTCAGCCATGTTTCTGACAAACACCATAGACAGTAGGATAATATAATGAAACCTCTCTCTGACATCTGCACAGGACATTTGAAACAGGTTGTTTTTATCAAATTTCCTAAACACAGTGCCCTTTACTTCAACAAACTTGAAATAAAAGAAAAAGGAAAGATGAATGTGAGAGAAGCACTTTTCACCTCACCATAAAATACATAATGGCTATCACACTTGAGGTTATACATTTACAATCAATGATACTGACAGGGTTTGGTTTTGTTTGCTAAATAGTCATACATAAAACTGTAACTTTTCCATACAAAACTGAACATGTGCACACAGCCTTAACTTATTATCAATAAGGTGTAAATGTTCTCTTTCATACTTACATTATTGGACATCATGATTGTCAAGAGAGATTTGTTGTGGGAATTGAAAGCCACATTAAGTGTAGTTGTCTGTAATAGCACCAGGATTGTATGCAGGACTGAGCAGTTTATTAAGGAAAAAGATAACTTGATTGGTATGTACACGTACATTAAGACCCTTTTGCTTAGTACCTATGCAATATAATAGTACTGTTCCAACTGAATGCTTAACATATCAGTATAAGTTTATAAACATAACATTTTCAGTCACGAAGGACCAGCTAAATCAATATTGTTTTTAAAATGCTTATTTTCTACATTACTTCAGTTGTTTTCAGTGTAGGATACAGACATACAAACAAGCCAGCAGGAGGTGTGGTATGACACCCACATGTTCTCTCCTCCTGCTGCGGGGCTCTGTGGCTGTCCAGAACAAGGAATCCAAAATATCCTGTCCAAAGGAGGAAAACAATTTGTCTGCTATCTGAAATGAAAGGAAAAATAATTATTAAAAAAAAAACAATAATAAAATAAATTAATAAAAACTAGTACAGCATTAATTGTAGCAATCACATCTTATTAGGGGTGTATTTACGCTCAATATAATGAATAAATAGTGCACTCACACACAACACCTAACCCAATCACCAACAATCATTTGCTGACACTGGTCTTTGTACTGAAATGAAAACATCTTTTTTTAGGAATGCATGTGTTTAAATTGAATATTTCCTACCTCTAGCATGTTGAAAAATATGTAGAGTTTTATGATGGCCTGGCCCCGAATTATGTGATACATCATAGACGTGTCCACATAGCTGACTGCTACACACACTATGATAAGAATTAATACTTTCAGAATATCACAGATTTCTCCTGGCTCCAAGACCCTGGATCTGGAAAAATAAAAGAAAAACAATTATACATTTACAAAATATATCAAACTATTGCCTTGCATCCCTTAAAGCTAGTGATTTTTTGCTATGATATTTCTAACACCCAAAATAAAAAAACTGAAACAGTTGTGATAAAACCAGACAAAATTGATCAGTTGGTTTATGAGCAGCAACTCTCTGTAAACAGGGACTGTAAACAAAAAAAGAATTTTGCTTTTTGAACAGTTATGTTTCATGAGCACAGCAGCCAAGTTCTAGAGTTGATAAAAAATTTTAAGGGGTGGAGAGGGATGTCAAATTTCTTCATAATAAGTGTAAGTCATGCTTGTTAAACAACTTATCAATTTTCTCTGGCCTAAATGTTATTTTATTTCTCATCTGCATATACACCACAATTTATTTTTCAACAACTCGGTCTGGATGAAGAGATAGTTGGCTAATCAATTACATCATGGTTAAAACTCCTACCTTCCAAACATAAAACCACATGGCTGGGTAACAATCTTGAAGATGCCTAACATGAACCTGAGAGGCAGGAATGTCAAAACATGGAGGAATGCATCCACACATAAGAAGAAGCCATATACCAAAAACTGAAACATAATTAATGACTCATTTTACAAATCATATCACGTCACTTCAACAATTATTTTAATTTATTTCAGAGGTTGTCAGATTCGAGGGATTTAATATTAGACAAACATAATGGACAATGGACTATTTTTCTTGGTGTATTAAAAACAAACACTGCCCCACTAATCCCAAACCAGGTTTTTTCCTAGCTGGTTCAGTGTAATGTTAATATCACTGGTTGAAAAGGCTTGAGATATTTTGCCTATGTGTGATATGCTTTTAAGCCAGTTCAGTAAGTTAATCACCGTTTCAAGCTCTCTTGGTGTTTTCATGAATGTATAGACCCTTCTTCTCTTTTCTGAAAACTTTTCTTCTTCATGTTCCAATAGGTAACCTCTGGTAAGCTCAGCCTTGAGATATTTCAACATAGAGATCTCTGAAAAAAATTTCCAGTACAATTAATCATAGAAAAACAAGAGGATATAAACCCTAATCATTAAATAAATATTTTTTTAAATTTAGGCACAGAAAAAAGGATTAAATTGTATAAATTATGTAAGTTTTAAACACAATAGCAGCAAACAGATCTATGACTTTAATTACCTTACTAGGTTCTTACCTAGTGAGGCCTCATTCCACCCTGTGTTTCAAACTCTTGAGGCTATAAATAGTTATGTCCTGGCAAATTTGTGTATCCTTTATCGTTTTTTTTTTTTTTTTTTGGTATATTATTCACATTTGAAGAGCTTTTGTAATTGGTTAAGTTTGACAATATTTAAGTATCTTGGATGAAGAAAATGCCAGTGATACCACTGACATATAAAGCTTTGTGAATTTGTAACACAGGATTGAATGCATTGCAAGGTCAAAAACCAGACATACTAAAATGTGCAATGCAGCACAACACAGCACATTACACTAGAGAAAACAACTTCTAGACATGAGTAAACACTGGAAATAGTAATCAGCCACTAGCTTACAGATCTTCTTGCATTTTATAATGACAGACAACCTGTCAATTCAAAAACAAATTGTAATGATTTGTTAAGTTGGATCAACAATATTAATTACCTAGCAATATATTTCACTTACATCAACTTATTTCTTGTAAATTACCATTTCCAGTGTTTAATTGAACTTGGAGTCATTTCTCAAGTGTAATGCCCCGTGTTGCACTGCATTGAGCATTTTAGTATGACCAATTCAAAATTGAAGCAATGACTAAAATAATTTAACTCCTTGCTTTAATAGGTTAGTCTTTTACTAGGAATAACAATAGCTGTAAAATATTACAAGATTATTTTTCACCCTCACAGCAAAACATAAAAAAACGAAGTCCACGGTCAGTTTGACATGTTTGCAAAATGAACTAATTAAAATACAATTTGATACACGTCATTCTAATCATTTTGCAAAAATTATACCAGTTGCAACACTATTTGAATAGTGATTAACATTCGAAATTTACTTTTGTTTGTTTCATTCACTTCCAGTGGGCACTCCCCAATAACTGCACTGCCCACATTTTCTGGTGCCATTCTTTGTTCCGTTCTGTGAGCGGAGTTTTCGTCAGCATCGTTCCCCTCTTCCATGCCTGTCCTTCTGTGTACAGCCCACTAGGCTTTCGCTGCACGTCTTTTCGACCTCATTTTCACAAAGATCTAGGCCGGTGGATACATCTGATGAAAAATACTTTTCGAGAATGTGAAAGGTGGAATATATTAAGAAATCAAAGCATTTACACATTGAAAAAATAACATGTAATAAGACAAGTCAAATATATGCCGAAGATGTAAGATTGATAACAAAGGGAAAAATACAAGTGGAGCGTGGGTTATCTTGTGTGACCTTCATACGGGACATTCACCATGGCAGATCCCTCGGGAAAGGGTGATTCATTTCATGATAGAGGAAGTCTACTTACAAACGTTGATACTTTCTTGATGTAGGAAAAGGTATCGAAAATGTGGTCAGAAACCGGGCCTTCCATGAAGTATGGCGTTGGTGAGTATTCCGATCTTTTGTTATAGAGATCGACCTGGACAGACACCGCTAGATCTCCCGGTCAAGTTCCCTAGACTTACCAACTAGTTCGACAACCAAATTGCAAGTGTCGGTTTCGTGTTTATGTTGTAACTTGTACTGGTGGAGGAATTTTCACGTGTTTAAGATTCCTTGCCGTTTTGACTCGTGAATATGCAGTTGTGTTCAATGTGAACTTATTGAAGAATCAGGAACTTCTCATTCATACCGATTGTCATTATAAACCACGTTATTATGAGCAAATCTTATCTGAAGTGATCTATTGGGGGTGTTACCTATGTTTACATAAGTTCAATAAATACTCTTAAGTTTTGAGAACCAATACGATTCATATTGCGTATAATTAAGAAAAACAATGCTACTTATGATTTGTTTTATGCTGATCTTTTAATTGATTGTTTTCATGATGAATTTATTATGACTGATGTAACAGCAGTGATGCATGCAAAGAATAAACATTTAAGTTTACTAACATAACTGCCACTTGAGATTTTGAGGACTCCAGAAGGAAAATTCTTGTATCTCTAAACTCTATGTTTATGGCTGTAGAATGCTTTTTGTTTATAAAAAATGGATTTAAATTTTTTCCTTACATTAGCTGCATTTCACAGTCTGACAAATGAATACAATTAAAGTGCAGTCCAATGCATGCTCATTTTGAAATGAAAGTACAGATTGATTTCAATCCTGTGTAAATGAAATGAAACTACTTTCAATTTGTCCTAAATCCTAATTATTTTATTTTTTATAATGTTATGAGTATGAACAGCCAATGAGACGAATTGGTTTAATATATGACTGGAAACCAGAGCTAAGGTGGTCTTTATAATTTTATTTATTATATTTTAGCCATATACAACTACAAGGAAGATGGCCCTCATCGAATGAAACTCAGTGTTGGTGACACAGTGCATATTGTAGAACAGTGTGAAGGTATGGTGTACAAGTGGCAATTAAGAGTTAAATAATAAAGTGCCATTGTTGTAATTTTTTTCATTAGTTTTATCAAAGATTTTAACTATGATTGATTAATGGCAGGGTAGTTTTAAGGACAGAAGAATTAAAAGATGAGCAAATTTTAGGATCTATCAGAATAATCACACAGTGACAGCTAAAAATCACCATGGTAAATAGTAAAAAATCCATTGTCCTGGTTAAACCCTGTGTTCATTGCCCGTCTTGATCATGATCAAGATTGTACATTGCCATATTGGTCACTGTATGCACTGGAATCTAGAATGACAGTATTTACAACTAAGTGGATGCAAGAGTTTGCAAAATAATTTTTTGCAATATTTTAGGTATTTAATAAATTATACAAACTGAATTTTTTTTCTGCATGAAAGAGTATATATGTTAAAATACCTCAGTCACTTTGTTTTAGCACTTAATTCTTCAGATGTTCATAGAGAGCTACAAGAATGTCTTTTATCTCATTTGGAAAGGTTCCTAATGTGAATATTGATTTTTACCACGAGACCTGCAGTACACCACTTTTGCAGTTTTGTGACATTCCCTTAAACATCTCTCTTTGTTTGAGTTATAAAAGGCTGTTATTTGGAATACCTTTCCTTTTTTTGTTTTGACAATTAAGGGATGTGTTTAACTGAAAAGACTCATATTTGTTCATATTTATTTTTGAGCTGTTTCATTTTTGTGTTGTGGACTGATCATATTGTACTTGTTGCAAGATAAGTATGCAGCAGGTGTAAATTTATGTTTAGTTTGATTGATATTGCAAGAACTAACTGTCTGATAAGGAAGTTTATAACATGGACAATACATGTTATATAGATGAAAAGTTAGATGTTGAACAGGTTTAGTACTATTGCGGCCTGGTTGTCTTTGAAAAAATGGGTCTAATTTAGTGAACAGTGCAGTCTTGTTTCAGTTTATTTAAATTGAGATGTCTCATTGACAAATGTGTTGTCATTTTTTATACCCTGACAGGCAGTTGTGTCTGCAAAGGTGCATTTAGTCATCACCTGAGTCAGTTCTGTCAATGATATACACTTGTCTAGAAATATTTCCCATTTTTGCATGTTCAAAGTGAAAATGATTGAATACATCATAGATGATAATAAATGGGCAGAAGCTTAGTTTAATCTATAAATGAAAAGTATTGTTTAAGCAGTGTTATTCTGCAAGTCATAGAATATTCACCTGCTGATGTCAAGGGGGTAATGTGATCCATTCCCAGTTGTGAGGCTTTGCAGTGGTAACCATTATAGTAATATGATCTCAACTTGTACTTGATATAAGACATTTAAGCCATATTAATAGCACCTGACAACCTTCAAGTTTGATGTTACATCAGTGAGGCACATAATCAGCAGATACTGCCTGGCATTTTACATGACAGCAGTAAGGACAGGACTGTTTAATATCATATGCAACTCAACTTTGATTTCTAAAATAGAACACATAAAGCTATACAAAATTTTAATAAATTTGGAGCTAGCTTAGAAACACAGGTGTAGATGTATAGTTTAAATGGAAGGAATTTACTTCTTATCAATGCTATTTTTTGCGTGACCTTGTGTTTAAATTGAGCCATCATTGTATGCAAAACAGCATTTTTCATGGGTGTTGTATTAGTTGATTAGGTACTGTTGTTTTTATTATTTCATTTTAGTACTCTGTTTATTGTTGAGAGTATAAGCTTAATACGTATCCATCATACAAATATCAGTTCTCAGTAAGTGATTTTTATAAAAGGTATATATTAAGTTTGGAAAAGCAACTGCACTTCAGGTTTAATCCATTCATGTGGTCTGTTTCAAAAATGTTCTTTGTTATTAAAAATGCATGTCAGCATTGCTCTGTCACTCTTGCTTAGTGTAGATGTTTTGAATTACCCTTTTTACTGCAATTATGCATGGAACAATGAATCTGGACAAAGTTAACTCCCCATCAGTAGGAGACATTCATATTGTATAACTTGCAATTACAGAATAACTGTGTATTTTACAGTGAATGGTTAAGATAAAATATTTTCTAGGCTGGTTACGGGGCTATAACCTGAAGAATAGGTACATACAAGGAATCTTCCCACAGGCATATGTCTGCATCAAAGATGCCTCCATAGACAAATCAGGGTGAGTACAGTGCTCTATCTTATGATATGAGAGGTGAAGCAGCTTCATTTGGTGTCATCCCCTTAAAAATAACTTGATTTAAAACTTCTGTGTATTGTACTTGAAATATATTCTTGAATCACTATACCACATTTTTGATTAAGTTGAACAATATTTCTACCTAAGTATTGGTAGATTGTTGAAAAGATCAAATATATATTTCATTTGTTTCTCTGAAATAATGAGGTAACTTTTGGCATTCTTGAATATATATGAATATTTAAAAGAAAGATGGCAGTTGAGGTAATATACATCAGGCCTAATTAAAACTGGTTTATCTGATGGTATGTGCATCATTTTCAGATTAAAAAAGTCTACTTGAGATTGGCCAATGACTATTTGTTGTCCAATAAACAGCTGATAACATATTAGGTATACACAGTGATATTGCATATTTAAGTATGATGCACAAGGTGATTTAAAGGCACTTGGTATTTTTTTTTCAAAAAACGGTTAATTTAACATAATAACATGGGAATGCCAAAAGATGCCATGGCTTAAACCAACTTCATTATAAATTGCCAACTGATTTTTACTTTACAGGGCATATGAATCCTTGACCACCAAGGAACCTATGATAGTGCAAGAGATTACTTCAGTGCTGAGAGAATGGGGCTCTATATTGAGAAACTTATATGTGGTAAGTGCATTCTGCATGGCACTCTCAATTAAAGAAGACATTAAAAACGGGGCAGCTCTGTGGTAGTTAAATTTATCAACTTGTATTAACTTGTCAAGTAGGACTCTCATCATGATGGAATCTTACCTAACAACTTTCTTTTTTTTACATGAAGCATATCTCATTAGCATACTTGGCTAAAAATAAAACTGCTCATTGTTCAGCATGTGGATATTTTGTGATTTTAGAATAATGGTGCCCAGTTTGAGGAGGTCAGAGGCATGATGTCCAGGCTGCTGGATGCCAGGAAAGTGATCATGTCAAGAAAATTAACCATGGTAAGAGACATGAAAAGTGAGAGAAAGTATTCAAGTTAACTGTCAGCACCCTGTGTGTCAGTCATCTCTTTGATTTATCTCTAACTAAATACCACTTGACACTATTACATGAGATACAGTAAGATTACACTGAATATTCAAAGTGTCTGTCTGTTACATTAAAAGTTGATATTTAAAGGTATGTTTGAACAGTATTTATTTTTAAATTTGGAATTACTAAGGATGCTGGAACTTTTAGCTTCAGAGTTTTCATGTTACCTTTATATGTAAGTGCTTTAACTAAAGTGCTAACTCAGCTTGGAAATTGATCCAAATATATTTCTAATTTGTTTTTCAGGATGAATTGAAAGATCTCCAACAGAAACTCACTGCAATTATAGACATGGGGAATGCGTGAGTAGAATACAAATTGTGCTTTAGAAATGGAATTCATTTAACACAATTTTTTCATATTAAACTAAAAATAAAAAATATAAATATATAATATATAAAATATAAAAAATGAAGTTATTCATAAATTATCTAAAAAATTAACTGCTGTGAAACAAAGCAAACTGAACAGAAGCCACTGAATTATTTTACCAAGTTATGTCTTTTTACTTCTTATATTGCTTGTGAAGTAGCATAGCATATTTTAAATTCAGCATATTGGGATTGGACTTGGCAGTGAGAGATGAAGATGGTAATATTCTTAACCCAGAGCTTACTGGAACCATCAAATTATTTAGACAGGTAGGTTAACTATTTCTACGACCTTTGATTTACATATTATCTGTGTGCTTTGGGAATTTAATCATAAAAAAGCCAATTATCATTTTATACCTTTGTATATTCTAAGTTTTATTATATTATTGCACCATAACTTCAACATAATTAGATACAAAATAACATGTCCAGATTTTTTTTTTGCTTAAAAAGGAAATTTTTGTGCTACATCATTAACATTTCAGCATGAACTGGCCATGGAAAGGATAGAGGCAGAACAGGTAAGTAGTATTTACAGTATTGAAGTATATTTGACATTTATGAATGGCACTGTTTTGAATTGTGAAAAGCAGTTTGAAAGAGAATTTATACAGTAACTTACATAATTAACATACCAAAAAGAAAGTGTCACTGTTATAATTATGCATTTACTCACTGTCATTTATTTTGTATATAATAAATGTCATTTTCAGTCAAAGAATTGCCCCAATCCTATTGGAAAGCACAAAATAAAGCACCAGTTCAGCTTATTTGTCAGTGTAAAAAACTTTGTGTGCAGAATTGGAGAAGATGCAGATGTGCTCATTAATCTTTATGATGCCAAAGAAAACAAGGTCTTCACGTAAGTGTGAATATAAAAGTTCCTGATATTTACAGCCTACATGATATATATATTTAGATGGATTAAGTTGAATTACATAACACATTGGCAATTTGAAATAATGTGCTCTTATCTCTTTAAACTGTAAAAGTTATGTCATTTTGATAATCTTAATTATTTTAGAGAGAGTTATATAATTAATTGGGGCAGCCAGGGTCTTCCAAAGGACATTGAGATGCTCAATAACCTACGTGCCTTGTTCACAGTGAGTATATAAAGCATATAAATTTCTAAAATTTAGATGGGATGCCCCATTTGCATACATAATGACTTGCACTTGAGTTTGAAATGATCTAGCCAGTAAAGAAATAGGTTGTCTTCTGACAATAAAGAACAATTTTTGTTTGTTTTCTGACAGTAAAGAACAATGTTTGTGCTAATTGACATATGTTTGCACTTGTGTGGTTTGAGAATGAAATTTATAAAATGGTTTTTCTCTCAGGATCTGGGAACAAAGGATCTTCAACGAGAAAAAGTCTTCCTAGTATGTCAAATAATAAGGATAGGTAAATATTTACTTTCTTTATTACCTATTGTTCAGAAAGCTTTTTTTTTTCAGTTTTACTTATCCATTTGTTTTAGCATTTAGTGATGGAGTTTTGTTATTTTCTCTTATTTATTTTGCCCTATAATATGTGTTACAGTTTTATGCAAGGTGGGCTTAGATATGACTACACACATGCACTAGTTTGAATTTTTATATGAATAAATTTTCATTAAAAAAGCATTTATTGACATTTGACTTCTTGAAGTCCAGCCTACCATTTTAATTTCCAGGTTGCATGGATCTTAAAGATGCTGATAACAAGAAGCAGACAACAGGTCTGAGAAGACCATTTGGTGTGGCAGGTATGAAAGATAGTAACAAACAGGAAAGAAGATTACTGTTTGAAGTAAACCCTCAGCAACAATTCGAATAATTTATTGAAATGGGTACTTAGATGCTTTTGTTAAACTTAACTAATTTATATTATTATCATTTCAACATTGAATCTCAGATTTTGTTGGCATCACTTTATCACTGTGTGACTATAATCTGTTATTTAATTTTTCAGTGATGGATCTGTCTGAAATCTTCAGAGGCAACGTTGAGGCTAGTGAGGACAAACCGCCACACTTTATCCCTTTCATGGCGTAAGTTAGAGTAAATATATGAATTTAATTTCATTACAACTCTACTCTAGTGTCATTTTAAGTTTTTCTTGGCTGCTTTCTTAAAAGATGAAACATTATGAGCTGGTTTATTTTTTCAGCTGTGGGAAAGAGGATTCCTTAGAAAAAGTAATAAGAAATGCCATCCAAGCCAAAGAGATCAACCACAAGGGTCAGGGACTGTGGGTGTGCCTTCAGATACTGCCAGGGGATCTGAACCAGGTAAGACAACATGTGTCTTATGAGAACATGCAGACAGATTAAAAGATACTTGTTTGATGAAAGATTGTCATTTTGTGAATCTTTCATACCATTGATTTTTCTTGTTAAACTTGGCCGTCAACTGCAGCCATATAAAGAAGGGCTCAGCATGCATAATAAAGGATAAATTGAAAATATTTTTCACCAAAATTTAGGTTTCACCTATTTCACTTTTTTTCAAGGTGAAGGAAGATTACCCACATCTGGTAGCAGGGAACACTTCTGTAGCCAGAAAGATGGGATTCCCAGAGGTGATCATGCCAGGAGATGTCAGAAATGACCTCTATGTCACCATAATGTGTGGAGAGTTTATAAGAGGAAACAAGACATCAGATAAAAATGTTGAAGTCACAATTTGTGTTTGCAATGAGAGAGGAGATGTGATCAAAGTAAGTAGCATATGACTGGAGCATAGTTATGAAAGATCATGACTTGGGGATGTCTGAGCATATGTATATGTATGATCAGGTTGAAAGTTTTGGCTTTGCATCAAGGTGGTGACTTCTGATGAAAGTTAATCTGTGTAGTAGTGTTCATCATAATGATAAAATTTAAAACTCTTCAATTTTTACACATTAAGCTGAAAGTGTACATGAGAGCTGCTTTTTTGTCTCTACATAATAGATGAAAGCTCCTTATGGGCTCCGAGCTTTAGTGGATTAATGAAATTAAAGTGTATACTGACTAAAAAGATTAATTTTTTTAAAACATAGGATGTGATCAGTCATGGATCTGATGATTTTACCACAGATTACAGGTCTGTAATCTACTACCATAAAGACAAGCCAGAGTGGTATGAGACAGTCAAGGTAATGGATGACACCGTGGCCATTTTCATATTCCTGCTGCAGCGGTTACTTTTGTTGAAGAAATTAGAAAATATAGAATAGATTTTTATAACATGTTTGTATTAAGGCTTAAGACAGAATAAAAATTTGACATATTAATATGTATATACTATCATGAAATAGAATTTTGCTTCTGTGTATGTAGGTGGCAATTCCTATTGAAGATTTCTATGGATCACATCTCAAGTTCACTTTCAAACATCGCTCAACCATAGATGGTAAGTGAGATTCACTGCAAGTATAGGATGACTATGATACAGGTTGAGACCATGTTGAGAAGTATTTAATATTGAGACGTTTGACTTAGAAGAATATAATTAAAATCAAGTCTAAAAATATTGTATTTTGTTGTATCTGATGCTCATTATTCTAATTTTTTGTCATGTTGTATTCTAGCCAAAGACAAAACTGAAAAACCATTTGCCATGGCATTTGTCAAACTGATGAATGATAATGGTACCACACTGGCAGACAAGGTTCATGATCTGTGTGTGTACAAGGTAAGCCTAGGATAATAGTGTGATGGTTTTTATTAATTTTTTGTATTGGTGGTGAGTTGCTGTTGAGGTAGGCATAGCAAATTAACAACACAAAGAAGTTTCCTTGATTGTACATTCTTATTGGATGATTAGTAGGGTACAGGTTCTCATTTCTAACTAGAAAAGCACTCCGAGAGCGCAGACCTCTGCCAAGGCAGCAATTTTTTATTATTATTGATTATTGATTGATCATTGATCCGTATCACCACCAAAAACTAATCACTTCTAAGTTAACCCATTTCTGACCTACCCTGAAAATTTCATCAAAATCGGTCCATAACTTTTTGAGTTATGTTGATGACGGACAAACAAACAGACAAACGGGTGAAAACATAACCTCCTTGGCAGAGGTAATAAAGCTTAATTATTTTTTTGATAAGATGCAATCACTTTGCTACTTCTTTGTGTTGAAATTGTTTTGATTTCTTGATGTGCTTGAATACAGGCCCTGTATGCTTTGGTCTGTCAAAGGCATGATGGAGGGCTTACAAAAAAGTAAAAGGATTTACAGAAAAATATGATAAACTTTATAATTGTTTACACAATGAAATTTTGACACTCTGTTAGAAATGTATTGATACTAAATGTGGGTTCACTCTGTATTATTTTGGACCAATTTTCATTTATTTAAGTAGAGTAAATTTTCTTAAGCATTTGGTGAAAATTGTATATGCTAGCATGAGCCTTTTATAATAAAACAAGTGTAGCTGAAAATATTTGCTACGTACAATGTTGGAATAATAAAGAAAAAAATCAGAAAATCGACTAATAATACACTGCAGGCTGTGGCTAATTTTAGATGAAACTGCTTTAGAATGTGCATCTTGGCACACATAATATGTGAAAATGTATTGATGTATATAGTCTGGGATAAAAGGCATGATTGTAAGGGATTCAGTGTTTCAAAGCTTATGTGGTTGGTATGGCTTTTCACTTTCCATGCTATTTCAGGGATATGAGAATTTGAAGGCTCACCATTTACAAGCAGATGTAAATAACGGCATTATGACCTGGTTTACGGCCTATCCTTCCATTCCTTTTGATAAAGAATTCTAATTTGATCACTTAAAATTATCACAATTTTTTCCTTTTTATTTGAGAAGAATCAAGAATCAAACAAAAGACTTTGCGAGGATTTTTGGATAAATAGCCCATAAATGTATTTGCCAGATTTTTATCAGAATCTTTTCATGGTCATTTTTGTGATTCTACTTAGTTATATAGTGCAATTAATTGCCTTTCCTAATTTATCCTACATCCCATTTTGCTAATCCTGTTTGATGAACAGATATTTATCTTTTATACATTCCCAATCACCAAACCTATTTTTTCATAATTTAATTTTAAGAACTATATTATAACCTTTCCTATATCAGGATTATGGTTTTTAAAGTAAGAATAAATCAGTTTATCTTTTCTTAACCCCAGCATCAATAAGTTTCTTTAAAAAGAACAACTTTTTTATCTGTGTTCAGTAAAAGAGATGCTATTTACCTAAATCCGATATTAACACCAACATCTTGGCAGATGTCAGAATTTTTTTGTTTTTTAATAATTTTGATTAGAACAAATTGTATGCTTCCCCCCCCCCCCCTCCCCCCCCCCCTCCCCCCCCCCCCCCCCCCCATCATTAATCCCTTGGAATATTGAAATAATACTTTGCATGGGTTTTTTTGGGCATGATAGCCTTTGTACTTCATAGAACTTAACTTAGGTCTGCTTTGCATCTGTATCTTGGTTGTAGGTTTTAATCTTTAATCAAAGGGCTTGTTAGGATAATTGTTGAAAGTATGAGATTGTTGAAAATTAAAAATGTAAAGAGTTTTTAGGTTGTTGATTTGCAGATATAAAGTGAAATAGATTTTAATTTTTTTAAATATTGAAATTGAAAATTTGTCGAAATGAATTTATTTTCTTTGATAGAAAAAATGACATGGTCTTCATCTGTGTAACTGTGTGTTGTAGCTTGTAACATGTGTGCTTCTTGTATCCGCAACATTACAGGAAATAAAGCCAGGACGAAAATATGAGCAAGGAAAGAAAGTCTGGAAGAAAAAAGTAAAGGGTCCATTTTCCAAGTTTCTTCTTTCTGGCCACAAAATGCTTGTTGGCTTTGATTTTTGCTGGCAGGATGCATTATTTTATGCTAAGGCTTTTTATTGTCATAGATGATTTCATTGATTAAGACAAAAACAGGGGATTACTCAATGCATGCATGTTGTACTTTGTTATCTCCCATTAACTTCTCTCATTGGGATTGTTAAATGCTCATATCTTGTTTACTTCCAAGTTATTCTAGTATCTTCTGAAATATATTTACTTTAAGCTTGCTTTCCCTGCTATCTTAATATTTTCTTTATATTATGTTTAGGGCTGCTTTACTCATGACATTGAAGTGATAAAACTTCCAAATATCCATTACCCTTTGAAGATAATTATCCATTTGCTTTAAAATGTGGATTAACATTTGTCTTGTGACATCTCTTAACAGCATAACCCCTTTGATTTATTAGAACAACCTGGGTTATCAAGTTCATATATATTTTCATAAGTGACTAATCGTAAAATTTGTAAAAAAAAAAAAAAAAAAAAACTCAATAGATTGTATGAAAAAGTTTCTAAACCTTTTTGTTTTTCCTTATGTGTGTCCAGATTGACAACAAGAAACAAGACAAGCTCATCTACCTGTCTCTGCCTGCCAGCAAGCAAGATCTGGAGAAGAAGGCGTCCAAGACCGGACTTCCTGTACAAAAACAGACAATTCAGGCTGGACCACTGACCTTCAGCAACAAGGATAGTTTCCAGATAGAGACATTAGTCTGCTCTACAAAGCTAACCCACAATTGTGAGTGTTAATCCTTACACATACTATCAAAGAGAGAGAGAGAGAATGAGTTACAATGGGACAATGATATATATTTCGATGATACTGCATATTTTTTTTAGTGAAGCAATACCATTTGGATAAGTTAATGTTTTTATAAATTACCTTAAACAAGGTGTGTCTTGGGATGGGGAAAAAAACAAATAAAAATTCCACTAAGAATTATAATTTTCTTTGTTAAATGTTTCAGAAAAAAACTGACATGATTTCAAATTTTAGTTGAACTGTTTTAAAGATGCTGTAGTGACTGTTCTTTGCTCTATATTTCAGTGGACCTGATGGGTTTACTCAAATGGAGAGACAACCCTGAGGGACTGAAGGAGCACTTGCAGACTCTGATGAAAGTTGATGGAGAGGAAGTGGTCAAAGTAAGTATTTAGAAAAAAAAGTTCAGTATGAAGTCAGCTCAAAGTAAATCTGATGTTTGGAAAATGTTTCTCTTCTTAACATGATTGAAGATGTAGAACAGTTTCATTAGCTATGTATAAGGGAGGGGCAGGAAAGGGGGGGGGATCTGACCAAATAGCACACCAGAGGGGGTGACAGGTTGTCATACCTGTCACAACCTCATTCCCTGATGAAATCTGACTGCAAGCAGATGAAATATTGGATGGTAAGATCAAACTAATATAAATAGCTATAGACAAAAGAATCTTCACAAGTCTATGATTGAAGATGTTTATAACAGTAGGGCTTTTTATAATCTTATAGAATACAAAAATCCTATTTAACTGTTTGTGACCATTTCTTATTTCAGTTCCTTCAAGACACCTTAGATGCCTTATTTAACATCCTGATGCAAAACTCGGACTCAGACCTCTATGATCAAATGGTGTTTGATGCACTGGTAAGAAAATGTCTTATGCATTTTGTAAACTTCTTGTTCAGCGTTTAAATGAATGCTTGTGTATATTTATGCCTTGGGTTGTATTAACATGCATAGATGTATTGTATTAGGTGAAGTTATTTGTGTGGATTGCCAGATGTAAGTATCAAATTGTAAATAATGAACCTGTGATCTCTTATGTGATTTGGTTATTCTAATTTATTTTCTCCAACAGGTCTTCATCATTGATCTCATCTCTAACAGAAAATACCACCAGTTCAGACCCGTGATGGAGGTGTACATTGAACAGAATTTCAGTGCCACTCTGGTTTACAAGTAAGATTTTAACAGTTAAAATTTACACTGCAATAGTGTGTAGCTCAAACTGGAAAACTTTTTTCTTATCCAGTTGCCAAAACAGCCTGTTTGATTTTTCTTCTTGAATGTAAATGATTCCCTGTGTAATAGTCAGTGCAGGATGCTACTGCTTTTGGGTGTTGAAAATCTGATATTGCTATGCAATTAGTAAATATATTTTATCTCTTCTTGCTGACCAGTAAGCTGATGGTGTGTTTCAAGTACTATGTGGACAATGCACAGGAAGGCAGCCACCAGGATGCTCTACTTAAAGCCTTGAAATCTTTGGAGTACATTTTCAAATTTATCATCAGATCAAGGCAGCTGTTTGCTACGTAAGTAAAAATAGTTGTCACAGTATCATCAGTATAATAATTAAAGGAAAAAACACGGTTTAAGAATTTTAGAAAAAATGAAGGTATCGTTTTTGTAATATATGTGATTAATGTTTAGTAATATTATTTAAAAAAATGTTGTCAACTGAAAGGAATAATGATAAAGGTGAAGTGAAACTAATAATGGTAAGTTTGGGAAGTGGTGGTGGTGGTGGTAATTTGATAAATTCAGCTTATTAAATGAGATGTGATAAGAATGTAACAATTCAAGTGGGAAATGCTCATTATTAACTTACAGATTTGTGTCTTTCTTGCAGTTTGAATGAGAATCGTGGCAACCAGCAGTTTGAAGTATCTCTGAAGCAGCTCCTCCAGTCTATCAACCACCTAATGAAGAATACAGCTGACAACACAGTTCTGGTTCAGGTAGGTTACCTTTGGGAAAAATTGCGCTAGCACTTTTGTAGATGTTTCTAAATAAAGTTTGAAGTTGGGGCAATGACAGTATTTTTTATAGAAAAATTTATTTAATATTTTTTAGGGTGCAGCTTTGAGGTACCTTCCTACAGCAATATTTGATGTTATTAAGGTGTTTGATTCACAGGAACTAAGGTAAGAGATGGAACACGAGATTCTGTTAGCTGCATAGTGGCTGAAAGGGACTACTATGGGGGGGGGGGGGGGGGTGTGAATTTAGTATTATAACATTAGCATCTAAATTTATAAATATAGTTTAAGATGATTGATTGATTGATAATGATGACATAGCTAAAATATTTTGACTGTTGGTCTGTACCATACAAATTGAATCTTAGATCAAGTTCTGATTAAAGATTTTTCCATATTTTTCTTTTTTAGTCATTTGTTGGTGGAATTCATAAACAATGTCCCAAAGGAAAGACTGACAAAGGAGAAGATCAAGTGTATTCTTGCCATTGTTCACAGTCGGTTATTTATGTTCCCAGGTGAGACCAAAATAAACCACAATGTAGATAACAGTTATTTTTTGACAAACTTTCAGCTGTTATGCAATACAATTTACCTTATGCACTTGAAGAAAGCCTGAAACAAGAGTGTTTAGTCCTCCATTTTTCATCTCTTTTGCATTGCCTGATAGCAAATTCCATCAATTTTAAAAATTTAGATTCAGTAATGACAAACCTAAGGGAGATCAGTGTCCTTGCTGCTAGACTTAACATTTTCAAAATTAGGGAATCACATGGCTATGCTTTGCTGTCTATCATAGAGAATTGAGGTCAAGTGCTATTGTTTCACTGTACAGATTGCCGCTACATTCTCCTGCCTATGGTGCTGGCTCACACAAAGACTCTACTGGAGAGTGGGGAGGAACTGGAGGAGGTGGTCAAGATTCTGGGAGACCTCATGGAGCTGTTGACCAGCCATGAAGTGGTACAGATCATACAACAGTTGATTCTGTTGCTCTCCTTATTGTTGAATGATGGAGATTGTTTCCATTTTGAAGCTACAAGTTATGGTTGACTAACCAAGTATCAATTGACTGACAACTGTTTTGTTGTTGTGATTTAGAACTGATTAGTTTAGATATCAAGTTTTCAGTGGAATGGGATTAAAAAAGAAAACATTAAAATACACTTTTAGACCAAACCTACATGCCAAAGTGAAAAGCTTTAGATATGTAATAATGTTATATATTGTATTTATGCTACTTATGTTTTGTGCCTAATAATCAGAAAAATTATAAACAATTTTGTGATTTGCGTATATCACCTTTGACCAATCCCAGGGCCCAGTTCATGATGACCTTTCCATGATAGTGATGGCTATACTCCGGACTGTGATACAGACTGTTATTACCATGCCAAGGGAGAGACCTTGTATTGTAAGTATTTTGTAATTATGTTTCTAGTTTTGATACAATTTGAACCCTTTTTCACGGACCATCTGTTTTCAAGTAAATAGTTGTGCTTTATCTTCACTCCTATGAACTGTTTTTTGGTAGAAGAATATTACTCTTAGCAAAATTACTTTCTTTCCCTTAAGGTAAATCAGGGTGCATTTGGTCTTTTTTAGTTACATTGAATTGGTATAAACATGGACAGGTTTTGTTGAAAAAATTCTTTTTAAATTTTACTATTTTACATTTGACATTTATCCCCTGCTTTAGGTTTTATTATATTGAATTTTTTCCTCTCTATATTCCAGGGTAATTATGTAGCTTTGATGACAGCCATGCTTAGACAGATGACAGAGCATCACTATGTTCAGTACATCAACCATTTTCCTACTCTGATCGACCTCACAGACTTCCTCATGGAGATTCTCATGGTATTCAGGGATCTGGTCAGCAAAAATGTCTACCCCAGTGACTGGAATGAGATGATCATGATGCAGAACAGGTGGGATGTAGCAAAAATAGATTTTAGCATTGATCTTTTCTACTAATTAATTTCATCATCAGAATTATGTGTGCAATAATCATGTGGTATTAAATAAATATTTTGAAATGAAATAATTTCATTTTATTATTCTTTTTTATTTCTAGTGTCTTCCTCAAAGCTCTCAGGCACTTCTCTCATACCATCAGGGATAGGTTTTCCAGCCCTTTTGAATATCAGGTCAGTGCCATATATGCCCATTAACCTGAAAATGTAAGTTTTATTTTAAGTTTTATAATGATTGTAAATGATTTTTTGAAAACTTTAATCTTGCTTAGTAAATGAGATAATTTTTTTTTTTTTTTTTTACAGCTTTGGAATAACTTTTTCCATTGTGCAATCTCATTTCTTACACAAGAACCTCTACAGCTTGAAAACTTCTCCACAGCTAAAAGGAACAAAATTATCAGCAGGTAAAATTATTAAATAGATTTAGGGACAGTTCATGGAATTAAAAGCAGGCAAAGATGGTTCATTTGATATTTCTGAAGTTTTTAGCAATTTCACAGCACTAACGAGTCATGACCTTACTTTTCTGCAAACACCAAATTACATTTTTATACCACTTTCACAAGAACCTTTCATTTCATCTCTGGTGAAAAGCTAAGTTTCATCATTGAAAGTGAAGTCATGTTTGGAAATGCGCCTTTCAGATATAAGTGCAGGCTTTCTGAACAAACTATAGATATTTTTTTACAGTCAATATTTCAAAATCTTTCTTTTACAGTGTGGTCAGTAATTCTGCAGATATTTAGAAAATTTGGTGATACAATAAATATTCTTCACTATAAACAAAATATCAATTGGAAGGTTGACAAAGTGTACCCAAATCATAACTGTTAAGTTTGTGCATGTCATACCACTGAGAGTTTGTTATTGATGATTTATTTAATTTTGATGAAATTTTCAATTTATTTTGTTTTAGATACAAAGACATGAGAAGAGAGACAGGGTTTGAGATAAGATCTATGTGGTTTAATTTAGGTAAGATTTGGTATCTGAACCTGAATGATTTTATTTTTCTATATTTTTTATAGTTTGATACTTGCTTAATACATTGACACACTGACAGTCAGTCCTATGTAAAATTTGACTTATTTTCTTTCAGGCCAATACAAGATAAGATTCATTCCAGAAATGGTGGGACCAATATTAGAAATGACACTCATTCCAGAAACGGGTAGGGAACAGAAAACATCAACATAGTACACATAGTGCACACAAATTGAATAATATTAGCTTTCCATGTATTGTATTGTTTGTCAATTTTGAAATGATTTGCACCAATTTAATTTCTGTATGGTGCATATTAATACGTAAGACAATTACAAGAATTTTCAAATCACAGGGCTTGTAAGCATCAACATGTACTCATTCTGTAAGATTAATGTATCACAAGCACTTTGAATTTGCACTCTTGTTCCTTAACTGTGCCTGTATTGTATTGCCATGTTGGATGAATCTGCTTTATTGTTTGTTTTTAGAGCTGCGAAAGGCTACCATTCCTATCTTCTTTGACATGATGCTCTGTGAGTTCATGCACACTCAGCCCAGTGGAAGGATCAAAGGGAGCTTTGTGTTGGTGAGCACAGAATGTCAAGATTCAGTTATTTGGAGGTTTAACAAGATTTTCTGGTCATTCTTCAACTTAAAATTATAGAAACAAATTATATCTTATCTTAAAAGTTTTCGTTGTTGTTTGTCAGTTGTCTTATTATGGGGCTGTGTTTTTAATTTAGGTGGAAAATGAGATGATCACACAACTAGATGCCCTGGTGGAAGGTGGTAGAGGGGATGAACAATACAGGGACCTTTTCTTTCAGATGTGAGTACTTATTAGTTTATTTTGAGGGCATGAATCTTTGTACACTTTGGTACAAGTTTATTTTCTTTATTCAACTGTACATGTGTATATATTTTAATGCTATCTGATTCAGTAGATTATATACCAATGCATTCACTTTTTCTAGCTCTGTCATTCTTTCTTATATGAAGCAAGAGAGAAGGATGTTTTTATTTCCATGTCTTATTTTCTAGAATGTATGGACTTTGTGATGGCCATTCATACATGAAAGAAATGGGGACAGCATTTGTGGAAACAGTTCAGAAGCTGATGCAGAGACTGCTGGAATACAGGACTATAATTCATGATGAAAACAAGGAAAACAGAATGAGTTGTATTGTAAATCTGCTGGTAGGTAATCAACTCTTCCATCTGATGTTGGATCTAAAGACCATTTATTTCTGTCCAAAGTTATGATGCAAAAGCAGAATAACAGTTTTATCAGGGTTCTCTTTATCCTTAAACATTACACGATCAAAGTTATTAACATGATCATGGAAGGCTTTATTTCTCATCAGCCTGAGCAATTTTTAAGTATCTCTTTTTGGTCAGTAAAATGGAAACATAATTACATTTTTTCCTTTATTTCCATTTGCAATTTAGAATTTCTACCATGACATAAACCGACAAGAGATGTACATTCGTTACCTACACAAGCTGTGTGACCTCCATCTAGAATGTGACAACTATACAGAGGCAGCTTATACACTGCTGCTGTATTCAATGTTACTTACGGTTAGTAGTACTGTTTACTTTTCTTTGAGATGTTATTTGGATGCAAAAATGTGCAATTTTTGTATTTTGTGAAATTTGCATAATATGTCTTCTTTGTGCTGACAGTTTTCCATACTGACAACTATGAACACTTGCTAAGAGAAATGATGTCTCAAAGGGAGCAAAACCTCAAGCTGTATAAGTGAAAATAAATACATTACAAATTAGGTTGAAAAATGGATGGTATTTGTTATCATCCGCAGATTTCAATGTTTATTCTGAACATGTGCATGATGTCATTGCTTGCAACCAGTGCTTAAAACTTTTGGTTGTATTGTTAAATTGACTGCATGACTTTTTACACCCAATTTACCTCACATGCCCTTGTCAATGTATTCTGTTTTTTTAAAGTTGGTGCACCCATTCAGCTTCACAAACAAAAAAGGTATTGTTTGGTGTTAGAGAAAAGGTTTCTGTAGAACTGTTTTTAAAAGTATTTTACATGAAAGATTTTCAGTATATTTTGCTTGAATTGATTCAAACCTTCATTTGCACTTGGTCAGTGTTTTTGTGTATGGTATTGTTTACTGTTTGTGTTTATTGTGTCATGTTAAAATTTTGCTGCATGTATACTGGGTAATATTTGATTGGAAGAGTTAAAAGAACTCTGCAAAGCATCTCTTGGAACAGTATGAGTTAATGTGTATGTGTGTATGTTAGACAGTTAGTGTCTCTTATTGTTGTTTCTTAAATGCATAACTGAGTTTGATGTTTGAAGGCAGCCATAAAATTGATACTGTATATACACAAACTGGATTGTTTTGGTTGTTGATTACCTTCATTACCAGAATAATATTTAATTCCAGTGGTCAGATGACCCCCTTCCCAACATGCTTCAGGATGCCAAGCATTCAGATGCTCAGACCAACAGGGCACTGAAAGAGAAACTTTACTATGATGTCATTCATTATTTTGACAAAGGAAAGGTTGGTTGTACATTGAATTTAACAAATATTTGGTCGACAACTTCAAATACAAAAATGTCAGAAAGACTGACTTGTTTAGCTGGAATTAAATGTGAAATATTCCTACTTTTACATGTGTTTCTGGAGGGCACTTTGCTGATTTACTTTACACAAAGTTTTGTTTCAGTGCATGGTTATCAGGGCAGTAATCAAAGTTGTTGAGAAATGGCTGCACTGAACAGTTATTACAATTAGCATATTAAGACTTAGTGATATACATGTTATTCACAAAAGAAATATCACCAATTTCAGATGTGGGAGAAAGGCATTGAGCTTTGCAAAGAATTGGCCAAACAGTGTGAAAATGAAACATTTGACTATATACAGTTGGCTAAAATACTGGTAAGACCTCTTTTCAATGTTATCCAGGCCTTCTATCAATGGCCAGCTGACAGGTGATATTAAAATCTTGAACTGTGGTTACATAAAGACTGCAGGTACACTGAGGAAAGTGAGACCTTTCAGCAACCCCACAAAATTCTTTTATTCCTAACTTATTATCATTACAGTTTGGCCACATCATATTTCAGTACTCTTGGCAATCAGTTGCAGATTTACAGATTTATCTCACAGCCACTGAGTTACAGAAAGTTTTGTATTAATTCTCATTTTAGTTTGACATTAATAAAAGTGGCCTAAACTGGCAAAATATCAATCAATCTATATATTGTGTTTGTCGAGTTACTTCATTAGTGCACTCATGTGGAGGAGATACAAATGATGTAACTGTAAGTTAACTCTAAACATAACTTTAATTTTTTTATTGTTTATGGTGGCTGTAACTTGTAGTAAATCCATCTGCCAAATTGTTTCAGGGACAGGAAGCAGAGTTTTACACCTTCATAATGAATCAGATGCGCCCAGAACCTGAATACTTCCGTGTTGGCTTTTATGGCAAAGGATTCCCTTCTTTCCTGCAGGTAACCACTCTATTCTGGTTATCATTTGTAGGTTATACACTTATAAGTAATGTCAGTGGCAATATAGGATATTTGTTATGAATCATATTCTAAGTTTTGGTTTTTACAAGTGCAAAGAAATCTGTCTTTGTTTGTTATTACTTTTTAACTTACAAAATGATTTTCTTCTGATTTTCAGAACAAAGTGTTTATTTATCGTGGAAAAGAATATGAAAGGTTGTCTGACTTTACTACAAGGTTACAAAACCAGTTCCCTAATGCACAGGTAATGATGTACTTCATATTTTTCAGTATCTAATACAGTACATTCATTTAAGTGCAATTTCATGCTTAAATGATATCATTTTAATTATCATTTTAATAAGTTATACAATTATATTATGCAATGAATCATGGACTGCTTGTTTACTCTTTTTCAGCTGATGAAAACGTTGACACCACCTGGGGAAGATATCCTTGAATCTGATAGTCAATGTATCCTTTAAAATGGTTATATTAATCATAAGAATGTATATATTTATGGTAAGTAGAAGTAATCAGATCTTGGGGTCTATTGTAACACACACACACACACACACACACACACATGCACAAGCATGCACGCACACACATCTGTTATGCTCATAAGTGTAATGAGAGAGAAATACGGACAAAGCTGTACAAGCAGTCCTTGTCAGGGTAATGCACAACTTGGGATCATGTTTCTTTAACTGGATTGAAGATTTACAAATAAATGCTGTCACTCCAATTTTGGAACCCAAGAGAAGATTCCAGGGTAAATCAGTCAGTGAACAGATTCTCAGGTAAGTCTGCAGTAGTTATACTAGACCTAACAGATCTTTTGAATAGAAATTAAATTAATTTTCTTTGGTTCGAAAGAGAAGGAAAGGAACCAATGTCCTATTACTTGATAAAAATAAAGTAGTACTGGACACTTACTTTTGCTCCTTTTTTGACATTCACAAAAACATTCAATAGATTTATATAGTATACTGTCTTTGTTTCAGATATTACAAGGTTAATGAAGTGCAAAAGTTTACTTACTCTAGAAGAATGGCTGCTGAAGATGGCACCAATGAGTTTACGGTATGTGGATTTTGATACAGTATCTTGGTAAAGTCCATTTTTTGAAGTGCCACAAGTTGTTTCTTGTAATCTATGCTGTCTGTGGTTTTAATTAATAATCAAAAAGGGTGAGCTAAAAATTTTGTCATTGAATTTTTTACCATTGAAATCTTATAATCAGAAATTCAAAATCAATTTTAAACCTTATTTCAGAGTATGTGGCTAGAAAGAACCAATCTGGTGACATCCTACCCTCTGCCAGGAATCCTCAGGTGGTTTCCAGTGGCGTCCACCTATGTGGTAAGAGCATGTGATTTAGATTAAAGGCAATGAGATTTTGGTTAAGTTCGCCTTAGTGTCTCTTTTAAAAACTTAAGTCAATTTTACCACTGAATGTCAGTCTCATAAGCATTGACATATTGAAGTAATGTTACGTAAATCCTTTTTTCTATTAGATTACCATTTTATCAACTTCTCTGGAGAATGAGGAAAATCAATCATGGCTTTCAAATGGTTTATTAAAATGTAATTTCTCCTTAAGTTTGAAGTCAGTCCATTGGAGAATGCCATCGAGACAGTTGAGACAGCCAACGCTAAAATAGAGGATCTGACAGAGCAGCACATGTCTTCCAATGACCCCAAGCTCCGTATTGACCCCCTTAGTATGGTCATCAACGGAGTGGTGGACCCTGCAGTCAATGGAGGAATCACTCGATACAAGGTGAGTCTAATAAGCAAAAGTGATTTTTTGGCAATTATATATTCAAGTTGTGATCATAACAGTTTTTTAATGAGAGGCAACAAATAGGCCACTTAAGAAATTGAAGTGTTTGATTATCAGGCAAGCCAATTAAAGAGATTGTATGAAGTATGCAGTAGTATATAATGTTTTAAATGACACATTGACTGTCCTCTGGTGTATTTTCGGTCAATTCACATATTTATGATTCCTTTTAGATTTTCTATTCAGAAGAGTACTTACAGAAGTATCCTCAAAAGAAAACATTTGAGTTAGTATCAAAACTGAAAGAGGCCACAACTCAGCAGGTAAGTATAAATTAACTGATATTGTCTTTTTTCTAAAATTGGACAGAAACCCCACTGACATACGTTTTGTATATTTGAAATTTATAGTGAATATTAAGAGGTATATATTTGTATATTTTTGGATACTAAGAGATGCCAATTCAAATGTTTGAAGTCTGAATATTGTTATATTTCCTTTATTTATTTACAGGTAGCATTACTGGAAACTGCCATTACAGTGCATGGCAGAAAGGCCCCTGATACTCTGAAACCTTTCCATGCTCATCTGGAGATGAGGTTCACACAGATGAAGGATCTAATTGAAAAGGAGCTTGGTATAAAAGTAAGAGAGAAAATAGCTAGTTGCTTAAAACAGTATTGGTTGGCAGAAGGAAGTGTGTTGGTAAATGTAACATCACAATTGTGGGATATACTGTATTGATGAGTTTGGTCAAAGTTGATTTTGTGAATATCTGCTCTGCGCTGATCTGTTTTGTATGGTAATTGTAAAGTGCGTTTTACCTTTATTTTCATGACAGATTTTGAATAGAAAGGCGATCTATGGTGTTCTTAGCATAATGGTATTCACATATGAATTGGAGATATAATTTGACCATTTCTTTGTTTATTATGTTTTTGGT
Source organism: Lingula anatina (assembly GCF_051362555.1). NCBI lineage: Eukaryota > Metazoa > Brachiopoda > Lingulata > Lingulida > Lingulidae > Lingula > Lingula anatina. The sequence goes on from NC_141767.1 coordinate 49,016,009, forward strand.
AATAAGTCTTTTTTTTGTGAAATTCTAGGTAAAAGACCTGAAGCTGAACAAGGTGAAGGTGAAGAGAATCCAGACATTGCCACCACAGTCCCCAACACGAATTACCCTGGATATACCAGAGTATGTACAGGCTTTGCAGATTAAGATCCAGATTTAAATCCTTCAATCTGTAAAGCATGCCCTTTGGCAGTTGGCTTCAGTTTGATTAATTTTTAACAAAACTTGAACAATCTAGTGAATGCTTGAATTTCATGTATGCGTAATTTTTAAAATAAATATAAGATGAATGGTTGAGTGGGAAAATTATAATGGGCTCCATGGTTCATGGGGTGTGGCAAATGTTTAAATGAAGGAAAGGGGTCTTGTGCTGCACGAAGTTGTTCACTCACTTTCAATCATTATCATGCTGCTAGAAAAAGGAGCCCAGCTAAGCACAGACATCACAGGTATGAAGTGCCAGCATCCAACCTTAATGCTCTAATTATTTTGCCGTTTGCTTTTATTATTCATTTAGACGTATCTTGCATTTGCTTGTTTTGCAATTGATATGACTAACAACAGTTAGTATCAAAAATTTGCATCTCCTTTCTAAGCAGAGCCCACTTTAGATGAAAAGATAAAACAAAGTGCTGCTATTGCTTTTACTCTCTCATGTTGGTAATCAGTTTCTTTTTTCTTGCTCTCCTGCATTTCTTGTTTTCCTTTTACAACTGCTAAAATCCCTTCTTAAGCTGCTAAGGTCTGTATGATGTCAGCTTATTAATTTTTTTCAAGGTGGTTTGTGGTAATACCAGTACCTTCCACATAGGTTTAACCACTAGTGATGATTATTTAACGTTTAACCATTAGTGATGATTATTTAACAGTAATCAATAACTGACATATTCAATAATGCATTTCGTATTAACATTTTCATTCAATACTTGAAAGTGTTTGGTACATTCAGTGCTTCCTCTTGCTACTTTGAAATATTTTTGCTAATTATCTTACATTTACAAATTACTAACAGCTTAGCCTTTTTTGTTCTCACATCCACTGTGAAAAAAATACTTAACGAAGACAATGTAACATTTTTTGTGCCATTTTAGGACGATTTCACCAAACCCTCACCGTGGCTCTCCCAACCGCAGTCATTCTACTGTGGGTACTGTCAGATCAGGGTCCCCCACCAAGATGCAGACCCCGGGCAAAGTGAAGAGCATGATTGCCACTAGTAAAAGGAACACAACCTCTAGTGATACTTCAGAGAGCAGCACAGGGAGCATGGTGATCGAGTTAAATGAACAGGTAACTTAGTCTTGTTTATAGGTCAGCCTATAGCAAAATAACCAGAAATATTTTCTCGAATTGTTAAATAAATAGCCAATGAATATTTTTCAACAGAAGGTGACAAAAAAAATGAATGAAAAATTTTCATGGTAAATGTTAACAAAATCTTTTATTTCATTTTCATTCTATGAAGTTGACCCCAAAGAGACCCCTTCGCCCCAACAGTGGACACATCAAGCTAAATGGGAAGCCTCTATCAGTGGTCTCAGGTCAGTACTGCTTCATCACACTCTCTTCAACCTAATCAGTCCATCTTTGTTTTCAGTCTGGCCACTCTAACACCAAAATCATATTTAATTTTAATTTGACCTAATACTCAGCAGGCCATTTTTAAGGAACATTTATCCTTATAATGAGCATCAGTGCCTTTAAAACTGAAAATGTCTGTGATATACATTTTAATATTTGTCATTTCCTTCAGATACTGGTTCATCTGCTTCTCTTGCCAGCATGGTCAACTCGGTTCTACAGTCAAATTTCACAAATTCCGGGGATTCTGAGGAGCCTCCGCCACTTCCAGAGAAGCAGGCATATGCAGACTATGGAAACATAGATGAGGATGCCCCTCCACTACCAGTCAGGAAGAGTGGCACCATGAGAGCATCTCACAAGGACAAAGTAAGAGCAGATTTTAGTATTTGTGGTTGAGGATTTTCAGTTTTAGTGTAAAATGCTTTGAATAATGAAATGAAAACTATGCCTGCCTGTGTTAAACAAGACAATCACCTTGTGCAAGACTTTCACATGTTTTTATAGCAAATAAATTTTGACAGAAGAGTATGTGTATTCTGTAAAATGTATAAGGGATTGTCATTTTCTGGTGCTTCTTTTTTCCAGCCTCAGCCTCCCTTACCACTAGATTCATCACAGCAAGAAGTCCCTCCTAATCCTCCCAAGAAACCAGATAGGAAAACAACATTTGACTGACAGTGCCATGGTTATGATAAATGGTCCCTTCTACAAACAATTGTCTAAACTGTCATTTTGACTGACAATCAGACTGTCAGTTATCCTGCATTTACATGGTTTATAATGCTTGGTCATCAAAGAGTCTAAATTTGTATTGGCTGGTAATAATTGGTATTATTATGGTTTTTAGTTAACAAAAATTGAGTAGAGATTACATTATGGTTTATAGGATTGGTCTGAAACAGACAATGAACATTGTTGGTGCTTTGTTAATTGGGATGTGTACATGTGAGTCCTGTTCTCAGTTTTGAACTGGAGCTATGTTTTAGATGTATTGAATCTCAGATTGTACTTACAGCTTGTGTGTGTGAGATTGAATGATTTTCATTGAGTATGATATGATGAACCCTGGTGGCTTTTTATGAGAACACTTGTAAAATTATATTAAAATTGACAGGTATGGAAGGCAATATTTTATCAAATTTAAACATTAAAACACAGTGTGTATGAAATACATGATGCAGAATTTAAATGGAAGAGAAGCATTTACTGGTATAAATGTCAAGTTTTTTTTATTGAAAAAAAACCCAACAATTTGTATATATAGGCTTTTTCACCTTTTAAAGATTTTACGCCATATATTACATTGCAATTAGTTTTTGAAACAAGCTGACAAACCACTTTAAAAATGGGACATTTTGATAAACAAATCTTAATATTACATCCTGAAATAAAGGTGCATATTAAACAAGTAACTAAGTTTAAAATTTGCCTATTATTATAGGCTGAAGGTAGGTGTGTCAGTTTTATTACTGCTGAGTGGACTAATGTCTCAACCAACCTTAGAACGCAAATCAAAACTTGTTTGTGTTGCATTCTTTCTGCCCCTTACAGGAAAATATGTTGCTTACTTGTTATATTCGTGCTAATTTAAATGCTGCCCCTACCACAATCATTTTTACGTGTTCATGTCCCATTTTGAAACTTTTCAAAAACTTTGTGTAGATTTAAATCATTTGCCAAAGGAAAATGTATTGATAATACACTGGAAATACAGTGGAGTGTATCTTTGTATTTTTTTTTATGTGAAAGCTTATTGCCGACAAGTTGAATTGGTGCCTAAAAGTTGCTTTTATACATGTTTATTTATTAATTAAGATATGTAATTAAAAGGCAAAATGTGTCCTTACATGTAGGTTTACATTAGTGGAGTGCTTAATCGCAAAATTGGTTATCATTAACGTCTTGTCATATTTTGTGTACATATACATATATACACTTCTTCATAACCATAGATGTCAGTTTATACTGCAATAAAATCAATTACAGAAGTACCCCAGAAAATAACTTATCAATGAATTTGGTGTTGATTATGAATTTTATTCATTACAATATAACATAAGATACAGAATTTATTGCAATGCTCATTATCATTCCTGCTTTGACTGGGTTAAAACATGATACATAATCTAAATAAATTTATTTCCTTATAAGAATAAAATGAAGCGACTAGTGGTAAAAATACAGAAGCGTAACAAGTGGAATGAGTGGCAACTGTATGTCCATTGTTTAAGTGCAAAATTTTCAAAGTGTCAAATCAACTTAAAATGAAAATGAATATGAAGGAAGTACAACTAAACTGAATTATTAAAACAGTAAACTGTATTGGGACCCATTGGTCTGGATTGAGGAGAAATATTTTGAACAGAAAGACTAAAGGGGCCCCACTAGTGCCAGCCATGAATTTTATTAAATGTAAATTACAATGTAACATAGGATACACACTCTATTTGAACAATAACATTCAAATCTCAAATTCTTGTCAACTTGGATTAAATTATTTTTGATATACGTAACAGAATTAATGATAGTTCATGAATGAAGAAAAGGCAAAAATAGCACATTGCATGTGAAATACATTGTTGTATGTACACATAACTTGAATGTTAGAATAATTATCTAATCCCGTAAGAATATAACTCGATCTCAGTCCTAAATAATAAGATGAATACTGATATTTGGCACTATTCACTTAGTAAGAGTAAAGCATAAACATCTCTAAAACATGATACTATTTGCTTTTAAAAATGTCAGTCTGCCTTGAATGGGCTTGTTAATGCGACTCAATTTAGGTCATAACATACATTTCTTGCATCTAGAGAAAAACTAGGTCTGTTTTGTAGCAATATATAAAAGATTATCATGAAATTATAATCTTATTTATGAACTGTACATATACGGTCATGGGGGTCACTCGTACTATCTTGTGTGTCAATTTGAACAATGAAGACGACGATGCATACATGTTCCGGCTACTGCATCGGGAAAACACGAACATGAAGTCACGTGATATCAATAGACAAAGCACAGACGTAACATTTGGCGGTAAAGTATAAAAGGAGGGTGGACAAAGCGGACATAACAAAAGGTATATTGGATATTAAACAAAGTCCAACAAGAAAAGGTAAGGTGAAGTTTTCTATATATAACGTTTTCATATTTAAGTTTAATTTAAAGAAGATATAATTATACTAAGCAAGTATAAATGAATAAAATATAAATTTATACGCCAGTATACTTAATAAATCATATAGAATAATGGTAACATAACAGATTAAATAACTAAAAGTCCACCCTCCACAGACATATTACCTTTATTACAGCTCATGGATAGACGCAATATTTTGATAGTAGGCAGCAGTATTATTAGAGACTTGCAATGGACAACAAATTATTTTTTCAATCTGCGGGGCCCAAGAATTTCATATTATGCTAAGGGAGGGGCTACCATCCATACAATATGTAATGACCCATACTTTTGGGAGGCGTTAGAAGGAAAAGACTTCATTTATTTTCAATTAGGAGGCAATGACATAAAAATTTTCTCTTCACCAAAACAAGTTCGAGACAATATTATACTTCTCATACTAACAATAAAACAACGTCATCGAAACATGCAAATATATTGGGGACAATTATTACGTCATGCGGCTTCAAACACAAGCCGATTTATATGCAACAGCCAACAGGAAAACGACTATAACGATCAAGTGTGGCAAATAAATGACAGCATACAATCTACTGTAGATGATCTTGGAGGTATTTTTGGACAGCATACAATCTACTGTAGATGATCTTGGAGGTGTGTATTTTTGGACCCATCAGAGAATAAATGACTGCTGGAGGGAATGTTTGAGGAGTGACGGAACATATTTGAATGACAAAGGAACAAAGAAATTATGGCGATCTAATCGAGGTGCTATTATTTTCTCTGCACCTATATACCGTAAGTATGAATGGATATGCATGGGCATAAACCTTACTGTATATACTCCTTGATCAATACATATGAGATACGCCTTGTTTATTTAAGATTTCGTGTCAGTATTTTACGTGATTGTGGGAATAAGGTGCATGGGCATCAATGAATATTACCTAAAGTGCATGACGCTTCATGCCCGTATCAGTCACTGACACCCATAGAATACTAACATTTTTTCAGGCCATGAGTCGACCTCCCTCCATACCTCCACCTCATCAAGGATTCATCAGGAAGCTTTTGATAGAAACTCCAGATCAATCATGGAAGCAAGAAGACCACGATATTGAAACTACTGCGTCAACTAACTCTAACATGTTTACAGCATAACATTTTATATAAATCTGTACATATTTCGGGTATATATAACAGTGCAGCTAACTCGCTATCTCGTCTTGATTTGCAGGCTTTTCAAATGGCAGCTCCTTTGGCTTTGAAAACGCCGTCACTAGTGCATATGGCAACCGCTGAACTTACTTCGGAATTAACAAATACTTTGGATTCTGCTCTCGCGAATAACACAAAGAAAACCTACTTAAAAATTGAACCGCTTCTTCGACAATTTTATGAGACGACCGGGATACAGGCATTTCCCACGGATCCATTAGTCACAGCCTTATGGGTACAATATTTAAGCAGAAAGTATTCTCCTTCATCTATAAAAACATTTCTTGGGGCGCTAAGCTATAAATATAAAATGCATAACATGCCAAATCCAACGTTAACTTACATAGTTGAACAAACCATCCTGGGTTTAAAGAACAAAACTTTAAAGAACAAAAAATCACCAATAACACTTCCGATATTACACACTTTATTGAAAAATGTAGACATTCTCTGTAGAAATCAATATGAAGCTCATTTATACAAAACAATGTTTTTGACGGCATTCTATGGATTATTCAGAATTGGGGAAATCACGGCAAAACCCTCGATACATACGCTAAAACAAGAAAATGTATCGTATGACGCGCCGAACAACATCATTAGAATCAAACTGGACTCATTTAAACATTTCCGACGGGATTTCCAACAACAAAATAGCAATCAGACAACAACTGAATATCTGCCCAGTAAAAACTTTGAAAACTTATATTCAATTGCGACCAATTTGTTCCACATATTCTTCATACATAAAAATGGTTCATCGGTTACAAGAAATCAATTTCATTCAGTACTTGATAAATGCCTTGCTTTGTCAAAATTGGATCAAAAAAGATTTAGAGGTCATGGTTTTAGAATAGGTGGCACAACCTTAGCAGCACAGAGGGGTCTTGCTGATCATCAGATAAAGTCTTTGGGTCGGTGGCGATCCTCAGCATATCAAGGATATATTCGGTAAAGGACCAACTAGATTATAAGAACGATGTGAACAGGAATACTCTAAAAAAGAAATACAGTAATAAGAACAGTATTTATTTGATTACAATGATTGAAATAATATAAGAAAAGAATAAAACTAGAATATAGGTCAGAATATTAACAAGAAGATTTATGAATATAATATTAAGTCTTATATAATGTAAATGAACAAAGATAACAAAATATGATAAATATTTTGATTTATATATATATATATAGACAAAAAATTTGACATTAAAATAAAAGATGAAGTTATCATTAATAATAATATCTTTAAAAAGTGATCACTAACTTATTAATTAAAAGATTTTTGGGTGGGCGGGGGAAAAATGTTTTCTTATGGCATTAATTTTATCGCCCACCTTTAACAATCAGATCTTTATTTATAATTTTAAATTAATTATTATATTATTTTTTCTTTATCAAAGGTATTTATGAAATACCAAAGGTATTGAGTGACTCCCAATCGCTATAATAATAATGAATGTATCATTAAAAATTTTTGATTGTTAAATGAACAAAAATTTTGTTTTATTTATTATGTACAAGAGAATAAAAAACAACAACAAAAAATATATACACTCAACCGAAATAGTTTGGAAACATGAAAAATGTGTTCTGTAGTGGAAAAATCTTCAGTGTATATAAAAAAAATAAAGAATGGTGGGTGCATTGGCCATCATCATTTGGATAAAATATTTACCTTGGCTCATATGGTTATTTTATAATTATTTAAAATAACTTTTGGGCGAGTGTAGACAACTTTATAGATGGAAAATACTAAAGAATTACTAGATAACTTAGGTTCTCTGTTATTACCAGTACTGGAATTTTGGAAGAAGGGCCGATATACTGTCAAAGGGTAGGCCTAATCATGCTGAAAAGTAGATTAAATTCAATTGGGGAGTTAATGAAGGTCTCTAAATGAAATCTTATTAAATTGCTACAATATTAACATTTTGCAGAGCATATCCAAGATTGGCTGAATGCAACAATACTATCGAGTTTATGGTTGCAGACAAAAGTACTCAGAACAAACTCGTATGTAATGTTGGCTTCTGTAGTTCCGATCAAATGAAAATAATGACCAGCTCTGCCAGTGCTAGAATATATATCCGACCCATTCAAAAAAGCCTGGTTGTGAAATCAGCTGCAGAGAACACAGTACAGACTACTGCATGTGGGAGATGTGGTATGACCTGCTGACATTTAGGTGTACGAGAGGCTCCACCTCCTTACAAACATTTCACGCGCATCTCAGTAGAAAAGAAAATAGTAAGTGATAGCAAAGAAATGAAAAAAAAACAATGAAGAAAAGGATAAACACATAAAAGAGCATTAAAACGATTCTGCCAAAGCAAACAGAGGCTTTATTCACTGCATCAGAAGTAAACAAGGTCTCAGATTAATGCTTACTGTAAATAAAGTACTGTTGTCAGAATGATACTCGAGGGCGTTTTAATGATTTAAAGACCCATGATTTTTCTTTTCTTTTTTTTTTTTTAGTACTTTTTAAAGTTTAAAATTATGAACATGACAGTTATGATCACCATGGAACTACAGTAAATGCGCAAAATAAATACAACTCGAGTATTCATTATAAACAATTTTTATTAATTTTAGTGATTGCCCACTGAAAGGCGATCCATACACAAAGACCAATCTATTTATCCGATCTTATCTGACCTTATTTTAGAACTTTCTGTATTAGAGAAGAGGTCTCTCAAAAGTTATGGTGATTGGGCTTTTAAAATCTAGGCCTCCAAAGTGTGGAATGCATTACCAAATTCTATTAGAACAGCAGAAGATTTTGACAGTTTTAAATATGTCTATTGCTCTTAAATTTTTTATATTTTAATAAGATTGAGTTTTTAGTAGTGTTAATTTTAAATGTTTGCGCTACTGGTGGCCCACCGATGGCCCACCAGTGGCATGTTATCTGGGTCGGTGCAAACATCATGACGGCTAGTAATGTGGTAATTAGAGAAAAATGCCAGAAGAAAGCTAGAAGGTACGTGAGACTTAGGGATCCAATGAGAAACTTCCAACCCCATCTTTTTTATCAAAGGTACCACATAACCCAGGAAAATGTGCTCAAACTGACTAATGTTATTGAAGAACCTTTAAGAAGACTGACTATGAGGTCTAAAGCACTGTCACCCACTACCCAAGTTCTTTCTGCTTTACGTGTGTTTGCTACTGGATCAGATCGCAATGTGATTGGTGACAGCCTTGATCTGTCATCAATGTCGGTGTCCAGAAGCCTCCATGCTGTGGTAGATGCTATTTTAAACAGCCAGGACCTAGCAGAGCAGATCCAGTTTCCAACTGAAGAGGAAGATGTTAGGAGAATGAAGAAGCAATTTTACCAGATTGCAGGTTTCCATAATGCCATCGGTGCTATCAATGGTACTCTAGTCCCATTAAAAGACCCACCCCAAGATGAGAACTTTTTTGTTTGCAGAAAAGGCTACCATGCACTCAATGTCCAGACGATAGTGGATGCTAAACTGAAGTAAGTTAATTATTTTTAAAGGAATACAGATATTAGAAAAATCTTTAGATCTATCCTTTAGCTGTTTCTCGTTTTTTTTCCTTATTGTTAATTTCAATACATTGTGTATATATATCTATGTAGTGCAATATAGTGCATTATAATACAATGTTTTATTCATAATTTTTTATTACAGAGGAGGATTTTGTTAATCCAGAGACTAATTTGAGTGAGAATGACTGAGCTGGGAAATACTGAGGTATGTGGTTCCTGTAAGAAATATAATTTAAGGGAAGTTTGGCAGATGCGTCAAACGTTGTTTTATAGCGCCGGTCTATAACCTAGATCAGATGGGATTCGCTATATTTTGGCCATACTTGTACAAACCTCGAATTGAGTGCTGCATGAGCCAACGAGCCTCGGATTCAATGCTGCACATAAAATTGCGGATTCAGTGCTACATGGGCAATTGGTTGTGATTGGCCAATCATCTTATCCAATCACAGTAACTAGGTCATGACATTTTGGCCCAATCAGGATGAACTAGGTCAGGCGTTTCCACGAGGTACGCGCCGCCGCGTTTAATGAAGTGAGCGATAGTATTCTTTCTCACATTGCTCTCACGCACGACATTCGCTAGAGATAAATCAACAGATCACTTTCCAATTTGCCACTGTACAATTTTGAAGTTTTTCCTTTTTCAATCTATTTGCAAGCTTTTGACTTACGGACTTACGATCACCATGGCAGTTCTCGTTATCGGTCATTCATTTGTTCATATGCTTCGTTCATTTCTCGACCAAGGTTGGGACGTATGTGGCGGCGAAAGATTTTGGCTTTCCCAAATCTGTGCACTGGCACAGGATAAGCAGCCGCACGTTCCCTAAACTAGTCAGGTACGATTTGGGGATCCTTCGCCAGGCACGACCCGACTTGGTCGTAATTATCATTGGTTCTAACAACCTGTCTGACCGTAGTGTTTCTCCCTCTAACCTTTGTAAGGATATTGAAGAGTTAGCCCGTAGTTTTCACTACAAATTTGGTGTTTCTCATGTGGTGGTGAATCAAGTTCACCAGCTCAAAATTCATCTTGCAGACTTGCCCTTAAGAAATCCATTCATTTCCTTTTGGAAGAACGTAGGTCTGCGGAAAGTGACCCGGCTTCACATCAAACCAGACGGGGTGCATCTTTCGGATGTGGGCCAGTATAAACTGTATCGTAATCTGCGGGGTGCCATTATTAGGAAGGCCTTCCGGCTTAGCATTAAGCTTTCCTAATCTCTTCCAACTTCATCATGAGTCCTTTTCAGGCCCATAGACTCATTTCTTCTTCTTTTTCTAGGCCCCGACCTTTTCAGGGCCACCGGGAAGTTTCCTTTATCCTTAGTTCTTAAAAAATACCCATAAGATTTCCTTGATTTTTCAGATATTTTGTTGTATATTTATTTTCACCTTCATCATATGTCCTTTTCAGGCCCATAGACGCATTTCTTCTTCTTTCAGGCCCGACCTGACCTACTTAGGGCCACCGGGAATTTTCTTTTTCTCTCTACCCCTTTTTTACTCCAGTCTGCTACAACGTTTTTTCATGCCTTTATTTTTCATGCCTCATTTTTGTAACATTTTTGTCTGCCCCGCTACATTGGGGTGAGTGGCACGTTTTGTGTCTTGGTATTCCGCTCCGCTTCGTCAGAGTGAGTGGCACGTTTTAGTGTCTTTGCATTTCCAACCTGTTTCTCAGGTTGAGTGGCATAATTTTTCATGCCTTATTTTTGTAACATTTTTGTCCGCCCCACTACGGCCAAATTTTGGCCAATTTCGCATCGGCCAAATATCGAACATCATACTTGTGTTTGTCACTTTAATGCTTTTTTCCGACACCGTATTGAACTTTTTTCGATCAAGGAGAATATAATCATAGGTTGGTTAGAGAATGGTGAATCTAAAGAGTCAGAGTTGTATTGGTGTAATATGGCTGTGAGAGAATGATGGAATTGCAGAGAGCAATCGATTATGTTGAATGATGTGCTATATTTCAAACCAGGAAAAGACAGAAGATAGATATTTGTGCTTAGCTGTACCAAAAAATTTGGTCAATGAAGTTTTATTTTTCTGTCATGATTCAAAAACTGCTGGTCATTTTGCTTACGAGAAAGCTTTGCAAAAACTCAAACAATCCTCCCATGGCATGTAATGAGTACAGATTGTAAAATGTATGCAAATTCATATGAAGTTTTCAATAAAAACAAGCATAGCACTGCTCGACCAAAAGCCAAAATGAAATTACATCATGCGGGATTTCCCGTTGAAAAGGTTCATTTAGATATACTTGGACCTTTTACACAAATTGAATTTGGGAATTCTTATGTTTTGGTTACAATAGACCAGTTTACTAAGTGGATAGAATGTGTGGCTTTGCCAAATCACACAGCTAGGTTAGTAGCAAAGGCATTTTTTTTGCTACTTATTGTCTTATAAGTCTTGTTTTAAAGCTTTGGTCTTTTAGTTTATATTTTTTAGTTACTTTTAAATACCTGTATGGTTTTGTTTATGATAAATTGTAAAACTTCAACTTTTGGGTTGCGATTCTAGCAAATAAATTATTATTATTGTTAAACTTTTTATCTTTATTTCCAGCAAGTGAATTCTGGAGATGCAATGCCAGGAAGATTTACATTTTGTCAAAGAGCGATGTCCTGGAGTTAAACCCAGCCTGCTGTTAACTTTACTCATTTGTAAATATGTGGTATTTCAGCATATTTGATATGATTGCATCTTCTTTAATTACATTCTGCATATATTTATCTTGTTTAAAATAAAATCAACAACAACAGGCGCACAATAGAAAATGAAAAAAAAAAAAAAAAACTTCAATATCAGTACAAAACTGAAAGATTTTAATAAGAACACAAAAACGCATAGAAATCTAAGAAAAAAAGTGGTAAGATTGTTTTTAAGCAAAACGCACATCTGACAGAGAATCTCATTAAATATTCCTTAAATACTGTTAATTTTAGGCACTCTACAGCTGCATTTGACAGGTTTGATGAGATAGATCCTGTGAGAAAGCTAAAGAACATAGGGACATTAATTGAGGAACTGACAGTAAAGAGAAGACAAATTCTAGTGTTGTCTCCAATGCAAATTGACAACTTTAGGGACATTTTCGGGTGTAGCATATGTATGGATAAAGTCATATTTTGGCAACACAATCAAATATTCGTGGGACATAGGTACATAAAGGCACAGAAATATAAGAGGAAAAAAATTAAATGTATTCATAAGGGGTCCAACTGCTTGATGTTTCTTCCCTCAGCATTAGTAAGCAAACACAGAGTGGACTAGAGAGAAACTTGTTCCTACAGCTCCACCACCTCTGACCTTATACACTGTTGAATGTTATCAGGAATATAGAACTTGCCGATTAGGTGACAAACAACAAGACTGATATTCAGAGGTTAGAGAGATGTTTATTGCAGCTAACACAGTTCTCCTTTAAGCGTCCCTCTTTTCACTGTTATTATTCCTCAGCCGATGCGTCCAGAGATGCTGAAGAAAGCACATTCCACTCATCAAGGAATACAAGCCACATAGCGTTTGTGTCGAGATGTGATTTACTGGCCATACATGGCTGCAGATGTGACTGAAATGATTAAACAATGCGATACATGTTGCTGAATTGCCTGCAAATTTGAGTTCACAAATGTTACTAGTTCACCACATTATGCTCAGAGCAATTGTAGAGTGGAATCTGCTGTAAAAGTTGCAAAGCAGATGATAGGAAAAGCAGTTGATGAGAAACAAGATGTTTACTTAATGTTGTTAGAGCGAAGAAATACGCCTGCAGAAGGCATGGATTCTAGTCCAGTGCAATGTTTAATGTCATGTCGCACTAGGAGCAGCCTCCCTGCTCAAAGTCAAGGCTATAAGCCAAAAGTAGTAGAGTCGGTTTCTAGCAATCTTACAGTTAGAAAGCAAAGAAAAAAGCATTATTATGACAAGCACGTTAAATCTTTACCACAATTACAGGTAGGGCAAGCACAATAAAGAACAAAAAATGAAAGGCAAGAATAATAAAGTAGTGCCTGGTGCGTTGTTTCAGACCCTTCATTATGGCTCCTTGTCTTATTTATTCAGTGTTCTTAGTCTATTTAAATGTAAAGCAGTATATGATCAAGTATCACCTGGATTTACAATGGGTTGTTACTGGAAATTCTAGCTGACTAACTAATGGTAGAGGGTATCAAAAGTAAACATCATTTCATTATATATTTATTTAACACCAATCATAAATTTTTAGGTAATGATATATGAGGTCTTAAAATGGTACATAACAGTTTTATAAACTTTAAGACCAACTGGTACAAAACTAAATATGTTTCATTGTCTAAAATATGATTCAAATTTATTCATTTTTATGAAAAGTTTCTTAATAGTACAGGAGTTATTGTTCAACACATTTCATTATAAGATCATCTCAAAAGAAATTCGGGGGTTTTGGTCTGTTAATCAAGCTTAATTTAGTGTTTATTTTGACTATTTTAAAAATACTTCTACTATAAGTTCAAATACCAGTATGAAAATTATTTGGCTTATAATTTCAGTGACTATAAGGTGGAAAAAAATTTGGTGTATGGATGTATATGTTAAATTTGTTTTATTTCTTTTTTTATTTATTTCTTTAAGCAAGAGAAGAGATCATTCTGATTGTTTGTGTTCATATTTTGTATTATTATGTCTGATGCCTCTTAATGGTGAGTTATTCAAAAGTGAGTTTATGTATTTATAGTAATCTTTAAAATAGTTGTGATTTTTTTGTAAGATATTGGACAATAAAGGTTTACTTTGAGTTTTTGAGGTGTTACGTAGATTTTATTTTAAATATATTTGTGAAATATTTTAGTGTTGAGTTATAATTTCTTTACTTTTGGGATGTTTGTGAGCAATGGGAAACTGAGTGAGAAAAACAAGGTGTTGGTATTGTAGTTCATTAGAAAATAGGCAAAGTTTCAGAGAAAATTCATTTTTACGCTATATAAGCGTCTACATTGGTAAGACCCACTTTAAGAACACTTTTGTCATTGTACTGTACTTTCCTTCCGGTTTTGGACCTAAAAAATCCCAGGGTTCAATTATTCACCTTCTATGAAATAAAACCAAGAAACGAAATTACTTTTTTTTTAAACTCGTGGTCGGTGAGGTGACGACGCACTTGTGTTGATTACACGACACCTTCTATATTTTGGTTATTAAATAAATTTGATTAAGCAATACCAAATGGCAAGAACGATAATGAAAGAAAAAGGAACAAGGGATTGAAACTTCAATCTTTAAAACATAAAATGTCTTTATTGAATACAGACCTTTGTTCTGATCCACGGTCTGTAGACACAAAGGCGTAAAACTTCAATTCTGATCACAAATGTAACAATTTAAACAACTTTCATAAAATGTTTTAATTTTTGGCAGCGTGACAGCATTTGTCTCATAATTAATTCCGAGGCAAAAAGCATCCCTTTTTATTTAAAAACCTTTACGCAATAACAAATAAACCAGGGTCATTATATTAAAACTGAATTTAATGAAATTTTAAGTCAATCAAAATTTATTACAACGCATGCTGGTGTATGAATTTCTAATGTATAAATAGGGAACCTTGTGGTAGATTCACACATTTTGTGCGTTCACAACCATGGATGAACCATGCTTAGCACTGGGCCTAAGACGGGGCATGTGCTTATTGTCCAAGGGTATTGATACCAAAAACAGAGAGAGTGTCATGGCGAATTTGTTTGGCAATGTTGGAGGAGGGACTGTCGCACCAAGTTAAGGACAAATGCAATCAACGAGTAAGATCAAATTCGGGTGGCAAATATGAATGATATGCAACATAACCACCCTGAAGACAATGAAATGACAAGCCACATTAATGTAAGATGGGCGATGCACGCAGCTGCAACCCGGGACCCCATGCATCGGCAAGGTGGAGGGGACTGTCAGCCTGTGCCATCACTGGCGTCCGTCAGAACCTGCACAGAAAGGGTACGCCAGCATGCATTACCCACAGGGGATAAATGATGTGAGGATTGACAACCAGTGGGTTCAGACCTGGAACCGTGAGAAATTTGTGCTCCACCTGGACAACCAGTGGGGAGTTTGTGTTTGTGACGGCAGAAAATCTGAACATTTTGTGGCATTGCCAAACAGTGTATATAGATGGGACTTTTCGTGTATGCCTGAGGCCCTATACGCAATTGCTGGTTATTGTTGGCAATTCTGTACCAGAGGCGGACCCCTTAACTTCTAGAAATAAGTTTTCCACTTTCATTAGATTCACTGAATTTTTTATCTGAAATTAACCATGGCTGTTCTCGTCATAGGTCACTCCTTTACTCACAGGCTTCGCTCATATCTTGACCAAGGACGGGACGATCGTACGGCGAAAGACTTCGGTTTCCCATTTCCACACACTGGCATGGGAAAGGTGGCCGTACAGTCCCTAAACTGGACAGTTAGGACTTGGGTATGACTTGGGTATCCTTCACCATGTCCACCCAGAGTTGGTCATACTAGTTATTGGGTCGAATGACCTCTCTGATCGGAATATTTCCCCCTTTGGTCTAAGTAAGGACATCGAGGATCCCATCCCGCTTTTAATGACCAGGTTGACAAACTTAACATTTTCCTTTCAGATCTGCCCCTTACACATTCATTTATTTCGTTTTAGAAAAACATGGGTTTGCAGAATCCTACTCTACTGCACATCAAACTGGATGGGTTGCACCTTTCAGATGTCGGGCAATACAAATTATACCGCAGTTTGAGTGGCACCATTATCAGGAAGGCTTCCTATGCACATTACCTATGCTATTAAGAAGTTGACAAATACTCAGGGTGTTTCTGGCCCACTGTCCAGGGCATCGATTGCTAGAAAAACAGAAGACATGCCTTTAGATGAGATTGCAGAGGAGGTGAAACGTATAACAGGGGAAGACATGGACAATATTTTTATGATGGCAGGAAGCTGAAGTTGCAAGAGTCTTAAGAGAGAAGTCACTGTACGTAGAGAACAGACATTTGCTCACTGATTACCTAAGATACCTGAATAGCCATCTGCATGGTGTGGTTACAAGTAGTAGAAATACTAAGCTTATTAGAGCATTCCACAACATGAGGTCAGAAGTAAATGGCAAAAAGAACTTTACCTCTTTTTGTTCTGAAATCAGTGCTACCAGTGTAAAGGACCCTTTGCTGTACCAAAGATTTTTGGATGTTGCATTGGAGAAAAATGTAATAGCTTAACAAAGGGTAGAAAAACCATTGACTGATGTGGTAAGAGAGAATCCTACTTCACTAAAAGTAAGGAGGAGGAAGAGACTCTTAGATATGTTTGTGGTTACATACCTTTCAATCTGTACAAGAGATTTTCGAAGGGATCATCAGCATTACACAGAGATTGTACAATGATTATTCATTCTTAGAAAGCATCTTCTAAGTCACAAAGTGATGGGTAGCTACAATAAATAGAGGGTGGTTGTTTGTAGTTCATGATATTGTGTTTCAGTTTTTTAAAGAGGTGGAAAATGCTGTACAGAGTTTTTTAAAATAAAGACTTGTTATTATGTTGTGAGGGAGAGGACATTGCATCCCTAATTTACAAAAAATTATTGCAAAATGCAACGGTACAGAAGTTCTGGTGTTCTTTGACCTCAAATTAGGAAAGTGACACTACTGGCTACTACTTATATAATCTGTTATAAAGAAGAATGTTGTACTCGGGGGCAACGCCTTGGGCAGAGCATGGAAGAAGCAAGTGCAGCTGATGAACCCGAAACCGATGTCCAGAAAAGGAGAAAAGACTTAAAGAAAATTATTACATGTTCAGACTCATGGCATCTCATAGACAGACTTTGTTACTTTTTATATGCTCATAATCACCGATTAGTTGGATTACTTTCTTTACTTTATGACACCAGTTTCTTACTCATGCCATTATATCAAAATGTGTTTACCAATTACTAAAACAGTAATGCAGGGTCCTGGGCATTTTTCAATGCATGATATTTGTACCCCAAAGAGAAACCATCTAGTTGTTACTTGTACAAATATCATAAAACATCTTGACATTTAAAAAATGTTTCCCTTTATTCAATTGAATTCTGTTGTGATATAAACATTTAGTTAAAGACCTCTGGCAAATTTACCTCTGGCATTTAGTTAAAGACCTCTTGCAAATTCTTGATATTTAAATTCAACATTATTTAGATAAGATTGACATCTGAAGCTAAAAAAAGACTTAGTTGCATGGGCATTATTTCTTGAACATTTCAATGGCAAGTCATTGTTGACTGAAAAACATTAGGAGATTAATTTCGCATGTAAGATACCATGCCAAGCTCTCCCTCTTGCCTAACCTTTTGTCACAAAAATAAATATTCTTATACAAAATTAAACTAACCCACCCCTTATCACAAAAAAGAATCTATTAAACTAATTAAAAGTTTTTGATGCTTGCAGGGGGCACCTTCATCCAAGCTACTCCACTTGTTATTCCAGTGACTTCATTTTCTGGAAGTTGTGACAATAAGATTCGCAGTTTTTCTATATTAACACAATTACATAACCAATGTAAATTAAATATAATGTGCTTCAGGGAATTTTTTTTAGCATTTTGTGACACAGATTTATAGCAGCACTACCCTTTCTTTGACCCCCTGTAAATTTTTCCTTGTGGTAGTGCTCCTGTCTTGAAGCGGGTGCAAAAGGGGGAAAAGTCTTGTTTGTGGACGGTTTCGGGTACCAGAAACATAAGACGAGTGGTGGGAACATTTTGTGGCGGTGCTGGAGACCAACATGCAGAGCCAGAATCTGGACCAATGTTTCTGATGATCCCAAAGATATCCTCATGGTAAACCCAAATGAACCAGTACATAACCATCCAGATGACTCCTTGACCACACAAGTCATCAATGTCCACAGACAGATGCAGGAGGCAAGTGTGTAAGACAGTGCATATGAGGAGAATATACCCATCTGTGGTGGCAAGGACCCAGTGCCAGTGTGTTTGGGATGTGCTACAATTTAGATCAGTAAAATCATTCATTGAGCACATAAGGCAGGGTGCACTGCCATCTTTACCTCAGTTTATCAATGAGGTGGATGTCAATGGGCAGTGGGCCCAAGTTCATTGGGCAGAAATAGTATACCTTATCAGGAGCTAATGTAGATAAATATTTCAATTATTTGACAGAATGTCTGAAGGAAATCGGAAAAAGTCTGTGCTCAGTGACAGGACATTACATCGACATGCTGAGATACCTGCCCAGCAAATTCTTTCTTGTCTTCATGATGAATCATCCAGTGATGATAACACCGACATCATGCCAGTAGAGCAACTCATTGAACATGAGGATATATTGTCAACAGCAGATCATGGTATAGGATTCAGCCAAGATGTTTTTTTATGAAGAATCTGTTTTTTCACATGACAGTGCTCAGGGAAATATGGATATCATGACCAGTGACACTTCAGATGGTGAAGAAGATGGAGATTTTACTAAGAAACTGAGGGACTGGGTGCAGAACAGATTATTTATAATGTTAATTCACTGACACATTTGGCTTCACATTCTCAAATGTATGGAATTTAACATAATTTTTTCAAGTTTCCCTTTTGAAACTATCTACAGACTATTAAGCAACTTGTTCAAAAACCAAAATTGCCACTCCAACAAGTGATACGTCTTGCAGAAAGGGAACATGTAAAAAAAATTAAATTTTCGCAGACATTTGGTAAAAAAGAACATCACAGAGGAGCAGTCCCAGAAGAATATCATCAATGCAAATAATACAAAGATCTTCATATGGAAAAAATTCTATCAGTAAAGCAACAGGATAACGCTATTTATGTTGGACAAACACCTCTTATAAAAAAATAAGATCACTTTTAATCGAGAACAGAGACTGATATGTCAACCATTTATGACCAAAGAAAATTTTATGTATCCAGTGGAATCAAGTAGACTTCACATATGGTCTGTGAATGATCCAAGTGACCAATTAGTGAGTCCAGAAAAGAAAATCAAATTAAGTTCTATTACCATTTAATAAAAAAATTATTACTCTACAGCCTTCTGTGATACACTGGCAATAAAACGATTAACTTATATAACATTTGTATCATCACAGGGAATACATGTTACACTCACAGTTCAGCATCGTCTATATTTCCCCGGAAGAAAATTCAGTTGCAGTGGCCCCTGAAGGATGGGTCAAAGGTGACAAGTGCCTTTGGCTCCCCAAGTCAGTGATGAGAGGAGGAAGAGCGATAGAAGAGTGCATTCAACCAGATTCTGATTGGGATGTGCAAGACTGCCAAGTGTTGGAGTCAACTGGTAAGTGTGTGGAACCAACTAAATAAACATTATCAATATATTTGGAATATAAGAAATGACAATTTGTGCAACATTTGGCCTGTGGCAAATTCTACAGCAAATGTTAACTAGGCTTATTTTTAGGTGACTACATAAAGGCAATGGAAAAGTGCACAAAAGTTGTAAAATCACTGAACAAAAATATTTTTGATATTGACCTGAATACAACAGACACTGAAGCTAAGAGGAGATGAGGGAACATTATATCATCTTATTACCTGTAAATTGTGTTAACTTTCTGACATACCTCATTCATCATTAAGTGCCTTATATTAATTGCAATTGTCTTACTCAATGCATGTTCATCAAAATATAAAATTTCCATTTTCCATATCTTTGTTTATGATCATAGTTGCATCACTGACACTCTGAATTTATAATCATAATTATTATAGTAATATATCCATTGTATAAAATGCTCTTTTGCAAAAAAAGGAGACACCTGCCACCCAGACTAGCAGAAGAGGAAAATTGGAACCTGTGGTACAGACAAAGTCAAACGTTGTTTTATGGCGACGGTCTATAACCTAATTCTGATGGGATTCACTGCTATGTATTTTGGCCATGACTGTACAAACCACAGATTCAATGCCACATATAAACTCACATGAAGCAGCGGATTCACAGTAACTAGGTCAAGACATCTAGTCCAATCAGGATAAACTAAGTCTCGCATTTCCACAAGGTATGCACCACCGCGTCTAAGGAAGTGAGTGATAGTAATCTTCCTCACTGCTCTCATGCACAATAGTCGCTAGTGAACGAACAACGAATTACATTACATTACGACACTGTACAATTTTTGATTGCCGGATCCTTACACTCGAAGATACTCAGTTCCAGAAGTAGACCTCCTAGCTAACAAGTAATTTTTTTCTTTTTCAACCTATTTGTGAGCTTTCTAACTTACGTTCACCATGACAGTTCTAGTCATTGGACATTCCTTTGTTCACAGGCTTCGTTCATTTCTCGACCAAGGTTGGGACGTTCAAACAGTGAAAGATTTTGGATTCCCCAATTCCGTGCACTGGCACGGGATAGGCGGCTAGACGGTCCCTAAAACTAGTCATGTACAATTTGGGGATCCTTCGCTGGGTCTGCCCGGACTTGGTTGTACTTATTATAGGGTCCAACGAACTTTTTGACCATAATATTTCCCCCTCTAACCTATGTAAGGAAATAGAAGATTTAGGCTGTCATTTTAATGACGAATTCGGCATTTCACGTGGTGGTGAGTTAAGTTCACCACAAACTGCGTCCTCCCCATCCTTCTTTTAATGATCAAGTTGACCAGCTCAACATTTTTCTTGCATATATGGCCTTAAAAAACCTATTCATTTCCTTTTGGAAGAAAATAGGTCTGCAGAAAATGACCCGGCTCCACATCAAACTAGACGGTGTGCATCTTTCGGATGTGGGGCAGTAAAAACTATATCGTAGTTTGTGGGGTGCCATTATCAGGAAGGCCTTCCGGCTTGGCATTAAGCTATCTTAATCTCTTCCAGATGACCAGAAGTTATCTCTAATCAGGAAGATTGTTGTTAAAGGGCAATTTCTTTCTATTAAATTGCAGTAGACTGTTTCATTTGACGTAGGTCCATCACCTGACTCTGGGAGGGACAGGACAAGAAAACAATTAACAGGATGATGGAAGCTCTGATGTAATCACCTATGGCTACACAATTCAACTGGAAAGGTCGTGCAAGAGGATATGGCAACAAGGAAAAACACG
This sequence comes from Lingula anatina, assembly GCF_051362555.1. Lineage (NCBI taxonomy): Eukaryota > Metazoa > Brachiopoda > Lingulata > Lingulida > Lingulidae > Lingula > Lingula anatina. The sequence goes on from NC_141767.1 coordinate 49,037,587, forward strand.
GTTTGTGCAAAACCAATATTGCAAGAGTCATGATTGGTAAGTAAATGTCTGCTGCCAAGTCAAAATTATGTTTCACAATATAATATTTTTCCCACTCTATCACCTCTGAAGCCTTAATTTGATTGTAATATCCCTGAAATATATTAAAAAATGTTATAACTGAACATTGTAGACAATATGGGGGCAGCTGGATGTACAACAGCTCACTGGGTCCAAGACTTACAGAAAAACAAGTACAAAATGTTTGCAGGGCAAGTGAAAATGGATCCATACTTGCCCACCAGGGAAGTGAATCTAAAATTGAATTTTGAGGCCTGAAAACAGGTAACTAACAAAGTTATGCTGCATGCAGGGTTCTGCCCAGGGCGCGACATTGTGGCCCAAAAATTGAAAATGTCGCCAAAAAATTCCTAGAGATGCGCCGTCAGGCACACTCGTAAAAGGGGACCGAATTTTTCTATAACTGGCGGGTGCGTAATAAGAGCAATTTGATTGGCTGAGTGCTGGGTGCCGGATCCAATCAGATTTCCGCTTACTGTCTTATCTTATAATCATGGCTGGATGTAATCGCAAACAAAAATCCAAAACTATTAAAGATTTTTTCCCCCCAAGTTCCTCAGCAAAAGTGTCCAATAAGTTCAGCGAGAATGTATCATCTGAAGATTCAGGAATGCCCTCGCCATCAACATCAGGCAGTGACGCTGAAGTGCCTGAAACTGTCGAGTCCCCACCCACACCACGTGAGAATAGTGAGTCCGACACTGACAAAGAAACTGTTTCGAAATCAAAATCAACTGCTAAAGCCCCGAATCAGTTGTCAGATCGACATTTCCAAGACAGTTGGTTGTTAGAATTTCGCTGGTTAGTGTTAAGGAGTCTGATTTCATGAGTTGTAGGTTATGTATCAAACGTTCAAAGAAAAACAACATGACCACGGTCAAGTGTAGAAGTTGGAAGAAAACTACTTTGTACAGACATGCAAAAATATCTGATCACAAAGAGTCTGTTGTTGCTGAGTCAATGGCTGGTGCTTTGGTAAAAAACATTTCAAATATCTGGAGTTAAAAGGAAGCTGCTATTATCTATGCACTAAAAGCTGCATTTTGGCTAGCTAAGGAAGATCTTGCCGTCAGTAAGTTTGAGAGCCTTGTTAACTTTTTAATGGACATGAAGTGCCCTGACATTGAGAATCTTAAATGTAGAGAAAATGTTTCATACACATCAGACAAAGCTGCTGAAGAATTTCTTCATTCCCTTGCCCATACTGCATGCCTGAATGTGAATAAATTGATCAGTAAGTCCCCCTATGTTAGTTACTGTGTGATGAAACTACAGATGTGGCTGTTAACAAGAAATTGAGTGTGTACTGCAGAGTTATAAACCCAGATACACTTAAGCCCTCCACCCACTATGTGTGTAATGTTGCAGTTGACAGTGGGAAAGGTAAAGCTATTTACATATATGTTCAGCAGTTTAAAGTTTTAAAGTTAAATTTGGCAGACAATTTAGTTTCATTGACACTATCAAGCATTCTGAGGTACAGAAACACCAGTTTAATACAGATTCATTGGATTGAAGAGGCAGACTTATTTCAGTTAAGGTGAGAATAGTAATTTTATCGTTTGGCCCCCTCTTTTTGAAAATGTCCCCCTTTTTTCAGGTCCAATGTGCCATTTGGCCCCCAAATTTTGATTCCTGGGCAGATCACTGCTGCATGTATTAAAATGTAGCAGACCCCTTGAAGACTGGATATTGTGTCAACATAATCCTCCACTCTAGGGGTAGGGGGCAAATATAATTTTGTTCTGTATCAGAACCACCTTTTGATGAGAAGCAAAACATTATACTTTGTTTACCACTTTCTGATTTGAATAATTTACACATAATGATGCAGACATACAGCAGGCAGAACCATGGGGTCAAATGGCAAGAAAGAGAGGGATTTATGAGTGCAACATACAAGAGTGTGCAATCCCTCTACCCAAGATATATATTGAAGAAATGAATATTTGTATACATATTGGCCTAGTTGTGAATCATGTCATGACAAGGGCAATAATCGAAGCTAGTAAGGTTGTAAAAGAAACTACTTATATAAAGAGATTGTGTGAATTCTAACAACCTGGAATCTACAATGCTGTTCTCAAAATAATGAGAAACAAACAACTATTTTACCTAACAGAATCAATATCATATATGCCATATGTAATGGCTAAATTTTAATCTCTTAATATTTAATGGTAGCTTTTCACAAGTTGTAGGTATCAATTAATTCAACTTTGTCACATAGTGCAGAGAGTCACGTCTTCATGCATATCCATGTATTTGTATATACACCATAACCAATAAAATATACAAGAATGTTCAGATAATGATCCAATTAGTAGTTACAACATAGCATGCAGTATGATATACAATAATTGCACTTTACAGGAATGTTGCTGTATTTCAAAGCCCACCTATTGTACAACTTTGAAGATGGTTACTAGGAATCATCATCATGTGTCGAGCTTCAATGAATCTTCCTTGAAGGAGAGCAGTAGGTGATACAGGCTGTGGTCAGAGGGAGTCTGTCCATACTGAGCTCTGAGTTGCTGGAAGTTAGGTCCTAATTCACCCACATCACTTTCTGCTGAATCTGGAGCTGCTTCTTGAACATCCTGGAGCAGAGAAAACAAAAACAATTTGGTGATGCACATGTAAAATAAGGCAGGCTTAATTAGAGGATGTTATTCAGTAATAAAAACTGTAACTAGAAGTTCTTGATGCTCAAAAGAAAACGGTGTCTGCACCCATACACTTGATTTAAATAACACACAGATGTTATAATAAATCAGATAAACAGCTTTATTCTTTATTCTTTCATCACATATACTGAAAGATTCTAAGTACTGGGTATTGGTTGTTTACTATTAATTTTCTATTAAATTATAAGTACATGAATTTGATAATTACAATAACTTGTTAACTTTAGAAATAACCTTTATCATATCTGTCCTCTTTACAATAGCCTCTCCCTCTGCAGTCTCTGTGATAAGTGGACAGTTGTTGACCAGGTCAAACTTCACTGAGCTGGCATGAGCATGGGAGGTTTGAACACTGATACACACCTGTATTTGCAAATCAGAGAAAGCATGCAGATACATAATTGTTGATTATAAAGATAACCAGGATATAGTCATACTGTAACCTTAAACAGTAGGTCACAATGTGTTAATAACGACCACTGTTAAGAAAGGTGTTTCTGTTCCTTTTTTTTTTTTTAAGTTGTTCTCTGTGGTTATTGACTAATTACATATTTCTGTCACTATAGCACTATAGAGTAATAGGGAACTAGTAATGATATATAACAATTTCATATTCAGCTGTGCTAAGATTCATCTCTTCTGATTCCCCATTACTATAATAGTATTATCCATGTAAAATTACATACAAAGCAGCAAAGCTGTCAAATGTACAGACAAAAAGCAGAAAATAATGTTGCACAGAATGGGGCTATTTTGCCAATTTTGATGCAATAATGCATTATGCTTAACAGCAAAGTCATCAGCAAATTTTAATTATGCACAAAAGGGAACAAAGATGTCAGAAATATGTAACTAGCATAAGGCTTCAGTATATTTACATAACAATGAATCGTAAACAAAAATAATTGAACCCCCATACTCTAAATCCCAGTAGCTTTCACACTATCAATATAAAAACCTTACTGTGATATGACTGAGAAGCTTGTATGACTGAGTTCCCAGGCAGCTGTTTACCAGAACCTGATATTCTGATCTGGTCAAGTTCCCTGATGTCCATTCTAACTGTCCCTCACTGGACACATGAGCCACTAGTCCTTCTTTATTCTTTAGGTACACAGGACCCCTCATTCCATATCTGATTAGGACACCAAATTTATTTGAAAGCATACTATTACCTTATAACAATCTGCCTTGGAAAGATAACACCCAAAGACTTAAAATGACTAATTTATAAAAACTTATAATCTTTTGGAAAATCATGTTGATAACTGAACATTTTGTATTAAAAATGGATTACAATAAAAAAATTTTACATCATAAAGAGGGACAAATCTTGTGATTCAAGATTGTATGAAGGAATAATTTTATGCAATAATTAACACTCATGGAGCTAGTTAAAAGATAACTCACTTTGGCACAAACACCATAACTCCATTAGCTCTAAGCTGAAATATCACAGCATCTGCTATACAGTAAGAGTCTTTTTCCGGGCGGTTCTTGAAATAGAGAGCTTGGAACAGTTCTTGAGACTCCCGCTCAGCATATTGAGCAGCCTGAAGAAAAAACAGTAAGTCTAAAAAACAATCCTGAAGGTCTGACCTAACATCCAGTCATAAGAAATAGAACTTAAAAGCTGGGGAAGCAAAGGAAGAGAGTTTAGACTAATACAACACAAAGGCTAGAGAACAGAGAGAAAATGATGAACTAGACATTAAATGAAATAAATTAAATAAAGGTCAATTATATCTGAATCAGATAAAAACATACTCTGTGCTTATCATTGATGTGATGGGCCAGTTCTTCTAAATCTTTGTTGCTCATCAAACAACTTGCATCTTCTTGTCCAAGAGCAGCAAGCAGTGTTCTATGGACCTGAGGGAAAAATTTAAAGCACATCCAAAATGCTAATAAACACATTGTGTTCACATATTTTGAACCTTTATTTGCTCAATAACCATCAACTTGACTTAATGATGTAAATATCGCTCATTTTAAAGGGACATATCTTTCAATTCAGTAACATAAGACCCATGATAAAAATGGCTCAACTAAAAACCATTTATACTTACCAAGATATCTGCATACCTTCTAATGGGTGAAGTAAAGTGAGTGTATTTGTCAAGTGCCAGACCATAATGGAAAAACTGGTCCCTGGGCAGAGAACCAGTGGAGAAATACTGAGCATTGGACATGGCTTGAGTAGCCAAGGTACGCAGAAGCTGAAAGAAAGCAAATGCACGTAATTATATTCTTTTTTATCATTTTTAAAATAAAATAACTTATTTGTAGAGATTTAAACCTCATTTTCCAAATGAGTTTTTTAAATTGAATTAATAAGCTATTGTAAATATTTTTTAAACTTGAACTTATTTTCTAAAGAATTGTCCATATAAAAATTCAGATATTATCAGTCAGCAGAAGTGTAGCAGAATCTTTTTTTTTTTTTATTGACACAATACATCACGAATACATGACAATACAAAAACAAACAAACAAACAGACACTCGCTCACACACTCACACATAAGAGATGTTATGCCATATAACACTTTTTAGTTAATTACATCATCGAACGCCAAATATTCAAATTGAAAATAACTTAATTATGTTTCAATTGTACTGACAGATTGACTTATCTGTTTTCACCAGATATCTAAGCGATGAAATCAAACCTCCTAATGTTGGTTTACCCTGTGAACATCTTAAATAAATATAAAATTTAAATTGCAACATAATGAGATTAATAATTGGAGAGAGGCCCGTAGAGCCGACTAAGCAATTCCTTTTTGAGACAGGTAGAGTAACTTGAGTATTAGATAATATATATTCTACCAAGTCGGTCAATAATTTTTGGGTAACCGCACAATTCCAGAATAAATGCTCTGTTGTTTCTTCAGCTCCTTTGCAAAAGGAACATATACTGTTGTCGACCATTTTATATTTGAAAAGCAGTGAATTTGTGGTAAGGATATTATGATTAATTCGAAATTGGAACCAGTGAAGCTTTGAATCTTTTGTTATTGTGAAAGGAAGTTCAAAAATCTTCGGGCATTTATTTTCTTCCAAATTTAACAACTCCTTCCATTTATTCATACCTTTTGACATCTCAAGAACACCTACTTTACTTAAAGTTTTATAATAAATCTTTGAGCCTTTTGAACAACCTGAGAGCAACACTATATGATCAGGAATTAAAGGAGTGGCCATTTTACTTAATTTTTCAGGAATACCACCAAGCCATTCTTTTATGGCTGAGATAATTCCATGGTATTCAACAAAATTTGTGTCAATACCGTGGATATCCCTGAACGCAGTGAAGTCATAGAACTCCCCAGAGTTCAGGAGTAGATCATTAACAAATCTAATGTTTTTGTCATACCACGATGTATAGAAGACAGGTTTATTTCCAATAAGTATGTTTTCATTTAGAAAGAGTGGAATGTTACCAAAATCCTTGATTTTATTGGCCATTACTGTACCACAGAGTTCTTTCCAGGCTGCTAAGGCATCAATCAAGAATCTATTTTTTATGTTTTTCAAGATTTTTGAGATATATTCCAGGTGCGGATCCAGAGATATTTTCTGACAGTCTTCCAAGTTATCTTTGTTGATCCATCCTCCATTTTTGACCGTCTTCCGACAGAAAATATTACATGCCCGACAATATAAACTTGAAAATCTGACCGTCTTCCGGAAGACCCAGAAGACCGCCTAAATCCGCCCCTGTATTCTGTACCACATGTAATTAGTTTTTCAGTGTCTACATATTTGGATATAATATTTTTCCATTCTTTATTTTCGAACATAAGTCTTCTTGCCCATGAAATTTTTAACGATTTTATAAAATGCCTCACGCTTACCATCCTCAAGCCCCCAGCTTTATAATCTCTTATAATGATATTTCTTTTAATTCTATCAGGTTTATTATTCCAGAGAAAAGAAAAAAGACACTTTTCTAATTCTTTAATCTGTTTTTCCTCTGGGTTTGGGAGCGATATAAATATATGGTTCAATACCGGCAAGGCTAATGTTTTTATTACTGTTATTTTACCAATTGGTGTTATATTTCTTACTCTCCACTGATTAAATATTTTTTTCATGGAAGTTAACTTGGTCTCCATATTTTGCTTCGTTATCTTACCTAAATCTACGTCAAATTCTATCCCTAGCATTTTGAAACTAGTTTTTCCCCAATCTAATCTATATTTTGGGCAGAGGATATCATTAGAGTATTGCTTTGACCCTATCCATATAACTTCAGTTTTAGAGAGATTAATATGCAGACTGGAGATCTTCGAAAATTTATCCAAGACAAACATACATTCATTCAGTGACTTTTCACTCCCGTCAAATATAAGAGTAGTGTCATCTGCATATAATGAAATTTTTAATTCTTTTGCACCTATATTAATACCCTTTATATTGTCATTGTTTCGTATAAACGCCGCCAATATTTCGGCACATAGAATAAAGAGATATGGTGAGAGGGGATCCCCCTGACGGCATCCTCTATTAATTTTAAAGAATTCCGACATATTCCCCCCTTGATTTACTGTAGCAGAGATGTCATTGTAGAACAATGCAGAATCTTTGTAATACTTGTAAAAAATGGTCATAAAGATTACATTTCAAGTTTCCTTTTTTTTTTTTTTTTTTTTTTTTTTACAATTTTGAACTCCTGAACACAATATTACTGATTACTATTCCCTATGCCAAATAACATGTCAGAGTAGGCCACATGATGTGATGCCTACACATTACACTTACATGGCATAATTTCTTTGCAACACCAATCTGCTCACCTTATTCACAGATGGATCCTGAGGATCCACACACTTATCTAAAGATTCTGCAAGAGCTTTATTACTGTGTGTTTGGACATCAAATCCCTTGGCCTTGGCACAATTCACCAGATTCTCAAAGTCCTCTTGTCTGGGGAGAGGGTGGTGCCTCAACTTAAATAAAAGAAACCAATAATTAAGATAGAAGGCAGGAAAAACTATGATTTTTGTTTTAAAATATAAAATAGGTATTTGTGGTTGAATTATTTCCAACCTCTAAATGGAATCTGTTATCATAGTAAATATTTCCAGTAAGAAAGACAAATAAACAGTATTTTTCACTGAACTGGAAAACATAAAACAAGATAAGATCAAATACAAAATATTCAAATTGCATAACATTCCCTACGTACCAGAGATTGGCTTGGGAAGCTGTCCACTATTTTCTTGGCTACCCAGTGGTTGGCATAGATCATGCACTCGGCTATAGTTTCATGGATCTCCAGGGGCTAAATCAAAGGGCAACAATCATACCATAAAAATGTTATAATATAATAGCATCAATACCAGAGCAGAAACAACACACGTATGCTAGTTCAAGGCACATAAATTGTACTTAATCAAAACATTTGTGCAATAATTCAAATAATCATAATGTAAGCTTTGAAGTAAAGAGAGCTCAAAGGGCACAAGGACTCTTTATCAATTCCCACAGTTCAAATCTTAAACATGAGAAATTTTCTGTAACTTTCTTCAAGCAAAAAGTTTTATTCCTTTTCAAAGAGATAAAGTTAGCAAAACATGTTTAAATCTTTCAAGAAAAAATTTCATGCTATTTTATCAATTAGTGCCCCAAAAGTAACAATTGTTTTTTCATGAGTAAGTGTCTGTTGTACTTTTTATTACCTGTTTCATGATGAGCTTCTCAATCTGCTTGGTATCATCTAACTGAACTTTGACCTCTACCCCTTCCAGTTCAAGGCCACCACTGTGGAGTCGCCTTGACCGCAGCTGCCTGGCAATGTCCATTAGCTTGTCGATAGCCCAATGCAGCTCCTGTATCCTGTGAATGTATCAATTAATTTTTTCAGGCAAGTGCATTTAACAATATATTATGAATTCATGTCCTTGTCTCAAACAATTTTATTGGACACCCTAGTGCAGAAAAATACTCAGAATTTTTCAATTTTTAATTCATTATACCTCTTCTGACATACATTGAGTCTTATATCACAGTAAAGCTGGAGCATTAGTAGTAAACTATAACAGTAAGTGGAAGCAGTGTTTGGTAGCTGTAACCATTGGCATTGGAGATGGAGTCAGTAACATGCAAGTCCACTGCATGCAGACAACTCACTGGGCTTTCTTCTCTATCTGTCCAGTGGTTGGTAGAAGTATGAAGTGAGACCAATACAGAGTAGTGCAGGGGTCTTATACAATAGCCTGTTGGCAGAGTGCCAATAGGTAAAAAAAAAAAAACTTCTTACCATAATTAAAGGTAACACTACTCACACTGTGCTAACTCTACAGTTACTCTAATGCTCTAGCAGTACACTGCAGACATAAATACAACAGAAACTAGAGGATCAGAGAGGCGATACCGCCTCCGAATATTGTACCACCAGCTGGAGCAAGCACATTCGTATAGACCCCCACATACACAAAATAAGGGTCACAGCCACCAGTCTTCTGCTTGACAAGCTGTAAAAATGCAATCAACAAAAATTTTCAAAATATGCAAAAAATATATATGCCTAAAAATGGTACAATCAAAGTTAAGTTCATCGTAAGGTAGGTCAAAAGTCAATTTCAAGGTCACAGTAAATTGCCAGTATATGACTTCCTATTCAACTTCAATAGTAACTATGGACCTATCTCTGCCAGTTTTGGAGATAAAAGGGAAGCAAAATTTGCAAAGTTCAGTTCATGGTGAAAAGTAGGTCAAAGGTCAATTTCAAGGTCACATTTAGATTGCCAGTATATGACTTCATATTCAAGTTCAATAGAAACTATGGACCTATCTCTGCCAGTTTTGGAGATAAAAGGGAAGCAAAATTTGCAAAGTTCAGTTCATGGTGAAAAGTAGGTCAAAGGTCAATTTCAAGGTCACATTGAGATTGCAAATATATGACTTCCTATTCAAGTTCAATAGTAACTATGGACCTATCTCTGCCAGTTTTGGAAATATAAGGGACTTAATGTTATAATTTTGGAGTTACCATAATGTGCCATAAATTTCCTACAGAGGAAATTAATTAAAATAAAGAAAAGGTCATTTTGGTCAAAATTCTTGAAATGGGAGGTGCTCCGAAGTTCCAGATGTTCAAATTTGATGAAATAATGTCATTTTTGACCACAACTTGTCTGCTTTGCCAAGCCTTATGTTTTATTTTTCTGGAGTTCAAAATTTATTATCCATTACCGTACTGCACATTTTGCTTTCACCACCAATATGTACTTCTTGATACAGCGTAACTTTGGAGATAAAAGTCAAGCAAAATTTGCAAAGTTCAGTTCATGGTGAAAAGTAGGTCAAAGGTCAATTTCAAGGTCACATTTAGATTGCCAGTATATGACTTCCTATTCAACTTCAATAGTAACTATGGACCTATCTCTGCCAGTTTTGGAGATAAAAGGGAAGCAAAATTTGCAAACTTCAGTTCATGGTGAAAAGTAGGTCAAAGGTCAATTTTAAGGTCACATTTAGATTGCCAGTATATGACTTCCTATTCAAGTTCAATAGTAACTATGGACCTATCTCTGCCAGTTTTGGAGATAAAAGGGAAGCAAAATTTGCAAAGTTCAGTTTATGGTGAAAAGTAGGTCAAAGGTCAATTTTAATGTCACATTTATATTGACAGTATATGACTTCCTATTCAAGTTCAATAGTAACTATGGACCTATCTCTGCCAGTTTTGGAGGTAAAGGGAGAGCAAAATTTGCAAAGTTCAGTTCATGGTGAAAAGTAGGTCAAAGGTCAATTTTAAGGTCACATTTAGATTGCCAGTATATGACTTCCTATTCAAGTTCAATAGTAACTATGGACCTATCTCTGCCAGTTTTGGAGATAAAAGGGAAGCAAAATTTGCAAAGTTCAGTTCATGGTGAAAAGTAGGTCAAAGGTCAATTTTAAGGTCACATATAGATTGCCAGTATATGACTTCCTATTCAAGTTCAATAGTAACTATGGACCTATCTCTGCCAGTTTTGGAGATAAAAGGGAAGCAAAATTTGCAAACTTCAGTTCATGGTGAAAAGTAGGTCAAAGGTCAATTTTAAGGTCACATTTAGATTGCCAGTATATGACTTCCTATTCAAGTTCAATAGTAACTATGGACCTATCTCTGCCAGTTTTGGAGATAAAAGGGAAGCAAAATTTGCACAGTTCAGTTTATGGTGAAAAGTAGGTCAAAGGTCAATTTTAATGTCACATTTATATTGCCAGTATATGACTTCCTATTCAAGTTCAATAGTAACTATGGACCTATCTCTGCCAGTTTTGGAGATAAAAGGGAAGCAAAATTTGCAAAGTTCAGTTCATGGTGAAAAGTAGGTCAAAGGTCAATTTCAAGGTCACATTTAGATTGCCAGTATATGACTTCCTATTCAAGTTCAATAGTAACTATGGACCTATCTCTGCCAGTTTTGGAGATATAAGGGACTAAATGTTATAATTTTGGAGTTACCATAATGTGCCTTAAATTTCGTACAGAAAAAATTAATTAAAATAAAGAAAATGTCATTTTGGTCAAAATTCTTGAAATAGGAGGTGCTCTGAAGTTTCAGTAGTTCAAATTTGATGAAATAATGTCATTTTTGAACACAAGTTGTCTGCTTTGCCAAGCCTTTTGTTTTAATTTTTCCAGAGTTCAAAATTTATTATCCATTACCGTACTGCACATTTTGCTTTTACCACCAATATGTACTTTTTGATACAGCGTAACTCGAAAACCGTATGGAATACAAAAAAACCGAGACCACCTCCAGTGTTGGGCTTTACATGCTCTACAAAATGCAAAAAAGAATGGGTCTCTAGCATTAACGGTTCCCGAATTAGAGATAGTTTTCAGTTTCGGTATCTTATGGCCGCTACTCCCGTGAAAATGCACCGATTGACCCCAAATTCATGGAGATGAAAGATGACCTGAAGGGTAACACTTTCCAATAATATTGTTGGTTAAGTCTGTGTAATGTCTGAATAACAGGGAAAAAAAATTTTTTTTCGTAAAAAATTTCATTTTTTTGAAAATTTTGGCCCATTTGACCTTGAAGTAAAGGTCAAAGGTCAAATCCAAGGGTATATTTGAAATCTACACATATGACTTTTGGAAAGCCGTCTATAGAAATTTTTCCCATAACTCCTTCCGTAGGGTAGATAATAAGCATTTAATTTTGCCATTTTTAGACAAGGGTGCATTGTAATGAGTGCCACACCCAGACCCCAATACTGACAAAGCCCAAATTTTACGTGGAACGAGTTGAGATTATAGGTGACCTAAATCCATGAGATGGGTACGGGAGCCCTTACCGTCTAGGAGGAGAAGCGGTAACGGTAGCCGTCCGGCGGAGCCGGCGGAACGATCCGGACGGGACCGAAACCATGTGTACCGCCAGCGCTAACGCTGGTGGTACAATAATTTTCATTTCATTGCTTTAATTGACCATAAATGCTATAATTGGCATTTTTGAATAATTCCCATTGTATACATATTATAACAGGCATTTTATGAGCAAAATAAAATGCAATACCGTTTCTCTACTTCACTATTGTCTAATCCCTGGAGCTCAGGAACTTCCTGGACTATCTCACTGATAGAAGCGCCATCATGAATTGCTTGAGCCATCTTGTATATGAAAAACATGCATTTAAGACAATGATGTGGGATACAAAACGCTTGTGTTACTTTGTATTTTAGTTCTCTTCAGTGGATGTTGTTCTATACTGCCAGCTTGTAAAATGTGTGAATAAGAAGAGTACCTGCCTTTTTAATTATTTACTATTGGTCATCATTTTCAAGAATGTGTAAAAAACAAAACTCACTTTCATTTATATAGCTTTACTTAGACCACTCACTTCCCCAATACCTCATAGAAAAGCTTATAGCTGGATCTTATTACAGTCCGCCCATACCATACATCTAATACTTCATAACTTGGACTCAACTCCCATATTACACTGACTGCATACCTGAATGTGGAAATAATAGTTACCAGCATAATTCAAAGCGATAAAATTCAACTTAAAGTCAATAATTTCACTAATGATTACTCAATAAATTTACAAGAAACATCTCATTGTAGAACTGTGGCATAAGAAAGTACACTTTAGCAGTAGACCAACAATTAATTGGAAGTCTCTATGGAAAGTTGAACCCACCTGTCCACGCTACCCAGTAGAGAACAGAGATTAGCACTCAGTATAGCAGGCAGCATGTCATAGCGCCTGTCAACAAGATAAACACTGGTGGAGCGAGCTTGAGCCTCAAGGTCATTTAGAGAACCAGGCTTCACAAAGTGAGTCACATCAGCAATATGAACCCCAAGCTCAATGTTGCCATTCTCAAGAGTTCTAAAGAAGCATCAGGCTCTATTTAATTAATAAATCAAAACAACACTCCATTGATATCAACTACAAGAGTAATCCTTTTTTCAAAAAGATTTTATAAAATATGAATTTCAAGAAATGGTGCATATTATCCTCACATTAAAAAAAGGTTTCAAATAAACCTTAAACCAAACAAATTTCTTTCATATTTGCTAAACAATCAGAAAAGTTTGGACCTATTGAGAATCAAACATGTTGTCTTCACCTCACAGATAATGTATCATCAACATCTTCACAGCCTTTGGGGTCAATACTGAATACAAGGTGTGTGGTCCTCAGGTCTCTTCTCCTTGATATCTCTGCCTCAGTCATACACCATGGGTTCTCAGGAGAGTTGCTGGGCAGTTCTTTTAACTTTGAACAGGCAAAAAAGTCTTTCAAAATCAATTCTATTAACTTAATACAAATTGCAATTTCAAACCATAGAAAAATTGATTTGATAAATAACCATCATTTGACTCGAATTCACAATTATTAAAACATGCAATTTCTTCAACAGATATTAAATGTCAGCATCATCATTTAAAACCAGGCATGAATGTTTATTATGGCATAAATTATACACAACCGTAGTGAGGTTGACATTGAGTATTAGTGGAAAAGTTATAACTCAAAAGATAATTTTACTTCCATGCCTACCAAACCTTTAAAATGCATCTTTAAATGATCATTTTTAAGTAATTAGTAATATAAGAAAAATCAATTAAATTAAATAACGTTCTTACTTGATTATCTGGAAAAGCTCCGACTGAAATGTTATTCTGAACCAAAAGTGCAGCAATTTCTGTTTCTAAATCTCCAATCTTTCCAAGCTTTCTAACAAAATGTCCATTAGGATACTGAGAGTCAGAATCCCAGGAGTCTATCCTCACTACAATCCTTCAAGAAAGGTACATTCTTTTAAACATTTAATATCTAAATCTTAAGCTCTCAAAGTAATTCATCACAATTATCATTGACATTTTATTTATTTTATGAAATTTTATCTATTACACTTTTTCGGGGTTTTTTTTAATGCATTATAGGGATACTGAAAACTATGCGCAAATAATCTACCTGTGATCTTTCAGAGCTTCAGCTTGACTTGTACTTATGCGTATCTTGGGTATTCTGTAGTCATACGGGATTACTAGATGTTTCCCAGAGTGCATTTGGCTGTTAGAACCATCCTTTAATTAACAAATAAATAAAACATACATCAGCTATGCTGATTCATTTTGCTCAAAAGAAATATTAAATTTACAAAGGATTAAAAATTTCTCTCTTTCTTTACACTCAGAAACACACATGTGCACATATATGAACACTTCACACTTATCAGTTGGGCTTTGCTTTCTAGTTAGCTGTTCAAGACAACTTGCAAATCTGCTCTTCCTGTAACAGAAAAGGAGCTTAAACAATCTGTTACCCAGGCAACCAACTAGGCCTCAACTAGGGTTGTAAATGGTGCCATTGAAAACCAGTTTGTTGCTTATATCATATGGATAAAACTAACACAATCTACCTGTTCTTGTGCCTGAAATGATGCCACATAATCTTTCCAGTTCCTCTGCTCTATGCCCACCACCTGACCAGTAGTCATTACCACACTTTGCTGCTCATTGCTCTCCTCTTCCTTCTTCAAACCTATAGTTAAAAATTGTTTCTAAATCTGTCACAATGTGTTAAACATCAATAAACTAACAACCACTTTCTATTCCAAAACAAATGAACCTCCTCAATTAAAATATTCAGTAAACATAGTTCTTCTTCAATCTGCTTGAGACTATTTATATAAATTTTGCCACCCTCTGACTCTTACCTTGTTCCTCCTCTTTTATGGCCAAGCATTTTCCTTTCCACTTGTTTCTGGGGAGTATCTCCACCACAACAATATCACCATGTATAGACCTGTTCCTGGCAGTCATGCCAAAAATAAGTATGTCCGATTCACGGTCATCTTTTTTACTACCCATTCTGGAAAATAATCCATTTTGTTTTTAAATCTTCGGGATTGTTAGAAATAAAACTTTAAGATAAAACATGTTTTTATTCTTTAGCAAAATTTTGAAGTTGAAACAAAAGTACTGTTTGTCAGTAGTACATGCTTTGATGTTATTTTAAAAAAATCATTTTAAAATTTAAGTAGGTTTATATTTCATTTCATTGTGGAGATATGAAACTTCTTACCCTTCCCTACGTACAAAGGCCTCATTCTGGGCGTTATGTCGGTTGACTTGGAGGCAACCTCTCACAAACCTCCCCGCTTTAATACCAGCCTCCAACACCTCAGCAGGTAGGTAGCCAGAATAGCCTTGTCCTATTTAGATGAAATCTTCAATATTCATAACAATTCAATTTACCCACAATTCCAATATCCATAGAAAGGAATTTATTTTCTATAATCTACAAATTTCTAAATATGGTTAGAATTAAATATTGACAAAACTTAAAAGAATCAGTAAAAAAAGTTGATAACTTCATCTATAGTGTGTAAAAATTCCCATTTGATTTAAGGTACACTATTCATGTTAAAAATGTTCCAAAGTCATATTCTCTACAAAATGTCTTCATATCCTGCAAAAATACTCCTTTTTCCCAATTAAGACCTAAACATGATAAAACCTCTAAAAAAAAGTACTTTGCATTAACATTTCCTTTTAAATGGTAAAGGCAAACATGAGGGTCTAAATGACTTGACAGTCATTTAGAACCAACTATCATAATTTATTTAAAATGGCATAAATTATCTAATCAAAGCTCAGGGATGGGTTGAGCAAAGACTCCTGAAAAGTAGGAAACTGCTTATTTTTGTAGGAAAACTACATTTCATGGGAAATCCTGGATAGGCTATTTTAATAACCACTTTACCTTCAGCTTCCTTTTCTTTTAGAGCAGCAGTCAAGGATTCCACCAAAGTTAATGCAGCCGTTAGGTTTGGCCAAAAAGTGGACAGATAATCTTCCATAGTCATCACGAAAATGTTTATGGTTTTGGCAGAATACTCTGCTATCATCTGAAAATGGAGTAGCAAATTTATTACAGTTTCATTTTACCTGACATTTTCTTAAGTACAATCTTAACATGGTCAAACTTACCATAAGATGTTCATATAGACCTCATGTAGTACATTTAAAACCAAATTACAACATTTTTACTTCATCCCATACTATTTCAACAAACCATTTGGTTTTATTTCAAACCATAGAGAGCCAATTAATTCCATTTATTGTCCTAACACAGCTATTATAAGAATTTTGCTGTTGCCATGACCAGAGACTGCTTTGTAGGGCTGAATGATAGCAAGTTCAGCTGTGTACTTACTACCATTCAGTCAGTCAGTTCAGCTGTAAAGGAACTTCAATTCAAAGAGAACTCCAGACTGAACTTCCTAATAGGAGCTAAAGACAAAGTTAAAATAATAACATGGACAGATATCAGACAACAGGATACACTCATTAGGCTTTTGACCTATCAAAAAATTATCATCATGGCTGACTAAAAAAGGCTTTATCACCTAGCAGTCTTAAATATTTAGGGAAATGGTGATATTAAAATTTGGTAGGATCAGCAAAAGTTTGGTAGGACCAGTAAATTTTTGTTCGGTGAAAGGTATGATACAATAAATGATGGCAGAAATGAGGAGGGACCACGAAGAGCGCACAAAATCATCTGACCTAAAGCACAGTGAAGAGAGAAAACAGCTACAAGATCAAGTGGATGCACATGGGATGAATCCACATTTTGAGGGAAATGCAGTCAGAAAAAGACAAAGAGGTGAGAGATCTAAAAAAAAAAGTAATAAATGAATGGAGACTCTCTATGTATAAGTTAGCACTCGTGCCAACAGAAATGAACAATATTCATGGACAATCAATGTCAAGATATACTGTTTCAGGGAAACATTAAATGAAAATGTAAGGGACAAAGTGAAAGATATTGTGAAAAGTGTCGCAAAGCTGGAAATTAAGGACAATGAAATTGTAGCCTTGCACAGAACCCCAGGAAAGCCGAGAGAAACGCAACATGTAATAACAAAATTGAAAAACACACATCAAATAAAAGATTATGAAAAACTTTAATAGTTAAGAAGTCCAGCAACGCCTAAAAGATCTCAGATGGCAAACGTGAAACTCATTCAACATCTAGGACAATATGAAGATATCAAAAATCCATTGTATTTCAATGGCCAACTTGTGAACTAAGAACTTGACTACTAAGAACAACAAGAGACTTTGGAAGCAAGATAAAGGATTCACAGGCTACAAAAATTAAATGCACGATTGTACTTTGTTTGCTAATGAAAATAAGTTCAGCTGTTTAATTCAAATGTGCTTTTCACAATACAGATATTAAAATGTATTAACAGCATACTTCTCCATCCTTCTTCATACCTGTGGATCCTGTGTTATGATGACAAGTGGCATTGTTCCAGCCAGGTGATTAAAGTACCACTCAACAGCACCATAGGTACTTCTGAAATATCCAAATGCACCATAAAATAGCACCTATTTATAAACTCAAAGGAAAATGTGTAATAATATAATAACAGACTAGTATCCAATTCTACTTCATTACATTATGCAGAAAATTACACTTTAACAATTTAAAAATTTAACTTTAAAAAAAAACTTTAAAAATTTTAACAACCATCTCTGAATGTGATTGATACACTACTTCCCCTTCCTCACCCCCACATTACACCAGTTTGTCAAAGGGGAAATGAAAAACTGTTAAGAGGCAGTTTTCTTGAAGACACCAAAATTGACAAACAAAACAAGGCAGCAAAGCTGTCAAATGTACAGACAAAAAGCAGACAATAACAATGCACAAAACAGGCTACTGTCAATTCTGATGCAAAAGTACATTATGCTTAACTGCAAATTCAACATCAAATTTTAATTATGCTCAACAGGTAATAACAATGTAAGTGAAATGTGTAACAAGCGTAAGGCTTCAGGCCCATGGGAGTTTAAGTTCACACTTTGAAAATGCCAGAATGAGAAAAAAGAAAATTTCACATAAAACTGCTTAAATTCAATAATAAATGATAACCCATTTGAGCTGGCTTTCTAATTTGAACTGCATGCCAATCCTACAAATCATACTTGTAAGTTGAAAATAATAATAAGTAACACAGTTTTCTTTTCATAATGTTTGTAGTAGCAGTGCAAAAAGATTTTTGTCAATTTTGATGTAACATTACATAATAAATTACAGAATAATTATCACCAATTTTTGACTATTGACTATAAATAGCATGGACATGTAGAAAATTTGATTACCATTTGGCTTCATGTCCATGGGAGCTTCGAGTCCCACAATGAATATGCCAACATGATAAAAATGAATATTTCACTAAAATGTATAACTTCCAGAAAAAGAAGCCAATTAGACTGCTTTTCCAACTCAGGCTGCATTTTAGTCCTATGTTTCTTTTTTGAAAGTTTGACAATCATAAGTAACATGGTTTTCCCATAATGGTCATCATGGCAGCAGCACCCAAAATTGTTTTTTCTTCTATTTTAATGCAATATTACATAATGCTTAACAGCATAATGACCATCAGTTTTTAATAATAAAAGATCCGTATCGTGGATTTCCAGAAAATGTGATTAGCATGGGTCTTCAAGCTCGTGGAGGTTCTAAGTCACACCTTGAAAATGCCAATATGTGAAAAATTAAATTTTCACAAAAAACTGATTAACTGCCAAAAAAATTTACCAAATAGTCTGCATTGCCCACTGAAGCTTTATTTAAGTCCCATGTTTCTTCCTGTAAGTTTGAGAACAGTAAGTGACATGGTTTTCCTTAAATGGTCATCATGGGAGCAGTGTCCAAAATAGGGGTGTCTTCAAATTTTGATGCACTATTACATAATGTTTAACAGGATAATTACCATCAATTTTTAATAATAAAATATTAGTATCATGGATATTCAGAAAATGTTCCTAGCAAAGGTCTTTAGGCCAAAGGAACTTCAAAGTCACACCTTGAAAATGCCAAAATGTAGACAAGACAGCACTGTCCTGAAATGTGTTTTTTTCCATTTTTAACAATTTTTTAACATATAACAAAATTAACAATTTACTGCTATTTATATATGATCAACTAAGAAAATTGATGAGATGGGAAAAATATCAATAGAACAGTGTTTAATGTCCTATTTCCTCCATTCTGAGTTTCTGAACATAGTGAATGAATGAATCTGACAAACTGCAATGATATGAGTTTATTTCCATTTTTGAAACACTATTATACAATACATGATAACAAGTTTACCATCATTTTTACATAATTAACTAACAATGTTGTAAAGATGCAGGAAATGTCAAACAAACACTTTTACGAATCTTATTAGTTAATAATGAGACTGTTAACATGCCTAAGAATTGAATCTGAGGAAATGTTTAAAAACAGCATAACTTATAAAATAATGGCCCGATTATGCTGATTTTCGAACTTGACCTACGTTTTAGTAAGATTGATTACTCCTGTGAGTTTCATGACAACAGGTCTATCGGTTTTTCTTGAAATGTGTTAACAGTGTTGCACATATGCTGAAAAGTGAAAAAAACAGCATAACTACTAAAATAGTGGCCTGATCATGCCGATTTTCGAACTTGATCTGCGTTTTAGTAAGATTAATTACTCCTGTGAGTTTCATGACAACAGGCCTATCGGTTTTCCTTGAAATGTGTTAACAGTGTTGCATATATGCTAAAAAGTGAAAACACAGCATAAATACTACAATAATTGCCCAAACATGCTGATTTTCGAACTTGACCTGCGTTTTATGAATATTCATCAGTTCTGTAAATATAAAGCCAAAAAGTAAAACTGTCTTCCACTTATTGTGTTAACGATGAAAGTGCACGGCGACGGCGACATCGACGGCGACAGGGACGGCGACGACAGACGCAGGTGATGGCAATATGTACAGACACATCTGTGTCTGTACATAAAAATGTCAGGCATACGTGTACGAAATTCCAAGCTCTACTGTTCTCAATTTCTTTAACTACCTCAACCATGGAAGTTATTTTTTGCTTTTGTTGGTTTGTTGGATAACATTCTAACTCAAAAGGTTATGATGATCTTTGATAATTTTTATGGTAGGTCAAAAACTTGGAATTGGTTAGAATTTGGTGATGATCCATTAATTATAAATAAATAAATAAATAAATAATGAGAATAGAACTGCCTTGCTGCAGATCTGCACTCTCAGAATGCTTTTCTAGTTTTTCTTAGGATGACCTTTGTGGCCTTTAAATAAAGAAGCCAGGGGTCGAAATGTTTAGAAAATCATACTTTCCCTGGCGGGAAAGTGATTTTGTATATTACTTTCCCTGCAAGAAAGTAGCTTTCCCTGACAACAAAATCATGAAAACCGATTTCCCTGATATTAAATTAGATTATTTTAATATGATGATGAATAACCAAGGAAAGAACATATCTTTGAGAAATGAATGTTTATTGTTATAAAATAAACTAACATGGCATCCAAATATAGTGTTTGTTATAACAACTGGGAATATTTGTCAACATTAATGTGATATGCTACATCTGCATTGCCGACTGGAAGGACCATCACAATGGCCAAGAGAGCACAAATATTAAGGTACACATCTTAATGTATAGTCAGCAGTCTTCTTAAAATAAAAAAAAAGCAACTATGTCCTGTCCCTTTTCATAAAGTTCCAGCATGGATTTTTTTAACTGAGGCCATTCAACCTGGCACATGTATGTTTTAAAGCCAGCGTCCTTCTAAAATGTTCAGTAAGCCTTTCAATTGTTTTATCTCCATATTCTTCACTGTCTATATTCTCCATGGGTCTATCTTTGGCAGCTAAAAAGTAAGTATTATTGGTAATTGATTGATTGAGATTTTATTGCAATTACATACAGTTACAGAGAATTTACTGGAAATTGTTCACTAGAATGGTAATGTGAATACTTTACTATGAAGGCTGACTCTGGACACGTCAATTATCATGTAATCATGGTCAATCCAATAAACATTATTGGACTTATTTCTAGTGTGCACAATGATTAATTTCATTTGAAACTTAAGGATTTTTCTTACTAGTAGGCAATTTTATACCAATTAGAAAAGGGGAAGTTGAAAAAGTGCAGTGAAATTTTGATGTAAAAAACACTTCATTTTCAAAAGTAAAGGGAATAAATATACTAATATAAGGTCCTTAATTATAGAGGCTAGAATAACCCATGACATCTTTAAAAAGTTCGTCAGTTTGGTAGGAGTTCAATGAAAAACAAATCAATCACTTCACAAACAGATTTAGTCCTGGTGGAGCTCTTGAGAAGAGCTGAAAATTCGAGGGTAAGGAAAACTTGGTCTGTGATATGGCCGATTTGTTTTTCAATACATATGTCATCAGCAAAGAGCATGAGGTAGGGCAACTTTTATGTTTACTACGTAACAGAAAAGTAAAAACGTCTTGTTTATCATTAACAATTCAAAAGATATGAAACTTGTTAGGCATTATTATTATTTACGACGTACCTTCATCGTCGCCATGTGCGCCTGCTTAATTATCGTGTCTTGAAGTTTACATGCGTCTTGTTAAGCGAGTTTGCTTGGTTTTTCCTTGCTTTCGTCTTTGATTTTTCACTTGAGGAACTCATACTTAAAAAGACTCCTATTCTGACCATCAACCTCCGTCAAACTTGAGCCCGACATAAAACTGAACTTTGCGTCAGCTGATCGTGCATAATTGGCTGACTGATATTCGTTCCCCGTACTAAGCTGTCTGGTGCCCGTTATTTGTGTAGGCTTGGACGCTGTGTTCACTTTGTTCCCGCACATTAATTTGTTTCTGTAAGCTGCGTAGGTTTGTACCTATCTATTTTATACCTGCTAGCTGCGCAGGCTTGATCCTTTCTATGTCAAACATTGTGTAAATGGGGTAGGGAACGAGTCAGATATACCACTGTAAATGCCCGGGACGATTTTGATTGACAACTCTCTTGAAATCCAAAAGGAGGCCCCGTTACAAATTCTAGTTTGTCACGTGAGTGCGTCCTTAGTTTCAGAGTGAGTGCTTACGTCTAGCTTACTTGCGTTGTGGAAATGGTTAAATAATTGACGGCTTGTATCAGCACAACTAGGTGCCAGTAAATGAATTTTATAAAATGTAACAGTTCTTCGGGAAAGCGACCTTTGATAGCAGTTTCCCCGAGAGGTTTTTGCATTTCCCGGGCATTTTCAACGATTTACCGGACGGGAAAGTAAGACTTGACATAGATTTCCCGAGCCCGCAATAGCTTTCCCTCGGGAAAGCGGGAAAGCAACATTTCGACCCCTGGAAGCATATCTTCCAATAAGCTGATTTTAGCTCAACCACAAAGCTCAACTGCAAAAGCACAAAAAAGATAATATTCAATCAAAAAACAAACACCTTATCAAATGGGATTGAAAAATATACGATAAATTGATCCTCATACTATGAAAATGATCTAAATATGATCTTATTTGACCCATGTTTTTTAAGTCACTACATACTTTCCTAGAACATGAAAAGAGACCACATATGCTTTTTAAAAAAGTATTACCTGACCAGCCACTTCTTCAAAGGTTCCCCAGGCTCTCTGGCACAATAACAGTACTGTTGATATTCATTGTAAAAGACGCAACTCCCTTTACGCCCATCTTTTACAATATTCTTCAGTCTCTGATGACACCGCCTTCCACCTACTGACTGAACCTGAATCAATTTCAAACATTTAAAACACATATAACAATATATGAAAGAAAAGAGTTTGATCTAAAATTATAGTAATTGTGAAAAGTTAGATAACACAAGTGCAAAAAATACCATTAGTAAAAAAAATCACCCTCAACTGATTCAAGTTCATCAGTTCCTATGTCCTAAAGTATAGTTTTAATATAAAATGTTCCATTAAACACAAAATTCTTTTTATTGAAAGAAAATGAAATATGCTTTAGTTGGGGCTACTGACAGAAATTATATATAATTATAATTTAAAGGATTTACTAGTACTTACATTGTTGACCACTGTCTGCATAAAAACAATTCCTCTGAATTCTGGCATTTCCAAGATTTCTAGGTAGTCTCTAGCCACATCAGCATCTGGCACCATGTAGTGGATGACATCTTGAGCTAGTGAGTTGTTAGTTTTACCTAAATTTATAAGAATTTAACTGGTTTATTATCCTGCACTTACCATTCTTTTAGTACTTGTACACCGTTTACATTTCTAATTACAGAAAGTAGACTGAAATTTTAATGTTCCAGTTTATGTATAAAAGAAACACTGAAATCAAATTGCAAAAAAAGGAATTCTTTCCTAAAGATTATATGTGACCACATTTGCTAGGCAGTGGCCTCTCTCTCGTGTAAACCTGACCAATGAGGCATTGCTCTACTGTAGTATGGATGTCAGCTTTTACATGACTAAAGGGGAACAATGAAACTTAAATGGCAGAAATCAATTTTATATAGCAAAAAAGCACTTTTACACAAAACTGTTCTTCAGTTCTCCCTAAAGTTGTGACATCACTGGTATACAGAATGAAATAATTTCATAAAGCAAAATATTTTTATCTAAATAATAATATTACCAGTAGTATTTAAATTCTGACACCCTGCTAGACATAGTGGGCTGTGACAAGGAACATCCTCCCTGATATAGTGCTCACGTACAACACACAAAGTACGACCAAGTTTGTTCTTCACGCGGAGTAATTTTTGTGTTTTCTGCATGCTCTAATCTGCAAAAGAAAATGGGGATGTTTAAAAGACAAGCAATTATAACCCAATGAATTTCAAATAACAAATAATTCAACAAAGAACACATGCCACTTCACACACAGACATCCACATTTTATATCAAATGCACCTCCCTTCTTCTGGAATGATTTTCTGGAAATTTCCATCAAATTGCAACAAAAACAATGCGTTTGGGCACTTGTACAGTAGTTGGAAAAACCTGCTCCAATATGTACATAAACATAATTCTTTAAGATTTTTCATTTTAACATCAAAGGATTTGTTCTGAGGAAAGATAAATATATATTATCTATGACTGTTAAACCATACTGATAATGAAAAGCATCTTCACTTTCCAGGAGTGACAACATTTGCCTCTAGCTGTCTCTCTGTTTAAAATGAAAAACATGAGAATAATCACACTTGTTAAAAATTGTTGCCTATAAACGACAAAAAAATTGCACTATTTCATAGAAAATCATCATCATGGCTGAGGGGTGAGGGAGAAGCACGTGCACCTCCAGCTCCAGAATCCATTTTGATTTCCATTTTGCTTTCCCCTGCGTGGATATGCACGTTGGCTTTGAGAGCAAGACTGACAAGTTGCCCCTCCTAGCATAGAATTCTACACTTAAGTTAACCTGAAGGTATGATAAATATATATATATATATATCTTTGAGCAAAATGTCTAACATTTGACCAAATCATAAAGTGAACATGACAAGCACCTGTTCAACTTTCGCACCGTGGTCCTGAAACATGGATGAACGCGCGAGTGTGGTCGTTGATTTCCAACAAAACAAATGAATTTTACTTTTAAAATTAAACAACAATTAAATTAAACAACAATTACCTAACATTATCACATTTCTGTCAAACTGACCTTTTACTAAATAACATTTGAGAAATTTATCATATTTACTCTACCTTAATCAGCAAAATAATACGCGCAGTTGTGAGCAATAAGCTGAACACTGATCATGTATTTAAACCCCGCCCACTTTCGCAAAGTGCTACAACTTGTCCGTCAATCTGATAAGGAACCGGCGTCTGCACGTTGTTCACACCATAACCAGAGCCATTGGGGAAAAGAAATTTCAGTTTCATTGTTCCCATTTAGCCATGTAAAAGCTGACATCTGTACTTAAGTAGTACCTAGTACAGTTAGTAGCTGCAAGGAGTTACAACAGTTGTAGACTAACTCCTTGGTAGCTGCTACTGCATGGTCTCTAAGAAAGTTTTTTTTCCATTTGCTAAAGCATCCATATTTCCTAATTGAATTCTATATATACTTTTATTTTTTAGATGCAGACAAATTTTTTTAAACTTTTTGAGCTTGGGTCTTTACTCTTTCCTTTTATGTTAAACTCAATTAATATTCTATGTTTCAGACATATGAGCTTCTTGACATAGGAAGAACTTCCTTCCTTTTGTCAGTGTTTTCAAAAACTTTACTCTTGCAATAATTCCCATTATTTTCATTTTCCCCAAAGGCCCAATTTCTATAGATCTATATGTTTTACTTGCAGTAAATGTGACTGTGCATGGCTATTTTCCTCAGCCGTTTCTCTTGTTTGCAGCATGTCTGTTTCCATATCTAGTTGGTCCAGCAGATGATCAATACATTTTTGAACCTCATCTGTGGTTGGAGGAGGAGATCTCGCTATTACATTAATCAAAGAAAAAAAAAAACGCGCTTATTTAATTTCCGATGAAAACAGCATCTTTACGGGAACGTCATGAACGAGGTGACCTGAGCGTTCCACGAAGGGTCACACAACAAAAGTAAATCGGGTCTTCCCAGGAGTCATTGCGGTACATGCGCATAAGAACGCCCTTTCCTTTTGCCGCGCCATCATGTCTTCACGATACTCAAGACCTCCAAATACATCCTTATACATTCGCAATGTTCCAGATGGTCTCAGGTAAGACATTTCGAGAACTTGTTTTTAAAAATATCCAGAGGTAATGTCATCAGACCTTTCTAATATGAATTTTCTCTGGTTTTCGGATGAAAGCAATACTTCTCATCAACTGTTGTAACCGCGTGGTTTGGGTGTTTGGCGTTCGTGTTTCTTGCAGTTAGGTGATTCTCTCCATTACGATAGCTGCGTAAAATGTCTGTTGCTTTCACTTTGCTTTCAAATGTTTAAGGCAAAAATGTTATATCTCTGTACAGTGTATTTTGAATATCGGAAGCAATCTCTTGTTAAAACTCATCTATGTCTTTAGAAACAACAAAAAAAAAAGGATCACGTGCCTTTATCAAGCCCTTTAAAACTCAATAAGCATGGAGAGTGAAGCCATTAATTTTTTTTTAATTTGTTAATGGTTCAAAGCAGCCTGTTGACAGTAAAATCTGTTTAACTTACTACTTCAATCTGTATCAGTGTGATGTGTGCATGTATATTGGCTGGTGTTCTTTTCTCCAGACCTGAGGAACTTCGCACCTTGTTTGGTAAATATGGCCCAATAAGTGATGTTTATGTTCCCTTGGATTATTACACTCGGAGACCAAGAGGGTTTGCTTATGTACAATATCCTTGTGTTCAGGTAAAATGAATACCACTCTGAGTATATAAGCCACGGAAAGTTCCCTTTGTCAGAGAAACCAGGAAGTTCATCCATTTTGAAACTTATAACATTCAGTGGCTTCTCTACTCAAATTGGGAAGTTGTTTTTAAGGCATATAACCCATTGAATTATCGGTTTCTGTTTCTAACTCTTTTTATTGTTCTTGTTTTTGCATTTAGATATCAAAGACAAGTAGCAAAGATATTCATAACAGTAGGCACAGTCACTTAAACACAAGTCGTGGCAAGAGTAAAAGATATTACAAGTCAAGTGCAAGACCAGTAACAAGATAAAGATCACAAGTTTTTGTCTGCGTGGTTTCTGGATCTTTGGGCAAGTTGCCAGGGTGAGGTTCTACTGTGCAAGAGTTACACAGCAAAGTAGGCTCACGGGAGCAGAAAAGTATATTTGGAAATCAAGATAGCTTCCCATCTTCGGGGCCAGCTCCTATCTCAAGAAAGAATGAATGAAAGAAACAAGCAAGCAAGAAATTTTCAAATTTGGATCAAGTCAAGGCTGCGGGCGTGGCACCAATTAGCTATTATATCCATGTAATATTAGTGTTTACTCTTGCCATTTTGGAAAATCAAACAGTCATGATAAGTAGAAATTTTGAAAAAAGTGGCATATTTTGGATATCATTTCCTCTTTCTTTAAGATCGGAATCAAAATTTTCCCACGAGTTCAGTTTAATGGGGTATTATTTTGACATGTTTAGCTTAGTTGCATAGTTGTTGCACGAGTGAGATTTTCAGCAATTAAGTCAGATCCCAAAGGATCCTTAACTCCCATGCACATTTGAAGACCCAAGAGATGCAGATGATGCACTGCATTACCTGGACAGATCTAAGTTCTATGGAAGAGAGTTGGAGATTGAATTTGCACGTGGTGACAGAAGAAGTAAGTTTGTTTTTATATTTATATAGATTATGGCACATTTTTCTATCATTTCTTGAAGTTATTTTATTTCCAAAAATCTTAAAGACATAACAATCTAACAAAAAAAGTTGATGTCAATAAATACTTATCCATATTTAAATTACAAATGGTCTCACCCTGGCTTCAGAAAACAATTGACACTAAAGTAATTGTGTTCTTAGTGTTGTTTATTAGAGGAAACTTGTCTTTCAGCCCCAGGTCAGATGAGAGCTAAGGAGCGTTCTGCAAGACGACCACCTAGATCCCCACCGTACAGGTCGCGCAGATCACGTAGTTACAGCCCTAGGTAAGTGAATAGTGATGTAGGATTGTGTGTTCATTAATCTTTGTTAATTTTCCCCCAGAATTGTTGAGCATTTGATGGAGTATTATCTAAGCAAGATTAATGTGGCTTGTGTCGTTGAAGACCAATTTTCTAATATTCATTAGGAGTGGTATACTTTGGCACAGGAGACTTATAATATGATGTTCCTAACTCTTGCTCATGTTACAAAATAACTTTTTTCTTGAATTGTAATCAGTGCACTTTATTCCTAATACAATATTGTAACAACTGCTTTAATAAGTTATGAAATGTTTGTTTGCAGGCACAGAAGCCCCAGCCCCAGAAGGTGGGTCAGAAAATTTTAATATCCTGTTTTAGATCTGATAAATATAAATGGAATTTTATTTTGCATGATATTTATTGCTTCAGATTAGAAGAGAATATTTTGTCCTACTGTTATTTGGCTTCTATTAGTGAAAATATTGATTGATAGACTTCAACTATACTTTTAGAAACCGCTCATTTAGCAGAAGTCCAAGAAGGAGATCAAGAAGTCCAAAAGAGAGGTAACAATTGCTTATTTTATATAATAACTATTTTATTTATTAAAAATAATTATATTTATTTTTTATTTCAACAGGAGGGCTGGTATCATAGGTACACAAAAGTTTAAATCAAAAGCAAAATACTTGCTTTTACTATAAACTAAGTAGCTTGGATAAACCCGGTACTTAACCATGGTCCTTTTGTCTAATACATTGGTTTATTTTATTATTGTATATTTTTACAGTAAGAAGAGATCATACAGCAGGTCCCACAGCAGGTCTCCCTCTCCAGGCTACAACAGAAATAGGAGTCCTCCCAGGAGGTATGTTTAGGATGAGAAAGAAGTTGGTCCAGGTCATTTATATTTTGATTGTCAAGTGGCATGTCTTACAACTAATTGTGCTTTAACCTGGTTTTGTCCAATGTGTTACATGTTATAACTTGACAAGTAAGTAAATTAGTATATATTTTTAGAACAAAATTAGAAAAACAAGCTGAAAGTATATCAGTTTGGAAAATATAACATATCATGCAGAAAGACACATATTGACGATTTTCTTTCTTTATAGGTCCTTCAGTCGCTCTCGATCTCGCAGTCCCATTCCTGATGATGGTCCTCATAGCAGGAGCCGCTCTCCACCTTGAGGATGTCATATGATCAAACGCACTTTTATGTCTGTAAATGTTTTAGACTGGATCATTTGAGCACAAGCAATCGTGTATAGCATTTCCATACAAGGATATCTGAGCAAACTGTAATGAAACATTCCTATGCATTGGTACGACATCCCTGAAGATAACAGTAATTGTCAAAGCGCGATAAGCATCATGCATGGAATTTCATATTACAGACAATATTGGCACATTTAATGAGAAATTGCAAAAACTTTGTATTTTTTGGAAGATGGTCAATTTTTCAACCTAGCAAAATTGAAATGATAGCAATGCTATGAATCTTTTAAACAAGGAAACCCAAGTTGCCTAGAGCACAATGTAATATATATTAATTTTACATTTATTAGTTGGGTAGAAAATGTAAACAATTTTAGGATAGATAGATTTGTACAGTTCAGTTTTATATTGATGTCTGGTAGTTTAGACAAATTTATTTAATAAAAAGGTTTGAAAAAATGCCCTTCACGTATTTTGTAAGGATCGATCATTGTATTGAACAAAAGGGCAATCAATTTAAAGATAACCTCAAAAAGACTTTCTATTCGATGATTATTTTTTCTGGTTAGAACCCAGCATTACATTTACAGTTCCTATGTAATTTGTTGGCAAATTATTCTTTTAATTCTCACTTGGCAAAATCCTTATACATCCCATTTAGCAGTTAGAAATAAAGCGATCTGAAATAATAAAAGCCCAACTAAAGGAATGTTCACATGAATCAAAGTTGTGGAATATGATCTTTTATAGAAACATCTTTCTTGTAACTATCACATTAAGAAAATTTTGGAATGGAGTTAACCTATTAAAAAACTGCCTTTTGCATGCATTTATACCACTCTTGAAAGATGCATTATTAAGCAATCTGAGAGCTTCCTTTGTTGGACTGCTTATCAATGTTTTCAACAGCATGCATAGTGAGTAAAGTTCTAAAATTTAACCATTCCTTCTGCTGCAGCCAAGTTGTATAAAAAGTTCTGTGTTGCTGGTGGCATTTTCCTTCCTTGCAAAATTTCAAAAGAGATGTAAGGCTTGTCATCCTCTCCAACTGTGGCCAAGCTCTTTAAATTATTCAAGAGCTCTTTTGTCTTTACAGATATCTCCTGGAAATTGAATAAAGGGATAAACTGGATATTTTTATGAACAATGCAACTTGTCAGTGCATGAAATGGTACAGAAAATAAAAACAAAAACATTGTACAAAGCTATTAACAGATGAGTCTGTTCAAATACTAGGAAATGAAAACGGCCACTGCATAACTTGTATACTAAATTTTAAACCAGCTTGATATAATTACAAAATTTCTACATACAATGTTATAGTAAATGTTTTAGTAACATTAATTTAGTCTAAAATGTACTTAGTGTTGAAAACGGTTTAGTTTGAAGAAATAAAATGATACAGCATTCATATTTAATGTTCAAGGATATCTGAGCAATTTTTTCTGAGCTTATTTTTTAAAAGAATAAACTTAAGTGAAAATAATTACACTCGAAATGTTCACTTATTTTGCATGAGGAGATTGAGGGAGGGCGTTGTTGAGCTTATGACCTGGATACCTTCTAACTGTCTACACCTACCTTGATTACCTGCTGTTCTCCCATGTCATCATTATCTGCACACTGCACCATGAACATAGCTATGTCTTTGTGGAGCTTACCCATTGCAAGGGATTCTGAAATAACCAACGTGATTGTTTAGGAGATTTGGTTCTCACCTTTTTAAATGGCGGAACATAATCTGCCTGATGACCTTTAATCTGGGAATCATAAAAAGCTCAGCAACTCAAAGACAAAATACTAAACATGCACTTCCATTCATTGAAAAAATCTGCACAATTTTGCCTATAATCAAAATTCTTTATTACCTTTGGCCTGGGGTGCTATTGTAATTTCTCTGGTGGTCATAGCCACAAAAATGTCATACAGTTCATTTCTGAAACAAAAACTAATTTCATAAAATGACAGACTCTAGGTTAATTCAACAAGACTAACATTTAAAATCTACCAGATGAAAGCAAGAAAAAACTTCTTTGTTCATGACAATAATATAAGAACTTGCCTCCCTTCAACAGCAGCATCAGTAAAGCCAGCAATGTAAGGTGTGCTGGCTCGCAGGTCTTCCAGCTCATCTTCCTCTAGATCCACATATGGATGAAGTACTCCCCAGTTCTGCCTGTGCCACACCAAGGCTGGAAGAACTCTTTAAAAAGAACATATAGAACAGATAATCACCCTTATACACATTATAAACAAGGAGCAATTATTCTGCATTGTGACCTTTAATTTGAGACAGGTTTTTCAGTTATGTGGGCTGTTCAGAAGTAGCCATAGACAACGTATCACCTGAGTGACCTACATCAAAATTAAGAATCGTGACAAGTATCTACCTCATAAAACTAAGTAAGGTTTCTACATTTGGATGAAGAACTGCTATTCTTTTCTTCAGAAGTAAAGCAGTGTAGATGACAATAGTTTCTACCCCAAACATGTTTATGACATCTGAAAGAGAAAGTATGTGGTTTCAATTTATGCATGCAATACCTTATAAAACTAAGTTAGGTTTCTACATTTTGATAAATAACTGCTATTCATTTCTTCGGAAGTAAACCAGTGTAGATGACAATAGTTTCAACCCAAATGTGTTTATTACATCTGAAAGAGAAAGTATGTGGATAGAACTTTCAATCTATAACATGCAATATGCATGTCGTATTTAGCAATATGGACAAAAAATGAAAATATTATGGTACTTAAGGAAAGTAAAAACATATTAAATAATTAGCTAAATTAAATTTATATCTATCTGACATACTTTATCTACCTTTTAATGATCCCTGTATATAAGCTTGTCTAGCATCAAAGTCTGAAACTGTAAACTTTCCATTTTCTTCTCCATTGCAAGCACCTTTAGTAACAACTGCCAGATAACTCTCTAGCATGGAAGCAGGATTACCAGTATTTTTGTACAGTTGGCACATAATATTACACAGAGCTTGATATTTTTCAGGGTTGAAATCTTTTGAAACCAGCACCAGTGAGAAATGTGTAACCTACAGTGAAAGGGTCATGAACAATTACATGTATCAACTTGAAAAGGGAAATCAATGGTTATTTTCCTTATAACACAAATATAACTAACATATATAAATATGTCAGTATTTTAATAAAATGTTTTAAGAGAAGTGATATGCATTTAATAAGTACATGATTTCAAAAAAAAAAAAATTCTGATTTTTGAAAAGAAAAAAGATAACATTACCTTGACCAGATCTGCTGCAGATACAGTTTTAATATAATACCAAGTGTGTTTATACTGTCCATATAAGAAGTCAGTGTATGTTTCTCCTTGAAGCCTGCTCTTTCTTATGAATAGGTTCCTTTGGTTCTCTGTCACAGATGGGTATGACCATGTCCACAGAACATCCCCGTTACTGTCCTTTTCTACGAGATATAAAAATCTGCTTAAAAATGCTGCACGTTCGTTTTTCATCACTAATGACATGCTGTTGCAGTGTTTATCATTATTACCGATACATTAAGATCATGCACAGATCTATAAGGACAAAGATGAAGAATGAGAAAGCATGCAATGACTGTTATGATATCCTACTTCTAACGTCTTCCTAGACTAAACGAAGAAATAGTACTGACAATAAAAATAAGGGGCGGTGCTTCCTGTATAATACTGAGTCTCAGGTAGCAAGGGAATTTAAGACACTAAATCAACCTATGCAAAAAATATAAACTCATTCACTATCATATGTTTGAAACACATGCACATTAAAGATATGTTTTTTGTATTTTTGTATGCCGAAAACGTTAGTGAGCTTAACACCGTTGTTGAGTTGCCAACCGGTGTGGTATTTACCAATCAATCCAGCACACAGCAAGTCGCAAAGTGCAGCCATGACGGCTTTGACCTTCACCTGTAATCCGCTTGACCTATATTATTGTCTTACACGTCCTAGTTTTCAAAATATATCAATATATGCAAGATTGATGTAAATAAGCCATTGGAAAGTCATCATTGCTGCTAATTTTTAACTTAATTTCTTTGCTTGGGACTGAAACAATTATAATTTTGTGCTTCTTTTAATGATGACGTCACACACCATGTGGACTGTAACCGCCATCTTGCTAGGTGGTACAGAGGCGTGTTGAGGGTCGGTAAGAAGAAAATGAACTAAGAAGTCTCCTGTCATTATTGAGAAGACTTTTCATCAGCGTAAACAATGCCTACATATTTTCAGCGACCAGAAAATGCTCTTAAAAGAGCGAATGGTAAGTGCTGTATTTACTGTTTTGCGACTTGAACTCTCGGAAAAAATGACATCTGGTCAATCAGCAATGGCATTGGCATTTATTTGATATTTGCATTGAATTAGTGTAAATATACGGATACCACAGAACAAATGTATGATTTTGAACCTGGTGCACGACTCGGTTGTTTCAAAATTTTAGTTGGGTGTCACTGAAAGACAGTTGCATCGTTGGGCCGTAAAAGTTTTGTAATGAACAGCTGTGCCTTTGAATTTTTAATTAGCTTCGGAATTACAGTTTCTCAGTCTCTTTCAAAATATTTTTATTACTTTATTTCAGAATTTATTGATGTTGGTAAAAAGCAACGGGCTCTTGATGCTCTCTATGATGTTATCAAGAGTAAGAAGCATCGAACATGGCAGAAAATCCATGAGCCTATCATGGAGAAATATCTAGTTCTTTGTGTAGAACTAAAGAAAAGCCATGTCGCTAAAGAAGGACTGTACCAGTACAAGCTTATATGTCAGCAGGTAGAATAAAAGTGCCTTATTAAAAAAATCAAGATATGAAAAATTAGCTCATTTTGAGTATTGCATAAGTTACAAAAGTTGAGTTCAGTAATGCCAGACTTTTTTTATGGTGGGTAAAAAAGAGAGATGTAATCAGAGCATTTTGTTTTTATTTTAGGTCAATATTAAGTCACTTGAGGATGTGGTGCGAAAGTACCTGGCCCTAGCCGAGGACAAGACTGAAGAAGCCAGGGCACAGTCACATCAGGCTGTTGTTGATATTGATGATCTGGATGTCATACAAACCCCAGAGAGGTACGTGCAAAATATCACAGTGAGTAACTACCCCAATTTGTTCTCAAATGAATTGTAGCAGCAACAGTTTCTGAATTAAAATAGAAATTCATTCCCAGTATCCAGAAGAAAGTTGTTTTCACTCTTTATAAGAACTTGATAAAGGATGCTAGCATCAGCCAATGATCTCGCCATTTCCATTAATTTACAAATTGCCCTTTATTTTTGAAAGAAAAATGCATAATCCAATTTTATTTTCTAATTCAGTCTGTTACTGAGTGCTGTGAGTGGAGAAGACTCCCAAGATCGTTCTGATAGGGCTATTCTGACCCCTTGGGTAAAGTTTCTGTGGGAGTCCTACCGTCAATGTCTGGATTTACTTAGAAATAATTCCAGGGTAGAAAAGTTGTACCAGGACATTGCACAGCAAGGTATTGTTTATTTTGCTAATTGTGTAGATCATAAAGATATGGATGATGAAATTTATTAGAAGTAAAGACCCATGTCTGACTTGGAATTGATAGTGTGTTGTCATTGTGTTAAAATAATGTTTCACTGAAAAAAATAGGATGTGATAGGTTGTCAGTATTTGCTTGAGAGATGAATGCATTGATTTTCATCGGATGTTGCATTGTGATTTAAAACATTTTTGTTTGATTTTCAGCTTTCAAGTTTTGCCTGAAGTACCAAAGGAAGACCGAATTTAGAAAATTGTGTGACAACGTAAGAAAATTCAAGCAGTATAACAGTTAAAACTCCAGTTTGTTACCAAAATTAAAGATGTAATGCTAACCACGTCGCATAGAAAAAATAGCTTTTTAGATGTTACTTGTCATACAATAAATAATTTATTAATTGAAACATCAGAGAATAATTTGATAACTGTGCGCCATAAATTTAATTGCTTTGATATATTTTACAGCTTCGCACTCACTTGGGTCACATCCACAAGCACCAACACCAGCAGACTGCCATCAACCTGAACAACCCAGAGAGCCAGGCCATGCACCTGGAGACACGCCTAGTACAGCTGGATAGTGCTATCCAGATGGAACTCTGGCAGGTCAGCAGTTTAACAATAACTGTATTTGCTAATGTTTGAGGTAGATAAGTTTGAATTGCGATAAATCTGAATTACTTGTAGTAGATTTTGGAGCAATGCTATGAATCATCTCATGATAAAAATAAAAAGGTTTCTCCCTTTACCTTCACAACCCCCTTTGCATATTTCAATTACATTTCAGATTTTTATTTGTGATTGTTTTCTTTTCTTTGTCATTTACCTGTCTGTCCATTTGCTGCTTTGTTAATATTTATTTTGAAATTTGTAGGAAGCCTTCAAAGCTGTGGAGGACATTCATGGTTTGATCAGTTTGTCCAAGAAGCCACCCAAGCCATCTCTTATGGCCAATTACTACCAGAAGTTGGGTTTAGTATTCTGGAAGGCTGGCAATCGTCTCTTCCATGCCTGTGCTCTACATCGACTGTTCCATCTATCCAGGGAACAAAGGAAGAACTTGTCCCCTGAGGAGCAGCAGAAGTAAGAATGGTTGTAAAGATAAAATCAGAAGAAACTTAAGATGCTTTACTTGTAGTCCTATCATGTAATTTATAAAATTAATTAATTCTTAGTCACATTTACATTTTCTTTAATCTTTTTAGCATTTGTTTTTTTTTTTGTAATGATAGTTTTATGATAGTTTCATCTATTTCTTCCATTTTTTCTCTTGTTTAAAGAATGGCATCTCGTGTGCTTTGTGCCACACTAGCTGTGCCAATTCTTCCCTCACGCAACCCAATTGATCAGCTGCTGGAAGTAGACTCCACTACACTGGAGAAGCAAAGACGTCTGGCAACACTGCTTGGTCTGCAGACACCACCTAACAGAACAGCTCTAATTAAAGATTTGGTAAGTTTCTGTAGAATGAAGTAGTGTTGCATAGAATTGTTCAAAACAGTCTCCTTATTACCATATTTACCCATATGCCATATATTAAATGGTTTGTTTGTAATTCATATAGAAAACTATATTAAAATGATTATTTGAATATGCAGGAATGCCCTCCAAGGCGTTGCCAAGAGAGCTTACTGCAGCTCTTCTGGTGTCATAGAGGGCAGAAACCAAAGTGATGGCGTCTACATAAAACATTTTATATTGCAAGTGTTTTATATGTTCTACCATCAGACATTTACCCATGCCTATAATGTACCCACTTACTATATTTTGGAAGATAAACAGAAAAAACAATTCATTTATGACTCTTTTGATGTATTTGAATATTTGTGGAATGTTAATTTGTCCCTTTTTTTCCACAGGTGAAGTACAGCATGCTCCAACACGTGCACCCTGAGGTTCAGAATCTGTATCGTTGGCTAGAGGTTGACTTTCATCCCTTGAAGCTATCCCAGAGAGTGGCCAGCTCTATGGAGTACATCGAGAACAATGAGGACTTGTGTCAGTATGAGTCTGCTCTGCATGAAATCACCATCACAAGACTTCTGAAGCAGGTATAATATTGAAAGCAGCATGATGCATTTCAGTTCAATTTTATTTTAGCTAAATTGATTGTAAGTCTGTAAAAATCTAATCAAATGGTTTAATATTGCTGTAAGATGTTTTCCACAGTTGTGTTGAATTACATCATTTAAAATGTTAAGAATAATTGGCATTCTTTTATTTTGCAAAGCTGATTTGACTTTTTTTTTCCAGATTTCACAAGTGTACCAAACTATTGAGTTTGCCCGCCTGGCTAAACTGGCTCCTTTTGCTAACAAGTTTCAGCTAGAGCGTGTCATTGTGGACTCTGCTAGAAGACTAGAGTTGCAGGTATTTGATTAATGGTTTTAAACAGGATTTAAAAATTTGAAAAGAGGCAAAACACTTCCAAGAGTCTTTCAATTTTATAATTATGTCATCATAATTTTTATGTATTTATTAATTTATTTGCATATTTCTTAGCATCTAGATTGCTTTAACCTCACTTTGTTTCATTTTTGTAAAGATACGGATTGACCATCGCACCAAGTCTTTAAGCTTTGGAATGGACTTGGGAGTGGCACAGAAAGAAGATGTGCCGGAGGGTCCATATCTGCAGAGCATGCCCAGTGAGCAGATTCGCAACCAGATGACCAACATGGCTCAGGCCTTGCATAAGGCTGTCAACATGATCAAGCCAGAAGGCAAAAAGGTACTGTTTGAAGTTGTAAGATGTTATACTTGAGAGAATTTTCTCTCTTTTGACATGATATTTTCATATTGCACTGGGGTCAGATTAAATTTTCAATGTAGATGTAGGAAAATTTGATGTCCTTTATTCAACCCAGACTTATTTTGATTACAGAAGAAGGAAGAAGAAATCAAGGAGCATATAGTGACAGCCTATCGCCAGACATCAGCCCGTGAGCATCAGCGTATCTTGTCTCGAAGACAGATCATTGAGGACAGGAAAGAACTGCTGGAGAGTCTCAGTGTCCAGAGGGTAAGGCAGTTCTCTTTCACAGATTTTTGTAGGAGCAGTGCTAATTATGCTTTGATAAAGATCAAGATCACTAGAATATTACTTGTAGTTTTATAGTAAGATTGAACGAGTGTTGAAAAAATTTTTTAGTGTCATTGACTTTAGAGAACTGGGTTCCAAGTTGTTGCAATGAGGGTATTTTTTGGTTTCTATCTAATGTAAAAATAAAAGAAAATTTTGCGTAACATACTTTTTATGTACAGACACAGATGTGTCTGTACATATAGCCATCATCTGCGTCTGTCGTCGCCGTCG
Organism: Lingula anatina; assembly: GCF_051362555.1. Lineage (NCBI taxonomy): Eukaryota > Metazoa > Brachiopoda > Lingulata > Lingulida > Lingulidae > Lingula > Lingula anatina. The sequence continues at coordinate 49,075,288 of NC_141767.1, forward strand.
CCGTCGTCGCCGTCGCCGTGCACTTTTACCGATAACACGATAAGTGGAAAACCATTTTACCTTTTGACTTGAAACTTGCAGAACTGATGAATATTCATAATACGCAGGTCAAGTTCAAAAATCAGCATGATCGGGTCACTTTTAGGGAATTTATGCTGTTTTTTCACTTTTTTCAGCATATATGCAGCACCGATAACACGATAAGTGAAAAACCATTTTACCTTTTGACTTGAAACTTACAGAACTGATGAATATTCATAATATGCAGGTCAAGTTCGAAAATCAGCATGATCAGGTCACTTTTAGGGAATTTATGCTGTTTTTTCACTTTTTTCAGCATGTATGCAGCACCGATAACACGATTAGTGGAAAACAATTTTACCTTTTGACTTGAAACTTACAGAACTGATGAATATTCATAATACGCAGGTCAAGTTCGAAAATCAGCATGATCGGGTCACTTTTAGGGAATTTATGCTGTTTTTTCACTTCTTTCAACATATATGCAACGCTAATAACACAATATAAGAAAAACAGACAGGCCAATTGTCATTATACTCACAGGAGTAGTCAAACTAACTAAAACGCAGGTTGAGTTCCAAAATCAGCATGATTGGGCCATTCTTTTAGAAGTTATGCTGTTTTTTCTTATTTCCTCAGATTCAATTGTTAGGCATGTTAACAGTCTCATTATTGAACTAATAAGATACCTAAAAGTGTTTGTTTGACATTTCCTGCATCTTAATAACATTGTTAGTTGATTATGTAAAAATGATGGTAAACTTGTTATTGTGTATTATGTTATAAAGTGTCAAAAATGGAAATAAACAAATATCATTGCAGTTTGTCAGATTCAATCATCTACTATATTCATTATCTCAGAATGGAGGAAATTGGACATTTAACACTGTTCTATTGATATTTTTCCCATCTCACCAATTTTCTTAGTTGATCATATACAAATGGTAGAAAACTGTTTATTTTGTTTTATGTTTAAAAAGTGTTTTAAAAATGGAAGTAAACCCATTGCAGAACAGTGCTGTCTTGTTTCAGCATATATGCAGCACCGATAACACGATAAGTGGAAAACCAATTTACCTTTTCCATTGAAACTTACAACACTGATGAATATTCATAATACGCAAGTCGAGTTCGAAAATCAGCATGATCGGGTCATTTTTAGGGAAGTTATGCTGTTTTTTTCACTTTTTTCAGCATAAATGCAGCACCGATAACACGATAAGTGAAAAACCGTTTTACCTTTTGGCTTGAAACTTACAGAACTGAGGAATATTCATAATACACAAGTCGAGTTGGAAAATCAGCATGATCGGGCCATTTTTAGGGGAGTTATGCGGTTTTTTCATTTTTTTCAGCATAAATGCAACACCGATAACACGATAAGTGAAAAACCGTTTTACCTTTTGGCTTGAAACTTACAGAACTGATGAATATTCTTAATACGCAGGTCAAGTTCGAAAATCAGCATGATCGGGCCATATTTGTGGAAGTTATGCTGCTTTTTCACTATTTCAGCATATGTGCAACACCGATAACACATTTCAAGGAAAATTAATTGGCCAATCGTCTTGAAATTCACAGGGGTGATCAAATATTCTAAAATACAGATGAGGTTCGAAAATAAGCTTGATCGGTTCAGTTTTGGTGAAATTGTGCCTTTTTTTGTATGAGTCTTTTTTCCTCGGATTTAATTCTTAGGCATGTTAACAATCTCATTTGTGAACTAATTAGTAATGTAAAGGTGTTCTTTTGACATTTTCTGCATCTTAACAATATTGTTAGTTGATTATATAAAAATGATGGTAAACCTGTTATTGTGCATTGTGTAATAAAGTGCCAAAAATGGAAATAAACTCATATCTTTACAGTTTGTCAGATTCAATCATTCACCATGTTCAGAATCTCAGAATGGAACAAATTGGACATTTAAAATTGTTCTATTGATATTTTTCCTATGTCAACAACTTTCTTAGTTGATCATTTAAAAACGACAGTAAATTGATTATTTTGATATATGTAAAAAAAAGTGTTGAAAGTGGAAAGAAATTCATTTCAGTACAGTTATCTCTTGTGTACATTTTGGCATTTTGAAGTTGTGACTCTGAACTTCCATGGCCCTGAAGACCTTTCCATATCAAATTTTCTGAATATCCATGATATTTTTATTTTATTATTAAAAATTGATGGTCATTATGCTGTTATGCATTATGTAATATTGCATCAAAATTTAAGACAACCCCATTTTAGACAATGCCTCCATAGTGACCATTAAAGGAAAACCAAGTCACTTACTCTTCTCAAACTTATAGAAATGTAGTATAGCACTAAATTATAGCTTCAGTTGGAAAAGCTGTTATATCGGTTAACTTTCTTGGAAATTATATAGTTTTTTGTTACAATTAAAATTTTCACATATTAACATTTTCAAGGTGTGACTTAGTCTTTGAACTTCCATTGGCTTGAATACCATTGCTAGTCACATCTTTTGAATAGCAATGATACATTTACTTTATTATTAAAAATTGATGGCCATTGTGCTGTTAAGCATTATGTTAAATTGCATAAAAGATGAAAAAAACCCTTTTTTGGACATCGCTGCTAGGATGACCATTAAGGAAAAACCATTTTACTTATGATATTCTAACTTACTGAAAAGTTTCATAGGACTGAAGTGTAGCTTGTGTTGGAAATCAGTGTGATTGTTTTCTGTATTGTAAGCAATGCAGCTGTATGGAGTGCTATATGGGGCTACTGTTTATGGATGGTGGTAATTGTCCCTTGGGATAATCACTAGCTAAATTCAGAGCTATAAAATTACTTGCCTAATTGATTTTCAAGTGCCCATTAAATAAGATTACATAAAACACACGTTGAGATTTCCCATTCAAGTCCTATAGGTTAAGCTCTCTTAACTGTGTCACATAATTAGGAATTGGTGATAATTATGCAGGTAAATCTTGTTTAATATTGCAAATAAGTTTACAAAAGAAAAAAAAAAATTGTAATGCCAACATTAATGCTACAGATGAATAACAGTGCCTTATTATCCTCAAACACATTGGGGTTATTCATATCATGTTAATACAGCAAGATTAAAAGTTTGAATAGCAGCTTTATTGGAATTTTTTTTTTTTTTTTGTGTTTTCTTTTTAATTTTTTTCTAAACACTGGCATTTTCAACTCCCATCCACCTGAAGCTCTTCAGATTTTCTGTATTTCCACATAAGCAGTTGCATAGGTTTTTATGTCTTTAAACATTATGTAATATTATTTTATGCACTGTCAACATTTTTCAAATATTGGGATTTTCATTATGTGAATTTGAACTCTCATAGTCCAGAAACTGTTATCTTATTGCAGGGGTGGATTGAGGCCGCCTTCTGGGTCTTTCAGATGACGGTCATATTTTAAAGTTTACATTGACTGGTATCAATTTTTTTCTGTTGGAAGACCATCAAAAGTGTAGGATGGATCAACAAAGATACTTTGGAATACTGTCAGAAAATATCTCTGGATCTGCTCCTGTTATTGACCATGTTATCTGTTGTGCATGATTAAAAATCAGTGTTAACTGACTGTGTTATTATAAGCATTATTTATTATTGCATCAAAATTGACAAAATGACCTATTTTGCATCTTTATTTTCTGTTTTTTTGTCTGTACATTTGACAGCTTTGCTGCCTTGTTTTTTTTTGCTTTTTCCAGGAAAGGGAAGAGTTGCAAAAGGAAGAAGAGATCCGCAGTAAGGCCCATGCTGCTGAGATGGCACGACTGGAGAGAGAGGCAGAGGAGCGTGAACGCCAGCGCCGCGTGGAAGAGCAAAAAGAGATACAGAAGAAGCATGCTAAGGAGAGGCTGAAACAACTGAAAGAGACTGAATTGGGAGCAAAGGCTTTCAAAGATCTGCATGAAGAGGTGGGTTTTAAGTGCTCATATATTGCATTCCAAATGATTTCGGAACCAGCCAAAATGGATATCTTTGTTCTAAAGCTATCAGATTGATTTTAAATAGATGACTTAATAAGAGATTGGTGTAGCTATGTGAAAATTATAAGTTAAGTTGTTTTTCTCAAGTGTGTTTTGGTGCAAACACATATAGTTTGATAAAAAACATTATCAACTTGTTGATCTGGCTTTGATAAATATTTAATATGTGCATAATGACGCTCATATCTGTTGATATAGGATATTGTTGAGCTGGATGCAGATGAGATCCTGGCCAGACAGGTGGAGCAGTTGGAGAAGGAGAAGAAGGAACTGCAAGAAAGGCTAAATGCTCAGTCTAAGAAGGTGGATGAAAATTTGTCTGCAGAATTAATGCTCATAGTGACACATTAAACACTGATTATCTGACAAGTTTCTTCAAAATTGAAATATTATGGTAAATTTGTAATGTTTAATTTAGTGCTTTACTAGGGAAGATAACATTGCCAACAATATTGCATTTGGTGTTGTAGGTTGATCATCTTGCTAGAGCCAAATGTCTGGAAGAGATTCCACTATTGAAGCAGCAATATGAAGAGGAGAAAGTTAAGCTCAGAGAGTTTTGGGAGCAGGAGGAACAAGAAAGAGTATGTAGAAGCAAGTTATTTGCTTTTGGTTATTTATTTAATGATTATTTTAGTCATATTTTGTGTTTTGGCTTTCTTTAATGTTTTTATTGTGTGTTTGATACCACATAATGTGTACTTTAGATTGAAAAGATCATGGCTGAACGTGAAATGGCTCTGGAGCACAGTGATCGTCTGAAGAGAATGATGGAAGACAAGGATGCTTTCCTGAAGAAAATTGCCCAGGCTAGAATGTCTGTCTACAAGGTGAAATATTAATAATTTGAGTTTTTAGTGTGGGTTATTTTAAAAGACAAATGTGATTTAACTGAGTCTTCATGTAGAATTAATTGTCTAATAATGGTTGCTCGTAGGAAGAATCTCAATACCTTATCAGAACTGTTAATAATCTTAAAAGGCCTATCACCCTTGCAGGAAAAACTTGCTGAGTTTAATAAGAAATTGGCAGAAGAGCGCAAGAAACGCCTGCAGAAGAGAAAGGAAATGCGCATCAAGGAACGTCGCCAGAAACGTCAAGAAGAAAAAGAAGAGGCTGAGCAAAGAGCTAGAGAAGAGGCAATGAAGAGAGGTAAGTGTACCGTGCTCAGAGTTTACTTTTGAATTTATGCTTTTAATGGATTTTTACAAAAGGAATAAGTAACCACACTTCTCTGCATTTGTTTGGAGATATTTGTCTGTTTGTTTGAAGTAAAATTGTTTTTGCAGAGCGAGAAGAAAAGGAGAGAATTGAAAGGGAGCAGAGAGAGGAGGAGGAGAGGCAGTATGAGGAGAAGATGAGAAAGCTGGAAGAGATAGCAGAAAAGCAAAGGCAGAAGGAAAGAGAGATAGAGGAAAGAGAAGCTAAGAGGAGAGAAGAAATGTAAGTAAAAATATCATGTTTGGGTGATAATGTCATTACAATATAAAATGTAGGATAATCCAAAATTCTACCTTATCATACAGCATGATGAATCCTGCAAAAGTGCGCATGCGCACTGGAAGCATCATCATGTGTTTGCAATCTTGAGAAGCGTCTAGTCGACCCTTTTGTAGCTCGATTATTCACATAAATTTTTCCCAGTTCTATCGACAAAACAACAAAAAAAGTTTTGACTTTATTGCCAATAGATTTATTGTCCTTTTGAAGAACGAATTGGGAGATTTTCTTCCCTTTAGCACTGGGCGTGAGGCCTTTTTTGGTGCTGAGCTGGACTGGAGTGTTGAAAAACATTGAAACCCTGGATTTGACCCTTTCTGGTTTCTCCCATGTTGATAGTTAATCATATTGATCTTGTGCTGGTGATAAGCAGTTTTGCACTTGATATTTGCAGAAGGGGGCAAGATGATCGTGGAGGTGACCAGAGAGAGGAACGTGGAGGTGCATGGAGAGCACCTGTCAGAGGAGGTGGCTGGAGAGAGAGAGAAAAAGAAAGAGAATTGAGCTGGAAAAAAAGGTGAAGTATATATTGCTTTCAACTTTAAATGTGATTTTCTTTATGAAAGAGTATTTATTGTATAGTTGAATTCAGATATTGAAAAATATAAATGCATTAATCTTTGCTTTTATATATTTTGTCTGAAATGGTGTTTGGCAAAAAAGAGGGATAAAAGAAGCCATGTTTACTTATTGGGGTACCAAATTTGTTTCAGGGATGATGGTGATGGTGGGCGTGAACATGACTGGCGTAGAGGTGAAGGTCCTAGGATTGAGCGCGATTTCAGGAGAGATGAGCCAAGGGATTTGCGCAAAGATGAACGTGGACCTGACAGAGATTTCCGACGTGATGACAGAGGCCCTCCAGATAGAGATATGCGCAGAGACGACCGAGGCCCTGACAGAGATTTCCGCAGAGATGCTTCACCAAGGGGTGGTTTTGGCCGTGGTGGAGATGATGGAAGACCACCAGCACGAGATGACAGAGATTGGGGTCGCCGTGGTGATGACAGAGATTGGGGAAGAAGAGAGCCTCCTCGTGATGATTGGAGGAGAGGCCCACCTGCCAGAGATGAGAGAGACAGCAGGATGCCTTATAGAGATATCAGGGAAGAACATCGAGACAGCAGAATGCCTGCTAGAGACATCAGAGAGGAGAGAGATGGGAGAATGCCAGCCAGAGACATAAGAGAAGACCGTGACAGCAGAATGCCAGCTAGAGATATCAGAGAGGATAGAGATTTTGGCAGGCGTGATGGCCCACCAAGAGATGACTGGCGCAGAGGTCCACCAAGAGATGATCGCGATGGTGGAGGATGGCGTCGTGGCGGAGATGAAAGAGGACCACCATCCAGAGATGACTGGGGTGGCCGTGGAGGAGGCAGAGATATGAGAGGTGCTGGCAGAAATGAAGAGAGGGAATGGAGAAGAGGTGGGATTGCCAGGGATGAGAGCTTTTATAAAAGAAAATATGTCCTTCAAAATTATTAAGATAATGACTTTTAATATGTAATTTTTTAATAGACAATTAAAGTTTTATTTGTCAATAGCTGTATAAAATGAACTGAGATTTACAAGCCAATATTTCCAGTGGATTTTTTTTCCTATAAAACTTAACAAGAATATACCAAATATGGGATTTGGTTGTGAATTGAATGTAAATTGATTGTAAGCTAAATGACAATTGCTGACTTAATTGAAAAAAGAAATAGGATCCCAGTGCAGTAGGATAAACTTAACCTTTGATGGTGAAAATAGACTGAATTTCTAGACTATATTTTACTTAAGTAACCCATTATTGTGTATTTCAGGTGATACAAAAGATGCCCCAAGCAGGGATAAGAGAGGTAAAAAAAATTCTTCCTAGGGCGCCAGTTTGAAATTATTAATCTTATATTTTGTGGAGTTTAACTGTAAATTATTCGGGTGTCAGGTTTATGAAAATTTTCTAAACATGTTCTGGATAACACAGTTTCTCATCTAGAAATCATGTAACTTTTGGAATATTTAAGTTTTCATTCCATTTTGCAGGGGATGGCGATGAATGGACGACAGTCAAGTACTGAGCTGCCAAATTTCGAGAATCATTTCATCTTGGAATTATCATAAGTTTAAAAAACTTAAATGTAACTTAGTTATATTAGGAGGGGGAAAGAAAGAAACAACTGAAGAATAATGCTTAGCAGAAATTGCCAAACAATTTGGATTTTAAGAATTAGAAAAATATTAACATTATAGACTTACAGTGCATGTTAAATATTCTAACAATTTACAGCCTTGCCAACTTTGTTAAAGGAATTGATTTGAAAATTGCTTGTAAAGATATCATGAAGTTCTTTGGACATATACCAACCTGCCATTTTTTGCCAATATGCTGAAACTGTTTGGATCACGTACATTTAAAGAATTTTAATGGAGCAGAAATTATCAGGGTGAAACAGACTTGTGAAAAGTGTCAAAATTGCCCCAGTTAAATGTCTTTGATATAACCTATTTCAAATTGACAGATAAAGGCACATTGGATCTTCAAATTTAAAGATGGTGTGATTAAAGGTTTTTCTTTACAAAAAAAGTTAAAACTCATTATTGGCATGAACAGACGAGAATTGTGAATTGTACCTTGATCTGAAAGTAAACTTTGTCTTTGGTGTAATCTTTGTTTCAAATCGACAAATAAAGGCAAAATGGATCTTCAAATTTAAAGATGGTGCAACTTAAGGTTTTTCTTTATAAAACATTTATTTCAAGTATCATTAGTGCAATGAACAGATGAAAATTGTGAATTGTACCTTACTATGAAAGTAAACTCGTGGAATGATTTGAGAGCTCCCAAATTGCCTCCCAAGTTCAAAATGCGCTGCAGCTGAGTACTACATTTAAGTGCATTTCTTGTGTAATTATTCAGCTAGGCATGATTGTTTTCAAGCGGAGACCCACTCTGCAAATACAATGCCATGTTGGGACTGGACAACATGACACAATTTTGCTACACCTAATGTTAAACTTAATGAAGTTTCTAAAATGATTTTCAGTCGTCTGCCCTGGTCTTCCTTCGTTTTGTTTTGCCTCCTTCCTGCTCAGCTGATTGTCTGCGAGATCCACGCTTCTGTTCTTCTTCCTAAAAACATGTAAAAATTCTTTTGTCATGAGACTGAAAAATGGTGAATGGCTTGTTAAAGTTAATTAAGTTTTTAAGTTCACTTGAAAGACCATCTCACAAATTAATGGAAAGTGTAGATATGACAAGGTCACAGATATTCTAAATGAAGTCTGTGGTAGCACAAAGAAGAAACTGGACAGGAACAAATCCAAGAACCGAATCCAGTTAGGTATATGCTTACTGCCTAACATAGCTGTATTGGAAATAGGTTGAATTCCAAGCATTTACCTTATCACTGGCTGCTGTATCAGATCTTCTATTTCCTCGCAGCATCTTGGTTTCTGATGACTGGACCATCAGCTGTGTGCTGACAAATTGCTGTAGGCAAATTAATATATTTGTCAATTGGATGAATAGTTAAGCATTAATAATAATATGCAAGTAAAATAATTTTTTCAAATGAAGAAATGTTTCAAGTTTCTTCTTCTTATGGGAAACTGAATGTTTTAAAATATTTCTGCAATGGAAAATTACAACTGCTCTCACTCCTTTGGAAGTACTTCATATATTATACTTAATTACATAAAGAAGCATGAGCACTTACTAAAATGTTGCTGAAAATGTGTCAAGAAAATCCAATGGTAATTTTTTGTAACACTAATGAAACTTGCCCACAGTTCCAGACCTGAGATATTCTAGGAGTATAACCATCTCAGTAAGTATTATTATCCATTCCTCTTAAGACAAGCCAACATAATTTTCCCCCTTTCTATTATCTTCCTTGGACCTGCTATTGTGGTTCCATAAAGTTAAGGCAAGGTACATTTGGCTCTTTATTTTCATAGCAAAAAATGAAAAAAAGTACAGAGGGGTAAAACCTGTCAAAGTGTAAAATGGTCCTACATGTTAATATTCTCCCCTACCTCAATATGCTGCATGACATCATCATACATTTCCATAGCCATCTGATAAACATCATGGTCAGAGTTGTTATACATGATAGCATTGGTAAACATGAGCATCATGTCTCGCTGGAACTCCGTGGTTGTCCGGATTATTCCACTCTCCACATTTTTCTTCACTGTTGACAGATCTAAAGGCCTGCAGATAAACGTTTCAACATAAATTTACCCAGGGAATAATTTATGATATAAGAGTGTGAAGGTAGAACATACAGCCGTTTTGGAAAAGCTATTCTGAAGTGTTAAATCTCAAATATATTAAAAGAGAAAATAAATATTAGTCTTAACTCTCAATAGTTCATGGCATTATGGGGACTATTCGAGATCATGACCACTTACCTAAACACAATACTGGTGTACCCAGGAGCAATGTCATCTGTTACCGGATGAGCAAACACGTTGGCATATCTGCAAGACAACAATGGAATCATAAAGTTATCTTTTAATTGTTAAGCTAAGAAAGATAAAGATTGTACACTGAGGCAACAAGGCATATTTCTACAGGAATAATTTTCTCTTTGCTTTTAGTTTTTCAACACAAATTGATAACAAAATTTGAAAAGATAAATTAAGTTGTCAATAAAGAAGTGTTTCATGTTTATTGATATTTTGAATTCTTTTTTTTTTTCTAAAGAAGTTGAAATGATATTTTAAAATATTTGAAATTTTTTCAATACTGGCATAAGAAATGATCCATTAGAAAAAAATTATATTTGCTTTCAGTTTTTCTCACTCACTTATGTTGAGCTGCATGCCGCCACACCAGCATTATAGCTTTTTTCCAGGCTTTATATGTGCGTTCATCTTCTGTATCACTACTGCAAAGGCAAAGTAGAATTCTTAATAGTATTACTGCATACACAGTTAATCCAACCAAGAAAACTACCAATGATAATACATTAATAAATACAAAGTCATACTGACAACAACATATGATACTTAAAGGTTTTTTGGGCGCATCTTGCAGCATTAAGTTATAACCAAACAGGGATTAACCTACCATTGAGACAATGGACTGTTGGGGAAGGATTCAGACACTGACATAGCTTGCCTACTGGGTGCCACAGAGGCATCATCACTGCCTTGTATGGTCTCCCCATCTGAAGACTCTGCTTCACTTAACCTGATACTGGCTTCTTCTTTACTGTCATCTTGCTGCAGGAATAGAAAGCATGTGCTTTGTTACATTGCATGCATGTGTTTTATGGCAAACTATGATGTACCATGGGTAAGGAAATTAAGGTTTCCATCTGTTAGTGTTTTAAAGTGACTAAAATTATCTAATATTAAAATATAATATTAAAGACATATATATTCTAAAAGACTTACAGCTGATCTTCTGGTAACGCGTGTACTTCTTCTGCTACCTGGTCTTGATGACCCCCGACCTATCATACCAAAAAGACATCAAAAAATGTTTAAAACATCAAAGTCACATCTTATCATTGAAGCTTGCTCTTATAGTTAGGCGGCTAAGCCAAAAAATTGTGCAAAAGTTGATAAAAGCATGAAACTTTCCACGATGAATGACCATTGGGTGTTTGTCAATTTTGGATCGGGGGGCAACTCCAAAATTCACAAGTACCCGGATGAGCAGCTTTCTTAAAATATGCTGACTCAGCATTTTATGTACATCCAGAATTCACGTAAACGAGCACTACCGGCGTTAATTATGATAACATGAATAAATTTGAGAAACGTACACTAACTGTAAACATCTATTACAGCAAATTTGACGTCATGATGACGTCACTGGGTAATATTGCACAATAGAAAATGACAAATATCCACTCACTCGTATATGCCAAATAGTCGAACCCTGCAATGATCTTTCCTGTAAACATTCATTACAGAAATGCATCCTTGAGGGCTAGAAAGGTTGAGTTGGCTTGGTTTCTACTTCCGAGACTTTGAGCATTTTCAATATGGCCGTCAATTTTTAGAGAAAATAGAAAAACAACCAAGAGTTGACAGATATAATTTATTTGTGGCTATTGTGAATACATTTCCCGTAATGAGAATACAGTAGGATAAATGACTGCATACTAGCATGTTTCTGTTATTGAAAAATCAAAATGGCCGCCAACGCATACAGCAGAGGATGAAGTAAAGCAGTATAATCAGTCTATAACTTGTATAATTAGTCTAATTAAAACTTTTTATGCCTTCGATTTTTCTGTTCATTTGGATTTTTAATTAGCCATGATCCTTACCTACCATTATCAGCTTGTTTGACACTCAAAAATAAAAGGAATGAAATGAAAAAAAAAGAAAGAATAATTTTCAAAGGAGGGGGGGGTATAAATAAAAAAAAATTAAAAATAGTATAAAAATATTTTAAAAATCAATTACAGACTTATTTTGGCAATTTCGTTTTGGTGGGAGTCTGAACTGCTAGAGCACGTTTTAATGCAAAATAAACATTCAGTAGTCAGTTGTTACCATCTCAACCATGTGAATAAATTTTGCTCTTACAGGGCTATAGACATTAGCATATTCCACTCAGTTGCGAATGAACGCATCCTTCCCACCGGGTCTCCCGCTGACGATCTTCCACTAATGAGGCCCTTGAACAAATATTCAAATTGCCTTCTCTTTTTGCTCGGATCAATAACTATCTCCCGCTGACGATCTTCTGCTGACGAAGTCCCTTAAACAAATATGAAAATTACCTTCTCGTCTCGCTCGGATCGCTACCGATATTCCGCTGACGATATGAAAATTGCCTCTTCATCTCGTTTGGATCGCTAAAGTCTAAATGACATTTGCTACGGACGCCGTACAATGAACTCGTACACGTTTTCCGTGGGATTTTTATGACATCGTAAGTGGCTACGGGCAACGGCAATTACCTCTACAGTACAGGTTTGTGCCGTGTCTTGTCGCTAATATCCTTTGCACGGGAATCTTAGGTGTTGAGATGTTTTTGGGGAGGTATATAAACAGGTGCATGTTTGAGAAGGTCATTATATCCGCAGCAGTGTTCAAAGATGGTAAGCCCAATCATACTTTGCTTGTCCCCGATACCCCCTCTCCCCTCTTGTTCTTTGCTGTCTTTTTAGGCATTTTTAAAACTTGACATCAATATTTTGGCCGTAGACTAGACGTAGAAGCCCGTATGTTGGATTGGGACCCAGGCTAAAGGGAAAATTCGCTTTGTCGGGTGAAAGTGATCATACCGAGTCCGTTCAGTCTCAGTGCAATTGCAGCACGCCTTCCGTGTGGCTTTTCTTGGAGATAGACACGATGTCGGGACATATTCCTAGGATTTTTAGCACCCATGTGGTCAGAATAAAAAAGCACAACTTCAAATTTGTGAATTACAATAGTTTTAAACACCTTTGCTATTGTTATGCCCCCTTAACCCACCAAAGGTAGAAGGAAACGAAGCCATCGCCCGCTGACGATCTGCCGCTGACGAAGTCCTTTGCACGGATATGAAAATTGCTTTCTCGTCTCCCTTGGATCGAAAACAACCTCCTGCTAAAGGTATGAAAATTGCATTGGCGTCTGGGTCCGACCGCTGCCAATCTTCCGCGAACAAAATCCCTTGAACCAATATGAAAATTGCCTTCTCGTCTCGCTTGGATTGCAAATGATCTCCCTCTGAAGATTTGTAAATTGGCTTCGCATCTTGCTCCGATGGCGAATCACCTACCGCCGACGATCTTCCGCAAACGAAATCCGTACTTGAACGAATATGAAAATTACCTTCTCCTCTGTCAGCGCTGTCAGGTGCTGCTTGAAGGTCTGGTATGTTTCAGCTTTCATAATTAAACGGCAAGCTTGCTTAAAAATCTAATAAAAGTTGGAAATGCCTAGCATTGGTCAGTAGCCTTATTTTTCAAACATTAAGGGGTTGCTTCTGACATATCAGAAATGACTGGCTGGTTAAGGGAAGAAGAAATTTGACGAACATATTTCCTTTCCTCTTTGTAACATCTAGTTAACCAATCTGTTTTATAATGTTGCCTGCATTGACCACAGGCGTATTATTTTACTGACATACAATGTTTATGCAGATTTCATTCGTTTAAAATCTTTTTCAGCTGAAAAACATAATTTACCATCTTTTTACCTGCCTTTTCCGTGCCGTTTTGGTGGCTATTTTGCTATTTCTATTAAAATGACTTGCAGATTATGTGAAAGAACCCCTAATAAACACCACCTCTGTATTTGTATAAACATGCAAATAGACTTTAAAATGAAGAATCTTCACGCACTGTATATAGTTTGATGTAAATTGCTATGAATACTTATGTAATTTTGCGTAAAAATTGGCAGCCATTTTGGGTTACGAAAAGTGCCAATGTCCCAGAAGTTAGTAAAGCCAAGCTAAGTTGACTTTTCTGACCAAGAAAGGGGCATTTCTTTTTCAAACAATTACAGGAAACAACTTAGTGTTGTTCAACTATGGGACCAATTAGATTGGTAACCTGCTACTTGGAGGGCTTACGCCCTCACCACACATAAGTTGAATATTAAACAAGCAGATAATGGTTGTGTAGGAAAAAAGCTAACGAAAAATCACGATGAACGGAAAAATCAAAGAAGAAGATGCCGTTAATTAGACTGATGATACTAGAAATATGCTGATTTTGCTGATTTACTTTACCCTTTGCCTCTTGGCGGCCATTTTGTTTTTCTATCAGTAACAACAACGTGCTAGATGTAGTCTTGTGCCCTACTGTGTTCTTCCGACATGAAACACATTCACAACAGCCACAAATAAAGTATATCCGTCGACTTCTGGTTGTTTTTCTGTTTTTCCTCAAAAATTGACGGCCATATTGAAAATGCTCAATGTCTCGGAAGTAGCAATCAAGCTAATTATACCTTTCTAACCCTAAAGGATGCACTTCTGTAATAAAAAATTACGGAAAAGAAACATTACAGAGTTCGACTATTGTTCCTGTAGTAGAAAGTGGATATTTGTCATCCTAAATTGTGCAATATCACCCAGTGACGTCATCGTGACGTCATCATTGCTCTCATAGATGTGCACAGTGAGCGTACGTTTTTAAAATCTATTTATGATATCATAATTAGTATTGTTAGTGCTCGTTTTGATGAAATCTGAATGTACATAAAATGCTGAGTCAGCATATTTAAGAAAGCGACTCATCCGGGTACTTGTGAATTTTGGAGTTGCCCCCCGATCCAAAATTGACAAACACCTAAGGGTCATTCATCGTGGAAAGTTTCATGCTTTTATCAACTTTTGCACAATTCTGGATATAATTTGGACTTAACCGCCTGACTATTACATAAATGTCAATGAAGGATGCACTTTTAAGTGTAGTAATTCAACCCTGTTTCTTGGCTGTATTAAATTGTAGATGGAAATGCATCTCATGGTTGTTGGCCGAAGACTCTGCCTTTGAGCTACAGTATTGCATTATGGAATCAAACCACCACCTGATCATTGTGACATTTTTTATCTCATGGTCCTGTCATGTGGTGCAGGAACCAGACCAGTCTATAACAGTGAATGTTTTTTCTTTAATATACAAATCCTCTTTTAATGCATTCTTCAACAGAAAACAAACCAGGCCATGATTTAACTTCAACCCTATGCCCAACATGACAACTGTTACCTCTGGTCTTCTTAGCCGACCTTCCTCCCTCACTGACCCTGGAAGACACACTACTGGCAGGAGAAGGTGGCTCCACATATTGTTCATCTAGTGCTGGGGCTGGGAGGGGCTCTGGCAGGTCCACAGGCGTCTCCTGAAGGTGTAAGTAAGCAAAGAGTATTAATCATGTTCTTAGAATGGGAAATTTTGTACACCATGTCATAACAGGCTGCAGCATGATGAAAACAGAAAATTAGTGTCAAACACCTTTATGGAAAACATACCTGCTTTTCAACTGATTCTTCCTTTTCCTTTTTAACAACAGCCAATGGCACTTCATCTTCTGCAAATGAGACGTAAATAAATGTTTCATTCAGAAGCATTAATTAGGCAAATTACTCCAAACAAGTTTCAGCTTAAAAATTTTCCATACTTAACAGCCCACAAAAATGTGCTTCATGAGTATGATATAACATCAAAACTAACAAACATATTTTTAAAAATCTACTATGGCTGCAGCAATCTAATTTGTGAAACAATCTTGCTCCCATTTTTAAGACCATTGATACAATACGTAAGACATCAAACCAATACCTTTTACAACATCAGCCTTGCATTCAGAGGACTCAGTTGAATCTTCTCTCTTAACTTGCACTTGAGACTCTTCTGTTTGTTTCTGCTGCTGCTGTTGTAACTGTTGCTGTTGTTGTTGCTGCTGCTGAGCAGTCTTTTGAAAGGGAGTGCCCAGCAACTTTGACAGAGTGGGTGCTCCAGCTGATGGTGAACTTGGAATATCGGTGCTGCTATTGGACCGTGTGGCAGTGGCACTAGCTGCAGCAATGTTCACTTGGGGTCTGCCTTCAACTGGAGGTGGAGCAGCCAGCTGCTGTTGTTGCTGCTGCAGTTGTTGCTGTGCTTGCTGTTTGATTGCCTCTTGTGCTTGTTTGTTTTGTTGTTCTGTTTGCTACAATTTCAACACAAAGTTTTAATCAATTGGCCTTCTTTTGTTTCTAGCTACAGTTCCAAAAGAACAAAATAACTAAACCTTCACTTGTTTCTCAGTATAATAATACAAGCGCACAGAAATGCTTACATATATTGAAATGTAAAGATGACAACATACCTCCTTGAACTGCTGTAGTTCAGCAGGTCCTTTAGTAAGAAGTGTGGACAGGATCTGAGATGTTGCTGCAGGTGTGGGAGTGGATGAACTAATTATGCCTTCAGTTGGAGTACTTGCACTATCTTCAATCTGAAGCAAACATGATTAAATTTTTCTAAATATGTGCAACATTTTCCAGTTTCAGACATTCACATAATACAACATGTGCATTATTATATCAATTTATAAATCAAAATATGAAAGCCAACAACTCCTCCGTCTGTGACTTAACTATTGTCATTAAATTGTAAGAAACTCAGCATGGCACGAATATACATGCAGCTCAGCATTTTGGTTTCAATTATTCTTATTATATTGTGGTACTTTTAGTAACTGTTTATATATTGGGCTAGTTCCATACGCTGAATACTGACCCCTATCTCTATCTCTGAGGACACAGAGTCCTGAGTGCTGTCATCCACCTCCAAACTGATACTGCTGGTTGAGGCTCGGCCACCTTTGGGAATTTTTCTCATCATTTTAGCGAGGGCTGTAAAATGTCAAGTAAGTTTTTATAGGCACAGAAGTAACAATTTATAAAAAGTAAATGCATAAGATACTATGTATGGATTACTAAGCCAGATGACAGTACCACTTATAAGGCCTTAAAAATATTGTTTTAAATTATCTGAATAAAAAATTCTATTTTCACAAGTAATAACCAGTGCT
Source organism: Lingula anatina (assembly GCF_051362555.1). Taxonomy (NCBI): domain Eukaryota; kingdom Metazoa; phylum Brachiopoda; class Lingulata; order Lingulida; family Lingulidae; genus Lingula; species Lingula anatina. Next base: position 49,092,263 of record NC_141767.1, read on the forward strand.
AACCCAAGGCCTCAGCCCTTGAAGCTGCCTCTTCTTCAGCTTTCTGCACTGCAACCCTCTCTGCTTCTGCCTTTGCCTCTTTCTCTCTACAAGTAATAACAATATAATCAATCCATATCACCTGTTTTCGTTTATAGATTCATAAAACTATGCAACTTACTACAAAATTTCAGGGAGTCCAAGTATGCCTAAAGCCCTCATTTTTCCAAAAAATCCATGAGCCGCCCATCTTTCTTTGAAAATATAGGCTGCCTGGTGATGCTTTCAGCTGTCCAAATGATGACTGGACAGTTCCCTGGGAAAACCCTTGTATTAAGTTCTTACTTTATCCATTAAACCCTCCAATTCAGTTACAGAAGACTACAAAGAACATGGTTACTTTGGGGCTGGAAAATTTGCTCAAGTTACCCAAAGATTATTATTTTGCAATTTTCTTACTTTCAGCTAGTGTCAAAGAAAATCGAGATAACTAAAATTAATTCAGGTCCTGAGGAGAAAAGTTATGGAGAGCCAGTCTCCCATATGCTGTTCTTTATCATATCAAAAAACTGCTGATACTTTTTGAGCACTGGATACAAAATACATGTGCCACTTACTTCTGTATTCTTTCCCAGATCTCACGGAGTTTGTCATCACACTGGCCACTTTGCACTAGTTCATACTCTTGCTTCATAGCCCTTAAAATTTAAAAAGAAATATAAATATAATTAACTTGGTCATTTAACTTGCCCATTATGCTGTTAACAATGCAAAGACACCATAAAGAATGGGCCCAGCCAGGGCGTAATAAACATGGGGTCTGGGCTTTTTATGCATAGGACTAGATTTGATGCGGGCCTTTGACACATATATATATATATATATATATATATATATATATATATATATATATATATATATATGACATTATTATTATTAACCAGTAATAGTTTCCCATTTTCTAAATCTATTCTCGCAATCACAAATAAACACTTACAAAAATATATTTTGAAAATGAAACTGCAGAAGAATTATATGGAAATATTTTTGCTTTTTTTTCACTCTACCTGTATTTCTTTTGGTCCTCTTCAATTAATCTTTTTAACTCCTCTATTCTTTCTATTGTCAATTTCCTTACAATCTGAACTGTAGGAGTTTCAATCTCTCCCCTTTCTCCCCTTTTCCTTCTACAAAAGTATCATAAATCAAATGTTAGCATTACACATACATTTCTTGTCCAACTTGTTTTCACAAAATGTCTATAAATATAGTACTCTAAACAGCTATTTAACTATTTGTGCAACTAACCTAGCACACATCTGAATTAAGTAAATAATTTGCTTTTACTTACTTTGGTGTTTCAGCATTTTCCAAGAGATCTGCATACTGGAGTGCACAATTCTGAAATAAAAAATATTGATTATACCCAAAACAAAAATCAGCCACCAGGTTATTTTTTAAAAGATGTAAAGCATATTGATCAAATAATAATAAATTAAGAAAACAATAATTTTGCTTCTTTTTGAAAAAAAAGGAAAAGGGAGGTACCTTTAAAAATCTATACATTATTAATATTCAATCCCTTAAAGATACAATTCTTAGAGTTTTTGTTACAGTAAATTTCTCTCTTTTTATTCTCAAATATACTGTTCATGTCTCAAAGGGATATCTTTCAAGAGTGAGGAAATTACTGCCCCTGCTCAAGGCGTGCATTTCCATGAGTATTTAAATTGCAAGAAATGTACTCAAATTTCCACTTGGTGCAGGAAAACAAGATTTTGAAAATATATGGACTAACAGTCAGGGAGTAGTGGAAAATAGTCCATGATGCCTACTACTACTAGTACTAGTGAAACTGTTTCTTTTGGAAAAATAGCATCATGGACTATTTTCCACTATTCCCTCACTCTTAGTCTTTATATTCCTACCCCCCAAATAACAAAAGATATTTTGCAAACTTTTTCTTTAAGTATGCCACAAACCATGGGTTTTCCCAGCGAACCATCCAGCCATCATTTGGACGGCCCCCAGCATCACTGGACAGCCTATATTTTCGAAGACAGCTGGACAGCTTATGGATTTTTAGAAAATATGATGACCTTAAGCATACTTGGACTATGTGAAATTTTGTGGGAAATTACAGGTGGTAATTTTGGAAGGCCTGTGCACCCAATCCTGGGAAAAGCCCGTCACCAACCTTTGTTGAAAACCAGTCTGGAGGTCTGAGCTTCTCAGCGAAAGGTTTGCTAGATCTGCTTACAGATACCCAATTCTGATCCCCACTCCTTGATACGGAGCTAGCTAATGCCAACCTTTCTTTGACGGACCATACATCTAGTGCACCATGTTTTACTTTAAATTCTGGAGAAAAAAAAAACATTACTTTTGTATTATTTTAGTCTAACGTGCTTTAATATATCGATATTACAGCCATATACAATGTCTAGATTTATCTACTGATCAAGCTGATACCTGAACACTGTTTCAGGCAAGGCACAGATCAGATGTAGACTACTGCCTACTAGTACTAGTGAAACTGCCAGTACTGGAGTGGAGTAAATACTACGTTGATGCAGAAAATCGTCTCACAAAAGGAAGTCGTGCTGTTGATTAAATGAAGTCTTTTACAAACATGAGCACAAATAATCACATTAATATCTAAATAACTGGCACATTCTAAAAAATTGTCTCTTGTTGCGTGATTATTCAATTATTCTTACTTGGGGTTGCCGCCATCTTTAATTTACCACGTACCTATATGGGTCAAAAATCCCAAATGGAAGCTATTTTCGATAAATGTGGAGTGTTATTTTCATATTTTTTGTTTTTCTAAGCTATAAAACCAAATTATTCCTAATAAGTGGTCATTTAGTAAGTGTATTCATACTCATAGAATAGATATTATTTCAACTTTTGATATGTAAAAAACAAGGTAAATGAACGAACCCGCAACCGATACAGCAGTGTTATCAGTAAAACTTGAGAGGTTGTGTCAGTTTGTTGAGGGTGTATCAAAAATCAATAGTTTTGTCAGTCCATTGGGTATCTCACGCCCTAGGCATGTGTTGAATAGCACAAGAAGTACTTTCCACGACTCACAAACTACCAAGAACCATGAGAGAGACGAAGAAGACGTGTTGTTTGGTGTTAATTTTCTGTGGTGCACTTTGTGGAATTGTCCTGACGTCTGTCAGTTTGGCGACAGAACACTGGGTGGAATCTAAACCAACTAGAGCAGTCAATAAAACCGAGGAACTGTTTACTGAAGATTCCCAGGGTTCGGTTAATCTAGGCCTGTTTAGAGGCCAGAAGCAAGTGAAAGTTCTGAACTATAACCCAAAACCTGTGTGGGGTAAGTTTGATTTGTGCAGTCTCGGTTATAATGCAATGTGCCAAAGTAAAAAATATCCCAGTATTTATTTGATCGTTTAACTAATATGTGATCAGTGTTTAGAACACGTACTTATTTTTTAATAAAATAGCAAATTTGGAAATTTTAGAATAAAGGGAGAAATACTAGGTTTTGACTTCAAAAGGTTTTCACACAAAGAACATCAACAGTTGTCCCAAAATAGTGCAACACAGTCCAACACAGCACAATACACTGAAAAAAAAAAAACAAATGCAGTCATCAGCAAACATGGAAAACGTTCATTCCGACAAAATAGGATGATACAAAAGCAAAATATATTACAACATAATCAATATTGTTGATAAAACTGAACAAATTTGCCCGTTTTGTTCAGTGTCGGTCAGCTGCCATGTTGGCCAGTGTCTCTTCTTAGATGGCAATATTGCCAAGTTAAATGAAGAGTGCTTTGTGGGTTATGTAAGTAGATAGAAACATGAAATGTCAAAAGGAAAAAAGCAAATAGGATTTGCTAGTTTGCATGAATGACAAAGAGTGTTCCTTTTCAGTAATATGCTATTTTATGTAGGCATAAGAAACATGTCAGAGAGATAAAATGTGTCATCAGATGTAACAGGAATAGTTTCTGTGATGTATCAAAATGGTTATTAAAGATAGAGTAAGCATTACATCACAATCATTGTAATTTTTAGTGGCATTTTGCTGTGTCACCACTAAAGATGTGTTTTAATACTTTTTAGAACAAGAAAATGCCACTTATTAAAGTACATGTACATCAGTCTCTGGCTGCATGATACTGCATGATAAGTAGTCTTAAAAGAAGTACTAGTAATGCTTTCATAATGAGTGTCACTTAAAGTGTACATATTCACAGTTGTTGTCTCGTCTATGATTTACAAACCTCTTATGTTATTGTAATAGTTTAAGACAACATATTTATCATTAACTGAGCAATATTCAGATATTTGACATGCTGTTCGTATTGATCTTTAACTGCTTGTCGTGGAGTGATATGCCACCTAAGATCAAGTTGCTGGCACCTGCATTATTATTATTATTATTATTATGTGCCAGTTAGATGAATGAGAGACAGAAAGAAAGAGAAACATGTTTGTTGAAGCTCACTTGAGGAAAAGATTATATCTTTATATCTTGTAAGGTGTTTTGCTATTTCATCAAGGCAACACAAAATATCAACTATCATGAAAGCTGCTTTATAAGTATTAGGTGAAGTCAATTTCCCAGTCCAGGTGGTAATTAAAACCATCCCTTAGCAGCCAAGGCCATTCCATTGGGATTTGACACTATATACTCTCATTGAATGTAAATTGGTCTAAGGCAAGCTCGCATCAATCATGGGAGCCCACCCAGTCAATATGTGGCACCTGCCTGTGACCTTAATAGCCACATAATGGCTAGAGGAAAAGATACCTTTATGGAGACTTCTGTCAAGCTACCCAAAATTTTGCAGCCATACTGTGTAGTCTACCCAATCGATGACAGATTTGCACATATGTTATGTTTTATGAAATATTTTTTGCCATAAGTGTGCATGTGTCAGCTCAGTTTTGTTAGTCTAAAAAGTGTGCTACATGACATCTTGTGATCTTGATGATCTACAGATACCCAAGTTGGTATGAATGTGTGTTTTTGTCTTGGTTGTGTGTGTCACGAGTGAGATAAGATACAAATGAGCAACAGACAGGTGAGTTTCATACCAAGCCATTTGCTCATCATCAACAACTTTGTTTCAGCACATTGTATTTTCATTTCTGTGAGCACTATACTAAACTGCACATTTGTAGATTTGTTCTAGACGTGCTATTTATTTTTATTCTTTATTTTTATACACTGTTTTATTCTATGTGCTACTTTTTGTTCTTTTAGCTTTAAATGTAAGTTTTCTCAAGTTCTATAAATCTCAGATATATGGGTCATTCCACAGTATTATAATAATTACAGAGGCCCTTCAGGGGGAAGTTTGACTCCTTGTTTATGTTCATTATTACATCAATATTCATTATTACATCTTCTTTTAATCACACATTTGACATTTGCCTACAAAACAGGACTATTAAAGATTCAGTTAGCTATGTCATCATGAAGATGAAAACATTCAGTGTCATGGAATATATCAGAAGAGATGAAGCTTTGAAGTTATCGACAATTTTGCATGTTCTATTTACTGTAAAATGACATCTTGATGTGGCTTTTTGAATTCATTGGAAACCAGAGTTTATTGTTTGCTACTAACAATTTCTTAGAGCTTATGGTCTAAGATGACTTCACAAATGGGAAACTTTTTTATGACCATAATTTTAGGTATGACTTGACCCAACTATTTGAAAAATTCAGCAGAATGTGTTAATGGCTACTACAACAGCAGGATTTTATTAAATAGCAGTCATTGTGTTTTCTAGCATATTTTGGTCATTATGCTTGTGGGTATAGAACATATTGAAAAAACATGAGGGTTTTCTGTTAAGAATAGAAAACATGAAAATTTAAATATTAAACCAGAAAAATATTATATGTAGAATTATAAAACTTAACAAGGTAAATGGTAAATATATTTCCTCCAATATTTTTCATTCTTTTTCTTGTACGTTAAAAATACTGTGGAATGGCCTTTATCATTTTTGCTTAAAGTAAATCTTCTTCAATTTTGTGTTCAAAAGCACCTGTTTTAAGAAATCACTGATATTTCACTGCCTTTCTAACATTGTATACTTTGAGTAAAATGTTTTTGATAATCATAGCAGGGAAAAATTATGGTGACATATATATACAGATACTTTTATCCAATTTTGTTGCTGTTGGTGTTATTTAGAATGAAAAAAATTAATTCTCTTCCAATGAAAACACCATGATAAAAAATTATACATAAACCATCTATTTTTCTCTGCTTTGATATGTTTCCTCTTTGTTGTGTTTCATCTGATACTTATGTACTGTTTATTCTCTATTATTTTCTTTCTGTGTTTCACCCTCTTGTAGTTGTTTGCATACCTGACCAAGGAGTGTGTGGATTGAGCGGCTATGAGAACCCAGACATGCGCACGAAGGAAGTGGAAGATTATATTAAAAATTTAACCAAATCCACAGACCAAGGTTCTTTTTGTCAGTTTATCAAAATTTAATGTTAGCTTCAGTAATTATACACCATTTTTTTGAATGGGCATTAAAAAATGGTTTTTTTTTTTTTTTTTTTTTTTTTTTTTTTTTTTGGAGGGGGGGTTGGAGTCACAAATTTGAGCATGTTTTATACTGATTTAGCTTTACGAGCTTTGTGCACTGGCATGGTCATTGACTTGATTAAATATCAAATATGTTCTTTTATCTAATTTTTTTCATTTGATTAAATATTATCATTGTATGAAAAACATTTTTATTGCTATCTGTGATGATTTTAGGAAATGGATAGTTTTTATAAGTTGACTTTATCAAAGGTCACTTCTGGTATCTTAGATTCCATAGCCAGGTTTGTTAATCAAAGACTTACCAAATCAGCATGTTTTCAGATATGTTTTAGAGGCATTGATAAATATTTAAACATGAGTACATTTTGTAATTTTGATCTTTTCTTGTTCTCAATTCTGAAACGAGTTTTAAATAACAGGAATTAAAAGTTGAATTGATGAGTGGAACAGGATAATAACTTGACAAATGAGGAAACAGGCATAAGAACAGTGCAGTTGGAAAATAAACCTTTGGAAAAGTTTTTAAAAATTATTACTGTTCTGTTTATTAATATGTCTATAAGTATGTTGATTCTCTTTTGATTTTTATTTTGCATGCAAGCTTGCAAAAAGTTTTTTAAGTAATGCTTTGAATATTTTAGTATATTTTCTCATTTTTCACAATTCTAATTGGGCACATTATGCACATAGCATAGAGAACTAAATTGCACTTTCGATACAGACTTTAAAATTAGCTTAACTTGTTTCCATCTAATGAAAGATAAATGAGTGTTGAATAAACAGTTTGAAAATTAAATGAGATTGTTTCACTGTTAAATTCCAAGTCGGACAATCTGAAAACATTTAACCAGTGGCTGTTTATATAGGGCGGTGTTGCTAAATAACAAAACTGATAAAGTATAGTTGTTATCTAAATGTTGTTCAGAATGCTGAATTGTCTGGAATTTAACTTGTGACACAAATACCGTGACATATGTTTCATAATTCTTTTGTAATTTCAGTGTTCCAAAAAATTCAAGATGACGGGATATTGATGAGCTTCAACTTGTGGATATCCGTCCTGGTGTTTGCTGGGTTGGGTATAGTGTGGGGTCTCATCACCATCATCTTTAGCTGTATCAATCTGGCTACAACCCCTATAGAAACCATCACAGGACCAATGGGCCTTTATTTGTGGAATGCATTTGCTTGTGAGTTACACTTAGTTCAAAGATACTGTCCTGAAAAGATTAAATAAACTTCTTCTGCTGTAAAAAATGCTGCTTCTTAGCAAAAAAAGAAAAATTCAAAGGAAGAAATGCACAAAGATATTGGCCTTAAACATTCATGTTGATTATTTTTGGAGGCGATTTTAAGGCTGATAATTTTTACGGCTATAGTAAGATATTATAAGACATTGATAGTCTGAGTGTATGTTTTCATAAGGGCTTAAGGTGCTTCTGTTTATCAGTAACAGCCAACTGTAGCTACGCCCAGATGCAAATGTTTTTTCCCCAATACTGAGAGGTTTCTTGTTGATAAAAGGAAATAAAGGTTTTTTTATGCTTTGACGAATTGCTCTTTATATACCTTAAGAGTTTATGAACATAATTTCATATAGATGTTTTTGATAAATTACTCTAACAGCTGTAATTTTTTGTTCGCCAGGTACATTTCATTATACAGTGAAGTACAAAATTTAAGGCACAATATTTGGGCTTGTCTTATGCCTCTTTAGATAACTTATATGCTGTCAGTCATTAAGAGAGCATTCACATCGAGAAGAGCCAAGGTCTAGAAAGGCCGAGGGCCCGAGACCTAAATATGGCTAACCTTCATTAAAGGAAGACCGCTAATCCTGTAATGGTCTCTCCGCCTCTCACACGCCTCCCCACGGTTGTCCCTCGACCGGTTGAAGTGAGCCAAGATTTGATTACTGTGCCCCTGCAGGGACAATGCGTGGGGAGGCGTGTGAGAGGCGGAGACACCATTACAGGATTAGCGGTCTTCCTTTCATGTAGGTCTCTAAGATCATGTCTATTTTATATCAGATTTATTGCTAATGGAAAGCTGTAGATGGTGACTTAGTATTTTGGAGTGAAAATATAATTAATGGGTTTAATTTGTTTTAAGCCCTCCAAAACTATCTTAGAAAATAGTGTCTTTTTATGGCATTAACTGTAGATCTGAATTTCTTTAAAAGTGATTATAGAAAAAAGCTAAAAATGTTGTATGAGGGCATCACTTGTGCTGTAAAGCATTGTGTATCACAAAGCATTCGAATATTAATGACAGCAGTTCATCAGTAATTGTCACATGAGATGAACTATAATTGATTTCCAGTTCTACAACGTGAGAAAGATCAACTCATTTCAAGAAATGTAATGTTCATCCAAGGCTTTCTTTGAAACTTCATATAACATCCCACTTATGAGTATCATCATTGTCATCTCTCCATTATTAGTATAAATCATGCACTGGGACTCTCATCTTTATCACAGTGTGATTTTAAAAAAAGAGGGGCCAAGCATTGTTTGGTATAGTTTTCCATTTTTAGTTTTTGTGAGTGTGATTATCAGTAATAATAGATTGATTTTGTTTTTTTAAATCACATCTTCTTTCTTTTTTCCTAGGCCTGTTTACCTTCATTACAGTCATCCTGTTTGTTGTGCTTTTCCTCACAGACCTAAAAAACAATGTATTAGAAGCTAAAGAAATAGGTATTGGCTGGAGCTCAAAAGACAGAACAGAAGTTGGATATTCATTCTGGCTGATTGTAGCAGCAACACTGTGCTATCTCTTAAACATTTTATTTGTCATAATTTCTGGAACACAGTGTAAAGTGTTCAGAAAAAGTAAGTCCCACGTGAACCAGAATGCCAGTGATGGAATGATGATGTACTGAACTAGTTGTTCAATGGGGACATTAAGGAATACAAATATTCACAGATGCCAATTATATTTTGATTAATTAAAGATAAAGACAACTGCCTTACAGACTACATGTACCTTGTAGGTGAGTCAAATCTATTCAGTAGATATGTACAACATGTCAGGTTGAGTGGAGGTTTCATTAAGTAGAACGACACATATCTCACCAAGATAAAGCTGATAAGGTAGAGTAACCTGGACACTCCTCATTTTACATGTGTCAGTTCTATGATACCAGCATAGAGCACGAGACCAAGGTTTACATTCAGAAGACCACTGAACTAACCTCTTTTATATCTTTCATTTCGAGATTTCAGATAAAGTATTAAATTCACAGAGGCCCTTTAAGTAACACTTCTGTTTTTCTTAGAACTCATTTCATATTAAATGTATGTAATGAATTTTTAAAGTTTACGACTGTACCTCATTTGGATATGAATATTGATTTTTATAACAATTTTTATACTGTCACTCTGAATTTGAATAACCTCTTTATTTGATTTACAATACAAAGTGTAACCATTCCTTAACAAAATGATGTTCACAATATTGACCCAAAAATACATATAGAGTCCCACTTTTACTGCACTAGACAGTCCAAATTGAAAGTATTGTTGGATTACTGTGGCTCTTCTCTAGACTTAATATAGAAATGTTTTTATGCACTGTTTGATAGGTATTTTGCATGCTAGTGCACAAAAGATTAGAAGCAATTCATATTTGTGCATTATATATAATATATAATATGCTGCCATTGAGGTATTACTTTACATTCTACAGTAGTCACTAGTCTGTCAGGATTTACCATGACATTATGCAGTATCATCAAACTATTATAGTCCCGAGGACTATCTCAAGAATATCTAGTTAGTTAATGATGGAGAAGGCCATAAAGTTAGATGTTACCAGTTCTGTAAAATTGCTGCCAATATGTTGATAGCCAGGGCCCTGGTTCACAAAGGACCTTACCAAAGTGGATGTAGCTAAGCCTGGTGATCTCAGACTGTCATGATCAGCTATGCAATGTCTAAGCGAAAGCAGTCCTAGACCATGAAGTCAGTTGATTCTTAAGGAGACATCTTAGATTCTAAGACTGTTGGAGTTTTGGTCCTAGGATATTGTTTTAAGACAGAAAAAGTGAAATAAGCAGCCCCTTGTTATGCTTCTGTTTTAAGTTGGCTTAACTTAAATCGTATAAATATTTTTGTGAAACAGGCCCATAATGTCTGGGGTGTGAGGATATTTATTCAGTTTAGATGAAATGTTGCAGGTGCTGATTTACTCTCATTAGACATGGAACCCATTTTTATAAATATTGATGCACTTCATGGTAGATACTCAGAATGAAGCTGATAATTTTATAGAATGTGCTTCGGATCAATCAATGAAAAATGATAGAGAATCAGCAGTTGTAAAGAATTTGATACCATGAACATTGATGATTTGTTTTATAACCATATTATAATACATTGGGACCAATTCTGTTGATGTGATTTCTCTTAGAGAATTTCAAATATTTTTGTATGGTTCGTAATTGTTTACATTCCTTGAAATTTGATTGTTTAGACTCCATATACCAGCATCTCTATATAACATTTTGTTGTCTCAGTACATTTTGTTTTGGCTTAATATTTAAATGTTTGTGGCTGGGATAGGGAGAAATATCAGCTTTATGTCACTCTTTATTGATTTAGAAGTATTTATGTATTTTCCTGTATTTTGTAGTCATATTTCATGTGATGATTATTATATTTATTATTAATAGTATGACATTTATAAGAAGGGATTTTGAAGGCATATCAGAAAAAATGATGTAGATCAAGTAGCATAACAGTGTTTGAATATATTACAAGAAAGTCAATTAGTTTGTAGGTTGCAGCTTTAAAGTATGAAACTGGTAGTTAATGTGCATATTTTATCATGAAGGTCAATATATAATGTATGTGCTGCTGTTGTTTACAACAAGGAGTGACTCCAGCAGTTTTCCACAATGTTAGAGATGTTTGATTGATGAAATCGATACAGTGTTGTTAGCATGATTGATATGTCATGTTTTATGGATTAGAACCAACAGATACAGTGTTGTATGAGTGAACTCTGCATAAAGGAATGAAAAAATGTGTACATTGAAACCCCTCTCACTTTTCAAATGTATATGTGCTATAGGTAAATGTAAAATTTGCTTTGGTGCTGGTGAACACAAATGAAAAACGCACAACAAAAATTTTAGCAAAGTTGTGTTTTATAGGTATGAAAAGGATTAGCTGGATTATGGGTTCCTTGTACCTTGTATGCCAATTTGTAGTTGCAGCTTGGAAAAATAAAGTTTCAATATTTTGGATACATAACACTCTTGCTAATTTTTTATTTGTCTGATATATTTTTTTTTTTTTTTTAATTTATTTATTTGGGTGAGTGTGTTGGGGGGGGGGACAGTGAATGTACTATTGGAGATTATTAATCAATGTTCCTCATTTTTTTTCTATGCATTTTAGGAAATACAACTGATAAGTTAATCTGTTTAATGATTATTTGATAAAAGGAAGGAAGGTAAAGAACCTTGAAAAATTAAAGGGATAACAACTCTTTGTATGAAATCTATATTTTACAATAAATAGGTTGGAAACAACTCGTAGATATTCTTTTTTTTACCACAAAAACAGCAGTTGTAGCAATAAATCTGAAATCTGTGCTTGCCATCCAACCACGTGACTTCCATAGATGGCTATGCTCTAAAAATCTCTTAAGAAATTATTACAAAAAAAGAAAAAAAAAAAAAAAAAACAGGGACTAACTTTGAATGTAGAAATGGATTCATTAACCATTAGTAAGTATGGGAAAATTCATTTTTTTGGCCAAAATGAACATTTGTTATCCCTTTAACTATGAGGGCCGATAACACCAGATTTAAGGTGTCTAGAACTGTCATCTGTGTTATATGGTTTAAATCGTCATCTTAGAAATAATCAAGACAGACCTATTCAAGGTAAAGTTTCACAAACTGAAAAAAATCCTGGAATTAAGGAAATTGGATGTGTCAGGTGCATGTGTTCGTGGACGTGTAGCTCAACTATCCAAATCCTATTTTGAATGCATCCGCATGGAAATAATATACTACCGTTGCCTTAAAGTGGGCTTAAAACTTAAATAGTAGATACTTCGTGTGTTATTTTTCTATTTTCTATCTTTTTTTTTACGGAATCCCAATCTTCATTTTGACATTGATTCACTCCGGAGGGGGGAAGACGGAACACCCAAAACAAGCTCACTTCCGGTGCAGGTGGTGACGAGGGTATTGTTAGTGTTTACGGGTGGTGGACGGTTGTACATGTGGAGCAGTAGTTGTTAGCAGAAATGGCTATTTACTGACGTTCTTGGGGTTAAATTTTATCCCTCTAACAACATGTGCCAGTGTGCAGCCTGTTGCTGCACCCAGGTAAGAGAAATTACTATTACATGTCAGTTAATTAAGTCTTTTTCTTGGCTTGAAACATCTGTCCCCTAGTGTCTGTGTTGACAACGGTTTAAGTTCCCTTACATGTTTGTATAAATTTAAAAAGCATCAGTTGAAATTGTTTGAGAACCCAGGAAATTTAATTCAACTTGGACTTATTGTGACCCTTTATTTTGATTGAATTAATGCCCTGCAAAGAATGACGTCTGAAAGCCCTGCATCTCACCCCCCCCTCCACGCCCAATGCACTTTCACACACAGTGCTATTTAGCAAGGAAATTTTGTTAACGTCCCGCCTTTTGCTCATTGCTGTTATTTTATCTATTTATTTTTTAACCTTAGCGTTTCTATTACCAGTTAAATGTTGGCATTGAACTGTTGTCCTCCTCCTAACCACCTACATATACCATATATAATATTTGAAAATTAAGTCTCAAACTAACCCAACATGCCCGATTATGTGATATGGTCTGTCAGAATGGGCTAGAACTGCTTTACAGATCTGAAAACAGTAGACTTAACATTGGTATTTTTACCATTATTTTACAAGGTATTGTACATGTGTTGTGTTAGTGGTCAGCCTAATCTGTTGGACTCTAGCATTAAATTTATGGGGCTAGCTATCTCCTATGTCCTATTTAAAATATCTTGGATATATTTATGGTAGCTATCATTCTCCATGTCACATATCAGCCATATCTTTGGTGAAAATAAAATAAAACTATTGATTAAATGAATTTATTTAAAAAAAGACATTGTTATGAAATGCTTTGAAAAGAGAAAGGTTTAATGGCAATCATACCAGCCTTAAATATGGATGTTGCCATTGCGTGGTATAATTTTAAACAAGAAAGTGGGCAAGAATCCACTGGAGATATTGTTAACTTCATATTAATTACCAGTAATGGTGAAACAGTTTGCAGATAGAATTTCACATTTGAAAGCAATACAAAAGAAACATGCAAAATATAGAAAACACTGTAATTCTATGGAACTTAAGAGAAAACAACGAGAAAATTAATATTATGTAATAAATCCATCGATTAATTCTGTCATCTTTTATTTGATGCTACACCTTTTTCAGTATTCTACAATTATTTCTGATCCCACTCCTCTCCAAATCTTGCAAAATTGCACTTATTTTAAGCTGAATCATAATTTGAATCAGACTTTGACCTATCTCAGATGATTCCCATTGTGGGACATCTGTGAGCATTATTGACATTTTTTCACGTGTACACCTGTAACATAATAGCACTTTTGTTTTTGTGATCAATATATTCACTGTGTAACACAAGTACATGTGTGTGATAACATAGACACTAGATTTGATTTTTAATTTTTAAAGCCTCAAACTATATACATAAATTAAAACAATTTCTTCTGTTTATCAAATTAATTTAAATTTAGATATACATTGCATGAGTATTTCACTTTGCACCTTGAATGAGTGCTTGGCTTTAGTCCCTGGTGACTTATTGTATGCAGACTTGCATGTACATGGCAGTAATGACAGCTTAACTGCTGTTTTGAGAAAATTGAAAATGTTCTTACTTTGATCTATTTAAGGTGAGTTTTATATGTGTGCTTAAGAGCATATATATTAGTATTCACCCAGATATATGTACTACATTTCTTCTCTGATCCCATTGTACTGGAAACCCAAATATGATAACACAGCAGTAACGTATCTGACCCCTTCTTGAAATACATCTTGTGTTAGATTATGGGGAGATGTGAACAGACATTCTTTTGGCACTATTCTTGTGGTGCTACAGACTATTTGACCTCCTGAGTATGCAAACAAAATTGATTGCTGACATACATCTACTGTATGAGAACAGTCAATCCTGTAGGCATATGTAAAGTATATATGTTTTAGAAAACCATACTGTGGGAAAATGTTCCCACCAGAACCATGTAATTTAATTTTGTGTTAATCACTGTACCCTTGAGCATTCCCCAAAATGCCATATAAACGAAGTTTTGTCTTTGTTTTAGAAGTTGCATTTTGACAAATGGAAGGGTATTCAGGGGTCATGAGCTTGATTCTAAATTAACTTGATTTAAAAAATGACTCACAAATTAGTGGAAACTTGAGCTGATATGCCATGAAAATTTCATGAATGTTAATGGTACTTACATCTTGGATCAGAGACGCTATAATCACCTATTTTGTTGTCCATGCATGAATCTCGGCTTTTTTTTTCTTTTTTTTTTTTTTGCCCCTTTCTTCAGTATCATTATGCTGCAGCATCTACTTTTTAAAAAAACATTGTTATGACAATTCCATTTAAATGAAGCAATTAGATAAGCCCATACATTTTATGGGAACATCTCATACTCCGTAATGATTAAATGATTAAGTCAGTTAGTGACTTAATTATCATGCTCATTACTTAATTGACATGTAAATGTAGTATCATTAGATCTTGCACAGAAGTAAAAATGTGACATTCTATTTTTCCAGCCAGTCTTAATAGGATATTCGTGGATTATATTATTATAAAAAGTTACACTGATTCAGAAATTTTGCATGCAATATACTAGGCAATTCTCCATAACCCAAGAAGCACTTTCACACTAAAAAATTTGGAAGATTATAAAAATTTAAGTTGCATGTAAAAAGCAGTATTTTCCAGTTATTTATCTTATTTTTGGTCCAAGTACATCTTTACAATGAGTATGACATAAAAACATATTCTAAGGCTATTACTACAGTTCTTAAACTACAGTGATAATTTTAAATTCTGTTTATTTAGAGATAGATGTTCATCCAATAATTATAATCTATATAATCGTGATTCATTTAGATATATTATCTGTTTGGTTGAAGGAAATTCTTTCTGTTTGGTTGAAGGATATTCTTCCTTGCTGCATATTGTATCATGATAAGATACATTCTTTATTGTCTTGATTGCAAAAGATGATCTAGAAAAAAAAAGGTGCATTTTCAACTTCTTTCATCGAGATAAAATAATGCTCTATGTGTTATCCATTTAGTGATAAAAAATCTGCAGTATGCAGTAACTTTACCCACATCCACTGCAGAACTAGAATTGATTTTTCACAGTTAGTATGTTCATAACATTGTTATTGTTTCTTCTCAGGTGGCCTGCTGTTGTGGCTCAGTGGCCTGTTCCCTGTGCTGTGCATGTTGCCCTTCCATCAATGAATCCACCAGCACTCGTATCATGTACACATTGTTCTATATACTGGGGACATTAATAGCAGTCCTCATGCTCACACCACAGATACAGGAAGAGCTGGTGGAAAATGTAAGCTAACTGGTGTAACATGAAAATCTGACTCCCCCAGTCAAAATTTCATAATGAAAATCTGACTCCCCCCCATGAAATATTGACTCCCCTTCACAAAACTTAATAAATCTTATTTTATTTGAGTATATAACTTTTTATCTTGTAGTATGCACAATGGGGGATACATTGGCACTTTTAGAAAATTTTTATGAGAAAATAAGAAATTTTGAAATGTGTATTTTTCTACCCTATTTGTATTTTTCCACCCTACAGGTAGTAAGATGAATACTTATTTCAAAAATAATCGATTTTCACCAAAATTTTCACCACCAAACTTTCAAATACTTACAAAAAATATGTCACAATGCAAACAATGAAAACAATGGTATGGTGGCTAAATATAAAATGGGGCCCTTTCTTCATGGGAGTCCAAAGCCCATAGGTTTGAATATGAAGATTTTTCTTTTTGTTTTTTTTTTTTGTTTTTTTTTTTTTTTTTGCACCCAATATTTTACCACCAAACTTCCAAATACTTCCAATATATTCTTCATAAATAATGCTAAGGGAAAGATGTTGAAATGATCACCAAATATCAAACAAATTAGCTTTTTCATAGTCATTGGGTGGTAAAATACACATTTTTAATTTTCTTATTTTCTCATTAAAGTTTTCACCTGCAAACTAATAAAAAGTGCCAATATATACTCCATTGTGCATACTTCAGTATAAAAGTCATATACTCAAGTAAAATAAGATTTATAAAGCTTTGTGGGGGAGTCAAAATTTCATGGAAGGGGAGTCACATTTTCATCATGAAAAATTGACTGAGGAGTCACATTTTGGGGGTGTCACATTTTCATGGTACACCGGGTCCACTATCACAAAAATTTTCCTATCGCCAAAACCATCCAGTTTTTCATAACTTGGAAGACTGAAAGTTTTGGTTCACTATCTGTATCTAGAATAAATCACTACTATAGTGTAATTAATTGTAATAATTGTATATCAACTGAGCTTTTTTTTTTTTTTTTTGTGAAACTTGTCCCTGATCTTATAATAGTTGAACAACAATTAAAAAATACAATCCCCTCCCCCCCCAAAAAGGCATATGCATATCATGTAATGATGCAAGTTAAATAGAAATATTTTTAAAACAGGTTTTTTTTTCTTGTTTTGTCTTAACACAAAGTTATTTTATTTTTCTGTGTTGTTTCTCTTCTTAAGAAGCATGCCGTACTGTGGCAGTAACAAGTTTTTATGGGTATTATTTACATATAAACAAAAAAAAACATGTTTTTGCACCAATATGCAATATTATCATGGGTGATTTGTTCTGTATGGTCACACAAAGTTCTTAATGAATAGTTTTATATTGCAGAAGTTTTATGGAAGAGAAACAATAAAAAGTTATGAATGTACAACTTTTCAGATGCCATACTTCAATGAAACCTGCATGTTCCTGAATGCAGGTCCAAACTGTAGGCGTTTGGTGGGCTATATGGCTGTATACAGGATAGGCTTTGCCATGACGGCCTTCTATCTGATCTTTATGGTCATCACATTTGGTGTTGCTACCAGCAAAAGTTGTAGGGCAGGAATACATAATGGGTAATGACATGAACTGTTTTAGACTTCACTAAATGCTCTATTTATAATAGCTTTGCAAGCATGCAGATATTTTAATAGTTATTAAAATATGAAAAGAATGATTAAAAAGTGTCACAAAGAATGCACATTTTAATGTTTTAATGAAAATTTAAGTATAGACATGTTCATTCATTCAGTTTATTCATAATTTTTTTCTATTTATCCTTGAAGTAACGATTGTAGGTTATCATCACTTTTTCTTTCAGGTTCTGGTGCTTTAAGCTTCTAATATTTATTGGGATCATAATTGGCTCATTTTTCATTAAGAATAATAAAATTATAAGCCTTGGTAAGTTTGATAAGTAAGTCTAGCAGTGTAACACCATGAATCAAGAACTATTCTGGCATAACAAAAATCTTAATGTTTTCTTATGAATGTATATAGTCACAGTGTCAGTATGTACAATTCATCTCTAAGGTTCTGATTTCTCCTGTATAAACACATATTAATATGGACTTCTGCTCGAGTTATTGCATTAGTGCAGTTTGTGTGTGATACAGTTTAGCGATAAAAATTTTTCATATCAAGCCTTAGGCTTTTAGTGCATTTACTGTGTCTATTAATGTATTACATATTTGACCTTTGCACAAATGGAAATCGTAAAATATTGACTTTACTGTTATTTGTCTCTAGTATGGATGTATGTGGGAATGGTTGGAGGCTTCATATTCATTGTGCTGCAGTTACTGCTATTGGTGGATTTTGCACACACTTGGAATGGAAAATGGTAGGATGGTGCTTCAGACAGTCCAAAGTTTAGAAACAAACTTCAGCACCAAAAAAGCATCACAGCAAAATGTCCATATCAAAGAAAAATTAAATTTTGTGTAACTTAATTTTCATATAGTCTTAAATATTATGTCATTTTTATTTAAGGACAAAATGTTCTCTGATTACATTTCTCACCGTGGGTTATGGGACTGAAAAGCAATTGTGTGTCTGGATTCTGAAGGTCTACTTGACAGTCAATAACTTATTTCTCCTTAAATGTATAAAGATGGCAAGATGTTTCTTTCAATATAATATATTTCTTACATACAGGCTTGGGAAAACAAAAGGTGTAAAAGGGAACAGATGTTGGCATGGTGGTAAGTCTTGGTATACTGTCAGATATATAGTCACACATGCACTTAAGATTGGGACGAATCTTTTTCAGTTATATATAACATTAAAATTGATTGTTATATTGTACATGTATTCAAGTATAATTGCAGTTTATTTAAAAGTTATATGAAAAGAGCATTGAAAATATTTTAAAGTCTTGTTTACATGAAAAAATGTTTTGAAAGGTCTTTTTCAACAGACAAACATGCATTTATTGATTTTACTAAATTTGTTTTGATTTGCCTTATTTTCTTTTAGTTGTGATAACAGTGGCTCTAGTATTCTTCACCATTGCCATTGTGGGTATAGCCTTTCTGTTTGTCAACTTCACCCACCCCAATCCAAGGTTTTGTGTGAAGAATAAAATCTTTATTGGGGTCAATGCAGGACTGTGCTTACTCATGTCACTTCTCTCTATCACACCTTGTGTGATGAAAAGTAAGCCATTGTCTTTGTTGTTCTTAGTTTGTATTAATAAAAATTTACAGCAATAGATGACAGAGATGCCCTAAAATGATTGTGCATTATTTGTTTAGTATTTAATATGTTTTCGAGGTTTATCCACCAAAAATAGGCTTATGGACTAAAGCATAGTGGTAATAATATTGGCAATTACTAATATCAGTTAAAGGATTGTATTGGTTTTCTCGGTAAGAAATTTTACTGTACTCTTGAGATTTTACTGTACTCTTGAGATTGGAATTCAAGTGTTTACAATGATCATATATGTATGAGTTTGATTGCATTGGTTTTAGTTGGGAATGTTTCTTTGTTGGATTTATCAGCTCTTTTCCAAATGAAATATGACCAGCATCTGCATGACTATTGATATGATTTTGTTATTGTTTCTGTAGGTAATCCTAATTCTGGTTTACTCCAGTCTTCCATAATATCAGTCTATGTGATCTACCTCACCTGGTCTGCCATGACCAGTGAACCTCCAGAAATTGGTAAGATTAGAGTGCTGAAATTTTGCAAGATGTAAAATCATATGTAATGGAAACTTTTATTAACTAAAAAACAATGTTTTTAAGTTAATAAATCTAGTTAAACTGGCTTTACATTGAAATATTTTTGGAATGTTCAGTGACACTTTTCGAAAACTTGGATTTTGCTACCCTGGCACTCTCATGTAGATATTTGAAAATGGCAAACGGTGAATATTTTTTCTCAATTCTCAATTCAACTCTAGGGTATTTTGTCATTTTGTTTATCCAGTGATGTGTTCCTTCTCACTTTTTTTCCTTCTTATTTCCCCCAGTGCCTCATGATGACTCTTACCACAGGGATGTGCCTACAAAGATAGCATCAGAGGGAAAACCTTTACCTTCAACCCCTCTTCCCTCTCCAGCGGGGGTGATGGCAGAGGAGAAAACAAACCACACTGAGGTCTTATGTCGCCCACCCTCATTTAGTTTCTTAAGATTTGATGACACAGACAGGGCAGACATGGTTGCAGCTTATGTTGGCTTGTTTATAACATTAATTATGGCTATATATGCAAGGTAATATTGGTGTTTAAGTTTAAGTTGCATTCAGGGCAAATTATCCTGTGGAAAAAAGTTATATTTTGAAAAAACTTGTATTAAAAATATTAACAGTATAAATAAAAGTAATCAGAAGATTAATGATTTGTGTAGTAAAGTATCTTAAAATTTGTATAAACATCTGTGTCAAATTTAGAAGTATTTAAGAGTTCGCTTATCACATTAGTACTTGTTGTTTATTACATTTAGTCTGAGTACATCTCACGAGTCCCATCGGTTGGGTGTGGTCCCCAGTGAGCCAGTAAGTATTACTAAGATTATTTTTTCTTATGCATCTAATTTACAATTGTTTGTATGCCATTTATGAATATCTGAAAGATAATCAACTCAGATATAAAGGATTCCCTAGAAGTGAGTTTCCCCAGCATCTTTTTGCTAATTTGTTTTTTTATGATGCCTTGTTTATTTTTTACAGCATGACTGGTGTACATGCTGTGCAGGTAAGCACTTTTCATATACGACTGTCAAGTTTTTGAAATTGAAAGCAATCAGATAGAAATTCAAGATACAATCCAGAAATATTTCCATAAGATATTTTCAAATAACAAACTTGTTGAGGATGCTTATGTATTACAGCTTTCTTTCCCATTTGGAGTTCTCATGGCTAAAAGTACATTACTTTTTTTTTTACACCTCAAGTCAGATTCATTTAACTGTATGATGAACAAATCATGTGAAACCAATCAATCTTTTATTATTTTTATGGGTGCATAAATGTAATGACCTTTTTGTTTAAAGCGATAATTATAATAAAGAGCTTCAAACATATTTTTGTTTTTAAAAAAATCTTTACAAAATCACAGTGCTGCAATTCAATTGTCCTGCAGCACAAGAGTCAGATGAAGTAGATGGGGAGAACTACCCAAACTTGATGCGTAATGAAAAGGGTGGAGTGGTCTACAGCTATTCTTTCTTCCACCTCATGTTCTCATTGGCCAGTTTGTATATTATGATGCAGCTCACTAACTGGTACATGTAAGTCAATAAACATACTTCTTTGCATACTGATGTAGTAAGATTGCTTCAGAGGGAGTGACATTTATCGGTAATATTTATTGACCAGCCAAAAGTGTGTAATTAGTAGTTATAGCAGCAGTATAATTATAACAAATATCAGTGCTGTGCCTTTTGTGAAGTATGTAGTATTACCATTTCTAAGGGATATGAAATTAAAAGAGTTATATAAATACACTGTTTCAGGCCAGAAGATGCTGACATAAATAGCTTTGGTTTCAACTGGTCGTCTGTGTGGGTGAAAATGGCATCTAGTTGGACATGTGTCATCATATATGTATGGACAATGTTTTTACCAAAGTGTATACCAGGCAGGGATTTTTCTATGATTTATTACAAAGAGCCACAAGAAGAGGAAGCTAGAGATGAAGAAACACCTATGAACGAAAGGTCAAGGAGGTCAAAAGGGAAAGGTCAAAAAGGCAAGGCCAAAAAAGGAAAGAAAGGGAGAGCATCAGAAACAGTAGTTTGATCATTTGCAAATATGTCATAGTATGAAATATATGCTATTTTCTGCACTGAGAATGGGTGATTTTGATCACACAGAACAGATAATGATGCATTTTTTTGCTTAGAGCAGGTTTTGAATGGCCTATGCATTATTTGTGGTGCATACACAAGTGTGGAAAAAACAGCTCACTTCTCACTCTGCACCATTAAGTGAGAAAAAAGTTTTTTTTTTTTTGCTTTTAAAGGCAATTTATCCAAATGTGATAGTCTATTACTTTGCATTTTAGGCAAAATACGTTGTAATATTTGACAAGCACCTGTATAAGCCCAGTTACATGTATTGTCCTGTGATTAGAAGTGGATACTGCTCAGAAAATCTAAGGCCTATTAATTTTGATAAGGGTATATTCTGATGATTGTTTTATATATCATACATATTTTAGTCTTACAAATAGTAACATGAAAATGCCATATTTTTATCATATATGTCAAAATTAACCTTGTTTTTGAATCATACTTTATTTTAAATACCAAATTGTGACCTTGCTTTCAATGTAAGCTTTGATCATAAAAACACCTGTTTTTTTCCCTATTTTCCATCTTGTAATGAGGATTATGTTGTGCAATGTAGCAAATGAGCCTTTTCTGTAAGGCATAAGAGTTAGGTATCAGCAATTACCACCTATTTCATAGTTCATATGTGACTTTTGTTTGGTGTTCTACATGTTAATTATCATTAAAATTACTTTAAAAGACTGAAGAAGAAAGTTTCAGGGAGCCATTCCTTTTCAAAATATTTTCTCAAATTAAAATATCTGTAAAACAACATGTCAGAAACGTGTTAAACCAGAGTTTACATAAGAACATGTAGTGTTGGTAATTAATCTGAAAATTAATATAATATATTTTCAGCAAAAATGAAAGGTTCCTACTTTTTTTATAATTTTACCCTCTTTGTAGGTTATGTCATTTACCAACTGCACTGCAGCAGGTTTACTCTTTTAATTCAGATTAGTTCTCTCTAACACTTGATATAAGGTTTTGAATATTTTGCATATAAAACATGACATTTTTCTTCATGTATCTTATATTTTATTATCATTTTGTAATAAATGTTTCAATTTTTGTTTGGGTTCTTTATCATTATGATTTGCAAAAGTGGGTATCAGTAAATTTATTGTTAAGTGAAATCATGTTTTTCTTTAAGAAAATAAAAAGTAAATAGCATCCAATAAGATTTTAGAGGCAATTTAATAAAATGTTACGAATTGGTCATCCTAAATAGTTATTATACGAAATGAACTCATTATGCTAAAAATATTACAAGCCAAGCAAATCCATAGACCAACTAAAATAATTCGTATATGACTGTACAAAATAAATTTCCAATGACACCTTTAAGTTTAAGTGCAAGTTGGCTTTTCTGTCAGCCTGTTTTGACCACAATTTCTTATAAAAAAACTTGCAAGACTTCTTATGGGAACTGAAATAATACAAAGAAATCACAATTGCATAATAACAAAGCCATATTTGGCATAATAACAAAGCTGCAGCTTAATTGTATGTTACAATGACAAATGGTGATTAATGATGTGTGATGTTGTTATTAATGTACTGGGTAGTATCCTATCCGACGTAAAGGTGAAATTGAATTAACATGCTGATATTCTACAATCTGACATATCTACTTGTACTGGTAGTTAAGATAACACCTTCTCAAGTTAATAATAATATTGACAAAACTTGCTACTGTATATCAAGAAATATTGCATTCTGCATATAACAAAAAAAGATAATATGACCTTTTGGAAGATGAGATTTTTAATTCAACAATTCAAGTCAACATTTTCCTTACATTCTGCGAAACCAGAAACATACTAAAATATTTTACCATTCATCTTTACAATTCTATATACTCACTTATCAAGGCCTCCCTATTACTATTGATCTGTATTCTGCACCATGATATTAAAGCCCTTCAATGACCTAACTTCTCTACATTCAAACTGGCTTCAAGAAAACTATTTATGAAAATAATATTGCATGTAGCCTTTTCACTCCAACCATAATATTTGGCCTTAAATACCCTATCATTGGCATCAAAAGCACCGCTGTATAAAATGGTATTGGCAATTTTCTTTAAGCAAAACCAATAAGTGAATGGATGATTTTGGATCCACATGATGAAATGCATACAAAATATAAATGTGAAGTTCACTTCAATCATGCTAGTTTTTATGCAAAGTTTCACATTTGCATTTGGTATAGTTACATAAAATGAAACCTGCTCAATCATTCTGCAGAAATGAGCATACAGTATGAATGTCTATTCAACAAATATTTTCTGTTGGTATGGAAGAGCTGCATCTAAAAGTTCTCATAATGGTGGATGAAAGCTGCGCCATCGTACTTGTTGAGATTAGTGCAAGCAGTTTCCACATTTCTTGTCATTGCAGGAGGACCGCAACTAAACACACCAATTTTTCCAACCTGAAATAAGAGAAAAGAAAATTAAAACTACACATAAGGAATGTTACCTGACTGGTCACCTGTTTATTGACATATGGCTAGTATGTCAATATAGTATTTATATATCAATAAATCAGGTGATCAGTCCATCCATACCTAACTACTGAAAGGTGAGACCGTAACATTGGTCACTTGCTAATGTAAGTTCCAGAATAAAAATCATACATATTTCCAATTGTAATCCTAACAGATGACTGAAAACATTTACTCATCATGAAACTGATAACTGATGTTTTTAAAAAGTCAAATGGAAAGAATTTGCTTTCATCAGAAAAACACGTTCACATATACAATGTGAGACAAGATCATAAAATATATGGGAAACAAAATATTTATTTCAATACTGATTCAGGATATAAAAGAGTAATAACCTTAGTCAACTTAAACATACATTATCATTTGACTAAGAATTACAAAAATCCCTCAAACTACTCACATCTGGGTGCTCTTCTTGCAGTGAGTCGAGAAAGTTCTCAAACTGTGGTCGTCCAAAATGTGTGATTGACCTCAGACCAGTAAATAAACTGCGTTCTGAGATCTTTTGAAAATGCCTCTCACAGATGTACTGAAAAAGATTAAATACTTTTTATCTTTGATTTAATATAATGGCATCTTAATATTGATCCCAAAAAAAAATAATTTCATGAATTCAACAAAATAATAATAATAATAATAATAATAATTATAATATCAATAATAAAATTGAATAATTTCATACAACTCAAAATGAAAAATAAGGAAAAATATCATGACATTGGAAATGCAAATATATACAATGATAACAAAATATTTCTATATGCTTACCAGCATGGTTGTCCTTAAGTCAAATTTGTGGAAAAACTGTGTAATGAAAATATGCACAGACACTAGCCCATTTCTGTCCTTTTCTTCAACTTCACGGATGATGTCTGTTAACCACTCAAAGTGCTTCTGTGTCCTTGTCACCCACAAGAAATAAATCTGGAAATATCAAAAAGGAATATTTTGTTTCACTTTTATTTCTTTAAGGAAGCAATAAAACCATGGACTCTGATACAGTTTGGACACCACTAGTTTTCACATAATCCAATCTGATTAAAAAAAAAAAAACAGAAAAATTAGAGCAGAAAGAAAATACCTTTTTGCATGTAAATTTAGCTCCAATGGCAGAGCGATGGACAAGGTCCTTCAAGATGGAGGCAAATGGTGTGACACCAATACCACCCCCCACCAGAACAGAGACATCAAATTTGTACCAGTCCTGGTGACCCTCTCCAAATGGACCATCAAGGTATAACTGTGTGCAAGAAAATAAACAGATCATGTAGTATATGTACTGGATAAACTGCAGCAATCATAAAGGATGCAAATATGTGAGATATTGAATCTTATTTAGATACTCTTTATTCTAAAAATGTAATGTAATGTTTTACACAAAATACTGTTATATTTACATTCAAAAATGATAAACAAAATATAAACATATTACAAGTTATTACTGTTATAATCCTATCTTCCATTTATATAAACTGAGAAGTTGCGACTTCTTGCATTCTTACTCTACACACACATATCCACACACACACATACACACACACACACACACACACACACACACCATATAGTTAAAAGGTATAATTGCTTCTAACCAAACATATATTCATTTACCTTTGGAAAAGCATGTTCCTTCAGTACAGATGGGTCATATGTGTGTCTCAAATTCATGGTCCAGGGCCCCACTGCTCTGATGTGTAGAGACAGTGTGTCTTCATGTGGAGCAGATGTTAATGTAAATGGATGATATTCGTTCTCCCCCATTGTAATACAAGCAATGCGTACCCACTGGCCTGACTTGTACTCAAAACTGGTTGGTTTCTTGAACTCCAGGAAGGTAATGTCTGTGGGAAATTAAAATATAACACTGATTAGAAAAAAAATACAATTTACACTCTTATTGAAGTATTTAAAGTTCAGTAGGTTATCACTAAATCACAAAAAAAAGAAAAATACCTGATGGCAGTGCCTCAGCCTTGAGCACAGCAATTTCCACCTTGTTTCTGCTCACACTGACTAACTTGTCCAGGGCAAACAAGATCAAGGGACCCAGAATGAAATAATGGGTGAAGCCTGGCTGGACCAGACGACCTGCACCATGCATCACCATCAATATGTACAAAAGATAAAACATGTTGTGCGTAATCCAAAAAGCTCGGAAGCAATGGCGTCTGGAGTACTGGGTGGCAAACACATACATCAAGATGACCAGTAATGTAAGCAGGACACCAGTAAAGCCTGTGATGGTATTCCAACACCAGTAGGTGAATGTGGGCAGTTGATGCGTTCTGGAGAAAATAGAACATAAATGACTTCTACTTTATTTTAAATACACAAAATGAATTGAAACGTCTGGGGTTCTTTTTACCTTTAACTGAAAATGGGTTCTGAAAAAATATAAAATCATCAAATTTGTTCTATGCAAGTACCCATGCAGATATGGATTGTACTTTTATGGGCTTTGTCTTACTGTCTTACTGCTAGTTCTACATGTGGTTGACTTGTTCAATGCTATGTTTTTTCTATAATTTATCTAGAAAGCATAATTTTTAATTTAAAACCAGAAGCAGAGTCCCAAACAATTATATTCATGTCCACAAAATAAGCAGCAGAGAATCTAACATTATTGGATTCCTTCAAAAAGCATATTGAATCAATATATTAAATATAGCTAATTTTTATATTGTTCATACTTACGCCCTGAAGAAGTCCCTAAAGTAGCAAGTGACGTCCCCAGGCAACTGAGTAGAAATGTGGTAAAAGTTGATACCATGACCAATAATATGCATTGCTGAAAAAAAGTTATCAATGATCTATTAACCAAGCATAATTTCACAACTGTTGAATAGCAAAAGTTACAAAATCCAGCAGATTTAACTTTTTAATACATGTATATATTACCTTACCTGTAAAGAAAAGGGCCCATGCTGCAATAAACTTGTGGAATGTAATGGCAGAATCAAACGGGATAAACCTATGTGCAACTGTTTCTCTGAGGAATGTGATGAGATTGCGACACATTGTCACAAGTAGACATGCAAAGGTAAACATCATTCCACTAGCAGCACCACGTGTAACAGTGACACCAAAGCCTGCAATCCTACGAAGACCTGCATGTTCTCTCTCAATAGAGTAGTCTACAATGACAGAAAATGTACATATACAAAAATCTATGAAAGTAGATGAATTAAGAACACTACATCTGATATTAGATAAAAACATACACATAATAATTCACCTATTCTTTGTAACATTTCTGCACTTCTTTTTAAAGGTTTCTTTGAAATCAAAGCATCTCCTTTACAATATTTGACCAAAAACTCCTTCAATTTGAATAATAAAAAACTTTGCTTTCTGTTGAGCTTTAAATTTTCAAAAAGCCTTAACATTTTCTCAACCTTACAAAATCTACCATTTTCAAAACCCAATCATTTGTCAAGTCAACTTACAGTAAGCTCTTTCAACAAAGATTCCAATGCAGACCAAGGAATACAGTACACTCCAGAAAATGTGAAAGCGGTAATTCTCAAAATATCGAAGAACTGCTGTGTATCTTTTTTGTGTCTTAGTTTTTGGTGCCTTCTGCTTGGTTGTCTCCACCTTGAATCCTGGGGTAGAAGACATCCGTTTGGACCTGGAGCCATCATTCTCAACACTAAATAGAAAATAATGATAAAAGTATAGTATTGTATTTGTTATGTACCCGATATGTATTACTTATTCACCTCATATTCTATGCCTTTATAAATAACAATGTACAATTGTTTATTTATTTATTTTAACACATACCTATGCACATTCCAGGCCTTGAAACATCATGCACATTTAAGGGATAACAACTGTTCATATGATATCCATATTTCACAATAAATACATGGTAAACAACTCAAAGAAATATAGTATATTCTATAATACCACAAAAATGGCGGTTACAGCAATAATCCTGACATCTGTGTTTGCCATAGGAAAATATGAACTCCAAAGATGGCTATACTCTGTAATAATCTCTTAAGAGATTATTACCAAAAAACAAACTTTTTTGGAAAAGAAAACAGGGACTTACTTCGAATGTAGAGATGGATTCATAAACCATTGCTAAGCATGGAAAAATTGTCTTTTACCCCAGGAAAATTCATTTTTGACCAAAATGAACAATTGTTATCCCTTAAACAATAACTACATCTTTTACAATTACCTAAATGCTCTGACAATAGTCTTGCGTGCTCTAGTTGGTGCATTTTCACGTAATACAGTATTGCGTGCACCTGTTGGTTTCTGCTGTGGCACATCAACACCAGTCGCTGAAGAAAACAGAACAAGGCATTGCATTATGTGGAAACTGTCATCATGTATATTGTAAAAATAAATAAATAAAATCTTTTTTAACTTTTAAAAAAGGGGACACCCTTTAAGCGTTTTAAAAAACTTTAAAAATCTCAGTAACTTTTTAAAATAAATTTTTCTAAATGCCAAACAAGGCACTTTTTCTACTATTTTTTTTCCTGACATTAAAGAGAAAAAGGTCATAGTAAACACACAATTTGGGTCTGAAAGTATCTACTGGACTATCCTGTTGTAAATGAAGCACCCAGTTACCTTGCCAGTTCAGCTGTGCATACTGCAGTATGTCCTCATGGCCTCTCAGGAGCCGCTGGAAATCCTCAAATGTGATTTGGGATTTATCAGCCAAACCAGCAGACTTCATCATGTTGTCAACTACCTGGTTGATCTGGCTTTCCTCCACTGAAGTGTTGGCCAATTCCATCAAAGACCTTAAGGAAAAATTAACATTCCATAAATGCAAACAATACAATACATAATCGTAATATGTCATACAAGTATGTCCCAATTTGTTCAAAATGTCTCTTGATAAAAAAATTTGATTAATTCATTTGGTAGGTCAATGCTTGTATAGGAAATCAACAGTTTTATTTTTCATTGTGTTTTATTTGCTGATAAAATGTTAAACAATACATCCTCAAATTCTGAGTGCTTTAATGATTGCAATCCTGGGAGATTAAACATACACAGGTATATTTATTCAAAATAAGGTATGTAAAGTATTGTTCTCTTACTTACTTGATCATGACATTGAACTCCTTCTTAGTAAGACATCCAGCAGAGGTAATATCATACATGTCAAACAGCAACTTCATACGATCTTCAGCTGAGCCTTAAATTTAAAATAAAATTTTAGTAGCCGTGTTTTATACTTTTCTAATTCATCATTTCAGTAAATTCCTTTAAGAATATTACATATGAGATTTTTTAAAAAGAATCAAATCATAAAAATAATTCTACTTTGAAATATTTTCTATTTATCCAAAACACTTAATTCGATTAAAAAAAAATTTTTTTTAAGTTACACATTGACTTTTACCTTTAGAAAAAATGACAATCATATCCAAAAACTCTCGGAAAGAAATGTATCCATTCATATCTTTATCCACTAGTTTAAACATATTCTCTACAAACACAGAGCTGGGCTTCATGGACAGAGCTTCAGCAAATTCTATCTTGGTCAGTTCACAGTTGACAATATCCTTAGCTTCATTGGCATCAAGTGTTTTGGGGTCAACATGTTCATTTTTGATGTCAAATGCCTAGAAATATATTTCCATTTAGTTAATCATACAGATTTTTTAAAACTATTTAATCTAATTTTTTGAACTATTTAATCAGTGATTATGAAAGTTTTTTTTAAATACTATGTTTACAACAAATATGTAAAAAAAGTGCATACATACATGGGCAAAGGTGACACGGAAAAACTTCTCAAGAAGACTCTGGCGCTTCGCCTTGGTGACAGCTCCTTCCAAGATGTGTGCTTCCTGAATTGTCTGAACATTTCTTCCAAGACCAGTATCTCCTAAGAAACGCTCTAGTTTGTCGATAAAATCACCACGCTCGACCATACTATCAAATCTCAGCACCTTTAAATAACAAATTGTGAGACAAAATTATGAATGGTGATGATCAGTGTTACATGCATTTTACATATTATATATATATATATATATATATATATATATATATATATATATAATGCAAGTAAATGGTATTTAAAGAGAATGTCAAAACTGTAATGTTATAGGTCACTGGAAGCAACCTTTGTCACCAATTGCTGGTGGGCCAACAAATGGTCAGCCAGCGGCCCGATGTCATCCCATTGGCATTGTGCAATCTGGAAGTTGTTTACTTGGAATCTACATATTTAGTCACTCATGTCAGTATTAAAATCAACTGTGAGAGCATTTATTGTGAGCTTACAAAGTTAAAAACAGTACATACCAAGTCATATTCCTTATCAACTCTGAGCAGCATCACCTTCATTTGTTTGTCTGTGGAAATCTGAAATGTCACATCCTGTGCATGGGACAGATCTACAGTTCTCAGAGGGCGATTCCTTTCACTGTTGACCTGCACTGCCTTTTTATTGCTGTCAAATTTGATTTTTATATTTCTGTTACCCTCCTTCTTACCCACCCACTCTTGAGCTAAAAATAAAATTGAAGATTGCTTTTATGCTATATCCAATTTTTTTAACAGAATACATAAATATACTGGATGATGGCTATTTCTAAATACAATACAATTTCTGATATTCTACTAAGCTCATTTCTAAAATAAAATCACTTCACTAAAAAGTCAAAACAACTCTAGTTTGTAAATTGAAGCATTTAAAGTGATCATCATTTTTATATCTAAGGATACTGTACATGAATATTTATGGATTCTCATTCTCAATTTCCACACTAACCTGTAATAATGCTGCTTTCAGATGATTTACGGGACCTCTGCCTAGATAAGGCCTTTATAGATGAAGTTTTCCGAATATGTATCTTTGCCAGGAGATACAACAAACCAATGCAGCCTGAAACAATTGAGACAGATACATAGGCACATGTAAGATTAAATGAATCAAGAGATAAAAAATAACTACATGTATAGACAAAAACAGCTTATACAAGAAAACCATAGGTCTCTTATATCAACTGCATGGTTATGTTAGTACTCAGTATATATTTTCTATCAGTTTCAATGCTACATCGATGCTTGATATGCATGCACATAATCAAAAGTTTTCAATAAGGTACATTTTTCATAAGCATTCAGGATTCATCAAAGGCATTACTAAATGGAACAGCAAACACACATTGTCTCTTCCTGTAGACACCTACCCAGGAGCCATACCCCTGCTGCTAAGAAGGTCAAAACGAAGGGGACATCACTTCCAGTGAAGTAATCATACGTCTCCATTGGAGTGCATTCTTCCACTATGCTCTCAACACTACCATTAATCTGTGCAGGCTGCTTGCATCGGTGGTCATTAGGGTTGAAACGGAATGGATCCTTCTGGATGGCATCATGGGGAAGACCAGTGGTTCTTATAACTACATCATATATTTCTGTGTTCCAGATGTCTTCTACTTCCTCCTTAGTGAAAAGTCTAATTCAAGAAGGAAAATAATTATTCATTATCCACCTTTGGAAGAAAAATCTCAATTCTTTATGCTTAACATATGAATAAATCAATGTAATTCTTGATAGCAGACTTTGTAATTAAAGAAAATATATATTCTGAAAAGATTATCATAATATTGTCAATTTTCATACTCATTTGTTTAAAAAATAAATTTTAATAAATACAGCTCAACAAATAAACAGGCAAAGAAGTTTTAATCATGTCAAAAATTAAAGTGGATCTTACCCATTGTATTCATAATTTTCAAACCAGAATCTGTCTCCATCTCTGATTCGCTGGAATTGGTCCAGGATGACAGTTCGGAAGAGTTCTCCCGGACCCCGTGGAGTTGTCTCCAGTAGCCCCGCAGCCCAAATATCCAAATTGTTGATGTTGTTCTTGTAAACATCACGCAGTCTTCTAATGGCCTAAAAGTCAACATTGAGACAAGTTGTTATCAATGCACCCTTACCATGTACAGGGGTACATGTCATACATAATGTATTGCTTTAAAATTTACAAGATTCTAGTTGAGACATAATAAGCCCACTACTATACAAAATATGTACTTTTTCATTTAACTACGAATTTTAATCTGTTCATTTGCCTTTCATGAACATCATCCTTTATTTAGAATTTCAAGTGCACAATGAATATCAAAAATATTTCAACAAGAGAAACCGATTCTACATCATAAATTATGCATGGCACCTCATGCTACACTGATACCTACACTGCAACCTTCACTGTTGATGTCTCCTTGACATAAATCTTGGTTAATGTCTTCCCATTTCTCTCTTGGTTTAAGTTGCAGGAACTTGCGAGCAGTGTTGTAATCTGGCAGACCATGATCACGGCCACGCTGAATGTTGACAGCCATCAGGTCACGGCGTGAGAAATCAAGGGTGCCAAACACAAACCCTGGAACGAACGAAGTGGGTAATATATAATCAAAATAACCCATTGCAATTTATCCTTTTAATGGTTAAACAAGTTAGATTAATATTAAACTGTCTGAGGAAGGCCTGAGAGGTATTACTAGTAGATGTGACTTAGGTCAGATGATCATATTATGATGATAACATTTACTTTTCTAGTTGAAATTTTCAG
The DNA here is from genome assembly GCF_051362555.1 of Lingula anatina. Taxonomy (NCBI): domain Eukaryota; kingdom Metazoa; phylum Brachiopoda; class Lingulata; order Lingulida; family Lingulidae; genus Lingula; species Lingula anatina. Next base: position 49,125,336 of record NC_141767.1, read on the forward strand.
TCTATTCAACAGTTTGATCTATCTTGAAATTAAATTCTGTTTTGAAAGATTTGGTTCTTATTCTTAACAGACAAAATTTCTTTTCTGAGCTGTCCAAAACAAAATATTCAACTCACTTTAATCTGTTCTAAAATGCAATGACCTCAATATGTTTCCGATCACCACTAACCTCTGAGATCAGGTGTGATAATATTATCTTCTCTCTCTGTTATCTGTGAGGCCATGCCCATCATCAGTTCTTCTACACCACTTTCCAATACTGCTTCCTGTAAGACATGGAGGATAAAATATCAGATATACCTAGAGTAAAGTATTAACAAACTTTTATTTACTACTTTTAAGTCACTCATTAATTTTATTGTAGTTATTATAACATTTAAACTTTTGAAAAAGTAGAAATTTCTCTCAGTCATTTAAATGATATCAGAAAAGGTAAAATCCACTACCTGTGGGTTCCAGTAGGTGTTACAAGTTCTCAGAGCAGCCTTGTGGGCAGTGCCTGTCAGTATGGAGGTATTGCGGAAATTACAATTTTGATTCCTGAATAAATAAAATCAAATGCAAACTGTCAACAATTCATACGCCACAATAATGTATTGAATAACATCACTGTTTCAGTAATATGCATGTAACTTTCAATTTCTATTCCTGTAAGTTCTAACCTTAAATATAATTTACTTCTTAAATGCATCTTAATCTTATGCTGGTAGTTACCTTCGGTAGACACCAGGTGGCACCAGTGTATGACCATATCTCATTGCAGCAGACTGGAAAATGTGGGCAATCTGGGGGTTGACATTGGGGTTGTAACCTATGAAACATGATGTGATAAAACAATACTGAATTTTGCTACAGTAAAAGATGACAAAACTCTGGTTATAAGGGTGACTAAGGAAGAAATTTTAAAAAATGAAAAAATAAGACTACACAAGTTTCTTTTTTGCCTTTCCTGAATACATTCTACTTAAATATTAAATATTTTTAAAATTTCTATAATATGCTCATCCAGTATATCAAAAGATGAAACAATCTGCCGACTTTATTCTTCACATCATATGAAGATCGACCTTGCACCTTTGTCCCTATTGAGGTATACCTTATCCACTGAACAACTACTCCTAACAAGGAAGTTTTTCAAAGATTATCAGAATTCAATACAAGTACATGTATCATTGTGTAAACAACAAAGCTAAACTTGCATAGAAACCAATCACCAAGGTTGGCATTTTAATGTCAACTCACCATAAAAAAACTATGAGCAAAGCATTAAAGTCAAGTTTGCATTAGGACTAAATTTGTCTAGAAACAGACACCTTAAAAGAACTAGCAGCTTGCTTCAACCACCTATACCAAGCTATTTTTAATATGAAAAAACTACATACTAATATGTATTGATTGATGGACATATTACATCCATTCCAATAAAATAGCATCAGGCTGGACAACAGAAAAATTAGATTCACTATGACAAGAAAACAAAGTCAGTCTGGTAAAAGACATTACTGTCACATCTACTTTTAATCTGAGCTATTAAGTTGGTCTTAGTGTTTTAACACTACCCTTATTAAAACAAACCCTTATAACATATTTTGAACAAAACAATTTTACATTGGCAATAAATCAAGTTGTAACATGAAACATAATAGACCTCTCCCTGTTCTCAAACAAAAGAAGACTCCTATCTTAGTTGATGTTTATGTACTACTTGCTGTCTGGAAATTATAGACCTTAAACTAAAAAATTAATATATTCAACTTAGCATCAATGAAATAACAAAGTTTGATTTCTGCACCTGTATTCATATTTCCAGTTATCAAACAAAATTTTTGGGTTTTTTTTTTTTTTATTCAATATGTGAAAAAAAATTAAATCACTTTCATTTCAGAGAGTCTTAACAATTTGATAAAAACATAGATTGCCCTTCCTGGTAAGTGTTCAACTGTTCTGTATTATGCTGACTTGATATCACAAACAGAAAATATAATGCTCTTCTGGTTGGTAAATAACCTGATCATAAATCACAGTAATGCTTAAATTGGTAATGCTTTATATTCTAGGTAGTACTAGTTTGTATAGTATTAAGAACTCTCAAGCATCACTTGCTTTCCAATAATCAGTTTCACTTTTGTGTTCAACTGTTGGAAATTCCATTTTCTCTTAGATGTGATGATAAGTTTGCCAGGTGTACCGTCACCTATCCACTACAATTACACTGTAGACACACCCTACAAAGTCATGAGGGATTATAGTCACACGAGTCCATATTTCACCTTAACTTGTCCTTGTAACCACCCAGAAACATAAAAAATATTTGGGGGGGGTAGATAACAATGCTATGGTAACGTTATAATAACATTCTGTTTGTTGGGAGGCCTTCAGTTGAAAAACTATTACTGAAAAGCCTTTCATATGTAAAGAAATGAAAACCCTACTACTACTTCCTTGTCCTTTGTAGGCTGTTATCAACAGTTCCAAGAGAAGTCAAATGCTTCATTGCATATCATTTTATCCTGATCAAATGCTTATATATAATGGGTGGTTTGTTCATTAGCCTGTATATAGTTAGGTTAAGTTTTACAAAGTGACTGACTAGCAACTGATGTGTGTACATTCTGCCCTATTAACTCAACAAAAACTTGGCAAATCACCTTAAGTAAACCACTGGATTTGCATTTATCAAAACCATACACTGATGGCAGACAGCCCCTATTTAAGTATATTACAAAGAAAAAATGCCAAAGAGCTATTACAACCAACATACATGTACAAGTTAACTAACAAGATTAAAAATGCAACAAATTCCTAAATGCATTCAGTGCACTTAGAGTTCAAGAAAAAATAAAAATGTCATTTGCTTTACAATGTTTTATCCAAAACATACATGTTATATTAAATACAACATATTTCAAATGCACATATTAGTGTAAAACTTGCAATGCAAATATATGTAAAGTAATATTACAATGGACTTGCAAATTTGAACTTACCACATAAAACTAAACTTTTTTTACTGACATTTTTCAGCATTAGTTTGCTCACACATTTGAATAAGGTTTGCTTTACCTTTATAGTCTGGGAGACCATAGGTGGTTCCATTTTCATCTTCTCCTATCCAAGATGGAAGCCAATCATAAGCAACAATTTTCTGGAAAAAAGGAAAACATTTGCAAGGATAAATATACGTGAGAGGATTGTGTTGGGAAAATACAGAACTGTCAAAAAGAGGCAGCACAGGAAAAATGGGGCATGCATGCAGATAGTTTAATTTGATTGGGGTATTTTTGTGAAGTTTTATAATATACTAGAACTTTATATTACAAGTCTCATTGTTGACAAATACAACAGTGAAGTGGTGATAAGTACATTTATTTTTCTCTATCCTAAGTAATGTGCCCATTTAAACTAAATGGTATTTAAAACTCACACAGGAGGGTTGCCTAGGGACCTTTATCCCCGCATCCTCTTTGTTATAGCATTCAGTGGGTCACGTGTAACTGACCAGCGGCCAGTCCAATCAGAACCAGCTGCCTCGTTTCAATATTTGGTCACGTGTAACTGCCCAACGGTCACGGCGGCAGCAGCAAGCCATGCAGAGCTCATTGTAAGATTACATGAACAGTGCAATGTATTACCTGTATTAAATTTTTTTTTCCCCCTCGTGAAGTTCTCGTTCCAAAGACACTGTACCTTTTAAATGTATTACATGTATCTTGTGCATTTGTTCAGTAGTTTACAGTAGTATTAGAGGTGTAGGAATAAAGGTGACTTAAGCCCGAATGTGTGTTGTTTTAAAGGAGATTCATAAAAGACATCACACAATATATATAGGTTGATTGACTGGAGAGTTAAAGAGATTTTTCATTTTGTATCAGACTTGAATTAGCTTTTATAACTTTACTTTGACAATTTGATCAATTAATCAAAAAAGTGAACAGACTGATCGATAAGTGTTTAAGTTTAACATGACCAAGCGCCTTATGGTGATCAGTTACGAAATATTGACAAATTCTGTGGCACATCTGTCTACCATAATGGGCTAGACACTAATCCCTTATTGCAGTGACAAGCACTAGAATGTGCAAATCTCTGCAATTCTCTGGAAATCTTATAAACATCAGACCTACTTGTAGTTGAACTATGTACTAGTAATAGTAAAAGTGGTCAAAGAAAAGTTCAAATAAAGAACCTTGCCCAACAGACTCGGAAAAGTAGTACTGCACCATGGCATTATTGCAAAATTTTAACCCTTTTGTCGCTCCTTACTTGATGTGTTGCTATAGTTCTAATTCTGGCTTCATTGAAGAGTTTTTCATCGCTCCAACTGGAATGTTCTTGCTCAAGTTTTCTGGCCCACCAGTTGTGGTATCTGAACCACAAAACACCAAATGTCAGCAGAAATGGATTCTCATTTCCTCGGGGGTTTCCAAGCTCTGAAAAATTGGTAGATGTTTTATATATTTTTGAAAATACATGGCAGTGCCATCAGAGTTTGCAGAAATGGAGTAATAGTCTAAAATGTAGAAGTATCACTATCTTCATGCAAAAACATTTCCTGTTTTAAATAGTAAGACACTTCATCTCATGCATATGAGGGGGCCGTAGCGATAGTCCGAAGGTTCAATAGTCCGAAGGTTCATTGGTCCGAAGGTTCAATGGTCCGAATGTGCATTGAAGGTTCATTGGTCCGAAGGTTCGATAGTCCGAAGGTGCATTGGTCCGAAGGTTCATTAGTCCGAAGGTTCGATAGTCCGAAGGTTCGATAGTCCGAATGTAGGCCCGCTGTATAAGTGTATAGTGAATTACATGTACAGGGGCGGATCCAAGATTATTTGAAGGGGGGTCCGCGGATGCAAAGCCCCCACCCCCCCTTGGCGTAGGATCTGGGGCCCGCTAAAGGGCCCCGAAAATTGTTGGTGTCTCAAAATGACCACCTATTTATCAAGAGACACATCTGTGAATATCTGTAAAAAAATAACGTCAATACTAGCATATTACATTAGTTACAAAAAAAAAAAAAAAAAAAAAAAAAAAAAAAAAAACAGATCTTGATGTTTTTCATGGGATTGGAAGTTGACGATATTTAACTGCAAAGGTTTATTTTGTATAATCAAATGGAAATTTTCTCACGAGTCACGAGTGTATCTACTTTTTGCATAGTACGTTTTTCTTCGTTTAAATGAATTTGTTACAAAGACAGCATTTTTGATGTTGTTCATCAGATTAGAAGTTTAACTGATAGAATATTTCAACATGTTCAAACTGCCTTCTCACTTGTATTTTACGTTTAATAAATAAATAAATAAATAAATAAATAAATAAATAAACAAATAGGCCCACCGGGTTGATATGGCGTTGCCACATTTCTATTTCAGATTATAAACGTTTCAGCACCTTCAGTATTGCTGGGGAAGAGGGGGTGGAATTAAATATGTATTACTATTTGTGGATATTTGAGCATATTACTGTATTCTGATACAATTTTTATGTTTAAAGCCCTAGTAAGGGAAAAGTTTGTTTTCGTAAATGCTCGTAATTTTTGTTTATATGCCAAATTTACACTCCAGTTAATTCATCCTCATCCCTATGAGTAATACAATACTGCTGGCGGAACGGCTGTTTTTTTTTTGTTTTTTGTTTTTTGTTTTTTTTTTTTTTTTTTTTTTTTGAGGGGGGGGGGAGGGTAGGGGAGTGAGCTGTGCGAACAACAACATAGTTTGTTGGGAAATGCAATTATTCTATAACTTTTACATTGACAAATTTCATTAATTACTTCCAAAATAATTATATGAACGGGAATTTCCCACCTGCTATGTGGAATGTTTATGACAGGGGAATGGATAACCGCACAAACAACCACGTCGAGAGTAAGGCTGTGTTCACAATACCCGAAAAACGACAAGTAATAGTGCGCCCTGGCCAGTGAGGACGGAGGAAGAGGCATTGAGATGCAAACAACGTACCAACTGGATCGATCCAACTCTTGGTAAAGTGTAGTCAATGTAACCAGCTCAATTGTCTGACACGCCCCTCTTGAGCACATACAAAAGGTAATTAGCCCTTAACTGCTCGAGGGGGGCATGTCAGACAATCAAGTTTATAACAATGGCTGTATTTAAGCGAGAATCCCCGCAGAGTTGGATCGATCCAGCTGGTAAAGTGTATGAATCTGAATGCTCCCTTAAACTTTGGGGATTGATTAATGTGTTATCAGGAATGTGAATGGGCCCTATCTAAGACCCCATTCCCAGAGATTAGATCGATCCAACTGGATCGACCTAACTCCTTGGGGGTTCACGCTAAATAGCCGTCGGCCGAGCGGGCACAAAAGTTAATTATCCCCTTACAGATTGTAGTAGGCGGGACGGACATTTAAGCCGGATTATCTGACAGTAATCTAGTGAGACGGGGATAGATCGATCTAAAATCTATGGAAATGCGCCCTAAGTTTGGTGCTTTTAGGTTGGGGCTGTCTCTGGGGTGGATACAGACCGGTTGTAAAATGCATTTGGTTGAAAAAAGATATTCTACAGATACATATTTGGGACACCCTGTAAGACAAAATTGAATTAAACTCTGGAGTTAGCCTTTCGATGTTTTTTTAATATTCATGCAATAAGATGAAAATAGGGGCGCATTCAGATTAACACATCGCGCAAGCTGGGTCGGTTCAATTTTACGGCAGATTCATGCTAAAGTGCAATCAATGGAAAGAGCTTAATGCTCTCGCGGTTAATTACCCCCAGCTGCTCAGGGAGGGGTGTCAAACAGTTAAACACTAGTGGGCTAGATTTGGTCTTAAAGTGCAATTTAAGTTCACAAGTGATCTTACACGATCTTAAACATTACAGCAGTAGTCTTAAAATGGACTGAATCTGCTTTTAAGATCAAAAACAATTTAACATCTACTTAAGTGGTCAAGCAGTTTCCTCCCCTCACAATGGGGATACCTCCCCTCACAATAGAGGACACCTCTGCTCACAATAGGAGAATGTGTAAGGTGAGACACCTTAATTGGCTGTCAGACTAGAAACGGTCTTACTCATGTTTTAAGATCATGTAAGACTATTTGTGTTCTTAAATTGCATTTTAAGACCAAATCAAGCCCACTAGTGTAAGCTGATCAAGATGGTTGTGCTTTAAATAGCGAGAATCCCCGGCAGAATTGGGTCAACCCAGCTTGTACGGTGTGTGAATCTGAATGCGGTCTAAGGGTGCGTATTGATTAAGTATATCGATTCAATTCGGCGGGGATTCTTGATGAATGCTATAGATGACAAGATCAACTCTTTATCCCTGCGCTCAGTACAATGCATAAAAGCTGTTTATTATGCGCGTACGCTAGAAACAAGAAGAGTGGTGTTAATCAGATTGCATTCATCGAAAATCCTGCCGAGTTGGATCGATCTGTCTACCAGAACCTATTCTGCCTAGTACGGTAGTTTCATTGGGAACGCGTCGTGAAGAATTACCTAGGCCGATGTTACTGCTTTTGCCATTAAGCAGCGCGTGTTAATGTCACATTCAACACGCCACTGTTGATTTCAGCAGATTCGTTTTCGAGAGGCTTGCACCATGGGTAACTTCAGTACAGTTTTAGAGAAGCTTTGTCAGTGTAGTATAGTATATTTAGTCAGTGTAGTATAGTTTAGTTCTAATCAAGACCATTATGCTCTAACGGTTCTTTTTTTAGAAATTTTAGTTGAAGTGATATCTTAGTCTTTATATTGGTATATAAAAAATAGATTAATATAACTACAGCTAATGCGCCTACCGTTCCCAAATCTATCTCTTCTGCCGAATTATTTCAGGTTTGATAATGCATACTAAATATCACAATCAGTACTAACAGCACTTTATCACTAGACGCATTTATCTGAAAGGCGAATCCTAATAAAGAAATACGGATTATGAACTTTTTTCCTGGGGACATTGTAATAAGGCCACATAAAATAAAAGGATATTCATTTTCATTGTCGTCACAATATGATTAATATCTCTGTTGTAACAGTATTTTTCTTTGACGACAAGTTACCATGAGACGTAAATCAGAGCAGAGCTTTAACTGACTGTTAAGTTTTTTTTTACACTGATTTTTTACGAAACTGTTGACTTGATATTCATGAGTGCAGGGTGGACGTGAACCGCAATCGGTCTCTAGAAAAACGGGACTCTCCCGCAATCCAAAAAATTTCGTAATTGAAACACCCGTTTTTTTCTTTTGAAAATAATCAGTGTGCGCTTAAAGGTAGCCTTGATGGAGTGTAAAACCACTTTTATCAGTTTCTTATACAATTCAAAAATAATAGCACAGGCCATTCGATTAAATATCATTATAGGCGTCCTCTCATTTTATCCGTTCCAATCTTTATTCAATATTTCATGTGAAACATGTATGGTGTTCATGAGTTGGAAAGGGTAGCCATTGCATAAACTTCCCCACATTGTAAAGAGTAGTTCACGGAAACAATACGACCTATATGGATAATTTTCACGTGCGTTTCGGTCGCACTCAAAACGAAATGATAAAGATTCTAGAAGCTGAGTTCACACGAAAGTTAATCACCCCCTAGCAGCTCCAGGATTGCTAATCTGATTGCAGTAAGAATCCTGGTGGAGTTGGATCAATCTACGTAGAATGATAGTTTCTTTGGGAACGCACCCTTAGATTATGTTTGTAATTATAATTCTTAAAATCGAAGACAATCTTAAAATGTTTCGGACTAATGAACCTTCGGACTATCGAACCTTCGGACTATCGAACCTTCGGACTAATGAACCTTCGGACCAATGGACCTTTAATTTTCGGACTAATGAACCTTCGGACCAATGAACCTTTTTGTTAAAAATCTGATGAAAAATTTACGAATTTTCGGACCAATGAACCTTCGGACCAATGAACCTTCGGACTATCGAGACGCCCCCCATATGAGCCATGACAGTGTTTTTGCCTCCAGGCTTTACCTTTTTCATCATTGTCATTTTCAACACTGTTCTATGCTGGGGTCATTATACAAAAATTTTTGTTTCAAAGATTAATTTTTCATAAAATCAATATTAAATCATCTAACTTTTTCTCAATTTATTAGCCAAAATGTAATACTATACATTTAAGACTTCTCAAATATCTTACATACTGGCTTGAAACTAGCTTGTGTGTTTTCTGGAAAGGCCAGGCCTAAGATACTAAACGATATATGTACACTGGAAGAAATAAAAAAAACTGAAACAATAATAAAGATGCTTACTGAAAAAACGTTTGACCTCTTTAATGTAATGATCTCTTGGAGGTGGTGGGTTAGCCATAGGCAGACGGACATCATTAAAGGCAGGATATTCAGTGCTGTAGTTAGTGCCCTCCTCCTCATTAGATGTTATAGTCACTGCCTTATTGCCACCCAGTTTATATTTGTCACATGTCTCATTGGTAGATGCCAAGCGTCCACCACAAAAAGAACGTAGTGCATCTGCCCAGGCTTTCCCGACTCCATACATAAGTCCTCCATCCATCCACGGTGTGATCTCATTCAGCTGAATAAGAACAGAAAAAATATTTTACTAAGTTTAAAATAATAAACATACATATATTTTATTTCCATCAATAGTTATTACAGTTGTATAAAAAAGAATGAAAATTTGATAAGAACAATTTATAAATACAAATCCTGTACATTAAAAAGTTCTTATATTTCACTTCTTTGAAGTAATTTTAATCTTCTTTCTCCACATCAAAAAGTGTCTGAAAAACATCACATTCCACCAAACACATTTAACACTGTCTATAAACATGTTACAGGCAAACTTTGAGCTGTATATTATCAGGTTAGCATAACTCATAATTTCCTCCAAGGACACCCTGTTTGTATTGTTCTGCATTTAGAACATGCATTATATATTGGCAATATTCCAACATAAAGATGGAAAGAAAACCTAGCTAGGTTACATACACAACTATTTCAGATGTCTTTCTGCAAAACCGGAATGGTGACCCACAAATATTTTTACTTCTATAATATGTAATTGAAGACTGAACTTCTCCTCTATGCTAACTTTTGAGTTTTTTTTTTTTTTTTTTTTTTTTTTTTTTTTTAAGAATTAAAATTGGAATCCAGTAACATCAAACTGATTTTATTCTTGTTAAAATACATTTTATTTCTTATGTTTGAAGGAAGGAACTTGTACTTTTCTGCTCATTTTTAGTTCTTAATTGGAAGCAATTAATGTGAAATAGATTCCCTTTTTGTTAGATTTTCATTTTATTTCTGATGACAATGACAGGACTTAATGAAAGTGATATCTACTGGATCACTACTGTCTGTTCTTTCTTTCAGTGACCTCAAAAGGATGTTATTTGCAATACTCTGTGCCACACTGCATTCTGTATTCAGATAACAATATGTTTTGGTGCAGTTTAGATAAAATTTCAAAGAGATACCCAACCTTAGTTGACATTGATATTTGAATGGTTCAAGTTCTCCCTCATACCAGTACTTTCCAGCTGGTGTAGTGTTTGTATGCTAAGATAGCAGAGAAAGGTTGTACTGATGTATTATACATATATATATATTGACTAAAATACCCTAGCCTAAATGTGGATCTCACCCAAACTGTATTTTGTAGCCCTTCAAGTCACACCTGCCTGTACAGTACCATATAGTCGCTGATTACTCAATCTATTCTACAAGTAATTTAATATGCTCACTCAACAATGGAGAAGGTATGTACGTAATGCTTAGTGACCAACATCATTCCTGGCCTCCATAAAATGTGTAGGAAAATTTCCATTTGATTCTCTTATGTTCAAAATTTGATATGATTTAACACAAATGCTACATGTATCAAAATTATTACAACCCTGTGATTTTTGTTAAAAATATAGCCACTCGGGACATTATTTCACAAGGTCTTTTTACTAATACAAAACAGTACATCAAAGAACACTGGTGGCATGCCCCATCTCAGCACATATTTGTATCATTTAGTGACACTTTAGTCTACAAGGATAGTGCATCATATGCCATTAAAAATCATGATTGAGTAATACAGTATACATATTAACCAAAGCTTCTGAATGCTTTGTTATAAGAAGCCCTTTGAACAAAGCTAGTCAGTATGACCTGACAAATAGTTCCCATACAAATGGGGTTAATATGAAGCTAAACTAGATACAGGGCATAACATTTACTAATATTTCCACTATCCACATACCTGAAAACGTTGTATAGAAAAAACATTAACAAGTGAAAAAACTGTGAAACCCTATCATAGTAAATCCCTTTGCTATAATTTTTGTTTTATAGTTTCATTTTTATTATAGTTGGTGTTTTTTAATGTTACACAGAAGGAATAAAAGTTTCAAAAAGTACAAAAAAGAGGTAAATTTCACTAACTGGCCCTCAATTTATATCTTAAAACATGCCTGAATCATCATCTGATATCCATTTAAAACATCATATCTTTCATAAACTTATTTCTTTTTCAGTAAAAAGACCACAGCCTTAAAGGCTTTCTTTAAATTTCTTCCCGAGCAATTTAGAAAAAAATTACTTTGACAAAATGAAATTAGGGCACCAACATTTTAGTCATCACAGGTTTTGACGGATGTAAGCTGAAAGTTGGAATGTGGCACATCATAAGATTTCATGTAATGTTTGTAAAAACATTACTCAAAGCAGTGGGAGGGGGAAAAACCTCTACATTGGGCACATCCTGTTCTACAAGGTCACATCTTAGTTTATACAATAGGATGTCATGTCCCCTAATATATATAATGTCACTCAACTCCCAACTTGTGCAAGCTTCCGCTTAAACATATATTATTATTATTAATTTCCAACTTGTGCAAGCTTACACCTTTTCTTACTAATTTGATGCCCTTTTACCATTTATTATTTCCTTTTCATGTAGAATTCCCAGATTTGTTCTCTTATCATTTTCCAATTAATTAACACCAAAGGTATAAGGACTGATTTTTTTTTTTTCTGGCTTAAGCTCATGCACCAATCTTTTTATATATATTTATAGTGTGTGCGTGTGTGTTTGTGTGTGTGTGTGCATGTGTAACATGTTTATACAGAAGTGGGGATTAGAAGATTACATCTGCAGTTCCACACCCTAGTTGCACCCTACTGGTACCTATCTAGTGCATCAATTTTTAGATATACATAAAAGATATGAGCTCCACTAGCCAATCCTAAAATCCACCCACTTTGCTAATCATTTGACAAATAGTTTACATATGAATGACCTAATGATAAACCACTTGAAGCATTTTATTTAATGTATCCATGACCAAAACTATTCCCCACTAAAGATACCTGCTTGACATTTCTGTTTCTTTTTCTTTTTTTGCATTAGTGTGTTCTGCCTTGGGAGAAAAATGCCTTTATTTTTTATTCATCCAAGGTTTTGTTGTTTTTTTAAACCTATGTCATCATCAACTTGTTCTTTTATCTCTTTTCTTTTCTTTTTTTAAACTTTTTTGGAGCAATTGAAGCTTAATTCATTTATATCTTATTCTTCAGCATGTCAGTCAGTGCAAATGCTTTTAAAATAGAAACAATGAGACATTTTCATTGTAGGTATATATTTGTAACATTGAAGTTTCACTTGGCACCTTTCCAAAAATATGAATGGTTCCAGTTCTAAGTATTACATAAAAAGCAAATTCCCTTCAAGATATTTACACAGAATTCCAAATGAATACCAGGAAGTAATCCAAAATGAAACAACAAAATAGCAACTCAATTTAGTTTTATTTTGCTAATATTGAGCTAACATTGAGCTAAGGGACTTAATCATGCTTTAAATTGACTTAACAACAATATATCACTTATTTGCCAGTAATTTATAACATCTTAGCTTCATTAACATTACTGTTTATTAAATGAACTTTGTCCATATATTTGTTTATTGTGACCTCAAATATAAAATGCCTATGCAAACACTAAATGACAAATTATTTAACTTTCTCTTTATTCTAATTTAATGCTAAGATGCTTGTCCATTTTATATATTGATGATCTTGTCAATTACTTGTCACATTTACTCATTAATTTGAAGGAAAAAATGGTATGCCAAAAAAATAACACATCCTCACTGACAAATATGAAGAAAGAGTGACTGCCCCTATACATGTAACTGTACAAGACTGTGCATGTTGGTCATGCATAAATGCACCTTGCATATATGTTACCTTTAGAAAACTAGTCTCCATTATGGCATCAATTACTCATCATGACTTCAAATCTGCCAAATCAAGTCATCTGTTGTTAATCCAATGGTCAAACTACTATACATAGACATATAGTGCAGAGTCATTATCTTTTCATTACTGAATAGAGAGATGTTGGACATGCATAAATGCACCATGCATATGTCACCTTAAGAAAAATAGTCTCCATAAATTACTCATCATGACTTCAAATCTGCCAAATCAATTCATCTGTTGTAAATCCAATGGTCAAACTACATAGAAATATAGTGCAGAGTCATTATCTTTACAATATTGAATAGAGAGATGTAGCCTACACGCATGAGGTAAAAGAGCATCTCATCATCATCATGGTATTGAAATGACACTCACCTGTTGTCTGGGGTTATTAGGTGAGTAGCCAGTGGTCCCCTGGTCATACCTTGACCTCACAAATGGGATGTATAGACCATCTTCTGAGTTACTGTTATAACGAGTGTCATTTTTAGGTATGGGGATGTTGAAATATTCTACCGGGCAGCCTCCTCTCTGGGCATCCAGGATTTCTTCAACCACCTGTTGACCTGTTGGACAAAAAAATCATATGCATCTGACCATAATATCTTTTTTTCTTCAAAATTGCAAAATTATCCTTGAAACAAGTTACAAAAAAGAATGCCAAATCTTTGCATTCCAAAGTAGCACTTTGGTATCTCAAAAAAGACAAAGTATTTTTATAAAAATGCAATGCAAATATATGAAATCCACAATGCAATGAGAGGCATAAACTATAACGTATGTATCTACCTACCTGTCAATATTTGTATGCAATATACTTACCAAAGAATACTAGAAACGCCGTCCTGTTTGCATAAGAAGCATAGCCTGTGTCTCCATCCATGGTAGCAGTGGCAATTTCAATGGGATTGGGTCTGTCAAAGCCTGAAGGCTCGTATGTGCCATCATTATAGGCAGAGGGTACTCTACGGACCATGGGCATATCTGTAAAAAATTTAACCCATAAAACAAAATAATTTTCCTAATATCACTAAAGATTTATATATTCATCCAGTGAAAGCCACACAACTATTTTTTTTATCAAATAACTTATCATATTAAAAATCTCTTCATTTTTGACCGACCACTAAGTCATCCTAGGACAAGAAAAAGGGAAGGGCACAGGATCAGGGAAATGGTGATACAGAAGGAATTCCTTTTCTTGAAGTATGGAAGTGAATTGGTGATGGGATCACAAGAGCCCATACCCACCTGCACCGCCCCAGTCTGGGTGAGCCCAGTTATTATACCAGCCATCGTATGGAGGGTACTCTTTCTCCAGCTCTTCCTCCCCTTTACCAGCGGCGTTCTGTGGAGTCACCGTGGACCCCACTGTCGTGGACAGTAAGAGGTTTGAAGTCGCATTGTTTGTTCCGCTCGAAGGCTGGGTAACATTGACTGTGGTTTGCCCTGAAAAAAATCGATATCGTGGACAGCATTTAATTTTGACATCGTTTGTATAACACAGGGCCTTAGCAGGGCCAGAGACTAAGTGTAGAAATATTCTAATTTGATGAGCCTGACTGGCAACCCACCCCGTGAAGCAATGTTTTATCTTTTTTCTCTCGACGCAGTCCTTCTACTTTCACTTATTGAAAAGGAAACTGCTCCTTGCATTCACAAGATAAGACGAGCATAAATCATTACAAATGATATATTTTGCTCCCTGTGTAAGTAGCAGCTCACCCTTCGTGACTACCTCGTACAACTAAGGGATTTTCATCGCCAGTTGTATGGCACTTACATCATTGCACCTCACCAGTCTTATAGCAATTATTCTGATTCAGAGACCAACGATGCGTTCAACTGGAGAACTGTGGGTGATCGATCCACGACGATATGAACCACCTGTTGAGCGCGATGAGGATTATTATAACTTTATTAGCTGTACCTCACCTAAATCTGAGCTAATGCCAAAATATGCCACAGTATTTCTAATTAAGTTTAACAACCTATGACAAAAGACTAATCCAATTTTACTGCACTCACCATTTACTGCTACTGTTAGAAGTAGGGCACAAAAAGCAAGTTCCCTCATTGTACTTTCAGGTTAAGTGCTTATCTGTCACGGCTCCGCAGTTTAGTGGACCGCTTCTTCTCTCGTGTAATAGTCGTTGTTCCTTCTTATATCGCTACTAAAGAGCCTGACCTGTCCTTGTACATCGGTACGAATTCTTCTTATGCCGGTCTTCGCAACTTCCTGATCTGCCGTTTACCAAGCAATATCAATATAAGTTCTCTGCGACAAGTGACTAAACCCAAGGTTCTTATGTTTACCCAAGCCGCTTCACCGCGGTCTGAGGGAATTCCATTGAGTGGGCACTTTTGAGGGAGAGGGCACAAATATGTTAAATTTCCGGGCACAAACCATGTAAAATGTATTTGGCATATCGAATATTGAGGAAATATAACTCTCCAAAACTATTATGAATCGTTTGAGTGAATTAATTCAAAATTACGCAAATTTATATGTAGACTTTTGAAACAGAATCCCCTTAAAATTTCGAAATAAGTTAAATTTGCATTTAATATAAAACAAGTCGCCAAAAGGTAAAGAAAAAACTATTCATAAGGTGATAAAATAGGTCCTCTCCGTATAAATTTCAAACTAAACCAGGTTATTTTAGTGGTTAAGGGCGGGCTATTGGATAAAATATGTGAATTAGATTCTCCCCTCTCCCCTCCCCTAATATAACGCCACTCTCTATTTACAGACGCCTGTAAGTTTCATTCTACTTTAAGTGTATTCCTGCGCCTTCTAAAGGGTAGTCGGAGCGGAAAGCGGAGAAAGGAAAGCCCTCGCACCAGTCACTTACTAAGATCCGGGTATGGTTAGAGATTTTAGCGACGTAACGACCAGCCTAGGCTCAACCATCAAACCTTGAGGAGCAGCAGACACTCTTTATAACGCAATAATTCCTGTGCAGAGTATAAACACCAACGTTAAGAACTGCGACTAGAGCGGATTAAATAAGGAGAGCGACTATGGGCATCATCGAGAGCAAAGAACCTGTTATATCAAGGGCATGGACGCCAGGCCTCTTCGACACATTCCGCAACAAATCCGGCCCAACGTTGTACGGCCCGCTGAAAACGCCAGTGACGGCCGACGTTTTGGAAGCTGGTTTCATCTATGCTATTGCCATACTTGCTTTCTCGCTCCTCATTATTCTCCCGGGCGTCAGGCACAAAGAAGTAAGTTTGACAATTCCAGTATAATTTATTTCTTCCATCGCCTTTTTTACATGAAAGATTTACAATATAATGCAAGGTGACTTGTCTTATGTGTGCATAGTACAGAGATCAGGGGCGGATTTAGGCCATCTTCTGGGTCTTCTGGAAGACGGTCAGATATTCAAGTTTACATTGTTAGCCATCTAATGTTTTCTGTCGGAAGACGGTCAAAAATGGAAGATGGATCAACAAAGATAATTTGGAAGACTGTCAGAAAATATCTCTGGATCCGCCCCTGGAGATTAAATAATTTTAGATAGGCTTATCACATGTATAATATCCGATATATGTGTGGCGTGCCCTCTCCCAAGATACTGAAGATACACCCTAGCCTCAACGAAACCTTTGAACATTGTTTGAACTCATTTCTTTAATTAGTCTGAATTATTGTCTTTATTTTTTCTTGCAGAGAATCTTCTACTTTGTACGAGTTGTCGTGAGTCTTTGGATAGGATCAATTATTATATGTAAGTAGCATCGAGGTTGTTTGATCAATCACGCAGAAACGTATAGACCCATTCTTTGATTAGGTTCATCATGTGTGGCTTGGTCTACTTAATTTGACAATCATGGATAATGTATTGACTGATCAAATCTGAATCGAAGTTATTTATTCATTGTTTATTTAAGGTTGCAAATAGATATCTTTTTCATTCAAAGGGGCCAAGTATGTGAGTTTTTTCCCTTTAACTATATACTTGATTTTTCCAGTTGTTTTTTATGTTTTTTTTTTCAATGGCAATTATTGTAACGCAATCATATCGGTTGGTGCAGTGTGTTGGTAAACGTTGAGAAAGATACGTGTCAGATTGATTCCATCTGACTTTTGCATGGATGATTTTATTGTTGTGATTTATCAACCTACGGCATGTACGGTGCAGTCACTGCAATGTAAAGTGTTAACGTCATAACTTACGTTGCGTAAATGAAGCGTCAATTGTGCACATTCATTACACTAGTGCTGTATATTACCAAACCGTAAGCTTGAAGTCTGTCAGTGTATCCTTTTTAATCACATGACTCATCATGTGTTAATCTATTGAGTTCTTATCTCTTCTAAATACTTTCATTGACAAATGACTGAAACCTTATGCGGCGCCTTCTGACGTCTTCAATGACAAGGTGAAATTAAACGACTCACTTTGGAAGCATTTTATTCAATCAATATCATTCATTTTTGATGACTGAATATTGCACGCATGACAATGCGAAGTACATGTAAATGGAAATCCACTAAGGCCCGGTGTAAGGGTACCGCGTTATGTTCACCCGCGCACTTTACATCCTTACACTCATGCAATTATTCCGTATTTGTGACACAACGTTGACACCTGAAACAAAAACTGCCTGAATTAATAATTGAAAAAAAAAAAAAGATTACATCAATTTATACCATTAGGTATCAGAATCCCTTTCTTTTTTATAGTGAACACAGACCATCGCATGCTTAAGCTCCCATCCCATTTTCCCTCCCCTTATGCTTCCGGGAAATTTACGATTGGAATTTCCCTACAAATGAAGTGAAGTAGAGTTTGACCTCCTAAATTTAATGCGCCGCTTCTTGGAACATGACACTGGCATTCCCCTTTTTGTTTCGTCTCTTCCTCAGCGTGACATTGAGTCAGGGTTTCTCTTTGGCAAACTGCCATTTATCAATATTTTGATGCCTCTTACTGAATATTGTGCCCTGCTATTACTGATGACCTTTGGAAGTCGGTACACGTATAGGGCTATCTGAAGACATTTAGTGAAAGGAGGAAATACTGGCCAATATGCTTATTTTAAGCTAAATCGGAAGGTACACTGGACATCGATAGCAAGATCACTTTTAGCACTTCCTGGTGTATCGAATGTTGTACCGTATATTCACCTGAAAATAACTCTTTTTCTGCATATTCGCTATCCATACATTAATTTTGAACACCCTATTAGATGTAAAACAAATTGTCAAAAACTTTATCATTAAAACTTTATTTTATTGAAGACCACGTGTTTTTATCTTTCGTAGTGGCTAACTTTGGGCAAGAATGGGAGTTATCCGAGGTCCACACTAAGACCCAGTACCGTGCCGGCATTAACCACGAGATAAACGCTAGCATTAAGGTCGCCATAGGACTAAGAAGTGTCAATATCACATTAAAAGGTAGGTGACATTGTGACAGGTGCGACGGTGAGCAGATCAGGAGACAAGTTCTTAGAAAGGAGCTAAAAATTCTTGTCACATACCTTACCTAACATTTCGTGTGGGGTTGACGTGGAAATTAAGTGAACGAAACCTTTAATTAGAAATCGTCAGCTAATAAGGATCCCGTAACCCTACACCAGAAAGAAGTTTTGATTTTAGCATTTAAAAGTTAAATAAAGACTATCGTTGTATTGAATCACATACTGTTAAAAACATTGGACAATTTTGAATTATTTCTAAATAATATTTTAAAAGAAAGAAACACGTGAAATGGCACTTGCAGATATTCGTCAACGAGAAAACTGTTATATTGTTTTACTTATTATTTGTAGGAACTCCGGAAAATCAAGTGAGCGAGACAATTAACTACAACGAGCGGTTCCACTGGGATGAAGAACCTGGGTGGCAACAAGGACGATTTGGATTTGGGCCATATTGTAAGTTTATGCAGTATGTCAAATGTTATTATTATTTTTATTTAGTAAAAATATTTCAGGAGTGCAGACGCAATGAATAGCAGAATGACAGAGTAACTTCACTCTTCCGTTACTACATGTATATTACTGTTAAATGAAATACTTTTCCTTAGAGTTTCCTTTTAACCATTCAATTGATGGAGACCTTATCAATATATATTCAGCTGGCTTGGTACAGCGTGAGTTCCGCCGTGGTCAGTACCGTGGTCTACCCTATCCCATCTTATGGGTGGCCGAGTACTTCACTCTGGACGGGGAAGGAATACGGTGGGGGCGACACTACAGACAGGCGGGCTTTTATAGTCATATCATGCTCTGGTAAGTATCTAATTGGTTTTCCAATTTAACTCGCCCTCAGGTGTAAGAGAGATTTCCACATAGTTAGGTTATCTTGTATGTGCACTCCAATTAAGTTCGATTGAAGTCTGTGAGAGAGAGAGAGAGAGAGATTCAAATAACATTATTTTAAGAAAAAAATTAATATTATCTAAAAATATTTTTTTCTGTTCACCAGGTTAGCGTTTCCTCTGTGGATCATTTGTAACATCTTGTTCTTCATGGTCATTCGGTACGGCAGCTATTTTCTGTTCTTTACGGGAAGCTGCATGGTCTTGGCCAACATCCTTTACGCCAGTATACGAAACCCTACAGAACTTGTGATACCTTGGGAGGAGGCAGTGATGGAGTTTCACTATGGATGGTGTTTTTGGCTTTGTTTGATAACAGGTAAGCGAAGCGGGAAAAGTGAGATATTCAAAATTCGTACTATTAAAATGCATTCTGGTGCTGGTCCTTTTTTGTCAGAAATACAGTTTATTAGCATTGCATAGCAATCTAACATAGCAATCTAAAAATGCACTGGTGTTTGTAAAATGTTGATTAAGTTTCACCCTTTATCAAAGAATCGTTTTCAGCAGTCACAAATTCAACGAAATTTAGTTTTTAAAAAAACTTGACCCTTTTACAAACACAAATGAAAGTGAGTGAACATGATACATTTACAGACCCGGATTTACCTGGATTCTTTTTCATTTACAGGAGTTCTCAGTATCGTCTTCTCCATGATAATACTGTTCATGGACTTAAGGTTCCCGAGTGAAATATCAACGTTTTTTGGAGTTGACGTTTTGCAAGATTGGGAAGAATATTATGCTGGTTAGTAGTAGTGAGAAATATTCTGCTAGAAATTGAGGGAGTGGTCACATTTTTACATTTTTGGAAATAACAGATTCTGGTACTGTAAAATTGTTAATAAAAAGTGTTACGGCATTTTTCGAAGACAATTAGAATATATTTATACACGACTGTAGACATTTGTAAAATTTACCCTCCTATACTTTGGAAAGCCTACATATTTCAAGGAGACCCTCTTTCAAAATGTAAATTGAAACTTTACCCCTTTTAATGCAGATGTGTAAAATTAAGAAAATAGATGTTCTTCAAATTATCCTTTAATTACACGACATCCAAAGATGCGATAAAATCCATACATGTTTATCTGTATTTTACGTTTGTATTGAAAGTGAAATTATTCTTAAAGCGAAATTATTATGTTAAGCAATTATTTTATGACTTGAAAAGTTTTAGCTGAAAGTGAAACGAGAATTGGAATGCATGTTGAGGAATTTTCTATCCTTAGATCCCGATCAAGACGACGTGAACCGGAAAGCCTTGCGCATAAGCAACAAAGGACTGAGGCAGAAAGAAAATGGTGAAAGCAAAGAAGTACTTACGACGAGCTATGTCCCTATGTCGTCTGGGTCACCAAATGGCACCAACGAGGACGACGCTTCGGACGACAATGTTTATGAAAACCCTGTACGGTTCAGTTCCAATCTTTGACACTGTGGTCATCGTCATGTCTATAATAAGTACATGTGAACCCGTGTCTTCTTTGTCTTCGTAGCCAGTGATCTTTGGTGATGATTGTGACTGTATTAAAGTCCTACATAATCATTTTTATGCCACATAATATTACCACATATAAGCATTACTATCACCAGGAAAAGCAAAATGGGCATTTGACTTACATAAACATGCTTTCTTTAAATATATCCCCCAGGTATCCGCACCAGTTCCCAAGTTCAGGAAACGAGCTGCCACAAACACCCAACGCTTCCAGAAATCCCGCAGAAAACCCCGCCCAACGCCCCGTGAAAGTCCCGCCGGACAAGACAGGTCACCCCGGGAGGATGACCATCACACCACTTTCCTTAGCATTCCAGACTCTGCTGCTATTGAAGAATCCGAGGAACCAGATGACGAGTACGAGAATGTGGTACACGCCAGGTGAGTCCTGGTAATCTCATTTGTTGGCGCAAGTCGAGACTTCAGTACATCGTTCGTCAAGTTATAGATCACCATTAAAAATTATTAAATAATTTCTTTATATATATATATATATAAAATTTGATTCTTTACATGCGAGCAAATCCTTTTTTTCTAGATAGATAATTTTATCCCAAAACCATACTGGCAGATTAATTATTAAACGTGAATTTTATGTATTATAGGTACCAACCAGCTGGAACAGAGGACTTTTCAATCAGCATAGAAAAGGTGCCCCCTAGACCCCCAAAACGGACATCGTAGTTGCTTCGAGGACAGCCTATGGGATCTTTCATTAATACTGTAAATGGCAGATAGAGCTACCAAAGCAAGATAATATCTAGCCTTGATTTGATTTTTTTTTAAGAATTCCGGCTTTATGATTCTGTTTTGAGTTTTCTGCGTAAGATCGGAGAAAAAAGGAGAAAGGCTGTGATGCATGTTTAATATGGACTTGTAGTATATTCTGATGCAGTTAAAACGGGGGCGTCTCGATAGTCCGAAGGTTCATTGGTCCGAAAAACGGTAACATTTTCATCGGTTTTTTAATCAAGGGTTCATTGGTCCGAAGGTTCTGTAGTGAACATTCAGACCAATGAACCTTCGGACCATTGAACCTTCGGACTATTGCTACGGCCCCGTTAAAACACCAACCCTTGTATATTCAAATAGCCATGGCTCATAAAATATGCACTTTAACTAATCACTTAGACATCAGTTAAGAGTATTACAAACCAGGGGCGGATCCAGAGATATTTTCTGACAGTCTTCCATATAATATTTGATGATCCATCCTCCATTTTTTGACCGTCTTCCGACAGAAAAAATTAGATACCCTCCAATGTAAACTTGAAAATCTGACCGTCTTCCAGAAGACTCAGAAGACGGCCTAAATCCGCCCCTGCAAACGATTGCATTATAAAACTTAATTGAATATCATAATAATCTTTCCTACTCTAATTACCATTTGTAAGCAGATGTGTGCTTAAATGTTTTTTAAGATGTCCGGTAAAGGATTATGTTTGAGGTTTAATAGTCTTCTCATAACGTGTTGTTGGCAGACGGTGCAAATAGTGTGTCACAATGTTACATTTCTGCATAAAACTAATGCTTCAAAAATATACAACCATATGGATGCTGCATGCTGTTAACACTTGCGTGTTATTGAAAGAATACAAATACCCTACTCGTATTAAGCAGTAAGATAGAAGAACGTATTCAAATATATATCTTCCCTTAGCATCCATTTGGGTAGAAATTTGTGAAGAAGTCAGTGTATTGAAGAAAAAAAAATAAAACATGTTCTTTAAAATATGTTTTCGTTGCATTTCGAAGATGTTTTGCTAAACTAGTTAACGGTTTCTGCAAATACAGGTTCAATCAATAATTTTTATTCCCCTGACAATCATATATCAAAATGGTGACAAAATCACGTAATAATGTCAACTGATAAGAACATTTACAAGAAGAGTCTAAATTTTTGTTTTTAACGACGTTTTAATGTTGGAATTCTTAGATTTCACGACAACGCACTGCCCATTTCAGAAAAAAAAATCGATTTGTTTTTCATTTGCCTCAAATAGAATATTTTACTTTAATATTTTAATGTTAAAGCAAATAAAAGAATACCCGCTGTGTCTAAAGCCGTTGGCTGAATTTGTTAAAACAGTGTAGAGGTGGACCATCCCCTGCAATCCCTGCGAGGGGGTACAGCCCATCCCCTTCTGAACAGACTAAAAAGGGAAATAGAGCTGGGAAAACTGACGACGAAGCAAGTGAACGTACACATTTCTAAACTCAGTAATAACTTACGCTGTACATGTTTTAACATTTTTTCCATTAGCTGAAGTCTAGCATCCGCTTTCACGCATTCATTGCACTTTCAATGCGTGATCACAGTTTTCAATTGATTTCTTAAAAGCTCTCAACATGCATTTCTAATACTTAATGTAGGCTATCCTATCTAAAAGATAGATTAAGGCAACAATGATGTATGATACAAGATGATAGAGATAAAACAATAACAAATGTTATATAAAAGCAATATGGTGCTGCGCATGCTGTATGTGTCAGCAGCGTTTTTTTTTTTTTAAATTACTTCTAAACTTTTTTGAATTTGAAATATTTAAACATACATATATTTCTTTTGGTTAAACAAGGTATCACAGAGAAAGCCATACTTCACATACTGTGTTGAAGGACAAAATATCCGGACAGAGAAAAATAAAATCCCCAGTTATTTAAATACTTTTCATTCTGTTGAAAAATTTAAGACTCTTGCAAAAATCAGTTATAACAATATTAAATAATAATAATCACTATACTTATATAAAAAGTATAAGTCTAAAAAAGTACATATTTACTACCGGAAATATAGCCTAACGCTTAAACCAAATAAAAACACGAAAGGCCAGTCCCATGAAGAATTACACCAACGATTCTCGATTTGTACATTTTTCGTATTCCACCCAAGACTCGTGCTTGCGGAAAGGCTGCGGACTGCTTTCAAGGCTATATATGAGGGTGTCGTTACTTGTGGTACGCATGTGACGGTATATTCTGTATCGAGGGAGAAGCCGGTAACCAGGGTGTATTTCATCCACGTCTCCATTTTCACACTCGCACAGTTTCACTTCGTGCTCCTCGCGGCCCTCTGGCATATGGAAACCTGCAAGTGAAATTGCATGTAGCACTGACTGCATGTAAGTCTGATTAATTTCCCAAGCAACATTTCTTTAGAACAACTACATGTATATGTTGGTGGAAAATACTGGTTTTTATGCCTTGATTTACAATGCAGAAAGATAATCCATAGCATTCTGATTATGAGGTAAATGAGACCAACCTTCTTCATAGGCCAAGATCCCAGTCTTGTAAATTTCAGTATTTCTATGAGGCAAAGTCCCAATAAGAACTGGTAATGTTAATTGCATCGTTTTTCCGTGGACATTGAATTTGACCTGAAACAACATAAACTGTATCCTGGGAACAAGTTTCATTTGGATATGATTGTTGGCCTAAGGTTCTGTTATACGAAGTAATGCAATGAAACTGGAAATATCCTGTGCCATTTGAATCTTTATGAAAATTGATAATAAACGTTTATTTCATTCCATCATTACAAACCCAGAAACAGATTTGGTCAAAGAAGCACCGACTTCCGTTTCGATGATCAATTTACATACAACTGTATTGCGACATTTCTCCAATCAACAATTTGACATTAGACATACGTTTTTAATTAAATGTGTTTACAGATGAGGAATTTTGTCGCTTTTAGCCCAGTATGTTCTGCTTTGTTACGGCTGAAATGACATTTGGCTTTTCTTACACCACAGCATGCCTACTGTGCAATGCGTGGGTTCATACACGACAACAGATCAAACAGCATATCTTATGAAGGAGAGCATTTTGTTATTATTGCTGGCACTGTTTGATTTAGTATGAAGGCGATAAAGAGCAATTCTGTAAACGACAGAAATATGTCTTTAAGACAAAGTAAGGTAATCGGTGAGCCCTAATATTTTGCAGAAATGAATTAACCGCATAAAACCCACTTGGTGATAGGGGTTTATACACTTATACGTCTTTATTTAGATTACAGGGTTGCTACTTAATATGGAATATTTTTTATCATTGTTATTTTTGAGTGCTGATTAAAATTTTTTGGGCTTGAGTCATTAGATAAGTATGTCAATGAGTGATAATAACATCCAGTCTTCTGTTGTGAGATATTTTGGTCAATAATATCAAATCTGACATAAGATGTCATTCAAAAGAAAGGAACACCCCCAGAAAACCATATCAACAGTTTGATGTCAGTATAAACTTTAAGATAAGATATTAAAGAAAATGATAGCCTCCGGACAGTGATATGTTACACAGTCAAAGGACTCACTACAGTAAATCATGAAAAGTTAGTAATTGCGGGTATGACCTCCAGCAGCCGCTTGCAGCGCCCTCATCCTACATGGCATACCCTGTGACACGTTTTTTAGAGTTTGGGTGGGGATATCATTCCACGCAGTAATATTTGCCTGTCGCAGTTCATCACTATTTACCGGCGGGGACCATAGCTATTAAAGCTGTGAGTTACTTCCGCCCACAGATTTTCAATTGGGTTCATATCTGGTGAGTTTGCAGGCCAGGGCAGTTGCTGAATCCATTGGTTTTGAAGAAAAACAGTGATTCTGCGGCCTCGAGGTGGGGTTGCGCAGTCGTCTTGGTACACAAAGTTGTTCCTGAAGATGACTCTTACCAATCGAAGCATTGTTTGTTGTAGAATGTCTCTGTAGGAATCCTGAATGAGGTTGCCTCCTAGAAAAACCAACTGGTTCTGGGCACCGACATGAAATGCTCCCCCAAACAGAGACGTTACCATTCCCTGCTTGCACCCTAGGCAGTACACAATCATTGTTTTATGCACCTCGTACACGTCGGTGGAAACGGATTCGACGATCAACCCTAAAAAATCCATATCTTGCCTCATTACCGAAAACGACGTGATTCCAGTGTTTTGGCTGCAAACGCACGTGGTCCCCAGCCCATTGTAGACGTCGCTGTGTATGACCTGCTGTTAACAGTGGTTTCCCTACTGGCCTTCGTGCAAAATAACCGGCTTGCAGAAATCTCTTGTTCACGTGGGACCTTGAAACGGGCGTTTGAATGACATTCTGCCTCTCTTTTCTGAGGACACTGGTTGTCTTTGTACGACCAGCACGGCGTCCTCTAAGGAGAAGGCGATCCTGTCTTCATGGTTTAATACGCAGACACCCTGGTCGAGGTATTGGAGTAGGTGCCCCTGTTGCAGCATTTCTTTGGAAGACTTCACAAACGGTTCCTGATAAATGTTGAATTACCTGGCAATGGCTGTTTCTGACCATTTTCTCTGAGAGCAAGTATCCCATAGTAAGCTGCGTTTCTTAGCTGTCGAACCATATCTTCACTAAGGTACCTATCAAGTTTCAGAGCGATCTTTTTGTTGCTTCTCTAAATACACTCCAAAGATTGGCCAAACCCATGCGTTTTTATACAAGGGCAGAAATTGCCGAAAAGACCACCCCTCACATTTCTGATCACAGAACATGCAAATGCATGCATCAATTGTTTCGAGAGTTGTGTGGTAATTAGGTAACACACCTGGCTACACATGGAGTGACACCTCAGCTTTTGATTTAAAGTAGTTAGAGAGAAATTAAATATTTTGTAGAAAATTTACTCGCCAAAAAATAATATTCCATATTAAGTGGTAACCCTGTATAATGAATGGAAAATAAAAAATTGAATTGGAATGAAATAAAAAAAATAATGATAAATGTAATATATAGAGAATATAAAGGATTCGAAATTGGGTACGCACCGTTATTTCGTATTTTATATTTAGAAATCGACAGCCATCGAGTCGTGATGGTGGCAGCGGTGGGATGCGCAGAAATACGCTTTTCCACGCAAAACTGTTCAGGCGTTTAACTTTTTGTCTTCGTCCTTCCTGGTGTCTTGTCACTACTGCTATAGTCTTGTGTGAGGCAGAGCAGACATTTAATGGATTTGTACCGTATATTAAAATCTACAAGATACATAAAATATAAATAAGCCATTGCATAGCATGAATAATGCAGATATCAAAGATATTCTAGTCATAGGTATATGTTCATAATATAATGACAGTAAATGGATGCAGTTGAAGTATTGTCTCGTCTTATTTGTTACTCATATCACAACATGGGGCCTACAGGGAAATTATGTTTCAAAAATTGACAAAAAGTATGGGCAAAGACTTTAACTACAATTTGTAAGGTAATACAGAATACAGTTACAAGTTTAATTTAACTGACGCGCCATTTAACAGAAGTATCTAGAATTATCTTTTACCTGTTTTAGCTCAACAGATAATCCTCGCACGTAAACTCTGGTTGAAGTGAGATTATCCACCTGAACCCAAACTCGAATGACCTCTCCTGGCACGAACCCGTTTCGATCTGTTTTTGCACAACATTTCATCAGCCTACACGTAAAGCACGCCGTTTCCCAAGACACGTCCTTGGCATCTTTGATACCGTCCTGACAATGAATACATATACAGAACAGAACATGACACACAAAAATCGTGTCTGAAAACAAATTGAAAAATCGGATCTGCTGCGTTTTAACGCCTACGGTCTTTGTATTGTGTTTCACCAATAATAGTGTTGGTGTGTAAATTGTGTAAATTCGCAAAACAGTACATCTATCAATTTTTGAGTATCTTCCAACGATAAACAATGCCCTGTCAAATGAAAAAAAAACATTTTGACATGATTATGAAAATAAATGGTCAATTTAACCAAACGAAAGTAAGATACTAAGTTAGCAGGGGCATATACATAACATTACCAATACAAATGGCTCCATGCTTAGATCTAGATCTTTTAGGATCAAAAGTGGTTCTGTAGTTTTCAACTTCATGTTATTGGGCATCCAGAGTATAGCACTGGCACTATAGGAGATCCGGCCATGCTGTGAAGTGAAAGAACAAGGCAAGTCTGATGGCAATTCGTAACTAAATGGAAAATCGTGGGTACCAGCGGAGAGAACTTCGGGGACTGCAAAACCCGATGGGGCTGAAATTAAAATATTAGAGATATTGAATATAACAGGTAAAGCTTCACTTGAAATAAGTTCTAATATCATTGCAACCTTGGAGGTTAACGTTTCCATTCAGTACACATTTTAGGAAACAGAAAATACAGAAGCCAAACCTCAGTAAAACTAGGAGAATGTGTATAAGTGAATAGGAGTACATGATGAGAGAGAGAGAGAGAGAGAGGGAGGGAGAGAGCTCACAAAACACTTACAATCTCCCCAAAGCCAGAGGTGCTCTGCAAGGTAAGTCTCAGACGCTTCATAATTCGTTTGGCTGTTGTCTCCTTTAGCAGTTGACTGTTCCTTCCAGAAGATTTTCCCATAGCCATATAAAACTAATTCGATACCTATGGATAATTTATTGTGTAAATGACTTTTCTTAGAAAGATTGGCCCTCCCGAACACAGGGCGAGAGGAACAAAAATGTTTTAGCAAGGTAACTATGGTTGCTTTGCATTCACGAAAAATAAACTACCATAGCTGTGATATAAAATGGATACTGAATATTTCACCATGTCTATTCTATCTTAATTTTGACGCATTATCATCCATAGAGGTTTCTACCATAATCAGTGCATTACATTCCATCACAATGCAATTGCAACAAATAAGCTGATATAACTGTCTAACCTATTCGTCCAAGAAGATGCATATTAAACTGTATAAATCACGTAGTCTGGTATAGGCCTACTTTGCAAATTAAACCAATTGGCAAAATGCTTCAGTTGACTTCCAGAGGAAGTAATTCTGACTATACTAATACCCATTCCATGATCTGACATAGACTGAGATGTTTCAAACGTAAGAAAGCTCATATAGATATGAAAAAAGACGATCAGATCGAAGCATCTATGTATTGTACATCAGTGGAAGGCGCAAACCAATTCGAACTATTATCAATTAAGTATGATGTATTGTGAAGTCGTTTGATTTGCCAGCAAAAAAAAAAAAAAAAATACTTTGCAAAATCAGCTATCTCTTTTTTATGGCACAATTTGACATTTTTACTCGAAAAGCAGACTGATTCAACCTAATGTACATCTTTATCAAATTCTGATAACAAGACTATAACCTTTTGAATATTCTTTTGCTTGTTCCCTAGCTGATGTGCAACTGCACATTTTACAGTGAATCGTGAAAATCGTGGAATCGAGGAAAGTAGATACTACACTACCCGCATTAAACTGACAAAGAAATCTACATGTCACTGAACAAAAATGCTTCAAACATGACCAAAGGCCTACATTTTCTGAGTTCCATAATTAACGTGAATACTGCAGCCGGTAAGCCAATAAGTGCTCAATCTCGTCAATCTTCGAATAGCATAATAGTTTCTGCCCATTTTCATTACGGAAATTTCTAAATACAAAGAAAGGACAGTCATCGACATTGATAGCATGAACAGAGGATCATTACCTATATTACATAGAAAAGAGAGAGTACATGGAGATAATATTTACTAGGCAATTGCAAAACATTCATTTTGACTATTATATTTTGTTGGGGTTATTAAGCCAGTTTTATTTCTTAGACCGACATAAAAACAAAAACAAAATTGGAAAATCATACTTTATCACATGAGTCAAATGCGCCGCGAAGTTCGAAGACGACTCTGCTGTCAACAAGAAATATAGGTACAGACCTAGAGTTTCCTTTTCCATTAATCATTATATTGCCACAGTCGGCAGTAGTACAGTATCAGTTATGTACGAAAGTACCGTCTTAGATTACGTATACCACATACCTTTAATGGCTAACATATCCGTCAATTTCAATGTTACATAACCTTGAATCTTGTCACCCGCGTGGAAGAGGGCTTCAGATCCCTTAAACGTTATAGTAAATTCGTAGCCGTCCGCCATTTAATTTATGTCGTCTGCTTTCATTCAGTGGCAAAAACAGTGCTAAGATTTCCCGTTGCGAATATATGCCGACGAATCTGAATAGTTCATATCTTTTAATATGAACTTGCTATAATACCCAGTTGATGAGCAAGATGACAGACAACATGCTACATATTGCTGTGTGTGCCTCTCACTGCCGATATTAGATTCCTCTTCAAATGACACATGCAATTACCAAGTGCGTTAAGCACCTGGTGCGTCCGTATATAGGCCTATGCACGTGCTGGTAGGTGATAATAGAGCCCAGGAAACCATGGTAACCACGCATGTCACAGAGTCATACAATTAGTCCATCCTTGCGTTTCACCGCGATTTTGCTGTACGATCACGAATATATATATATATATATTGAGACTAAATAACGTAGGCCACGTGTGTGCTCCTTGGTAGTGAGCACAGATATGATTTCATATAATATGTAGAAACATGGAAGCTGCTTATATTTTCCTGTGGTATAAGACTACATTATCACGTATACAACGACAATAAATAGGTGAAGTACTACGACAAACAAATTAGATGAAATACATCTTGCGGGATGCGATTTTCTATTAATTTCACTTTATGATATCATGGGAAGTCGTATCGCAAACAATGTTATCTTCGAATGCTAAATGGCAACAGTCGGTTAATTAGTTGTGAGATAGAGAAATGTTTGGGCGATAGAGCAAATTATGAAATTCCTGGCACCATCAGCAGTTTTTCTGTCAAACACCTAAATTCCCATCCCTTCACTAGTGTACGATTTTCCTCCCTCTTTTTGCACCTTTTTTTATCTAATGTCACTAGCCTTCTGAACGGTACATTAATGCTTTACCTTTTCACTTAATGCAACAGCGTTGCTAAAAAAGCATGTATCATTTGAGATCTAAGGTCTTTAAAGGCCATTTGAAAACAGAAAAGAGAGACAAAAATATTCAACGGTATTGAAAGGTATAAACAATAATTCATCACGTGTAAAAACCGGTAAAAACCGTGCCGATTTCTTGACAATGAAAAACTGTTGGGAGTTTTTGGGGGGTACGATATTCATAAAAAATATTTAGGTCCTGTTTTCCCTTTGCTTATCTGTTTTTTCTCAAACCCCGTTGCCAAAGCAGGCGTGTTTAGCATTAAACTGAAAGCTTATTGATAATCGGTTAACAGATGGAATGTTTATAGGATCATTCGAACCACTAATGGTCTTGATCAATAAATACATAATCAATGAGTACAGTAGCAAGCACTGAAAGGATACGTTGCCTGGGCATCGGCAAATAGCAAGCCTTGCTTGCGTGCATACTGATCATGAGTATATAATATAATCATTTAATTCTTGGGTTACGTAATTTGTATGCAACGAACACGTTGTCACATCTCATACCATATATATTAGAAAATAAGAAAATTTTATTCCCGTTTGTTGTCAACTGTGTTGTAGACTGTGTGTTACAATTGTATCATTTTCAGATGACTCCCCCCCCCCCCATGTTCAAAACACTAGCATACGCTCAGGCTATCGGCGGTCCAACCGTCCACTGTAATCGAAAGGTATAAATACTTCTTTTAGCAAATTTGAATTTTGAATTAAAATTATTAAAATTATTAAAATAATCAATTCTCAATTGAAGTTTTAAATGTTTCATCGTTTCGTTATTTCATCAATATGTCACGCTTTAGTGCACATTATATGCTGTCTTTGGTAGTGGTAGGCCTACCCTCTACCAGGGTGACAGATTGATTTTTTCACAAGATATTCACAGATATGTCTTTAGATAAATAGACAGTCATTTCATTCTATGGCTTTTTCAAGATTTCCCTATAATATCTGCCACCCTGGTGGAGGGCATGGTAGGCCTATGCTTAATATGAAGAGCAACAGGCCTATAGCTGGACTACTTTTCTACTTGGAATCGGAAGCAAAATATATTTAACTGTTTTCACTTGTCTACCCAGCTGATTTCTCTTACTGGGTATGTCCGTCTTCCCACACAAGTACGGTGTCAAAATAGCCTACTTCCCGTGTACTCTAGCGGTTCCAGGATCGATTTTGCTAAGAGGAGGCGGGGCATAGAACAGCAATGGGTACTTCAGATGCTAATTTAAAAGTGGGTTCTTCAGC
Source organism: Lingula anatina (assembly GCF_051362555.1). NCBI lineage: Eukaryota > Metazoa > Brachiopoda > Lingulata > Lingulida > Lingulidae > Lingula > Lingula anatina. Next base: position 49,157,431 of record NC_141767.1, read on the forward strand.
AGGTGAAATAAGGGCATTTCCCCGCTTTGCTCCAACCCCATGGATCCAACTGTCAGAAGTTCCTTTTTTATCAGTGGGATTGCAACATAGCACTGTCAAAGGAGATAGGCCTATATTTTAATTTCCTTCCCTTGTAATAAAAAAGCACAATATTAAGAAAGATGCGTGTAATGCAAGACAATGAAAGAAGCTTAAATCATATACTTTCCTAATGAAAATTTTGCAGATGAAAGCTTAAAAAATCTATGGAAGGTATCCAAACCCGTTGCTGGAGCTTGCCATGTTGTTCCTCACATCGGCAATACCGTTATTTCAGTTATTTATCCAGCATTCGCTTGCAATTTTGCGTAATTGGTGATTCTCACGGCAAATCCGTGAGATTTGGAAGGTCTGCGCCTATCAGACCTACTGGACCTATAAGAGAACAACATTCGTGGTGTCACCTGAAGCATGCAATGTGGGCAATGTTCTGAATGTTCAGCCATGACTGGTAAAGGAGAACTGCTGAGAAGTCACAGCTCATAAACTTTGAAAATCAGAAAGGTAAATTTGACTTGTACCTGGGGTTTATGAAAATTTATTCGTACAATTTCTAAAGGTCTGATTACGTCCCTGCAAATAAAGAGTTATAGTGGTAATCTGACTTAATCTGTATAGGCCTACTATGAACATTCATATCAATTTACCGTATTGATCTTTATAATAGGCCTATATATTAAAAGGTATCATAATAATGCATCTATGAAGATCTACTATAAAGATTTTTTATCCTATCCAAGCTTTCGGCCCCTAGGCTTTCTTCGGCAAACATGGTAAACAACCATACTTCTAGGGTGCGTGACGTTGGTTATGTGTTAAATCCCTGAAGAAGGCATAGCACAGCCGAAAGCTAGGATAGGCCTATATTAGGCCTACATCTTTCAAGTTAATAGGGCCTAGATCTTCATAGATGCATGTCGTTGAGGTCTTTTAAACGGATCAAACCTTTATTTACACGTACTACCCGCAGATATATTAGCACTAACGCCCATGTATTAACCAACACATCGTACAATTGCTTAGCACCAACAAAGCGATAGGCCTACCTATCACTAACACTGATCCGCTCTGGTAGCGCTGGTTAATTTGTGGATTATGTGGTAAATACAGGTTTTAGTGCTAAAAGATCTGCGGGTGTTGTTAGTAAACGCCTAATCCGTTTAAAAAGCCTGTCATTAAATAACTTATTTTAATCTGTGTATAATGCCCTTTTGCGCCAGCTGTTTTCACGCATACGGTAGGCCTAGGCTTAAACGCTCCCGCGGTGACTTCCCCGACTTTCCAAATGTTACAATTAAGCTGTTTGGATCCGAGGATTATGAAAATTTGTGGGTACAATTTCTAAAGGCCTAGTAAGGCCCCTGCAATAAAGAGTTATAATCTTTTATCATATGTAACAAGAAGAGAGAGAACGCCCATTCAGAATTTCTTGAGTAAGCTGGTGGCCTTTTCACGCATGCGCACATTGGACGGAAGTGGTTTCCAACAGGTCACCGAAGCATCAGTTTTTTGCGTCCCTGTAATACGCTAGCCAAAATGAGGAGATAGTATTATTTCATATTTCTCTGATTGGTTAAATCACAAGCAGAGTTTTTGATGTAAGTATTCTGTACAAATGCAAGTCATATTTTAAGGTAATTGACGCATTTCTCTGATACCACTTGATTTGATGAGTAGCATAGAAGTCTACGTATTTGCCATTAATATATCATATGTGTTTAGACTACAAATAGTCTTACTCAGTATCTTTCATTGTCATTTGAGCATTATTGAAACGCAGCAGCTCTTTGAGAGATGAATCTTGCACCGTTCAAAATATTTTCTTGTGACATTACTCTATTATATAGCACAGATTGATCTAAAAGTAATAAATAATCCAAACCATTTGCTACATCCCTGCTATATTTTTTTTATAAAGCACATTTTGGGATAGTATGAAATTCATGCGCTAACACTCCCATTGACAATTTTAATATCTAAGCTAACACTCGAATGGAAAGACCCCAGAAAGTGCATGTAAAATGAAGAATCAGTTTCCAAACCAGACACATTGCCAGAGCTCTCAAATTTTTATCTTACCTCTCATCTCCTCAACTCCCACAGTCCTGTAAAACCAACCAGCTTTTCCATCAGCATTGTTTCCATGTGTTAGCTCAATGCAGAGGTCAATTGTCAATAGGAGTGCTTATGCATGAATTTCATGCTAAGTTTGGGAGAGTTGAATACAGTAACAACTACCATGGTACCTAATCTGTGGAACAGTAGAGGTCAACAATGATAAAAGACTCTAGTGACAACATTGAAAGAAAACTGCATTAATGTTTCATCTTTGCATTAAATGCATTGTGTTGCAATAATGATGAATAGCAGTTGCAGTTATTTCTATGAAAACAGAACTGAATAAAAAAAAAACATCTTCTTCTTTTGTACCCCTGCTATTCTTTCAGAAAAGTATCTGCTGAATGAGGTGATTTCTTCAGATCTTCTAAACTGATTTGTTTCCTTCAGTACTGAAGTCAATTTTAATGTAATGACAAGATTTTACTTTGGGATGAATGGCTCCATGTCAAGATTCAGGAGAAATGGAATATGGCAGGATCAAAATTTATATATATATAACCATTATTAATGACGAACACCAAATGAATGTACGTAATAATGTAGATTCTTTCATTTTATGCAGGCTTACTTCAACCAAATCCATCAGCCAGTAGCATTTTGTTGATTGTCTTTGGCTGCATAGCATATTTCCTTTATGCTAGTCTCATGGGAGGAATATGAACTGATGTTTTTGCAGAACAAGCCTCCATGATTAAGGACTAACTTTTTATTTGGAGGCAAGCAAATTTGAGGCCTGAATTGAGACCTTTGCTACTGTAAATGTATGTAAAATGTACTGAAAGCAGCCATGTTGGGATTCAAAGTATTAACAAAATGTAAAAACTTAGTTAAGACAATAGTTAGTTGTATATTTAGTTTAGAGATCACCATTTTCTGTTCTTTATGTTGAAACCAAATACATTTTTAAAATAACCATCAATATATGAGCAAAAATGATCATTAGCTTGGTAGTTGATTCATACATGAAAATTATCAAACACAAGCCGAAATATTTTTGTACTGTTAGCTTACAGCCAACCTGGTCCAAGGCCTTCATCAGACTGATGTGAATAGATGTTCACACTCACTGACCGCTAGGTCCCGCGAAAAATACGAGAGGCTATCAACATCAGCCATCACCAGCCACCCATGAATAGGGATGGGGGGGTGGGGGAGAGGGGTTGATCTACCTGACATTTATAAGAGGGTCCTGGCCGCTATACCACCTAACAGTCAGTAAGTGAGAACATCTACTCACATCAGTCGGATGAAGGCCTTCGACCAGGTTGGCCGTAAGCTAACGGTACAAAAATATTTCGATGTTTGATAATTTTCATGTATAACCATCAATATATATTGTCTGGAAAAGTCACAAAATTCAGCTTTGTCTTATTTGCTAATACAACGGCATGTTAATTTGTAATATTTTTTTCTTTTCCAGTATTAATTTTCTGAAGAGAAAGATATTATTACAGGCAGCTGATTCACATTCAAGATGGATATTTTTCGATACACCCAATATAGGCCTATGGGTTTATACAAGGGCAACCCAGATAATTTGACAAACAGGTTTTTAGCCCAACAGATGCCAGGACTTTTTCAAGAAAAGGAATACAATCTAGGAACGATAAATAAAGTTTTTACCTCACAGTGGCTGTCAGATAGACAAGTAGTAGTAGGAACAAAGTGCAATAAGGTTAGAGTTCCAATTTTATATATTAATATTGATAACTCTCAGCTATAATATAAGTCAACATTTGAAATTTTGCCAGTAGTCCATTTATATTTGAATTGTTGTATTAGTTGGTTAAAAGTTCATTTTTTGAAAATAAAGAACAAGATTGAAAAAATAGATTTTTTTATAAAATAACGAATTAAATAAATATCATATCTGTTCTAATACTTGAATGTGCTTAACCTTTCCCAACTTCTTTCTTCTGGTAGATAATAGTATTGGATCTCCAGACGTGCCAGATGAGTACAATACCAAGCCTTAAAAGTAGTGATGAGAGTATTGAGGCCGACTGTCCATGTGGGATTCACAGTATTGCCATCAATCCATCAAACACTCTGATAGCCACAGGGGCAGATCACACAAATGATCTAGCTGTTTACAGGTTGCCAACATTTGACCCAGTTTTCCTAGGAGAGGTAATAATTTAAATCTCAACATTGACATAAACACATTCATGCACATGCATAATGTACTTGATGCTATACATTATGGAAAAAAAAACGTTTTCTCTTAGTTCATTATGAAAATTGAGCTAAATTGTAAATGGAGGCAAACAACTAGCAACTTGTATGGAATATTTTTATTATTATAGACTACCTTTTAATTTGTAATGCAATATTGTCACTAGTCTGGTGTGCAGATCCTGCACTATTACCAGTGCTTAAACCTTGCAGCGATTGTTGTTTGTCTTTTCTAGTGTGGGCATGATGATTGGATATTTGACATCAAATGGCTAGATGATGAATTTTTAGTCACAGGTAAAATCCAAAATTGATAAGTAAACTTTTTTGTAGCTGATTTTACTTCAGCTGTATTACGATTTACTTAATTGAGGTGAGTTTTTAGATATGTCAAGATCAAGTGTCAGAAAAGTTTATGGACATAGTTATACTCAGGTTGATGTAATTTTTAAAAAAATATGATTTAATAATATTAATTGTAATCAAATTGCACCTGTTAATAAAGTAAATAATACTAAGCTGTCTTTTCAATTCTTTATCAACCCTGTTTAACTACTTGTTCTATATATTCTAGGATCTAGGGATAGTAAAATGGCATTATGGCAGGTTAAAGATGATGATGATGGCAGTGTTTCTAAGTTAAAAAGCTTACAGGTGCCAGAATATGTAATTTCTAAGCCAGTGGCAGTGAGGCAGTGTAGGAGAGCAGAGAAAGTGAGGGCACTGGCATACAACAAAAGAGATCAGGTAAATTTCAGTGATCATTTGGTTTGCAAGCTTAGTTTCTAATTTATGACATTTAAACCCTTCCCCACTAGCTGTATTGTTATAGACTGCCATTAGCTTAATATAGTGATTATTCACGATGTTTAAATGTTTTATGCATGAAAATAAACAATTGTTTAATGACCAATAAATGGTTCCCAGCATGCATTCTCACATGATCATTGTCTTGAAGGTTTTTTTTTACACTTTTCAGGAGATAGCAGCATTATCATTAAATGGATACATACATCTATGGGATGCAGTAAGGTTTTCACAAGTAAGTTCAGAGCATCAGATAGTAAGTATACTTTATTATGATACAGATAAAGATTGAGATTATTTCATTTTAATAGCATTTGGTTAAAGCTCTTTTGTTATTATTTTTTCAACATCTGCAAATTCGGATTAACCGATCTTGCTCTAAGTTACTGACAATAGGTGCAAAACCAGTTTTAATGGGGGGAATGTATATTGTTCCATGAACAAGAGAGGAGTCATTTGAATGGCCTTCCTCAGAAAGTGACCAATATTTCCAATGACAGCAGACATGCTTTCGAAATTTTGCAGCCTTGAGAATTTTAGAAAGTATTTTGATGTACCCAGATGTTTGATGAGTTGAGAAGAATCAGTGTCCAGGTTGACCACTGGCATGGTTAATGTCTGTGTAAGCAGTAAAATCTAGCAGCTGTCATAAAGGCATAGAACCATTTTATCTTACCTTTTTTCTTACAGCCCAAAACCATGTCTGTTGTAGTTATTAAGTAATATTAGACTTAAATAACGCAAAAAGAAATACATATATTAAACTAATGGCATATTTTCTTTTCCAGAAAAATTACAGAAAATTGTCATATACAAGAGAGAATGTATGTATGTCTTTTTGTAACAAGAGGACATTGTATGCAGTTGGGTCACAGTCACATGTCACTCTGATAGATCCTAGAACTATGAAAAACAGTCTGACCATATTGTCAAGACAGAGGGGATGTGGTAAGTTCTAAGTGATGGTTATATACCAAAATAACCTGGGAGGAAGGGTGGGGGCAAGTAACACACAGTCAGTCTCTGCATTCTGTTGTATTGTATTAGATGAAGGGTGTAATGATAAAAAACACTGGATCTGCCAGCAACTTGCAATTGAAATTTCATGGGTTCTTGTTAGTTAATAAACTACAAAAGATTGAAGGATTTTCGCTGACCAAATACATCAATAAAAAGAATGTCTTTTTTTACCTCCATATAGGAATACGGTCAGTGAGTTTTAATGAATCTGTAGTAACCATAGGAACAGGAGCTGGTGCTGTGCTGTTCTATGATCTTAGGACAGGCAAATATTTACAGTGTAACTGTGGGCATGCCTGTATGCTGAATGTGGGAAAGGGATGGCTGGTATGAATTACTTAGCTTTTTTCTTAATTGAATATATGCATTACCCTCTCTATATGTCGACTTCTTTACGTCAATTAAAATTATGTATGCAACCAAGTAAACTAACACAACAAAACTTCAAAGTATGTCAGTCTTGGTAGCAAGCACACACAAATGGTGTTTTGCATCTGTGTATGTAAATGTTTAGGATGAGGATTTCAAGTAACATCTTTAAAAGATGAATATAATCATATCATCTGTGTCTACCCAAATCATAAGTTGAAGCAAGTATTCAGTTTTACTTATTTCATGTATTATACAAATGACATACAATTTTTTTAAATTATTTTCAGCGTCATGATGATGCCTATCGAGACTTCTTCATGGATTTAGAATATCCCAATGCCATATACACACATTGCTATGATGCATCTGGTACAAAACTGTTCACTGCAGGAGGGCCATTACCTGCTGGACTCTGGGGAAACTATGCTAGTGTGTGGCAATAATACAAGAAACATTGCTGCACGTTCTTTTAACTGCATTATTTTGAAACTGCCATATGAATATTCAGTAGAGTTAATATACTGTATAATATCTGCTACATTTAAGATATATTTAATATTATTTTACAGCATAAATTTAAACAATTACAGGTGTAACCTCTATTTATCAAGTTTAATTTTTCAGTTTCACGGTTGATTAGTATTAAAAGGGATCACATTTCATAGATGGTTTGATGCCTGTTTAAAGGGGCATACAAATTGAGGAAGACTGCTATCATATTGTTGAGATGATATAAGTATGGTGTCTAAGATTATTTATCTTAAAAGTCCTCACCATGAGATAAGTATATTATTGGTCAAAACACCATTTTAACTTCATTTTCTGTCCATTCTCTTTCACTGCACAGGCAAATTTTACTTCACCTACTATCTGGTTACCTAACCAGATCAAACCATTGCAGATCAACAAGCTATTGCATTATTCAAAGTTATTTCAGTACAAGGTCTCTGAATGTTGAACGTCACATTTACGTCTGTCGACATGCCATCGCCCTCTCTATTATTATCCTACTTTTGAAACTTTTGTCATACTCCCTTCTTTTTATCCTTCTTATGTGCTTAAAAGGTTTTTTTCTTCAAAGCGACCGCTGCATTTACTTTTTAAATTAGGACAGTCTGGTGGTATGCCTTCTCACTTGGCCTTCACCAATGGAAAGTAGGTTAAGCAATTTTCCACATTTCTTCCTGCCTGTTCATTTATGTTAGTCACATGACATGCAAGGTTACAATCACGGGATGTAAATGTGATTTTTATTTCCTCATTTCTACATACTGGGCGGGTGTTTTATGTTGAATTTGAAATAGATCTTGTTTGTGTAGAGTGTCTGATGTTGTGAAAGTGCTGTTTTAGTGTATCAATTCCAACTAAAACTGCTTTGTATACCTGTTTAACATCTAAAATACAAAATCGCTGGCCAGTACTTGTGAGAAATGTAGCATAGTATGATGATGCAAGACCTGAAAATAAAATGTAACACACTGACTGCAGAAGGGGAAAAGGGGATTTGTAGATTCCCAATAAGTTATCAACTTAACAAGTGAGCTGTTGTTTTATCAGTGTGTTTTAGTTACATGCGGGTCATGTACACTTTTTCTTTTTTTTCTGTTGTGACCATGCCACTGCAATTAATGCCAATTATTTTAGTTTCACAACTTTAAAACATGTTTGATGAACCTGTTTATTACAAGAATGCTGCATCTTATGCCAAAGGGATATTTATAATGAATTTCAAAAGTAATAGTGAATAAATAATTGCTAAACCCAAGCATTGCTGTAAGTAATGTATGCTAAATTTTATGCGATTGGGATATTTATATTTACTTTCAAAGTCAATAATGTATAATTGATATCATTTTGTCCTTAGTTTATGGGATTGATACTTTTTACTATAGGCTGTGACACAAATATATAAGATTAACATGTTATGAAATACATTTGTTGTATATATTGTGTTTTCTAGAATAAAATTTGTTTTTGTTTAAAATTTTAATGTTGTCTATGATTTGCTTTATTTATGTTATACTTGCTTAACATCCCAAACCATTTGCATTCAACTTGAATTATTAAATGTAGCATCACACAATTCTCATTTATGAACTTTTAAACTTTTGGGTTTATTTAACTAGACAGCAAAGCTGGCAAATATACAGACACCATATAGGAAACGAGGCAGCAAAGCTGTCAAATGTTAATACATATGTAATGCAGAAAGAAGTGCACAAAATGTTTTGGTCAATTTTGATGTACTGTTACATAATGCTTTAAAACAGCATAATCAACTCTTACCTTCTTACATTATGTACTACAGGTAACATGGACACTGAAAAACTAACGTGATTCAGTTTCATGGGATATTAAAGCCACTGAAAATGCTAATGTGTGAAAAAATAAATAATTATCGTTAATGTAAACTGAACATGCTCATTCTCAAAAGCAACCTGCCTTTTTACCAAACAAAGTCACTCCGTAAATTTAAAGTAAAACAATAATACAGTTTGGAAGTTATGGGGTGAACATCAAAATTATGCAAAAAGAAAAAAAAAACAAGTTAATTAACCTAAATGTACTGATCATGCTGATTTTTGAAACAACCTGCCTCTTTACCAAACAAAACCACTCAGTAAATTTAGAGTAAAACAAAAATGCAGTTTGGAAGTTATGGGGTGAAAGTCGGACAGCAATGGTGACGACTTGGACCGACAGACCAATCAGAATATATACATACAGTGTCTGAATATAAAAATAAAAATGTTACATATTATATGGCATTACATTTTCCATTATTTTGAAAAGTTATCAACAAGTACAGGTCTTTTTTACAAAGCTTTCATAATAATAATTATCATACTTTATTTCAAAACAACCCACAGTAAAGTTGAAATTAAAAAATACATGACATTGCAACTAAGTTTTACGCAGACGATCTACCATACCTTTCCAGGATGTCTGTTACTGCTTTAAAAGTGATCAAAAGTAACCTTTAAAACACATCTTGGGTATATGCTTCAGTCTCTATTAAATAAGTCCAAGGTTACAATGCCACGCTGGAAACCCGAATGTCCTTTGCTCATAAACCATTCAGTTCTCTCACCATCCCCATACATTATTACTGCCGGTAACAAGATTTATATAGTACTATCTCATGGCAGATAACCAAACATCTATCCAAGCATCCCTGCTTGGTGTTATGCTCATCTGTCACCTTGCTAATAAACATCAGATTTACAAATGAATGATGAAAGGATGCAGCTTCAAAAATAAAAGGTGGGTGTATCAGATTAGAGCGTGATCTGATGTTTGGTAAACTTACTAGGTTTATCAATGAATCAAGGTGACAGTTAAGTGTGCTTGGTGTACTTGGTCCCTAGCTGTCTGTAGTGCTTAACCCTAAATATTGGGAATGCACATGCAGTTAGTGAACAGATGAAACATATGAACATCTCAGTTGCAACTCCTGTGTTAACTCAATGCAGAAGCCCATGTTTCACTACTTGGTTCATTTGGTATCACCCAGCCCACTGGCAGATGACTGCTGCCTGGGGTATCTTGTGACACAAGGAAGTTGTCCCACTGTTGTCTGAAATGGTTATTTTGAAATAAATATCAGAAAGGAAAGTTATCCTTGTATGCCATTTAAAATAGCACAGTAAACATAACCCTTAATAGTGCATACACTTATGTTATTGTTTTCATCGAAAAAATGCAAAAGTATACCACATTACCAATTAAAATATCAAAAACTTGATATGACAAACACATAGGCATTAAATAATTTATTTTTGTATATCATTCAAAACATTAAAATGTGTAACACTGTCAGAAATTCAATCACCAAAGTCAAAATTTCTACATTATCATGCAAACGCCTAAATACAAACAATATTTAGTACATACCTTATTTGAAGTAAAGATTCTACACTGTTCTCTGCTTGATCATAATACTGTCTAAATGGATAAAGAAGATCGCCAGGAAGAAGAAGAACTGTAAAAAATCATTAATCATATACACTATTTTGCAGTATATTATCTATTCAACAAAAACAAGTTTGGCTTGCATGCATTCTCTGGTTGGATTTGCTGAATGAATTACATTCAATTAATTGTCATTATCAAAACATCAGTCTTCAACAAATTGCTTGCTTAAAAGTGAACTTAAAACAGATGTCATGTGTGATGCAAAATAAGGTTTACAAACAAACCTTCTTTTCCAAAGAGCCATTCCTTTATTTTTCTTTCCTTCTTTCGCTTAAGAACTTCTTTTTTCAAACGTGCTTCTTCTCTCTCCTTTTCTAAGTTTTCTTCTTGTTCTGTTTCCAACATTACCTAAAATATATTGATGAGTTAACTTCAGTAAGAAAGATTTTCTTTTCATAGTCAAAGATTTTGATCTTTCATGGGAAAAGTCAACCACAATTGTATCAATGGAGATCAAAAATAAGACAAAAGGAAATATAAAATGCTGAGCAGCAGCAAAGAAACTGAGTGAAAGACTGACTATTATGGCAAAATGGAATGCTATATTCTTAAAACCTCTAAAGTCCGCTGTTCAGCTTCATACGTCTCTTTTTGTTTGTTCATCATTTCTAAAAGAGTCTTTGTTGTGTCTTCAAAAACTTGATCGCATTCCTTTGGAGGATGAAGACCTGAAAACAAAATAACAGAACTGACCTGTTACCAGTGCTGGCACTTCATGGTATTTAGATTGGCTGTTGCTTTTGGTGACATAAATAACTATCTAAACCATGCATTTATATGCTCTTCAGTAATATATCATTTCAGCAAATCTATAATACTATAAATTCCTCACCTCTTTCGTGTGCTCTCTTCATTCTGAGAGTTCTCAATTTCTGCAGACCTTCAACTAGTTGAATGGCCTTAAGTGCCTCTATGTTCTTCTTTCTTACCTCACCTAAGATAGAATCTGCTGCTGATTTAAGATCTTTTGCCTAAATGAAACAAAAAAAGTTATCTCTTAATCAAGAGATATATTCATTTAACAGAAAATACTAACATGTTCACTTGTAAATTAACAAAAGTGAAGTTTTGCTTTATTGTCATCATAAACTGATAATTATCTTACCCTTTTCTTATCCTGATCTTTTTGATAAATAGCATTTTGCCAGGCATCAATTTGTTTATGAAGTTCCTCTCGTCTCTTAAGCGCCTCTACTTCGGATAACTTTTCACTTCTCTTTTGTTTCTCTCTCCTGATCTAAATGGTTTAGGAGTCAAAAAAATTATGACTTACAATTTCAACTGACATGAGCAAATAAAATCAATATAACAAGACACTTAACTTATTACATGTCATTGATAGCTTTTCAAAAATATCTAATATCATCAATCTAACATTTCAATAGTCTTTAATATTTACTTTTAATTGTACACATTGCTTTAGGCATTACCATAATTTTCCCACCTTTCTTTTCTCTGCCCTTTTTATCTTTTTTGCAATAACCTTTGTTAAGTTAGGATTTAACAGGGTCTCCTTCAATCTCTGCAGCTGCAACTAAAACAGAAAATCATATATGAAATATCTTTGACTAACCAAACAATGTTGGTTGGAATCCTCTGAAGGGCAACACAACACTATTTTCTTCTTCTATAAGATCTATTTTCTTCCTGAAGATTTTTTCACATTTCCATATCCCTTATAAAGAAAAATCTCATAAAATATATCATCTAAGTTTCTTGAACAGACTGATGGAAATAAGTAACACAAAGTTTTGAGAAGGGTCCAAAGCATTAAAGAGGGAAATCAATGTTGACTGGATCTACCTGTAACTATATGTACCTTCTTAAATACAACTGATGAATATTTTATGGAGAATACTCAAGCACATACTTTTGTTTCCAGAGATTTAGCATAATTCTGTTCCCAGTCAAAATTAACATCATGTAAATGTTCTCTCAGATTTTGCTGCTGAGACTTCAGCTGATCAAAGATAAGGATGGTTGATTTCACAAGGTCTTGGTACTCAGGGATCTGAAAAAAACATTATTTATTAATCACATAATCATCAATATGCCTTACTGAAATACTGAAATTCATAACCCTTAAAGAATTATAGTTTGTATTTTTCTTTAAATCTATATGAATGAGTATCATATATATAACAGCAATATTATTTTTGATTGACTATTAATCATGAATTATTTTTTAAAATTAATCATATAGTAAATCTACTGAGAATTGCTATGCCAAAATCAACCACACTAAGCAATTCAACAAGGACTTTTTTTAGGATATTTATTTATAAAAAACTTACTGAAACGCTTCCATTGATTACTTTCTTCTCTGAACCTTGTTCACTTTTTACGGGACATCTGGATGATAACCACCTCTTCACCCATTCCCTGTCAGCATCTCTTACAGATTTACAATCATTCTCTAAAGAATGAGGTTGAAAACCAGCATTTTCTTCTGGTCTACTCTGCATGCTATTGGTCTCAAAAAAATTCTCATTATCTGACATTCCATACTGTCTCTCAAATGAAGTAGACCCTTTGTCCTGATAATGGTATGGGTTTATGATTGTGTGACTAACTGGTGGCAGTAAATTACTTTGCAACTGAGGATTGTTTATCTTATTCATAGGTTGTGAGTATCCTTGAGAAACAGCATATGGCCTCCCCCCAGAATGGCCTGGTGGCCAAGGTGGCCTAGGACATGATTCTCCAGGAAAACTAGGTGATGGAGACTTTCCTTGATTATAAGAAAAATCTAATTGTGGCTGAGGCTGTTGGGGGGGAGGAGGTGGTCCTTGTTGAAAAGACAGAGGCAATGGAGGCGGAGGAGGATACCCAGGTGGAGACTGCATCCAGGCCTGTTGTTGTGAACCACTCCATCTGGGAGTACTGAATCTTGCAAGATCTTGTTGTGGTGGAGGCAGTGATAGGGGCATGTTTGTCATCCCTAGGTTGGTTTGCTGGGGCTGGCTAAGCTCCTGTGATTTATTATGTTGCCATGGTGGATGATAAGACTGCATTTTAGCTCCTCTAAAAATACATAATGATAATACTTGCAAATATGAGTTGACTGAAATCATTTAAATGGATCAAAATTTAACAAAACTCACAAAAAGAAGTATATGAGAAGAAAGGTCCAAATAATCAGATCCAAATAATAATGTTTACCTTTTTAAATTTGTTATATTATATAACAATAGCAATAAGAGTGCTTAAAGGGATAATAACTTTGTATGATATCTATATTTCACAATATAAACATTGTGAACAACTCATAGAAATATAATATATATTCTGTTTTACCTCAAAAACGGCAGTTATAGCTATTATTCTGATATCTGTGCTTGTCTTCAGATCACGTGACCCCCATTGATGGCTGTACTCAGTTATAATCTTTTAAGAGATTTTAACAAAAAAACAAACTTTTTAGAAAAAAAACAGGGACTAACTTTGAATGTAAAAATGGATTTATTAACCATTGGCAAGTATGGGGAAATTGTTGTTTACTCCAGGAAAATTCATTTTTTGGCCAAAACGAAGAGTTATTATCCCTTTAAGGCTGATTAAATTCAGATTAAGGTATCAGCTCAGGTGAGACTCTCTCTACAGTTCTACATAAAAAATGGGAAAAAAAAATAAATCAAGCATTAAAATGAAAGGGCATAAATTCAAGATAAGAATGTTTGTCAATTTGCAATGCAATAAGGTTCAGGATAAATAAGATAGCTCCCCATCCCTTATGTATAACAATATATAACGTTATCTTTTAATAAATTAATTACTTCCTACCTCAGTTACGACCTTACATATTACACAGGTGAGGCCCCATTCCACCCAGAGTTACACATTCTTGAGGCTAGATATGATGACATTAACAAATGATGAGTGTTTGTGGTAGTAGTTTTTCGACTCTCTAAACAGATGGAAAAAAAAAAAATACAAACTTTATCAAAATGGTGCATGTACAAAGTGCTGTGAACCATTCAAGATGACTTTCACTCCAATAAATAATTATACTGAATTTTAGTGTAACAATTTCCATTAACGAATTAATTGTCTATGGGCACCGGCATGACTTCAGATCCAACTTAGTCTTTCACTTTAAGTGCTCAGAGAAGTATAACAGAACAATTTCACATCTTCAGTTTCAAATCTAAAGTGTCTTTATTATGTACAAAATGCAGACTTTATACTAATTATCTACAGGGAAACCATGCGTGCCAGTGGCTGCTACTTATTTACATACTTATTGTTGTGCAATATTTACTGACCAGTGATATGCATCTGTCTCAGGGGTACATACAGGCCTCTGCAGAGAATGATAATTATTTATGCAGAACAGACACAAATTAGATAATATCATGCTCACTAAAAATGATTACACCAATGTGGAATTTGGTGCAGGATTCCACAAAAGGGGCATAAAATGTAAATAAAAATCCAAATGTACTAAAAGGTGCGGTCACGGACACGCAGTTTCACCAGGATGTGGTTTATTAGTCTTGAAAACTTGTAACAAAAGGTGGAAGTGGAATGAGGACTTACCTGCTATAAGTACCTAGCAAGGAACTTGTAACGTTTTGCCCGAAAACTGAGGCAATATTTCGTCCAGCTCAGTCGAAGTATTTTTGATGATTTTACTATAAGTTATCTCGATTGGCTTACTTAGAATCGAATCATCTGTGGTTTGTTAAATACGTTTTAACCCCGCCTAAACCTTCCAAACATACAAGGGGTGCTCTACTTAGCAAGCCTCATACAAAACCAGGGGTAATCCTAAGATTCAGGGGTAATCCTAGAGATGTAAGATTCTGTAAGATTCCATGGAAGCTGCCATATTGTATTTCTCAAAACTATCACTGTGCGGAATAGATGTGATATTTTCAAAGATAAAAACATCATTTGTACATGGCAATTCATATTAGGAGTATTGCAGATGTATGTATTAGTAATAAAAATAACAACTCTTTATGAAGGCAATATTTGATCTTAACAAAGCAACAAAATGCTACACAATCTTTATTTTAGAGGCCATCATAGTTCACCAAGCGTACAAAAGATGCCACTGCATATCAAGAGAAGCATAGTCGAAGTTTTTTAAATAGTGTTTTTATGAAATTAGTTTAAGATATTTAATAGGTTTCGATCGTTTTTATAGTAAACTAGAATGGTTGTCTAAAACGTTATATATTTTTTTTGTTTGTTAATTTACCAATCAAGGTGACTGTTGAGCGTGGTTTAATTTAGGCCAATCAAAATAGAATAAAAAGATAATTTTTGCTAGTTTCTGGATGGTAACATTGATCTTTTAGAGAAAAGCAGAAAATGCATAATCTAAATTTTGTTTAGAACCTAACCCATGTTAAGACTAGTTTAATGAACCCTTGATTAAATGCATACTATGTAATAGGGGTAATAAATAGAATATAGAGATTTAAGTTAATAATTTTCCCTGAAAACCTGAGCAAATTTCCATTTTTACCAATGTATTTACCTCATCTAAGAAATGAAGTTGTGAATATCACAATCTAAAAAAAAGGAAAGTCTTTGGGCTATGTTATTTTCTAAATTTAGGAGTAAAGTTTTCCAGGGTTTAGTTACACCCCCCCCCCCCCCCCCCCCCAAAAAAAAAAAAAAAAAAAAAAAAAATTACAGCTTGAAATTGGGTCCAAAATTTTAGTCTGACAATTTGTCCACTTCATATCAGGAAAATTCCAGTTATTCATGCAAAAAACTCAACATATTCCCCTGAAACATTAAAGATGCATATAAAGTCAGATTTTGCCACAAAATCCCACCATATAGTTTCAAGTAGTATAATTTGGAGAAATATCAAAGGGCACGGTTTCATATTTCCTGAAAACTGATATATAAACAAATTTTATGCTTTATATCTGTGCTATAAATACTAGCATTAGTCACATTTGAAAAAGTATGCAACTGGGAGTGCAGTTATACATCCAAACAGGTATCATACAACAGGTATCATATTCCATTTAATTGGGCTACTACAAATTTATATTGGGTCAAATACTTATATCTTGATCCAAGTTTAGACCAGCATTTGGGCTTTTAATAAACTCAGCCCTCATATTATGAATGTGGTCAATCATAAGGCAGAACTCAAAAACAGATTTATAGAATTTTAACACAACCTTGGACATAATGACAAATTATGTCCAAGATGCAACATTGGTGCATTTAGGTGATTAAAGGAAAAACTTCCTGGAAAATTATTATTGTTTATCTATTTATTTATTTATTGCTATTTTAAGGTCTTATGTTCATTGTGACTTCAAATAAGGAACAACAATTGTGATTATGGGTTTTTCATTTTTTTAATTTCTAAGATTTCTAAACATACACGTTATCATATATAGTATCAAAATTGCACATGACTAGGACAAGCAAAAAAAGAAAAAAAACCTTACACCAGCATTCCTACAAGCTAGTGTTTACACTATACAAGTAAGGCAGTGATGTAGCCGTGTTGTTTAGTAACAGAGACAAAACAACGTCTTTCTATGAATTTAAGTATCATCAGATAATAGAACATATCTACAATAGATATCAATGTAGAAATTTCCTTGAGCAAACTGCTGTTTTCTTCTCAGTTTCAGTTATAGTTAAATAGGATGCCTCAGCCATGCTATTTTGAACAAAGTGTTTAAAGTTAGTAAAAATTTTTTTTGCAAGTTTGTTTTTAAACCAGTTTCCAAAATGAATGAATCACACTTATGTTGTACTCCTGCTTGTATGAAATACAATTTTCTTGAATTCTTCACAAATCTAGTGGACAGACTAAAAAAGTATATTAAATATATACATCAATGAGCTGGTAATGACGCATTATTATCACAAAACAAGAATCCTTTTCAGAGCATTCATTTAGCCAACTAAATCTACTATACTATAATAACTATACAATCAAATTTCAGCATCTACACAGACTAGAAGCCATACAATAAAATAACATAATACAAGGGTACTAAAATCTACTTCAGCTTTAATGCAGCTGTCATATACAATAAAACTTCCCTTCAAAAGGCAACAATGAAAGAATTTTGCCAACTTTCAAGGGGCCCAAAGTTAGTACAGTATCTTTTCACATCACCTTTGAACAATCTAACAGGACGAGAAAAAATATTTTTGACATCAGAAAATATCAAAAGTACTTTGCCTCTCCCTTGGGTATTACATGAAGGCCACTGCTGGACCTCAAATCATACTCAAACTTTAAAAAAAATAATAACATCTGGTTCAAAAACACCGAAGACTCAGATAAGTACACTTCTACACTTACATACAGGTTTTCTGCTAAAAAAATATGCTATACTTGACAGGAAAACAGAGCACATAAAGTGTGGCATGAAGCATGATCAAGCACGTTTGACTTTATTAAAATATCACTTCCAAGTGGTATTTTAACTGACAATCTCATTTAAGCACTACTCAAAATCTATACAGCATCTCATTTGTGATTTAAAAAAAAAAAACAACAAGGTCGAAGGACACCACTCCTTGTGAACAATCATTTGACAAGGAATTCCCTTGCTTAACTGATATTGAATAGAGAAAGACACTTTGTAATGACTTAATTTTAACTCTGATTATATTGCCACTTTAAGGATCTTTCTAATCTAAAAGGAATGCAACTTATCAAATGTAATTAAACAACATTAGTTACTGCCATGGTATACATGGGTAACTTAAGATCAGCATAGTTCAGTCACAATCAATGCCCTCCCATCCTTAATCCTCACGAAAAGTTGTCTCATTTTTATCAAGCATTAGAAAGCATGACTGTTAACAATGCTGTAGAATTTGAATTCCCTCTTTCTCAAGTCCTCTGGTTATTATTTCTCTTCTAAAATGCCATTAGATTGCCTGCCAAATTAGCAAAATATTGAGTACAGGGTCACTTGAATGACATGACGGATGCAGTTCTTTCTGACACTTTTGTTCTCGTATTGTGATTCTAAATACCACTTTACAGTGCTCTGTTGAAGATAACAAACTCCCTGTTCTGTACCCTTGGATGGTAAATGTTTACATGACTATGCATTCCTTCTCCTTCTGTCCACCCTGAAATTACCAAATTAACAAAGAGAATTAAATGTTTTACTGGATAAACCACAAGAACTAATTTAGTGCTAAATATGACATTATATCATGCTTGGAGTACAAAAAGCCTGAAACATTGCAAAAGCTGAATAAAAGCTGAAGTGTCAGTTCTGCCTCTGGCAAAAATGGATATGCAGACTATCACCAAATGTGTGTTACATACAAGCATGTAATGAATAATAAAATACTTTTAAAAAAGGAAAACATTTAATATGAATGCACACAATCAAAATTACCCTATTCCTTATATAAACTACTATGACACACAATGCACTTTTATTCCCAAACAGTTTGTCACTAGTCCACTTTTAGTTCTTCAAAATATATGATGATGCATTTCCATCAAATGTTACAGATATGGGTTAAACTGTTAACATGTTTTACCACACTAAATTTCTAAATAAATCAAGGGCAAGGCCATTTGATGATCATTCATAATTAGCATTTTTTGATCGTGAATGTATGACACCTTTACCATGTTCTGATTACAACAGAAAAGCACCACTTGGCTGTAAATCCACTAGCATGCCAACAGATTACAATTTCACGATTTTAAACTACACAATAATTCAAAATACATTTCATTCATAGAAACTTACTTATTTATCTGCCAAAAATACATTTAATAAAATTAATGAAATATACAGGAGGGGTTTTGTACAGTGGTATCTGCATTAGGGACTGGTGATAGATATCTCCTTTATGATGCCTTGCATGTATAGGCACAGTGTCATAAGAAGCATCTCTTCAAGGAAAATCAATCCATGCACCAAAACAAATACCTTTCCACAGCCTGCAGGGAGGGTAGGGAAACTCAAATAATATAAATACATTAATAGCAACTGCCACTGAAAACTGAAAGCATATATATATATAACTAAATTAAGATCACACTTATACTTTGAGGTATCCCAGCTTGACTCCACCACAAGGAAAGACCTAATAGGGAAAAAGGTGACCCTTTAATAGTGGAAAACACCTTCACTAATTTTTAGATTTTGTCATTTGTTCTTTTAACCATGATCATCATCAAATGGTCTTACCTGTCACCAATAAAAACAACAGACACGCATAAATAGCCCTTAAAATCTGTTTGCCTAATAAAATTGTGAATGCTTAAAAAACGGACAAAAGCCCATTTAATTATTCTCATTACATAATCTTTCATACATACATGATTGACCTGGAAGCATAATTAAACAAGAAACACTCAACATACAAACAAAAGTGTTAACCACCCACCTCAACTCCGCTATCACCTGCAATACGGCGGCCCTTGTACTCTCTGGTGGTGTGTACAACAGATTTCTTCATTTCTCTCCATGCCATTTCCTACGTACAAAAAAAAAACTGCTGTAATAAATTTAAGCTGATGTTACATGACAAGTAAACAGTACTTCCATTTTCATAAACCATTCCCTATCTTATGAATGTTATTAAAGCATAAGTAACAATCTTGTTTTACAAAAACACTCCTGCCTCAGAACAGCCCAAATGATCAAAAATACATCAACTTCAAGAAAACAGAAGAATTTTTCAAAATAACTAATCAGGACAGGTTTCACATATTAGTATTAATTTTTGTATAATTGATTAAATAAGGATAGGATCAATGATATACTTGATCACCATGTGCAGTTAGTTTAGCTGGAAATCAAAGTTAGGGTTGAAGGGGTAATAACAACATATATAGTGATTAATATTTAAAACAAGTAAAATTGGTAACACAAAACTTCAATATCTGTTAGTCTGAAACTGGAATCTGCAATACTCACAGTATCTGGAATCACTTGCAATATCTAAACACACAGTAAGGCACACACTCAGACAACTTCCATCTTTTCAAGCACAGATATTATTTCCACACAGCATTAACAGGGCTAGCATTTAAGTACACATCTAAGCAAAAATCTAATCGCCAATATTGTAGAATCTATCTGTCTGATGAACACATTCTTTTCTCAAAGGATACTGATAAACCCATGTTATTCCATCAATGAGAGTGCAATTAGTGTAATAAATACTAAAGGTTTTAATTCAATGCACTTTTCTTTACCTCTCCCTGTGGATTCAAGAGAGCAGTTCTCATGTTGTCTGCAATGAACCACCTCTGGCTCTTCATTTTCAAATCATCCGGAGGGTGGTGTGTTACCTCATCATTGTCAGCACTCCAGACCTAAAAATAAATAAATAAATAAATAAATATATATATATATAAAGAGAAATCAAATATACTGCAAAAGCTATATGAACATCTCAAAGGAAGGCAAATCAAGAGAACTCTTGGTTCCTTCTTGTTGATGTATCTCTGCTGAATCTAACTGGGCGCAACGTTAAATATAGTGCCAAAGTACTGGTGACTCAATGAAATCCTTTAAAAATACTGACTGTTTTCTTTATTGTTTTAGTTATCCACATTTTATCTACAAAAGTAAGAAAAAATATTCTAAATAGTTGATGCTGAAATCTTACAGTAGTAGTTGCTCCAACTTTGAGATTCAAAGAACGATGGAATTTGTGAGTGGTTTCCTGATCTCCTGCCACATGTTTCAACTGCCAGCCTCCAAGGTGGACATCCTAAAATATCAGAAAATTATAATCTTATTTCACTGAAAAAAGTAATAAAATATTATAACAACATACAAAATTCTTATTTCATATACTCAGCCTGTTACACTGACTTTATAACTGAATAGAAACACACTAGTTTTAAGAATTTGTATAAATTGGACATAAGGAAGAAACACTGTATGTATAGAAATACATATCTTTTCTAAAATATATATTTTTATAAAAACAACCTCAAACATTCACCTTCTCTGTTGGGTTGGTGATTTTGATGAATTTTCCTTCTTGATCAACTTCACTTATCTCTATCCCTCCCTTGGCAGATGACTGGGATGCAAAGCCACTACTGGAACTGGACTGGGAGAACTGAGTGTACTCGGACTCGTCTGTATCACGCTTTCTTTTACGGGCAACTGCACGTCTTGGAGTCTCTTCTTGTGATGACATGGAAATGTTTAGCCTAGAATAAAAAACAAATCGGAACTTGCACAGCATTTTATGAGTTTTGTCAATATTTTTGGTATCATCAACAGTGCCACTGCTCTATATAAATATCAGATTTTGATTTTTGCGAGTAATGACACCGAAAAAAACCCCAGAATATACTTGTACATTGAACACAGACACAAACATAAAGGTAAGTAGACATGCCAAAATAAATTAGACTTAACTTTCAATCTTGTCAGAGCAAATAAATTCATATTTTCCATTAGAAATGGCACACACCTCTCTTCCTCTCCTTCCAAGAGTTTCCTGTAAGCAGCTATCTCTAGATCCAGGGCAATCTTGATATTCATGAGTTCCCCGTACTCCTGCATCTGCTCTTCCATCTGGATACGTAACTGAGCAATCTCTTTCTCACGAGCACTCAAGGCAATGGAGAAGTCCTCCTGCTCCTTGGCCAATTGTGCCTCCAGTTCCTTGATGCGAGCCTCTAGGATGGTGTTCTGGGAAGTGGAAAATAACACAATTTTGGGGATTCTAGCAAATTAAAAATACTTAAAACATGTAAGTACAACTATGTCTTGGTCAAAACTAAATGAGACAGTAAATATTAATGACAAATTGTATTAAGTCACTTTGGGCGCTTACATCAATCACCGAGTTGCATTTATGTATTTCACAAACATTGACAAAGCAAACTTCTGTTATCATTACTTGTTAAATTTACCACATATAAATCACAAAAGACTTAAACAATATACCTGGTTTTGAAGCCTGGACAGTTGTGCTGACATCTCATCTACCTTCTTCCTATAGGTCCTCATCTCCTCACGTGCAGCAGATGCCAGGTTGTCATTGCGCTCTGCCAACACACGCAAATCATTCAGCTGAAACATAGCAAGACTACAGGTAGATGTTTCACTTAAAATACAGAAACATTGGAATATCTTACATACTTAGAAATCACATAAAATAGAAGGGATACATAGCTGATAACGTGCTGTTAACATTACATAATGTTTTTTTTGGTCAATACTTTCTGACTCTCAGAAAATGGAGAAAAAAAAGAGGGGGGGGGGTACTTTACCTTGGTTTCATACATGGTCTCAATCTCTTCTTGGTGCATTCTGGTATAGACTTCTTGTTGTTCACGGAATTCACGTAGGGCGTCTGCAAGCTTGTTCTCATACTCTTGCTGGACACGCCCGTCAATCTCCTCAAGATGCATCTCTGAACGTGATCTGGTTTCATTGAGCTCCTGTGGTAACAAGCAAAATTTCATTTATCCACTTTTCAAAATTCATTTCATTTGGAGATGACATTCAACTCAAGAATCTGCTACCAACTTTTTAAAAATATCCCTTTGCCTTGGTAACGATAAAAATTAGAAAGCAAATCTCCTTATTTCCAAAAACAACTACAATTGAAAAACCAGCAAAAAAAGTTGACTTCACTTTACCTGTGTGTGTATCTGAGCATTGAAAGCAAGTTCTTCTTTGAGACTCTGCACCCTGTTTTCTAGATCAACCCGCAGGAGGGTCTCTTCTTCCAGCTGTTTCTTGGCTTGAGCCAACTGGCGCTCCAAGTTGGAAATTTCACCTTTCAGACCCTGATGTTAAAAACAAAAAGCCAGGTTAATTAAAAATGGATAAATAGAAACAATTCAGCTATGACGTAAGCATTTGCTCATGTTTTATTTGTTCAACTTGCTTTACAAATATACTGAAATGAATTGATAAGGACAACTAGAAAATACCAAGCATACAAAAGTGGCATTAATTAGTTTGAAAACATTTTTGTGCCCATTCTACTTACAGCCCTCTCTCCTTCAGCAGCCTTTGCTCGGGCCTGTGCATCTGCTGCCAGAGATTCCAATTCCTTCAACTTTGCCTCCAAGTCTGCAAGCTTCTTATTGGCAGCAGCAAGTTCCCGCTCTTTCTTGGTGCATCTGAATTGAAAAACAGAAGCATGATGCCACTGCTGGGAAATACTTTCAGGAAAAACAGTATTATGCTTGAAAGGAATTGCAAAGAAAACATATTTGAGCGGAAAGCAGAAAACAGCATTGATTAACTCCCGTCCAATCAACTGCTTGCATGGAGTGCACCCATCATCATGACTAACAGTTAGCTTTTCACCGTGTCATCTTTTCAGTTGTAATCTCAACATGCGGAAGGCAGTTCTCTGCTTCTAAGTCATTCTTTTGTTACTTTAACAGAGATTTTAATATGACCTGTAACCATGACAACAGGTACATGTTTGATTTATATATCATTAGAAATAAAGCCCACACTTTGCAGGAATTTCCCTCTTTATGTCTAACAGATGTATGTGTTTGCCCTCTGCCTATACATCAGCATGGGGCTGCTCACTGATGAATTTCTTTGTGAAAAATAGCAATACATCTATGCAAAAAGAACAAACAAAAGTGATATATGATAAAAAACTTTTTTAAAAGTGACTTGAGATGAGCCATCTTAATATACTGTTTTAATTTTTTGATGGAAAGAAAGTTTTTTTATGTTAGATTAAATATTTATACATTCAAAACTACTAATATTAAAGTAAAAAAAAAGGTCAAATATATTTTTCTTCCTTTAGCAAACATTTATCTTTAATATGTGTCAGTTGCATGTTTCATCATTATGAAGCCTGCCTGAATTTTGAGCAAAGTATTACCACATGCATTGTAAACTGACTGTAAAAACAGGGCATGGCTCAGCAAACAAAAATTTTGACTTTTGATAGTTTAATAAAAATTGGAACAAAATGGAATGTAGCTGCTACCATTGACAGACATACAAACTTTAGGTAGTTAGAAAGAGTTCACTATCCACCAGAACTGATGATTACAATAAAACAAAATTGGCCTGGTATAAAAGTATTTTGGAATTATAGCAAAGGGTCCTTGTTTAATGGGCACAACATAGACCACTGTTTTAGACTACACTGTGTTTAGTTAGTGTATTGTGGTTAACTCATACTGAAAGGTTAAATGACACCTGACCAGGAATACTCCACCTAGCAACATATTAGTAACTAGGGCAAATAAGATGCCCTTGTGCTACCCTCTACTAGGGTCAAAGAGTTTTCTTCACTTGATATTCTCAGATATTTCTCGGACTATTCAGTAGCTGTGGACATTTCTGTCCAGTAAGAACTTTTTACACAACATTCATTACTAGTACATTGACGTCATCACTCAGCTTGCCTCTGGTTCCCTCACACAGCTGACAGATTTAAAAAGAAAAAGGGAAAAAAGAGAATGAAATGAGGTCATATATGAAAATATTTACCTCTTAGGCATTGTGACATGTTATGGAACAAAAGCCAATAAAAAAGTATGCGGGGCAAATGACACAACACAGAATCCTGTTTTGGGGAATGATCTTAATCCAATTGTTCTCCTTTGTTTGAATATAATTTAAGTAAGGTATGCTAGACAACTAAATTTTTTATACTCAAACATGTCTCAATGTCCCTTTAGCACCAAACCTGGTATTAAGCTGTTGGGACAGGGTGTGGTTTTTCATGACCTTTACAGGCACTCTTTATATTTCAATACTTGCCTACTTCATAAATAGATCGTTTTACTACTCTGAATTGCTCAGTGAGCCATTTAAGCTTTTTCAATGGGAAAGCAAATAAAGTCACCACTGGAGCAAGCAAGGATGACAAGCTTCACGACCCACAAGGACCTCTTACATACAGCTATCATGTAATACCTACTTCAAAATTTATTACTCTTATATCCACTATTTCAGAGTTCTTAAGATAAAGCACTTTTAGGAGCAAGTAAACCCCAGCATAGAAAGAGTCACATTTATATGGAGGGGTAAGAATTTAAATTCCTGATACGCATGTCAACTACATTTTTGTACTATCATAACTGTCTAATGGGATACCAGGACAAAGAAGGTCATGTGCAAATAGCTTTATCTTTTTTTATCAAATTAAGTTGGGACATGCATTGTAAACCAAGACCTCACATAAATACTCCTTGGTCAAAAAAAAATAAATAAATAAAATAAATAAAAAAGAAATAAATAAAAAAGAAACTTTTTTCTAAGCAAATTAAATAACTAAATGTATGTCATACAGGATTTTTTCTTTTTTTTATTTCACATGACACTTAATTTGTGTTGGGAAATAAATACAAAACTTTTACAGGAGAGGTAAACATATCATAAATACAGAGAAACAATAAAAATGGAATGATATGGTAATTTCACATAACTTTCACTGAAATTCATTTGGAACTACATACAATATAATAGCATAACATTTATATTTAAATATGGAATATGCCTGGTCAGCAAGTATCAACAAAACTATAAAGCCTCAGTGAATGTGGAACTAAGATGAATACTTGGTTTATTTTCATTACTGTTATGATGATTAAGTCAACACTGGTGCATAAACTAACAGGAGTTAACAAAACCCACAAAGTCGCAGAGAACAATACAACCTTGTGATATCAAAACTCACTTCTTTGGGTAATATGTAGAGCAGTACACGTTCAGAAGCCCCGGTAATCAATTTACTATAAATTCACTGCCTTGGCAGGTGCTATGATGAACAAAGGCCAAGGGAAACAATTAAGATCAATGCAAATTAACCACAATGCTACACTGTACAGTCTATCATGCAGCATGTACCGTGCTTGTGAAAGAGATATTTTTGTTATTCTAAACAATTTAACTGAATATTACTATTTTTAAAAATAAAAGATACATTATGACCATATTTGTTAGTTTCAAAAAAGAAAAAAAAATATGTATGTATATAAATAAATAAATATTTTACAGAATACAATATAACAATCTAACTGGAGACATAATTAATTCTAATAGTCTTATCTTGCCATTGTATGTTTCCTGTTGATGCACTTTTAATACCAGAATAATTGAGGAGGGAATGCGTGAACACTGAGCAGGAACTTCAACTATAATACTAATACACTCTGAAAACACATTAAAAGTATTTTCTTTCAAACTCTTCATGTAATAAAAAAGGCCATTCTTGGATGAAAAATGTTCCTTCCCAAAATTGCTAAAAGTATCATTTACTGTGGGCTTGTGGTTGTACTGATGCCTCTTTCAGCTCATTAAATTTGTTACCCAGTGTTACTGCTGGACATAAAGTAGCGTGGGGGAGGGGCTTATATGCAGCACGCTCTACTTGGCACATCTATTTCTTTAAAAGTTCTAACACAAGCAATATCTGTTCTATCATAAAAATAGTTTTATGCAAACCTGCTTTGTAGACAATATCACCTAACAAGTAGGACGTATAAGATATTTAAACGTGGGTTGATATGATGGATTACTTGCGTGGGCTTACTGGAATGAGTCACAGCTTAGGGCGACAAACGTGCAGCAGTAGCCTACTACCAGTACTGTAGCTTGCGTTTAATTAAATGCATGCTTTCTTTAAATCATATGCAGAAAAGTAATGGAGCTAACTGGCAACCTTGAGGTAATTATCACATGCTGTGAAACCTTTTAGATAGTGTCTAATGGAGACAATGGGTGAATTATCTATTCAAATCTTAGTTGATAAAGAAGATGGGGTAAAATGCATATGCACTTCGAGTTGAAGGTTTTATTATTTTTCCAATAAAAAAACAAACTGTGGCTACAGCCTTTAAGGAGTTTAGCAGTGCATTAAATCAGATTTTGGCAACAATGTTGCAGTCATTATCAATATGTTGCAAACCAATTAATTCTTATTAATGTAACCTAATCCATACATCACCAAAACTGTGACGTACCGACCATTTCCCACATTGAAAATATACAAATAAATAACCAACACGGAAGACAAAACAACTGAAACTTACTTGACCATCCATTCCTCTGCTTCAGCTTTATACTTCCCGACATCAATCTGTAGCTTGGCCTTCTCCTTGCTGGTTTCATCTAAAAGCTTGCGTGCATCTCGAAGCTCACTCTCGTACAATGCCTTTATATTGGTCACTTCACGATGGGTAGTTTCCTCGAACGATCGCACCTGGACCATCAACCGACTATTCTCTGATTCCAAGGATCTTACTTTGTCGATGTAATTTGCTAACCGGTCGTTGAGGTGGACCAGCTCTTCTTTCTCCTGCAGCCGACTTATCCGTGCCGGCGACGGAGGGCGACCCGAGGGAGAGCGTACTTGCGCCGCTGGAGTGGACGTAGCGCTCCCTGTCGACTCCCTAGAAGTCGTAGTGGTAGTCACGGTCTTCTTTACCGATCGCGTAGACATCGCGAGTTATGCACTGTACCTTAGAGGTAGATTAATCTTTAAATGGACTGTGAGCAAACAAAACAATGTGCTCAGATAAACATGGCCGACGCCGGTACGCGCCAGGAAACACGTGACCATAATTGTGGCAGGTGCGCTTGGACTAAGGACAGGGAGAATCGAGGAGCCAAAAAATAAATACTTCTAACATGTTGTTTTGTACCAGCTTTTTGCAATACAATTATCGGCTGATTATACAACTGAAGGATCTGGACAAAATTTTGTTATTTGGTTTTTACATTTCATATATAAATAAATCAAAAGCATTTTTTAAAGCAAGCAATCAAAATACGGTGGGTGAGGGTTTTGATTTCGTTCATTTATAATAGAATTTTGTCTCAATGCATAGGTGATGCATATTAATAAATTAATGCCACTACACTGTAATAACTTAGATTTATAATCTACTGAAAATGATTTTAATAGCCTCTTCAATACTTTTCTAACGTTTATACTTATCCCTTTTTCGTTTATTAAAGAAAAACGTTTTTTAAAAATCAAGTTTTAGATTGACATTTCTTATTCGTTATGCCTGACATTTCGTTATGCCTCTTTTTAAATTAACCGTCCATGCCATGACTTTAGTCAAAGAAAATTTCTTAATTTGAAACAAAAGAAATTATTTCCCAATATACTCCTCTTACCCAGTATTTTCACACCAGTGTACGCTCAGATTTCTCCAACATCTTCATCTCTCTCTCTCTCCCCCCCCCCTCACTCAAAGTCAAACTTTTGTTGATATTTCGATGAAGTGTTTTCAAATGAAATATTGTATCTCAAGAGCATGCTTAAATAGCATGGCCTACTTCCATAGTCAATACTGATTAGGTTTTCTCACTAGATTTAATTTTTATACAGTTGGAAAATATTTTTCTGTGTTGAGAATCGCTTACAATAAAGAAGGGCCATCAAAAATGTTGCCGTAGCCCAATTGTCGCTCAACCTTAAATTTGTACTTCATATGTACTTTATTGGCAATCACCGAACTAAATTTGTTTTCAAATAATTAGAGAATTTTGTGAATCTCTCACTGTTGTATAACTGCAGTCTAGAACTATATTATGTCAAATAAGAAATAAAATAGAATTTGAACAATATTATGTCTAATAAGAAATAAAATAGAATTTGAATAGTCACTAGCAACTCACCTATAACACTTTTCAAGCGACCTTATTATTTTTCCAGATGACAAGCATTTTATTTTTGTTTTGAGAACAATTTACCCCTGCAGCCACCTCCTCTTGACATGTACATTGCAGTAGTTGAGATAGGGGTGTGCACCACGAACCGGAAGTGTAACCTATGACCCATTTGTTTTCAAACAATATGGCGGGTGCACACAAATTTTGAATTTTTAATATTGTTTTGAAGGACAATGTTCTTTTATCTCGGTGAGTGCAGTGAAGGTTTGGCATGG
Source organism: Lingula anatina (assembly GCF_051362555.1). Lineage (NCBI taxonomy): Eukaryota > Metazoa > Brachiopoda > Lingulata > Lingulida > Lingulidae > Lingula > Lingula anatina. The sequence continues at coordinate 49,186,778 of NC_141767.1, forward strand.
ACGCTAACATCATTCAAATATTTTGTCATAAACAACGTACGTTGTATGTAACTTTTTTAGCGATCAACTGTTGTGGAAAATAAACTACCAACAAACTTAATCGTGCTACAGACAGTACTCCGCAGTGCAGAATAAATCTGATCGTTTTGATATACAAGTGTAAGATAAGAGGGCATATTAAAGTTACAAGGAATCGGAATTATTCAGATTATTGGCTGCTATAGGCTGTGAAAATTAAAAAAAAAATTTAAGACTTCCAACCTTAGCTTATTTTCAAATTTTGATATATTTTGAAACAGAAATTTACATTGACATTGTACCTAATAAACGTTTCCTAGTAGTATAAAATCATTTGTTTCCTCACCAAATAACATTTTATTTTTTTTTGAAGGTGCTCAGACATAAGGGCAAGCGTTTCATCAAATTTTATCAAATCTGGTGGCAGTCAGCACACGAGAATCTTATTTGTAAAACTAACATAACCAATGTGGCATGTCCAGAAGCAGTGATGTTTCCGACATGTCAGCATCTGCTCGGGTACCAAGTCAGCAGCAGCAACAACATAGTGGTGTTAGTACCACAACAACTGGGAATTACTCCCCAGTGTCCACACTGACTGGGAGTGGAGATTCACTGTTGATGACTCCAAGTAATGAGCAGGTTTTACAGGTAATATTTTAATTTTGCGTTAGCAGACCGAAATCAGAAGGAGCATGTCATATCCTTTGTTCAAAAGGCACCAATACAATTCTTGTAGTTTGAGTTATCTTAATCTATGCACTTCATATTCACAAGAACTGCTAGCTACTAGTAAATTTTAACAATTTAGACTGTATAACATTTTAAGCATGCCCCTGTAGAAAAAACAAAAAAGCCAACACTTCCATCTGTGTGGTCAACAATCTTTTTTTAATTTTTTTCATACACATATCTGGTATCATATTGTATAATCACCTTGCCCATATGTACTGTTTTCCAACAAACCTTTACAGTTTGGGCCTTCTGAAGCCTCCACCAGTCAGAGCACATCTCAGATGACGGGTGTCTCACAAATGGCAGCCTCACCAGGTATACCAAATGAGGATGGGGGCAGCTCCAAGGAGGTGATGTACCTCAGGAACCAGCTCAAGCAGATGAGGGCAGAGATACAGACTGAGCAGGGTGAATAGTTTAAAGAAAGATTTAACAAAGTTTTAATGGTTTGATATAATTATTGGAGGGCATGGTCTTATGTTAACTAACATTTCAGTAAACCAAACAAAGCATGTCTCACTGATTTAAACTAAGATTGGCTAAATGTTGTTGCAATTGGATGTTTTAACAAATCAAATTGTATGGTTTTTCTAGACACAGTGAAGCAGCTAAGAAGAAGACTGAACACAGTTGAAAAAGAGCGCCTGGAGTTCACAAGCAGGAGCAATGAACAGGTAACAGTTAAGTTGCTGAGATTTGCCTGCTAAAACTAGATTTCTTGTTAATTTTTACTGTATAACAATTCCTTATTTTTATTGAACTAAATTTTCCATGAACAAGAATTCATTCTGAGAAAGCTTCGTTTTATTTCTCAGACTGCAGATTTAGAGAGTCAGGTAGCTAAGTTTCGTGCCCAACTGGAGAAAGGGGAGGCAACAAGACAGTCACTGGAGTTTGAGTTAGCTAAGGCAAAGAGGGAGGCAGCACAGGAGAGGAGGTCTGCTGAAGACAGAGAAGCTATGATGAGCAGCATCAATGATAACATGAAAGGTTGGAGGCATTGTTTGCATAACAATATTTTTAACTAATAAATCATTGCCAGTGTTTTATCATCCAGACTGTTCTATCATATTATAGGTGTTTAGAATAGCAGTTTTGAAAAATTGATAATTTAAAAAAAAAAATCAACTTCATATTCAAAATGACTGTTTGATGATGGTAGAAACTGCATATTTATTAACCGGAAGTTGACAGCTGTGTGTTTAAATTCAAAAGTATGTATATATATAGAAAATATCATCCTTGATATTCTCATCTTGCAGAGAAACTTACTGAGATAAATTTACAGACAGCAGATCTTCAAAAACAGTTGAAAGAATTCAAGCAATCGTCAGAGCAAGAGACTGCTAACCTAAATATAGGTTTACAGGAAAAGGTGCTCTCTCTGTCTCTTTATCTTTTTAAAGAACCCATTCATAATAAATTATGTTAATTTTAATAACTATTAAATCAAAATTAACTCATTATTTTTGATGTGTTGTTTATAATGTGCCCCAATTTCTTTTTAGGAGCAAATAATAGCAAGTTATCAAACAGAACAGGACATTTTGCAAGCTGAAAAGGAAAAACTTGAAAATATAGTTGCAGAACTTGAGGGGTAGGAAGACATACTGGCCAGCATTTTATAATTTTGCATTAAAGTATAAATGGTTCACTCTTGCATATTAGAATTTCATTTTTTTTTTTTTTTTTTTGACTTCAATGTAAAAGTGGCCTTTTTTTTCAATAAACCAATTATTTAATGATAAATTTGATTTGACTAAAACAAAATGTTTAAGATTGATCTCAGTCTGTTGCAATAACCTTTACTGTTTTACATTTGTATGGTTATCTTACTAACTTTTAAGTGCAATTGGTTGTCTGTTTTAGTCTCTTTGTTTTTGTTTTAGATGAATTGAAGTTGAAAGGATTATTGCATGTCCTTTCCATTTCATCAAGTTTGTTCTAATGATAGATAAGAGCTTCAAAACTTTAATTGTCCCTCTATTGCCATGAGATAAAGAGGCTTTTGTGTACATACATATTATTTTTCCACAGGAACATAGCAGACCTGAGTGAAAAAGTTCAGCATTTAGAAGGTAATGGTTGTGTTTAGTATTTTTGTACAGCTGCAGAAACTCATTGTAGCATTACTTGATTTACAAATACAAAAAACCATGCATGGTCATTGATAGAAATTGAAGAATTAAAAAATATAATAAATTTAAACCTTCCAGTCACTTTTTCTATTTTAGATGAACGCAAAGCTCAAGCAGAAGGTTTAAGAAGACATATGAATGATTTGGATTTTGCAAGAGAAAGAGAAGATAGACTGAAGGCTGACTATGAGGTATATATCTTTCAATCTGCCCGAGACTGTTAAAGAAGTGATGTCATGATTTTTACTCAGGCCATGAATTTCAGTTTTGTGTAACCTTGATTTGTAAAACAATGCAATCACAAAAGCATGTAAATTCATGTTATGTTTGATCCTCCTTTTCAGACGGCATTACAAAGAATTCATACCTTAGAAGAGAGCATAGAAGCTGAGAGGGCCACACATTTACAGTCAAAGTTTAACTCTGAGATTATACAGGTACTAATTTTTTTATTTAAGGTGCTTAATACAATTGATTGATAAGTTTGATTGCTTATATTTCTGTGTATGTTAGCACAATTTGTTTTTATGGTAGTAATAATTAGTTGGAACTTATCGCTGTGTAAAAGTAAAATAAATTTTTTTAAAATCTTATTAAGAAGCATCTGTGTAGAAGGCTTACAGGTGATGAAGAAATTTCTTACTTTCAAAATAGTATTTGCAAGTAATCTCTACTTCAGCTGCGTGTTCGTGATGTTGAGGCAGCCTTGGAACTTGAGAAGACAACTAAAAATGAAATAGCTTCAGATGCTGAAAGGCAACAAAAACAACTTAGGTAATATCTTTAATGCAACAAAAATCAACTTATTATGTATGAAATACTAATTGATTGCATTTTTTTATTCTGTTTAATTATGCTGCTGTACAAATATTACATGATGAAGTACAAACAAGTAAAATGGTAATGTTGTAAGGCTGATCCTATCTCATAATAATGTGTCAATTGTGAGTTTTACATTATGATATTTGCAGTGGTGAACAGGTTGATAAATTTTTGTCATATAGAGAGGGTTATTATTATTATTATTATTATTTTTTTTTTTGAAAATTATTTATTTACTTTACCAGGGAACTAGAACAAGCTTATACGGAGGAGAGGAAAATGTCAAAACATACAAGAGATAAGTTTGAAAGGTAAGTTGGGATTGAATGATCTTTGTTATGATACTGTAAAAGAAATATGACAGGATGAAATAATGAATTCATCATGTGAGCTGTGAGTTTGTATATCCTAAGTTTTCTGTGTCTTATCTTTAATATTTGTGTTTGAAAATTGTTCTAATTTACAGTTGTTAAAAGAAATCATATTTGAAAATCTCAACGTCATAACAAATCATAAATTGACTTCTGTATTCACAGCTGGATTGTGTTGTATGAAAATTTAGAGTGTTGTAGCCTGCAGTTGATAATACATCTTAAATCTTTTCAGACTTGAGAAGGAATATGCAAATGTTAAACATCAGTTGACCTCTGAGGTGGAGGATAAGAAGGCTGTGATATCAAACCTATCCAAACAACTAGAACTACACCAAAAAAATTTTGATGACCTCAAGGAAGAATTGGCAAAGGTGCAATATTCTGTGACTGTTTAAAAAAAAAACATAAGCCTCATGTTTGGTAAATGGTAATTTGTTGTTAAAATATTTTGGAGCTGTAATGCTATTTGATATCCTGCAGTTAGTGGTATGTATATTGTTTAATTGAAAGTAGGTTATAGGCATTACTGTATTTATGCTGGTTATAATAGTTGATGACTTACAGAATTGCGTCTTCTAGGCTAAGAAAAGGCAGATCTACCTAGAAGAGACATATGGAGGCAGCATGAGGGAGTTGGAACTCTTGATACAAAATTTTCAAGTAGAACCAACCCCAAAAAAGAAAAGTAAGTAAATTGTGGGAAGTTTTTATTTGTTATATTAAAAGCTAATATTATTGTATTATAGTTAAGGTATTTTTTATGGATTTGTGAATCCTTTCCTCATTTGCTTAAGTAAATGTTATAATTATAATTTCTTACCTACATGAAGTACAAACATAAAAATATCTACATTTTAGGAGATAAAAAAGATAAGCCCAAACCCCTGGCACCATCTGTAGTTCTGGAAACCCTGAGACACACTCTACTGGAGTACAAGAAAAGGCTGGATGCCACCTCTAGTGAGGTACAAATAAATCATTTTGTGTCTATTAAAATATTTTGATTTGGACTGTTAGACCACAGGACATGTCAATAAGCTGAAACTGACTTAGATCAAGATTTATGGGTTGACAAGTTTTACCCATGCGTTGTTTTTAACGTTCTTGAAGATGTCTATTTTAAGAGTTCATTGCATACTTTAATTTAGCCACACAGTTAGTGAATATCTCATATTGTCCTCAGTAAAATCATATTTTTATTTGATCTGTTAATCAACTCAGCTGGATTTTAGTAGCAAAGCATTCTATATAAATGTTATACTTTTCTGTTTTAGTTACAAAAGGTTAAATCTTTAACTGAAAACTTATCAAAAGAAGGAGACTCCTACAAAGACATGATTTGGGCTAAAGATAAAGCATTGGAGGCAAGTACACAGATTTAAGATCAAAACATGGGTGGTATACATGTGTAGCTGCTTGTAAGAAGGTCTATAATTCAATTTTTTGGTTTGTTATGAAAAAAGATGTGATTACCAGTAGATGTATTTCTGCACTGGAAATATCCCTTGATTTACTGCATTAGGCAATTATACAACTTTATGCACATCAGACTGAACAATTCAACTGTTAGTTTTAGGGTGAGCAAAGTTTAAAATAAAATTTTACAAACCCAAAAGGAAGTCTAAATAACTTTCTTTCACACTTAAAGGTAAATAATATGACTTATGCTACAGTAATTGCAAGAAAAATACTTATGAATTTCTTTACTTGCAAAATCTTCTGATGCATGACAAGATGCCTATAGTTATGAATAATTTACTCCTTACTATTATTTCATCTCCACTGTTTATATAAAATCAGCTACATTCATTTCAAAATAAGGCACTTGTGTTCAGTTTGTGTTGGCTTTCACATGTCCATTGAGCGCCCGGGAATATCAATACCTGAATGTGGAAGTTAAAAGTTAGGTGTTGATTGCTGAACACAAGTGTAATAACTTCTGTTGCATGCTTCAGGAAACCCAGCAGGGATATAGATCTGCCAGCAAGGAGCTACAGAGACTGCGCCAGGAATACAGTGAGCTGGAGGCCACGCTGGCCACATTCAAAGTAGATGCTCAGACAATTACACAGAGGTATGAGAAGGAGGCCACCAGGGCCCAGGAACTTGAGGAGGAGGTAAATGCATTATTATAGAGACGTTGTTCTTTCTTTTTCTATGTCTTATAGTTGTCATCTAAATGAGATTTCTGTATATTATGAGGTTGTTAAACAGCAAAATTATCATTTCTTCCTGTTAACTTTCAGATGATGAGAGTAACAAAGAAGCATGACGCAGAAATTGAGGTGAGGCATAAAAGAAACATAGATATCTACCATAGACTTTGCTGAAAAAATATACATGAGATTATCCTTACAGTTTTGAAGGCAGGTTACGATCATTTTTTCCCAGTTATATTCCATTGAAGTCTTTTGTAGATTTATGTTTGAAACATGAGAGCATTTAACTAATATTCTAAGTGCCCATATGTATTATATGTAATAAAATTTGAATTATAAATTATAATCATCAGAAAGTTGAGCACACTGTAACCTCAGAAATGTGACAGCTCTGTGCAAGTCACAGTGAGATGAAATGATTGAAATCATGTAATCATACTTTCAGGACCACTACCAGTATCTGAGGTCACTGTACCACAAGTTGCTGAGTGCTGAGAGCTCCCAGTACCAGTCTCCAGCCAGTACAGAGGGCATGTCCTGGGTTGATCTCACTGTGGTGGTACAGGAATACTCTGCAGCATTACTCAATAAACTCTACAGGACACAGGAAAAGGTGAGTACTTCAATAGGAGATAATACACAGCATACATATTAAAATGTATTGCAATGTTTTAAGATGGTTTTTATGGCCCAAGCTCATAATAATGATGAAACAAAATATTTATTTTTCAGCCTAAATAGTTTAACAGAAAGTTAGCACTTTGATATTGCATTAATGTTAAGAGTCTAACTGTTAGTTTTAGGGTGAGCAAAGTTTAAAATAACTTCTCAAGTCAGTAAGTATGATGTTTGGAGATTTTAAGTAACCTGATAGGTCAGTATTTTCCATATAAATTTGAAAAACTATCTGCAATATTTCTAGCACATTCAATAGTTTTTTTACCACTTCATAATTTATAAAGCTTCAACACCTGGAAAAAGTGATAACCAGTAAGGATGAGACTATGGATGCCATGCAGAGGGCACATGAAGACCAGGTTGACAAACTCAGTAGATTGGCAGAGGAACAAGAGTTGGATTGGCAGAGACAGAAACAAGATCTGGAGGAGCATTATAACAGACTGCTGGGGGAGGTACACACAAGATCTAAGGTAAAGTATTAATTTCAAGGTTGAATGAAGAGTTGAGTTGTCAATAAAAATGTAAGTTTAAATTCTATCCTTGAATCTTCAATATTGTTTTGGTTTTGATATTTATGTAAAGTTTGATCATTTTTTCACTTCAAAAGAAAAGAAAATGTAATTCATCTTAATTGAATAGAGTAATATGGCATTAATTCATCATTATTATATCTATCTAAGCTTGTGACTTATCTGTTTCACTATTTTACCAAAACTTCAGAAAACACAGGTGATAGCAGATCAAGCCTGGGAGAAGATTCGACAGACAGGAACAGTTCAGCAAGGCCTTGAAGCAGAATGTGCAGAACTTCGGGCTCGCTTGGCCCAAAAGAACCAGGAGCATGGCTCCCTGCTTACTGCCTGTGCTTTGTTGTGTGGAGCTTACTATCCTTTATTTACCAGAGCTCAGGCCTTGGCCGCCCAGAGAAATTTATTAGAAGTCCACTCAAGACATAGTGAAGAGATGAAAGAACAAGCTCAGACTTTGGTAGAAACTCTCTCAGCCGAGCTGGGCGCAGACAATGAACTGAGTTTTCTTGATCCCAGTAGGAAGAGGCGGCGGCCCCTACTGAAATTTCGAACTGCTGCTATTGTTGTTATTGCAGCAAATAGACTGAACTACCTCTGTCATAGCTCAGCAAGGTTATTTGTCTCATATACCAATAGAGGGAGCAGTGGAATGTTGGTATGTGCTGGCAGGACACCACAGAGCAGTAGGAGGGTATTTACAGGCATGTATATAATGAGACCATTGGAAAGACTTGTGCGGAATATATAATTGGAACGCGTGTCCTATTTTAACACTTACTCCTTGCTTACTACCAGTATTGTTAACCAATATCTATTTACATAAGATTTGAATGGAGTTGTCTGCTTTTTTGAAAATCAAGAGATCTTTGAAATAATGTATCATATGGTTTTATGCTGTTGAATATTTGATGATTTGTGTTAGTGTAATATTAAGTGTTACTTTCTTTTGCAGGTGTTGGTTTAAGTAAATCAGCTAGAACATACGGAGGTGGTCTTACTGCTCATAGTTCAGCCACACTGGATGAACGCATGGCACTCAGCTGGCTCACCAGCTCAGACCTACTGAAGACAGTGCTCTCATCAATGACCGATGTCCAGCAGGTGCTTGACCAGCTCCAGCAGGCTGGTGCTAGTGACCCTAGGCTCCTCGTTAAAGCTGCCAAATCATCCTTTCACAGACTATTAGACAAGCTGGGTCCGTACTTTGGGGATGGGAGTGAAGATGGAGGATTTTCTGCCAGAGGAAGAGGTGGCAGTCTTACCCAGTATTTAGATTATGGCCTGAGAAGAGTGATCTCCAATTTCCCCACAGATGGGACAGGACAGTTTATGACAATGGAGGTGAGTTCTGATGTCTATTTTGATTTGGATGTTGATAATGAGAGAAAAGGTAGTATTTAGATGATTTGACATTATTGTGTTTTTTATTATTATTATTTTATTATTATTATTTTTTTTTTGCATTTGTAAAGTAGAACATGGATATCCAAGATGTTTTGTGAATGTTGAACACATTTTAAAGAATATTTTGAAAGATTTATCCATTTTTTTTTTTTGGGGGGGGGGGGGGGGTGGATGTCAATTTTTTATGACCCCATCAGACTCATCAAATCTAAGTTGTAATCTAATTTGTTAGATATTTTTATCAATATCTTTGTTGAAAAGTTATATTAGTATTCCCAATTCTCTAAACATCTATATATGTTGCTTCCAAACTTTCACCCATGTAATATGATTATTTCTAAAACTTAAGCATTAATTGGCGATGTACTGTTTCCAGGGCACAATGACCAGTCTAAACCAGCACATCTTGGACTTCACAGCACGCCTCCACAAAGCTGAAGTTGACCGCAGGAACCTGAAGTTGGAGCTGAACCAAGCTAAGCAGGAGAGTTCTGCACTACAACATAGCCACAGCAAATCCAAGATCTTGGAAGAGGAAGTTGCCAAACTTAGGCAAGAGGTAATATATATTGAAACTTAACTGAGACTTTTCCCCATAAAGAGGTGTTTGTGTATTAACTTTGTATTTAACTCTAACTCTTCATATGTTGAAAGTTTTTGAGTAACTGAATTTTTTCAAAAATGCGAATATTTTTCATTTTTTATTATTTTCTCTTCTTAGGGTCAACAGATGGTTCAGTTAGACAGGTTTGATAGTGTTTGTCAAGAGTTAGAAAGTGCTCTAAAACGTGAAATGCAGGCCCAGCAGTTACTGAACGAACAAAGTGACCAGCTGCATAGCCTGAGTAGAAAGTTGGACATTCAGGCATCTGAAGGGTCAGAGAAAGAGAAAACTTTGTCTGAAGCTGTGCAGGTAAAATATGAATCAGACTAGAGGAAGAGGACCCAGTGTGTAAAGCTGTATTTTTCCAAGTGACATTTATTTCCATTGGTTTAATATCATATATATATGCAGGGTCTGCTATTATTTTTATTGCTGAAACATTTGGCAAAAGTTTGTCATATACTGCCCTTTGATATACAATACAGGGTTTTGTTATTACGTCATAAATTTCAGCATTGATTGCAATAAAATTTAGTTTAAAAGTTACAAATTGCAGGGTTTATCTGAAGCTCGTCAAGAAATTCGAAGAACAGAACAGACTGTTCGTCAGCTGAATAAACAGGTACAGCAACTGGAAGAAGAGAAACGCATACTTCAGGACAATGTGTTTGATGCAGAGAACACTCTCAGGACAGTAGCTAAGTGAGTAGTGTGTAATATGTTTTACACTAATTGGATCATCACTTTTTCTTGTACTGTAATAAATTACTGTGGAACACATTACTGGTGAAGTATGACATGTTTTCTGCTTAAATGTTACTTCCCTGCATGATTGTTCTTTATGTTTTATTCATGGACAGTTTGGTAAAAAGGGGGGAGTGAGGTACTCTGTCTGATCAGTATTGAAGTCAAACACTGTGGCCTACAGTGTTCCATATTAAATTATATTAATATACAACATCAATTTATCATTTTAGGGACAAATCTGGTTTAGCCACCTATCTTAAAGCAGTAGAATCTGCTCTGGCACAGGTAAGATTTTGATATGTGTTGTTTAAATTAAATGTTTCTTTCAAGATTGAGATTCATATAATTTGTGATTGTACCAAAGATAAGTCCACAAAGATAAGTTAATTAGCATTTTCTTTAAAGTGAAATTCTTCTAACAAAGCTAATTTCTGTTATTATTGTTATAAGTATTTATTTTTAAGTTCAGAGTTATTTAAGATAATTGAAACATTCCAGTATATGTGCATATATTTTTCATCCACTTTCAGAGCAAGCAAGAAATGATTTTATCGCGAGGTTTCCGTGGTCGTGAATTCTCCCTGTCTAAAGTGCTGCTATCCTCAGATCTTCTTCCAGCTGACACCGTAAAACCTGGCCCTGAGGTAGGTATGGTGTATTATGAGAAGTTTCAGTTGAAAATATTATTTTTATTAGGAAAAAAATATATCCTGAGTTTTGATTAAAATGTGAAAAGGGGTAGAGGTGGGGGTTGAACGAATATGAGAGTGATGGGAATTTCTGCCTTTATTAGGATTTTACTAAAGAGATCACCATAACTTGATAAGCACTGTTTAAGTATTAAGATACTGATTTATGCCATGTTTATTTTGTATGGTCTTGTCAGTTAATAAATGCGTATCTAAATATTTATAGAATAAATATTTTAAAAACTTATCAAATGGGAGCCTCTTATTTCAGTTATAAGGGAATATAGCCAGGAATTTGAATCCTCACAATGAAAGATATAGGTCAGTAGGATTATTTAGTACGCGATTTCTTTATTTCAGTCTATATCAAATTTTAACATGGTACAAGTGTTGTTTCCTTTTTGTTTCCAGCTAATAGCCTGTCAGAACCTTGTCAGTGTCTTTGTGGATGCCCAGCACCAAGCATTCTCTAAGATACTAGCTCTGGAAGAGGAGATAGAGTCCAGCAAACGCCACATCAGCACCCTAAAACAGGAGCTGAATGCAGCATGTCAGAGGGAATATGAAGATCACGGCCAGGTGAGAAGTCCAGTGGTTTTCCTTCTCTGGGACTGTGTTATGTGAATTGGTGGTTTCATTAGCTATCTCCAGGATAAGAAATGTTCTGTACATAAATGAATACACCTGTACAAAGTAAATTTCTGCCAATGATCAGGAAATGTTTTTGTGATATTCAAAACAGACTGCTTACATTTTTTAATCAGGTATATAAATGCATCTTAATCATATTTATGTCTCAATAACATTTTTCAAAGACACAGTTTAGTAAACTGGAATAGATGAATTTACCCAAATGGAGGCTTGTAAGTGTGATCCTCAAAGTTTTTTTGTCTTAGTATATCATATCTCTACACCAGGGTGCCTTTGCAGAGAAGTCATATGTGAGCCGTGGTGGAAGGGGTATCTATGATATGGGCCCTGACAGGAATGGCAGAGAAACATTTGCTCCACTAGTGTAAGACAAAATTATGATTCATGTAAAATAATTATTTTCACATTTATGTGTAATAATCATAATTTGGAATGCAAAAATGTATGAATTTTTAACATGGAGAAAAGGTTTCTGTTTTGAACAATGAAACAACTGAGTCTCACATCATTTAAACTAACATAAAAATATAAGTTACTAAGTTTTAGATTAAGGTAAACTTTTTGCTTACTTTGGTTGCTTGTGCAAAAGCAAAATATTTTGCTATGAAGTACACTTGACCTTGTAGCTCAGAAGTAATTTGTTAATGTCAGTTGTGTAAGGATTTATGTTAAAGGTCAAGGAGCCTTATGAAAAAAAGGTCAAACTCATTCTGTTTTGTAACTATTTGTCCTTGCCCTCAATTGCCCATTCGTACTAGTGTTCAGTATAATTTTGCAGGAAAATAATATAATGACTTATTTTACACCATTTATTCATGCCAAGGCCATGCTTCTGTATGATGATCTTCTAGATTTCAAAATAATTTTCAAATATTAAATGATTCAGGAATGTTATCCAAAATGAAAAGTAAGTCCCACACTCTAAAAAAAACTATGAACAAAGTATTATAAACTACATATTTCACCAGCATTACTGCCTCTATAGTTTCTTAACGTGTTAGAAAATAGATTGAATCTGTGGTCATATACCATGATGATTATCAGCTGTGAAATTCACTTAAGATACTTACAAGGTTCACTTAACTTCCACAGCTGTTATTTTAATCAACTGGTCCCTAACCGTGATATAGGATATTTACAACTTTTTCCAGTGAAGATCCTGACCCTACAATGTCATACCTTCGAACACCAGGTGGCAGGTCATTCCGTGAATCTCCAATTCAGGACAAGACCAGGTAAAAGAATGAACATTAAATTGATGGGCAAAATTATTGGTCTACCACATATGTCTACCACACCCATGCTTTTGTTTTCTTACACCTTTAAAGAGAGTTATGAATTTGCACCAGTTCAACCATTAACAAGGCAAGTGCATTTCAGTTCAGTATTTTCTGACTCTCTAAAATGCTCACAGGAAAGGGATAGCAAAAGTTAACCAGTATGTATAACTTTTAATTATCCTCCTAATGCAGTGGAATAATCCACAAAATGGTGTATATTTTTAAAAAATCATATCTATCCTTCAGATCCCCATACCAAACAAGTCAGGCTAGTAATTTGCGACCTCGCCCATTCAGAGTAACATAGGATTGCAAAGACAGTCATGACAGACAAGGGGCTTCCAGCAGCATCTCAGGGGAGTGGAAACATTGTCAAATCTATTTCAAATTCCTTTAATCCCTGAATATTTAATACTGCTGTCTGAGTTAATTATTTGTGTAATTTTATCAAAATTTAAAAAATTGATATATTGGCAGCAGCTTTGCTTTTTATTGATAACTTATTGATTTTTACTGTATTAAATAAGTTTTGTACCAAAAATGTTATGAATAATTTAACTATACATATTTGTATATACTTTAAAATGTAAAGCAAAAAATACTACTGCCTTTAAAAATTTGAGTGAAAAATAGTGATGCATTTAGAGTTGTGTATAAATAGAACTTTTAATAAATTTTTGTATCTCTAAAAAGGCTCTCATGATATTGTCTTACAAAACCAGGCTTTATATACATCAATGAGTATTTTTTATTTGACTGACATCAATTTTTAGTTCTTTGGAAAAATCAGCTTCACACAGGAAGTTAGACTATTCCTTTCATGTTTGCACTCATGTAGTTACACCACAGAATAATATATGAAACAGTCTTTCGGATGTCACCAGATGGACTATGTTTAGCATGGAAATTAAAATTCTGGGGTGCCATAAGAGGCCCTAGAATGATCCGTCCACCTGTAGATATCAGATAGTACATTTCTTGTTCTGATTGTTTAATAACAAAAAATAAAATTTCTTGTTTTGAGCTTTAAGCAGGATACCCAGTTCAACCCAGAGATTTTTGTAAATGGGAGATCAGACAAAGTTGACCTTCAATGTTAATTAACTGCCATAACTTTAATCAACTTTCATGTAGATTTTTAAAATAGGTCTGTAAGAGATTCTATAGACATCACAGCTTTCTGATTTTGTCATAATTATCTAATACATTGTGTTCAAAATCCAGAATAAAAAGTGATAAAATTCTAATTTCTAAAAAAAATTAAAGTAAAGCAAATAAAACTTTAGAAACTGAAAGTTATTGATACAACAATAAGAAAGAATACTATTACATAAAAAGCTCTAAAGTTACACAAATACCCTCACTCATGATTCAAATGTACTTACAATGAGATGAAACTAATGCACAATGGATAATACATTCATTGATGGTGAAATTCTTTGTGTTTACTCCTATCCATCTTACATTAATAACATCCGTGAATCAGATGGGCTCATACTAGTATATTTTGTGTGCATCTATCACTATTTTTTATTTGTGCAAGTTCTTATGTCAACTTTGCATCTCCTTCAGCTGCTGGCTTTTTCTCACCACATCCATTTTTCATGTACTCATGCTGCAGGTGTTCCTTGTCAAAAAGCCATTCTCCCAGACCTGGCCCAACTTTCTGTAGGGTGGTGATGTAGTCTGATATATGCTTGATCTCCTCAACCATCATAGTCAGTTGTGTCTCTGTGTGTTAAAAAAAAGGATTTTGAAGCAGTATTTATAGCTACTTACAAAAGGTATGTTGCTGACTAAGAGAGTATAAGGGCTCATTTCCAAAGAAACTTTTGGTCTATGTAGATCGATCCATCTCCGTGAGAACTCTCGTTGAATGCAATCAGATTAACATGCTTCATCTTGTTTTGAATGTACTTCTAAAATCACCGTGAATTTGTGTATTCTACGCAATGCCAGGAGGAGGTGTGCAAATCTGCTAAACTAATTGCATTCAGCGAGAGGAGTCCTTGTGGAGCTGGATCAATCTATGAAGACTGATAGTTAAACTGAGAACGAGATTCAAGGCAAAGAGACTGAAGCTTTGCCTTTTCTTATTTACTTATATGCAGGTGCCACAAGGAAAAATAAATGTTTTATGAAATTGGCGTTGGGGATTTTTGGAGAAATGTTTCAACAGAATTTTTAAAGATACTTTTGCTACCTCTAACATAATAGAGATGAAAGGGCAGAAGATGGTGATGGGGGGGGGGGGGAGGTCACATTTTTGCTAAGGGAATGATAGGATATACCAAAATAACAGATAGTAATTCAATTCACCTTCAATGAAATCTCCCATCTGAGTATCATGGTGCTTGCTTGCCATTTTGTGTAGGTCAAGGAGGGCTTGGTTAGTTTCTTTCTCTATCTCCAGAGCAGATTTCATGGCATCCAGTCCACTGCCCCACTCATCTTTACTTGGCTTAGGGATGGGCTGCAGGACCACGCGACCTCCACGAGTGTTCTGAAACTTGATGAACTGTAAAGAAAAATGTATATCAATTGGTATATTTTTTATAACTCATTAAAAAAGTAAGTGAGATAGACAAGTTATTAACTATATTTATCATCAGAATTAATTTTTAAAAGTTTGTGAAAAATGATAAACAGATTATACTAAGCAAACAGATCACCTACTAATCTTGCAGATGTATACAATGATATGTGAATAGTCTAGCTAGCAGTTCTTAATCAGAAAATGCCTGGAAACAATATCAAATATTTGTATAACACCAGCTGAGTTAGTGGTTAATAAAGTTATCTTAAAATAGTGACATAGTCATAATTTTCCAGACCCCCTATCCCTTTGAAAGGTAATCATAAATGCCCCTAAAATTCATAAATACCAAGCTTATTACTCATCCCTTGCTGTAATATTACTTGGACTTTTATTTATGAAAAAAAGGAAAATTCCATCACTGATGGGAAGCACTCTGAACAAATGTGTGAACACTTTAAATTTTTCCATTCCATTTCAATCTGGAGAAGTTCCAGTTTTATTATCGACTCCAACTATCATTCAGTTAAGAGCATGGACAAGAGAACTGGTGAATATGTGATATATTTGTGCCCTGCCAAAATTAAATCTATATTTGGGTTATTAGTTCTGTGAGTTTTCACAGGCAATATGTTTTTTTTTTTTTTTTTTTTTTTTTTTGTTCCACTGCTGTCTACTATTTTATAAGTCATTTTAATAACGGTCTGCAGTTGAACGATTTCAGAATATGAACAACAGTGAGATATAATATAGCACGACTTTCATGTTGAATTTAATAAGAACAAAAAGGGAACGGCTTATATAGACCGATCGATCCTCGTAAATTCGAATGATTTAGAAAGTTCAGAAACAGAAACGCGTTTAACTTACACAAGAGACATACTCAAAATATTACCGTCACATAACGCGTTTTGCTTTACATAAAAAATTGAAAAGACCGATCGGGGAATGTTTTATGTGTGCAATACCATTATGACCTCTATTCATCTTTTGCAGGTCATTTCAGGTTTTCAGTGCATAACATATTATCGCTTTGACGTCTATATTGAGGCAGATATTAAAACAGCACATTTTTTAATCATTGAAAATAATAAAACCTACCATAAACGCGTGTTCCCGTTCTTCGTCGGCTTGGTGCCTGAAAAATGCGCTGAATCCCGGCAGGGCGACATCATCCCTGTCAAAATATGCGCTCATGCTATCATACACGTAAGATGCATAAAATTCCAAATTTATCTGCTTGTTCACAGCAGCTTCGCATTCTACGTGATAATTTTGACGTGCAAGCGACATCGTGTTACACCAATCGTACAGAACGTGAGTCTGTCGGCTAGCAAGGCTTGTAAGAATGTTAATGTCACTTCAGTCACCTTCTAAACCTTCCCAAGGTTAAAATACTTCTCGTTGCACTGCAAAAACCAACATCAACAGCGACATCTGTGGAATACTTGGGAAACTAATACGGTCTGAAAATTGATATACTTCCTTCTCGCTGAAAAAGGGAACTGCTGTTTTATTATTTGACAAGAAGATGCAGAAAGCGTTTTACGGGTGAAATCACGCTCTACTGTCACCTTGCTTGGTTAATACACCGACAGAAAATAACGACTTTAGACTACAGTACTAGTCTGCTATTACGAAAATAATCGATCAAAACCGGTTAAGTATTTTTAAACGAATTAATAAATTGCCACCCCTCACCCCTTGTAATATGTATCTTCTTTAGTGTCGCATTGCGCAGGAGTGCGTGCCACTTTTAACATTTTTGTTTAATTTTCTGTTTAATATTTCTTCTTTGGTAATTTTAATTACTTAAAAGGCTTTGGCATACACAATCTGAATCAGTGTGCACGTTGCAACATTTGATAACCGGGGCAAGATCGGTGAGTTGAATTGAATAGAAAGACATCTGAAGACTTGCGAGTGTCTCACTGTCATTGATCTGATGTACGGTAAACATGCCTCGTTGACTGATGATGATCGATGAACCTATGTGGGGACTTTAAATCATATATATATATATATATATATATATATATATATTGCTTTCTTTCGTTTGAGGTTTTAATCTAGACCTATAAAAGATGCTCCTGCTGCATTCAAAACTGCGAGATGTATTCCATCTTTCTGTCTTCCCACATTGTTACTACCCTCCATTGTTACCGCTTCGTACCGTTACCCCCCCCCCCCCCCCAAAAGATCGGTGAGTTGAACTGAATAAAAAAACATCTGTTACCTCTAACATTGTTACCGCTTCGTACCGTTAGCTCTCCCCCCCCCCCCCCCCCCCCCCCCCCCCCCCCCCCCCCCCGATCCGATACGTAATTTTAAAATGTCCTTAGGTCCTATCGTCAGGGTCGATTTTTAAATTTCGATTTGTCACACGGTTGGGGTCCCATAATAGGCTAGAAAGGCGTTTAAATTAAATTATTTTTAATCTAATTTTGTTTTGTTTATGTTTTTAATTTATTTATTTTTGTACAATAGAGAATCAATCGTGCGGGAGCGAAAATTGTTAATTGTGGTGCAGAAATATGGGCCATGTATCAAGGTCAAGAGGAAAAGTGCATCAAATGTTGCAGCTGGAGGAGAGCTGATCGATGTTTACACATTAGTATGCAAACATAGCATGATGGATTAGAATATTAGTAAATTAGATATAATTCAAGAAAATTTTCATTTTTGAGAGTTACATTAAGACACTTGTAAACATGTAATAACAAGTTTCAAATATACAAATCACACACTCATGATAGATGTAGGCAAGAAACGGATTATAATTAGGAATGAAAAGGTGTGTTTAGGTTGCCAAGGTGGAGAAGAAACTGAAATAGATTGATTTCTTGTGCGTCTCTTGTACGCTGGTCTCATAGTTAGGGTTAATTTGAAGTAGCACATAAACAAGATGGCTTTGTTTATCAGAATCATAAGTAGGCCTACAAAATAAACTTCCGAGTTACGCAAAATTATTTTGTTTTTGAGAAATGCAATAAAAAGAAACACACAAGAGCTTATTTCCTGTCTTTCTATGGATATAGAATTATAAGTTATTTATATTATAGCTTTTATGATATACAGGTTTGATGCGCATATAATCACTTTATATAAACTCTCGATTGCAATATAGGGCCGAAGTCCGAATGATCACCAGTGCATAGGGGAGACCGGGGCTAGTTGGACCCCGGGGTAAGTTGGCCCCCCGTCAATTTATGACAAAGTAACTACGAGGTAAAAAAAATTGGCCACATATTCTTGTAAAGTGACCGTAGCCTACAATGCTAAGGAAGTGTCGGACGTTAAAAAGTTTTACTTAAGCGGTGAGTCGAAATAAAGTATTTTTGCACCTAAAAGTAATTTTGTTAAAGAGATTTAAAATCTA
This sequence comes from Lingula anatina, assembly GCF_051362555.1. NCBI lineage: Eukaryota > Metazoa > Brachiopoda > Lingulata > Lingulida > Lingulidae > Lingula > Lingula anatina. The sequence goes on from NC_141767.1 coordinate 49,205,525, forward strand.
TTTCATAGGCTTTTGATCGAATATAATATATGTATAGGGCAACAAACTGAAGCTCATTGTTTCAAGTTTCACAGAGACGTATCATCGTTGCTCATTCTAGCACCATAAATGGCTGCCATCCTTTAAAATAAAAAGTGTGCATCCGGGGCTAGTTGGCCCCCTTGACTCGGGGCGAGTTGGACCCTCATATTACCCACAAACTTTTGCGCGCAACACAGCTAGAGACCATTGTTGAAACAAACTCAATGGTTTAAAACTGAATATGTAACTTTCTTTTAAAATGAAAATTTATTATTCGTTTTCATTCATTGTAAACCTGCTTTATACCATTATTAATAAATTCTTTATTAAAATAAAACAAATTTTATTGATAGATATTCTGCTTCTTGCAACTTATACCCCCCCTACAACGTGATGTACGGAAACCTCAATAAATCTGCCTCATTTGAACTATTCATTCATCAAAGACTCTCAAAAGTCAATTTAATAAATTAAAAATGTATAAAAATGTATTACAAGGCGTTTACGTGGGATATTTACTCCATTTTTGTATAGGGGGCCAACTTGCCCCGACCCTGGGGCCAACCTGCCCCGTGATCCATCTGGCATTATATTTGAAAAATAATGACGTTGCATACGTAGCTTAGTTCATGGGGCTTACTTTGAAACCGGTTTTGTTACTCTAGCTCATTCCTAGTTGGCTCTACAAGGCCAAAAGTGTCTAACTGGGCCAACTAGCCCCGGTCTCCCCTACCTGTCAATATTGACAATTGCTAGAGAGAGAGATTCCCTCGCACGGCCTACGTCCTTCACTGCGACACACACATATTAAAAAAAAAATTATAATAATAAAATAAATAAAAAAGCTGTTTCCTTTTTTCAATTAACTGTTTTTATGGTTTATAAAGTAACGCTTTGGTTTTTTCTTTATGTTTTAGAAATGTGTTAAGAGTTTATTATAATCAAATAATGACTTGACAAAATAATATAGACAAATCAAATCGGCAATGCAGGTAAGTAATTTCAATTGAAGTCTTTCAATGTTTAGTTTGAAGAACATCATCAGCTGTACGTTTTACTCTTTTACTGAGTCATAGTAACAGCCTGTATAAATCAATTATTAATACAAGTCAATTTTTCACTTCGTTATTTCAGTGTCCGTCTTGTCACTTTCATCGGGGATTCAGCGTTTTGCACACCTCAGGTAGAGGTGACACTCGTTAGCCTAACTTTCTGTGTTACTGGGATATTTTTTAAATATTGTTGAGATTTCTTTGTAAAGTCTCTATTATCTCATTTCATAAATGTTCGATTTTTCTTGAATTAAAAAAACTGCGTAAACATCAAAGCAATAGCAAAAATAAAGAAAAATTGAATCTGATAGTGGATCACCTGAGGAAGACCTTGAGAAAGTCGAAACCTAGTGTTACTCGTTTAAGTAAAATCCAGTGTCAGATTCATTATATCTTTATTTTAGCTATTGTTTTGATGTTTACGCAGCAACGAAATTTTGGCAAAAGACGAAAGTAATATGGATAAGCAGGCACGTAGCCAGGAAGTTCACTACAAAATATATCGGAACGCAGTATAAAAATCAAAATTAAATGACCCGGATCATACGTTACCGGAACACACGTTACCATTTAGGGCTTCTTGCATAATCTAAAGGCATGGTAAAAATTAAATTTAAATTGAGACTTTCGTGGATTATTGTTTTACACACATTTATGTTTTTAAAAATTGAATAAAACTTAATTCATTCAATTTTATTTTTGGACACTTCGGGGTGTGAAATGCACCTCTATATAGGGTTTGGATGATATGCGTTTTTCTTCTTATACTAATCAAATGCAAATTTTAGAAATATTTTCCAGCAAAAATATTACATTAAATATTCTAGAAGTGTTTAGCTGTGTCCCGTTGAGCCGCAGAAGCTTTGTTGGTGGGCTTCAGATTACGTATAATTCAGCTAGTCGAACTCTAATTTCAAGAGGGGAATATAAGTGTGATTTTGTGTGTGTGTGTGTGTGTGTGTGTGTGTGTGTGTGTGTAACCCCTCTGATCCCACCCCCCCTAAATCCGCCATTGGTTCTATTCAAAGTAGATGTCAGACGTAGTCTACAGCAAAGTCCATAGATCTATGTTTACTATTACATGTAACTATTTGGGAGGAGGGAGGGGGATAGTAATCACAGTTCGCGGGAAATAAAATAATAGGCCTAAATTCACAAATCACAGTAAACATTTTTTCATATCTTATTAAAATTACCAAAAAATTACGAATTGATTTGTGCACCGTATGACGAAGACTAAAAAAGCTGCATTCATAGTCACGGGAATGGAGAAATATTACCAGACTGCACTATGGCCCTGTGACGAATCCTCATCTGTTTGTCTTGAACGATAAACTAATGTCAGAATTCAGGTCAAAATAAAACTTGTCTCGAAATGGTCTCTAATGTATTTGTTGCTTCCAACTCAATGGGGTCAAATGTTTCTGGACACGTCTGAATTTTAAACATTTTTTTAACTTTAACGTTAATAATTATTTCTTTTTATAAACCTTGACGTGTAAGTGCCCCTTGCAAGTGGCGCCACCTATGTTAACCAGGCAATTCCAAGGATACGCTGCGTATTACAGTGACTAAGCACAAAAATTGAGGGTGCGTTAAATATTATAAGCGTTTTCTAGAGGCAGCAGCTGTACTCTGTTTTTACATTGAATTCTTAATAACTTTATGGGAGCAACCCAATCGTACTCGGAAGAAAAGATGGCAGACGTTAAGAAAATGATTGATGCGAAAATTAATAGCAAGAAAGTTGTGGTATATTCTAAAACATATTGCCCCTTTTGCAAAAAAGCTAAAGATGTTCTTAAGCAATATAATATCCCGGAAGATATTGAGATTATAGAGATAGAAGATAATCCAGACTGCAGCGCTATCCAAGATTATCTTTGCCAAATAACCGGGGCAAGATCGGTGAGTTGAATTTGAAAGATCTCTGAAAAAACTACACAATCGTTAGTGTCTCGCTGACCAGTGCGTCACTGACATTGATTCAATCATGGCAGTATATACTCACTGAGTACTTCGTGGTTCGATGTACGGTAAACATACTTACTGTCTGACCTCAGGGTGCACTAGTCTGTAGTAAGTTATTGGCCTATTAAATTGTGTAGATCTTTTAAAAGAGCCCCTGTAGTCAGAGGGTACGGTAAATATGCCTTGTTGAATCCGGTTGAATCTCGGATCTTGGGTATGTGCATGAATCTATTTGTCCCTGTTTAACGAAAAATCACTTCCACTAATTTGGTGAAATATATTTCAGGTGCCAAGAGTGTTCATAAATGGAAAATGTATTGGGGGTGGAGACGAAACTGTTGCGTTGCAGAAGTCTGGGAAACTGAAGGGCATGCTTGGACTTTAATAGTTGAATATCCTGAGAGAAGTCGTGTTATGGTGGAGTTTCTGGTTGAAATGCCCAAAACCTATGCCAAGCCAACAAGAAGACTTCTTAATATGTCATTTTGGAATTTTCTGTGTGGTCTTTATCGACTTAAGTGTCTGGTTTTTAAATATACTACATACTTTGTTACATCATAGTATTATAAAACAGTTATATTTGCCTTGTATCTTATGATCAGGAATAATAAGCACTAGTACTTGATCTCATTCCAACATAAATTTTGCATTACTAGTACTTAGGTTTCATAGTCACATTTTAGTTTCTCTTTGAATGACAGTGGAAGATCAGGGAGTAAATTTTTTTTATTTTCCACCATGCATTCATGAGTCCTGTGATACTAAATTATGTATGAATATAATAAATCTACTTGTACCCCTACTTGCCCAGATATGTTATCAGATGTTATTGTTTAATAGTGTTGCTGTGATACTGTCTAGTCACATGTCAGTATTAGTAATACTTTTGTCATTAAAAATTCAGTGACTAATTTGGACCAAAATGAAAATGAAAAGCAGCTAGTGCAGTAGTCTGATCAGGCACAATATTTTTTCCTCTTTTGTATTTGTATTTAGTAGCTGTTCACTGTTTTAGACATACATGGAGCAAAGGCAAGGGCAAGTTGCAACTTGATACAACATATTTGGTTTATATATCTGCTCTGCATATAATAAATAAGATTCTTACACCATAAAAATTCCTTGTTCCTTTATGAAAAGATGTAAGAAAATTTGCCAAGAAGTTCAATGCTTTCTTTTGTTTCTGCAAGATATTTTTAAATTTAAAACATTAAAATTGTTTGATATAATAACATTTATATGTTGTTAATACTTAAAGTATATTCTCAAATTGTTTTAACTTAAATCTGTTTCAAGCAGTTTTGCATGTCATTTTATTAACAATAAAACAAATTGATTTAAATCATGAAAGGCACATAATTGTACTTGAGCATTATATCTGGTGTCTCTGTCAGTTACATGTGTAATTTATTCCCAATTTACTCAACAGAGCCAATAAACTTTTTCTTTGAGGAAGTGATGTTTTTCGCATTTTCTACTGACAAATGGCACAAGCAGAGTTCAGCATTTTACTGATGTAAGTAGGGTGCACATTTCCTGCATCATTAGGATTTAGTGGTGTGTGATTTATTTGTTCCAATTAAGTTCTTCATTAAGAGAATTTTTTGTACAACTTTCAATTTTAGTAAATATATCAAACGTTACCAATCAGATTGTATTCTGATGGTGAATGATCATGGATCAAAAAAAAAAAAAAAAAAATGGAGAGAGACAATCAGTTTTGATAATGACTTTTTATACACAGACACCGTAAGTGTCTGTATGTATTCTGATTGATCTGTCTGTCACCGTCGCTGTCTGAAACATGAAGTTTGCCCATAATAACTGCCAATTTTTCAATTTATTAAACCGTAATTTTGTTTTACTTAAAAATTACTGAGTGGCTTAGTATGGTGAAGAGGCAGATTGCTTTTGAAAATTGGCATGATTGGTTTACATTTACAGTAATTATTCTTTTTTTTTTCACAATTTTGGTGACGTTCCCCCAAAAAGTACCACACCATATTTTCATTTTATAATTAAATTTACTGGATGGCTTTGTTTGGTAAAGAGGCAGGTTGCTTTTTATGTACAGACACAGATGTGTCTGTACATATTGCCATCACCTGCGTCTGTCGTCGCCGATGCCGATGCCGATGCCGTCGCCGGCGCCGTGCACTTTCCTTGTAAACACGATAAGTGGAGGGCAGTTTTACTTTTTGGCTTAATATTTACAGAGCTGATGAATATTCATAAAACGCAGGTCAAATCAGCATGATCGGGCCATTTTAAGGGAACTTATGCTGTTTTTTCACTTTTTTCAGCATATATGCAACCCTGTAAACACATTTTAAGGAAAACCGTTAGGCCTGTTGTCATGAAACTCACAGGAGTAATCAGTCTTATGAAAACGCAGGTCAAGTTTGAAAATCAGCATGATCGGGCTACTGTTTTAGTAGTTATGCTGTTTTTTTCATTTTTCAGCATATATGCAACACTGTAAACACAAAATAAGAAAAACAGATAGGCCAATTGTCATTAAACTCACAGGAATGGTCAATCTTATTAAAATGCAGGTTGACTTCGAAAATCAGCATAATCGGGGCATTATTTTAGAAGTTATGCTGTTTTTTCACATTTCCTCAGATTCAACTCTTAGGCATGTTAACAATCTCATTATTGAACTAATAAGATACGTAAAAGTGTTTGTTTGACATTTCCTGCATCTTTACAACATTGTTAGTTGATTATGTAAAAATGATGGTAAACTTGTTATCGTGTATTGTGTAATAAAGTGTCAAAAATGGAAATAAACTCATATCATTGCAGTTTGTCAGATTTAATCATTCACTATGATCAGGATCTCAGAATGGAGGAAATTAGACATTTAACACTATTCTATTGATATTTTCCCCATCTCATCAATTTTCTTAGTTGATCATATAAAAATTGCAGTAAACTGTTTATTTTGTTTTATGTTAAAAAAAGCGTTAAAAATGGAAATAAACCCATGTCAGAACAGTGCTGTCTTGTTTCACATTTCCTCAGTTTCAATTCTTAGGCATGTTAACAGTCTCATTATTTAACTAATAAGACATGTTTAAGTGTTTGGTTGACATTTCCTGTATCTTTACAACATTATTAGTTGATTATGTAAAACTGATGGTAAACTTATTATCATGTATTGTGTAATAAAGTTTCAAAAATGGAAATAAACTCATATCATTGCAGTTTGTCAGATGCAATCATTCACTTTGTTTAGAATCTCAGAATGGAGGAAATTGGACATTTAACACTGTTGTATTTATATTTTTCCCATCTCATCAATTTTCTTAGTTGATCATATAAAGATGGCAGTAACCTGTTAATTTTGTTTTATGTTAAAAAAATTGTTAAAAATGGAAAAAAAAACATTTCAGAACAGTGCTGTCTTGTTTACATTTTGGCATTTTCAAGTTGTGACTTTGAGTTCCATGGGCCTGAAGACCTTTGCCAGTCACATTTTCTGAATATCCATGATACTAATATTTTATTATTAAAATTGATGGTCATTATGCTGTTAAACATTATGTAATATTGCATCAAAATTTGAAAAAAACCTATTTTGGGCACTGCTCCCATGATGACCATTTAAGAAAAACAATGTCACTTACTGTTCTCAAACAGTACAGTAAATATGTACAGATGTGTCTGTACATATTGCCATCACCTGTATCTGCCGTCGTCGCCGTCACTGTCGCCGGTGCTAGCGACGTGCACTTTCATTGTAAACATGATAAGTGGAAGGCAGTTTTACTTTTTGGCTGTATATTTACAGAGCTGATGAATATTCATAAAACGCAGGTCAAGTTCGAAAATCAGCATGATTGGGCCATTTTAAGGGAAGTTATGCTGTTTTTTTAACTTTTCAGCATATATGCAACACTGAAAACACATTTCAAGGAAAACTGATAGGCCTGTTGTCATGAAACTCACAGGAGTAATCAATCTTATTATAACGCAGGTCAGGTTCGAAAATAGGCATGATCGGGCCACTGTTTTAGTAGTTATGCTTTTTTTCTTCACTTTTCAGCATATATGCAACACAGTAAATATACAATATAAGAAAAACAGATACGCCAATTGTCATGAAACTCACAGGAGTGGTCATTCCTGCTAAAACGCAGGTTGAGTTCAAAAATCAGCTTAATCGGGCCATTATTTTAAAGAAATGCCGTTTTTTCACATTTCCTCAGATTCATTTCTTAGGCATGTTAACAGTTTCATTATTTAATTAATAAGATACATAAAAGTGTTTGTTTGACATTTCCTGCATCTTTACAACATTATTAGTTGATTATGTAAAAATGATGGTAAACTTGTTATCGTGTATTGTGTAATAAAGTTTCAAAAATGGAAATAAACTCATATCATTGCAGTTTGTCAGATTCAATCATTAAAATTTGATGTTGAATTTGCAGTTTAACATAATGTACTTTTGCATCAGAATTGACAGTAGCCTATTTTGTGCATAGTTATTTCCTGTTTTTTGTCTGTACATTTGACAGCTTTGCTGCCTTGTTTAAAATCCGTGTGATTGCTTTACATCTAGATTTACAGTAATTATTCTTTTTTATTTATTTATTTAATTTATTTATTTATTTATTGTGAAATTTATTTTTTCACACATTAGCATTTTCAGTGGCTTTTATATCCTGTGGAACTGAATCATTTGCCAGATTTTCATTGCATATGTTACCTGTAAGAGGATAAGAGTGATTATGCTGTTTTAAAGCATTTTGCAATGTGTTCAATGCATTAAAATTGGCCTAAATATTATTTGTTGCACCTTTTTATGTACAGACACATATGTGTCTGTACATATAGCCATCATCTGCGTCTGTCGTCGTCGCCGTGCACTTTCACCGATAACACGATAAGTGAAGAACCGTTTTATCTTTTGGCTTGAAACCTGCAGAACTGATGAATATTCATAATACGCAGGTCGAGTTCGAAAATCAGCATGATTGGGTCATTTTTAGGGAAGTTATGCTGTTTTTTCACTTTTTTCAGCATATATGCAGCACCGATAACACAATAAGTGGAAAATCATTTTACTTTTTGGCTTGAAACTTACAAAACTGATGAATATTCATAATTAGCAGGTCAAGTTTGAAAATCAGCATGATTGGGCCATTTTTAGGGGAGTTACGCAGTTTTTATGTACAGACACAGATGTGTCTGTACATATAGCCATCATCTGCGTCTGTCGTCGCCGTCGTCGCCGTCGCCGTGCACTTTTACCGATAACACGATAAGTGGAAAACCATTTTACCTTTTGACTTGAAACTTGCAGAACTGATGAATATTCATAATACGCTGGTCAAGTTCGAAAATCAGCATGATCGGGTCACTTTTAGGGAATTTATGCTGTTTTTTCACTTTTTTCAGCATATATGCAGCACCGATAACACGATAAGTGGAAAACCATTTTACCTTTTGACTTGAAACTTACAGAACTGATGAATATTCATAATACGCAGGTCAAGTTCGAAAATCAGCATGATCGGGTTACTTTTAGGGAATTTATGCTGTTTTTTCACTTTTTTCAGCATGTATGCAGCACCGATAACACGATAAGTGGAAAACCATTTTACCTTTTGACTTGAAACTTACAGAACTGATGAATATTCATAATACGCAGGTCAAGTTCAAAAATCGGCATGATCGGGTCACTTTTAGGGAATTGATGCTGTTTTTTCACTTTTTTCAGCATATATGCAGCACCGATAACACGATAAGTGGAAAACCATTTTACCTTTTGACTTGAAACTTACAGAACTGATGAATGTTCATAATACGCAGGTCAAGTTCGAAAATCAGCATGATCGGGTCACTTTTAGGTAATTTATGCTGTTTTTTATGTACAGACACAGATGTGTCTGTACATATAGCCGTCATCTGCGTCTGTCGTCGCCGTCGCCGTCGTTGCCGTCGTCGCCGTGCACTTTTACCGATAACACGATAAGTGGAAAACTGTTTTTTCTTTTTGTTTGAAACTTACAGAACTGATGAATATTCATAATACACAGGTCGAGTTCAAAAATCAGCATGATCGGGTCACTTATATGGAATTTATGCTGTTTTTTCACTTTTTTCAGCATATATGCAGCACCGATAACACGATTAGTGGAAAACCATTTTACCTTTTGGCTTGAAACTTACAGAACTGATGAATATACATAATACGGAGGTCAAGTTCGAAAATCAGCGTGATTGGGTCATTTTTAGTGAATTTAGGCTATTTTTTCTCTTTTTTCAGCATATGTGCAGCACCGATAACACGATAAGTGGAAAACCATTTTACCTTTTGGCTTGAAACTTTCAGAACTGATAAATATTCATAATACGCAGGTCAAGTTTGAAAATCAGCACGATCGGGTCACTTTTAGGGAATTTATGCTGTTTTTTCACTTTTTTCGGTATATATGCAACACTGATAACACAATATAAGAAAAACAGATTGGCCAATTGTCATTATACTCACAGGAGGGGCCAATTTTACTAAAACGCAGGTTGAGTTTGAAAATCGGCATAATCAGTCCATTATTTTAGAAGTTATGCTGTTTTTTCACATTTCCTCACATTCAATTCTTAGGCATGTTAACAGTCTCATTATTGAACTAATAAGATACGTAAAAGTGTTTGTTTGACATTTCCTGCATCTTTACAACATTGTTAGTTGATTTTTTAAAAATGATGGTAAACTTGTTATCATGTATTGTGTAATAAAGTGTCAAAAATGGAAATAAACTCATATCATTGCAGTTTGTCAGATGCATTCATCCACTTTGTTCAGAATCTCAGAATGGAGGAAGTTGGACATTTAACACTGTTCTATTGATACTTTTCCCATCTCATCAATTTTCTTCATTGGTCATATAAAAACGGCAGTAAACTGTTTATTTTGTTTTATGTTAAAAAAGTGTTAAAAATGGAAATAAACCCATTTCAGAACAGTGCTGTCTTGTTTACATTTTGGCATTTTCAGTATGTGACTTTGAAGTTCTATGGGCCTGAAGACTTTTGCTAGTCACATTTTCTGAATAACCATGATACTAATATTTTATAATTAAAAATTGATGGTCATTATGCTGTAAAACATTATGTAATATTGCATCAAAATGTGAAGAAACCCCTATTATGGGCACTGCTCCCATGATGACCATTTAAGGAAAATCATGTCACTTACTGTTCTCAAACTTACAGGAAAGAGACATGGGACTAAAATACAGCTTCAGTAGGCAATGCAGTCTGTTTGGTAAATTTTTCTGGCAATTAAACGGTTTTTTGTGAAAATTTAATTTTTCACATATTGGCATTTCCAAGGTGTGACTTAGAACCTCCACGGGCTTGAAGACCCATGCTAGTCACATTTTGTGAAAATCCATGACACTTATATTTTATTATTAATAATCAATGGTCATTATGCTGTTAAGCATTATGTAATGTTGCATCAAAATAGAAGAAAACACAATTTTTGGTGCTGCTGCCTTGATGACCATTCTGGGAAAACCGTGTTACTTATGACTGTCAAACTTTCAAAAAAGAAACACAGGACTAAAATGCAGCCTGAGTTAGAAAAGCAGTCTAATTGGCTTCTTTTTCTGGAAGTTATACATTTTAGTGTAATATTCATTATCTTTTTGGCATATTCATTGTGGGACTCGGAGCTCCCATGGACATGAAGCCAAATGGTAATCATATTTTCTACATGTCCATCCTATTTATAGTCAATAAACAAAAATTGGTGATAATTATTCTCTAATTTATTATGTAATGTTACATCAAAATTGACAACAATCTTTTTGCACTGCTACTGCAAACATTATGAAAAGAAAACTGTTCCACTTATTATAATTTTAAACTTACAAGTACGATTTTTAGGATTGGCCTTCAGCTCGTGAGAAAACCAGCTCTATTGGATTATCATGTTTCTTGTATTTATGCATTTTTTGTGAAATTTTCATTTTTCTCATTCTGGCACTTTCTAAGTATAAACTTGAACTCTGATGGGCCTGGAGCCTTATGCTTTTACTTTCGTCTGTGTTACCTGTTGTGCATAAGTTGAAGTTGACTGTGCAGTTAAACATAATGTATTATTGCATCAGGATTGGTAGTCTCCTATTTTGGGCATTATGGTTTTGTGCTTTTCTTTAGGTGTGACTTATGGGCCTGAAGACCTTTGAGTGGGTCAGTCTGTAAATTACCCTTGGGTATCACTAGATTAATTTCAGAGTTATAAAGTCATTTGCTTTAATAGGCCATTAAATGAGATTATGTAAAGCACACTTGTTGATATTTCCCTGTAAACTCCCAAAGGTAAAGCTCTCTGCTAGATTAATAATAAGGAAGCAGTGATAATTATGCAGGTAAATTTTGTTTAATATTGCAAATAAGTTTTATATATATCAAACTGGAAGATTAAAAGTTTGAATAGCATCTTCATTGGAATTATATTTACCTCAAGCTCTGCCAAGGAGGTTATATTTTCACCCCTGTTTGTCTGTCATCCACATAACACAAAAAAGTTATGGACCGATTTTGCAGAAATTTTCAGGAACTGTTGGAAGTGGGCCAAAGAGGACAATGATTAATTTTTGGTGGTGGTCCGGATCAATAATCAATCAATTATCAATAATAATCAACAATTGCTGCCTTGGCAGAGGTCTGCACTCTCAAAGTGCTTTTCTAGTTTTGTTGTTTTCCTTTATAATTTTTTCTAAAACACTTGCATTTGTGACTTTTAACTCTCATCTGCCTGGGGCTCTGCACATTTTCTGTATTTCTACATAAGCAGTTGTATTGTTTTTTATGTCTTTAAACATAATGTAATATTATTTTATGCACTGTCATCATTTTTCAAATATTGAGACTTTCATAATGTGAATTTGAACTCTCATGGTCCTGAAACTGTAATCTTATTGAAGGGGTGGATTGAGACCATCTTCTGGGTCTTCCGGAAGACAGTCAGGTTATTAAGTTTATATTGACTGGTATCTATTTTTTTCTGTTGGAAGACCATCAAAATGGAGGATGGATCAACATAGATACTTTGTAATACTGTCAGAAAATATCTCTGGGTCTGCTCCTGTTATTGACCATGTTACCTGTTGTGCAAGATTAAAATTCAGTGTTGACTGACAGTGCTATTATAAGCATTATTTATTATTGCATCAAAATTGACCAAATGTCCTTTTTTGCATCTTTATTTTCTGTTTTTTGTCTGTACATTTGACAGCTTTGCTGCCTTGTTTCACTTTTTTCAGCATATATGCAGCACCGATAACATGATAAGTGGAAAACCATTTTACCTTTTGGCTTGAAACTTGCAGAACTGATGAATATTCATATTACGCAGGTTAAGTTTGAAAATCAGCATGATCGGGTCATTTTTAGAGAAGTAATGCTGTTTTTTCACTTTTTTCAGCATGTATGCAACACCTTGTGCTATATGATGGTACTGTATGGATGGCAGTGTAGTCTATAAAATTGTCCCTTGGGTGATCACTAATTAAATTAAGGTCTATAAAGTCACTTGCCTACTCATTAATTTTCAATTGGCCATTAAATGAGATTACATAAAACACTCGTTGAGATTTCCCTGTAAAGTCCCGTAGGTTTAGCTCTCTTAACTGTTTCACATTTAATTAGGATTTGGTGATAATTATGCAGATAAATGGTGTTTAATATTGCAAATAAATTTACAACAAAAATGTGTTATGCCAACATGCTATAGATGAATAACAGTGCCTTATTTTTCTCAAACTTGGTGGGGTTATTCATATCAAGTTAATACAGCTAGATTAAAAGTTTGAATAGCAGCTTTATTGGAATTTTTTACATGTTATTTAAAAAAAAAAATTAAATTATTTTTCAAACACCAGCATCTTCAAAATGTGATTTTTAACTCCCATCCACCAGAAGTGCTGTGCATTTTCTTTGTTTCCACATGAGCAATTGTATTGGTTTTTTATGTCTTTAAACATTATGTAATATTATTTTATACACTGTTATCATTTTTACATATTGTGATTTCCATTATGTGAATTTGAACTCTGTGGTCTTGAAACTGTAATCTTATTGCAGGGGCTGAATGAGACCGTCTTCTGGGCCTTCTGGGAGATGGTCAGATTTTAATGTTTACATTGACGGGTATCTATTTTTTCTGTTGGAATACCATCAAAAATGGAGGATGGATCAACAAAGATAATTTGGAATACTGTCAGAAAATATCTCTCCTGTTCACTCCTGTTATTGACCATGTTATCTGTTGTTCATGATTAAAATTCAGTGTTGATTGACAGTATTATTTATTATTGCATCAAAATTGACAAAATGACCTATTTTTTACATATTTATTCAAATATTGAGACTTTCATCATGTGAATTTGAACTTTCATGGTCCTGAAACTGTAATCTTATTGAAGGGGTGGATTGAGACCATCTTCTGGGTCTTCCGGAAGTCAGTCAGGTTATTAAGTTTATATTGACTGGTATCTATTTTTTTCTGTTGGAAGACCATCAAAATGGAGGATTGATCAAAAAAGATACTTTCGAATACTGTCAGAAAATATCTCTGGGTCCGCTCCTGTTATTGACATGTTACCTGTTGTGCATGATTAAAATTCAGTGTTGACTGACAGTGCTATTATAAGCATTATTTGTCATTGCATCAAAATTGAGAAAATTACTTTTTTTGCATCTTTATTTTCTGTTTTTTGTCTGTACATTTGACAGCTTTGCTGCCTTGTTCTGCGTAATGTCTAAACATTTGTCAGCTGTGCACACTTGTTTCCTGTATGGTGTCTGTTTATTCGTCAGCTTTGCTGTTTAGTTTAATTAAGAAGCCAGGTATACGTTCAACATTCGCTAAAAACAACAGCATAACATGTAACCAAAGTCGTTTTACCCTAACTTAATTATAATAACGTAGACTAGTACGTCACGTTACCTGTCACGAGGCCGTTCATTGTTCTGAAGGTCCGAACTTGGACATGATAACGAAATTTTGTCAATGGACCGAATAAAGCGTATAGTTTGTCGGTAATAAAATAAAGTTCATCAGCGGCGCGTGCATACGATTTTTCGGACCAATGAATCTTCGGATTATCGAGATCCCTCCCGCACCTTGTCACTGATTGTCAAAACTTCCGTACGTTTGTAATGTGTAATTCATGTGTTGCTTGCAGCTGATAAAATGCCCCTGTTCATGTCTTAATTCAAAGGAGTCAACTCGTTCACGTATATATTTCATTTTCTGTTTATGGGCCTCGAACCTTTCAAGAACATCCTGCAGTATATCAAACTGTATATGGTAATCACTCTGCGGATTACTTCTTGTATTTGTATTTGATCATGCCCGGATGTAGGGCGATAGTCAATAAACTTCTGATTCTGATTCCTGCACTAACGATTTGGTGTCTCCTGCAAGTGGCGCCGTCTATTTTCCTAGATCTAAGACTAGAAGAACTTATTTGCAGTGTTTTGTCACGGGAGTGACTAAGCATTTTAAAATAACAAACAGTTTCCCAGTGGCAGTTTTACAGTTTTTACTTTGAATGATTTTATGGGAGCAAACAATCGTACTCAGAGGAAGACATGGCAGACGTTAAGACTAAAACCGCAGGCGTCAAGCCTAATATTACAGATCAGATAAAGACTAAGATTGGCAGCAAGAAAGTTGTGGTGTATTCAAAATCATCTTGCCCCTATTGCAAAAAGGCTAAAGATGTTCTAAAGCAATATAATATACCGAAAAGTGATATAGATATTATAGAAATAGCTAATGATCCAAAGTGCAACGCCATTCAAAGTGCTCTTCAAAAAGTAACCGGAGCAAGAACGGTAAGTCGAATTCAAAAGATGTCAGAAAACTTGTGTCTATCAGACATCGATTTCATGTACGGTTTACATGCATGATGCATTGTTTACGGACAGTAATGTCGAATCCCGTGAATCTACCCTGTACATGAATCTGTTTCACCAAACACCACTTCCACTGATTTGGTGAAATATATTTCAGGTGCCAAGAGTGTTCATAAATGGAAAGTGTATTGGTGGTGGAAATGAAACTGAGGCTTTACACAGGTCTGGGAAACTGAAGGGCATGCTTGGGGTTTAGTTGCATATCTTTTCACCTGTTTTGGTGGAGATTCTAATTGAAATGTCCAAGTATTCCAAAACCTACCAGTCAGCAAGAAGACTTCATACATCTTAATAAAGATTTTTCTGTGATCTTCAGTTTGTTTGAATAGACCGTATACACAACTTTGATAGTACTCTAAAACAGTTATAACTGTCTTGTAATATGTTTAAGAATGAGATGTACTTAATCTCGTGCCAACATAAAATTGTTGTCGTCATATTTTTAACAATCAGCACTATTTAGGTTTTATATTTACATTTTATTTTCTCTAATGTCACAATGGAAGATCAGGGAGTAAAATGTTTTATTTTACACCTGGCATTCTTAACTTCTGTGATACTGTAAATATAATAGATCTCTATGGATTTTCCAAGGCATTTAATCAGATACAATCTGGTACATTGTTGTGTAATATTGTTTGCTGTGATACCGTCTGTTCAGCTGTCAGTATTAGAAACACCTTTGTCTTTAAAAAATTTAGTGATAAGTTTTTACCAAAACAGAAATAAATAGCAGTGGTATTTTACATCTTTTGTAAATATTGTATAAAGTGTTGTGAACATTAAAAGCATATTCTCAAATCGTTTTGACTTTACACTGTTTTAGCATGTCATTCTATTTACTATGAAAGAAATTCAAATCATGAAGTGTACATAATTGCACTTGATAGATACTATATCTCTATAAAGACTTACAACATAGTCACAGAAGTTTTGAGATTGCTGCTACAATTTTATAAACAAATGCAGCGTCTTTGTGCTGTTCTGTGTGTCTCATCTCCTTTAATAACCATTAAGTACTTTTTCTGATATATAATACATAGTGTGATTGAAAAGGTAGGAATTCTTTCCAACATGGAAACAAGGGTTGGGCACTATGTTTTGTGTCCCAACTCACATATTTGGTTATTATCATTGCACACAAAAATTGGAAAACATACAAGTTTAAATTGAAAGAATGCATTTATTTGGCACTTTTAATTTTAAACTTTAAAAAGCTGAATCTATTTGTAGTAATGTATCTTTTAAGAAAGACCTCATGATGAATAGATCGAAAGAAATATTTCATTGGATTTTCTACTTGCACCATATCAAATCCAGTTGACATTGATAACAAGTTTTAACTTTTTGGTTTTGTAAGTTTTGAAAGAAAGGCAAAAGTAGGCTTTAACTATCAGGCATTCCTATTTAATTCAGCTTAAGGAATGTTCATAAAACTAAAATGGATATGGTTGTCAGTCCTATGGTATTTGTGCCCTCCTCCTGATGAATTTCTTAATATTCCAGTCTGCATGGTTCATCATGTTTGGACCATTATAAACACAAAGCACGTTCATGTGGTTTGAATACTTCAGATCTGGTAGCAACTAAAGCACAGAAAAATGCCATGATACATTATTATGTAATATGCAGTAAGTTTGGACAAGTTGGAAAAAACAGGAGTAAATATGAATGTAAAACCAACTTACTACATATGTCCAATTATCTACAGGGTTGCCATCATCAGTTATCAAATTGCATTGATTTATCATTTATCTTGCTATAAACAATGTAAACTTGAAACGTAATTTACCTTTATATTTGTATCAATCTATCTATGCAAATATCTATCAGAGTGTGATGATTTAGCACATTATCTACACACAGCTTTGTCCTCAACATCGGTCAAACACGGATACTGAATATCGGTCAAAGAAAAGAAGCCAACCCATGTACTGTTACAGTTGGTGTAAACTTTCATGGGGCTAGTGACTGCCTTACCTTTGGAGTGAGCAGGAAATACTGTCCAGTGTGTGGTCTACTCATGGTGTGCACCACCAGCTCAAATACCTTCCTCTCATTGCTGGCATCCATACCCTGGGGGGATAATAATGAGAATAAGTAATTTGCATGAACAACACATGTGAAAATCCAAATATCACAAATAACATTTTTCTGACCATTTCTATAACCACTTGTTAAAAATAAAGATGGATGGATGTAAAATCAATGCTCTACAAGTTGGTCAGCTGACCACTCACCTGGTTGATTTCATCCACACATCTGAATGGACACATGGACAGCTCTTGCAGTGCCATAAGGTAGAGTACTGTGGCCACACTGCACTCTCCACCACTCTGATGACCAGGGGTCAGCTCACGCAGCTGCTCATTTGCCCTGTACTTGACCTTGATACGGATGCCATATTTTTCGTAATCTTCCTAGAAAAGTGTTTTTAAAAATTCATTAGTATAAAAATTTATGACTTTCTGGAATATGAATGATGAACTTGATGATAATTTCCAATAATTAATGAAGAATTCACTGTATCACTGTGTGATACATAAACTATACAGGAAAAAAATAACTTGCTGGATTCTCAGGTCTATCCAAGTCCACTTCTCCAACGCAGTTCATCTGGCTGAAAAAGTCTCCAAAGTTTTTGTTGATTTTTTCCACCAGTTCCTCAAGAGGTTCAATCCAACCTCTTCTGAGCTCCTCAATCTCCTTTTTATGATCCTCTAGAGCTTTGATTTTTTCTTCTTTTTCTGTTTCCAAGCGTCTGATTTCACGCTTCCGTTGGTTGAAGTCTCTAATTACCTGAATTATCATGAAAATTCTACTATCAAGATATTTTTAATAGTCAAAAGAATACTACTAAAACCTGCTTTAATTCTTAAAGATATAGATATATATATAATAAATAGCAAGAAAATTACAAAAGAAATTAAAAATGCCATTTTTAGAACAAAAAAAAAAATTTATATATTTGAAAGTTGACAGGCTCCAGGAAATTAAAGCCTTCGAATAAGTTTATAGGTAGTTTGAATTTCTGGGCTACTGAAACGACTAATATACAAGAATATTGATATGCTCACTGCCAACTAAAGTAATATTTGAACTGTGGATACATTTTTTCTTCTAAAATTGTCAGAGAAATGGTCAAAATTACTCTGCCAAAATAATACCCTAGCTAAATAATCTACTTACAGAGTCATCCACAGCTAGGGTGAGGTCTGCTCTTGCCTGCTCCTCATGTATGGCAGCATCTATGTCCTCTAATCTGTTGGGACAGGATTCAAAGGCCTAAGAGAGTAATTGCAACTTTGAAAACGAGCTAATGCTCAATATAATCATTGAGGTATTTTTGAGTGATTTTATCCTTGTCTTAAATAAATATCCTAACTGTAAATGTGCAATTATATCTAATTCATCAAAATTCAAAATGCAAGGTTCATGTCAATATAAAATATTTTATATTTTTTGAATGCACATTCTCAGTTTTATTAACTTGATACTCATTCTTTTCATTCTTCTTCTTCTTATTTTATTTTTCTTCTTCTTCTTCCTATTTTATTTATTTTATTTCATTTTTTTGTATTTCACCTTTTTCATTTCTGCCGAGAGCTCTTGATCTTCCCTTGTTCCTGTAGCAGCTTTAGCATCAGCTAGCAGCCTTTTCGCAAGTTCTTTCATCCTTCTTAAGTTTTCCTTAAATTCTTCACACTCCCTCTGAAATCAAATAAAACATCCGTAATGTCCTGTGATAGGCTCCCTGGTATTGCAAAGAAAGATAAAATGGTCAATTTGAAAAGAGAGAGAATGCTGCTCTACAGGTATATCACATTAACTCTTACTAAGAAAGGAAATAAGTTCAATGAAGTTCTTCAAATGAAAAGACAGACTGCTTATAGCCAAAGCACGAAATTATACAGACAGAGACACTGTGTTGATCCCAGTCTTCATTTTCTAATGCATCAATGTCTTAAAGATATAAGTACCTCCTGAGAGGAAACCTAACAGCACACCTACCTCTTGTGTCCTGAGGGAAGTTGACTGCTCCCGTAACTGACTTTCTATGTCAGAAACTTCTCGCATAGCTTCGGAATGCTGAAGAGCAAGTCTGACCTTTTCCATGCTCAACTGTAAACATTCCTGAAAAATATACAGAAACATTGCTGAGAAAATAATCAATCACAATTAAACTTCTAAAAATTTTACTGCACCCATAAAGACAACTATGTGTAAATGTAAATGCAAAAAACAGTAAGTATGCCTAACACCTACACTGATGATGGAATAAAATGGTGAAAATCGGGAATATAAGACTGTTCAAAGTTTTGTATCACAACAGAAAATATATGCATGCACATATTTTTATATTTAAAAGTACATACAAACAGAGCATCGGTGGAGCCTAGATTCCCAGTAACACATGTAAACCACTTCTACTAGTTTCTAATATGACTCAAATAAATTTGACATGCCAAGGGATAAACTGAACAGATCACTCTATCAGCCATAAAAGAGCTTTAGACTGCTCCTTTCTTTAAATTTTTGTTCGGAACTTTAACCTACTTTCGTGACCTACTTTTCTGCCCCATTGACATACAGCATAGAATGTTAGCAGAAAAATCCGTTCAAACATTTTCGGGGAAAATAAAACAATGCCTTTTGGTAATTCTCTTAGTTATACTACTTGAAACTATATGCTGGCATTTGGTTGGTTTTTGGGGCAAAAAATTGACTTTGTATGCATCTTTAAAGGGACCCCCAATCATACATAATATATCAGTCTAGCCTAAATGAAAGCTCAGAACAGTACCTGCGTGTGTTTTTTCAGATCACTGAGAAGATCAATCTTCCTTAGGTTTATTTTGTGAATCTTTTGGTTTGCTTTCGCTTCCTCAGATTCAATATTAATTGCCTCTCCCTCAGTGCGCTGGATACTAAGAAGAATGAAGAATATGAATGTCACTGACATAAATAAAACTAAATATAATGCTAATATCCAAACATTTATCCTTTAATTATCCTTACTTTTTACACAAATAACAATCTAAGCATGGTCTGCATAAACCATTGCTCCAGTATTTCATTGAAATAAGAAAAGTCTTCTAAAAATCTTTCATGAAATTTACAGAATCATATAGCCTTTTTTTTTTTTTTTTTTTTGTATAGCTAGGCCATGAAACTTTTTCTACATATATTTTCTTACATTTCTTTCTTGGCTCTAATCTTCTCAGCTAATCTTCTTTTCACATCTCGTTTACTCTGTAGATCTTTCTGTTCAATAATATTTGAAAGAGTGCAAACAAAGTGAATATATAAACTACATTCCCATCATTGTCACAATTGAATCTGTTAGCTTTGAGTGATAAACGCTGCAATAAGCCAAATAAATGCTGTTATTTGCCTCAGGAAATAAGAATATTTTATTTTAAACCACTCAAATTTTTCATCTGGCTAAAAGCCCAACAATTCTTATCTTCAAAGACTTTCATTACTTCAGAGTCCTCAGAGTATATTGTTCTAAATTTTTACAATCTACTTCACTTTAATGACACATTTAACGTAAGCATTAATACCTTTTCTTGTCTGAGTTTATTCAGCTGAATCTCAAGTTGTTTGTACGTGGCCTCATGGTCCTTGAATTCCTTCTCCTTTGTGTGATATGTCTCACTGAGTCCCTGAAGTTCAGCAGCTAAGGCCTGTTCCCTTGCAACATCTGAACTGGATGTAAGCAGAGAAGGCTGCCTGGATGGGAAAAATGAGAGGAATACATGGTCATTCCATTTTGTACATGCCTGTCAACAGTTTGCCACAGACAAGGATGTACACCTTTTTAACTGTTTTTCAACTTTAAATAACTAGATAACATGAGCATCATATGATTGGGTAATGGGAGCTTTTTACCCCTAGCAAACTTGGCACATTAACTTTTGTATAGTCCAATAAATAAATAAAATATATGTACATGTGCTACTTATAAAATATATGTACATGTGCTACTCAGCATGGGGGTAGTTAATGTGTACAACATCTAAATATACATGCATATGATCTTTTCTATTTTACATTAAAATACTTACATGTATCTGACATGTGTTTAGTTAGACAAAATGTATTCACACCAAAACAGTTTACAGAATACATGTATCACACCAATACAGTCCTGCATGTCATTACCTTAATTCAGTAACTCTACTGGACCTCTCTCTGTTTCCGTATTTTGAGCGCTTTACATTGTACTGAAAAAAAAAAAAAAAGATTTTCACCATATTAACCACATGAGACAGGTTACCTTAATACAATTTAACACTAATTCTCTGACCTCTTGATATGAGCCTACCTTAGTTAAATACACCAAAGTAAAAGCTTGGATTAAAACATAGGTTTGATTACACTTAAGCTGCACACACCAGGGAGTTTGTCAACACAGTTTTTATCATGTACAAAACCACATACCTGATGGTCCTCTGTATAGAATGTGTTAAGATCTGGGTGTTCTCTGAGTAGGACCTCCACCCTGTCCCTGGTACTGGCATCTCCCACTGGGATCTGGTGCACCTTGTACATAGCACACAGAAAAGCCATCACAGGATCAGGACACTCAAACAAGTCCTTCAAATAACTGTGGAAACCATATTTACTGAAAAGCAAGAGAAATGAAAAGTAGGTCAAAGGTCAATTTTAAGGTCACTTTAAGATTGCCAGTATATGACTTCCTATTCAACTTCAATAGAGACTATGGACCTATCTCTGCCAGGTTTGGATTTAAAAGGGAATCAAAATTTGCAAAGTTCAGTTCATGGTGAAAAGTAGGTCAAAGGTCAATTTTAAGGTCACATGTAGATTGCCAGTATATGACTTCCTGTTCAAGTTCAATAGAGACTATGGACCTATCTCTGCCAGTTTTGGAGATAAAAGGGAAGCAAAATTTGCAAAGTTCAGTTCATGGTGAAAAGTAGGTCAAAGGTCAATTTTAAGGTCACATTTAGATTGCCAGTATATGACTTCCTATTCAACTTCAATAGTAACTATGGACCTATCTCTGCCAGTTTTGGAGATAAAAGGGAAGCAAAATTTGCAAAGTTCAGTTCATGGTGAAAAGTAGGTCAAAGGTCAATTTTAAGGTCACATTTAGATTGCCAGTATATGACTTCCTATTCAAGTTCAATAGAAACTATGGACCTATCTCTGCCAGTTTTGGAGATAAAAAGGAAGCAAAATTTGCAAAGTTCAGTTCATGGTGAAAAGTAGGTCAAAGGTCAATTTTAAGGTCACATTTAGATTGCCAGTGTATGACTTCCTATTCAAGTTCAATAGCAACTATGGACCTATCTCTGCCAGTTTTGGAGATATAAGGGACTAAATGTTATAATTTTGGAGTTACCATAATGTGCCATAAATTTCCTACAAAAAAAATTAATTAAAATAAAGAAAAGGTCATTTTGGTCAAAATTATTGAAATGGGAGGTGCTCTGAAGTTCCAGATGTTCAAATTTGATGAAATAATGTCATTTTTGACCACAAGTTGCCAAGCCTTATGTTTTATTTTTCCGGAGTTCAAAATTTATTATCCATTACCGTTCTGCACATTTTGCTTTCACCACCAATATGTACTTTTTGATACAGCGTAACTCGAAAACCGTATGGAATACAAAAAAACGGAGACCACCCCCAGTGTTGGGCTTTACATGCTCTACAAAATGCAAAAAAGAATGGGTGTCTAGCATTAACGGTTCCCGAATTAGAGACAGTTTTCAGTTTCGATATCTTATGGCCGCTACTCCCGTGAAAATGCACTGATTGACCCCAAATTCACAGAGATGAAAGATGACCTGAAGGGTAACACTTTCCATTAATATTATTAGTTAAGTCTGTGTGGTGTCTGAATAAGACCGCAAATAATTTTTTTTTCGGCAAAAATTTTGTTTTTTTGAAAAATTTGGCCCGTTTGACCTTAAAATAAAGGTCAAAGGTCAAATCCAAGGGCATATTTGAAATCTACACATATGACTTTTGGAAAGCTGTCTGTAGAAATTTTTCTCATAATTCCTTCTGTAGGGGAGATAATTAGCATTTAATTTTGCCATTTTTGGACAAGGGTGCATTGCAATGAGTGCCACACCTAGACCCCAATACCGACAAAGCCCAAATTTTACGTGGAACGAGTTGAGATTATAGGTGACCTAAATCCAAGAGATGGGTATGGAGGCCCTTACCGTCTAGGAGGAGAAGCGGTAACGGTGACTTGGCAGCGGAGCCGCAGGAGCCGGCGGAACATACGGGTCGGGACTAAAACCATGTGTACCGCCAGCGCCTACGCTGGTGGTACAACAAGCCAGTAATGCTGCACTCATGCAGTAAAGTCTGACTAATTTCCCTGATACCATTTCATACAAATGGAACCTTGTTAACTATATATACAGCTCTGATTTTTAATGTGAATGTTTTAATAGTCAATAAGTGCATTCTCAATTATTTTCAGTTTCCTTTTTTCTATTTTAGCAACTTTCAATATTATTTCCTTCTTCAGTAAAAAAATAAAAATAATATTCAAAGCGGAAAGCTTTACAACCTTTAAAATAAAAATAATTGCTCCACAAATATGCTTCAAAAGTGTAAAATCACCTGTAATATTGCAGCGGATGACTAGCTTTAAACTGGTTGAGGGATACTCTGGGTGCAGTCACTGCATTCACCCTCAAGCCTTGCTCATCTCTCACCCTCGCCAAGAACTTATTGGCATCGTCCTGGTCCTCGCAGATAAAGGCACGCATGTCATTGAAACTGACATGACCTTCCACATACTTTGCATATCTTGGATCCTTCATGTTCAACTGCAATTCAATTTCAAATTCAAAATTACCAAGAGCCGACCATTCTTTAAAATTAACCACTATACTTCCTTCTTAAAATGTGGTAATATTAATCCAGTATGGTTTAGAATTCCTTTACCTCTATTTCTACAATGTACATAACATTAGGGTGGAATTTTGTATTAAGATATGAGTAATAGCATGTAAAACAAAACTGAACAGGGGAAAATAACTAAAGAATAATTTCACCGTTTGAGAATAAATTACACTTACTGTCACTATCATGGGTTCGTGGATGACTCCATTGAACTCGTGTCTGTTACTTCGTAACCACATAACAGCCTCGTATGTGTGTCTGTGCCTCTGCTGCAACACCAACAGCCTTCTATTACTGACATCTTGTAGCTGGTTTAGAACATCTTGCTTTCCTAAAAAATTAAACGAAACATATGTGATTTAACACAACATAACATTAGTTTTAAAATGGAAAAACAATGGTTGCCAGGCTTTGAAAAATTATTCTTTATTCAACAAAAGTTCTACTAACAAAGGTTACTTATATGACTAATATGCCCAAATAATAGTCACTGTAGGGTGGTCATATTATAGAGATTCAGCATTATCCTTACATAGTCTAAGCTCTGCTGGTCCAAAATACTATTATATTGGTAAATACATGTACTTAGCGGTACCTACCCCTAATGTCACCTCTCAATTGATCAAGCTCCATTTTAACAGCACTTCCCCGATGTGATGCCTGAGTCATACTTCGACTGGTATCTTGCATGTCTTTGCTGACACGTTCTATAGCAGGCTACAAATATACAAAATAACACTTAGTTTTTTTTCCTCTTGAGACTACATTTGTCTACATGATACCAACTAATCTAGCATAAATAGTGAACATGTTTTGAGTCAAAAAGAAATTATTCAGAATGGGTCTTGAAATATATACAATTTAAAATAAGACATTGCAAATACTGTGAGAGAAGGCGAAAATGCAGTGTAGTGCACAAATCTGGTTTATTAAACCTGGTAATTTGCAAAACAATCAACAATGATCACTTGTAGGAGTCATCTCACAGTATTTTCTCTTATAATTCAGCTTCATTACTAAAAACTGGCAAAACTACAAAAAAAAAGTTATGTAGAAAACTTCATTCATTTCTACAGAACCTGTACATCCTCTTCATCCCCCACATTATCATACTCTGCCTGAATAGCATCTAGCTGAGCATGGAGATTTTTAACTCTGTAACATAAATCAAAAGTGCAATACCATTAAATATCAGCAGAGTTATAATAACCTGATTACAAACTGTCTATTAAAAGACAAGTTTATTTTACTTTTTATTGGGATCCATCTATATAAACATGTCATTGGAAAAAACTTCATTACCAGCATTTGTCTTGCATACCTTTTTTGTCTCGACTGTTCTTGGCTTCTTTTGGCATTGAGGTCATCCTGAATTTCTTGCATCTATAATTATGATTACATTAAGTATGAATATCAGTAGTTTTTATAATTTAGAAAGCACTGATAGAAGAAACAACCAAGTCTAGATAACAAGTTGTAACACCCAGCAAACCTGATCTTTTTTTACTTTCTTGAAGAGAATATTTTCTAAAAAGCAATAAAAAAGATGTTTTCCTACCTTATCTGTCTCATTCTCTATGTTCTTGCTTTTGTTTGCAGCCTGCTTTGCATGCTCTTTAATTACATTGTACTAATAAAAGAGAAATGCAATCGTATAACATATTAATGGTAAATATAACAGTGCTTGTGACTATGCATATCTACTGATTTTTTTCAAATGATATATCCATTCTGATTAGCATACTTGAAACAAAACTACTTTTTATCACATTAAGACTATATAAATACTAGAAAGACACAAAGAAAGCTTTAAATCAAGCAAACCTTTATCATACCTTTTCCTTCATAAGTACATTAATTTCCTCCACCTTTTTCTCTGCCTCATTCAGTTTGGCTTGCATGGGTGCATAGGCAGCTCTTGCTTTTTTCAGATGTTCTTCTATAACATGTTTTCTCTCTTTTTCTTTAGTAAATTGAGAACGTTTTTCCTCATACTCCTACAAAACACATAAAAACATTTTTGATATCAAAAAATGGGCAATGATGTAACAAAGAATCAATACATTTGTGATCACCTTTATCAAATTGAAACTGTCAACAAATGACAATAAAAGCTCTTTAAACCATGCAGTTAGGCTCAGCCTGCACTAAATGAAATTATTCCACTTATAATACTTACCACCCAGGGTCTTTTCTTCTGTAACAGCTCTACCTTCTGTCTGTACCTCTCTCTTTGTTGGTATTGCTGGACATCTCCTTCTAGCCGGCTGTTTTTTTGAACAGCATCCTCATAATGCTCTATGACACTGTTTGCCCTTGCCTCCAGCTGCTTGGACTCCTGTCTGGCCATCTTCAACTTTTGGTGATTTTCATACATGTTTTCTGGACCAGCCTAAATAAAACCAACCAAAATTTATAAAAGCTGTGGTCCAGCTTACAAAATTGGTCTCATCAAAATTTCTTCTCATCCTTTACTTGACAGCTTTTTTTAGCCAATCCCAATTTGAGTACATGTGGATCATGATCTGGTGACATTTGGATATTATATTTAACAAAATTTGGCCCTATAATTCTGAATCAGAAAGATACCAGGGAATTCTCTTAAACTATTTCCTTTTGATTTAATTGTCTCTTACATTAAATTACTCCATATTTTAATGGGTTATTCACTTCAAAAGATGATAACTTTCAAACAAACAATATCCTCCACAATTCCGGATATCCATCTGAAGTCAATATACTTCACAATAATAAGAGTAATTTTCCTAGTGATTGGTTGCTTGGATAGGGAGATATAGCTGAAACTGATTTACCCATCTTGTCACTCAAGCTGTTAAAAGGGCCAAAAACATTCACCCAGGTTCACAGAGCTTATTAGTCGATGACTTGATGTAAAAAAGAAAAAATTAGAATAACCAATGACATCACCTAGTGACAGTCATTGAAATTATGTACTGTGCAAAACACTGTAAACGGGCTGCTCAAAACCAGTTATGACCGGCCATGTGTACAGGCACGGGCATCTAAGAATCCCTAACTAACACACTTAGTAAACAATATGCATAGCTTCTTAAGTGCGTATGTCAAGTAACCAAGAGCTAAAAGGTAAAATGTTCATTTTAAATTATTTAGATAGGCACTCTAAACTAAATTTTAAGGGGCATTTGTTGTAATTTTGCACCCTTAGAGGTGCAGCATGCTTCAAAATGAGGGACGATATTGGCAATGGGGGAAGGACGCAATGCCACAGCCCAGATGCAACACTTCCCCTTATCAAGTAATTACATCCACCTTAAAGAAAGAGCTTAAATAGTGGGAAAATGCACATTTTGGGGGGGGGGGGGAGGGGGGGGGGGGTAAGTTTGCTGGGGACAGGGAAACTGAATGCCACATGATGTTACATACAAATGGCAAATAAATACTCACTGCTTTTTCTGTGTTCTCCAGTAATTCCTGCTTGGTCATCCTAGCAAACTCACCCACTTTCTCTTGAGGTAAGAATTGACAAAGATTACCCACTTGGATTTTCAAACGACTTGCCAGCTCCTCAACCTACAATCTCAGAAACAAAACAAAAAGCAATAAAGAAAAAGTTTCTTAAACAAAACAATAGTTCTCAGATTCAGAAACAAAATTATATGAAGAACAACCATCCAGCAATTAACTTTACAAACAAATTTGCAAACAAGTGCTTGCATGAAGGTCAAATATTAGTATGTGACAAAGGGAAAAAATAGCAAAGTACATGCATTCAGTCACAACAAACAGCATAAAATTTAAAATATTTATCTGATCAGAACCACTTTTAAACTTAACATTCCTTTTTCATACTACTGTCAGTCTAAAGCAAAATGGATATTCATTTTAAGAAATTTTGAAAGTTGCACTAACAGCTCCAATGACATTTACAGACACGACTACATGGTACATACAAAAGTGCATGGGTATAAATATCATACCCATTCAAATATATCGTGGTTGCATTTTATCATAATTTTATAAATCAACCTACAGCTTTCTGTGTTGCCTGTCTTCCATTCACTGACCAATCACTCTTGTTTTTGCTTATTTCACGACGAATCACATAATTTTCACCATCTGGATTGTGTCTGAAAATTAAATGCAGAGAACATCTAAAACAGTTACAAATGGCAGCAAGCTAGCTTCACCTTAATTGTCATGCACATGTAATATCAACAAAATCAAACTTGTTTTGAAAAAAAAAATCAAATCAATTAAAATTTGCTGTTTTATAAAATTATATAATGCACAGCAACTGTCACTTTGACTAGGTGTGACACTGGGCAGTGACACATATAAACTATTTATATGGTGAAAAATACAATGGCATAATTTACCCCTTCAAGTATAGTCTGTATGGCACAGAGCTTCAAGTTCAACTCTTTAAAATACTTTTGTCTGAAAGTAGCTGTTTATCACTTAACTTCTCAAGGGAATAATACTCACAGCTCAAGTTCAATGATGGCCCTCTGACAGCCATACTTAATGTACCCGGCAGAATTAGGGGCACGGTTAAGGACACTGGGTTTCCCTGCCACCCCCAGACATATAGCACACACCAAAGTGGACTTCCCTGTGCCATTGGGACCTATGATAACATTGAGGTGAGGACCTGGGCGGAATTCTACAACATCATAAGTGCTAGAATAAAAATTAAAAGGAGTTACACTTCATTGTCAAGCAGGTTCTTTCTTCTTCTTTGTCCTTTAAGTTATCTGTAAACCCATCTCTATCAAAAACCATAATATTTGCAAATTGCAATCATATTTTGTTAAACATTAATCCATCAATCAATCTACATAGATCAATCTAACTCAGAAGAAACTCTCACTGAGTGCAATTTGCTTATATGAATGACAAGTCTCCTTTTGTTTCAAAAATACTCATATAATCACCAGTTTTTCTGTAATCTACTCAATGCCAGGAGGCTGTGTCATTCATTTTAGTTGCACTCAGTGAGAGTCCCCGTTGGATCAATCTACTTAGACCAATGGTGTCTATGGAAACAGGACCTAATAACGACTTGTTAAGTAGTGTATGTAGGCATAGTAATTAACATAAACAGCACCATTTCTACACACCAATTACAGTGCCCATTCAAAACTTCACTCTTTGCAGTTGTGTGTGATCAAAGGCACATTCTCCTCACAGAAAATAATGGACAACCATGCTGCCTGTTTGTTTAAAAATCTTTATCTGGATTTCTTACAGATTTTGATGAGTGTGGAAAATACTTTTGTTTTTACACATACGATAAGAATAGAATGTTTAAAGAGAATAGAAAGTCATCAGCCCTTTCTTTTAATTTTGATAGCAACAACTTCCACCTTATAGATAAACTTGATATTTACATGGGTTCAGAGTATGTTCCTGAGGGTCGCGCAAGCAAATATGATTGCACTTATCACACAGGGTTTGAATGGCCACAGTGAATAGTTCCACCGGCTTTTAAAAGAGGAAAACTAACAAACACGATCCAGAACATATTCAATTTGAATGTGATACAATATTCTGTCAAAAGAAAGGTTAATTTATACACCCGTTTTTCATTATAGATGACATATATTGCCTGGCAGTTTTAGCTGATGAGATGGCATAACGAAAGTCTATGAGCAGTCACTTTTGATCATCGCATGTGCAAGAAAATGAAAACTAGGAAAAGAAATTGCATATCATACACAAAGTTTTCTAGCTTCACCCGAACTATAGACCCTTCTCCAAATTCCTCGCTTCCGTCCCGCTGCGTTTCGCCTTGTCTTTGGTTTGTTCTAGCTTTTGGTTTTGCCATTTCTTTTCGCGCTGCACGAAATCTCGCAGTGTCACGTTTGAGTTTTGATGGAGGAGGGACGATGAAATTTTATCTCAACATTTTAAGTTTTATCAGTTTGATTCTTGGCATGGATGTTACGAAAATAAGAAATAAAATACCATCAGATATATACGTTAAAAAATTCCCAAAAGATGAGAAAATATGATTACAACACTCGTACAATATATTTTTTTCTGAACCCTCTCCCCAAAAACACTGAATGTAAACAAACCAAGATGGTGGATCTGGCTGTCGGCACGTCAGCTGCCAAATGATATAGATATTTGCTTTGAACAGACACAGAAGAAAAGAAATCAAGATGAATGTGGTTCTGGCTGTGAAGCAGTATGTCACCAAGATGGTTGATGACAGTGGGCAGGGCATGAAGGTGCTACTGATGGACAAGGAAACGGTAAATATATATATAATATTACAAAGCAGAATCTGAGGAAGCATTTGATTTATAATATATACTATATTCTAATGAGTCGTCTGTATAATGAGAAAACATCACAAGCACAGTGCTTGTTCGTTAGATCAAAACAATTTATACAATGATATATTAAAAGTTAACTTCCAATTTTCCAATCAGTTCGTTATTGATGGAAAAAAGATCTAAAGTGCAATGTAGTCTC
This sequence comes from Lingula anatina, assembly GCF_051362555.1. Taxonomy (NCBI): domain Eukaryota; kingdom Metazoa; phylum Brachiopoda; class Lingulata; order Lingulida; family Lingulidae; genus Lingula; species Lingula anatina. The sequence goes on from NC_141767.1 coordinate 49,235,881, forward strand.
TTTTTTTATTTCTTCAGACAAGCATTGTGAGCATGGTTTATGCCCAGTCAGAGATCTTACAGAAGGAGGTGTACCTGTTCGAGAGGATTGACTCTAGTGCAAGAGAAACAATGAAACATCTAAAATGTGTATGCTTTTTGCGACCCACAAAAGAAAATGTTGACCTTCTTCAACAAGAGCTACGGTCACCAAAATATGGATTATATTTTATTTGTAAGTAACATAAATGGTGAGCATTGAGGATGAAAGACCATCATATTCTATTCCAAATTTGTACATTTAAATACAGTATGCCCTTGGACTGAGACATTTCCATTTTTATGTTTAACTTAGTAATTCCCTTAGAGTAAGAGCATTAAAATCAGTTGTTTCATTTCAGTAATTGGATATTTAGGATTATCACAATCCAGCTGAAACTTCATTTCAGATTTTTCAAATGTGATAAGTAGGCAAGATGTCAAGGTATTAGCTGAAGCAGATGACCAGGAAGTTGTAAGAGAAGTCCAGGTAAATGTTTTGATGTTAGCATACATTAGAAAGATTACTCAGTAGTTTAACTGCTGACAAATGTCAAACTTGTTTGATATTAGTTGTGAACATTTGTTTGATCATAAAGTGCACCTGAGTTATTATCAGTTGTTTTCACCAGTAATTTAGGTGAGTTAACTTAGGTCACCAGTACTCTGAAGATAATAATGATGAAATGGTGTCATTGCTGTGAGAGAAAAATTGGGTTTAAAATAAGTCTGATGGTGTCTTCGTGTTATACAGTTCAGATTTTGCCAGTGCAGATAAAACTGATGGAAATTATTTGTCTCTCTACTAGTATATGCATCTTTTTTTTTTCATTAATCTAGGAATTCTATGGCGACTATGTAGCAGTCAGTCCACACTTATTTTCTTTCAACATAGTAGGCCATTGTCAGGTAAGATCTTCCTCCAGTTATCAATTATAAAGGTGTTCATGTCATTACTGTGATATGCATTCTATCAGAAGAATAACACAGTGCAAATTTCATTGTAAGACATAACTTTCATTTATTTTTTTATTTATTTTAGGGTGGAGGAGAGCTGTTTAGATTGTTTGATAATCAGAATAGCCCTTGACCTGCTTGTTCTCATCTCATTTTTTTATTTTCATTAACAACTTTTTTGGTTGTTTGATTATCAAGTGACTTCTTCTACAGGGCAACAACTGGGTGACCCCAGCTCTGACCCGCAGTGTCCAAGGCCTGACTGCAGTGTTGCTATCTTTAAAGAAATGTCCCATGATACGCTTCCAGAATTCTTCTGAGATGGCGAGGAGAATGGCAGACAATGTTAGGGTGAGTGTCTTGATTACATTACATCATTTGACTGCAAATTAAAAAGAAGCTGTATAAATGAACTTTTTAATCAGGAATAAGTTATTAAAGGAAATTAAACATTAGTTTATCTGACTGTGATAACATTAGTGATTTTATACTTTTTACAGCAAGTGATATCAAAAGAAGCTTCTTTGTTTGACTTTCGAAGGACAGACGTCCCACCAGTTTTACTCATATTAGACAGAAGGGATGATCCAGTCACTCCACTGCTAAATCAGGCAAGTGCATGGAAATTTATATTTTGTAACATAAAGCACCCATGATAGGTATGTATGGCTACTTGGCTATGGCTATGATTTCCTGGAATTAAGTGATAACCATGACCCAACAGACTGATCATCTGTTTTCTGTTCTAGTGGACGTACCAGGCCATGGTCCATGAACTCCTAGAAATAAGCAACAACCGTATTAGCTTGGCCTCAGTCCCAGGCATAAGTAAAGAATTGAAGGAAGTGGTGCTCTCTGCTGAACATGATGAATTTTATGCCAATGTGAGAACAAGTTGTGCTTTGATTTGGCAATGAGTTTTAAATGAAGCAGTTGCTTTGTTATGATCAAAGAGGGATCTTTTGGTAAAGATAACTTTTGTCGGGTAACTTTTTTTGCATTGATAAGTTTGTTTTAAAGTGTGAATTGTAGTCTTGCTCTAAGAATTAAGGAAATGTTTATAGAAGTTCTAGTTACAATGTTGATTTTTTCACATTTGAGTGAGATTTTGACAAATATGTCTTTGTAGAATATGTATGCCAATTTTGGTGAAATAGGAGTTAATATCAAAACCCTAATGGAAGAGTTCCAGAAGAAATCTCAGGGCCAGTCAAAAGTGGAATCCATACAAGACATGAAGGTTTGTTCTTTACCAGACATTGTGAATCCAGTGTTTTAATGTCCTTTTATAACTTACAGCAAAGTCATGAGATCAGAAGCGATACGATATACATATTATATGTAAGTTGTTTAAGATGTGGAAGATGGAAATGGGAAAAGTAGTTTCAGAGATTTGATAATATTTTGACAAGTCTTCTATTCCTTTTCTTTTTTTTAGGCATTTTTGGAAAACTATCCCCAGTTTAAGAAAATGTCTGGCACGGTTTCCAAGCATGTGACAGTAGTAGGTGAATTGAGTAGACTTGTTGGTGCTCACAATTTATTGGAAGTATCTGAGACTGAACAGGAACTGGTCTGTCAAGGTGATCACTCACTGGCACTTCAGGTAAGCATGGTGATTGAATTCAACCTTAAATTTCTGCTGATAGCTCAGAGTTTTAATTCAAGTGCTGGTTCTACCTTTCATGAAACTGAGATGCTTAATTTGTTTGAAAAATCCCATTGTTGGAAGACTTACACAGCAATTACATATTTCTGAATTAGAGTCTGATTTGGTGCTTTTCAGAAAAAAACATTGTCCATTTCATTTTCAGAAAATCCGCTCACTTTTAGCCAATGACAATGTGAGAGATATTGATAAACTGAGGCTGGTGATGTTGTATGCTCTTCGGTTTGAAAAACACAGCAACAATGATGTGACAGGACTGGCAGATGCACTGGCAAAGAAAGGAGTGAGTGAAAAGTTGAGAAGGGTAAGACTTTTTCACAACAGGAATATGTATGTTGAAAAAAATCTAATTTTAGTATCTGAAAAAAGAGGTATGTTAGTTTATGAGACAATATGTAAATTATATATATATATAGTTTAAAGAACATGAATGTCAAATTGAAGAAGATGTGGAATGTAAAAAATGTTTATGAGATAATATGTAAATTATATATATATATATATATAGTTTAAAGAACATGAATGTAAAATTAAAGATGTGGAATGTGAAAAATGTTCACTTCTCAACGTTAGATGGTTGGTGCAGTGGTGGATTATGCAGGCAGTCGTGTTAGATCCAGTGATTTGTTTGGGAGTAAAGATGCCATTACTTTTACAAAGAAATTTTTTAAAGGTCTCAAGGTAAGTTTAGAGTTGTAAGTTGTGACATGATGTAAGAGATAGTAGGAGTTGGTCAAAGATTTGTTTATTGTGATTTCATACTCGTTTCTGGTAGTTTTTGTATATATTCACTTTTTGTTCTCTGTATGTAGTTATAATTGTGTACAAGTAAGATGATGTAAACTAATCTAAAGTGTACTACAAGAGCGGTGATTTTTTTCCAAGGGTGTGGAAAATGTATATACACAACACAATACCCTCCTCCAAGAACTCCTTGACCAGTTGATCAAAGGCAGACTTAAGGAGGCCAGTTACCCATATGTTGGACAAGCACAGTTGAGGGACAGGTAGGAATTAACCATAGAAAATTAATGTTATAATTAATCAAGCCATTATTTTATATTCATTAATTCTTTTAAATAGTCTTTTGTGTGATTACTGGTATTCTTTTTTGTTTCTGCAAGTTGTGAAGGGAGATAGAGAAGTTTGGTGTAGTCGAATGGCATTGTATGGTGACAACAATCTCCAGAGCTTATTTACTCATGCGCATTCCGCATATGCTCAATTCTCTGTAGTGGGATAGTCTCAATTGAGGTACATGTTGCTACTTATATCAAGGGAGTGTCAGTGCTTTACCGCATTGTGTGCTTGATTAATTTTATTGGCACGCACAATACAATTAAGCAAGAAGTTCTTCCCAGCTTTTAACTTCAATGTTCAGTTCAGCATATTTCATCCACAAATGAAATGAATGCAAAATTGTTTGTTGCTGACTCATTAAATCATAATTTTTAGGGTAATGAAAAGTATTGAATATTTGATATGTATTTTTTACTCTAAGGCCTTAACATTTTATACAGGCAACAATTTGTTAAATTGTTAAAATGATTAGGATAGCAGGGTTATATAATAAAAGCGGACTTGTTTGGCCAAATCTCGAACAACCGATATTCTTTGTTGCCTTCTTTATTGGTGGGAATGGAACTATGAAAATCTGTGGTACACTGCGATGGAGCAGACAAAGTCATTTTTTCATTTTCTGATAGACAGTCAAACAGATAGTGTAGGTATATGCTTGTGTATTGTATCAAAATTATTTACATTTTTTAACAGTTTAAAAAATGAATATTTTTCAGGCCACAAGATATCATTGTGTTCATGATAGGTGGTGCTACATATGAAGAGGCCTTGGCTGTGCATAACATGAACAAAACCATTCCAGGAGTCAGAATAGTCCTTGGAGGCACCCACATACACAACATGAAGAGGTACCCATTTGCTTTCTTTCCCTTGAAATGTGATTTTCCAGCATGGGATTTTTAAGCTAATTATATGGTGGAGTTTTAGACATTTATTAGCAAGAATTTGGTTATGTGATGCAGTGAATGCTGTAGCATTTAATTGAATAAAACCACTAGTATATGTAGGGAACATAATGCTTCATGTTCAATTGAAGTTATTTAAATTCCAGTCTTGTACTCGTTGTACCCATTTTATTGTTGTAATAAACTATTTGCTTTTTCAGATTATTCAGGACAGTAAAGGAATTTTTGTTGCTACATGAATAGCCATCATTCTTAAGTTTGGTGGTAAATATTAAACCTCACCAGAAAAGAATAATATTTGGTAGTGCAATATTTATTTTGAACACTTTATTTTTCAGCTTTCTAGATGAGATTACCCATGCTACTTCTGGTGTATCAAGGCATACTTCTGGCAGGAGGTGGTAAAAGGAAACACTACAGAAGCACTTATAAGGAGGATATGGAAAATATGGAGAGATAGAAAGATAAAGCATGAAGGGATAATCAGTACAAGAAACAACAAAATGTGAAACATACATGGATGTCAATCATCCAGTATGAATGAACTGGAATGTATTTTATGTGCAATATTATATCTAAAATATGATATACTGGGATACAAGAAATATACAAGAAATATAGCTCTGTGTCCTTTTCAAGCCAACAATTTTATTAATATTGGCACAGATTTTGTTAAATGTAAGAAGTGGTTGATAGGTGAAATACTTGTTATACATGTAGTCTCTTTGAGAAAATTTGATGTGTATTTTAATGAAAAATATTGTGGATTTCATCCTTTTCTATCCGAGGTGTTGGATCTACATCTTACTGGTTTATTCTACAGATTAAAAAAAAAAACAAACACTTATTTGCAGCTCTACAGATTTATTTGAATGTATGTAATGACTAGATAAAAAATATATAAAATCATGCACTATTATGTACTGTTCTGCATACAAGTAAAAGGCTTGTACATACTAAAAAATCAACTTCAAAAATATCTGGTATAATGACTATGTACATTGGGCTATCCTGCCACTAACAATACTAAACAATTTTATATTAGTAAAATATATTTAAAAAAAAAACAGCAGCTGCTCAAAGATAAAAAAAAAGAACTGTGAAATCTTCAAGTTAAAATTCTACGTGTCGCATAGCATCAAAAGTGAATTACCCATTGGCTCTGGGATGATCTTTGGAAGATTTATATTCATTTAAAAAACTTAAACTGAACCCTGCAGCACCAGAATTACTAGTGAATTAATATACTTAATAAGCTTAATTGTTTATTAACTGCTTGACTAATCATTAGTCTATTACCTGCTTTACTAAACCTTAGTCTTGGACTATAGCCTATTACCTTACCTTACATTCTAGAATTGTACTTGATGAGTATCTTTTATGCGGTTCAACAAGTTTTAGTCTACATTAACTACAAATTACACTGTGCACATCTCAATAACCATGGCCTGCATTACAAATTATTATATCCATTGAAAACAATAAAATGTGTTACACGCAAATAAACGACGTTTACATAACATCTAAAATTCTTCTGACAATTAGCCATGACCTACTACCATGAGAACGTATCACTGCTAACAAAGAAAAGTTTTCAGAATGATAATCAATGAGATCTTTCATATTCTAATTTAATCTTCTTGACACCCCTTGAATATTTTCTTTCTTTGAATGATTAACAAGAACTGTTACCCTTAGTTTGACAGGCACAGAGAAGGTACAAAAAATTTCACCAATAGTGACCTTGACAATACTTATAAATAGTTATTTCAAACAACCATTTCAATAAACCAAGCTGACCTTACCAATTAATGACCTTACTAATTATATCCATGAATGGTGAAATAGTGTCACAACATGTCAACAAAAAGAAATGCTTCAAAACTTAGTCCTGTTGACCACAGTACACTAAGTAATTTTTGATAAAAAATTATATTCCCATTATAAACGTGCCAAATTCACATAAATTAAACACATAAAATAAGAACTTGGCTTATTATATCTTTAATTTAAACTATTAATTGATGCATGAATGATATTTATTACCATAAAGAAAACGGCACATATTGTGTGAGTATCATTGCTGAAATATTTAGCATAAATATATTTGTTAAATATGCAATTGAAGTCTACAGTAGAGTTAAAACCTTTATCAAAATTGAACTTGAGACTCTTCTCTTCTAAGCAGAGGCCTTGTTTTTGTGTGTGTATCATCTGAATTTTTTATAATCTGCACTTATGCTGAAATTACTGAGTATCTATCAAACATAAAGCACCAAAAATATACTGAGAATTCTACAGAGAATATATATCTCTTTGCAAAGGTCTATATGCTGCATAAAAATTGCATCATGCTCTTATAAATGTCTTAGGCAAGTCTGATATTATATATTTTGGTCTAATAACACTTCTAATCTTGGCAACTGGCTTAAGAAAACTATGTTTCATCCCAGTGTGAGATTCTCAAACCTCCTTTAAAACACAGTGACCTTGTCCTCTATTTCAATGACAGGCGGTGGTCTTGGCTGCTGTGAGAGGGGAGTGTAGGAGCCCACAGGATACATTTCATCCTCCTGTTCTTCAGCTCTTTGGTGTGTGTCTGGGACTATTAAGGCACCAAGTTTCAGCTGACACTAAGTAAAAGAATTGACTCATAAGATCATAATAATAAAATTGGATGTTGCTAATAAAATCGCAAGTAAAATATAGGGATTTTTTTTTCAATATGAAGGCTGATATTTTTAAGGTAGAACCTCTTCCTCTTCTCTTTCTATAGCAAATTTGTTGATAAATTATTTTGTACCATGTTTTGCAATGATAGTAAAATTACATAAAAAAATTATCAATGTCAATTAAACAAAGATTTTAATTTGACTACATAAGAAGTTATTTCACATCCACTACCAAAAACTGTACATATATGAATACTTAGGTAATGTAGTCAGAATTGCCATTAATGAAAAATTTAGACTTCTTTGATGAGCTGATGCAGACTATATCATGTTTGATGTATACCTGACAACAAGTCCCAGGTGCTGTAATTAAGCTGTGGAAAAGTCCAACTGGCACACCAATTAATGGGATCCAAGAAATGGCTGTACCTACACCACAAATCCAGTCTGGCATCTCCCTCAGACCAAGAAGTTCACAGGGGTGTTCAAAAAAACCTGACCCTTCCATAGTAGCCATATAATTTGCTGTCTGTAAATACAAAACTAAATTTAAGGTGCTGTTTAAGTTTAACTATACATTGGGTAGAAGCCTCTGGAAATTAATTCTATTATCATCAACATTTTACTTTTTATAGACCAAATAATACTAAATAACTTCACACCTGGTGAAATTAAACATGTAGTTTAGTAATAAAAATAAATAACTGTTTGAAGATTATCAACTTACTGCCAGAGCAATGAATGCCATGATAAACCATGAACCAATTACAGTGCGTGACCATACTGGAAGATCTAATTGTACTGAAATAATCATTAAAAAGTTTATAAAAACTACACTAAGTAACCGAATTAAAGATACACATGCAACCATTAATTTAGCATTAATACATCTTGAAGTTTATGCTAAAACTAGAAAAGTTAAAATTCTTGTCTCTTACTCTTCACAACATCTCGCACTATACAACACGTGCCAGTATTTAATTCAACATCTACATTTTGGTTTCCATAATATGGCCTGCATCAAATATTTCTTTTCTAAAACATCTCCTTGATTAACACATACACATTTATTTCATTGAAGTCATATGGGTCAAAACTATCATCCCAGTTTAATTCTTATATTTAATAATTCAGTGTTTATCTTGGCCAAAAAAGCATTTTAAAAAAATACTAATTTTTAAAAGTATATACTAAAATTGCATACCATATGCAACAGCAATTCCTATATTTAGGAATATAAAATAAGTTAGAAGAGGTGCAGTGGAATATAAGAAAGGCATCAATTCAAAGTACAAATATGAGCCAGCCTGAAAAGACATTAATTGTAAGACCTGACAAAGTTAACAAAACTGATACATGTGTACCATACTACAATGACATAATCCCTTATATTAATAATAAGATTGTTTTACATAAATAATAAGATTGTTTTAAAAGAATGAACATAATCAAAGAAAAGTAGAATCTTCACTCTAACAGCAAAGTTGCCTTTAATTTTCTCATAAGATAATTCTCAAACAAAACAGTTTCTTAATGGACTTTTTAAACAACATACTTACTCTTGTTGAGAACACCAAAGAGAGGCATGCAGTTACAGTGCAAAATATGCCAGTAATCAGAATTCTCCACAACATTGGATGTGGTCTCAGCCATGTGCCTAATGCTTCCATGACATGGTCCAATATGACCACTACAACCAACACCTAATGGGAATAATAAATCGGTCTATATATAAAATTAAAACAAATACTAGCCAGGAAACAAAATTATTAACTTTTTGACTGACCTCACATTTTTCTGCATCACATTGTTAAAAAAAAAGAAAACAAAGTGACAAAATAAATGTGTCAGAGAGTTTAAGTACATGGCTAAACCAAATGCATACAAGTCAAACTTAAATGGTTTTATGGTTGTGATTTAAAAAATCATCAAATCAGCAAGCATTCAAGTTCTTCCAGAAATTTTTTCAATCTAACACTTAATTCTGTCTTGTGACATGATCTTGCTCATGCCAAGAGTAAATTTCCATGTGATCATGACTCATCCTGTACAGTACTTGACAACCGATATCCGCCCATAAATATTTTGGGAATAGTTTTAAAAGGATTCAAATTCTTTAAACTATGTTCAAGACTTTTAATCCCCCTAGCAGTCATGAGAAGTTAATTGTATAAAATTGCAGCACTTCAACTTGGGTTGTAATTTTCTTAACAGTTCACTATTCCTACTTTCAAACATATTTTAATGAAAATATATAATGACACACATTGATATTAAGATTAATCTTGTTTATCTTTATTTACTTAAGACAAGTATATTTTCAGCAACACCTTCACATAAACACAGGCCCGTAGCTATGGGGAGGGGGGTTGAACCCCTCTTTTTGCCAGGAAAAGGTTTCCTCTGAGTAAAATTTCGTCCAGGTGCATGAAGATTTCATGGTAAAAGGTCCCCTTTTTCAGAAAAAGACCCCCCCCCTCCTCTTTTGAAATTGCTGGCTACAGGCCTGTAAATTCAGAAAATATTAAATTTTCATATGAAGACAAAAAAGACATTTTCAAAAATTGACAAAAATTCATATATGTAAATAAAACCTGACCCATAAGATACATACAAATCCAATCAAACCAAACAGTGTGATGGTGGCATAGGTCAAGACAGCAATCACATTGGGCACCCGGAGTCCAGTGAAAATTTCGGGCAGTAAAATGAAGAGTAGAGCATCTAGAAAAATGAAAATTAATTTTATTAATAATTAATTTTCATGAGCTGCAATTATTAACAAATATAAAATCAAATTTTGAAGACCCAAACCCAAAAGATTGCAATTAAAATAAATAGGTATTTTTAAATGAACTTATGTATTAAAATAATAATAGCCATGCACACTATAGCAATAATATACAAAAAAAGTTTAACAGTTTTAAAAAACTAACAAAATAATACAATTTCCAAACTAACAGTTTCTGATAGTTAAGTCAGTTATAGCAAGGCCTTTGTTATCAAAAACTACTATGTGTATAACTACTTTGTCCAAAACTATAGTTTCTGTGTCTAAAACTTTTCTATCTACTGTGTCTACTAAAACTGCTGTCTACTGTCTATAAAAAAGAAATTAATACTATATAAGTCTGATGTACACCTCCTGATACATCTCCTATATGGATATCACGTACTGGGACACCAAATTGAGACACATATGCGGCAAGGTATGGAGCATAAAAAGCTAAAATAAAAAAAATACAGAAATGAAACATAGCTATTTGAATGTATACATTAACTGAATAGTCACGACCAGACATACATTTCAAAACACTTCTGCTATAAAAGATGTTAATGAGGAGAAAATAAAGAAATAATTCTGACATATGTTAAGAATATAACGTACCTTGACATATCATTTCTTACCAAATAAAGCAAAAGTGCCAATTAGTTACCATGTCTTACAAAGTTCACAACTCAAAACAGCATTATTTATTCATACTGTTACGCCACAATGAGCTGGTCAAAATGTACAGAGATCATAATAATAAGTGCACACCCCAAAAGCTGCTTGCAAAACTTCATAATATTTTTTTCTATGGGTACTTTATAGGAAAATAACATGTGACAAAAGCTGTTTTTTTACAATGAATAAAACTCATAAATTAGACAACTTACCATAAATATTGTGGGGTAATACAAGCATTATACCAATAAAAACTACCCATAAACTGAAAAGAAAAATGCAGATGCAAATCATAATCAGGCTTTAATCTTGCTAACCTATTATATTTTCAACATAAAATACCACACAACATGTCTGTGATTTCATTCAACTCAATGAAAACAATGACCGGTAAAGTTTTATCACTTAAAACAGATAATAGAGGGAAAACTATCTAAGTGTAACACAATGGCAAACACATATAATGTGAGGGCATGGCTAAATCAATAACTGAAAAAAATTTTAAAAACTTACAAGTAAAGAGGACACTCTGATTTGGTCCCAAACCCAACATATTTCCCCAAGGTGGAGATGGTGCCACAGGTGAAGTACAGTAAAGAAAAGGTATTCCACACAGCAGTTGTCACCATCTACAGATACAAAATGAAATGTGTTCATAAAATGAAAGCAGATACATGACAGATACTAAAATAAGGGAAGCTGGTGATTACCTTCAGCTGAAAAGCATAGATGGTAAACATTAGCTGTTTGAAAGGTAGCAGCTTCTACTTATTACCAAAAGAAATAAAAATCAGCCACAAAGCTGTGAAATGTACAGACATCAAAGCAAATAGTGATGCACAACATAGGTTAATTATCAATTATGATGTAATTTTACATGATGTTTAACAGCAAAATCATAAAAACAGGTAACACAAGAAATATGAAAGTAGCATAGGCCTTCAACAAATTTTATAAAGTTTTGTCCCATTAGACCTTAAAATATAAGTCAAAGGTCAAATCCAATGTCATATTCCAAATTTCCACATATTTTTTTGTCAGACTTCCATAATAACTTTTCCCATAATTCCTTTGGTTTTGAAGATATTTAGCATTATATTTTCAATATATGCTAATAGAAACAAGAAAACAGCAAAGCTTTAGAAAAAATGGTCCGATTGAGCGGAATTTCAAACTTGACCTTTACCATATGAATATTCATATATTCTGTAAACTTGAAGACAAAGGTCAAACAGTTTTTACTTATTGAGTTATCTCAGAAAGTGCATAATGATGACAATGACAACAGACACAGGTGATGGCTATATGTACAGACACAGTGCATCTGTACATAAAAAAGATTACATTATAATCAAATCAAAATCAAAACAATACTCATACCTTAAAAAATAGTCCACTATTGCGCTCTGCATCTATTACTGAAGAAGGCTGCCTGTAGCTTTGATTTACAAACCTCCATGTCTCTCCAGCATCAAAAGTCAGATGGCCATAGGAGAGCACCACGAAGAACATGATCACAACCACTGGTCCAATGACATACATTATCTGATAGAGAACATTATAATTATAATTATAAACATGTTCAATTTCAAAAAATCTTAAATCTTAAACCTTAAATCTTATTCCCATTTTAAAAGGAAAAGATGCATGGCAAAAAAATGCAATATTTTGTTTACTTTTTTTAACAGAATGACAATAAATTCCCATTTAGACTGCCATGTCTTCCTCTTTGTTTCAGAAAGAAATATTGGCTTCAGGTACTTTTATTTGAAGGGTTTTATTATTTTTAAAGTCCAAATTGGAAAAGATAAATTACTTTGTAGAATATATGTAGATACAGGAAACATTTATAAACATGTAGAGTATAAGTTAAGGTTTAGAATCATTTTGTGTAGAGAGCAAAGATTTACCTTGCCAAATGCTGATACTCCAAAGCAGGATCCCAAGAAAACCAGGAACCACACTGCAATCAGTGAGACTGCCACAGGCCATGAAACACCTCCCAAACCCACCTCATTCAGTGACCCTACTGGGCCTTGTTCAAGAACAAAATTACTGCAATAGAATTATCATATTGCAACTTAACAACAACATTGAGTTTTTTCACCAGTGTCTCTACTTCTAATTCCTCATTCACTAAAATTTTTAAAAATTTCCAGCTGAAGATTCTATGTCCTTGAACCTTTGGACTTACCTAAAGTATTCACTAGCAGGTGAGTGATCCACTCGTGGAAAATCAGTGAATTCAAAAGTTACATTATAATAGCTGTATGGGTACACTTCCTCCAAACTGCCAAAATTGTCTAGCACTGTTAAATTCAACTCCAATAAGCTGAAAAAAACCAGAAATTGATACAATTGAGAAGATTAATTGTATAGAATTCTGGCAGGCTTTTAGAACAAACAGGTTATCTCTTTGACTTTAAGGTATTTGTAGACTAAGTATGTTCATTCCCCTTGTGCATCCAGCCTGTGAGTCACTTGGTAAGTAATCACTAAGTCCACCAGTTGCTCACACATTTTTGAACTAATAATAAACTCACTGACTCCTTCAATAATGCTTGCTAAACAATTTGGTATAATGTTTAGGCCAATTTGATGACATTGTTCCACTGATTGAGAAAAGCAAAAATGTATCATTTTAGTTTCTCTTTTGAAGTGTACAGTATATACAGGTAATTAAATGGTTTTACTAGAGCATTAACCTAGTTCATCTTATTTTCAGCACATGGCTATTAATAGTAGTTTATTTTCTGTTACTGTATGGCAACGTATAAGTACACAATGCATGATAAAATGCACAAAAGTGTACACAGAGCTTATATCTTATATTACACGTGTACATACAGCGAAAACGCTTTATAAATAAAATCTTTAACAACTTCCAGAGGACCTTCACATAGCTCATGTATGCTGTTAAAGTTGAGCAACTCATACTGCTCTCTTATTAGTTGTTTAGTCAGAGAATATCCAATCAGTGCATGCTCCTCTGTTTGCACTCACTTCATGAAATTAAAGGCAGAGTACTTTATTTTTTTCTATACATTCTGATTTTGATCATGAAAATATCATAATTGTACTATGAAAGTTCAATTATTCTTCAAATGCAAGCAGTATTCATCGGTGAAAACCAACAATATTACTGAATGTATATAGCTATGTTTTTGGTGACTTCAAAGCAACTTTAACAACAAAGATCTATGCACAGTTAAAAATGTCACCAAAGATTACAACTTACCTTGGGATAGTTGTTGTTGTTACTTTTTCCTTAACAGCAACAAGCTCTTTGCAGTTTGGAGTGTTCCATATATTACTACACTTCTCCCAAGGATATGGAGATACAAGGGAGGCAAATGTGTAATACAGAGATGCTCCCATTGTTGATGAATCAAATAGCAATACTAGATATTGCCATATCAGGAAAGATATGCCAAAACCTGAACACAGAAGCAAACCAATATACTAGTAATATGATAATATATATATATATATATATATATATATATATATATATATATATATATATATATATATATATACCCTTAGTTAGATGGTATCAGTTTCTTTACATGAGAATAAAGCAAAACTGAACCAGTTCATAGATGTCTAATTCCCTTGGGCATCATTCAAGAGGCTCTTAGTGACTGAGGAAAGGTCATCGTGTTGTATGTTTAGAGAAAAGCCATTACGGAAAACTGTTTTATCTTCAAAGATCAGTGCTAAAGAGGAAGTTGAAAAGAACAACTTCACATTCAAACACTAGATTAATCATGAAAAATGTTCCTTTTTTAACCAATTCTACATTAGGTTTCCTACTACCTTTTTTATTTCATATTTTCATTAAAAAGAGAAAGAATTACTTTATATGATGCTTCACATAGAGTAATTTCTTCTCTGAAAAGCTTCTTAAGGGTTTACCTTTGAATAATGGAAAATACTGGCCTATGCTTCCCACCACTCCTTTTCCAGTTTTGGCCCCAAGTTGTAGTTGAACCAGAAGTATGGGAACCATGACAACTAGGAGACAGAGAACTGAACTGACCCAGTAAGTCACAGAGGCTGGAATAACAAAATACTTATACAAATAAGGTCAAATAACCATTAAATTCAAATAAAATTTCCAATCAATTCTTTCATGAATTTTTTAAAATATTAAACTTATCAGAGAGCCTTTAACCTACTAAATTCACTTTGATAAAGATGCATTTTAAGAAACAGAATATGATGTGTAAAAATGTGTCTTTTTTGATATTGGTATACAAACAAAAATAATTCACAGTATTGTCATTAAAATTTTTTTTTCGTCCATTTTACTATCACCTTGTTTGACTTTAAAAACACTTGCTTTAATATCTAGATGAAGTAAATAATAATAAAACCTGAAAACATGACTTAAACATTAATGCAGGATCAATCAAGTCTGGCCTCTTTGCAACCTCACAAACAAAATTTGTGCAAAATTGTTTGTAAATAATAACTTATGCTGACTTGTTACATCATAATTTTTAGGATGATGAGTCTTATTGAATATTTGATATACATTTTTTTTATCCCTAAGGCCATAACATTTAATACAGGCAATTTGTTACATCGTTAAAATTTTTTAAATGAGTAGGATAGTGGGGTTATATAATAAAAGTGGCCTTGTTTCGCCAAATCGATATTCTTTGTTGCCTTCTTTCTTGATGTGAATGGACAATGAAAATTTGGGGTACACTGGGATGGAGGAGACATAAACATTTAGAGGCATGGGGACAAGGCATTGATAAAAGGCACTCTATGAAACAAATTTTGATTGGGTTTTTTACACTTTTCCCCTTTAAGTCCTCCCGTAAACTTATTTATTCACATATATTTCAATACAAAATTTTCCCCCTTACCATTTCACTTTTCTTTCATAATACATAAACAGATATGAATTAGAAAGGACAGAAAATACTGAAATTATTCATACCTCCAAATAAAAGAATGCTGTTGGGCACCCCGTAAAAACTTCTCAAACCAACAACAGAGAGGGATGCCAGCCCCATCTGAACAAGATTCCACGATGCCTTGGGTTCAGCCATTTCCATCACCCAGCAGTATACAGCTTACATGTATCCACTAGCCTGCTCCTTTGGCTGACAAAAGTTTTTATGGCTGAAAAAAACATTGTAGGAATTTTTCATAGTACTTGAAACAAACAAAAAATATGTGCTTTGATGACTAATTCAGAATCTACTAATAAATGGTAATTTAATATTAGAAGCCACACCAAAATCTCAATGTCTACAATTTCCATAAAAATTGCACCACTCAGTATAACTGTTTTACAAACTCTATGCTCCCATAACTTCAAGACCAAAGTATCCATCTGACCAGAGGCAAGTTTGCAGCATAACCCTGCATGCAGCTGTCAGTTCACCCTTAAATAAACTGTAAACCAGAAAAAATATGCCTAACAGTTTAACTTCACACATAGATCATGTCCCTCCCTGTCAATTGTTTTACCCTATAAATCTCAACTAAAATGATCCTAGGCAATGAGAATGTCATTATATCAACCTATGTCAGAATACTTTAATAAATAGCACAACTTAGAGAAACATTTGTTTCAGATTAAATGCCTAATCAACTCTCAAGAGTTTACAGTAATTGCATTTTTTTTCCCAGAAGCAGTTTCTGCTTGCAGGTTTTTAGGTCATTCCATATTTGCTTTTTCCCTCATACTCAAGCTAACTCATAAACCTCCTTTAACCAGAAATGCTTGCCAAAAGTAATTTAAGTCATGTTTGGAACACATTTAAACATGTGTGTGATGAAGTGGGAAAAAAACACTAGCTGATTATTATTCATAAATGCATACTAGCAGCAAGTTATTAATGATAGGTATTGTCAGAAAACCACCACAATATATGTTCCTTTTCAGGTATAAATGAGTGACCAGTCTTAAATTTGTTGTGAATCTACGTCGATGAAATACCGAGTAACATCCAATAAAACAACATTACAAACATGAAAGATAATTAGGGTTTTTTCTGCATTAAGAATTAGAAGTACTGTGGAGCAGCCATATACATGTTAATAAGAATCAACTGCAAATTAAAACTTGTAACCTTTTTCTCTTCCACCGTTTCTACATAATCCAGCCAATCAAGCTTGCATAATGGGTCTGCACTCTGCAGGTTAACCACATGTAACACTAATGCCTTTACTGGACTCATTCTAACATTGTAAATTTAAGCCAAATGCTTTGCATAGGCTAATTTGGCTAGGCGAAAAATTAAAACTTTCTGTTTTAGTCAATGTTATCAAACTATCCAGTCAGCCTAAGGAAATTTTGAAGAAAAAAAGGTTATAATAGAGAATGAAATAATAATATCAAAATGTGAATAATTGGACTGGATTCAAGTGGATATTGCGCAATCTAGTCTCAGTTCAAGAACACTTGCTGCCACAGGAAACATGAAGGATGTATGTGATGATAAAGATAAGAGTCACTTGTTTATTAAAACATCACATAAAAAACAAGAATTTCTTTGTACAACAGCGTTTAAAACTCATGTGTTGTTACATGAAAATACAAAAGGTACTTTCAAATGTGCTTTCCCAGCAATGGCAGCAGGGTGCATGATGGGCCTTTCTTCAACTTTATCAAAAATATTTATTTGATTCTGAAATTTTGAACAAGGTGACAGGATATCTTTATGACTCCCTTTCCAACCAATCCTGCAGCACACAGCATACTGTCCCCATTCTTCATGGGGTAATAATGGAGAGCACTATTCATCCAAATCACAGTATTCTACTACCTGCAGAGATATAACAAGTTAAGGATCATAGAACAAAGTGTTGAAAAGCAAGAACTGATAGTATTTGTTCTCAATCTTTAAAAAAAAGAGATCAAAAGACAAAACTAAATGCCTTTTATCAAATAGTATATTTTTTCAAATACATTTAATGAATGAATAACAATTCTGATTAGCATTACATATCTTAAGTACATCATCAATTTCATTTTTATACTAGATAACAGAAGTCCGTCCCAAAAAACTGGTGTAAATGGTCGTAAATAACATGACCCTCTAGTGTTGATACATAAAACCTGAGAATCAATATCAGTTTATTGGGTCCCAGATTAAACCAACCTTCACTCTATCAAATGAGTAATTGTGAAAAGCATGCACAGTACCAAATTTAAACATCAAATCTTTAAAACAATCTATTCTAGTCCAGTATTCTATTCCACTCAGCAACCTTTCAGACATGTGCTCTTCTGGAAATGATTGATAGGTTTTTGACAACTTTAACAAGATGAAATGGCTGGGGGAAAGGTATCCATCCAACAAAATATTTTCTGACTGATATGCTGCCTGATATGATGCTGGCCTAAAGGTATACATTCTTACCTGAACAGACACCATATCAATGGTCTTTTGCACCAGCATCTTGTATTTTCAACTCTACTCACTATAAAATACACTGACATCTGTGTTCACATACATACAAGGGTCTGTTTCACAAGCTGACCGACCATAAGTCAAAATTCAGTTTTTTCAAAGACTAATGAAA
This sequence comes from Lingula anatina, assembly GCF_051362555.1. Lineage (NCBI taxonomy): Eukaryota > Metazoa > Brachiopoda > Lingulata > Lingulida > Lingulidae > Lingula > Lingula anatina. The sequence goes on from NC_141767.1 coordinate 49,254,180, forward strand.
AAAATTAATTGCCCATGTTGCTTTTCACAAAGAATTTTAAAGATGCATAAATTCTTTTTCAGGTTTATTCACCAAGCCACATGTAGCAAAGTGTTAATTGTGATTGCCTTTGTAATGATTTTTACTCTCACTGGTAACCGCTAGTGGTAACAGTTAGTAATGCATTTAGGTTTTAGCATTTAATGTGCTCCAATGGTTTGTAAAATTCTCTTAAGCTAGGTTTGGCTAGTTTTGCAAAGCTGACTTCATGTAAACAGCCATGTCATTTTAGCAGTTTTAGCTGAACATTAAAAATATCAACCCTTGACATGAAAAAGTCTGTAGGACTAAATACAATTAAATTGAAAAGCAACAAAATTAACACCTGAAGTCACACATTTAAAATGCAGGCAAGCAGTTTGCTGGCCATGCTGTTAGGCAGTGGGAGGGATAACAGAGGGAGAACACATGGACCACATTGACTTTCAGGCTTTTGAAAATACTTCTTTGTTTGTATGCAGTTTTAGATTTACCTCTCCAGATGTCAGTGTTTTTTAAGTAAGATGTGCAGCATAGCATATATTAAACTGCAGCTTCCTACAATTCAAATTTAACGTTTGTGGAATTAATAGCATATAATTTATTAATTATGCATTTCATTAAGTCAGCTAGAGGCTATATACAGCAGTATTATAATATACTATAGTTTTAAAATAGACAACAAAGTTGACTTTAATTAGTCATACTTAAAATTGTAAGATTGGTAAAACAAAGACCTTCGCCCATATGATGGTTTACACTTTATCAATTAAGTCAATCGCATTTTACAGAGGGTCAAGAGTGACCCATTGAGCCTGTCCCTTGGAGGATCAAAATATCCCACAATGCAGTTCACTGTGACAAAATATCGACCATAGGAGACTGCTGTGAAGTGTCTTGTATAGAGGTAGTGAAATAAAACAGCGGGTCAACCTCTCTTATATAAATTCTTTGCCTTGCGCCTATTCGTGAAACTTAGGTTTCGGAATATGACACGATGGCCACATTACATCAGACAGTGGTGCATTTTGGAAAATCTGATAATTTTCATGCATTTACATTTGATTTAAAACATATACATGTACTACAATATAACTTTTACTGATTCACAATGGTAGAAAATGTTTATAGGTATGTTAAATGAACTCAAATATGCTTGGGCAATCTTTTTCTCTAAAGATGCTAGTTTACTGTAAGCACAAAACTGGTAAGGAAAAGCTGATTTTACCCAACAAGCAATGAATATGATGACTGAAATAAATACTTATGATATCAGACATGACAACTGGTGAAAAAAAATTATAGCTTAAAATAGGTATTTTGGATATGAAATGCACAAATCACCAAATTTTTCTTGCAACACATCCTTCCAATTTTTTTTTTTATAAGAGTCATACGTCATTATAACCATTCTTGCTGATTTTTTCACACAATGAATGAACATCTGAATATCCAGGAAATTAATGAATGAACATTGTGTTATAATAGCTTCTCCTTCCTGAGTCAATATAGCACAGGGCTTCATGCAATGATGTGGTAAAGAGAATACACTCATTTGCTTCTAATTTAATATTTCACACATCGCATCACATCAACTCACTAGAAGTTAGAACAAGCAAATAAACAACACTATGATATATACAGCCACAATTGTCGCAATAAGTATATACTGCTTAAAATGCGGACAACACGTATAGTTAAGTACCCTATCAGTACAACAGTCACACGTACTCTAGAGACCAACTCGAAGTCATTTGCCCATTGCCCTAACACTGCCAGCTGCAAATACTGGTACATGTAAGAGTCTGAGTGAAGGGAAATAACAACGTAGACTGCACACAAGCCTACCTAAGTTTGGTTTCACGTCCTAAGCGCTTGAAAGGGCGCCCGGTTTCACGTCCAGACTGTACAGACTTTCGGACACATTTTCGCATGTGTTGGTGAGGTGCTGCTGCAGGGGAAGTGGGGAATGGCTCGCCGTTACTCTAAGCCCTCTTAGCGTGCTTCCCCTCGGCCAGGCGGTCTGATTACTTTAACTGACAGACGGCCTTGGCCTCTCAATATGACCTGATTATAGACTGAGGGCGCTAAGCAAAACAGTGAAATACACTCGCTGAACACTGGGTGACTCCAAATAATTCTATTCGGTTACAGCCAGTCATATTTAGTGTTCGCATTCGTTAAATCTTTCCAAATGTTGAATTTGGCTTTAACACTCAAGCTAACTCTTCTGCAAGCAAAAATCAACATCTAGTCATCTACTGGTAGCTGCACAAGGCCTATCGGCTCAACACGCTCACACTTTTCTGCCAAAAAGAAAATCAAATCAGTTAAAGGGATAATAACTGTTCGTTTTGGCCAAAAATGAATTTTCCTGGAGTTAAGAGCAATTTTCCCATACTTTATACCAATGGTTAACGAATCCATTTCTACATTCAAAGTTAGTCCCTTGTTTTTTTTTTTTTTTTTTGTAAAAAGTTTTTTTTTTTTTTTTTTGTTATATCTCTTCAGAGATTATTACAGAGTATAGCCATCTATGGAGGTTACAAGGTCTGATGACAAGCTCAGATATCAGAATAATAGCTATAACTGCCGTTTTTGTGGTAAAACATACATATTTTCTATTTCTATGGATTGTTTACCGTGAAATATAGATCTCATACGAAGAGTTATTATCCCTTTAATTATGCTTAAACAAATTTTTATATTAAAATATATTTAAAAATTACATACATCAGTGGTGGATTTAGGGGGATCCCCCCCCCCCTTTCGATTTCTGAAAAAAATCACACCAATGGTCCCCTCTTGAAATTAGAATTTGACTAGCTGAATGTAGTTCTAAACCGTACCAAAGGCACCGTTCGACCTAGGGGAGGGGGAGGTCGGCTTCGCATCCGCGACCCCCCCCCCCCCTTTAAATAATCTCGGATCCGCCCCTGTACATGTATGTACGTCATAAGGTCCCTAAATATAATATATAGTATATCGAATTGTAAACATCTAGCACACATTGTATTGTTTTCAGTATTAAGGTTGCAATTAAAACTTATATCACGATATTTAACTTTACCAAGATCAGTAAAATGTCTTAACGATCGAGAAGAGGTGTTAGATTTACGCCTAAAACGATCTAAATTGCGGTTGTTGAGCTATGAATATGGAAGCACAGCCGCAGTGACCATGCAGTGGGTTAGTGCCAATGGACACATTCAGGGGGTATTGTTACCCTCTACCAGGGTGGCAGATATTATAGAAAAATTTTGAAAAAGTCAGAGAATGTATAACTGTCTATTTATCTAAAGACATATCTGTGAAAAATCCATCTGTCGCCCTGGTAGAGGGTAAGGTAAATAACTTGGACAATAAAGCGCTATGTAAAATAGAAAACAGTGCTGAAGTCTAAAAAGATTTTGAATTTGCAGGAGATCGAGTGATAAGAAACAACATTTGATGCCTTGCCATACAGTACCCACAATTTAACGGGGTTAAAATCTAGTGTTCATTTAAATTAATTAACAATTATACTTTGTCAACTCTACAAATTTTTGTGATAAAATCTTGTTCAGGGATGAAGTTACGCCCCATACGGATTGCTATCTCACCTAGGCCTACATGTAGCTCAAAATACTGAGTACAGTGGCGGATTTAGGGCGGGGTGAGGGGATTCCTGACCCCCCCTCTTCGATTTCTGAAAAAAATCACACCAATTTTGATTAGCTGAATCATAGTTCTAAACCGTACGCCCTCTTAAATACCAGCCAAGGGGGAGGGGGGGGGCGGTTTCGCATCTGCAGACACCCCCTTCAAATAAACCTGGATCCGCTCCTGAAATACATGTAGAAAGGTGTTAAATTGACGATTAAAGCTTTGAGTTCCCTATGCTTATACATTACAACGAGATATATAAACGCCGGTATTTTATATTTTCGATGTTTTTTTTTTCTTATTTTTTTATTTCATTTTTTAAATCAGCACAAAGATAGATGTATTATTGAACAATAAGATACAGGAAAAACTCATTTTCGGTATCTGGATGCTAATAAAAGGTTTACAATACCATTAAGACTATTTCCAGTGATATATTTTTCTTGTCTCACGGTCACACTACATACATGTACATGTATATCACGTAGTTCACTGTTCACATTCAACAAACCAGATGAATGGATTCTGAAACCGCTTTCTTGATTGGTCGACCTTCATCAAGTACACAAAGCAAGTGTGCGTGCGCCACTACAACTGAACAAGAAACGTGGAAGGTGAGATCGAGGGAGGCAGGAGAGGTACGTCCATCGCGAGCGGCAAGATGACTGGCAAACGATATGATGTGAATGGAGATCATGATGAAGACTCTGTTGGTGTTACGGACGGTAAGTTTCGAACCAAAATATCGAGTTCTACAGTGCCCATATTATCATAATGGCACTGTACTGCGTACCCGCAGAAAGAGAACATCGCGTGGTACTGGTACGTGCGCCACAAACATCATCGATATATCATAATGTCCAGCCATTTCATAATTCATTGAAATACGTTACTACTCATGGATCTTCCTGTAAAACCCTATGCAGATATGATTAATGCATTTCTTGTTAGAAATAATGAGATGATAAGACATTAATTACTACCATATTGGCTTGTTGCCAACGACGCTCATTTCACTCATGTCAGAGGCAGACGGTATACGAGTAGGGGGGGGGGGGGGGGGGGGAGGTGCTCCCCATTAACATCTTTAAATGGTTTTCATAGTATGTATGTGGCATGATGAATATGACGCCCACAAAATTAATGCCCCCCCCCCCAAGCCATATTGATTATATTTTGACCTTGAAAAATAGTAAGTCATGATGATTCTGCATAATTTTTTAAGAGTTAGTACCTGAGGATAAATTCACTTCTGATAGCCAAAATAACCGAGTTATATTAACATATATGTACGAAATGAAACAAAATTTCTGCAGCTGGTATTAGAGTTTGTTGTTTAAAGGTATCTATTTAGTAACCCTTATCATTGGAGATATCCCTTTCTACCTTTTCTACCTCACATTAAAACAGTATATAAAATTATGTGAGACAAAACCACTTGTTCAATTCAATCCATGTGTTCAACATATGATAGTAAATGTGCCTTAATCTGCTAGACTTCTATTATATATATGCACAAGAAGGCAAATATATTTTATCCTCCACCCCCCCCCTCCACACACACACACACACACACACACACACACACACCAGCAGAAAATTGGACCCCCCCTTCCCCCCCACTGTCTGCATTGGCTGCTGTGATGTATGTGACCAGCCAGTTCAATCTTGTAGGTCTGATCTTGGCCTGCTCCTGTGGCTTGTGTTGTTACGCCTATATACATAAGATGAATACGTGCTGTTTGTTATGAATGAAGAAAATGCATTGCATAACATATTTTGGGTGAAAAATTAGTAATTTAATGAAAATCCAGTGATGCTCTTGTGCATTTGAAATCGCCTTTGGCACATTTTAAATAATGTCCCAGAGACAATAATTTAGTGTATGTATTACCTTTCATTTGCACATAATACCTGTGGACGTCTATTGAGTTATTTTGAAATATCTTACCTTGGGCGCATTTTTTTATCTTTCAGTTATAAAAATGGTTAGTTTTGACAGTCCCTTCTTCTTGTCCAATGCTTAATTTACACCAATTTTCTTTTGACAGTTAAATTATAGTCTTATGTTTACTGTAGAATGTGATGACCAAAAGAGGAATGTTACCTACAGGTAGTTCTAGTACTCTTTTGTATAGGTTTTAGAAGTTTTTGGGTACGTAGTCTGAATAAGAAGCTATGACGTAAGTATACCCCAGCAGTAACAGGTGAAAAATTATTTTAGGTACAACTTTGAAAAGTGGTATTTATATCCTTTTGTCCATGGGGAGCCTTATATGAATATAAATATATGTACCTCTTTTATCATGAAATATGTTACAAAATACATCAAGACATGGTCATAGGTAAAAGACGCACCTCAGGAATCCACCTTTGTCTGCACTTGCCCGCTGTATAATCCTTACAGGGCGCTTGGGTGCCATCATTCAGCTGTGGTTTTTCACACGTGTAAATTTCATGTCCACTGAATGACCTTGGATCTTCCTATTAATGAAATGAGAAAGGTCACTTAAAGTATAACCACATGTTGAGACAAATTTTTCACGTGACTCTCCTTGCCATGTTGCTTGGCTATTGTAGTCATCACTGAACATCTAGGTTTGCACATCTAGGTTTGTTTTTCTCTCACATTCAGCAGCCATGCCTGATAAACCGAAGGACTATGATGGGCCCATTAACCCAAAAGATGGTAAAGTATTCATTGTAGTGATTTAATTTGTGTATTTTTCACATTCATTCTTTTTCAGCTTTGTGTCATAGGACAATTTCTTAGGTTCACCCTGGGTTACGTATACGTGTCCAATAGTTATTTCACTTATTTTCTTTTACAATCTTATGTAAGGTATTTTCTCATATTTTCTTAAACATGAATGCACTTATTTGACATCCTCTCAGCGGCAGGTATTGTCAAACTGTTTCGACTTTGTATTAGATTTTATTTGATGTTTTTCATTTGTTATTCATGTAACCACACCTTTGTTGTTCTGTTGTAGCAGGTCCTGTATCTTTTAGTCGCAATCAAATATAATTTACCCAAGCATTTGATTTAGCTAACCTTTACAATATTTAATAATGTTGTCTTCTTTTTAATGTGTCTACATTTTATTGGTTTATTGCATGTCTTTTAGGTGTAACACATGGAATTAAGTGTTTTTTGTCTTGAAGATTTATATAAAGCAATAATCATACATCAGATGTTTTGTTGTTTTTTTTTTATTTCTCTCTGGTAACAGTGAACAAGTACAACCCACTTGGTGGCTTTCAGATTTCTTTCAAATAGCCAAATTTGAAATTAGTGCCTCAAGATAGTATGATATACTCTGCATTGTCATATGTTTGTAATATTTTTATTTACATCTTTATTTTTAGTGCCTTTCTGGTGCTCTTGTCGCCTTGGTCTTGCCGCCATTGGTTGCATGGGTTTCTTCATTTTGTATGCCCTCCGTATCAATATAAGCGTGGCTCTTGTCTGTATGGTCAATCACACAGCTACAGAGATACTAAACAAGCAATCCTCAGTCAATGGGAACCTTTCAGACAGCGTATGGTACAACACAAGTTATGGAGAGAATAATACAAGTTTTATAGTCAAGGGAATGATAAATGAGACTACTACCCAGCCAGACCCAACTGGAGTTGTGTGCCCTGGAGCTGGTGACGGGGAATCAGATGGTGTGGTATGTATATATACATGCAGATGACTTCATTAAATGAAAATTTTCATGCCTTGCTCAGTCTTTTAGATTTGATTGTTGGACAGTCTTAATTGTTAAAGCCAAATCATTTTTCAGTGAACTATATGATAATTAGTTTCCAAATATGAATTGTTATTTTTCATTTTGTCAGGGGGCTGAAGATTAAACCATGTAGCATGTCTTGGTATCTATTTTTTGTGGTTGTAAGTTTTGATGTTGAACAGTCTATTAAATCCCCAACTCTTTGTAGCTCATGTTTCTGTGTCTGTTAATCTATATAATGAAGAGTTTAGCTCATCTAAGTAAATTAGCCCAGCCCTTTAAAAGATTAGCCCTCAGATAAAATAGCCTAAAGTTTTCAATGAATATGTTGAAAAAGCAATAAGGTTTAATGTCTCACTACTTATTCACTCACATTCAGTGTAGGTATAAAGGTCTGTAGCAGTGCTAGTTCCACACAGGGACACATGCAGTTCATTCCATGCACAGTTGTCATCTAATGGCACATTTGTGGAAAACAGTCTGTTACAAATCCATGCTAAATGACCACGCCTTCTTAACAGTATGAGATTAACTGAATAACTATAAATCTAGCAGCACAGTAAAACATAAAGCATTGTGGAATTTTTTTAGTATAACATGTATATAATAATTATTATATACATGTTATATAATAATTATTATATACATGTTATACTAATTATTATATAATAATTATTGATTTGCTGATTTAAAGCCCTAAAGACATTGAGCATTTATGTATCTATATCTTTGCTCGACATCTGAAAAATTAATCATATAGATGGATGGACATGGACTATTTAACCATCAAGGTACCTGATTTATTAACCTGACTTCTGCAAAAGACTGATGTGTTTTTGGGTTAATAGAGGCCATGCTAGATGTGGACATGCATTTAGTGTTTTGACATTAATATTGAGATTGTGACAAATTCAAAAGCGTGCATTAAACCTTACTAAAAGGTATGTATACAGGATTTTCTTTTGAAAAAATTATACTTTTTGATGGAATAAACAGTTTTTCCTTTGTGTGACCAACCTGTACATGATCCTTTTTACTGGATACCGTCTTAATTATGTAACAATCTGAGAAAATTGAAAACCATTCCTGTGAGGTCAATTCTTGCAAAGGCTGTTAGATTCCTTGAGATTTCATACTGTCAAGTTGGTCGATGGGCAGTGAGGTCTGTCAAGAGGGGAACATTTCATTTATTTATTTATTAAAAATTTTTGCAAAACATAATATAAATATAATATTATCCATGGCATTTGTAAATCAGTTAAAAATGAACAAAAAGTATTACTTGTCATCAGAAAAGTTCAACAAGAAGTGGTTTATGTAGGTAACTTGTATTAAAAACTCTATACAAGTTTACTCTCTGTCAATAAAATGACTATGGAAGTGAAAGCTTTTTCAAGTTATCCTACTCTTTCATCACAGTTATGGTACCCTGTAGATGTTAGAATTTGCTTTTAATATTTATCCTTTAAAATGTTTAAATCTCAGCAGAACTTACTTCATATTATTGGAAGTTTTGTTTCTTAAGTGATTTATTATGAAATTAGAAAGCAAGCTGTCAGATTCAATTCTAAATCTTTAAAACTCAGAAAACAGACTGACAAGATGGCTTCATCAGTTGATCATGGCTTCAGTGGCAAGCATTGATTTTATCTTGTGTGAATCCATGAAAGCTCTCCATGGAGATTTTTCAAGTGTGAATGTTGTCTGGATTGGTCAGGCAAGATGAATGCCTGCCTTTTACAATAATGCTCCAATTCACCCATTAATTGATTAAAGGAAGCCTGCTGAAGTATGCTGCACAGATGTCAGTGAGATATCACTAAAAGATCTCAAAGAAGTGTCTCAAACATCAAAATGCTGCTTGTAAAATCATTTAAAAGATCTAGTTTGTGGAGTTATATGTGTATATCCTATTGCCTTACTCTCTTTGCAACAAATATCTGCTTCATTCTAAAGATTTCAGGTACACACTGTAATATCTTTTATCATTTGCAGATGAGTATAGTTAAGATACCATGTTTTATTAGCAAATTGTTATTGAAATTGAAATATAATCCTCTCACTCCCATGGTATCGGTAGGGCTGGCAATATTTAAAAAGCAATAAGTTGAATTATTGGTGCAAAATGCTTCTTAATTTAATAACAGTTTTGCAAACTTAATTCCACTTTCTCATACTATAAGTATCCTTATACATGATGCAATCTCATGAACTTGCTGTTAAAAGCCTGGGTGCTTAATCTCTGAAATCAGCATCAGTTTGTTTTAACAGTTGGTGCTGGATAAATAAAAACATGACATAAAGTCAAGAAATGGAAAATAGCTACAAATCTCTTTGGTAATAACTACATGCTCCTCTTTGCTCAAACTTTGGTTGCAAAACATCAAATTATCATATTTTTATTACTGTTTTTGTTTATTTCAGAATGGTGAATTCATATGGAGTAAGGACATCCAAGGGCATATTTTAGGCTCTTTCTTCTATGGCTACCTGGCAACCCAGATCCCTGGGGGTTGGTTGGCAGAGAGATTCGGTGGAAAATGGGTCTTTGGAATCTCCATGCTTATGGCCTCCATTGCTACCATCTTCTGCCCAATAGCAGCCAGAGTTCATTGGGGATTTCTAATCTTTATGAGAATATTAGTTGGTCTGGGCTCAGTAAGTATTGCAGCACTAGTATGATATTCAAACTGACCAAGTCATTTGTCATGAGTCATATATATCCATATGTAATTAGTGACTATAATCTTTCGTTAAAACAATTCAGAATACATGTGAGGCAAAAAATATGTTTAGCTTAGCATAACACGCAGAATAAAAATGTTTAACTCCTAAACTTCCCAATCTTACAATCTATGGCTTCGTTCACATGGAATGTCTATTTTCTAAAAATCTATTTTCTATTCGTGCTATCTTATGATCACGGTCTGTGCCCTGAATATCCCGCCGCGTAATTACTGGCAGCGCGAGCCAGTTACTTATAGTAACTTATAGTAACTGGCTCGCGCTGCCAGTAATTACGCCGCGGGATATTCAGGGCACAGACTGTGATCATAAGACATACCGGGAATAGAAAATAGAATTTAGAAAATAGACATTGCATGTGAATGAAGCCTATATTGAACAATATTGAAAATATCATTATTTGGGGTAATAAATGGGATGTTATTGTTCTAACAGCAGCTACAGCATAATTCTGCTGCAAGCTGCTGACCAAAGTGGCAAATACAAGTTGGTTATGATGTTGTATATCATATTGAACTTGTTATTTTTTGGTGTCAACCAAAATCCCATATAGCTGAGGTCTGTAGCTCAGTTACCACTTAATGCTAAAAGCATCCCACTTCATTAGTGTAGGAGATGTGTTAAATATTTATGAAGCAACATGGATGGTTTATTAACCAGATGCATTGCATGTAGACAGAATTTATATTCTCAACATGTATTGTGTTGCTGGTGTTGAATGTGGAAATGAACATTTATCTAGATGCCCCTTTTTCACAACTTGCCATGAATGGTTATAAGTCTGTGATAAAAAAAGGGTCAATGAACTTTGGTGCACTGCACCATTTGATAGTGCATACCAAATTTACATATATTGTCATTGTTTTGAGATACCTTTATTGAATATACTGATTATACTACTTGTACAGATGGATTTGGATACATATTGCCATGCTCCCATTCGAGGGCCTCATGCAGAATCTGAATATCAAACGGTCTCCATCTCTCTCTCTCTCTCCTTTCTGCATTTGTATTTTTGAAAAAAAGATAAAATCACATTATTAAATTGTTATGTGATACTTAATTATTTTAAGGGTGTTGCTTTCCCTGTGATGCATACTATATGGGCCAACTGGGCTCCACCAATGGAGAGATCCAAACTGACTGGGCTCACTTATGCAGGTACTGTAAAGAGCTATCAGTTAATTTAAATATATCTGTCAACAATATTTACAATAATTGGAAGAAGTTCTGACTCCTTTTAAGATCATGCGATGAAGTGACATTTTTTTCTTATTTCATTAAGTATATTAACTCGTTTGTAGAGCATGCCTTTGAAAAAAATATATTTTAATTCAGATACATGTATACATGTAGTTCGTGTTCAACATATTTAAAGTAATACAAAAATTCAGTTTTAATACTTTTCCAGGTACCCAACTGGGTAATATCCTCACACTACCTCTAGGAGGGTTTTTGTGCCAGTATGGCTTTGATGGAGGATGGGCGTCCATCTTCTATGTTCTAGGTAAGTTAACATATTGACCAAACCTTAGCTACATGCTGAATAGAATAATTATACTGGAAGGTCTTATACTGGAAAGAATTTAGTTCACACTTGCAGATAATACTAGAAAATATTAATATTTAATCAGTTGCTTATCAGGCACTGGTGTTGGACTGTTGGCAATTATCTGGAAAAGTAGGAGGAATTTTAAAAAATTGGAAATTGTATTTTGGTTATTACAGTTAGAGAAAAAAGAGAAGGAACCTGGGGTTTTGTTTAATAAAAAAAAACTGCCTTTGGACAGATGCAAACATAGACAAACTTAAGTTAAATTTAGAAAATTAAGGGGTGTAATTAACAATGATGTAATGCTTTATTATTGGTCTTGTCTTTCAAATTTATTTTCATTCCCCCAGAAAAAGTGTAACTCTGATGCAATCACAGATTCTAGCCTGTAAAATAACCTCATGTTTATGGCATGTACTTTTATTTTGAGCTTGTAGTGTTGGGGTAGAAAATCCCTTGGTTTCCACTCTCTGCCTTTTTCCTTGAAAAACAACATGTCTATAGGTCAGTTGGTCTGAAACTGTAGCTGAAAATAGAAAAAGATTCTATGCTGTAAACTATTATCCTGGTGGGCAGTCTGGGATGAACACCTTGAGAACTTAGATAATTTGGGGTTATTGATAAGACAGTCTGATATTGAATTTCTTTTGTTGTTGCTAGACCTCAGTGGGAAAGTTTGGTACTCAGATCACTGCCCCTCAACCTTTGCTTTTTTTCTGAATATCAGAATGAGACAGTTACTTCATCATTTGGAATATCAATGATTGGTGAGGACAATATCATGTAATCAGGATGGCATTTTGATCAGCTATCCAAAGCTTTTCTTGGTGTGAACTTTGCAAGTATTAATCAGCTTTAAATACCATGATCAACTTTTTGTAGCTGTCCACAAAACAACAAGAAAAGATGTGTAAATGCAAAGTTAGATAATATATCTGAGCACCTTCAAGAACTTGACACCATAGCAATATCCTAGGAATTACGTAGAAAGTAGTGCCACTGCCCACAGTTTGATCTCTGAATTTACGGAAAATGAACCAGGTATTCATTTATCATGGCTGGAGTCTGCTAATGTATACTGGAATTTGCCAGTTCCTAACCCACCTTGCATACCTGAACTTATGCTCTGCCACAAGAATAGTCCCAAGGACTTTACCCACTGCCTAAATACTTACATAGAATTTTAGACATAGTTGACCTGACTATTGAATAATGTTGTTTTTATGATGAAGTGCTATAAAAGTAGTGCAGAATTTTTACTGTCCCTATGTAACTGCATCCCCATAATTCCCATACATATGTTAAGTTCTAACTGATTCACATTTGATTAACTTAACATATTATTCCCACAGATTTTATATATATGTTGCTCAAACAGTTGTAGTTTATATTCAGCTGATCTTTGTTTTTGATAACCAAACTTACTGTTGCACCTCAATCAGTATCACATTTCTAATGTGTGCAATACATGTCACCAAAAATTAATAATTGTATAATGTTGTATATATATATTGTCATTTAGTTTTTTCTTTTAAAATGTATGTTCAAAATTCCATGGGGAGATTACTATAATTATATACAATAAAACACTTTAAATGATGTATTATATACAATAATACATTATTTAAAGTGTTGTAAGTTGCCAGGGATCAGATCTGATTTTCTGATTTTAGAATTTTAGTTTTACATTTACTTTTATATGAATTTTTACCTGGTATACTGAATTTTTGATTGACTCACACATAATCCCCGTGGCTTAGCTAACTGATAAACAAAGCCTTGAAGTTGCTTGATATGCAACTGTTGCATGCTGTGAAATAGTAATATTTTTACACATGATGATATCCAATGATGACAGAAAGAAAAACGAAATTTGGTATAAATTCTTGGTATTTTTGTGCTCTAATTATGTATATTCTAATTTAAGAAAGATTGGCTGTTCTACCCAAAGGATATTTATGTGACACTTCAAAAAGTTTTATGTTGAGTTGTTAATACTTCTTTATGATACTGTAAAATTCCAGTGCTTGATTATCAACTTCCAAATTCTAAAACCCAAATCCCATGGAATAGTAGACAGCCTAACAGAAAGATAAATATAGTGTTTTCAAAGCTTTATCTAATACTGATGTCTACTTGGATTGGTACAGGTTATCAAAGGAAATTACAGATAGGATTACTAGATCTTGCTTGGGGTCAAGCCTGTACTAGCAGGGTTATCTTTAGCTTTCAGTGAAAAGTACCTCCCCCCCCCCCCCCCCAAAGAAAAAAAAAATTATATGCTCAGTCACAGTGCACACATTTTATTTACACTTTAGAAGGTCTTGAAAGATATGGATTTTGATGCACTTAGGAAAAAGTGCTAGAATAGAGCACTGTTGGAAATTTGTAATAGTTCATATACAAATCAATGGTACACAATTAATATTTCATTGAATATCATCCCATAATTGGTGTAGTAGTAAGTCATTATTATTTCACATCGAAGTAATGTGATTCCAGACTGATAACATACAACCTATAATATTTATATAATGTACTGTATGGGAGTAGCCCCCCCCCCCCCCCCCCCCCCCCCCTCCAATGTATATGATGCACAGATTCAATTAACTGCAGAAGGTCTTCATAGATAGGGATTTTGATGCACTAAGGAATAGTTTGAGACAAGGCTCAGATGGATGCACACATCTGACATTTAAGAGGCACTTTAGTGATTTGATTAAAATGATTGATCAAGACTGTTTTTTGAAGGGACTTTTATTGAAATGAATTATGTAAATGTTATAAGAGAGTGCTGTCAACCTACTTACTGTATGAAGATGCTTTTATAAGCTCTGAGGAAAATTGATATTTTACCCTGTTTGAAGTAAATCTGGTTTGAATTTTGTAACTGGGGATTGATAAAAGACAGACTTATTTGAACCAGATCAACAAATTTCATCCCTACCTTGCATGATTATGCAATATAGGTATTTATAAATATAAACATGTATGTAGGTTTACAGGTTTTGTTACATGATCACAAGATTTAGCACTCATCGACTGGTCAAGAGGCAGTCACGTGTGGTCAATATTTTACCATATTGACCTCCTAACAGGTCAATATTGGCCACCATTTTGGATCTCTCTCTTAAGCTGGTTGACTAGTTTGATCCTGTTGTTCTCGTATGTGATATTGTACCATGGTATTCCATTTTATTTTGACAGCATTAAACTTTTGAAAAATGTTCAATTTGTCTTGTTTTCAAAATTCATGATTATGTTACAAAACAGTCTTCTCTTGGTTATATATTCATCCCAATACTGAGATAATTGACCAGTCCTTAATTATCCCAGCTTTGAAACAAAACATATAGCCAAGAGATGACCTCACCCAAAGTCAATAATTATGTATCTTGTTAAGCAATTTTCCAATATAGTATAGGCATCACCACCGAAGATGGCTCTCAATTATCCCAACCTAACCATTTTTACAATTTTGCAGTTTTTTAATATATTTTAGTTATTAATCTTATCAATAAAATAGAGATGGATATTTCTTTTATTCTGTGTTATGTTATATTTCAGGTTTGCTTGGGGTTATCTGGTGTATATTATGGTTGATACTGGTCAGCAATTCCCCTGCTGACCATCCCCGCATCTCAGCTATTGAGAGGGACTTTATTCTACAGAGTTTGAAGGGACAGATGGACCATAAGGACAAAAAGGTAGAGTTGTGCTGTATCACGAGATGATTAATTGTGCACTTAATTTAAAAAACCAATAAAATGCTTAATCCAGACATTTGAATTTTAACCAAATTGAAGTGCATTAAATATTTCACACAGCAAGCAACTTTTCACTGGAATTAATTATAAATTGGTTGAAGAGGTGTTACATTATATTGCCCTTAGTTCACTTTGGAATCGTTATGTCTTTGGAGCATAGTATAAGTGATAATGTTCTTTTTATTTGCCTCCAGGAAGAGGTAGGCTTGGGTTAAATGTCCTTGGTGTAATGTTTTTTTTTTCTTTCAATGTAAAATTTCTTTAATGTGTCTTCCATTTGCATGTTTATGGTACTGTAGTTGATGATAATTGATGACCATGTAGCATCAATAACACTGGAATGTGTGTGCATGCACATGCCAGCATATATATATTTGCATTTGCATTTGTCAGCAATGTTGGTCTACACATTTTATATTTTGAGTTCAGTGAACAAAGCAATGACCAAATTGTATGATGAATTTGCCTTTTAGGTTTTTTCATCTTCAAGAGAAATTAATGTTTGTACTTTAGTTTATGACCTCATGGGAAATGACCTGAACAGGCTGCATGCATATATTTACATTACATTGCCAAATTGATTAGAGCTGATTTTTGTCTCCTGCTGTTATCAAGTCAGTACCACTTTTCACTGATATCTGTAGTTATGAAAGAATTTGTTTGAATAGAAGATATTTGAAAAGATCTGTGTCCTGGACATAAAATTTCCAAATGTTCAAAAATCAATCAAAGGTTTCACTTTCTTAGAAAAAAGAGACTAAAGGTTTAATAATTGATAAAAGATTAAGTTGTAATTTGTGAATTATTGATTTTATAGAGCCTTAAACTTGAAAAATCTGAAAGTTTGCATTATGGACAGAATTTTTAATTTGTGTACACAACACTCAAAATGAATTTTATTAGCATTTTCTCACATGAAGTAAAAGTCCTAAAATTCCTAAAGGTAAACACATAAAAAGTCAGTGAAATCTCAGAAAATGGGTAATTGGTTATAAGCTAAAACTCATAGTTATGGCTGTAATGCAAAACTAATACATGGAATGCCCCATATGCTATATTTTACAGACAGACACTTCCTGACCATATCTGAAATAGTGGCTAACATGATTGATTATTGACTATTCTCATGAAAAGCAGCTACATTCAGAATGTGATGGTGGCAAGCATGAGAAAAATTGAGGGAAACCTGAAGGAGGGTGGCTTATTTACTACCCACAGGAATTGATGGTCCTATATGGCAGTGACTGAGAAATGGATACATTCAAATTAGTAACCAACCAACTTGTTTTCTTCAGCACACGCATATCCCATGGAAGGCTTTCCTAACCTCCATGCCTTTATGGGCCATTGTGGTGGGAAATGTCACCTCAGACTGGGGACTTTACACCTTCCTGACCAACATGCCTACCTACTTTAAGGAAGTTCTCAAGTTTGATATCAAATCTGTAAGTATCAGTTTGTTAGAGAGAACTTTTTCAAAAGAGGGATTCTCATTGACATAGATTTTCCCACTTTCTTTAAAAAGAGGCCTTGTTTATATTCCAAATATCTGTAACATATAATAAAATTAACGTCCTTCTAAAAGAAATGCATTTAATATGTAAAATAAAAATGCCAGAAATGACACTTTGCCAAATTAAAGGGGGAAAGAAGTAAATTTGTAGTGTGTATCTGAGCATGGAACTGGGATTGAGCAGTGCTTCAGATCTCAGAAAATTTCTAGAAGATGTCAGAAAAATGTGTTAATTGGATTTTTTCTTGCAATCCCATGTGTAATGCATGGTCCCTGAAGAGATTTAATTCAAAGCATGAAGCAACTTTTTGAATTCTGAGACTCGTATAGGTTCCATTGTTTAATTACAGAAAATTAGATTGGCAGAGTAATCATACAATAGAAATTCTTCTGGTGGAAATTAAATGATTAAATCATGAATGATACTGAAAATTATAACCATGTTGAATGAGACTACAAAAGACATTCTCTTCACGCAATTTTTTTTGGGTATAAGTAATATGTTACAATAATCCCATGTGACAGTGATATTGATCTTATTTCTTTTAGAATGGCCTCATATCTGCCATTCCCTACATTGGTTTCTGGCTTGTGATCAACCTTGCTGGGTTAGGAGCAGATTTATTCAGAAAGAAAGGGTGGCTCAGCACTACCAATGCGAGAAAATTGATGGAAACCATAGGTAGAGATTATTATTTTTCAGACACATCTGGGTTTAATATACACCTTGCCCAAATAGCTTTTACTTGTCTAGATGATTGTTTGCTAATTTTGGTGATTGTAGATTTTGTGGTGAACAGAGGTTTGATTGGACAATTCAGTCATGCATATTGGGCTAGGTGTGAAACAATACTTTCAGATACAGATTTGTGCTCAAATTGCGTTAGTTGTCCCACATGCTTTTGACCAGAGTTGATGTAATTTTGTGCATTGACAGTCTTTCTTTTTTTTTTTTATTTTGATTGCTACTATTTGTCATCATAGTCTTATGGCTACATCCACACATGTAATTTCTTCAGGTCAACTTATTCCTGCAATTCTATTGGTTGGCCTGAGCTTTGTGGACTGTACCCAGCCGGCTTTGGCTGTGACCTTGTTGACCTTAGGTGTAGCTATAAGCGGAGCAGTATACAGTGGCTACACCATCAACCATGTGGATATTGCTCCCAAGTATGCTGGTATGCTGTTTGGAATCACCAACACCATTGCCTCAGTCACTGGGTTTATTGTACCTGTGCTCATCGGAAGTATAACGTCAAATGTAAGTTTGTGCCCATAAGAGTAACATAACACTTATTCATGACATATTGGTATGAAATCGTTGTATAAAGTCTTTGAATATTCAAACAATCACAAATAATAGATTAAGGGTTTGCTGAATTTTATCGTTTTGAGAAGTGGTAGAATTAAACTGAAATTTGACAAAATAGCAACACTAGCGTACACATGTGTATATTTCCATTTTCTTTGATTACATTTAATTTTAGAAGATGCTTTTCCATTTTATTCAACTTTTAACATGCAGATTGTTTTTCACTTTCCAGTCAACCAGAGAGGAGTGGCAGGTTGTTTTCTTCATAGCTGCTGCTGTGTATCTGTTTGGTGTGATCTTCTATGGAATATTTGCATCTGGAGATGTACAGCCATGGGCAGTGGGTGAGGAAGAGGAAGAAGAGGAGGAGGGACAGGAAATGGAGAAACTGAATAAAGGAGACCCAGATGTTGTAACGTCACCACCCACTGAGAAAGATGACCTGAAAGTTTGAAAATGGCCACTGTTCCATCTCCAGCATTCAGAACAGATGATCTGCAGACTAACTCATCTGCCACTAGATATGGCTGACCGAACTTAAAAGCAGTGCTGCTTAGTCCTCAGTGCTCTCCCCACCTCCACATGTGCCAATAAACGGATTAAATCCCAGCTCCCAGGTTTAATTGCAAGGCCACTGCAGCGACAGTGCATGTGGAGGCAAAGAGGCCATCATGGAATTAGTTGGCGCTGCTTTTAAGTGAGTCAGCCATATTTAGTCCGCAGATCTGTTAGTCTGTGGATCAACTTGTTCTATATGCCCTCTGTAGATCCTGGGTCCTGTTTCAGGAAAAAGTCTCAAGACTTCAATTTCTAACCTTGAATAGCTGACTGTGTTAAGTAGGTTAGGCAAAGGCAGTCCTAGAAGCACATTTGAAAATGGCTGTGTAAGCATTTAACAGATGATTTTCAGAGAGTTAAAGGCTATAGATTTTTAAAAATATCATTTTGAAGATAAGATATAGTCATACAACAGAGTCTCATCCATTGTAGATTTTATATTTACTGATTTGGAACAAGATTAACAGACATGCATATTCACTTAAAATACTTTCTCTTTATGGGGGCTCCTTCAGAAA
Source organism: Lingula anatina (assembly GCF_051362555.1). Taxonomy (NCBI): domain Eukaryota; kingdom Metazoa; phylum Brachiopoda; class Lingulata; order Lingulida; family Lingulidae; genus Lingula; species Lingula anatina. The sequence goes on from NC_141767.1 coordinate 49,273,545, forward strand.
AATTTACAAAAGCTACATTTAGCCTTCACTGCTAAAAACACAGTCTTATAGTTACTGTAATTTGTCACATAATACAAAAATCATAGCATTATGTTTCTTGCAAACGACCCAAGTTACACAGCTTCAGCCTGTGCTAATCTAAGACTGCTTCATCAGCCTTTGAGTAAATACATTCAAGGTTATTGAAACCTAGTTATAAGGTTTTTAAAAATGAAACAGTGAACTGAATTTTGTTTAAATGATTTTGACTTCAGATTCTTTATGAAACAGGGCCCTGGTCTGAAGAGAACATACCTTTGTTGGAAATACCATTCTGTAGAGGTATTTTATTGATAAACCTTCTTGAGAACAGTCATCAAATCTGTATGGTGTATTATACACTTCCCTAATGTTGTTGTACTTTTGAGTAACTCTGTGGTGCTGTCTGGGTCTTCAGATAATCCCCTAAAATAAAGAAATAAGTTGAATTCACAACTAAAGTTGCCATTCTTACCTAAGTACCATACTGATAGATGTTTCAATGTTTTAGTTAAAAACATGTTATTTTATTAAAATTATACACAAGGTTTGCAGGTTTGGTCTATCAGGCCAAGGTAACAAAAAACAAAAGGAGCTATTAGTCATAGCAAAGTTGCTTGAGGGAGCTTTTAATGCAGTTAAACAATAGTATTTTTGCCTGTTACCTTACAGCATGTATGAACAAAATCTTATCAACAATGTTGTTGTTGATGTTAGTATTTATTATATTTATAAATTAAATTATTTTAAGTATAATGTAAGTCATTTTTACCAGTTTTTATGATCCCACCCAAACGGGACTGATATAAATAGCCCATATAAGATCAGGTCAATAGATTGGACTTAATTCATACCTCAAGTTTTTACAGTCTCACAGTGGTGCTGTATTGGTAATACAATATAGCAAGAAGAAAGGTGAAATGATTTGGCCAGTTGAATCATATACCTCATTCCACATAGCTGGTTTAAGATGGTTATCACAGTCATTCCTCACATGTATCAAACAACCCCCTAATTTTAGTATTTTATTTCTTCAATATTTTTAATTATTAGCAATACTTGAAAATACATTAACCTTACTGCATGACTGGGACTGATATAAATAGCCCATATAAGATCAGTTCAATAGATTGGACTTAATTCGTACCTCAAATTTCTACAGTCTCACAGTGGTGCTGTATTGGTAACACATTTAGCATGAAGAAAGGTGAAATGATTTGCGGTTGAATAATATACCTCACTCCATATAGCTGGTTTAAGATGGTTATCACAGTCATACCTCACATGTGTCAAACAACCCCCTAATTTTAGTATTTTATTTCTTCAATATTTTTAAGTATTAGCAATACTTGAAAATACATCAACCTTACTGCATGGTTTTGAAAAACACCCATATCTTTTTAGGTATAGTTATGCAGATGTTGCTTTTGAAAATATGAATCAGTTTGAATTTACCAAGTGATTATGCGGACAAGGGTTAAGCCATTGGCTTATCTAATGCTTGAATTGAATTTTTTTAATTATTGCTTAAGTTGCAAGGGGGTGACATTTATATCTAAAATAGACCTTTTATTTATTTATTTTTATTTTTTATTATTTTATTTATTTTTTTTTTCGGAAAAAACCCATCTTTAGAGTCATTTATCTTCAGTTGTGATGACATTAAATCCTGGATCTGTTCCCTGTACACCAGTAATCTCATACCAGTATTGTTCTGATCAGATTGTGTACCAACAAATGCATTTCAACATACCTCATAGAAATACAGGGATTTTATATATTTACAAATGTTTCTGTACTTTACAATTACAAGTGATGTTATACAAGGCTGCCTTCACACCCATTTACATATACATTTTAGAATTGCTGTTATAAGATCAGTATACCTCTCAATTGTTAATTTATGACATGTTCACGTCTTGCTTATATGTATAAGCTTGGACCTATTTTACATGAGCCCAAGGTGCAACACATGTAAGTTATCAGGGAGATGTTATAGAGATATAAAAATATTTTAGTCCCTGTGATCAACAGCTGAAATAACTTATTGTTTTCCAGTATTTTGGTGTCTGTCAAGTGGCCTCCAGAAAATGACACTACAAGTTTTGACAGACAGAAATATTTGAGCACAGTGACTTTGATTCAAGTTGTTGTTTAAGAAAAGTACAGGGACAACAGTTACTGTAGATGATTGTTTAACACAGCTTATGAAATCTTTCTTAGCATATCTTGGAGTGTGCTCACGTTTGATTATATGTGTTTTCTCACCAAGTGTGATCACTTTAAGATATTTTGTTGGTGTAACTGTAGTTGTTTGTTTAGAATATATTAAAAATTGAATTGTTATATTAAGGTTATTTAAGTGGTCATGATGTTGAGTCAGATACTATTTTTCATTTATAGTTTTCTTCACTGAAGTTGGTTATCCTTGGAAACTGTTTTGACCTCGCATCTTATGCACTAGTCCAGTTGTATCATTAGCTTATTAAGTGTTTGTGGGCTTTATTTTGGATGTTAAATACTTGTTGTGTGTCTCATGTACTAAATAATTAAAGACTTATCATTTAACCTGTTATTTATTTACCATCAAAGAACAAAAGGTGTGGTTTCCTGTCTCATTTACCAGTATTTTTTCCCCTTTTTTAAGTGAGATGTTGGCTTCTCAGTAGTTTGTGTATTGCATTGAGGAAATGGATTTAAAGGAAATAGGAAGAGGACAGGGTTGGTCAGTGCAATGAAAACCTAGATCTATTTAGGTGATTTAAACTCGAGCATCAATTTTAAAAAATGTGATTCCAGACTGATCTCCATACACTCCATTATATAAATATTTATAAGTTGTAGGTAATAACTCTGGAATCACATTTTTTTTAATTAATGTGTGGGTTTAAATAACCATCTGCTTTGTTTTGTTTTGTTTTGCTTTGAAAATATGAAAATATATTTACATTATATTGACAGCTTTTTAGTGCCGAGACGTGACTTTGCAGGATATTTATTTGTGTTTTTGTTTTTAATTTGACACATTGTATTGTTTAAAAAAATAGATCTCATGGAATTGTGGGCATTTTGATATTTTTAAATTGATGTGTCAAAAAAAAGTTAAATAGCAAATAAATTTTCAACATTGTTCACAATTTCTGCCTTGGTCTTTTTGTTGCATCTTCATTTCATTTAAAGTCACTTGTTCAAGAAGAATCAACAATTTCATCTATAATAATATAGTTTTAATTATAATAAATTATAAGTGATCTGATTGTACCACTGCCAATTAAATTTTTGAAAATGTTATTTGATTTCCAAAAATTGTGATAAAAAAGATAACACTATCATGTTTTGGTAAATTAACATTTTTTTCATCAAAATATAGGTGAGTTGATGGCATAGATTATTCAAATTAATCTGTAATGTATGTGTACAATGCTGTGGAATATCCACTCCTTCAAAGACGCTAAGGATCCAGCTACTATTTCTAGATGCATTTAAAACCGTTTTTTTTTTTTCTGTTATCTCAGATTAATTCCAACATATATTGTGTACTTAAACTCGCTCAAGTTATCTGAAAAATTGCGACAAAAGCATTTACACCCCCACCCCCCAACATACACATACACACTCACCCTGAGAGATGTTGAAAAAAGTGGTTTTTGCTTTAGCCACTGTCTCACCTAACACAATGTGGTCGAGTGGCGTGTTCCTTGGTGGTGCTGGAGACCAGTGTATTGATCGCTGATACTGCGTTATTGTGTCGGCCAACCTTGTGTCCCCAGGCGGTATTTTGGTTACTGACTATTACGATTAAGGCAGGAATAATTAATTGAGCAACAACTAATTCAGTGCTGAAAAATCGTTTTATGTAAACAATGCATCATATGCATAGCCTGTAATGTGTATGTGCTCGGACTTTACTGTTTTTAAATCACCATTTATTTTGTTTTGAATATAGTTTATTTCCCTTGTCTGTTATTCGTCTTAGAAACTTAGCTTAGAATTTTGCTAGCATTTTGTCTTGATTATGAAAAGTATCTTGCGATGAGGCAAATGAGGCAATTTTTTTTTTTTTTTTTTTTTTTTTTTTTTTTTTTTTTTTTTTGTAAGCTAACTCCAAATAAATTTTATTGCACATTTAAGCAATGGTCACCGAAATGGGGTGGCGAAAATAAATCAAATAAAATGTGAGAACAATAACGTTAACTGAGTAGAAGTCTATAGAATGTGGTCAAGTAAACAGTCGATCCTAGAACTAAGAAGGCTTGTGTTTTTAGTGTAATGTCACACCCTAAAACCACACATTCTTTTCCTAACGTCAACTTTGACCGGGAAACAAGCAGTTATTTTAGCCAGTGATTTGTTGGGTTTATTTTGCACTGGACCGGCTTCATTGTGATTAACTTTGACTGACCGCTTTTACAATGACAAGTTAAATATGACTTGCAACCTGAACAAAAAGTTGAATTTTCATAATACAGTATAATACAGCCTTTAATCCACACAAATATTTTCCTTCAAATGATAGAAGCGATTCTCTGTGAAAAGGTCTATATAGCTGAACTCATGTGTTTTGTCCCACAAGAATTATTTGGTCTAAAGGAAAATAAAGTGAATAAAAGTTTAAATAGAGGATTCTACAACATCACGGTGGGCCTACAAGACATCACAACCCAGAGGCAAATGGTTAATTGAACTTTCCACCAAAATAACCTTTTTAAGAAAACCTGAGGCTAGTAAGTTTCCTAGTTTACATTTTCAAAATGTTTATCTAGAGTACCGACACTGTCAATAAGATAAAGGGCAAATGATCATGATTGGCATTATATTCACGTATGATCAATTGATCGATACAATCCAACACTAGTTGACGTATTAAAGAAGAGCGTGCCTTGGAACGAAAAATGACCACGTTTATGAAAAAAATGTCCTCAAATCGACTTTGGCCTTTATTAATTAGCTGATAGTCAGCGTCATCTTTCCTTTAAAAGAAAAAAGAGAAAGAGTACAATCTCGTCGCACATGTGTGTATTGCACTGAAGTTTGGGCCGATGCCAATCATAAAAACACAATTAATTTTGGCCAATTTAATTCTTTCACTTAATTGAACTTTCGTCCATTTATGTTCTGTCTATGCCTTTTCACCACTACGATCCCTCCTATAAATGAAATCAATTTTTCCAAAATAACTAGTATGGAATGGCGTTTTTTCCTTTTTCGAAATATTTACTCTTATTTATTTTTTCCACGGCCCGTTCGACTGCTGGGTCAATAATTCAAGTAATTCAGTTAAAAGAAGTCAGGTGGCAAGTTTTGTTGACTCAGCCTTCCACAGTTATTTGTGCACGTTTGTTTAACATGGTCAGTACTGTCTTGGACACTGCTCGCCAGTTTACGTGGACACCTCTACTAATTTGATAATTTTCCTCTACCTTTTAACCCCCATTTGTTCAATATTTCGAAATGGTAAACAGACTTTTTCCACGAACTGTTTTGGGAATTCATGAAATTTCTCTAAGTTGAATTTGGGGCAGTCAGTCTCAGTTATAAGTTGCCTCAGCTCTATAATCAAAACCTTTCCGCGTCTCGCAATAGTTTTTGTAAAAAGTAAAAAGGCGAGGTGCAAATGGACTATGAACCTCCAAATTACCTTGGCCGACTCAGTAGGGAATACGAACGCATTAGTCAGACATTGCTTTTAAATTAAATCAAATTAAAAAATACTGAAATAAGCGAAATGTGGTAGAGTCCATGGTTGATATTTTAATTATTTAAAACTAGATTGCTTGTCGTGGTACGTGTTACAACAGAGTTTGCCGAGGTGTGCACCAAACTCATCTGACATTTGCATCATAGATGTCCCGTCTAAAATAACAAAATTCGTGGGTATTTGCCTTCCATTGCATAGTACCTCATTTTGGCCTGCCTTAATGTTGTCTTTGGATGGACAAATTTGTAGATTAGGATATTTGAGTCAGTTTTATGAATGTATCAATATTTGTAACTTTATGTTGACTGTGTCAATTAAATGCTAATTCCGTAACAAAAGACATGGTTTAAATAACTATAACACAGTTAAAGCAAACAAATTGACAATATATGTCAAGATTAGATTTTCTGATTAAATTTGGAGTCCATTGCATACAAATACACAGGACACCAAAATTACGCCGATGTATACATCAAAAGTAAAACTGTAATTGCATTCGCTCTGGACCATGGTGAGATTGAAATCATGAAATTGATCAGTGCGTCACTGGGAGGCAATTAAATTCTCCTGCTACCACATTGATCTCCTCTAACGTCTTCTTCTGGCAAGGGCTCAGCTATGATTGTCTCCAATACTTTCTCCTAAGGCCTCCTGCCAAGACGCCCCTCATCATGCGTTGCACAATACCAAATTAGGGGGATTATTTCATGGTAAATAGGTAACATTCTGGAGGTGATTGGCACAGCTAGAACTAAGAGAGGTTTACAAGGATGATATTCTCTGTCTTTTCAGACGGTACATGTATATATATGCGGGCGTGCGCGCGTGTGCGTGTGTGTGTGTGTGTGAGAGAGAGAGAGAGAGAGAGAGAGAGAGAAGGGGGTACCTGGATTTATAACATATTTGCCATCATTTCATTTACTTAATGGAGATCTCAGGTTCATAATGTTCTCACCTGGCACAAAATTCTATCTTGCAGGCAGATATAACCATTACATGTTAAAATTGTGAAGTGTAGATCATTTTTTGCCTGATTCGAAAAAGATAACTGTTTATCTTCTAACTTGCTCATCTTTCTCATAAGTTTTTGAGCAAAAGCACTTCTACACATTATTCTACACATTAAACGTATTATTTAGTATCAAACATTTGTGGAGCCCTGGTGAGTAGAGTGCACAGGTTTGTTATACTCTATCCCACAGTACTTCCCGGTAAAACAATGCCCACTGACTGGCCTCCAGCTTTATTTTGCCCACTGGGCATTTGTCTACGTTTCTCAAACATCTGCTCATCTGTGTTGGATGAATGATTCCGTTCACTTTTGAATGTGCTTTGTGCACTTGTGCTGCAGAGACTGAACAGTGGGAGGAAATGTGGCAAAAAAGAGAAACCCTAAAAATCGATCTGAAAGGTCGTGTTACTTAGGTGGACGAACGTTACCTTGATGAAATCGCAAAATCTCGGGTGACTGGATTTCAAAAACTGGCCATTTGAATGACTAAAAGGTTGATCAAATGTATCTGGTTGGTTTTTCTCAAAGAGAAGTGACCTTTAACTATATGGAAAAATAAGCCCCATAGCCTTTAAGTACATCTAAAAGAAATATCCAGGACTTCCTATCCCATTACACGTAACATTTTCTGTGCAACTGGGCTTCGGTTTCAGAGGGCCACCGGCAGTTCTTTCAGCTTACACCCTATTCAGAAAATCGATGCTTATCTAGTTTTTGATTTGGAATAGTTAAACAACTGCAAAAGAATAAGTGTCTGTGATCACAACAGGGAAACTGAAGCGCCGCGCTGAGGGATCAATCTTTCCGTATTATCCACAATTTGCATAGTACGCTCCTCGAGGTTAGGATGTGCAATGTTTGCAGCCGAGTTAATACTGTGTATAATGTTGTTTTACCTAACGCAGTTTAACATCGAATTGTGTGCGGTATCGACCTTTTCCGTTTGCATTAAATCTGAGGCTATTTTGCTGTTCAAACCCCGTGCTGTGATTTAGTGAGCATCACCAGGCTTTTGTTATTTCTTTCAGTGTAAATATTAGCAAGTCAAATCTTGAGTACTTCTATCCACAGAGATACCAGGAAGGCGAAAGGCAAATTGACAAACAATAATTGTTCGTACACGGTCGATCTTTGATACAAGATTTGAATACCAGGGGATATGACCGTTTTACATATTCGAATCGAAAAGTGACAGAAATAGATATGCGAAGGCGATAACTATGACTATCATTGAAAAAATATAAATTTAGTTTTCAAGACAAAAAGAAATTGACACATTAAGGATGCTATAACCAAGGGTTAGTCCGTCATAACCATATAATATCAATACTTTCTCACGCAGCTAACTTACTAGCAGTTAAAATTCGCACCTTCTAATAATAGGTATTAAAAAGTCGATCTTCGTTCTTTGTTTCGCAAAAGAAACCCTCCTTTCCTACGTCTTTAAGTACATTTATTTGCAGTAAACATTTTGAAAGGTGAATTGAATTGAGCGATAATCAATGAAAGCGTTCGAGTGGTGATTCTCCGAGGTGGCAAACTGTTGTTTTCGGAACATCGATAAGGTTTGGCCACAGAAAGGTAATTGAAAAGGTTGACTCAGACGAACGTTCGGTCACTTCCGCCTGTTACGTCATCTTCAAAGTGCGAACTCAGGTGTTTATGAAGTGCGGGAGCAGTTCATGAAATCTTTAAGAAATCGTGCCAAAATGGCGCACCAAGGTTCATTAACCTCTGCCTCGGCCTACAGGCATCTTTCCTCGCCTTCAAAAGCTACATATCGATTATCGGATTTTCTGTTATTACCGATTGCATAATGTTCCACTGTCTGGACGACTGGGCCCTCTTGTGGACATGCACCTGTTCTTTTTAGACAGTCAACACAGCCCAGATTTACATGTAGACAATCAATCATTCAAAGGTGGCCCGCCCACCGCCAGGGCACGTCAAAATAACAATTGCACCGAAAAACTCTCTAGCAGCCTTGTTTGGCTGTTAGGGTAAGCAGTTGCTTGCGTTTTCGTGTCAATAGACCGTGGACGGTGTTCGGCAGAGATTTTTAAGGGGGTTAGTTGGGAAAGTAGGTGATCGTAAATGAAAAAGCCGTATTGTCTATGAGACCCTTTTAGACCATTTTTACCATCCTTCAATGATTACCACGGAAAATGAAAACCCCACACAAAATGCTTTTGAATGAAAGAGTAAAGGTTATTTGGCTATTATGCACTGTGTAATGATGTAAACTCTCTAATTTCAACGAATAAAGACAAGACAATCATTTGGTATTAAGTTTGGGACAAAACGCTTTTCCTGAATATAGCAAATATTTATTTCGTAGAAAATTCTGAAATGGTGAAAGTTTCCTAACTGAGAAAGGGCATTGGAAGTCGACAAAAATCGAACATAATATGATATAATGTACTAAATATATAACATGATATAGTAATAACGCTGCTTTTATCACGACTCTTTTTTCCTTTTGATCAAACAGAGGAAAGACACCCGAATTTACTTAATCTTATTACCTTTATATAACTGTTCGTTCTAATAATACGGCACAACAGCTGACATAGAACCGCAACCCTGATGCAACGAAGCTTCAATGGAAATAAGCCAAATAGAATTGTCGGCTGCAGTAATTGGTTGTCGACTGGGTTAAAACGGTATTTTGGAAGAGTCTGATGAAAGTGTGCCAAACTGGTATTGACAAATTTTGTGATCTGTGCCATTTAGGCATCTCGATGTCATTTTTTTTTGTATTGTTTTATTTCTTTATTTCCTGTTTGTTTATTTATCATTTCTGTTGTGCGAGAAATAACGTAGGATTCTCTTCTGAATTTGACATACATTTAACTAGATACAAGAATTTCGTGCATTGCAAAGTACTGATGTTTCTGCTCCACCTAAAGTTAAAAGTCCAATTAAGTCTCACTCTTGTAAATTTGATTAAAAGAAGGAGAAAAATATCTATGTTGTCTTTGTAGAATTTCTGGAAAAGCTTCCTCGTCTGGTGCTACCTTGCATTAATGCGCAATCGATAGCACAATAAGTAAAAACACAAGCAAATTGATAAGGAGATCATGGGGAAACAAGATGCATGGGGACCCAATCTAAATCGACCGTTTTCCCACAATTTGGCTTTCCATTTCATCTAGATGCAGCCTTTGTATTGGGCTCTCCCTCATCCCGATATTACTCTATTAAGATTCAAAATGATGAACATTGATTTTAGCTGATGCTAGATTACATTTCTTTAGTTACTTCTTTACAGAGGGTTGCCAACAGTCTGATCAAAAGATCTGTCGTTGAATATACTCGGATTATCAATAGAAAACATTCATACGAGATTAAGCTGTTTTAACAAGGGACAGCGCACAAATAACGTGTACAACCTGAGGGCAAATATCATGGGGAACAGCGATGATCTGCTGAAAAACAGTATCGACCGGCACCCTCCATTTCAGTCTCTCTCCCGATTGTCTCACAAAGGAATTTACATCGAAATGGATTTTGTAGCTTCACAAAAAAGTCGTACAATGGTAGAATTTTCCCATACATTAGGCACCACTGACCTCACTGGGCGTAACTGAAATGGAAAAACGATTGGAAAGTATAGCCACCCAGCCCTGTATCCGGCCTCAACAAAGTATCCGCGATTGAAAACATAATGATAATGGAATATTGGAATAAGTTTGTTCTTTTCCTTCACCATGTGCATCTGGCCAGTTAACCTGCAAGCGCATTAGAATGAATTCACCGCATTTTGATTGGTATACAAAAGGCAAAGTTAGAATCAGAAGTCAAGGCTTTTAATACTGAATAATATTTGGGTCCCGCATCCATTACCTTGTAAACTAGCATGATGGGAATGATTTCTGTCTACCATTTAATATTTAAAATTCAGACACATACTAGCAACATTTGGAGGACCCCATGCAGAGGTAAATACCTGAACTTTGTCAAATCGGCAACATGAGACATTGATTCGACGAGCAGTTTGGTCTTTTTTCTTTCTTTACGTTTTTTTTTTCATTGATTGTCAACATTTTTTTCGAATTTTTATAGTTTTTTATTCTATTTTTATTCATTTTTCGTGTCAGATTTTACTGCAATAACGAATAAAGTGGAAGAAGTCTAGAAAAAAGCAAAACATAAATCAGAATAAAGTTGTTGCTATATGAATAACAGTTTTTCTTTTAAGCTTCAAACGCACTCGTAAAAAAAATATATGATCATATGTTCACTCAAAAGAACTTCTCTTATGGCAAGAAATACTTTGAGTTACAAATATTTGACATTTTTAATGTCTTGTTTTGTACCAAATATATGGGATTTGCATGAAATCAGCTAACCCCATAGTGAGGAAAAGAATGTGTTCAACCCACCCATTGCACGTTAAGAAGCTTCTTTTCTAAACTTACCTCCTGTGTCGTTTCATGCAAGCGAGTTAGTCTTTAAAACATTTTATCAGTATTTCTTTAAATGGGGGGCAAAATGCAATATATACACTAAGGTGTTGAAGTATACCTAATGGTTATCTAACAACAGAAATATATCTGTACTGATGTTACAACCAAAATCTGTGGCATTCTGTCAGGAATAATATATAATCACCTTTTCTGCATGGTTCTCGAAAACGCAACCTGCGGTATGAGGTGACCAAATGAGTGCATCGGCGCCTGCTTTAAACTGTTAACACAGCCATAGGTAGATCACAACACTCTTGATGTAAGTGAACAGGTAAGGGTCAAGACCAGTGGAGTAAACAAGTAACAACTCAAGGCTATGATATCTGAATATTATACGTGTTATTTGCTATTTGATACGTTACCCTGCTAATCCTGATCGTGATTTGCGCACTGAACTAATGCACTGAGCGCTAAGGTACATTTAAATTGACTGACTTGAAGACGTTCAACTTCCTGATTGGCATTAAAATTCATTACGTGTACAGATAAGGGCATGTTTGGGGATTAGGATATGCGTTTTACCGGAGCGGATAATTTATCGTGGCAATCGCACTACACTTCGAAAAGTCTTTGTGTAATTACATTACGAGTGGGTGACATAATCGAATTTGCGCAAGTAAGCTATGACTATCGAATGCTGCATCTCAAGTATTTGGATGTGCCATGTACAAAAGGGATTTTGTTTACAGTCTTCGCCGATCCTAGGAGCAACTATCCAGATCTGATCACTGTTAGAGCATGCGCTTGGAATCTAACAAGATTAAGGTAGATTCACCCACTGAAAGTACGTTTATCCCCCTGACTTTTACAAGTGTTTTTGTCAAAATTATTGGTGTAGATATTAAAATAAACATTCATATACGATTGTCTTGCATTAATGGGTTATATGAAAACAGATTTAAGCGCTACTCTCATTTGGTATTAGCAAGGATTCTAAATAAAGTACAAACCCCAGGAATTTCCATTACTTAACGACTGCCATCCGATCGTTTGATGCCGGATCGAATGTATATTGTACGTGGAAGTTAAGAAAGATGAAAAGCTAGTCTTACATGGTTTTCTAACGTCCTTAAATGCATGGTTATTTGTCAGACAAGTTGTCGTGTAGGCCTATTGCCATGGATAAAGGATATTCTGATGATAAATTTGCATAAGTCATTCACATTTCTTTTTATAAAGTTAGAACTGCCATCCCTTACCCAACCAATAACCGATCTTTGCACTCTGCAGGTGTGAATTTTAGAGCCATTTTATTCCTTTAGGCCAAGAAAGAAAAAAGGGCTGTGCTCCTTATTTTGAAAATCATTAATGTCAAACAGCAATCGAATGCCCTCAATTGCACTTATCGAAGAATTGATGCAATTCGTTTTTTTTTCAGCACAGAAGCCGGCTTTTTGTATTTTGCTGACCCGCGAGAGTGTTGTAGAAATTATGTTTACCTAGCAGCCAGGACCCAGCTACACCCTATTTTGAAGGGCAAGGGTTATTAGATACAGAGATTTCTCGGTTCACTACTGCTGGATTAATGTATGCTTCAAGGTATGCCTCTCAAGAACACAGCGAAGGGAAAATCTTCACCTGAATGGAGTCTGAAGGATTTAGTATCAGTTTATATTAACAGTTTGGGGTTTTGCACGAAACTCAGCTGTTAGCCAGATTCACCTGGTTAAGCCAATGAGATCTATCTCTTTGGTTTAGCCTACTGCATATGAGGCCCACGTAGTCTCTTCTAAAGGATGAAATCATTGAAATATCCATCTATTAATATCAACTGATTATCAATATTTACATAATCTTTTGAATGAAATAAAAAAAGAGAAAAAAAAGAAATGAAAAAATATAAATGACATCACCCTTCCCTGCCAGAATAGTTTTCTGCAGCAAGTCAGGTATGTTTGGCTGTATGCATCTGTGTACATGGACTGCAGAACGTAGGTTCATGTGAAAAGTCCATTTTAAGTTTCAGTAGCATTCGTTTAATTAAAAGCTCTACACTGATAACCCTCTTCATGCGTACATCTCCGAAAAGTAAACAACAACCATAAGTTACTTAATATTTGCACATATAACACGGTCTTTAACTAACACTAGTCATACAAATGTAAGACTACAAGATCCAACAAAATTAATTTCAGCAGCTTTTTGAGAACTTATTATTGTTACAAATATCTTCAAACATAGATTACTCTACGGGGAATCTTAAACAACATTTCCCCCGACTTATGAACTTAGAAAGCCCATCATATAATGAATCTCATGTCTAAAAAGTCCCGAATCATTTTTACACATACATGTATGCCATCGAAGAAGAAGACACCACCAATTTACGCTAGCTTAAATAAATGGTGTTCTTGACAAAGATAAGAATTTGACTATTCTATGGTACACAGGCAGTGGGCCAAAGGTTACAAATATGACGAATAAGAACGAGATCAAGTTTAAGTTGTGTGGTATCCTGAAAAATGTCCAGTCGAAAATAATGATGGAAAATAAATAAATAAATAAATAAATAAATAAATAAATAACATCCAAACAATCAAACAAAAATACAAGCAAATAAACAAATAAATAAAAACAAATGATTAAATAAATACTTTACCAGCAGATGCACTTAAAATCCACAATCTTTTGAAAATGTTTCCCTTAGTAAAGCTGCAATTTTAAAAACGCAACGACTGATACCTTGTACTTAAACGAATAACAACTCTTCATATGAGATTCAAAATTACACAATAAATGCATTGTAAACAACATACAGAAATATAATAAATTCTATTGCACCACCAAAACTGCGGTTATCCAAATTATTCTGAAATCTGTGCTTGTCATCGGACCAAATGGCTCTTCATAGATGACTCTTCTCTGTAATAATCTCTTAAGAGATTATTACAAAAAAACACTTTAAAAAACAATCGACTAACTTTAATTGTCGGAACGGACTCATTAACCATTGAGAATTTTGGGAAAAATCGTCTTTTACCCCAGGAAAATTCGGCACTTTCCCCACTAAAATGAAGAGTTGTTATCCCTTTAACCGATATTTGATAGATCATTCTATTGATATACTTTTCAGTTAGGATTCCAGCGCTACAAAGAAGAATGATTTCTCTTTTATGAATTAGAAAGGAGTAACAAGAAGCAGATAGATGTTCAACGACGAAAAATAAAAATAACTACTTGACAGATTGCACACTGTCTTGTATAACAACTAAAGAATATTTCCAAAAACCTATTCTTAACTTTAAAGTAACGTATGTAAACACAAAAAGGGGGTGGGGGGCAGCTGGACAGACAGACAGACAGATAGACAGACAGACAAACAGACAGACATATATGATAGCCCCATCCAAGCTTATCGGTGTTAGAAAGAGCCAGGAACAGGGGCTAAAGCTAAAGGGACCAAATGTTGCATTGCAATGTTCAGAGTTTCGATTCTTCTGTTTGTTCTGTTGGATGTTCTTGTGTTCCGCCGTTGGTGTATTTCACCACTGACGGATGTCCTTTATCGTTTAATTTCACTACAGTGGCCGCTGAGGTTCCGCCCGCAAGTCTTGGGCTATGTTGTATCGATAATCTATGAACGGAATGAGCATGAGAGTGAAACCCTTCCGGGCTCCCGTATTGTTGTACATAGCTCTCAGAACGAACGCGTGTGTTGATATTTTTACACCTAAAACATAAAATCTCCTTGAAGGGCGTCCTGAATTCTTTGTTAAACCTGGCGTAAATGACTGGATTAAAGAAAGAGTTGGCGTATCCAAGCCAAGTGAGAAGTGATGTCACCCAATTGGGTATAAAACACGAATCTCCACAGAAAGGCCGAACGAGAGCTAATATAAAAAATGGAAGCCAACACAATGTAAAACCACCCATAATAACTCCCAGCGTCTTTGTCGCTTTGCTCTCTCTATGATGAGATTTTATCCTTCGGAATCGACAAGGACATTTCTTAAGAAATTTCCAAGGTCTATGTGACTTCGACTTCGACTGAACTTTGGCATTTATGTGATGCTGTATTTGTTTGTAAGTGTCCTCGTTGTTTTTCACCTTGAGCGTCAGGTCCCCATTGGGTGTCGTGGTTGGCCAGTTATGGTTTTCCTCATTCGATAACTTAGGTCTTAGTAAGGCCTCCTGTCCCAAAATTGAACTGGTGGCAGCGGAACGGTGGTCCGCTTCCGCAAGCCGTAGAGATACCATGTATATTTTAAAGTACACTATGATCATAACTGACAGCGGTAAGTAGAAGGCACCAAGAGTTGCATAGATCTGGTAAAATATGGACTGATTTATGATACATTGTCCATCTGTCCCGCGTTCGTTTGTTTTCCTGAAACCGAACAGAGGAACGATGCTGATGAGAGCGGAGGCGATCCAGACCATGCTGACCATGATGGCCATACGCTTTGGTGTCCTTTTCATGGCATACTGAAGTGGTCTAGTAATGGCAAAGTAGCGATCAACACTAATCATACATAGATTAAGTATGGAAGCCGTACACAGTAGTACATCTAGTGATGTCCACATATCACAAATTTGATGTCCTAACGTCCACCTTCCCTGGAGCTCATAAAGTGCCGATAACGGCATGACTAGAAGAGCTACCAAGAGGTCCGACACGGCAAGAGAAACAATGAGCAAATTTGACGGAGTCCGTAGTCGTCTGACCAGCCCCACGGCCATACAGACCAGTATGTTCCCTACCGCTGTCCCTATGATCAGGGCAGCAAAGCAAAGAGAGATAAGAACGGCTTGCCACACCGGGTAGTTCAGTAACGGGACTGGCATTGTGCTGTTCGTTGAGTTACTCTCAGTCGCAGTGTAGGAATAATTATGCCTTGTATCATTGTATGTTATGTATTGCAGCAATTCTCCTTCAACGTCAGTGGTGAGACTGATAATCGTTTCCACTTCATCATTGTACGGAGTTGAGTTATGGTAGAGCAAAGGAGTTCCATTCACCGGACCTAAGCCTTCTGGTGGCATCATTAAATAAAATCACGACGTTTCAGACGTCCATAACTCCTTGAGGTGACAACTTTCCACAGGCAATGTTGTCAGATCGATTGTCAAGCTCACGCGCAGACAACCCAGTTTATCGACCTGTGGGTGCAAGCAAGGGCGGGCTGGTTTTGCACGATTCTGTAGCCCTCTCTGCCCCTACCATGGATTTACGCTATCTGAAATGGAAAACACAGCATCAATATTGATTTGTTCACATGGTACAAACGACCAAATCAAATAGAACTAGTACCAGCATCTACCAAAACCGCAGTCCCACATATATAGTATACGTGTATGAAACATGCGTGTGGTGGGTTGAATTATACCAAGACCGATTACATCGCTACCTTGCCATTTATCTTTGCAACTGAGATTTATAGTTCACCGACGACTCCATCTCTCTCCTCTCCAACTGTCACATTATCAGTCATATCTAATTCGTCCACAATAATACCCAACATA
Organism: Lingula anatina; assembly: GCF_051362555.1. Classification (NCBI taxonomy): domain Eukaryota; kingdom Metazoa; phylum Brachiopoda; class Lingulata; order Lingulida; family Lingulidae; genus Lingula; species Lingula anatina. The sequence continues at coordinate 49,290,205 of NC_141767.1, forward strand.
ACTTCTTATGTTACGGTTATGCTATAAGAAAAATCACCGTGCCAACCTTAAAACATGCGTAAAATATTGTTATAGTTTTTACGACATCTTGATAGTTTTTCATGCAGAGTAAAATAATGTATTACTTCCTTCACAGCTGACAAAACGTATTAAGCGAATTAATTTCACTATAAAACAAGTAGAAGTAAATGTGCACACTATGGCCGTGTAGTAAATCCCTTTTGTATTAAAATTACAGCACTTTTATCCCTGTTATATTCATGTTCACCTAATTAATCACGAAAACTATTTCTGTCGAATTATCCTAAAAATAAGTTTAAGAATTTCAATAAAGAGTGACCAAGGTGCAGACCCCTCTCCAATATGAGTGTGTTAATAACCATGCGACAACACACTGACACGTCACTGACCTCCTTGCAGCTGACTGCAGCCCGTAGCATGTATTATTCTGCTTGTTTTCTCTTATTTCAATCAATTTGTTTTCTTTAGCTTTCCTTACTAGCAGACTAAGTGCATTACACACAATTGATATTACACCAGTGCGTATGAAATTGAATTGCCGATCAGGCGTTTTAATAACGCCAACAACAAAAAGTTATATTGACTGAAAGGCTAGTAAATGAACTAATATTTCCGAATTTAAAGCAACTCAAATCTTCCAAACATTTATTTGACCAAAATTCAAGAGTTACGAATATGTTGTTATTCACATCGTACACTAAACCGAAGCCCTCTTCAATGAAATGTCTTATTTTTCAGTTCATATTGTACTGGCAATGAGACAAAATTCGACGCATGTTTTTCTAATGTTTGCAAAATAAACAAATATACTTTCTTCAAAAAAAATTCATGGCCGTTCCCCCTCTGTCAGACTGACTACAGTTACATTTTCTACCTTCTATTGGATACATAGCAGTAGGGATCTCTCATTACCCTATTTACATTACACTGTACCAACGAGCAGCACACAATACCGGTGGATTAGCCCTCTGGTCAGCGAGCTGAAATAAACTAATAATAATCGAGGAACAGTTCGGCTGGACAAACAGCCGACCAGCGACAACAATATCCACACAGCCATTCGCTTTCTTGCCCCACAATACTTCCTACCTGCTTATATTATAATGGTCAGTTTTTGCAGACCAAACAAACACAGTTTACCTTACATGCCTGTTTCTTTTTACATGTCATTTATGACTTCTCGAATTGGAAATGAAATTACCGCATCAAGGCAAAACTCAGAGGGAATAAGAAGAAGAAGAAGAGGAGGAAAATGGGGAAAGGGCTTAGATATTTAAACTGGTACTTGTGAAGCCCTTTGCGTCTCCCATCAAGCCACACCTATCTGTAAATTAGGGAACAAGATAGTGCCCCCCCTTAACCCACCCTCATTCCTGTGATCACATTATCTTATAACGCTTTTATATGAAATTGCAAAATAAGCTTGTTATACTGGTTATATAAGGCTTTTTGACAGATTCAGTATACGGTTTGCGATTCCTTTTGCAATCATTCACCTGACTATCTATAGAAAAAGACCCGCAGGTCATGATATATTCTTCCTTAAGCTCATTTCATTGTAATATATCTCATGTTTAGTTGTTGTTACAATTTTCAGTTTGTGATGGTTTGAATAAAATGTTGAGTGCAGACAACACTGAGGATAGTAAATAGCACCAAGCAGTGTGAGAACACTTTGAAATAATACACCTGAACATTGTTCTTAGCGTAATGGCTTGAATTAATTCATTATCACAAATTAAGTAATGTTTTGCATTAATTCGCTGAAGTTATGAAATATTTCACATGGCTTTGTTAATTGAATGTTGAAAAAACTCGTTGAAAATGAGAAATAATTGGTTGAGTGCTCCCTCCCCCCCCCTTTTTTTTTTGGGGGGGGGGGGGGCATAGAGCTTAAATTCACCGGAGTCGCTTGTTCTTTTTCACGCAGTTGATCCAGGTGTACTGGCATGACTATTTAATATTTCAAAATAAGATTGTGCCGTTTCCAAAACATTATTGGCGCACAAAAAGGTCGACTTTCTATTTTCTCATTTATCAGTCACGTGGAGGGAGCTTTGAGAAGTAATTTGTTCTTTTCATGTATCTTGCGTCGTAATAATTTTACCTTTAAGCTACAACATTGCTTTCGCCTGAACAAATTTAACCGGACTGTCCTAACGACCCGACAACGAGCCTGCATGTTAATCTAATATACTAACGAAAAAGCAAAACACATTGCCTTAACTTAATAAGTTTACAAGATATTCCGGACTACTTAGGTAGCTCCATCAAGCCCAATTTCGCCATGATTGAATCCTGGCAGCGGCTTTATATCTTACTTTGGTTTAATTATTCTGAACCAATGCAGGGAAAAATCTCGTCGGTTCAACAGGACAGACAGACCTGTCTATCTACGAATAAATCCACAATTGACTATCAAAGTGAACGAGGTACCATACAGTGATGGAAAGCAATATGCAGACAGACGAATGCATAGGCAGGTGCATTATTAGCATCATAAGACTGTCACCTCCCGAATTTTGGCCGTAGCAAAAGTAGACCTTACATGTCATTTCTCCACACCACTATTATTACTATTTGCAAAAACTATGATGGTAACTATCATAAATCTGTGAGGCAGATATTCCGTCATTTTAAAATATGAAGACCGCACGTTGGAAAATGTCGCCCTACCTACATTGTACAGCTTAGTTAGTCAGTTTACAGATAAGATATTGTAATAAGTCTACAACCTACCCCTGCCCGACCAGAACCTCTCCCGAACACCATCAGGAAGCCCTGTAGCGATATGCAGCAAGAGACTGACAGGAAAATGATCAGTAAATGCCAGAAATTGATGCATCTCCTTTTGAGATGATGAATATGTGAAGTTATTTGTACAAGTTCTGACTAAAGACAGGTGAGGTATGTTTTTAAAATGATCTTCCTCTCACAGGCTCACATTTCGGTGATGTATATGGGAAGTCTAGTTCCACCTCCCAAAAAAGTCACAACACTCTACGTTAAGCACAATACAGTGCAGTCGCATATCACTTTTGTCTATCATCCCCTAACTTAATCAATTAGCTAAAGTTTCGCATTTCTACGTTGTTTATATATTCGCAAGAGCTCTAGTCCAAGTTAAATAAAAATAATGGAAAACCTATACACTAAGCTATCCAAATATTCGAGCAATAGCATATCTGAGTGAAACGTCCTCCTGTGCCTCCCTCTTAACTACATGGTAATAAGTCAAAACTTCACTTTCTGTTCCCTCTATGGTGTTCCAATTTGACCTTAAAGAAACTTATAGAAAAGTGCGATTTCAAGTGCAATTAACTAGTGCACCTATGTCGTAGCTTTCAATTGCACCTTTTAGGTATCTATCTTCAATTTATCAGTTTGGAAAATGACAGGACCTCCGAAGGCTCACATTGAGGAAGTCTGCTCCTGCCATACATATAAGTCAAAATGGCTACATGTGTATGCCATATAAATTGATACAGAGTTGGCTCGTATATACCAGTATGTTAAGGATATGTATTTATCACTTGATCAATTAAGAAATGGAGGAAAGTTGCAGTCTAACTGAATGGGTAAAACCTGAAACGGATAGTGAGGAGGTCCCATTTTGAACAATATATACATGCATACATCCTGGCAAGAGTAATTAAACTTAATTGTCTTCATTACAAAAAATAAACTTGTAATCTGACTATAGGCGCTAGTATTCGCCCTACCACCTGCATTAATAAACAATCTTACCTCACACCTCGCCCAGTGCTTGAGTACGTAAACAGAAGATTACCTCAGGTATATGATGTCATTCAGTATTAAGCCCCCAGCATGGCCACCAGTAGATCACGGAGATAGAACAGAGTTTGGACCATAGTGTAACGCTGGCCTTAACATCCGCGCGCTGACCCCTAAAGAAGCATTAGGGTGGGCTAGTTTAGAGGGCACACCCTTTGACACTGTTTTCGTGTCTGATCAATTTTGCTGCATATAAAAGTATCTTCTCTAGTGTTATATCAATCATTTCTCTGTAATTCCCTGATAATTTGAAAAACACTGAAGGGCACGTTTTAACACAGGAGGTTGCCAGCCTAAATGTGAAGAAAAAAAAAACAAAAAAAAAAAACGCCCCCACCTCACCTACGTCAATACAAAACTACTTACACTATACACTTTGTCTAAAACTATCTGTTTAGATTTTTACATCATAAATCCAAGATGGCCACCAACAGAAACAAATTTCAGACTGTTGTGTATAGACAGAAAATACATATTTCAGAACGTTCTTGAATACTTATTTTCCAGATAGTTCCAGGACATTTTAAACAAAATTAGATTTTTTTTGATGGGAACAAAATATAAAAGATTGTCATTTTGTAGATTTTTCATTTATTCTTAAATTCGTCTTATGAAAAACGAATGAATTTAAAAAATCACGAAAAACATACATGTAGTACTTAAGTTATTCACCACTGAAATGGATTTCAAGTTGTGGATTTTTGGACAAATAATAACATCCAGACTCTTTGTTTTGCCCAAATTCAGACTTTTTAGTGGCAACCAAAATCCATTTCCTGCCGTCTTTACAAGGATTGCAAGCTTAAAACTTAAAATTATCTACCTAACAGACGATAAACATTTTATATGAACGACAAATAGATCAAAAGAATACACAATTTGATCAAAATATTTGGATTGCAGTCTCCTCTTACTACATTGAATCCATGCTATTATGTTTGCGTACGCTGTCAATTTGGACTCAAGTGGCACAGATTCAAGATGGCCACCAAGGCGATTCGGTTTCGAATTGAAGTGTATGAAGATAAGCCATCAAGCATGCACTCTACAAAATCTACATTTCCTAAATTTCACCAGATCCTCAAACTAGTATGTTTATATGTTTCAAGACCAATTCAACAAACCTTGATAACAAAACCAGACCTTCAGCATGCACTATTATCCATGCGGGCCCATCCATACACAAAATCTTGAACTTACAGTCTTGGGCTGCTATCTTTGATCTACGATATGAAGTCTAAATCATCTTATTACTGAATTTCGATCCCTGTCATATAGATAAAAGCAATAAGAAGCAACCCCAGGTGCTTAAAAGGCCAAATGATTGACTTCTTAATAACGTAATGTTCCCTTGGTACGCATCATGTTAGACCTAAGCTCCGTGTTTTTTCAGTCTTCCACTGCCTTGCATTTTTAGCAAAATAAACCGCGACCAACTCCTCCACACCCTGTATTATAAGAAAGGCAGGTGTGGGATATTTACTTAACATAACATTGTGTACTGTATTACATAACTATGCTCCTAGTGTTAAGTTTCGATAAATAACCCGTGCATCATGTAGGAAAAAGGTAAGACAAGGTCGAACTAATTCTCAGGCAGCAGTCATTGGCATTTAACCAATCAAAACGGGAAGACTATTGGTCAAATGATTTATTTTTTCCATTCCACTCCTATGACTTTCGTCCAGATAACTCTTAAGAGAGTCATGCGTGTAAGATATTCATGAATGCAACTTATCAAATTAAACTGGACTCAATTCCACATCGTACGATACAGTATTGATGATTCTAGGACGATTTAAAGCCCGGCCTCAAGCGCATCTCTTCGGGTTAAAAGTTGAGCTGTTTTGAATACAGGGTTGAGGCCGGTCTTCCGTTCTTTGCCTTGTCCAGTCGTAAGTCAGATTTTAGAAAATAACAGATGCCTGCCTGACTGGGTGAAATGAATTTAACTACCCAGACATTTCTAATAGGCTTTAATGAAATCGGACAGAAAGTAATACTGACCAATTGAATACATGTTCCAGTAAACGGACATTAATCCGTTAAAAGATCGAATGTCTTTTTTCTTGTTTCTTCAGTGGTCATTGACCATGTGTATAGAAGAAATTGCATTACTACGAGCAAATAGCGTGAAAAGAAAATACATATCAGTATTTCTAATGTTTTAGTAAAACGTGCCCTCACCGAGATCTTTAGTCTGTAGGGCTTTCAGTAGCGTTTCATCATATACAAAAGTGTGCACAATTAAGAAATAAACGCAAGCGATTTACGCTGAATAGAACTGAGTATATATAGGCGATGGGGATTTTTTTTTTTGGGGGGGGGGGGTACACGTACTTTTCTCAAACGTCTAATGGAATATATTTGTACACGGCAGATATTCTAGATTTCTCACTGATTAGAAGAAAACCCAAGGGCTATGATAGTGTAACCGACATATTAACGTTACGGACAGGTGTATCTGGTGCTATATGAAAACAAACTACTGAAGTAATTCCCAGCCAAATTTCTAACCTTTGCTTTCCAGCATTGTGCGCGTTTACTGCATACATTGCTTGAATTGATTTTAAGCAACAAACCCTGGGTATATTCAGGACAACAGGAGACAAGCCAGACTTTTCTGAGCCTTCTTAAAGCTTAATTGGGCTCTTTGGATAAATCGCAACGGCGGGTAACGAGTAATGATTTTATGGTACATGCAAGGACTACATACTGCAGCTCTTATAACAGTCACTATGATGGCTTTCATCACTCGATTTCACAAACTTCAGCTGTGTCTCGCTCGCTGGGATGCAAAAAGTCTAAGCACGTTCGGTCCACCTTTCACTTGTTGTGTTACTTAATCTCAAATCTAAATTAAACCCACAAAACAATTATAGTCAAGCACATATATAAATAACCGAAATACCACGCCTGATGAATCTATATTTAAGACTCGAGTCTTTTTAAGGTCTTCAACTTTTTTTGTGATTTCCCTTTCTATCCACGAAATGAAATTTCTGAAATCACTGCACATATTAAATCGTATTTAACTGCCATTACATTGGAGAGATATAACGCACCGTGTCCTACCTGTCCAACCCGAGTTCCGCTTTTTAATGGCTGCACCAGGGCGAATGGAGGCTTAAAGCATGCGCGACAAGTTGCTTGTGTTACGTAACTTCACGCTCAGATGGCTGTGAAATCGCGCCATCCACTGAACAACATCTTTCGCATGAACCGATATGCTCCCACTGTACAGCAAATACCATTGAATACAAATCTGGAGTTCTTACAACGCCTTTTCTCGGATTGATCTAGCTGACAGTACACAACCGAGCCACAGTACTACGCGAGCTAACGGGATGAAGTCATCAATATACAATTAGGCTCAATCAGATAATTGAAGTCCGATCTTGGCGGTAACTAAGTAAAAAGCCCACTGGGAAACAGCTCGGTATTCGAGGCAAACTTGCAGAGTCCGTCTGCATCTTGATGGTTTTTAACGACCCAAATTCTCCGGATTGTTCCTGAGCTACAATTCACCGAGCGTTGTTCTACTCTGCTGACTGCCTTATAAATCTTATCCATAAATCAAGACTTATATGAATTCTATTTGGAACAGAGAAACTACGTAATCCTCTAGATTCTTGTTGTTCCTTTTCTTCGTGCGGTAATAATATGTTGTTCTTGTGTATTCTGCTTTAAAGCTGTATTTGTGCTGTCGGGTCTAAGTTGCGCAATGGGAACAAATCTTTCTGATATCATAATATCGCGGAACGGTGATTCTAAGATCAGAACATCGTAATACCTCCTTTTCTGCCAAATTTGAAATGAAGAAGTAAATTGAAGGCTTATTTACAATCAATGTGAATCGATCTCTTGCTTGGCTTTATCAGCAGTTCTTGGCTGGAGGCGAACATGTGTTGCCGAGTTGGATGGGAGGAGCCAACTAGAACTTTTCATTCGGCAAGAATGCAATGAACATTTAAATAGAAAACTTGGACGTAAACAAGAAAAAGTATGCTGAGACATTTTTAGATGCAAAACGAACGTATTATGAATCCAGGACCCTGAAGCCAAACTAGTTTTTGTTTTGTATTTGATTAAAAAAAGGCAAAAGGGATGTATTTCTTTTACTTTTGGCAACTTGAAGCACTTGTAGACAGATTTATTAACCAACCTACGCAAACATTAATTCATAGGCCTCTGGGGCACTACACGTACTGGGTCTTAAGTCATAAACCCCATTCACACGAGACACTTTCAATCGCGATTAGTGCCAAATCGCGATTCTATCGATGTAAAGCTTCTAGTGTGAACGCAGTCGAGACGCCAAATCGCGATTCAAATTAATCCTACTCGAGAGGTGGATTCTATCGATGTAAACTTAAATCGCGATATAAAATTTCCTAGTGAGAACGGGATCGATGTTAACACCGGAAGTTGAGGACTTAGGCGCGTGCACAGTTTATATCGTAGGCCCTAAGTACAATACAATACAATACAATAAATTTTATTTCATGTCGGGTATAAATTGAAACGAAACATTAGCTAAATGCATCTATTCGCCGACTGGAAAGTGAAAGAAAAGAAACTGTTCACGCAATTTCAAGTTTCTTAGCAGTCAGCAAAATGGCCACGAGGACGTAGGCCCTACTGGTCTGAAAACTCAGTGGCAGCATAACTAAATATTTGGGCCGATGAGAGTATTAAACAGAAAATAACACCGTACACACCGAAAGCATGGTCTTGAAGGCAGCTACTGCGCATGATCAACAGGATATACCGTGACTCCCCTAGGGAGCGCAGTTGCAATTACCAGATCTAGCAAGGTAAATCGCGATTTCGTTTTTACATGTGTGAACGCAAAAAAGTGAATTTAGCTAAGCGCGTTAGAATCGCGATTCCCTTAATCTCGATTAACCATGTAGGTGTGAATGGGGCTATAGAGCCTGCCATATCTTATAAAAAAAATAGCTCCTCATGCAGGAGATCTCTGCCAAGTCCTGTGCTGTGAAGAGCGAAGGCGTTGAAATATTTCAAAATTCTCTGACAAAAATTTTACCCAAGACAGGGTTATTTTTAACCTGTGCACACGAACAACATATAATCATCGCAGGCTTTTGAGACTGAACGATCCTGTGATATGGCACCTACTAGTACCACTGCACACCCCCACCACCCGCCTTTCATAACAGACACCGTGTACTACTAAAATTTTGAATCACAAAAAAAGTTGAAAAATGTGCAAACGGATTCCATTCCTCTTTATTGAATCCTCCGTCTATTTCACAATAAAATCGAAGTTTCAGCAATGAAGAAATGTTTTTTAACAAAAAGTCAATTTTCAAATAATTCCAACCATGAACTGAACGAGAACACTTACATCATGCCTCCTGTTGATTAGTTACTTCTCAACGTTCTACGAGGTCTTAAAATATACTACTGGCAGCAAGAATGTATATTTGGAAAAGTGAAAAGGGAGCTCCCCCAAACCCTCTCAATGCGCCTACAGGCTCCGTCGATAAGTGCTGCTAATTAACGTTCTCTAAAGTTTGCTATCAAGTAACAAAATGCACAAAAAGAGAGTAGACGCTTTCTATACTTACAACAACCACAGAAGCGATACAGAGGATGGAGTTTCAGTATTTATCGCTTCAAATCGCAAATGTAAACTGGATTTTAGAACCTGACACACGTGAGCTTAATCGCGTTGTATACGTTTAAACACTGAATGCATAAAGTTACCATGTCATAAGCTATATTTTAGAGTCGTAGAATATTATATGCACGATATGTCGACCCTAAACTTATATGATGGACACGAAATACGTCAGAACTAAGGGCTAAGGTTATGGTCAGATAAGTGGCCCGTATTGTACCAGCATCCATATGGCAGTTAAGCTAAAACAGTCTTATTCGGATGTGGATGACAGGGATGCATATTAATCTTTCTAAGCGCATACAGGGCACGTGCTTTTTTCAAAGAAAATATTTCTTAATATTTGTAACTGATCACTACAGTAGCTTATATCTGTGCTGTAGACAGGTCACAAGATTGATGGGTCAAAAGGCGCTTTAAGAACTTGTTAACACGCAAAGGTTCCTTACCCTTTAATTCTATTTAAAAGGGCAGTAAATTTCACAGAGAAATTAAATATGCACATTACTTAAAGTTTTTAACGTTTAAAAATCAAAATAAAGATTATGCTTCAAATGTTATCATAAAAGCTCTGTTTAAATCATTCAACAAAATCTCTATGATAAATCATGTTTTATGCACCGAGCAACATTTAAACACAGCCCTTTGAAAAACATATCACGTCTTCAGGGTAGCATTTTGGCAAAGTTACCCTTCATTAAGTTTCGTAGACCTGAACTTTGTATACTCAATTTGCATTCGTTGCTAACAGTCTGTCCAATTAACAGTATGTAGGATGCTTTTTTTTTTGCTCGCGTGACACAAAAGAAGAGTTTTATAGCCGTGGTCACTGGACACGAACTCGTAAGAGCAGCGCGCAAGATGAATACACCACTCGCTACCAAACACTAAAGGTGAAATATTGCCAACTATTTGAGTTGTTGATTCGCCGCCAAAGTCAAGATATACTGCTAACCAGCAAAAGATAGTCCATAAAATTTATCTAAATTTAATAACCGTTCTGGTTAAACATATGACAATTTTTATCAAAATGTGAAGTGCAATTAACAACCTTCCGTCTAAGTAAGTTGTATGATAATTGTAATTGTCATTGAACATAGATCGAGAGAGTCACAAACTTGAAACAGCCATTCATTAAGCCAAAGTATCCTATGTGGCAAAATCCCTCCAAATGGACATTGGGATTTTAGAAGTCCTCTCCTTTCTGAAAGAATTAAACGCTGAATCGGTGTAAGGGTATTCGCAGTTTTTAGCAATTTCTACTTAAACTTACATCAGGTTGATCTTTAAGCTGATCAAAGTCTGTATATAACTGTGATTAACGTTGTGTAAAAAAAGACGAAGCGTGACGAATGTTGCCCCTCATTGTGGTTGGTGAGCCCAATAGCTCTGTGTATGCACGGTCTTAATGGCACGGCTCTTTGTATCATGCCCTTGTATCTTGACTCATATTATTCAAAACTCGCATAAATTTACTAAAATAACTTTAAAATGTGTTCAGATAATCTATGGTAGCAAAAGCTAGTACATTACTTCATAACAACGTTTCAGTCTAAACTTAATACATAAGATAGGGGTTGGTCGTTTATTCCCATCGATTTGACTGAAAAGATATAAAGTAATAAAGCTGGATATCCTTCTTTTAATCTAGAAAAATGTCAATTTTTGTGGGGAACATGGACTATCACAATGCCATGAAAGCTGGCATTTTTTTATTGACAATATTCATTGAATGACCGGTATGACAGGAATGCTAATCTTAGGAATGAAAATCCGGGGTCCCATATGATAAGTACATGTTGGGGTTAGCCGGTGTGACAGGAATGGTAGTCCGCTAGGAGCTTTAGTCCGTTTCCCATTACTTTGCACAGGTGATATTCGTCCCATATACTAACCCCAATTCTCCGACTAACCCTAACCTGTACTCATCATATGGGATCCCGGACTTCCATTCCTAGGACTACCATTTCTCTCACACCGGCTATTCAGAGATGACGAAACTGACCACTTATTGCATTTAAGCCAGCTATCTTCTCCTGCAGCGACATATGTAAAAACCCAAATACTTGACCAGTTCACTGCATGTCTTTGAACTCGTCTGCAAAAGTAATATGGTGGGAATTCTGTCTTTCTGCTCGTATGAAAAAGTCACCCATTGTTTGCAAGGGAAGACACACACGAGGAACTCTTTCACACCACAGGCTACCAAGGTTTTTGAAGTAATGATAAACCGAAAAAAATTGAACATCTCACATTACAACGATAAGGCCTAAAATACCATCATTCTCAGGTAGATAGTCAAAAGAACTATTACTGTCATCTAATCTACAAGAGAGTTCCACCGGCTATGCTTCATAGTTAAATCTAGATCTTCAATAGAGTGGTAATATTTCTTCTTCTGTTAACAAGAATACCTGGGGCATCTAAAATATGCCATTCTCATTTGCAGAAAACTCTTTTGAATATGCGACCCCGTTTAAATGGAATCAGTTACAATCAGAACTAAGGAATAAAAGCTCAGCAGATGATTTTTTCAAAAAAAGCTCTGAAGACTTATCTTTTAAAAAGTTTTATGATTTGCCATTTTATACTTTACAGAACACTATAATTAAACATTTTTCTATTTACTTTAAATATTATTAATTTTTAATCTAAAATAATCCATTTAACTTTTTATTGTATTTGTAAGGTATACAGAACATATTCATTATTATTAAAACACTGGCGAAGTACAACAAAGACCTGAACTTTTTTTATATATAAAATACGTTTTCTTCAGTTTTAAGTTTTGTGTGAATATTAAGTAACACTGGGAATTGCCGCTTTAAGACAGTAGGCCTATTCAATAAGCAAATGATACAAGCACTTTGTCCAGTTACTCAAATGAAAATTTAATGTTAAAAAATAAGAAAAGCACAGATTCTTGAAAGCGTAAAAGAAAGAAGATACCTAGGGAAGAAACTGATCGTTAAGTACAATAAATCAATACTATCACCATCCTCGACAATCTTTCATTCTTTCAACCTGACAAAAATAACCTTAACAATGTGATGCTTTTACACTGATCGCGTGAAAAGAGATGATATGGTGAACGGAAACTGAATATCAATACAGTATAACGAGGTTATTTTAAATCGAACAATGCGTGACGGACAATAGAGCGTGCATCGTAAAGGTTCCCTGGTCCGTTCACACATATCAAAAATTTGTAGATATCTATTCCCTGGACGGGACTGCTCCAAATAGCCTGGTTAAGAAGTATTTGTATGTCAACAGATAAGTGATAATATGGTTAACCGGTATATTCGAAAAAACCTAAAAATGTGAAAGCTGATAAATGTGCCTCTCTTTTCCGCAATCTACATTCCCTTTACTCAATGTTTCCTCTTGGTGCGCCAGTGCTTCGACACATCATACATCATAAGATGGACCAAGGGCAGCGGCAACGCTGTGTGCGGCTTGAGAGTAGCAGTATAAAAGGATAATTAAAATCCACGACGACGGTCTTGTTGTGGCTAGTCCGGAAACAACGCTAAGAAAGCAATAGCTGGAACCAGGAGTACAGCAACATACACCCGCTGATCATCTCAGCACGTGACTTCTACCGTATAGATATGCAGAAACATGCAGCCATATCGAATAGTTTTCAATAATAATCATATCTCATTTAGCCACTAGTAGACCTACGCTTTTTTTCTTTATATCTTAATCTGTAACGTCTTGTTTATATTCCACGAAACTGAAAATTTATATAGATATTAAAGAGTATGAATGATCTTATTTTCGCTCGCCATTACTTAAGAAACTGGATAAGACTTTACTGAAAAAAAAAACTACGGCATCAAAATAGCTAAAATAATCTACATATTCTACCACGTCTACTATATAGTCGTCAGTACCCGGCACCTTTTGACGAAGTCATTCAGCCTTAACGTATGGCAAATCAGAACTTGAATGACCATGTAAACCAGTGATGGAACACACCTTTGAGTTGATGTACGTTTGAAAGCACTGCTGCATATGAGGATATTCTTATAAATTGAAAACGACTCTCTGTGGCTTTGTAACAGCAATCACTTTTCATAAAATGAATACTGACACGCAAATTGCTAGGGCGTAAATTACATCAGAGCAAAATATTTCAATAAAACGCTATTATAGAAGCACTTTTAAGTGCATTAGTAACATGCAACTAAATATATGAAGTATAGTATAGTATCTCTTGAAGCGCAATGTTTCAGTTTCAACAAGTAACAACAATCAAGGAGCAGATGAAAAGCTAGATAAGTCACTTGTCCGCATAGCTCAGGTATTGACATTCACGGACAGAATCATCGATCCGAAATACAGATAAACCGTAACATGATCTACAGGCAAAAGAACACCTTACAGCAAGTCCACCTACTTACCTGGGTATGTTCATCCATTGAGAAATTACCTGACAAAGCGCAATGAACCTAATCCTATACGACAGTAGTTATATTATCTTGATATCACGGTTATTATATAAACCCTGTGGTTAGAGCAATTTTCTGCCTGATTGCAGAGATTTGAGATATTAGTAACGTAGCTAGAAGGCAGGCCAGGCTAATGCATTCTAGGAATACGTTTGTAGCTGCAGTAGTTTAATGCGGCCATACATGTCTTTCGACTAGATTGAATTCTGGCATCTGCCGCCAACGGGACATTCGGACTACATATATACTATACAGACAATACCACATGCATGCAACCTTCAGCCAAACTGTGTGCACGTCGTTACATTATTATGAATGGTGTCATGGTGTCTCATTCACATCTGATCACACTAGAAAGCGTGTTGCGGGGTTGGGCTGCGTTTGGGATAGATCATGGTTGGAGTGGGTTTGGGATAGATCATCATCAGTGATGTGTATGTGCCCCCTTAAGCTAGATGGTGCTAAGGTATGATATTGGTTTATAAAGATACAGATACATATACCTATGTCAAAGATAGTTTGTTTATACTAGTAGTTTTCCAGATGTTACCCAGATACATACCTGCAGGAGAGATTGTCGAGGCACTAGCTACAGTCTGTACGAAAGAAATAAACCTTTACAACTTCTTAAATCGGTCTTGCTAGCATATTGCGCCATCAATAGCATCTGTCATTTTTCTACTTGACTCACGGCCACCCAAAACCTATGTTAAACTTGAAATTTCTTTCCTTCCGCGCGGCTATTGCATTATTTACTCCGCCCTGATAGTTCATCTATAGTAGACTTTGTGTGACATGAAAAAGACCTTAACCCAAGCTGACGATGCTCATCGCTGCAATCAACTGTTAAGACAAAAATACCTACACATGTGCCTGCACGCACGCACGCACGCGTGCGCACACACGCATCAGACACACACACAGTAAAAGAAAGTCGCACAACACGCAGAAACAAACACCAACACAAGGTTATTGAAAGCTTTTCTCCCAGGTGTGTGTATTGAGAGGCGGGGAGAGGAGGGAGACGGTTTGTATATTCTCAAGAATGGCAATCGCAACCATATCTACCCCGAGTGTTGAAGTAGATGTAGCTATAATTCCAGTTTTTATGGTGTTTGTACATTCATCGCTCCCCCGTAACAATACTGCATATCTAATTAAAATATCTAATTAAAACAACACACAATGAATTTTCTTTATTTAGGACTTTTTTCTCAAAGTTCCACCAGACAGTATAATGATTTTTTTTTCACTTGGTAATAAAAATTGACAAATGGCACTATTCTGAAATTTCAAATGCACTTAGTACTCTAGCCGTAATATGTCAGCTCTGACAATGTTTTGCCAGAAACGGAAAACGTCTTCATTCATAATATAAGCTCCTTGTGGATTCAATGTACTAAATATGTAATGCAACCGCCATTCTTGGGACATTGAGAAGATGTGTGCAGGTACTTTAAGATATTTGGATATCGTAACTGAGCCATTGTTTCCGGCCAGAGATGTCAACAGCAATAAAATGTTGACAGTGGATGGCAGATTTGTCTGACACAAATCTCTGATAAAAGCATGCCTCATAAAGCATCAGGCAGCTACGATTCTGATGTCGTTTCAAAAGTGAATTATGTAGGCTTACATGTGACAACTAATGATTGGATTATTATTATATTATTATTATAAGTTACATTGGCGTGCGTATTGCTGAGAGCCTCGTAAATAATGTAGGCGGATTAAACGCATACAACCACACACGGGGGCACTATCAATTTCTTCTTGCCAAGTTCCCAAAGCCTTCTACAAAGATAGCATTTAAATGGCTTAAAAGGCATTCTGGTCGTGATGTTGAGGCATTACGGGCTTCAAAGAAATCATAAAAGATATTAATGCTTTTCATTTCAATTATACTCTTCCAAACAGCTGGTCATGTTCTATATGTATAACCTCTTCAGTTTTGTTAAATAAAATAATTGATATTTGGTATTATTTCTTCAAAATATCACTGAAAGCCCGACAGTTATCTAAGGGAGTCAGCATTTGGGTATCAAAATACTGATTAAAATATTGCCTGCCGATAATCTTGTTGTATTGGCTCAACGACCGAATCAAGATCGCATTATAAAGGAATAAAATGACGTTATTTTGTATTGCACCCATGCTGACCTTAATAGAACTTCGCTCAAGTGCTTCATAGCTTTCTTTGTAACAATTGCGTGAAACCTTATATTTGGCGTTATTAGACCTTTTGCGTGTAGACAGATTTAAGAAATTGCAAGGGTTTATTCCGTACATGTAGATAGAGCAGGCGATAAAAGGGAGAGACGTAGGGGCTTCTTTTCTAGTGCCTCGGCAAACTCCAACGACACGTACGTCGTACTTGTCTAAATGGCATATCAATACATATAATTCTATATACATTTCAAAAAAAAAAAAAATAATAATAATAATAATAATGCGTGTTTATTATGTAGGAGCGAATCATTATGTATAAATTTATTTACCAAAAAGGATATCAGGTTGATCTACTTTATCTCAGTGGCATTTAAGCCAGTGAAAAGTAAAGTCGAAAGAAGGATTATACTACATGTATGCGAGTCCACAGCTAAACGTACCTGACCGTTATTCATTCGCATGGCAGACAGATTGATAGACCTTTCTCTTTTAACCGTTTCATCAATCCAAGCCCATCATAGACGGCTAACGTATTATTCTCCGTCTATCGCTATCCCCTACGTTGGCCAAAGTACGGAATCAATACACTTGCAGCCTGAGGTGTGCGTCGCTTAATTAGACGATCTACAGAGAAGGAACAAGTCAAGAAATGCCGACCCATCTACAATGCAAACACAATTTAAATCTACAATCGACACTATTTTCGACGGAATGCAAGCCATGGGTTTGGTTTTATCTGAACATTGGTACGACCAACGTTTGGCTAATCTGCTACCCTATCAACCTTCAGGTGCTAAGCGGATAAACAGGTAGTTATATAAATCGAGTCATCTGGATTTAAAACAAGCTTCCGCAAGTACCCATAAGTCACCTTGTTTATAAACATGATTATCAGAAAGTGCTTATCGCTTCCAGATTTCAACACCTTAGATTAACTCCTAACAGACTTAGCAGTGTCAGGGGTGTGAAGGTATGTTTTCACCTAGGCCTTGTACATTGCACATTACCGAGAAGCATATGTTATCGCTAAAGGTTGTTTTTCGTAGAGTGTACTGAGATTACCTATTGATTATGATAAAGTATATATGAAATAAATTAAATTTAGAAGGATATATGTAAGATCTTTCGTTTTTTCCGAAGGATCGAGCTAGGGGTTCAGCCTAAAGTCAGACCTGAAGAGATTTTACATAACATCATCATCAGTGTTCATGCAGTTTTATTTAGTAACAGCAACATTTTCATGTAATAAAAAAAAAATGTCACGTCTGCGTTTTCAGACAATTTTTTAGAGATGGCTGTGACTGGTTCGTAGTAGAATTCACCAAATAAAGTCACCATGAATTCACTACACACACATAAACATGTGACCAGGGCTGATCGATTTAACGGCAGTTGTGTTCTCAGATCAAGGCACCACATACTTAATTGCATCATGAAGGTGGACACGTTTGTGAATGCAGAGTTCGCCACATCAGCCACGTCTTGCAGCTGGCTAGGAACGGGCTGCCAGTGTCGGACTTACACCAGGGCTATTTTTTATCATCCTGGATGCAGTTCATTTGGGAAGTCTTATTTTAATACGGGGATAATTTGCTGTTACATCGGTTCAATCTGTTGCACGTGCGCGTCGTTTCAAATTCAATTAATGATTGTATATTTACCTGTGGTCCACTCCAGTCGGGTAAATCGGAATCATGTTCATTTCTAATTACTTGCAAATCCCTCTGGTAACCTGCACACAGACTGGCTACATGAACGTACAGTAAAAATCCAATGTCTACCCCGACATACAGCTTTTTGCAGCAATTTACACCATGCATTATTAATAATGAGGTGAACTGAATTACACGAACAACATGCACATCCATTGATTGAAGCAGCTTCGAGTATAAAATGCTGTTTCAAAAATATATTCTTCCATCGTTCCATCGTTGAGGGTTAAACCTTTGTTTATATCTTTAATGACCTAGCAAATGACGGACTGTTTGAACTGCAGTTGCTTTGAAACATAGATGTCAGGTAATCGTTTTCACTTTTTTCGGTCTAAATCTTCATCTCTCCTTCACGTTAACCTGCATTTCTATCATGCATAACTGTTCTCATTTCAGACAGATATATTTATTGGATTTTCCCTCGTCGCTGACGAAATAACCTAACCTAATAGGCAGACAAGTCAGAGTAACTAGGGCATTTTCCAACTTACATGATCTTTCGAGTGTTCTGGAACAAACCATACCATTGAACCTGTAGACCTAGGTTATTTGCCCCGTCTTTCCGAGATAAAGTGTGCCCGCACGTTTATATAGGCTACTGTAGGAGACCATTCCCACAGATATTTAGATCGATCTATCCCCCTGGGGAGTCTCACTAGATTGCTGTCAGCTTAATCGGCTTAAATGTCTGTCCCGGCTACTAATAGCTGTAAGGGGGTAATTAATTTTCTTGCGCGCTCGGCTTCCGGAAGCTGACAGCAATTTAGCGTGAGCCCCCAGGGAGTTAGGTCGATCCAGATGGATCGATCTAAATCTGTGGGAACCCAGTCTAGGATTATCCGCACCAGAGGGACGGAGTGTACGGAAGTTATTATTCTCTTACTAAAGGTGAGGCTTGTGGGGTTATACGGCACACACCCCCAAGGATTTGGATCAATGTACAGTACCCAGTGTCACCTCTGCTGAACACGACGTCATATCTGTACACAACAGCAGCGACTTAAAGAAATTTGTATCGTCGATTTTCAATATCAAAACCACTTTTACGTGCAATCCTGATGAGGATATATGTACATAAAAGTAGACAGCAATAGCTGTCTGTATAAGAACAATCATGTATATAAATTCTCGAACAAGAAATGCCGTCCCAAACTGAACTGAATCTATTGAAATAGAGTGACGGCTGGTGCCATAGGATCGAGTACACCTAGATAGGAATTTGAAATCTGGCTGTTGATATCTTTAAAATGACTTTTGATAACCTACTGTAGTGACCACATACATATCTCAATTCAACACCCGTTGGCGCAGTCCATTTCAGATTAAACGACACAATTCAACATAACATGATAATGAATTAACCGCATAATAACGAGTTAACATCTCGCGTTTTCCGCATCACAAGGATGTAATCCGCAAATTACGGGCACCCGTATTAGGGAACGCGTCCCCAATGTAACTCGGCAACTGTAGATCACCGTAGCTAAGCAGCAAATGTCACATTAACACTTAAAAGTACAACAAATAAACAGGTATGATATTCCTACCAAACCGGGCTATTAAGTCCATCAACATTTTATGAATGGGCACACCACGCTGCTTTGTCAAACTGTCCGTCAACGTTTATAAATGACCATGCATGTAACTTAGGACAGGTCAGTGGCGTTTCAATGGTGATGCCCCCAAAAACGACTGCGAACTCACAGCACTGCTTCGATCACGTTCATTTAAGGCCAATCATATAAATCCCAAGGATAACAATAACCGCCTTTTGTTTTATTAAAACCGTATTAATAAAATATAAATGTCACGACTGAAAGTCATGCTTAATATGCCTTTGGCTGAACAATTAATTGTACTGTTTCACTGCGTAAATATCCTAACGGCTACGTTTTGAATCTATAATGCCGCCAAGTTATGATTGCAGAAATCCTAGGCGAATGCTTTTCCAACAATAATTTGCAGAATAAATCTCCTTTGCTTTGACCCGTCTCATTAAAGGCAGTTTGCACAGAATGTTTCAGCTGTTAAGAATTTAAGCACGGGGAATTTATGTTAATAACACTACAATTAATGAATATAGATACAATCAGCCTCAGATACTACCATTCCCCTACCTTTTTTGTCATGAACTTTAACAAGGAAAATGTCACAAATATTATTATTTTAATCAATTGCGTGGAATTAACCCGCGTTTTTCTTTGTAATGGTGTTCCTAGAAATTGCCACTGTTATTAGACCCTTAATGCGTACCGTAAATCTGTCTACGATATACCCATTGATACCTGTACAAGTGAAATGCAAGTAGTCCCATAAATTTGGCTATACTATATTGCAGGATTAGTACTACTGAAACAATACCGAATTACTTACTACATTCCTCATCCCCCGCAATCACCGTGTAAAAAAATGCCTTGAACATACTTCTCGTTTCGTGGAAAGCAAGCGACTCTGTTTCAAGAAAATAGCTGGTATTATTGAAGTTGTGACATTACTATCTTCTGATATCAATTAAATTATCACAACACACGCAAATATGTGTCTTAATACTGTGGCATTACGTGCGGTTAAATGTGTGGTGTCAAATTCAATTGGCTTCCTTCAATATCATGGCCACTTTCAAGGGAATTCCTTGGGTTATTGCCAGTTGTTGTTTGACTGTCTACCAGTGGCCTGGGCTGTGGAGACCACTGATTTGCGCCTCTCGTGCTGTGCAAAAATAGTTTGTTGTTTCATCAAGGCGACATACATGTACAAGAGAGTTTACAGCGGACGCTGAGGGTGATTTGGCAATAAGATTTTTAAAGACAGGGAAAATAAGAAGATCCATGTACATGTAGGTCGAGATGAAAATATGTATTTGAATGCAGGTAATCACGCAGTAAGGAATAATGTGTCAAAACTGACAGAGAGACACTTATTAGGTAAAGGTATAGTTATCACTCTCTCTCTCTCTCTCTCTCTCTCTCTCTCTCTCGAGAGAGAGAGAGAGAGAGAGAGAGAGAGAGAGAGAGAGAGAGAGAGGAAAATACCAAGAGCAGTTGTACTTGAAAATTGCCCAAGAAGCTTTCGTATCAATATTTAACGTCTCTGCACTCTAAAAAAGCACCATGAAATTATTTTTGGGAAAAGCGGAAAATATTTTTTTCTGACACGAATATGATCTACATTACACGTGGATCGATTTATAAATGAGTTACATGTACTGTAACTTATCCAAAATCTAAATGGGTTGGGTGGTTTATGATTATTACTTACTTTTGTCCACATATGCGTTAAAAGTGATCGTAAATACACATGTATAACGATTTCACCCACTACTCATAATATTTATCTTGTCATCTCGCTATAGAAAGAAGTTGTCAACATAACTTTACCAGACGCATTTCTTTGAAAAATGTCTTTGAAACATCACGCAAGGAAATGCTTTATCGATTCATCAATAACATCCCATGTTTTTCTTACGCATCACCCTTTCCTGGATTGTATTCATCAATTTAAATAGGGTCGTCACCTGTAAATTCCTTAGAGAGAAGACACGTCAATTTCACAAATAGAAGGATCGTTTTATAAAAACGAAATAGTGAAAGTGATGCTTCAGTCGGAAAGATGTTGTAAACGGGTATCATAAAGTGTCAGTCTGTGCGCAATTATTTATGTGTTTATTGTGATCATCACACACAGAGACGATTTGCTATAAGCAATACACAGTATTTGAAAATAAGGAAAAACAACGGTAATGATGGAAGCATATACATATCAACCTGCTAGTAGTCAGACAGCTAAAAAGTTTAATACATTTTAACCGATTATACACCAAGCACAACATACACATAAGAAAGAGAACTCGTCTCCAGTCCCCCAGACGACAGACTTCGCCATTTCAACGTCACCACCACCCAAAACGACATAAAAACGTCGAAATGACTGCGTCAAATTTATTTTATAATCCTGTTTTTTTTTCTTTCTATTGAGGTTTGTGTCCATTGATCTCATTCATACAGCCACGGAAAAGAAAAAGAAAAGATAAAAGAAAAGGAGAGAGAGAGAGAGAGAGAGAGAGAGAGAGAGAGAGAGCAAAAACTAATTCTAAACTTAAATTGACTATTTACCTTCTATGTTGCCCTTTGAATTTTCGCCTCTTTTGCCAGTAAACCAGGAATGTCAAGTGGACTGCACAGTGTATGACACAGATACGCGAAATGGGATGTTTTACATGTGTTACTCAGTACCTATTTATTTCAGTACAAAGCATAAATAAATCAAGCTACCAGTGGCGACTGTCAACCTTGCTGATGCCGTACTACGTCAACCGTATCCGACTGTCAACTTCTTCATCTATAGAGACGGACGACGGGGTAAGAGATGACTTAATCGTACCTTGGCTCTCCGCGATAGAGCTGTCATCACTAATGATCACAGATAGAGGCGCTCATGCTTTTATGTTTTCACATTTCTTTCTATCCCATCGAATACTGAGATAAATCAATAAATGAGAGAAACAGGATATATAGCCGTATATATAGCTCTACAATGATAAAAAAGTTTAATTTTTACAGCAAAATATGGGGATTATCTTATTTTGATCGCACTGCTAGATCAGTTTTAGTACCGTAGTCTCTATCGTGATCTTGATCTTGCTGAAGGTGCAGTCCAGCGTTGATACAAGGAAAAAATCAAGAGTTTGGGCGGAAGAAGTGACCCTGCACTTCACAGATATGACTAACTTTAAGGAAATGTTGCCAGATAGGCTTCAGTCACTTTCTAGTAAATAGCACGGGTCATGATGCTGCTATCACCATGTTACAGTTAACTCTGTCTATAAAAGCCAAACGCTTGCCTGACTAAATCATTAAAATAAAACTTAAATTGTTAAATGACAGTAGATAGGACTTTGATAGGCAACCCCACCCAGATGTTTAGTCAAGACCCGGGAACCAGGACGGATGTACTGTAGATATGAAAAGATAGGCGACAAAAATAGGAAAAGAAAAAGACAAGTCACAAAATCAGGTTATATAACATAGTTACATAGATAGCTCCCACCTCCATGCCCGTCTATTATAGAAATCTCGTAGCAGTGTTCTTCCGTTCTGAGTAAGAGAATTATATAAGTGTATGGTGTCTCAACCGCAGTGATAAACACTCGGGGCTTATATCCGCCTTGAGAGGACAGTTGGTAAAAAAAATTATAAGGTGACAGCCTGAATGCACAGTAAAAAAGAAAGGGTAATAATTCGCAGCAAATGTCCTTTTCCGTAAGACATCATTTGTATGTGTAACCAGTATCCTTTCTTTTTTTCATCTTTTGTAAATGATGAACAAAAGGAGACAATTGCAAGGCTTACCACTGCTGAAGGGATTGTAAGGTCGTCAGAATGCTGGTTAAAAGACGAAGACCCTCCCTTATATTTATGGACAAAAGTAAAACTATCTGCTGTTTCATTTTATCTTTCACAATGTAATAGTTGCAGATTCTTGTCTGCTTGATTGCCAGTCCCTTTTATGGATGGTAAATGAACATGAAGAAATTAATAGGAATGATATGAGAAATCTTGAAACATGACCTTCAGTCGTCCCCAGTCGGTCGTTTGTCTAGCACAAAGGAGGGGAAAAAGAAAGATAACTTAGCGTGTTTACTTGCTATCTTGAAAGTATCATGGCGGGGTAGTTTTCATCTCAGCAGGTTTATATTGCTACCTGACAAACTAACACGCAGTGTGTATTATATTTGCCATATGAGGTAAAAAGAAGGAAAAAACTACGAATTATATCTATGACACTAACAGTGTGGTATACATGTAAGATACGATACACAGTTAATGTGACTTTAATCGGATGTACGAGAAGAATGTCCTTTTTGACAAAAGAATAATAATCGGTAATCCCCAATTAACCCTACTACCTACAGGTATCAATCAAATGATCAATGAATATTTATACACGGTTAACATAATGAATTAAAAAACTCACCATATCCTTTGGGTGTATATTAAACCGTACCTCCCCATATCTAAATCAATTTTATTCTTTTGAATTTTCAAAGATATATATATATATAGTTGAGTTTGTCTGTCATATGTATATAAATGAAGGAAGGGATTTTTATTAAGCATCAAAGAAATGATAAATTCTAGCAAACCATTGGTTAATTTGTCAGAAAACAAATCAGATATTTGTCGACTGTCTGTTGAATAACTTACATCATGTATGTGCCATGCCAACGTACTACGCATGATCGCTGTAATCATAAAATACTGAAGGATATCAGGCTGAAATATGATGGTGGTTATTATCATTTATTACGAGCAGGTTTATCATATGTAACTTACATTGGTAAGTTAAAGGTCATTCCATAACTACTCACATGCGTTAATACCTTTTTAAATTTCGTCCATAAGAGAGAGAGAGAGAGAGAGGCTAGGATGTACCGTACCAGTAGGACACTGACAGGCATCAATAGGCAGGTAGACACACAGGAAAACAGACAACAAAACACACTATAAAACATGCACGACATTAGTAAGAAAGAGGGGCAAGATAAAAGAAGAGCAAAAAAACAATAAAGTCGGGGCCGAGCCTCTCAATAACCTGAAAGGAGTTCTGAAGGATGGTAGGTACGGTATAACGTTAACCTTTCTGAATAGCCATACAGGTTTCCCAGGTCGTAGTCACTGATGGCAGACAGGTCAGAGAACACATTCACCTGGAGTGACAGTTTGCCTTTGTGGTGAACAAATGCACATTTTAAGTACCAATTTCAAAACATTTAGCCATGTCTATTTTAGAACGTGTGACTTCAGTAACATGACATTGCAATAAATCCAATGCTTCTTACCTGGTAGATACTCGAATCCTGGACATTAATATATGTATACTGTAAGTCTTGTGGCCAATAAATCCTCAAAATTCACAAAATCACACTATCAGTTTCGATTGGAAATTACCACATTCTACTGTCTACAGCTGATGATACATATTCCAAGGTTAAACCTTAATCAGATAACTGCTCTCAAGCCAGAAGATCCTCACTGTACATCTAGGACGCGTAATTAACGCAGGAGCTACCTGTATTTCACGCCGGTGTTCAACAGTACGCCAGCTGCCTTTGAATGTATCGCGCCCTGTTTCCTCTTAACATATACCTTGACTGGCATATTATTGGGTCATTGTACATCTTTTCATGACAATAGCTATCTTTGCTTTACCAACTCGAAAGTAATATTTTTAGTCCTGTTTTTCTTTTAATAAAGTGATTTATTGACTGAACTTACTCATATAATGTAGAGGGAATTTGTAAACAAGTCCTGATGTGTAATACAAGGAGTGGAGAGGCGGACAAATATTAATGTCAAATATTTAAAGATGATTTCGTGCTGTATGCAGAGTTTGACATACACGTATACATCTATTTATTTATCCCTTTCAAGTAGTAGATATTCCCTTTATTTATAGTAACATACGTAACAATTCAAAAAAGTCGTGTTTACGCGTTGCACACCAACCTGTTTTCACCCGCATATTAGTTTATCTTGAGCTCAATTTGGGATAAATCCATTTTTTACAAGATACTAAGAAAAAGGAACTAAAATGAAAACCCGGGAATTCCCTTCAAAACCACCGGTTAAAAGTATGCTACAAGATGATGGCTCTGCCCGTGAAAAGGTCGAATAACACTAAGAGGTGTTTTTAACACTTAGTCTATTAATTCCTGCAGTAAACGTTTGTACCTGTTATGTTAGTACAAATATCTGATACAGATACCAGTTGCTAACTACGTAAACAAATGCATTCTCCGTTACAAGGAGGAGAGCTAACTCTATCTAAAACCCACTAACAGGCCCTCCCATTTTGCCAGATAGCAATCATCACCCATTAATATAAGACTTGTGGTGTAGATGCACAGAGCCGATAGAGCTAGTTTATTTGATTGGATATAGTGATATGTCTTAAAAGCTCATAAAGACAGCCAAGTGGAAGAAAGCAACAGTCTAAGTATTCCGTTTGCACATATTGTACAGCGTGAAAGGCGACAGCAGGGTTTGAACTCCCGAACTTTTAAGTCACGAGTGTACTGCGCTGCAAGTCAACGGGTTGAAGGTTAAATCATTTTTGCCAACACAAACAGCATGAGAACAGTGTGGGTCACGCTATGACTTCCTTGTGGATTCGACAATGAGTGATAGGTATACAAATTTATGTCGATTCAGCAATAGCACATGGGATTATATCGGTGGGATTTCAATTGCACTGAATCCGCATTTCCCTGGCGCTTGAAAAAAGTGGACCGTACAGCTGTCCTGGATGTGATGTTTTGAATTGTGATAGAGATGCTTGGCTACGCTATTATGTCGTCGTTTTGATCGTTAGTTTTGATTCTTAACTGTAGTACATTTAAGCTTTCGATACCACTCTTGTTTTGAACAATATCACCCAAAAAGGAAGTCATTCCTTATAGATACAAACGATGCGAGGTTTAAAGTTAAAAGACAACCTACAAATACTAGAAAAACTCTCTGAGCATATTAATTATTCTAATGAGTGACATTATCCGATTAAATTATTATTCCACCTAGCAAGTATGATAAATTTTAACTGGTGGATCCTTAAACTCTCATAAAAACGAGCATAAGCTGGAAAAAACAAAACAAAAAAACTCGGCAACAACATTCTGAGATAACAAACGGCGCCGATCAAAACATCCTACTTGTTAAAAGGAGACAAACTTCTCACAGAAAATACAAATACTTAATCGATGCAATGCAAATATCGGAAAATTCCTATTTTGTAATTCTTTATTCGTTAAATTCAAGAAAAACTACATGCAATTATACTTGGGGATAACCCTAGCGAGATGTTTATCGCTCGCTAAGGGAAACGAGCCCGTCAAGAAGTCCTTTATCTCTGGCAAAATTGAATCTGGCTCCTAGGGGTTTTGTTAGGTCAACTCTCTGTTTCAGTCTGTGATTTGATGGATAAGCTGACAAAGAAATCAATTTGATATCATTTCGGATACGATGTAAGCATCTCCCATGAAGACAGCTTGGAGATGTAGAGGGGAGGGGGGGCATGAGTTCTTCCGGTATCTCCGCCATATTGAGCAATAACTACAAAACATATTCTCAACAGAGTTGTTTTAGGTAAACTTGTAATACGGCACGAAACTGTTTGGTTGGATTTGTTGCATGCAATTGGTAGTCATCTGTGATGAGCATTTTTCAATGTTTACGCACTGAAGCCTTTCACGCCACGTTTTATTTTCGCACAGTTAACACTTAGCGTGCCAAATCGATGAATCATTTGTAGAAAGAAGCTTTTCAGACTTTTTTCTCGAAAATTCAAATACTGGTATCAAAATAAACATTACGACTGAACATTATCGATTCAATGCATTATATAAATCTCACAGAAAGCAAGTTGACTGAGTTGAGGCCATGAAAATAATGTTGTTTTACATGCAAGACCTTTGGTGGGAAATATAAAGTGAAAACAAGTCTCAAATTATACTTTTAGCCTTATTTTTAAAACTTGCAGGAACTAGCTTAGGTACCTGCATTAACACTTTGCTGACTCGTATTCAACAAAATCACCCCTGTAGTCAAGCTTTGTTCTGCAACGGAAAGATGAAAATTGTATTTCTTCGTTATTTCTTCTCGTGTTTGCGTTCAATCAAAACCGGATCACAAAAGGATTCAATTCTGATGTGTTCGCTTAACACTAATCAATATCACGCACTGTGACTAAGTCACAAAAAGAGAAACATTATTTGGTTTTACCTATCATTTTAATGAATAGAAACGCGGAATCCAATATTCATTTGATAGCCAGAGAGGGCAGTAATTGAGTTTATAATGGGTAGGCAACGGTTGTTTTACACGCTCGGTACTCATCAATCACAAAACCCAATCACAGCATTTGTGTATATTCACTGCGGAATTTATCGAAGTCCTTTAGGGTCTGGATATGAATACCATGCAGGTTGAGCGTGTAATGCCTAAACACATATACCCACTTTTCCATAGCATATTTCTCTATCCTTTAGTGCATTTATATAAGACGTTCATTTTTCGGGAGTCTCCATCCTTTTCTTGCAAATTGACTCTATCTTACCTAGATTATAAACAGATATAGTATTGCAAATGTTTTCTATTTTCTCAAAAGCTCCACTAAAACTCTTTTGCACAAAATTCTTTTTCACTCTTTAATTACGACACGTAGAACTACCCTATTCTTTTCAGGGGCGGATCCAGAGATATTTTCTGACAGTCATCCAAATTATCTTTGTTGATCCATCTTCCATTTTTGACCGTCTTCCGACAGAAAAAATTGGATACCCGTCAATGTAAACTTGAAAATCTGGCCGTCTTCTAGAAGACCCAGAAGACGGCCTAAATCCGCCCTTGCTTTTTTCTGAAGTAAGATCATGTCTCTGCGATACTCACTAAAAAGACCGCACAATAAAAAAATTCTTGCAACCAGGGTGGTAACAAGCTTATTGGTTAATTCTCAAATGACAGAAAGGTGTACATATCCAATTTTAAAGCACACTCAATCTTTCGGTATTCAGTTGTCTTCCTTGATATTAGTAATGTTTTCGGCAAGTAAGTCACATTGTCCTACTACTTATTACAGCACCCCAAAACAGAGGTAGGTCACTTACTTTGTTTTTATATCAGTGCTGTGTTGTAATACAATTTCAAGAAATTAGACAAGAGCCACTTGATACGCCAGTACAGGTAGGGTTTTCGCCAATAATTTTACTTGGTGCGTATTCTGAATGTCCCCTCGTGTAATACTGGATAAGGATCTCAGTGCTTTGCCCTTAGAGCTTCAATATATTTTAACTAATGATGGCCGTCTTTGAGCAAGCAGTTCCTGCCTATGGAAGTGGTGGCATATACTGTTGACTTTATTTCCGTCCTCTAGGGAACATATGTCATCATACCTGAGTGACAACACCGAACTGTATTATTTCTCTATTAAGCTGATTAGTTCCATTAAAACCAATTACGATATATTTTATTATGATTGAAAGTACGGATAAAGTTAATGGCTTCCTTGTTGCTCTGTTGTTCAGTCGAATATTAAAGCGCATTGTATTTTGTAAAGACTGGGAAATTTTCTGAAAGGCTCCCTGTTGAGAAAGCATGCATACAATTCTAAAGACAAATGCTGCAGTGCGGTTGCATAACAAAGCATCAGATTGCGCTTTGCGAACAATGGCGTTTCACCTTTACACACCGAAAACCAGGGCAATGGAACTGCAGGAAAATACTGCCAGACAAAATCCTCACAGAAAAGAATGAGATAGATCATTCACCGAGTAGAGGGAAATCCAAAAGTCTTAAGTCAGGGTAAAAATCTATATATATTTAGATTTAACCGATAAGATAAAAGCACATGTATCTGGAAAACTGCTGAATCGAAAAGTATGGCTATACATATTTGAAAGAACTTTACGTTGAAGACAAGGGCCTTGTACCCACACCCTGCAATCTCTGGGATGATCAAAGATTATCTACAAAATGAACTTGATCAATAATTTCCTAATGAGAATGCAGAACATGCCATGCCACACATGAATTTTAAACTGTTTTCCGATCAAACTCCAACAGATTCCCATATGAGTTATAGACCAAGTGGAATGTACGTTAATAAAATTATGGAACAAGACAACCCACGGTACATTTATCAAGCAACAAGACGCATGCATATCTTTTTGCGCTGTACAAGTCTCTGTCATTTTATATTAAACAAACTAATCCACATTTAAAAAAGGGCA